>NC_080385.1:159276973-160526973 GCF_014773155.1 Arachis stenosperma
GTGTGGACGAATCTTGGGACAATTTCTTTAGGAACTTTGTTGGTCAAGCTTCCACAGCACCAGGGATTTCGGGCCAAACAATCCAGGAGAGTATGAAATTGCTGTTATTGGTGAGAGGATATCAGGTTAATGGCCACATGAAAGCAAAGTTAGATCCTTTGGGTTTGGAAGAACGAAAAATCCCTGATGAATTAGACCCTGCCTTTTATGGGTTCACTGAGGCTGATCTTGACAGAGAATTCTTCTTGGGGGTTTGGAGGATGTCTGGATTTTTGTCCGAGAATAGGCCAGTGCAGACCCTTAGATCCATTTTGACACGGCTTGAGCAAGCTTACTGCGGAAGCATTGGGTATGAGTACATGCATATACCGGACCGGGACAAGTGTAATTGGCTTAGAGACAAGATTGAAACTCCCACACCTACCCAGTATGATCGGGAGCGTCGCGAGGTTATCATTGATAGGCTTTCCTGGAGTACTCTTTTTGAGAATTTCTTGGCAACAAAGTGGAAATCAGCAAAGAGATTTGGGCTTGAAGGAGGAGAGACACTTATTCCTGGCATGAAAGAAATGTTTGATAGAGCAGCTGATCTTGGGGTTGAGAGCATTGTCATGGGAATGGCACATAGGGGAAGACTTAATGTTTTAGGCAATGTGGTCCGGAAGCCACTTCGCCAGATCTTTTGCGAATTTAGTGGTGGCCAACCTCAGGATGAAGTTGGGCTATACACAGGAACTGGTGATGTTAAATATCACTTGGGAACATCGTATGATCGCCCAACTCGGAGTGGAAGAAGGTTACATTTGTCTCTGTTGGCGAATCCTAGTCACTTGGAAGCTGTCAATCCAGTTGTGGTTGGGAAAACTCGAGCAAAGCAGTATTTCTCGAATGATGTGGACAGGAAGAAGAATATGGGTGTGTTGATCCATGGAGATGGTAGTTTTGCTGGACAAGGTGTGGTCTATGAAACCCTTCACCTTAGTGCACTACCGAATTACACTACTGGTGGGACTATTCACATTGTGTTAAATAATCAAGTTGCATTTACAACTGATCCAAAGGCTGGAAGGTCTTCTCAATATAGCACTGATGTTGCTAAGGCCTTAAATGCTCCCATCTTTCATGTGAATGGTGATGATGTGGAAGCAGTTGTTCATGCCTGTGAACTTGCAGCCGAGTGGCGCCAGACTTTCCATTCAGATGTGGTTGTTGACTTGGTCTGCTACCGTCGATTTGGTCACAATGAAATTGATGAACCATCTTTTACACAGCCTGAAATGTATAAGGTTAGCCCTCTTGTTAATTATTCTAGTCCTTTTATATGCATGAGTCAATTAGATTTTTAATTGCATGAGCTATATACCTAGGTGATTCGAAACCATCCATCAGCTCTAGAGATTTATCAGAAGAAACTTTTGGAATCAGGGGAGGTGACACAGCAGGACATTGATAAGATACACAAGAAGGTCATGTCAATTCTAAATGAAGAATTCTTGGCTAGCAAAGATTATGTTCCAAAAAGAAGGGACTGGCTTTCTGCATATTGGTCCGGTTTCAAGTCACCTGAACAGCTTTCGCGTATTCGGAACACTGGGTATGATAAGTTATAGTTCCTTTGGAATATTTTCTATTGTTTCTAAAACACTGCTGAAATATGATCTATCCTGTGCAGAGTGAAACCGGAGATTTTAAAAAATGTTGGGAAAGCAATAACAATCTTACCTGAAAATTTCACTCCTCATAAAGCAGTAAAGAGAATTTATGAACAGCGTGCGAAAATGATCGAATCAGGAGAAGATATTGACTGGGGCTTTGCCGAGGCACTCGCTTTCGCTACATTGTTAGTCGAAGGTAACCATGTTCGGCTAAGTGGTCAGGATGTTGAAAGAGGAACATTTAGTCACCGCCATGCTGTAGTTCATGATCAGGCAACTGGGGAGCAATACTGCCCCCTAGACCATGTCATAAGTAACCAAAATGAAGAAATGTTTACTGTTAGCAACAGGTAATCTTCTTTCCGGGCATCTTTTGCATTTTAATTTTTGATGTTGAATGTCTTCATCTAAGAAATCTTTTTAATGGAATATGCAGCTCACTTTCTGAGTTTGGTGTTCTTGGATTTGAATTGGGTTACTCAATGGAGAATCCGAATTCGTTGGTGATCTGGGAGGCTCAATTTGGTGATTTTGCTAATGGTGCTCAAGTGATATTTGACAATTTCTTGAGTTCTGGTGAGTCTAAGTGGCTCAGGCAGACCGGACTGGTAGTGTTACTTCCGCATGGTTATGATGGCCAGGGACCTGAGCATTCAAGTGGAAGATTGGAACGTTATCTTCAGGTAATCTGTTATGAATCTATGTCATGATTTCTTTCGCTGCTCTTAATATTGAGTTCACCTTTCAATGTTTTATTCTTGGTAGTATTTAAATTAGCATGTTCTCTAATTTTCTTGCAGATGGCTGATGATAATCCTTATGTGATTCCTGTAATGGAGCCAACTCTTAGGAAACAAATTCAGGAGTGTAATTGGCAGGTTGTAAATGTTACAACTCCTGCAAATTTCTTCCATGTTCTAAGGCGGCAGGTCGGTATTGGCATAATGTTTTAGCTCATTCTGCTTAAAAGTTTATGTTGATTAATTTCTCCACCCTTCCCTTTTTCAGATACATAGAGAATTCCGTAAACCTCTAATTGTAATGTCCCCTAAGAACCTGCTTCGGCATAAGGATTGTAGATCACATTTATCTGAGTTTGATGATGTCCAAGGACACCCGGGTTTCGACAAACAGGGTACCAGATTTAAGCGCCTCATCAAAGATCAAAATAACCACTCTGATCTTGAGGAGGGTATCAGGCGTCTGGTACTCTGCTCTGGAAAGGTATGTTATTTATAATATGCTATGGCATCCATTAATATGTTTTTCATAACACGTCTTAGTCTCTCTTTGGATTTTGTGAATTTTGCATAGGCTTTTTTCTCATCTTATTGTCTTATGTTGAAATTTTTTCTTTTGAAAGTTAATGAGTATTAAATTTTAGACCTTTCGATCATAGAAGTTCTGATACTATCTGTCAAGAAATTAATTTTTCCAAAAACTTAAAGCTAATAGAAAGAGACGCATAAATAGTTATATTCTAATCATAACTGCCAATATCTGGTATCCCTTGCAGGTTTATTATGAACTCGACGAACAACGACGAAAGCAAGATGCAAAAGATGTTGCAATCTGTAGGGTTGAGCAGCTATGTCCTTTCCCTTATGACCTCGTCCAACGAGAGCTCAAGCGATATCCAAGTAAGTATTTTCCAGTGATAGTAGTAATAAATCTACTTCCTTCCTGAATGCAACAACCAGTGGTTCAATTCAAAGCCAAATGATTGAATCTACTGACTATTTCACTCATTTGTGTGTTGTGTTATGGTAGATGCGGAAATTGTTTGGTGTCAAGAAGAGCCAATGAACATGGGGGCATACACTTATGTTCTACCGCGGCTTATAACGTCGTTGAAGGCTCTTGGCAGAGGAGGCTATGAAGACATCAATTATGTCGGTCGTGCTCCGTCTGCAGCTGTAGCCACTGGTTTTCTGAGTGTTCACCTTAAGGAGCAAGCTGAACTTGTTCAGAAAGCTATTCAGCCAGAACCAATCAACTACCCTTACTGAGGCTTTGCAGATATTTATACGTACATATATACATACATAGATGAATTCAAGAGTGATGATGCACTTGATTTTACCTCCATATGGATGGAGCAATAATTGAAGGGTACTTCACATAATGATTCTTATACAAACTTTTCACCCTTTACGCCTCTGACGAAATGCCTGGTGAGCTGAAATTCATGGCGAGTTAATAATTGATGACTTCCAGTGTTTTATATTTTATTTTATTTAAATTCCCAAGTGCCTCTTCCATAATTGTGGGGTGTTATATAGGTGATCCCTCAAGTTTGTATTATTTCTAAAGTTTCTTGGGTCTTCGGTAGGATGTCAAAGAAGATAATCAGAAAGGATGTTAAAATTGACTCCAATGATGAGTATTGATTCATGATAGACTTATAACTAATCAGAGACACAAGTTTAAGTGTTCGGTCTATGAACAGTAACTTTCTCACTGAATGGAACTTTTACCACCAAAAAACGAGAGGGAAAGGAAAATGCTTGATATAAGCTATGCTATAGCATTGATTATTGGTCTAGTATTATTTTGATTACAGAATTTAAGTTTGCATTACAATACCTGACTAAATTTTTTTTTTTTATAAAAAAATCATAACAATAGAACACAACAAATCTGCAATAAAGACAATTTTCTTAAAACTAAAAATGACGTTGAATGATGGTCTGGCATCAGCATTCAGCAAAATTGAGCTAAACCGGAATATTGACCTACGAAACTAAGAGCTCCTCATATATTAAAATAGTTTGTTCCCTGAAATGTGACAAGATATCTGCAAATTGCGAGGGAATGACAAAATCACCATATATATAAAAATCATTTCCAAAGAAAAAAAATTGAGCTGCTATGTCATTGAGCTGCTATGCACTATGCACATATCACATATCTATCATCATTCTGAAAATCCAAGAAAAAAAATATGAGCTCAAGATGGTACAATCACTTCGTCCTTTCCATAGATCCGCTGAAGCTCCCGAGTTGCAGCTTGATATGATGCTGATAAAGGGGAATGTTCAAGCATGCAAATTAATATGGTTACACCATATATTTTCAGTTGTTAACCACAATGATGCAACTAAACTACCATTACCTTTCCAAATGCGGAAGTTCTTCTGGTTGATGGTAGAGCCAGATGCACTTTGAATTGCATCAAAAAGCATCTCCTGAGGAGAGTTTTTCAGCTCTTGAACAACAGCATAGATAGTTTTTCCATTGTCAAAATATATGTGATTGTTAGGGTGTTTGGTCTTGGCACCAGCATGACGCTCGAATTCATATGCATTAAGAGCCTTCATTACAGAATTTAATGTATGAGCACAACCTTGAGAATCATAAAATACCAAAGAAACAACAATTTGCAGTGCTAACCTTGGACTGTTTGCAGTCATCACATGAACACAGATATCCAGTTCCCTTTATGATTCCTCTGAGAGTTCTCTACCAAGAAAAATACCAAATACACTGAAAGAAATTATTCATTATAAAAGAACAATGACACCCCTGAGAAGAAAGCAATATACTAGTAATTAGTTTACCTCTCTTGACCAGGAAACATATTTCACAGGAACACCATCAAAAATACCAGTTGATAACAAACTTTTAACATTTGAAGGGAAGTTGTTAGCAGAAGCCTTCTTGGTTGTCTTTGGATCTTTATTCTTAGGTGTAGAATCAGTACTAGGATTGGATTTTGGATTGCTATCTGTAGGTAGTTCAGAGTTTGACTCAGTCACAGTCTTCTGCCCATCCAAATCATGAGCTGAAGTCTGGTTGCCCATCAACAGATCATAACCACTAATGATCCCTCCGTTAAGATTTCGTTCACAGCTCTCATGAACACTTCCAAAAGATATCGTATTTGCCTCACCCTTACTATGGTTTTGGGTCACTGGTAAGGAGTTGGAGTCGCCTTGCTCATGTGAACGAACTGTCGATGCAATATTTGAATCTACCTTATCATATGTTGTACCTATCAACATTATATGATCAGTGCCCTTGTCATATGAAGCGCCAATATTTATGAAATTTTCTCCAGATTTACTGTAGGTTGGACCCATTGACATAAAGTTCTCATGCCCCTTGTTATAAGAGGTAGCCAGAGATATCACATTGCTGTCTTCCTTATCATATGTTTGGCCCATTGATATGAAATTTCCATCTCCCCTGTCAAAGGGCTGATTCATTGATAAAATATTTTCATCCCCTTTGCAATAATTGTGCCCCATCAACATAAAACTACCATCCCCCTTACTGAAGGCATGATCCATTGGAACAAGATTGCCATTGGTCTTACTTATTGAGGTCTGCATAGAGATGGAATTATCATTTATATTGTTAAAGGTTGGGCCCAATGATATGTTTCCATCATCCTTGCTATACCCAGAACCTATTGACATTAAACAATTATCAGCATTGCCATAGGAGTTCCCCATGGATGAAGGCATACAACTGTCAGAATCTCTTACTTGATTAACTTTGACTTTTCTGATTCCACCGAAACTGAGACATGGTGAAGGGTCCTCAATGTTATGGGATATTGATAAACCCACTGATGGATTATTACCATATTGATTCTCAAAATCCTTGCTTCCTGTGTTCAAGTTACCACTTCTAATTGATGTCATGTTCTTATCAATCATATTGAGAGCTCGTAGCTCAGATCCAAAGAGACGGTCAGAAAATTGTCCTGTAACTGAATGAAATCCTGAATTGATGTCCCATGGAGAAATATTTACATGAGAAACTCCTGAAATTGGGTTCCCATTAACAGATTCAACTGCCTGCCTCTTAATGTTGCTGAATACTTGCAGTTCACCTGAATCCATAAACCACTGATGACCACGCTTTTGTTCAGTTCTAGAAACATTCTCATATCCCATATTTTCTTCAGTTAAGCAGCCAGTATCCTGTGCCGTCCAGAAGTTTTTATGCTGAAAAGATTGCAAATAACAAAAAAAGCTAAAAATGTTTATCTTTATAGGCAAAAAATGCAGTATAGAATAATGATAAACAGCGAAACAAACTCCAATGTATATGACAGGCAAAGTAAATACCCTTAAACCAAAGTTTTCAATGAAGTTTCTAGTAACAACTTATACTATCCCATCCACAAAGTTTGAATAATATGTTTTACCATTGTCCACAAAAGTTTATTACACTACATATTTTCTCATCAACCACCACTATAGATTACAAACTGCATATTGAACATAACATATACAAAAGGACAGTTACATAATTCTCACCAGCCAGGCAGCCACCATAAAAGTTTGATACTAGAATACCTTTTTGTTCCCCTCTAACAAGATTCAACCCACATTTGATTTGTAAGAGTACCGACTTTTGTATATCTTCAACATAAATTTCCCAAATTAAAACCCTAAGATGCCTCATGTTTAAAGAAACTGGAAATAAAACCAATCGAGGCACAGAATCATCATATCTATGCTGTAGCAGCAGCATTTATTTTTTGAATGTACAGCATAATACCATAAACTGGTCATTTTAATTTGTCATATTGATAGCATGGTGACTTGTGAGCACAACGAAGGAACACTTAATCTGCGTAATATCATATACGATTTTCAAGCAAACATCATATAATATGAGCATTAAAACATAATATTAAATAATTAAACGCTAAGAAATTAAGATTGAGAGTTGGCATTTGCATGCAAACGGTATCCGTATATCATAGTTTGGAAAGTACCATTTTTTTCTCTGGCAAATGTTTCAAATGACTCAAATGATTCACCACAGCAACTATTCAGAGGAGACCTTCCCAGTTCTCACTCTCTCAGTAATGCAAACTTTCTCTTCTACCGAAAGACTCTCAATTCCACTATATACATTCGTCCACCACACCTTAAATTCAAGGTTCTAACTTTATCAAACTAATCTGCAGGGGAAAAAAAAACACAAAAAAAAAACAAAATAAACCTAAAATATAATAGTAAGAGCAATTGAGCTAATAACCGATTAAAAATTTAAAATAGAGATAGACCGCAATTCAGTGGTTGGCGGAACTACAAGGATGATGAAATCTCCGGAATGATCGGCGCAGAAATCTGGCGGCGGGCGGAGAAAGAATGAGAAAACGATCGCAGAGAAGTGAGAGGGAACAAGCTGAAGTGGGAGAGAGTACTAGGCTTCAAAGTAAGCTAAACGACTAGTATACACTGTGGGAGTCCACAATCTCCTCTTCTGTACCGTCTCATAGTGTTCGTACACGTGGATTAAAGGAAAGGTTTATTTAAGATTTAGCTAACTTATTTTTTTTAGTAAGTTTTAATTTTTTTTAAATTATTTATTTTTATATTTTTTAAATTAAATATTAATTTTTAATGTTTTTTGACAAATAAACACTATTTTTTAGACACTATAACATTCATTTTTAAAGTATTAAAAATATAAAAAATATTTTGAATCATTTTAATAGAATATATTTTAGAACAGATATTAATAAGATCATTTCATATATTATTTATATGGTAAATATAGTTGATTAAAAAGAACAACACTGTGACGTGCACCGAACCTGGGCCTGTGTGGCATAACTAGTGAAGGGCTACTGAGAACTCATTTTAATTAGTTGTTCTCTGTTTTTGGGCCTAATTTGGTTCAGCAGTTATCATTATGCGAAAGAAACAAGAACAACCAAGACCCAAAAAACAAAAGAACAACAAATACCAGAAAAATAAAACCATATTCCAAGACCAAAAGAAAAATATCATATTCATAAATATTCACAAATAGGGTTAGGAGTGTGTTGAGTTAGACCAAACTTAAGTTTGTTTCACAGAAATTGAGATTGATTGACAGCTTAATTTT
The DNA here is from genome assembly GCF_014773155.1 of Arachis stenosperma. Classification (NCBI taxonomy): domain Eukaryota; kingdom Viridiplantae; phylum Streptophyta; class Magnoliopsida; order Fabales; family Fabaceae; genus Arachis; species Arachis stenosperma. The sequence continues at coordinate 159,285,484 of NC_080385.1, forward strand.
TAACAATTGAACTTATTTTTTAAACTCGAACCCGGCTTATTAAAAGCTTACAAGCGGGTTCAAATAACAGAACATAATCTATAATTATATATCAATAAATTATAATTTATATATTAAAAAATGTTTGAAAAATCAATTTTTATATATTGACTATATATTAATTATAAATTTTGTATTCATATCCTACATATATATATAATCAAGCCAACTCACGAACTAATGAGCTGCTCGATTCATTTAATTTATGAATTTAATTTTAAGTTCAAACTCGATTCACCAGCTCACGAATTCAGCTTATTAAACTATTAACGAGTCAAGCCCAAATTAGCTCATGAGTTGGTTTAACTCACTTACAATCCTATTCATAAAGATCCGCATTTGACATTAAAAAAAATCTGATTTTAGTTTTAAAATTATAATTTTGATACTACAAACGAATATATCTAATAGAACGAATATAATTAAATAAACAACTACAGTTTATATTAGCCGCATGAATAATAACATTAATGGTAACGATATGTCTAAAAAAATAACTACATTTTATATTTACTGCATAAATAATTATCTAATAGAACGAATATAATTAAATAATTGTATAAATATTATTTTATATTATTAATACATCAAAATTAAACTCTAATTCTAAATATTAATTTCTCCTTTTTATTTCCCCATTTCCCACCTTCAAAATTACTCCAATAAACAATATATTGCATATATTACAAGTGGACTATAATTCGGACTTGGTAGAACAACAAGTATTTTATTTATTTTTATTATATGATATTTTTTAGAAATGATTATTGTAACTATTAACATATACATACCTGTACCTATAATAATGTCTGATTAAGTCAGGCTTCATTATTATATATGGACATCAATCTTATTGATTTATAAAGCAAATATACTTCTACGTCTTTACATTGATGATGATGCATATAACTTCTATGCCTCTATTCTATTATATAAATTAAAGTGGTTGGATTATATATATTTTAATTGCTTTGTTCCACATTCTTATATATTTTCTTATTTTATTCTTATAAAACCTAACACCCAAGCTTTCACATGCATGCGCTTCAGTTTTCACCTCCAATGCGGTTTCCTATTGTTGTTGTACGTTATCTCTTGGTTACAATAATAGTTTTATTAATAATAATTCCATAATATCTGTACAAATATTACAATATTACCTTTTTCCGTATACAAATGTCAAAAATGATAGGTTAGGTTTGTTCAGTATTTAATTTGTAGTGGATAATTTAAGTTATGTATGCGCAAATCAAGATCACATTAATAATTAGAACTAGCCATATATAGTTCCAACCTTTTATTAGTAGATTGGTATATGGACATGCCAATACCACTCCCTAATTCTAACTACCCTATTATGTAGCTTGCTTATACGAATGATTATGATCTTTCTTTTCGCATCTTGTAAACATGATTATAATTAGCATTTAAGTTCCACGTCAGGGAAAAAAACGCATTAAATCTACTAAAATATATTGAATTTCTTTAACATTTGAATTAAATTCTAATTTCGTCTCTAATTTTTAAAATATTATTTTTATTTTAAATATTTTATTTTATTTTATTTTATTTTTATAATAAAATTAAGATTTTTTCAAAAAATATTCTTTTTTAATTATAATTTTCTTTTAAATAACAATACAAATTAGAATTATAGTAGTCACAATAATTATTTAGTTATTTAAAAATGAAAAAAAAAAGAAAAAAATAATAATAATTTTTTTTTTTGCAAAAAATTAATTTTAATAAAATAAAATATTTAGCATGAAATTAAAATATTTTAAACATTAAAAATAATAATATAATTTAATTTAAATATTAAAAATTAAATGAGTACTTTATTCTAAAAACGGTTAAATCGTGAACATCCAAATAACTGATTCAATAAACTTTTATAAACTAAGTACTTGTGTCAGATAGAGTTTGACCAAAAAGATAATGGAGGTTGTATCTCTGACTTGTCCTAGTTTACGTGTCACTACCTATTGGCCGTCCTATTCAATGCATTCACCCAATCCAATAACCAGTAATCCTCTTATTTAATAAAGATTATGTCACTTAATATGTACCTGATCTAGAAGATATCCTAGTGTGACTCACAAGTTACATATAGTATTAATTAGACTGGTACTATTTTGTCAATGCTAAATACCGAATTACTGATGGGGATACACGCACAAAAATAAATAATTCTTTAGCCTATCGGTTGGTCATTATATATAGAAAGTCTAGAAGGAGATTAATTTTCCAAGTAATAACCAACTCAACACATGCATAGATAGTTAGATACAGGCCGGGGGCACCCCCATCTAGAAGGCATAGTCAATATTTTGTTTTCGGTTTAAAATGTGACTTCCGCTTTTTAGATTTATAAAAAAAATTAATACGTAGTTAATACTCAATTTAATTTTTGAATTTACAAAAATTAAAAATAAAATTAATTAAAATTTTAAAAATTAAACTAAAATTTATCTGTAAATTTAATAGTCAAATTAAATATTTTCTTAATATATTTAAAAATACGAAGGAATAAATGAATATAAGAGTAAATTGAATATAATTTTATTTATCAAAATAAAATTTTAACCAAAAAAAACTTTTAACTATTCACTTTTTTTATTAAGCTAATCTATTACATAAAATATGGATTATTAAATTATTTTTTTATATAAAATATACAACAACAAAGCCTTATCCCACTAAGTGGGGTTGGCTACATGAATCAAACAATGTTATTGTGCTCTGTCATGTATCATGTCTACAAAGAGACCATTTACATGTAAATCTCGTTTGACCACCTCATAGATGGTCTTTTTAGATCTTCCTCTGCCTTTCGCTCCTTGTCCATCTTCTATCTCAACATTCACCCTCCTGACTGGATGTTCTATCGGTCTTCTTCTCACATGTCCAAACCACCTGAGACGCAATTCAACCATCTTTTCCACAATGGGTGCTACTCCAACTCTCTCCCTTATATCTTCGTTCATTATTTTATCCAATCGCGTATGACCACTCATCCATTTCAACATCTTCATCTCTGTCACACTCAACTTATGTTCGTGCTCCCCTTTAGCCGTCCAACACTCCGTACCATAAAGCATAGCCGGTCTTATAACGGTGCAATAGAATTTACCTTTAAGTTTTAAAGACACTTTTTTGTCGCATATAAAACCAGAGGTACTCCGCTATTTTGACTAACCTGCTCGGATCCTATGATTTACATCATGTTTAATCTCTCCATTATCTTGCATGATGCACTCAAGATACTTAAAATTTTTAACTTTTTCGTATGATGTTTTCTCCAATTTTCACATATATATTAGGGTTTTCCCTTCTCAGACTGAACTTACATTCCATATATTTTGTCTTACTACGGCTTATGCGCAGATCATACACTTCTAGAGCTTCTCTCCATAACTTTAACTTCTTATTTAGGTCTTCCCTTGACTCTCCCATAAGAACGATATCATTGACAAAAAGCATGCACCATGGCATAGGCTCTTAGATGTACTCTGTGAGTACTTCCAAGACTAATGTGAAAAGGTATGGACTTAAGGATGATCCCTTATGTAATCATATACTAATGAAAAATTCCTCTATCACACCACCTTGAGTCTTCACACTAGTTGTGGCCCATCATACATGTCTTTAATTGCACGAATATATGCGATCCTTACTCTCATTTTTTCTAAAACCTTCTATAAGACCTCCATTGGTACTCTATCATACGCTTTTTCCAAATCAATAAACACCATATGTATATCCTTTTTATTACTACGATACCTCTCCATAATCATTCTTAATAGGTATATCGCTTTAGTGGTAGATCTGCCTGGCATAAATTCAAATTGGTTCTCTGTTACTTGCGTCTCTTTTCTCAATCTCCGTTCTATCACCCTTTCCCATGACTACATGGTATAACTTGATCTCTCTATAGTTTTCGCAAATTTGTATATTCCCCTTATTCTTGTAAATAGGTACCAAGGTGCTCTTTCTTCACTCATCAAGCATCTCCTTTGACCTTAAAATCTCATTAAAAAACTTGGTTAATTAGTTGATGCCTTTTTCTCTAAGACACTTCCAAACCACAATCGGGATATTATCAGGTCCTACCGCCCTGCCATTTTTCATATGTTTTAGAGCCTCTTTTACCTCGAAGTTTCAAATCCTTCAATAGTAGTCAAAGTTTTGATCTTCTTCCCTTGTGCATAACCGACCAAGGCTCGGAAGAGTCTTCTGTCCTTCATTAAATAACTCGTAGAAGTAGCTTTTCCACCTTTCATTAATCTTCTCCTCTTGAGCCAACACCTCTCCATCCTTATCCTTTATGCACTTAACCTAATCCAAATCTCTCGTTCTTCTTTCACGCCTCTTTGTAATTATATATATACCTTTTCTCCTTCTTTCGTGCCCAAAGACTGGTAGAGAGCCTCATATGCTCTTGTTATTGCTTCACTTACAGTCACTTTTGTCTCTTTATTAGCTGCCTTATATTTTTCCCAGTTATCTGCGTTGCGGCATAAAGACCACTCTTTAAAGCACTCCCTTTTTATCTTTATCTTATCTTGTACACTCGCATTCCACCACCAGGACTCCTTGTCTTTTGGTCCTATTCCTTTAGATTCACCAAAGCTTTCTTTTGCTGTTCTTCTAATAACTTTTGCCATCTTCCTCCATATCTCTTCCGCGCTTCCATTCCCATCCCACTTTGCCTCTTTTCCTACCCGTCTTAGGAAACTTCTTTGTTCCTCACCTTTCATCCGCCGCCACCTCGTCCTTGGGTTCTTCGTATGATGTCTTTTCTTCAACTTTTGTTCAACGCGAAAATTCATGACGAGCACCCTATGTTGTGTTGTCAAACTCTCTCCCGCGATAATTTTACAATTAATGCAAAATTTTTGGTTGACTCTCCTCAATAAGAAGAAGTCAATTTGAGAGCTTGTCATGCCACAATTATAGTTTATAAGATGTTCGTCTCTCTTTTTAAAACATGTATTTGCGATGAGAAGATCAAAATTTGAGGAAAAGTCCAAAATAATTTTACTTTCGGCATTGATCACCCCGAAACCATGGCCTCCGTGAATACTCTCATATCCAGTCACTTCTCTCCTAACATGGCCATTTAAATCTCCTCCTAAGAAAATCTTATCTCCCTAAGGTATGTCTTGAACCAAACTCTGTAGATCATCCCAAAACCTTATCTTGTATTGTTCGTCCGAACCCACTTGCGGTGCATAGGCGCTAATCACATGGAAAGCACCTCCCTCCACCACAAGTTTGATAGAGATGATCCGATCTTTCACTCTCTTGATATCCACTACGTCCTTCTTCCACTGCTTATCCACAATTATTCCAACCCCATTCCTATTCTTCACCTTTTCTGTATACCAAAGTTTGAAACAAAAAATATTCAACTCCCTAGCCTTCGCACCAATCCATTTTGTTTCTTATAGGCACATAATACTAATCTTCCTCCTTGTCATGGTGTCCACCACCTCCATAGATTTTTCTGTTAGACTGCCTATGTTCCATGTCCCAAATCTCAACCTTATGTCGCTCCGACCTTTACCTTTTACTTTGTGAACTAGCTTATTTACCCTCGTCCGTTCACGAAAATGCGAGAACCCTTGCTCATTTATCATTACATCTGGGCATCGATGCAGCGGCTCTTGCTCATTTAACACTGTACTCGAGCCATACAGCACGTTGATTCCGGACAACGACTTAACTTTAGCGCAATAATGTCTTTAATTCATGTCATGGGGGTTCGACTATATTTTTATGTTGGTTGTCGAAGACCTAACACAATCTTCCTCCTTTATCCGGGTTTGGGACCGGCTATGTACCGCAAATGTAATATAGGCGGAGTTATTATATAAAATATGCATTAAAATAAAAAATATTTTTTAGAAATAAATTAAGAAATATATATAAATAATAAATTGTAACTGATCTTGTATTTTTAAAAAAAATTCTGTTACGGAAACAACAAATAATCTTGATAATATGTACAATGAGTTTTAAATTTAGCCCAATAAAAAAATTCAAACAATTATTTCAAAAAATTAACAATCTCAACCCTAATTTATCAATAGAATTTACCCAAATACCCTTTCCCTCCCTCCCCAACCGTCTGCTATCCCATTCTCATCAATCATCCCACCTCTTCGGCGTTAGAAAGCTCTCTCACCAGCCATCAAACAAGCATCCACATAATTATTAAAATAATCATTTGATTACCTAGTGAAATGATTATCTAACATTTGTTAATTGTATATATTTAAACTGAATCAAACAAAATAACCATCTACATACCTAGTAAATTGAACATCTAGCATCTAAATTCGTCAATTTCAACCCACTCGAAGCAAAGTACAGCGACAGCAACAATCCAGACACAAAATCCTCGATCATCTCTATCAGACTCTCCGCGAAATCCCTTCCCTTGGAAATCATCATTCCGAACACGAATGCGTCGAAGATCAATTGCATCCCGATCAGGTCCGTCACGAATCTTCATTGCCGGTCGGATAACCGTCATCATGAAGATGACGAACACCAAGTCGGAGAGGAGAACCTAGCACGGACATTAGAGGGCCCTTGTGGCTGCTGCTGCCGTTGGCCTTTTCGGCGAGTGCTACAGCGAGGGCCAGGAGGATCTACGTCGCAACGTCGTTAAAGGTGGCGGCGGCCATGATGGTCTTAGGCTGCGCGACAGACGCAACGTGCGCAAAAGAGTGTCTTCGTTAGACGTTCTCGGACAGCTGGACAGTATCGGATTGCGTTTTGCGCGGCGGACAATGATAATCTTTGCGATGTAAGAGGCTGTAAAAAAAAAGAAACTGCAGCACGTTCTTTACATATAAAAAAAATATGTAATTTTTTCGTAACCAAATCCTTATATTTTAAATTTTAAAATTTAAAATGATTAAAAATTAATTAAATCAATTATTAATTGATTATAATTTCGATTTTATATCTATTATACACTAAATTCGTTTTCTCCCTGTGCTCTCTTAAGAATTAGAGAATGGCAGCCTTGAATAGCATAATGACCCCTCCATATAGTGTGTATGTATGTATGTTGGTGTGACAGTAGTAGTCAAAGTAAATGTAGAAAGGCCTTACATCAACCCAATTGGAGCACCACTCGTATATGCTTACGTCACACTCACAAACTCAAACACATTCTCAGAAAAGTCAAACTGCAAACTATCTTAATCAATCTCTCTCCCCCCGCGTTTATAAATCAAACCCACCCACCCAACCAACCCTAAACCCTCACTTCTTCTTTTTTATCATTTCAAACTTGAAACAAACTAAACCCCATGATGACGTGGACCATCAAGAGAGAAAGAGAGCCTGAAAGCATAGCCATGGCCAACTATCTCATGCTGCTTTCTGCTGGTGCAGGACTTGAGAGAACCACCACCACCACCACCAGCAACAACCGTGTATTCGAGTGCAAGACATGTAACAGGCAATTCTCGTCGTTTCAGGCACTAGGAGGCCACCGTGCAAGCCACAAGAAGCCGAGGCTCATGAACGGAGAAGACAGCAGCAGTGATGATAGCCATGGCTCTCCGGCAAAGCCTAAGACTCACGAGTGCTCCGTTTGCGGCTTGGAGTTCGCCATTGGCCAAGCTTTGGGTGGCCACATGAGGCGTCACAGAACAGCACCGCCACCACCACCGCCGCCACCTTCTTCAGACGTGACTAGCAATAATAAAAGAAAGAGAGAAGTTATGTTTGTGGATCTGAACTTGACTCCCTTTGAGAATGATTTGGCATTCTTGAAGATTGGACAACCAACAATAACTACTCATCCTCCTAACTTGGTCCATTGTTTGTAACTACTTCTGCTACACATACATCAAGCTTAGTTATTAGCTTTTTGGAGATACTTATTTTAATTTATTTATTAACTTAATTAGTGTATGTATGTATACCAGAAAAAGCCATATATAGCTGCTAGCTCCTCCCCTCCATCGATACTCTATCTTCTTAGCTTGCTTCCATTTCTTTCTTACTTTATTCTATTTGTAAATTAATCACTTTTTTTTCTATTATTATTATTGTTCGTTCTATTGGATTTATATACCGATGCTAATTCATCTTGTTCTTCATATAAAAGAAAATTCTGCACATCTTGTTCGTTTATTTAATACTACTGTCTGGCTAAGATGATTTGATTAATTAGCAGCATCGATGCTAACTACAAGATAACTAATAGGCAGGAATGCTTCCACATTGCAAATTAGTATAAAATATATGTCGCTTATGCATGTTACTTTTAACTATGGATAATAAAAAATGTTTTTTGTATACTAAAATTAGTTACTAATGTATTTATATAAAAATACATGTGTAGTTTAATTTATTTTTAATATATATTTATATTTTAACATATATTTTATATTGACGACTGACTTTAGTAGTTGATTTTGATATACATGTAACATTATTCATGGATAATTATTGATACGATGGTATATATGAAAACTCTTTCGTGTAATCTGCCACTTATCTAATTTTCTTTAATGTCCAACTATACATTATTGCGGCTTGTATTTTCAATTTTCTTATTGTCTAAATATAGAAATTATTTTTAATTAGTTAATATTAATTAATTTTTTATCATAAAATTATTTGTTAATTTTTATTTTTTAAAATTTAGAATTTAAAAATATTTTATAACAAAAATAATTAAAAAATAACTGACATTAACTGTAAAAGGTTTGTTTTTTTTTTTAGATTCTCATGGTGGATACGTTATTTTTCACACTAAACAGCAGTAGTATACTCATTTTGTTATATGGTATATGGACCTCATTTTCAATGTAATCAGCTAATAGCTACAGTCAATTGACTTGCATTAACTTAGTGATTCTGTCAATTAAGAGGGACACATCTTTGTTTGATAATCACACATTTTGATTTTTCCTTATATATAAAAATAAATAAAATAACAATATGTTGGATTGGTTTTATTATAGTCACACGGTCTAGAAGGGAATTCCGTGCAGTTGGCTCCAACGTAACAAAAATAAACCCTTTAAAACTTATCTTAGCATAGTAGTAGCCATCTAGAAGTTATTTCGTTCTAATTCAATTGTTTCGTTCGTGTTCATATTTAATTTCAAGGTTTCTTGAGGAATTTAATTTATTTAATTAATTAATTATGGATTGTGTGCATATATATGGTAGGTAGCTAGAGCTAATAAAGTTGATGTGGTAGTTATGGTAGATTTAATTAAGCACTAAAACTAATTAGTTAAAATGAAACAGTCAAATAATGGAGTTCAATTATGTTTCGGTTTCTCAATTCCATTAATTTTTTCAGGAATGTTTAATAATAAAAATAAATTAGTAAAAAATAGTTAAAATTATTTTATTTAGTCTTTATTAATTGTTATAATAATTAATAAATACTAAATAAAAGGCAAATTTTGATATTACTATTAGAGTGGGTAACCCTCTCTAAACAAAGGTTACCAATAACCCTTTAAGAAATAATTATAATAATTTTAATTTTATATTTTTTTATATTTGAAATGGACAAAATTCTCTTAAATTTTAATATTTTTTAACCCAATCTTTGTTCCCATCCTACTAAATTACAGACAAACGATTATTTAAGGAAGATGAGTTCTTCTTCTTTTAGTCATTGTTTGATGAAGAACTTGAGGGTTGGTATTATCTCTACCATCTGATATAGTGACAACAAAAGTTGGGCTGGTTAAAAGAAAATATCAAATTTTAAAAAAAGTTTTATAATTATGTAAAACAAAGTGGAATTTAAATTTTAATTATTTTCAAAGGATTATAATACTGGGAGTGGGGAGCAAGTTATACCAATTATTCACACTAACTAGATTAGAATATATTAGATATATCATGCATCTAGAAGATTATTTGTGAGTGCATTTTTATTTTTAATTACAGGAGAACGAAACTGACGGGTCTTCAATTATTTTCTTGGATGGGAATGCACGGAATATTGACACTTAAGTTACACAAACCAAAAAGTAATTAAATGACAATTATATTGATCAATTTCATGTCTTTTAGTTCTGAATTAAGAGAATATTTTTATGTGATTATCATTAATTATCCGATAAGATATTTCTTGGTTGATAATATATCCAACAATGCAACATCCATAGAATACATTTTGGTTTGACTTCATCATAGTCATTATCACAATCTGATCTTTCACTATGATTTTATATACAGCTTGTCATTAGCAGCAATTTCTTTCTCTTTGCTGAGCAAGTCACATTAGAGACATTGAATGAGCAAAATGAATAGTAAATGCTACATGTACATATTCAAAGGCGACTTTTATTGTCGCCCTGTTATCTAGAATTTCAAAAAAAAAAAATCGATTTTCACATTTTTCAGTTCATTGATATCATCTTGATGTAGTAATGATAGGTTTCGTCATTTTAAAAACAAAGAGCAAAATGGTAATTTTATCCGTTAAAAGATCTAAATACTAGAAGAATTATATCATGTCGGTTTTGGACATCGAAGAGATTAAGAATTCGTCTTAAAAACAGTAGTACTAAAATAATGACAATTCATAAGACCCATTGGCTAAGGGTCAATTTGGGTAAATATATAACTTAATTAAGTTTCTTTTGAAAAAATAGTTTAAACAATAAATGGCTATATTAAAAATAGCTTATAAATAAATTATTTTATATTTGATTTTTTAGTTTTAAAGTGCTTATTTTATAGAAATGTGATAAAAAGTAGTAGTATTACGAAAGAAGTCATTTTTTTCATGAGTCAAAAGCTAAAAAAAACTGCAATTTAATTTTGAAAATTGCACCAGACATTAATACTAATATTTTTTATAAGTCAAAAGCTAAAAAAAGAAGTTACTTTTGAAACTTTCTAAACGGACCAAAAGAGGCCTAACAGTATTTTTAAAGTTTAGTGAAAGACACAAATTTAATATTAATTTTCAAAAGTGTAAATTCTAGGGTTTTGTTAAGGATTATTTCTAGAAGTGTTGGTCATCTTGCACACGGTGACATGGATCATACAGCGAGTTGGCAAAGAAGAACAAATTACTAGCTAAAAACCATGTGAATATATAGACATTGATGATAGGGTGTTATATTTTACGTGCACGACAATGAAAATTATGTTAGGCTAAAACGAGTCTAGAAATAGCATACGAGCTTGTGCGTAAGAGGGGAGGCTAGATTTTTAGTATGGGCGTTGTTGGTCTAATTAAGAAGCTATTTCTTGTGCTTTTGTTGTGGGTCAAAACTTAAACACGATGGAGTTGACTTCCAAATCATGTTTCATACACAAAAACCACTCTGATTTTGTGATTTGGGGTATTTTGTATGAGCATCTCTCCAAATTGAATATGACCAGCTTTGTGAATGAAAGAAACTGCGACTTATAATTTTTTATTTTATATATGCATAACGATAACGAAACGATGCTTCTACGCTTAACTATATAGCTAGTTGAGGCTTATCCACATTCTAGAAGGCGTAAACAAATAAACTTTTTAAAAAAGGAGGGAAAATAGAACAGAAACCAAGTAGTCTATACTACAAATCAACGCTTCCTATATTGAAGGTTGATTCACGACCAGAAAGAAAAGGTTGTTTTGCATTCAAATTAATAAGGTGTATTATGCGGAAATGAAATTAAAAAGGGGATGTCAACGGGCCGGAATTACTAAAATAAAATAAGTCTTAATATAAATATATAATATGAGATTATTAAAATATCTATAATAACACTTAAAATATTAAAGATAATTATATAAATTCGTATTATTCGAATAATCATTTTTTTTATCGTGTAGTAGTTCGAATTGCTTTCACGTGCATTTCATTCTTTTTTTTTCTTCTAAAGAAAGGAATTAGCTTACCATTTTTTTTTTACTAAAGATAAAAAGACTCGAAGCCATAATTTTTAAATAAGTATGAAAAATTTATATCATTTAAACTATAACTCATTAACAGTTTGCCATTATAGCTCGTTGGCACCTTACCATTTTTTCTTGATGCGCACAATATTTAGAGATTATATTATGGCGTATAACAAAAAAGGCAGTTGATGGTGAAACTTGGAACCGATCGGCTACCAATTTACGGTCTTGCTGACTTGGGACAGTGACAGTTAGTGTACCACTTCACCTACCACCGATACAAAACTCGGCTCAACTTTCGGAAACAAAGAATGCTATTTATTTAGGCTTTATTTCCTAGTACTACTATTCAATCTATGCTATTCCTATCTAATTTTGTAAGATACTATACTAAAAACAAAAAAGCTAATCATAGTATCATACCATATTCTTTTTGCTTTGCTACTATGTAGAAATAGAAAGAACGTCTAATAATTTAGAACAATGCTATATATCCTACTTTTATGTAATTATTTTTTTATTTTTAGTAATAAAACTTATTGATAAAAAAAGAATGGTTCTTTTATAGTGCATTGAAAAATAATTTAATATCATTTCTCATTAACTTAAAAAAAAAACGTTTAGAATGATATTGACAGATATAGCACTCCGAAATCTCAAATTTCATACATCTTTGAATACATATAATTTTAGAATGCACAGAGCAGATGAAATCCAATTTATTAATCAACAGGTAACATACTATATATTATTATTATTATTATTAGAGAAAGTACGAGGAGCCAATGAAATATTTGTATAATGTGTACAACGGAGGTTTATGGAATATTAGAGATATAATCATTAGTACCTTTTTCCATCAGCTAAAACGTTTGGGATGAGTGGTATCATGATATTGTATTAAAGCGCTAGATCCGAAAGATTAAGAATTTGAACCTTGGTGAACTCCAAAATTAGTTTAAGTTTTTGAAAAGATATTTATTATTCCTAGTAGTCTGATGGTTATTCTAGATAGTATGAGAGATGTTCATTTTATAACTCAATAGTCCATTATACACATTGTACAAATAGTTCATTGTCTCCTAACGGATCCTTATTATTATTATTATTGTTATATTAAATAGTATAATGTTAGATGGCGTTGGATTGTACAAATTAAACCTTTGCAGGCAATGAAATTGGGGCTATTCAAGTTGTGTAATGTGTAAAAACAGCAGAGCCAAGTAATTTGGGATTCTACTCATGCTTAGCTTAATTAATTATGAACACACTAGAATATGGCGAAACAATACACTATTACGTTGTGTAATAAACAGAGAAACAGAAAAAGCTAAGATTTATGATATAGAGAGAGAGAGAGAGAGAGAGAGAGAGAGAAAGACGAACGGAGTAATGGAGTTATGAGGTTGGTGGATCGGAATGGTCTTGAGAGTTGAGGTCGCCGAACTTGTGTTTGAAGGATTCTTGGCGCTGCAGCCACATCATGTGTCCCTGGAGCCCAGCTGCCCACACTATTATCAACGACGCCAACCAGAATTTCTTATCCTTCACCACATTTCTCAGCTCCATCTCTTTCAACTTCAATAACCCTAACTCTAGCCTTCTGCACAATTGGGAATTGGCATCGGCAATTCCACAGAATGGCTGAAACTATTCTTGTTGGACTCGGCCCATCAGATAATTGGGCCTTGCTTCCTACCTCATCAATCCAATTACCCCAGCCAATCCGGCTATTCTTTTCGGATTTGTTTGGACAAATTAAAAAAAAGTATCTTTTGTTAAGTAATTTTTTAAATAAAGTTTAAAAAAATAAAAGTAAATTTATATTTTAATATTTTATGTAAAAAAATTTTTTTATTTATCAATTATATTTGAGTAAAATAATATAAAAATATTATTTATTTATTTATTATGTAAAATATTTTTTAAGGATTTTTTTAAAATGTAAATTATAATTAATTTAAAAAATATTTTTTATTTTTTTAATATTTTTATTTTACTACTAAAAAATTTTCAAACACATTACATTTTTTTTTCTATCAACTTAATAACATCAAAACAAGTACATAATCATATTATGTAATATCACATAAATTAAAGCATGAAATGTTTTCCAATTATTGTGACAATAAAATCATATATAAAATAACATATAATTCAATTAAAAAATTTTATTATTCTAGCAATATATCCACATGTTTTTTTTTCATATTTTAAATTCTGTCCTTTTTTAAATGAAGTTTAAACTTTTAAAGTATTAGTTTTAAATTGTGGAGTCTGATTGATATCAGAACAAACAATATGAACTCTTCATTGACAACTTTTTTTATTCTATATAATTTCACGTGAATAAGTATTTTAAATTGGTTTTTCATTTATGAAGCACTCAAGTGCAATGACTGGTTAACTACAATAGTGGGAGAAGTAAATATTTAATTATTTTCAAAATGTAAAATTCAATATAAAATAGGTACAATAATGTGATCGTTAAATCTTCTCAACCTATCATCATATATAAATATTTTTTTTTCCTCACTAAAAATTAAGCACAGCGAAAAATACACTAAATTTCCTCTCTCCAATAATTGCATAACCTTTCTATTACCCTAAAATATACTAAATATAGATAACATTGTACCATATGAGAAATAATGAAAAGAAAAAAAAGTAAGAAAATAGAATACGCTAAGACATAATTCACTAGCAAGCAACTAAAACCAGAATTTACGTTCTTCTACTCACAATTGAGGCAACTAAAATTTGTTGGTGTCAAAGTTTATTGTGAACCAACATGAAGGGGAGAGTAAAAGGGTGTTTTATATAGCTATAAGTATATATTGTAATTTGTAACAACCACAGGAAAAATGATGTTTTCAATCTGGCATTTTTCTTGATAAGTAGGAAGAAAACTTGTCTCTGATTTTTGAAGCTGCAGAATTGTCGGCAGATTCACAAATTTGGTCTTTATATCCGGAATCATGCTGATGGCACAATGGCATGCCATGCAGTACTTCATCTTCCATATCAATAACAATGTTATGCAATATGCAGCAAACAAGAATAATCCTTGGTAACTTGTGCTTATCAGGCTTCCACATCACACCTTGGATTATCTTCCACATCTCCTTCAGCCTAGCCAATGCCCTTTTCGCTATCATTTGAGTTGCGACGACCCGTCTGTTAAACTCGACCTGAACATCCGACAGGCCTTTGCCTTTGTAAGGTGTAAGAAGCCATGGCAAAAGGGGAAATCCTGTATCTCCAATTATGTATTCCCTTAGCATTGTTCCTTCGAGCATTTTCTTTTTTCCATTCAACCTCTTTCCTTCTTCAGCAATTTTGAAGAAAGCAGAGCTTCGAAGCATGTGATCATCACTCAGACTACCAGGCCAACCGGTAACTATGTCACGAAATCTCAAATTCGGATCCACAATGGCTTGCAAGATCATGCTACAGTTCTTCTCATGATCAACCCACACATTGGTCACAGAATCTGTGGCAGGCAAAGTCATCAGTATGTGTGTGGTGTCAACTGCGCCGCAACAATTGGAAAGGCCTCGTATGCTCTCAAATCGAGCCTTTATCTCTTCCATTTCGACTTCAGTTGACGGCCAACTAAGATGGTGTAGCCCTCTCTCTTCCATTGCTTCCACAAACCGCCAAGTTACCTGGGAAACAGTTGACTGGTTCAGCCCAAACGAGTCGCCAACGGCTTGCAATGACTCACCAGAACTAAGCCTCCTAAGAGCAATGGCTACTTGGTCATTCAAAGACAAATGTATGCCGTTTAAATCAGTGCAATTTGATGATCTAGCCAGCATATCTTCTTCCACAAGAGAACATATATAATTGAATGTCTTTCTTGAGATCTTGAAAACAGATTCAAATTTGTCTAAATCCTTAAATTGTGATAAAGGTCCTAAAATTAGAAAGGTTGAAGCATAAGCATAACATTCAGTTTTCGCAACTAAAATAATATTACATTAAATGACTAAGAAAGTTTAGCACTGTGCAGCAGCTTTTCAACACAAGCAAGAGATAGTCCACAAGCCAGAAGAAGCACTAGCAGATTTGATTTTACTATATATAAACACAAGGATAACCAAATTGAAGCAAATTTTCATGTTCTTTATAAACAGACGGTTAACATCAGTTTCTCTAAAAGATAATAAGTGAGTCAGGGTTGAAAACATAAATATCAGAGTATATGTGCAAGCAATTAATAGCTCCTCAGTTTTCTGTGACAGAATTTTGGTTAAGAGGATAAGGATAGTAGTGAATGAAGGTGATAACCTGAAAAAGGGTTCATCCCTTTGCATTTAAGATTTAACTCTTCTTCCAAAACATCTTGTGCTGTTAACCATATTCAGAAGTTTTTTTTTTTTTTTTTTAAATTAGTAATAGTACATTTTAATCATAATGACATCATTCTACATTCCCATTTATCCCTTATAGGTAGAAGGATTTTGATTTTCTCCAAGGGGTTTAGGATATGAAAAGCATATTTTCATATCCAACCAAGCAGCTTCTCTATAACCTATATACTTTTTTTTTTAAATTATCTTCTATAATTAATTAAATAAGCTAGTAGTTTAAGTAAGTAGCTAGTATCTAGAATGTATGACTCTGGTCAAAAGCTGTTAAATTTAAGTATAACTTTGAAATCCCATAACCTGTATTGTATGCATAATTGGAGAAAAGAGACACCTAGCAAAATCACTGCGAACATGGCAAATAACTGCAAATTATTTATAACAACTAAGGAGAAGAAGAACAATAATGCTGATGGCAACTGGGATCCCACCAATGTAGTTCAAATTTCGGAGAAACAGAATCTGAAATATTGGAAGTGGTAACATAAAAAAATAGGAGCTTGTATATTTAGTTATTGAAGAACAATACAATTTAAGGTTACATTTTATCGGCAATAGTAATAGTAGTAACATGTTTAGGATACGATATGAATAAGTAAAGTAAAGCTAAAATTAGCGTGATAGTATAGAATAATAATGAGAGAGTAGTTTAAGAGAATTAAAGAAGATTGGTGGTTGAAAAAGAGGAAGAAGAGATAGATAGGGACCTGAAATTCTGCGGGAGAAGAGGTGCCACCAATCGGAGGGGCGTTGAAGTTGGGAGTGGAATGGGGCATCGTTGTTGTTGTTGTCAGCCTTCTTCCTCTTCTTGATTCCTCTTATGGAACCCATTATTCAAAACACAAAGCAGTTCCAACAGTAACAACCCAACAACAATAATGGAAAGAAAGGAGAAGAGAATCAAACGGGTGTTACTGAGAAAAGACAAGTCAAGGAGAAGAAGAGGTCATTGATCAAGAAGGGAAAAAAAAATTATCTGATGAATGAAGCTATGCAGAGGGTGAAAAGAAAGAATGAAAATAATACGTGAGCGACGCGGAATAATAATAATGTAATGGTGGTGAAGAAGGGAATCATAAATTCATAATCAAGAAAAAATAGGGTGTTATTATTTAGTGCTCAATAAAAATAAAAATAAAAATAAAAACGTGGAAGGTAAGTCAAACCACTCCACATTATGGTTTAGGGACAAGAACAATTCAGCATTTCCTCTTTTCTGGTCTTACAATTAAATGATTAATCTTATTTGAACCACTTTGTTTATTCTTTCTTTTTTTTTTTTTTTTCAAAAAGGAAAGTCTACTCCCAAAGGAGAAACTTTGTTTTCTGTGTGTTACACTACAAATTTATATGTGTAATTGACTAATAATATAAAATTATTTTTATAGCCAAGTATTGAATTTTAGTTTCTTTTCTAGACTCTATCAAGATAAGTTCTCCTAATATAAAATGATCGATTTTTAGTAGTTATAGTAAAGCTACGAATAGAATAGAAGCAGAATAAGAGGTTGAGATTGAATGATTCGTGAATGTGAAGGTGGCGTTGTATAATATAAGGTTTTGGCTTTGGTGATGTAATAATTGAATAAACACACTTTAGAGGGCATCACATCACAGACGGTTACGTTACATTCGTAATTGGGCTTAACATAAGAGTATGAGTTGGGCCTTGAGAAGGTCTGTGATTTGGGCCTTAATTGGCATAATCCATTGAAGAAGATCGACACCTGATGAAATGCATGACAAGTGCAGAAGCAGAAGCCTTGATCCTCCCACTAGGCCGATCAATCTCCATCTTCTGGTTTCTTATATCACCAGATCCAGATCCAGAACAAGAAGTTGAAATTGAAATTCCGTCATTATTATCACTCACCGTATCAAGTTGGTTCTTGTTGTCGGTCTGAGTGGAAGCGTTAGCAGCATTGGTGCATGCGTTTGCCGTGTAAACCTTGACGGCGGTGGTGGATGAAGACGACGAGTCTGCATGATCGGCATCGGAGCTTAACGTGTCGTCAAAGGAGGTGAGAGTGTGAGAAGGTTGAATGAGTAGCGTTCCTTTGAGAACATACTCATCGTGACCGTTAGTCGGGTAAATGAAATCGTTCTCTGTCAAATCTTGCCACACAAATCCGTTTCTGTAACTCCTGCACATGTTAACTACAGTTACTTTGGATGCAATTTTGGTAGCTTTCTAGGAAGAAATTAAATAGTACCTTTTTGAGGACCAAGAATACATGTTGCGCATTCCTTCTCCACGAAGATAAGTCAATCTGTTTAGCACATCTGATGATCACGTCACAACTAATAATTATGAAATGCATGCGTTTTAATTTATCATCGTTAGCTAAATGATTTTGTTTAATTTGTTGTTAGTTAGTACCTTTGAGAGACAAGAGTGTAGAAGAAGAGAATGGAACCTCCATGAGATGTGGATGCTCCAGCTGGCCATTTCGGGAGAGATAGTATACTACTACTGCGGCTCTCATCCCTGCTTCGCCTTCAACCACCATTTCCATTCTTTCTAGCATCAGAAAGCAAGCACAGGGTAATGTATTATACTATTATTATTGATTTATAAGCAAATTCCTGCATTATGTATATATATATTATGCCTTGATACTAAGTAACAAACATAGCAAATATCCCTCTGAGTCCCAATCTTAGGTCACGGACGACCAAAGTGAAAGTGAGGACAAAATTCTCTTTAGGTTGCTCATAGAAAGTCAAAATTATTCCCGTGAAACCTTCACAATTGCAATCAGGGAGGGAACCAATCAATTACCATATTCTGCGGAAACTAGTACTCACTATTGACCAACATACCTACCTTATATGTTTACTCTTTATTGAGATAACAAAATACATATCACAAGACTCAGAGTATTAGATGATAATGATTAATCACAAAGTTAAGGAAAACTAAAATTGTGTGTGTGTATCTCTATGATTACTTTTTAGTATTCTTGCTTGAAGACAGGGTGGCTGTTCTTTGACATTCCTCAACAAATCCCTCCCAACAACTACTACTTGACTACATCAACCGTGATTTCTTCTACATTTGGTTTCTTCCTATTTGTTTTCATAGATAACATCAAAGAATTCTTGTACCTCCAAGAAGAAAGTATTAGAAGGAAAAAAAAGGACAAAAAATAAAGATAAAAATGTTATATACACCAACTTTTTATATATATATATATATATACAAAAATTTGTGTGGATATGTTAACTAGTGTAAATCTTATGAAAGAGATAAACTTGGTTTGGTAAATTTTTTTGAAAATGTGCTTTTAAGTTTTTTATTTTGTGTTTGGTAAATTAAAAAGACTGTTGGTGTTTGCAACTTTTAAAAAATGTGTTACTCAAAATTAAAAAGTCTAATATAACCTTATATATTAATTAATTTTTAAATTTAACTTTTATAATTATGTCTATTATAATATTTTTAAATTTTAAAAATTATTTTATCAAATATAATTATTATTGTTTAAGTTTATTAAAAATTAGTTTTAATTTAATTTATCAAATATATATATATATAATAATTTTTAGAAAGCTGTATTTTAAAAGTTAATTTTTATAAACTTATTTCTAAAAAATAAACATTTTACCAAACCAAAATTTAACTTGTACTTGAAGCTACGGTGTTTTTCCTCACACTCATGGCATGCCCTATCTAGTATTCTTCAACGGGGCATATAGATAAAGCAAAAAATGATTTTGCAACTTTTAGGTGAGTATAAAAAGATTATCTCATTTAAATTATAGTTTGTTGGTAAACAAAAAATTCATTGAAGTATTATTATTAAGTAAAAATTCATATATAATTATTTTTATGTGAAATTAATAATTAAAAATTATTGAATTATAATTTAGTTAAAAAATTATTTAACCGTTTTTACTTTGTTATTATTGTGGAGAAATATAAAAGCGAAGCATGTAGCTTAAGGAATTTAGTACCAAGCTCTCTTATTGAAGCATTTGTCGTTATCAGAGATTTGTTAAGACATCAGTAATCTGCTACCGTAATGATGGTAGAGAAAATTTATTGTTCCTATTTCATGAACCAATCAAAAGTAAAGAAAATGGCAGTGTCTAATTTAAGAAAGAAAGTAGAAACATTGAAGGGTGATAACTGATATCAAATTTTGCTTTAATAAGCTTACAAACACAAGCACTTTAGAAAAGCATCATGAAAGGTAATACCAACATATAATATCAGGAAATTGTACATTGATATAATAATTAAGCTTCGTCTATCTTCTTGCTATCCAATCATGACGGGAAGGGAAAAAAAATGGTATAAGGAGGAATCCATAAAAAGAACAGTATTGGGATTTGGGTCCAAGGCACAACCATGAAACGAAGATACTGTAAATCTGTGATGAGGCTTTGGCATCCCAGCAGTTGCTATTACTGTTATTGTGAGGATTTTCTTTTTAAGTTAAGAAATTACTCATGACTTGTTACCGAATACCACCAAGTCAAGGTATAACAAAAACAAAGACTTACATAAATGCCTGATTCTTAAGAAAATCACATACCACTATTATTACTAGTCTGCTACTATCTGCTACCACATCAAAGGACATTCTTCACTAATGATTTCGGAACTTCTTGGCTATTTTTCACATTCTTTTGGCTGTTCATATGAAAGACAAAGAGCTTTCTCATTTTAGAGGGAAAAAATTGATGCCCAACAGAGGAAACTGCTAACTTGTTTAATTATAGAGCTGCCCTATATTTCTTTTAGATTAAAAATAAAAAAATTATAAAGAACAACAAAAGCAACCAAACTGTTCACTAGAAGAAACAAGTAAAGAAGAACTACATGTGGGGTTTACAGCATCCTTCATGTTGAAGCTGGATCCATAGTTTGTTTCTTTGGGCAGTCTGATGAAAGATGTCCTTTTTCGCCACACTCATAGCACGTCCTCCTCTTGATCTTGCCACTTACAGCGGAAACAGTGGAAGTTGATTTCTCGCCATCAGCCCCATTACTTGTAATTGTAGTTGTAGTCGCAGCGGTTGTATGCGTTGTTGGTTTCTTCTTCAAAGGAACTGCGCAACTTATCCTGACAGGTCTCCCGGACAAAAGCTTTTGGTCCATTGTAAGAGCTGTTTTTAGTGACTGACTATCACTGAAATCCACATGCGCATACCCTCGAAATTCTCCAGTATCCTTGTCCATACCAAATCGCAGCGAAGCTATGTTGCAATTCGAGAAGAATTTTCTGAGTTCTTCCTCGGTTATATCCCATGACAAATTCCCAACATATATTCTATTGTATCCTTCCATGATCTTTGGAGCAAAATCTGATACTTTATTGATTCGAGTTGCTTTGTATGGCTGGATTTTAAGAAAGAGTCCTCCCCTGTTATACAAGAAAAGTCTTATGAGCATTACATAAGAAGGGAAGAGTGGTAAAATCATCCTTCTAGAAGAGAAAAACTGGCAGTTACTAACATGTCAGCTCCATCAAGAGCCAATGCACGTTTTGCTGCTGCTTCTGTCTGCAAGAATAACAGCATAGAAATCATAGCAACTTATGATCAACTCTTGAAATTGTTTGTTAGTTAAGTGATTATAAACTTTTAAATGACAAATCTACAGATTGAATGAGAACTAATATGCACTCCTACTTTAGCTTTCTGATAAAATGGATGCCATAGGCTTCTTAAAATCAGTAAAGTGCCGTTGCAATTAACCTTACTATACAAGGAAGCTCAAATAAAAATCCTTGATTAAACTTGAAACACAATGAAATGGAGAGTGCTTAAGTGATTAGTACTGACCTTAAAACTAATAATGGCAATCCCTCTAAACTTGCCACTCTCAGGAAAACACATGCAATCAACTTCAGTTATGGTGCCACAACTCTCAAAATAACTTCGAATATCATCCTCGGTTGAGTAATAGGGAATTCCTCCCACATAAACCTTTGTAGGATCATCACAACCATCTTGACTGAAAATATCACCCAACAGATAAAGAGTCAAAAATAAATAAATAAATAAGCCAAAAATTGTTTCAGCACATAATCACACTCCTACAACAATATTACTGAAAACAAATCCAACCATTTGCATTGTTATCAACTAGCCTTCTACAATAAAAGTGTTAAAAGCTATATTACCTGCTATTAGCATTAGTATTATTACTACTCTCATTCAACACTGTAGCTTGTGGCACTTCCCCTTCATGATTGGAATTGTTTTGCTCCACCGTTTTGGTCTTCTTTTTCTTCTTCTGCTGCTTCTTCTTCTTCTTCTTCTTCTCCTTCTTGTTCGTCGATTTCTCAGCATCATTGGGAGCTTCAGTTGCAACATCAGCATCCTCCTTTACCTTCCTCTTCTTATTCTTCTTCTTACTGCCCAAACCCTCTGAGCCATTTTCCTTGTTACTTCCTTCAACTTCATGGGCAGCTTGTGGAGAAGCCTCAGCTGGAGGGTGTTCCAAAGATCGAAGCTTTCGGCGTTTCTCTCTCTTGGATAATACGGGCTTGTGGGCAGAAGAGTCAAGAAGAGTTTTGAGAGAATGAGAAGAAGGAGAAGAAGAAGAAGGGGCATCAACACCAACTACATCAGAGTTGCTTTGCTGTTTGGCCAATGCAGCTCTAAGCTTCTGCTTCAGCTTCTTGTTCGATAGAACCATCTTCTCTTCTCTTCTCTTCTCTTATCTTCTCTCAGATGAAAAGCTTCAACCTTTGCAACGCCCACGCCGCGAAACAAAGGGTTTCTTCTCTTCTCTTTCCAGGTTTTCTCCCTTGTTTTGAGGAAGACGATGTTTAATTTGACCCAAACGACGCCGTATAATTTTGGGCTTCATGTTTTTTCTTATTTGTTTGGGCTTTATTTGTAAAACAAAAATTGCTAAGGACGAGGAGATATTTTCTTTGAGCCGTTGGAAAATTAAGCAAAAAAGAGACACCCAATATGATAAAGAGCACATCATGTAACCCTATGGAAATGTTCCGTCCAAAAAAAGAAAAGCATGGAAATGTTGGAAACCTTATGAAATTTTAATTTTATATATTCTCAGATATGGGATTTGGTATCTCAGCTACCTTATTATGAGATTCACTAGTAGGTAGTTCAGGATCCCCGTGGAAGTTGAAACTGGTAGTTGTCCTTTACTTGTTTATTTATTGGTCTTGTCAACCAGATTATTAGATCATTGATGGAGTGTATATCATTTTTTTATTTTAGATTTATAATTTATTAATTTTTTTTGGTGACATAATTTATTAATTTTACGCAAAGGCACATATCCAATTATCCATTGCGTGTAAAAAGTAATCTAGTACTGGTCAATATTTTTGTCTAGACTTTTCTTTTTGGTCTTGGGCTCAGCCCTTCAACTCTCTATCCCATTTTATCATAGATCAAATAAATTTCTTCATGAGTTGACCGACAAAAAAAATTCTTCAGAGTACACCAAAAAAATAAATAAATTTCTTCAGACAATTACTTATTTTCGTCACATCATTTTTTAAGAATTTACCTGTTTATTACTGTTTTTTTTTAGCCAGTGGTAGACATATAAGATCAGGAAGTCAGTTTTACAAAAAGTAATTTGGCTTTGTTCAAAAGAACAGCTATGCATGTTATCACATCACTACAAATATAGTGAATGGCAATAGGAGAAACGAAACATTGGAACAGACAATTCAATGAGTGAAAAGCATTGTTGTCCCAAGCATTAACTTCCTTTCAGGAAAAATATGATGTCCAGGAATATGGTGGTGCCACCTACAAGCTGTTTAATTGTACGGCTCAAAACTGCAGCCTTATCACATGTATTCAATTCAATTTTACAAAAACCATGGACCATCTCAAGCTAAGAAAATTTACTTGTCTATATTCTCCTTACTCTATGTGAGTCCCATCTGATGCTTCTATCTTTGGAACCTTTCCACTCATGGCTACTAGTCCAACTAATGTTTTTGCTACTGATATTTCCTCCACTCTATTTGTAAATCCCATTAACCTTATCAGCTTTAGATGTTGCAGTTCCTTGTACTTAGTTGCTTGCTTAAAGCATGAGAACTTTGTTCTTGAACCCCAATATGAATAGCTCTTAGGATCAATCTGTATTCAAAACAGTTATGAGAGATACTACCAAAAAAAATAAAGGCAATATTAAGAAATGATTCATTAATTAGTCAATTAATTAACCTACCTTAAAAGAAAGTTGCTCCAAGGCAGGGCATAATTTCAAGAAAGAGACTAAGGCATTGATGCTGTTTTCATCCTTATGACTTCCAATCCAACACAACTCTTTTAATTTGTAGAATATGAAGTTACAACTTGAAGGAGAAATTGATGGCCATATCAGTGCCTACAACAAAACCATCTTGGACATTGAGTTGTTGGTTTTATTTGATTAACATAGCCTTACGTGTGGTTAGAAGAACGCTTTTACATTCTTGGAAATGATTTTATAATATAAGATCCTCAAAAATTTGAAAACCTTTCAAGAACCATATATGCCTGATTCTATATAATAGATGCAACTATTTATTTGATGTAATAATAAGCACTGTTCAAACAAAAATTAAATGCATAAGATGTGATAAGAAGTTAAGAACATACCTCAAAAGTCCATTGACATAGAGTAAGAACTTCGGAATTCTTTATGGTTAATAGCGATTCATCAAAATCTTCTGACCTGAAGTCACTGCTAATTGGACCTAGCCTGAAATCAAGCTTGGCATGAGTCAAGTTGAAGTGTGATTCTGGCCAAATCCGAGGAAGAAGACCGCGGTATCTGAAAGATTTAAGCTTAGAAGTTCTTAGATGGAGATACTTGAGGTGCAGGCAATCTAAGATGCTCAACTTGTGAAGCTTGGATTCAGACTCAATCAACAGAGACTTCAATCCACTGCACTCACTGATTACCAAGTTCTCAAGGTGCTCCAAATTCGAAACAATAGAAGAAACTACCACACTTGTCAAATCCCTCACTGATTTCAAATGAAGTGTTTTCACCAAGAAAGTGGATGATGATGGTGATGATGGAACATGTTTTTGTGGCATTATAAGCTGAAGATCGTAGCGCGCTTCGAGTTCTTTGTGATTAATATCTTCAAAAACAGAGAAATCAAGAAGGAGTTTACTGTTAGTTGCAATAGTTGCCAACATAACACTATCTTCTTCTTGTTCTTGATGATGAACATAGCGAAAGTGCAGCTTCCTTGGATGCTTCAATGGATCATGCTCCTCAAAATTGGCCAGGAATTTGGCAAGGACGGCAGTAATATCATGTAAGGATCCATGTGCAAGAAGAACTTGGTTCCAGAGTTGTCTCCATCTTTTGGAAATGAGACTGGTTTCAAGTGCAGATTCTTTTGGCAGAAATGAAACTATGCTGCCTAGAATTTCATCTGGCAAAGTGCTGAACATACCCTCTATACTAGTAGTAGTAGTAACTTCCATGGATGGAATCATGGAATCTATTGATTTAAGATCACAACAAACTCTTTTGTGAATATTAATAATGAACCGGTTATTCGGCTATGCCTAGCTACTAGTTTTTAAATATCTGTTGGTATTGGATTTTGTTGAATTCAACTTTTGGGACCAAGTCTATGTATGCCTTTTCAACTTATTTCTAAATTCAATATAATATTTAATAATTTAATGAGGCTGAATTATCTTGTTTCAAATATCAACTTTTCAACATTTTCTACATCGAGTTACTTCAACTTGATGTTTGATGCTTGATGTTTGAGACTTTGAAAATAATACTTGTTATTCCGCCATTTGTTTTTTTTTTATGTTTATATTTCTTGGATGGATTAACATCTATTTCTATATTCTTTTAATAGCCTGGGTTCCATAACTAGGGATAATAGCCCCTGTTTTTCCAATTAACAATCCAAGTCACTTGAAAGTGAGATTAAGTGTATTTTATTTTTCTCTTGTGCGACCGAAGAAGGTTTTAAAACTCTTGCTCTTTGATGTATGTTAAGAGCTAAGATTGTGTGTTTCCAATTAATTAATATATTCATTATATTGTCACTGCCTTCGAAAACGTGTTCATGAAGCAATACGATTTTAATTTAATCAAATAATGGCACATTTGGTCTTGGATTGAGTTGAGCCGAATTCAAGTATAAGTTCGGTTTGTAAAAACTAAAAATTGAGTTCGACTTATGGCCGGACTCATTAATAACCGAGTGTCCGAGTCTAATTATTAAAGTCACGAGCTAATATATATATATATATATATATATATATATATATATATATATATATATATATAGTACCTTTTTTATCATAAACAATCAATCTAATTAAATTCGTCTTATTTTTACCTATCAATTATTTAATCTATAATAAAATAGATAAAATAATTATGATTTAGATATAAATTAAATAAAAAATATTTTATCTTCATATATATAATAAAATGTAAGTACATAAAAAAATAAAAAAATAAATATACATTACTATTTATACTAAATAATATATAACTATAATCGAATAAACTCATAAATTAACAAATTGAGTATATTCGTAATCAAAATCAATTTACTTAATATATATAAAAATATTATTTGTACATTAAAATTAGTTATTAAAATTAAACATTATATATTTATATATATAAATATATATTTTTAATATATATTTTATATCAATAATTACTAAATTTGATATATAGTTAACATGGTTCTTTAATATATAAACTTGAGTTAAGATCAACTCGATTCATATGCTCACCCAATTTATGGAATTGTTAATGAATTGCTCTAAGTAGCTCACAAGCCAACTCCATCCTAAGTCTTGGATTAATTTCGTTTGTCAATCCAATGACACCCATTATTCCGGTGAATTAATACGGGCGGAGCCGCCCTAATTAATTTGTACTCACCATTCATTCCGTGAAGGGGAAGCTCTTAATATTAATTAATGTAGGCGTAATTTTTTTATGACAACCTACTTTTTTTATTAATTATGCTAGATGCCTATATATATATATATATATATATATATATATATATTAAAATTAATTACTAATATTAAATATTTATTAAAATATAAAATATATATTAAATATAAGTTAAACTATACAATAATTATATTGAAATATATAATAACTAACTTTAATGGTTGATTTTAATGTATAACTAATATTTTTTTTTCTTAATAGGTATGAGAACTTATTTTATATATATATATATATATATATATATTTCATCCACGTCCAAGTAATTTTATATCCAAATTTATTTAAGTGATTTGAGTTAAGCATTTTTTTTCTATTTTCTCCTCCCCATGCACTGCTTCTTCTTATTATTTCAAATTCACGCTTCTTCTTCTTCTTTTTCTTCACTATGGATGCTAGTTTTCTTCTTCTTCTCCTCTTTTTTTTTATTATTTTTTAAATTTCTTCTCTTTTTTTATTATTTTTCAATTTCGTTATCGTCGTCACCAACAACACCTCTTCCTCTTCCTCGTCCTCCTATTGGAATTTCGTCTCCTCCTTTATTTTCATCATTCTCCTCCATCATCATCATTATCGTCATTGTTTTCTTCTAATAGATATCGTCGTTGTCATTATCGTTATCATCGAATTCGAATTTATATAATGGTTTCGTTTTGAGCTAATTTTCGGTTCATTCGAGACGCATGTATTTCTGAATTCGAATTTATATAATGAACCATTTGGTATTATATAATGATTTCATTTTGATAATATTTTCAGTTCATTCAATTACCACAGAGAATTAGAATCAATAAAAATATTAGCAAAATGTTGATGTTGTTGGAGATGACGATAATGATGATGGAAAAAGAAGGAGGAGATCAAAGAAATTCAAATAATAAAAAAAATAGGAGGAGGAGAAGATGAATGTGGTGGTATGGTAATGGTGACGATGACGATATTGAAAAAAAGATGAAGAAAAAGAAAAATGAGAAGAAGAAGAAGCAGTAGAAGGAAGAGGTGAAAGAAGAAGTAAACGAAGTCTTGTAGAGTAAACTAAATTATTTAGATGAATTTAGATGTAAAATTGTTTGAATATATATATCAAGACTCTATTTTATGGAGCTTTCAGCTTTTTCTTTCAACGTGTAAGAACTAAAAACCGTACTTGATACACGATATATAAAAGAAAGGTTTAATTATTCTAATAATTTTTATAGTTTCGCGAAATTTTTAATTAGGTCTCTATATTTTTTTTTAATTGGATCTTTGCACTAATTTTTTTGTAATTGAGTGCCTATACTTTTTTTTCTTTTTATTTGAGTCCCTGTATCATTTTTTTTTTAGTTGGGTCTCTATATAATTAAGCCAATTACTATTAAAAGGAACTTAATTGAAAAAAAAAATAGTGTAAGAACCCAATTAAAAGGAAAAAAAAGTATAAGAACCTAATTAAAAATTTCGCAAAACTATAAATACCAACAAAATAATTAAATCTAAAAAAAATTATAAAATTTACTCTGGCATCGGTTTTGTAGGTTTATATTTCTTGGATGGATTAATATATATGAGATTAAATAACTTAATTTAAAGACATATGTTAATATTATAAATTAAAAAATATATATATATTAAAAATATAATTTTAAAATAATTTTATACATATATTTAATTATATAACGTTGGTTATATAAAAATAATTATATTTTAAATTGATTGCATAAATAATTATAAAAAAATAAATGTAATTAAACGATTGTATAAAATATTTATATTATTAGTAAATTAAAATTAAATTTATTAAAAATTTTTAAAATTTAAATTATCAATATTTTATTAAAAATATTTTAAAATATTTATTAATAATAATCTTATCATGGAGGGACACATAATAGCTAAATTCAATATATATTTTTAGATTATTTTAAAAAAATTAAGTATGATTTTAGTTCTTAAGGTATAGGTCGATTTTTTTTTTTTCGTTCTCAACCTTTTTTTTTCATACAAAATCGTCCCTAAAGTTTAACTTAATTTTAAAATCGTCATTCGCACCAAAATACTCTTTTCCTTCTTCACCAAAATACTCGATTCTTCTTCTTCATCATAACAATACCCAATATCTAGTTCTTCATCTCAATCACAACAATATCTCTTCTTCTTTTTCTTCCTCTTCAACTAGAATTTCAATAGAATATCAACTACAATTTCAACAACAACAACATAATTTCAACTAATAGATATCAAAAAATTAAAATAGAGAAGTAGAAGAACACAACAACAACATAATTTCAACGACAGCAACAAAATTTTAACTAAAAGATATAAAAAATCAAAATAGAGAAGCAAAAGAATGGAATAGAATCAGAAGCAAAACAGAAACAGAAAAATAATGGAATCAACACCCAGGATGGAATCAGAGTCGACAACAACAATGTGATTAACAAAATTAGAATTGGAACAGGAGCAGAATAATCAAACAGAAATAGAATAATTAACTTAATTTGAAACAGAATTGGAACCCAATGACGAGGAGTAACGGCGAGCGACAAGGAGCAACGACGACATGCGAGGAGCAGCGGCGAGCTAGCAAAGAAGAGGAGCAGCGACGAGGATGCGAAGCAGCGGAGGAGTTTCGGCGACAGTATTGAGATTCAACAGACGGCAACAATGGTAGCTGGCGCGATGACTGCAACACTCCTCCTCTACCTTTAGCTCGCGCATTTCTCTCTTTCTCTCTCTCTTCGCGGTCAGCGACAGTACGCGGATCTAGCGATGACGGAACAGCTCACAATGGCAACGACGATGCGATTCGACGGCGGCGACGAGTCCAATACGACGACAACGGCCTCCCTTCCCCCCTCGCATGATTTTCTTCTCTCCACCTTCCCTTCTCTTTTCTCCTCCCTCCTTCCTTCCTCCCTCCCGCCCCGGCCCCTTCCCCTTTTAATCCACTTTCTTTCTTTTTTTTTTTATATAAATTTTGTTAGTTAAGGACAATTTAATAATAAAAATTAAATTTTTAATAAAAAGAATCATTTTAAAATTAAAATAAATTTTAGAGATAATTTTATTATACAAAATTAAAAATAAAAAAAATTGACCTATACTTTAAAATCCAAGTACTCTATCCTTTTAAAAACTTAGGTTCCATAATTAAGGGGTATAAGTATATAACACCCCGTCTTTTTCCAATTAATAAGTTTGCCAATCCAAGACACCTGAAAGTTGAAAGTGAGATTAAGTGTATTTTATTTTTCTATTGTATGACCCAAGAAGGTTTTGAAACTCTTGCTCTTTGACGTAGGTTGTCCTGAGATTGTTTTCCAATTTATTAATGTATTATCAATGCCTTTGAAAACGTACGTGTTGATGAATCAATACGACTTTAATTTAATCAAATGATGACACATTTGGTGGTTAAAAATAAGCCAAGTCGAATTGAGTCACACCTTCCAATTTATAAAAATTGAATTTGACTAATAGCTCAAACATATATAAAATGAAAATTATTAATTATATATATAGTTTTTAATATTTATCCTCTATTATTTCTAGAAGTCACTCATGCCAATAAAATGTTTGAAACTTTATCTAAAATTCTAAATACTCTTATTTTAATTAATTTATTTTTATTTTAAAAATAAAGCTGAATTTTGGCTTCCCCATATCCCGACATTATCTTGACACATTTTTTTTATTTTTTAATCTAAAATATACTAAATACAAAAATACATAATATTCTTAATCAGGAACGGATCTATTTTAGAGAGTATAAGAACAAGTGTCCTATTAAAATTTTATAGAATTATATATAGTATATACGATAAAAATTTATTTGTTTTCATTTAATAAATAATTTATCCCCACTATAATTTTTTTTAATCTATCTCTATTTACATAATGTATATAAAAAAGATTTTACTATTTTATAATAACATCATATTGATTATAAAAATAATTAAATAATGATAATAAAATAATTAAAAATTAAGTTAGTAATTTAAATTTAAGTATTAAAAGCATAATTTTTTATTTTTTTGTTGTTTTTTTTTGTCTTTTACCAAGACTCTTTAATTTCATTCTTTAATTTTTTTTATTCAATTAAAGATTTATTTTTATTTTTATTTTTATTTTTATTTTTTTATATTTTTAATTCATTCAATTATTTTATATTTTATTTTATAATTATATTATTGTATATTTTTTTTATTACATGATTAAATATTATTGAATAATAAAATTCATTAGTAATTTAAATTTTAAAATATAGTAATATTAACTAATAACAAAGAACAGTTAAAATAAAAAGTAACATCCAAATATACGGATATCTATTGATGTTTCTTCTTTTAAAAGTTATTTTTAATTTTTTTATTAATAACGACATTAATTAAAAAAATTAATTATAAATATTATAAAGAGTCAATTTCATACTTTTATAAGATATGAATTTTTAAATGATTATTTAGTAATATATATAAAAAATGAAATATTTAATTATATTAATAATAAAAGAATTATTCAATG
The DNA here is from genome assembly GCF_014773155.1 of Arachis stenosperma. Classification (NCBI taxonomy): domain Eukaryota; kingdom Viridiplantae; phylum Streptophyta; class Magnoliopsida; order Fabales; family Fabaceae; genus Arachis; species Arachis stenosperma. Next base: position 159,317,255 of record NC_080385.1, read on the forward strand.
TTTTAAAATATCAAATTTAAAAAAATAAAATTTTAAGTTATATATTATTATTTAAATTACTATTAAGTGTTTTAATTTATTAGTTAAATAGTTAAAAGATTAATTATATTTTATAATAATAAAATATAATTATAAGATTATTATTATATTATACATATTTTGTCCAATTAATAAAATGTTTTGAATCCGTGACTACTCTAAATGTATCAAATATATAGACACATCAACTGAACTCCTGTGGACTTTACTGAACATTCATATTTTTGGTTTAATAGTTGAATTCTTGTGTGCTTAGCTTGTAGTATATGCAAATCAAATAACATTAACCAAATAAATCACTTAAATCAGTAAAATTTCTCAACCAATAAATTTTGGTAAATTGTAAACGTGATTTGGACAATATCTTCCTTCCAAGTGAAGCATGTGGCATTAATTGCCAGCTGTGATTTGGACAATATCTTCCAAGTGATTTTTCTCTTTTTTGTTCTCTTTTAGACTTTAGTGCTAAACTATTAATATGCTCTCTACTAGCCCCTGAGTTGAATTATCATCAAGTCATTAAAAAAAAAAAAAGAGTGAATTTGGTTGGCATTTTTATTTTTAGTTCTTTTAGTTTTAGAATTTTATGAAGAAAAATATAAAAATAAAAGGTTAAATAGAATATATATTTTCTTAATTTATTATATTTTCACATAAAATTTAAAATATAAAATACTGAAAAATGAAAATAAAATACAAACCAAATACATCTTGAATAATTCTATGATAAAGAAGTGTTTGAGTAAAGAGAAGGAAGAGTAGTATAAAATTTTATTTTAAAAAATTAATAAAAATAAAGTAATACATTTTTCTAGATAAATTTTCAATTATTTATGAAAATAAATCTTCATCTTTTCACTATTTTGATTTTTCCCTCTTCATTATAGCATACAACATAGGTAGATCTTTTACCTATTAGCCTCATGCCACTGTGCATGCATGTAGGCACATGGCCACCACATGTTTTTTTGACAGTTGAGTCATATAACCTATCATTATTCATTGTTTGATTCAGATTGAAAACCATTAAATATATGCTAATCATACATTTTTAATATCTGTTACATGATACTAGCTTTTTTCTTCTTGCCACATGGTAATAGAAGACTTTATTACTAACATCACCAGAATGAATAATACCAGGAGAAAAAAAATATAGAAAAAAGGACACATTCATTCATTCAACAAGAAAAATAGTTACAATAGATTCTAGACATCTCCTATATCATATCTATAAAATCTTGATTCCTACCAAAAAAAAAAAAAAAGATCCTGTGACCTTCATTCAATTTATTAACTGTTCCAGAATAGAGAGCACTATATTAAATTCATGAAATAAAAGTTTAGAAGTCACTATTAGAAAGGGGTTGATGACCATCATCACCAATGAATATATTATCATAGAGAATGGCAGCAGTTGCTGAACCAATGAATGGGCCGGCCCAATAGACCCAATGGTTGGTCCATGTCCAGCTAACGAAAGCTGGCCCAAATGACACTGCTGGGTTCATTGATGCACCATCAAACACACCACCAACCAAGATGTTTGCACCCACAATCAGCCCAATTGCTACTGGGGCTATAATTCCCACATTACCCTTCTTTGGATCCACTGCCGTTGCATAAACTGTATATACCAATCCAAAAGTCATCACTATCTCAAAGATTAATGCATTCCACACTGACACCCCATCAGATAGAGAGAAAGCTGATATTTCCTGCACCATATAAACAAAATTATGATATTAATTAGTGCTTAATTAATCCATGGTTTTAAAATATAGATTGTATTATATGGTTAGATTTGGTATCTTACGATATCTCTTAGTCCAGTAAGTTAATGACTAATATATTATGGATTAAAACTCTATATAAATATTTGTTACTGATAAATAAGTTGTTGCATATACAATGAGATATTCGAACTCCACATTTATTTAAGCGAACTAGTAAACTGATCACTAAACCAACCCAACTTAATTTTATTATATTGTTAGATACGTGTTTTTTAAAGATCAATTATTATCTTTACATAAAAATATTTTTACGTGAATTGTGGGCCTAATATTTAAAGGTGATGAATGGAAGCAACGTTTACCATGCCACCGGTGGCAAAATTGAGAAGAATGCAAGCAACAACAGAACCAAGCAACTGTGCAACCCAATAAAGAATGCTTCTCAAGAAGGTTATGTTTCCTCCAACGAAGGCACCGAATGTGACAGCAGGGTTGACATGGCCACCTGAAATGTTTGCACCAACAGAAACCGCCACCATTAGCGCAAATGCATGGGATAGTGACGCAATTATGAGACCTGAAGGTGTTGCGGGTCCACCCATTGTAAGCTTGCCTGTCACACACAATAATAATATTTTAGGGTAATGCTAGGGAGACAAAAAAAACAGCCAGAACTTGCTTTATTTAGTATTCATTAATTGTCGCAATAATTAATGAATGCTAAATAAGACAAGTTATGACTGTTTTTGTCTGATTTTTTTTGTTATCAAACATTTTCGAATATTTTATTATTACATATTAAATTCTGAAAAATAGAGTGCTCACCATAAGCCATGCCAGAGCCTTGGCCAGCAAAAACAAAAATGAGCATTGAAAAGAACTCAGCAAATGCTGCTCTAATGGCGGCTGGACTGCTAGCCTCCCTTGGTGATCCAATTGCAATTCTATACACTGCCATTGTTGATTACTATCACCAAAGCAATAATAGAGACACAAACTTGTTCACTTCTTATAATTGTTTCTGTTTTATCTTGAATTTTAGTTATTAGTTTTGGGTAAGAGTGAGCATAAAGTGTGTATGAGATCTCAGTAAATAACAAAATTAACGGCTAAGGAAACGGTCCTAATGTTTCCCGGTAAGAGTGTGATGTTCATGCATGCATTTGGCCATAGTTTTGCCACATTTGTGGCTCAGATTTCATATATGCATCTAAATCATTATCATATAATATATAGTATAGCTGTATAATTAAGCCTTCGGTCCATTTGTTGTTCCCCTCACTCAATCAATGGATTAAATTCAGTCGCAATATGAATCCCGTGGAAATTTTATTAATTTAGGGTTTCCAATTTAAGTTACATAGGTGATAGGTAAGGACGACTTCACTCTAACTAAATCTATCAGTTATAAAATAGAGTCAATTAAAAGATATGGATATGGTCATAAAAAGTTAATTCCGTGCACTTAACTTCATTTTTCTTTTAATTTTCTTTTGCGACAAGTCTCAATGTTTTTTGGGGTGGTGTCACTGTGCAACGTAATTAAGACCAACTGGCCTGGGCCCAGAAGAACCTCTAACAATGGGCTCACTTGTTTTGTCAGAAAACATTGATTAGCCCAAAAACAGGATGGGCTCCCTACGACTCCAGTCACTACATTAGCTTGGAAGTGAACATTTTTTTTGTAATTATGACGAAAAAACCCAAAAAAATGAAAATTATCTAAAGGAGAATAGGGAGAACTTTGTTGCACAAATTTTTATTTTTATAATATTTTTTATTATATTTATAATTCTTTTTTCAATTTTAAAAATTTAAACTTAAAATTTTTTAATTATAATATAAGTATTTATTTATTTATTTTTTGACAAAGATAGAATTTCATTTATTATAACAGTACAACTAAATATTCTTTAAATGTTATTTTTTATTCAACTTTTAAAAGAGAGAAAAAATAAAAGGTAAATAACTTTTTTAATTTTTTGAACAACTAATACGGATATTTAAATTAATTAAATAATGATAAAGACTGATTAAAGGCTGAATTTAAAGGATGTTTAGCATTTTTTATTATAATATAAGCATTTACTATGTTAATTAATCACATTTATTTTTTTGATAAACAATAAGGCAAACGTCTAAAACAAAAAAACATTATAAAGAAATTAATCAAATTACTTTAGAAAGAGTTGTCCCAATAAAATCAGCATGAAAACATAAGGCAACATTTTTATAAACATTTAACAAAATAAATACACAGTACATGTAGAAGAAAAAGATAAACAAAAAAGCATGTTTCATTGTGATATGAGAATGAGATAGAATGAGCCACAAGCAGCTAATCACAACGCAGTGTCCGTTATCTCAGTACTGAAGCCTCTAAACCATTAAACCAAACAAAGAAAAAGAAAAAAAAAATGGCAGTCTCCTCCTGCTCTTTCACCTTGGTTTCTCCCTTGGTTTCTCCCTTTTTGTCCCACAAGGTCTGTTTTTTTCATTACATTCAGAGTCCATCTTCTTCATTACCACAACTCATCATGTCTTTAATTCTGAATTTGTTTTCAGTCAAATGATCTCCCTCGAAATGCAGCAACTACACCTTCCAGCAGTGCAATGGACACAACAACCTCCACTGTAGAAAGTAAGAAACAGCCTATTCAGAAAAGAAGACCGTTACTGTTAGGTCTTGGAGCATTGGTAGCAAATTTACAACCATCAAAATTGCTCCTTGCTGAAGGTACCCTCATTCATGCACCATAGGCATATATTCTTGAGGCATAGTCAAAGATTTGAAATTACATTCTTGTCCTTGTGCAGAAGTAGTGCCAGACAAATATCGTGCTTTTGTGGACTATATAGATGGGTATTCTTACGTATATCCTTCAGATTGGAAGGTAAGTTTGCATGATAATCCAATCCAATAGGAACAGATATATAGATAATGTTTTCATTTTTCAAAGAGTGAATGAATAAATGATTGTCCTTTAATCTGTAGGAATTTGACTTCAGGGCTCATGATTCTGCATTCAAAGACAGATATCTACAGTTGCAAAATGTGAGGGTGAGGTTCATACCAACTGAGAAGAAAGATATAAGAGATATGGGTCCATTGGAAGAGGTGATGTTGCTGCATATTGTTGTCTACAAATCTTTATAGACTCTATTTTTATTTTGATACTCAAAAAATAATTTGTACATTTAAGCAGGTCGTATCATTTTTGGTCAAACATAGATATGCAGCACCAAATCAAAGACCAACAATATATGACATGCAGGAGGTTTTCTTTCACTGATTTTTATCTCTAATCTGAATGAACTAAATATATGATCATGATGAAATTAAAGATAATTTGAGTTCTGAATGGCAGAAAACGGTGGATGGAAAACATTACTATTCATTTGAATATGTGCTTACTTCTCCAAATTACTCAAGTGCCTCATTTGCAACAATTGCTATAGGAAACGGTAATTAACCTGCCATACAAGCAAAATCTCAGTGTTCCATAAAAGCAACAATAGACTCAATCAATCATGTTGCTAACTAATAAGGTGCATTGATTTCTGCAGGAAGGTACTACACGTTAATTGTGGGAGCCAATGAGAGGCGATGGAAAAGATATCGAGATCAGCTCAAAGTGGTGGCGGACTCCTTTCGTCTTCTTGACATCTGAAATGTCATTGCACAATTCGCCACCTCTTCTAATTTTTCTACAGATCAAGTTTATATCAAAATTTTCTTCTCATCTCATTCATATGTTACATGTGTATATAAACTCTTTTGATCTCTCGAGAATTTACAATTTACAAATGTGTCTTAAACATACGTGTTACTTCTCTTTAAATAGCTTAAATGTCTATTTACAAAATGTACAAAGTAGATCATAAAAATGTTTCTTAAAGCTCCCATGTCTTTATGAATATTACTCTCAGCCAAATTGAAAAATAATCTTAAAAACTGAAAATGATGAAGATTCCATGTGGAGTATTTGCATTCATTACGGAAGCGGTAAAATTTAAGGGGCCTCGATTAAGTAAACCAGCAAAAGAGAAAGCTTTTCTAAACTCTCACTATATATGTACAGAGGTTACAACTCATGGACTGAATTTTCTATATAATTTTCACAAACAAGAAAAAGAATACAGTAATGATTAATGAATAAGTTTATCATCTATCCACGCTATAGATCCCCAACTAAGAAGAATCAGCGTTGATTCCACCACTCTCCTCTTTTTAAGAAACAAATCAATATACCAATGGAGACAACACTGCCAGTCCAAACAGCTTGCCTCCAAAAGAATATGCATACAGCTCAGAAACCTCGTACCAACCGAACTCCTATTTTCAAATTCTACACATCTATTCCTGCTACAGTTTCCTCCTTTCTATGACTATCAGTGCCTAGTTCTAATTTAAGCTTCATTGTTCCCGTTCTTGCCACATGCAAACCTCCACCTGACATTCTTGAAAAATTTCAAGAGGTGGAGTATTCACCAGTCGTTGTCAAGCATAATGTGAAATAAAACTCACCAATCAACCTTAGCTGCAATTACTTGCATCATACACTCTGATTCTAAATGAGCCGATGCTGACGCAATGCCTTGCCAAAATGAGGTTGCATCAATCGGACATACAGGCCATTCTTTGCAACCAGTGAATCGTGGCTTCCCGACTCCACTATCCTTCCTCCATTAAGGACTACAATGTTATCTACGTGTCTCATCATTGCAGCCCTGTGCGCTATTAAAATAGTGGTCTTGTTCCCCATGACTAGTGTGTCCAGAGCCTCTTGCACCACTCGGCTTGATTCAGATTCAATAGATGAACTGGCTTCATCCAACAATAAGATAGGTGCATTTTTCAAAATTACCCGAGCAATTGCAATTCTCTGTTTCTGTCCTGGAGTTAAGTCAACACCTCTCATCCCAACATGTGTGTCGTAACCATGAGGCAAACTGCTAATGAAATGATGAGCATTTGCTATTCTTGCGGCCTCTTTCACCTCAGCTTCACTGGCATTGTGCCTGGCATATAGGATGTTTTCCCTTACAGTGGTTGAGAAAATAATAGGTTCCTGCTGAACCAGACCAAGGTGGCTCCTCAACCATCTTAAATTATATAGCTTTAAATCCCTCCCGTCTAGAAAAATTTGCCCAGCAACTGGATCATAAAATCTTTCTATCAAAGATATTATAGTGCTCTTTCCAGACCCAGAAACTCCCACAACAGCAATTGTTTGTCCCCCATTGACTTTCAAACTGAAATTGCTCAAGACCAACACTTCTGGCCGAGAAGGGTAACAGAAATCAACATTTTTCAATTCAATGCTTCCATATACATTGGGAGGCTTCACTGCAGAGCTATCATCAGGATCAATGTTAGGTACACGGTCTATAATTTCAAACACCGATATGAGAGATTTGCGTCGTTTAAGTATGTAAGGAGCCAAGCCAAAAGGCTCCACAAGTGCAAATGTAGCAAACGAGAAAACCATGTACACCTTGAGTGCAGTAGGTGGATGCACATATCCATTATTTATACATGTTGCTGTGTACCAAAGTAGAAGGGCATTGCAAGCGAAGAGTAGAAACTGCGAAAAACCAAATCCAAAACCGATGGCCACTCCATGAAGAAAGCTCTTCATAAATATCTTATTTAACTGCAGCCTGTAGAGCTCCATAACCTTGTTACCAGCACAAAATGCAACAACTGTGTAAATATTTCTAACAGCATCTTCAAGAACCAAAGAAGCCTTTCTGTGCATTTCCTGTATACCTCTTGAAAAGCCAGCAAGCCACAGTTTCTGCAACATACAATTAGGATGTTAAATCATTTAGATACTTAGCAAGATTAGATCCATCAGTATAATAATTAATAAATGAAATTAAATGTAGATTGAAATAAACAATAATTACTGAAAATTACAACAGAACCCCAGAAAAGAGGTCAAACATCATTAGATCATGACATACTTGATGCTAAAAAGGTGAATAAATGAAATAAAACTATTGATTTATATGGAGAAATTCTTCCAAAAACAATGTACATGTGGAAAAGAAATAAAAACTCACCCCAACCACCAGAAAATATAACACTAGAAAACCAGAAATGCAGAGGCAAACCTGTGCAAATGCAGAGATACAAAGAACTGGAAGTGTTGCTAAAGCCACAAGTGCTAATCGCCATTGGAGCAAAACACCAATGAGAAAAGCAACAATAACTGCAGCACTGTCCTGTACGAATATTGAAAGTCGATTGCTAAAAGCTGCTCGAACAAATGTAGCATCATTCGCCAAGCGCATGGATAAATTGTCAGCACTGTTTTCCTCTTCATCGAACCATCCAGTTTCATTGCGTAGCATGGCTGCCATGTTTTAGAAACAAGTTAAGCACAAGCTCAGGGATCCAAAACACACTAAAGGGAAAAATTTAAAGCAGAAGGATGTACTCACCCGAAAACATCATTCTCCTGACTCTTTCTGTCATTTTCTCCCCCATAATGCCAAAGTAGAAATGCTGCAAAAAGTTGGCAATAACTGTCACGACGCCCATGCAAGCAATGACCAAGCACCACTTGTTTACTTCCCCCTGCAAGTGATTTGCCTCATCAATTCTATAGTAAGCCGTCACCACCATGCCAATAACATAAGCAAGAAGTGGGTTGAAAGAACCAAAGATAGCAGCACCCGTGCTTCCTAACACAGCATAAAGCCACTCAGCCAAACTAAGCTCAGCGAGCCTCCAAAGTGAGGGTTGCCCCCGATGTCGTGCATCCTTTGTTAGATCCATTTTCACTGACATATCATCAGAATGACTCTCTGGCCTACTAAAAGTCTGGGAATGAGAGCGTTCATTTTTAGGATCAGACGTTAATAGAGGTGAAATAGGGGATTCCGGGTCGGAACCATTTGATGCTTGTCGATTCACAGACTGGACATCAATCTTGGGCAGCTCTGGCAGTCTCATTTCAAAACTGTCCTGCCTTTTTATCGATGGCTCCTTATCTGCACCATTTTCTAGCATCATCTCAGGTGGTGGGCTCCGTGCTTTTGGTGAATCTTGTGAGTTAAAGAAGCCATCCGAAGGCCGAAATACTCCAGCAATTCTTTGAAGAGAGGGTGATTTATTCATTTTGGGGGATGATGGTTCTCTCAAACTTTCTGAAGAATCTTTCTCAATTTGGAAAACTCCAGCATCCTTGTAGTTCCGAATAGGCATCCTGGACAATAGGCAAAAGAACATGTGATGTTACAAGTAAAGAAACCTTGCAAATAATAAACATACTATATGTTAAATACTGCTGTTCGGGGCTATTTAATTGTGATAGGCGATGGGGTAAAGATGATTCATTTATTGTTAAGGTAAACATTTTCTTAACAGAACTGAGCTCCTTTTATGAAAGAACCATGTTATATCCTCCAGATATGCAAACAACACTATATTGAAAAGGAAGTAAGTATGGCTAGATTCAGTATTACACCTTTTGGGAAGTTTTGTGGCCTCTTCACAGCGAAGAAGCTCTGCATATAAGCCATCCCGGCTTAATAACTCATCATGAGTACCCATTTCAACAAGTTGACCTTCCTCCATAACAGCTATATAATCAGCATTACGTATGAGACTAAGCCTTCGAGCAATTATTATTGTTGAGCGTCCCAACATAAGTAGATCAAGGGCCTCCTGAACAGACCTCTCAGCCTCAAAATCAAGTCCACCAGTAACCTCATCAAGCAGAAGAATCGATGGATTCAAAAGCACAGCTCTTGCAACAGATAGTTTTATTTTCTGCTCTTCTGTCAAAGCTATACCAGCCCTCCCAACCTAAAAGATAGAAGCCTCAGTTTTCTTAGTGAAATTGGATTGCTAGTAGAAATCCAAATACAAACCAAAAGAAGAGCTACAGGCTCCATATGATAGTGTAATCAGGCTTTACCTGAGTGTCATAACCTTTATCTAACGAGCTGATAAACGCATGTGCATGAGCTATTTTAGCAGCCTCTACAATTTGATCCATGGTTGCATCCCTCCCATAAGCAATGTTGTCTCTTATACTCAAACTGAGCAATGCAGGTTCCTGGGTGACCAGTCCAATTTGGCTTCTAAGCCATTCCAGTTTCAAATTCTTGATGTTTTCACCATCTAAAAGAACTTCTCCTAAACCACAGATAGAAAAAATAGATTTTGGTCTGAAATGACTCATGAGTCCTATGAATAACAGGGCATGCATGCACTTGAGAATTGGAAAACAATTACCTAATGTAGGATCATAGAATCGCTCCATGAGTGGAATAATACTACTTTTGCCAGAGCCATTTCTGCCAACAAGTGCCACAGCTTTCTTAGCAGGAACAGTGAGATAAAACCCACTCAAGATAGGGATTTCAGGACGAGAAAGATAACTGAAATAAACATTGCGGAACTCTATATTCCCTTGCACTGAAGCAGGGGCACTGCCATCATGATTAAAAGATGAGGATGACCGGCTTATCATCTCAAACAATCTATAAGCAGCTATTCGCCCTTGATCAAATGAGTAGAAATTCGTTGCCGCTTGATTCAATCCCCTTAAATAAAGTAACAAAAATTGTGTTAAAAAATGTAAAACAAATAGGGAAAAATACACAAGTTGCAAATGAAACTCACAAGCCACTTAGAATCACAGCAAACAAAGCTGTTATAATTTCACCACCATGAGCTTTTCTGTGCACAACCAAGAACCTTCCAACCCAGAGTTGTAATGCACAAGAACATATTGCAAGCCCATATGTAAATCCAAGACCAAGCCCTTGAACAAGACTGATTAATATACCATATCTAAGAGTAGCTTGCAGTGATGTTGCATATGAATATTTAGCCAGAGTTTCATTTGTAAATGCATACAAGGTCCTTATATACGAAATTGCCTGCATCACAATATTATAAATATTCAGAATCAATGGCATAGAAATAAGTGGCGCACATAAACATCACCCACAAAAATACTGTGCTTAGTGCTTACAATACAATACTATAACAAAAACTGTATGGAAGATTTTCAGACAGATTTGAAACCTTCCTCCTTTCCTTCTATATATAGCAAAATGAAAATCTACCTTTCAATTGCATGTATAAATCAAGAATATAATTAGATTTAGAAATGAATCAAGACTTGGTCAATAAATAACCTGTTCAGCAATGCTGGCTGCTTCAGCATATGCATCCTGGATATTCTCAGCAAGCCTATGAAGGAATATATTTGATATTCCTCCTGCCGCAACGATAAATGGACCTGTAGCTAATGTTATCAATGCAATCTGCCAACAATTGATAAAACCAATAACAAGACCACTGAAGAATGTAGCCATGTTATGAATATAATTCCCAACCTGTATTATTAAAACTTAAAAGTCAATAGACATACTGTATGAGACGAGTCTGGAGGTCTCATCTGCAAAGAATTTCAAATTTACAAATGAATAAAGTTTATGCAAAATACAAGAACCTAACATACCTTTTCACTAAGTGCAGACTGAATGAGCAGCACATCACTCAATACTTGACTCACGATATCTCCATTATTCCCATAAGTATCAAAAAAGCTCATATCTTGATTAAGCAATACTTGAACATATTTTGACCTGATAACAGCAGTCTGCCGTTCTCCGGTCAAAATCCAACATGAAACCTCTATGATAAATAAAGAAAAGTTAGCATTGCAAGATACATAAACACAATATTAAATAAGATAAATTGCTTGTGATTAATGTACCAATCCAGCCAGCAGCAAAAACTCCCCCAGCAATATAAACAATGGTTAAAGCCAGCTGCAGAAGAAACAACAAGAGAGGCAGCAAAATTAAATGTGTAGCTATGATGTAAACTGGTTTGACAGACTAAATAAACCAGTCAAACAATAAAACATTCATACTCATAGGTTCTCTGGCAAAATCAGATTTAGAAACATTGCCTATTAGTAATTGTTGGTCAACCATGTCTAGTTTTGTGACTTTTTTCTCCTTCTCGCTAATTGTAACTGCTCACTACAGTTGAGTTCAAAGTATTTGTATTGACGGAGTTGTGATTCAGGACAAACAAGCATTTTTCCCACATGGAGGAATAGCTACATGAATTAATTGTGCCCTAGACTCCTAGCACTTTAGCACCCAAAAGAAAAAGATCTATGAATAAAGGCAGCAATTTGCTCTCTTCCAATTTCGAAATAGTGTATTTGTGTGATAAAAATCAGTTGTTCAGCTTTCTTAACTTTTCAACTCTACCCACGATTTATTTTCATTGGCAGACGGCTTCATAATTCCATCTCCTCAAAGCCCTAATTATTCCTTATTTGAATTTACTTTAAAACGGCCAAATTCCTATCCCTGTAACTGTAATTATCATCGACGACACACAATTAGCTGGTGAATTGAACCTAATATCCCTTTCTAATATCGGAAAACTAAGGCTAAATGAACAAAAATTAAATGCATATTGACTTATATAAGTAAGAGAGAACAATTTCAAGCACCAGCAAATCCCTTACAGGAAGAAGTGTTCAAATGAGTGTAATCAATTCGGTATTCATAAAAAAAGAAATTCATTGCTCAATTACCTCATCATAACATCACAAGCAGCAAATGCATTTCACAACTAAAGCAAAATCAAATTACCAGAAATGAAAATCCAGACACGTTACGCACAACAAAATCTAGGGTAAGAGCTAAGAAGAGAACGAAACCGAACCTCCTTGAACCTGTGAAACTGGTCATCTTGCTGACGAACATGGATGATTTTGGCAAAGAAATGCAAGTAAACGACGAGAGCGGTACCGTGAGCTGCGGCGGCGAGGGAGCCGAGGATCATAAGGAACCAGTCAAAACGATCGGCGCAGGCGAAGAGGCGGGAGAAAGGAACGGCAGCTGGCGGCGGCTCAACCTCCTCCGGCTCCTCGATCTCCTCCTCCACCTCAACCTGCTGCGACGCCGAAGTCTCGGCACCGGGATCAATATACGGAGACGGCGACTCCGGCGGCTCCGAAACCTCAGACACCGGAGTGAGAGGCTGTATGTGCGGCGGGGACCAACCGAACAGCCCTCTCGATACCATCACGCCCTCCGATCCCTACTCAGAATTGAAACGAGTGACAGATCCACCGTAATTCACAAGGCGAAATTCAACAACACTTGAGCTATTTGAGAAAACGACGTCGTAATTAAACGCCGCACCGGTAGTTGTGTTGTTCCTTTAAGGTGACGGCGAGCTGTTTGACTCGGTCAACAAAGGCTTACGGAAAAGTTAAAACTTAAAACATCTTGTTAAGCACTAAAAGCCTTCCTTCATTTTCCTCCGTTTTGGTTTCCATCGCCGGCGGTTAAACCTCTATTATTTTATTTTCTCCGGCGTCGAAATCTTTTTCCGTTTGATTTCCTTTTCAATTTGTTTGAGATTGAATTGAATACTTGAATCACGGAATTAGGAGGAGGATACAGTGAGTGTGTGCTGTGAAATTGTGATGGCATGCATGCAGTTGCAGAGCTGGAAATTGGACCCTAGGGGCTTTTTGGTAAAATTAGGGGCAATGATGGTGTTGGTAAATGCGTGAACAGCTGGATGATGTGAAGCGGAATTACGTTGAAGCCCCTCCTTGGAGACGTTGGAGTGACACGTGTGAAATGCTGGCGTGCTATGGTTTTTTCGGAAAAAGGGAAAAGGCGGAGCTTTAAAAAATGGAGAGCGCTTTTGTCATTGTGGGTAGTGAGGAGTGAGTAGTGAGTAGTGAGGACTGAGGAGAGTGGGGGGGCATCATTTGGTGGGAAATAAAATTAGAGCGCCTTTTTTTTTTCTTTTTTTTGTGCCAGTGAATTTCCTCTGTTCCTTCTTTCCTTTTTCATGTGATCTCTGACCTATTTTTGGAGTTTTATTATTTTATTTTCCAATTCTATGGTTTTAATGAAGTTAGGATCTTAGTCTCGTGCGGGTCGTTTATTTTTATATATCTAACGAAGAGGAAATTTCATGTGACAAGACCTTTGTTGGTACATTTAATATGCTCATTTGTTTCTTTTAACACCAAATAATTCATTGCATAATGGTATAGGCTAGAATTCGCGGTCCATTTAACGAATCTAACGTGTACAAAGTTGGAAAAGTATATAAGCATAAAATCTGATGCTATCTTATTATCCATGTATAGTACTTAAATGAAACGTTCGCCGAGTAAATTTGACGTTTTAAGATTGAGGTTACTTGATTATATTCTTTGAAATCCAGGGTCAATTTTTGTGATCCGTGTTGTAAGGGAATAAATAATAAAAACAAAAAAATATCTCACTATAGACTATAGTAATGCATCTCAAAAGTCAAAACAATCATCAGGGCTCTTTTTTATTGAAACGGCCATCAGGTCAGGTTTTTCCCCTTCTTTAAAAAACATCAGCCCTTTAATGGTATCACTGAAAAGGCCCGAAGAAAACATAACAAGCCCAAAGATGTGTCACCAAAATCTTGTACCAATCATGGCTTATGACTGACCAAAAAAAAAAATCATGGCTTATGCTTTCATAATTGAGAGTTTTGGGGTCAATACAGTAGTTATTCAAAATAAATCACGTAAAATAAATATGATTATAAAGCATCAAGGGAAACTACAAAAGATCTCACCAACAAGCACTCAAAAATCAAAATTCATCAAACGTAAAAGCTGCATAAATAATGAGACAAACACATCCTAAAACAAAGAAACGCAGTCTTAGTATTAATTTTAAGCAAAGCCAACAAAAATCAAAGGAGATAAAACATAGTGATATCGATCTCATACTAGATATTAAACTATATGTTAATTTAAATGCTTAAGATCCGAAATGCATTAAGCTAAGAAAACGGTTGTGAGAACCATCTCGGACTCTATGGATGCCTTGAGTAGCTTTAAGCCCTGTAACACATTAAAGGTTATATTAGAAAGTTTGAACAGGTTAAAATGAGATGAATAGTGTAAGAGAGATACCTCTTTCATGCCAAGTTGAACAACGGTTTCTTTCAAGACACCAACATCCTTGACATTGAACTGGTTAAGCATGGTGATGCCTAATTGCCTGATATGGTTGACATGGGCTGAATGAGAAGATTATCCATGATCATGTAAGTTATTACTTCTTTCACAAACCCATTATTGCTGTTATTAGGTGCCGCCGTGGCCGTGGCCGTGGAATTCACTTCCCTCGTCATACCTCTATTACACGCGGCACATTTAGAATTGTACACATCTGTTACAGTGCTGCTACTGCAATAAGTGAAAGGGGACGAGCACCTGTAGAGCTTTGGAATTATCTGGGAGTGGTTTATAGCAGCTGAAGGGAGGAGGCCGGAGATAGCAGGTGAAGAGGTAAGAATGGTTGGATTAAGGATAACATCCTTAGATAGGTTTGGTTGCCAGTAAACATGGTTGAGGTTTTCAACGCTCGAATAAAGATTCCCCAAGCAACCAACAACGGCTTCCTTTGTTAAAAGCTTGATGACGGTAGCAAGTGGCAACTGAAGCAAGGTGAAGAGGAAGTCCACCACATCTTTAGAGGCTTCTGCAAACACCACTTTCTTATTCTTTGAGTCTATCAGAAGCTTCAAACTCAAATTACTACTATTAGTTGTGGAATTAGTCGTCATTCTGAGGGTGAATGTGAATGATAAGGGAAACCAAGGGCTGTATATATAAGAGAGATTTTCTTGGTTGACGAGTGGAATGATGAAAATTGGTTTCTTTGTGTGGCTCGAAGAAAGAGTTAGTTGAAGGTTAATAAAGATGAGAATCAGGATTAATTTTCTTTTTCTTTTATGATAATTTTTAAAAATAAATATATTTAATTGAAATCAGTAAATTTTTTCATTTATACCGAAAACACGCTTTTTAATTTGAATATGGAAGGAAAAGAAGTGTTGGACTCGCGTATGACGAGAAGAGGTGCTTCACCTCGTCGTAGGATCAGAAAAACTAGAACTTAGATCTGCAGGGGAACTACAAAAGATCTCATCAACCACTCAAAATTCATCAAATTAAACGTAAAGATGTATAAATAATAAAAGACAAACACATACATCCTAAAACAAAGAAACGCAGTCTTAACATTAATTTTAAGCAAAGCCAACAAAAATCAAAGGAAACAAAATATAATTTAAATGCTTAAGATCCGAAATGCATCAAGCTAAGAAAACGGTTGTGAGAACCATCTGGGACTCTATGGATGCCTTCAGTAGCTTTATGCCCTGTAACATAAAGAAAAAGAATAGATATATAGCAGTATAATTTAAAGTTGGAATAGGTTGAAATGAGATGAGTGTAAGAGACTGAGTTGCGTTTTGCTCAACAAATTTAGTCAGAACAAATAAAATGGAGGGTCTGAGTTTGGTATTTTAAATTTCAAATTCCATCAGTTGCAAATCAGACCATGTGATTTGTGAAGCAAAATTTCATTTTCAAAGAACTTGCATGGTCCGAATTGTTCTACCCTTAACTCGGAAAAATCTGTCCCACATTTTTGTCTTGTACGCCATAACTCCACATCAGGAAATAGCACACCCAAACCATCCATATCCATAAAATTGAACCCCAAAAACAACCAAGCAAATCTATTATCTATATATATATAGGCAAAACTGCGAGTCTGCCGCTGGCTGGTTGGATACTTACAGGGAAGTTGCATGGGAAAGGCTTAGTGTGACGGCTAACTCGTTTTGGAAGTAGTGCAATTTGAGTAAGCAGTTTTTGTAATTTGTAATCATTAATTAATTATTAATAAAAAAGTATTTGAAACAAAAAGGTTATCAATTAAAAACTAAACAAAACCACATTAAATTATATTAATAATTAATTTTAAATATTTTAATTTTATTTAAAAAATTTAAAATTAATTAACTAAACCTAATTGAAACATATAAAAACATTCCTCTTCTCTCTCACATTAATCTATCCACCTCTAACAATCACACATACAGACATCTCTCTCACCGTCAAGTCATCTCCACCTCCCCACCGCGACCCACTCCTCCGATCGCTTCTGCTTCTATTTTGTAACAGTGAACATAACATTCCGAAACACAGCAGGACCAAGCAAGCACCAAGCAGTTTCCCTTAAAAGCAGAGCCGGCTTATCAACCTTCTACATATACAGCTTCCAGGGCTACCAAAACACACTCTACACCTAATCCATGCGTCAATTCTACAGCGACTGCCACATTTATGGCACCGTTGATTTTATTTTCGGTAACGCCGCCGTAGTCTTCCAAAATTGCAACATCTTCCCCCGCCTCTCTATGACCGGCCAATTTAACTCAATTACCGCACAAGGCAGAACCGATCCCAACCAAAATACCGGAATCTCCATACACAACACAACGATTCGAGCGTTGACGATTTGACCCCTTGGTAGGCCGTGGAAGCAATACTCGATGACGGTTTTATCAAAAAATATAAAAACAAAACATTCATTTAATATGAAAAAAAACATCCTAATACTTAACAAAAGAAATATCTAGTTATATTTTAGCAAAAATAATTAACTATCTATAAAATTTAAAAAAAATATGAAATTTTTAAAGAAATAGACACATTCACGTTTGCAATACAAAAAAATTCGAAAAATATATAAAAGAACATCCATTTAGTATGAAAAAGAAACATTCTGATACTTAACAGAAGAAACATCCATATATATTAACTCGTAGAAATTTTGGATTCACCAAAAGTATTTTGGCTGGTTTTTGGCTAATATCCTTTTGGTTCCTTAGCATTGCTCATTATTAATAGTATTTTTAATGGTATAAGATTATATTTAATGAAGTAGAATTACTTACTTTTCTTTTGTTGGTTAAGATTCACTTTGGATAAACAACTTAATTAAACTCTTTTTGACAAAATAACTTAAACAATAAATGGCTATATTAGAAGTAGCTTATAAATAAATTATTTTATATTTATATTTTTAGCTTTAAAAGACTAAAAGTACTTATTTTATAGAAATTTAATAAAAAATAGTAGTATTATAAGAGAAGTCATTTTTTTAACTTTCCTAAATAACTTCTTAGAAAGCTGTAATTTAGTTTTGAAAATTACATCAGACATTAATACTAATATTTTTCATAAATCAAAAGTTCAAAAAATTACTTTTAAAGCTTCCCAAATGGACCCTAAGTGCTGGTCAGATTTTAATAAAAGTGATGGCGTTCTAGACTTTCTCATCTTTTAAATATTGCTCTTTATCGATTTTGTTAGGTAGATAATGACTTTTGTAAATAATGTGAACAATAGACTCTAAAATTGACCCAATAAAATAAAAAATGTTCTACCCCAACTTACCTCATAAACATTAAGATTAGAATAACCATCCGCACACCTAATAAATTGAATATCTAACCATTATTAACTGTACATGAGTAAATCGAATCAAAAGGAATAACCATCTAATTAAGAATAATTAACATAATCATCTGCATGCATATTAAATTAAACATCTGGCATATTCATTATTCACATTGTTTAGAATTCTCATTGTCTCTCTGTATTTTTTCGTCCTTTATTCAGTCTTTAGAGGAGAGAGAAAATAAAAAACAAATAACTCTTCAGATTTTTTTAACAACTAATATATAAAAATGAATATTTAAATTAATTAAATAATAATAAATTTTTAAAAAGATTGACTTAAGACTAAAAGTTAAAAGACAACTAGTATTTTTTTTTTTGAAATTCGAGTATAAAAACTAGCTACTAATTGAATTTTTACTAAAGCTTTTTAGATGCAAAAATAGAAGAATAAAACAAAAGGAATATTTGTATTATTATTAAGAATTTAATTTTGATACACATTCAATCAGTATACAATAATTTTAAATGTGCATTGTATTTAATTATATATCATCACTTTGGAAAATTAATTATTTTTTATTTTAATCGCATAAATAATCATCTAAAATAATAGATATAATTATATAACTGTGTAAAATATTTTATATTATCAGTGTATAAAAATTAAAATTTATTATTAATACAAGTTATAAGTATAATTTATTAAAAAATGAGGTTGAAGCTTATTTATGTTTGTAATTAAAATGTCTTTATATAAAACTAATAATATAATGCACATGTAAAATTCCTTTAACTGATTAGAACGTATGCATAAACTAGTGTTGAAATATCGCAAGCGAGTGTGAATAAAAAGGACCGATTCTTAGTTGTGACCTATGAGCTGAGAATTAAGGGTGTTCATGAATTAGATCATATCCGCAAATTCGTAGTAAATATTCGCATCTGATTCAAAAATTGTGGATATGATCCGATCCGCAAATTGATCGGATCGAATAGGATCCGATCCGCATCCTTTGCTAATCGGATCGCGAATATTTGCTCAATATCTGCGTATCCAATCCGCGAATTCGCACAATAATAATTAAAATATATATATATATATATATGTTTGTTATTATATTTACTTGTTTGTATGTTTTAGTTAGTAATAATTATTCATATATTGTATTATTTTATTTTTATTATTTAAAAAGAGTTTGATTAAAAATATTTTAGGAATAAATAAGTTTAAAAGTATGAAAGAAATATTTTTATTGAATTTTTTTACGTTGAAATATGATTAAAAAGAAAATATTTAATTATGCGGATATATCTGATATTCGATCCGATCCGATCCGCATATTTGCGGATCAGAAAAAGTGCGGATATTATATCCAATCCGATCCGATGGAAATTATGCGGATCGAATCGAATTTTTGGCCATATCCGATCCAATCCGATATGCGGACATCACTATTGAGAATTGAATTGAGAAACAAACAGAATGTGGGCAAAAAAGATATTTAAAGGATAAATTTAAAATTTTAAAATTTTTTGGGAGAAGATTCTCGCTCAACGAAAGCTTCTTGTTTAAGGATGGCAAAATTCTCTAAGACGCAAGAATTTTACAGCAATGAATTCCTGTCTGTTTTTGCTAATATTCGAAATTCATAAATTTATTTAATTATATTTAATAATTTATTTTTTATATATATTTTTTAATCATTTCACATGTTATTGTTGATCGAAAAAGTATTTTTGATGAAGGTAAATGATTCGAAGTGGTAATGCGGTCGGAGACATAAGCAGTTTTCCAAAAGACACACATGTAAACATTAGACGGATGTTTTCGACACAGATTCAATTTTAAGGCCTTTTGATAAATCAAGCAAGTCAAATCGAACAAGGTACTCGAGTCAGATAATTGAAATAAGTTATTCGAATAAGTAGTTCGAGTAATTATGGTAGTGGAGAAGTTAGAGGCTTTTATCACGCGAGGAAATCATGGGGAACGTTTACCAAGAAAAATGTATCCAAAGTTGTAATTTTGTAATTAATTGTAATTAATTATCAGTTACCAAAAGTAGATTATAAATACTAGGAAGTTTTAGTGAATAGTGGTTGGAACTTTAACTCAGAAAAACACTCAAGCACACTCACATCCTAGGGAATTCCTGAGTTTGCGATCGAGTAAATTTTCTGTAGGGTTCCTTCCATCTTTTCATTCTTTCAATTTATCTTTCTATAAACTTTATTTCTTCAAGTAAATTTATCTTCCAAGTATTCTTTATCTTCGTTGTCCAATTTACATTCTTGCATTTTAGATTTTCATGTCAAAGTCCTTTGATTCAATCGAAGGCATTTTACTGCTTTCTTTCAATTTCAACACAAACTTTTCCGTTTTCAGCGTATCTTCTTTTCGAAAACTTTTCATTTTTATTTCTTTCCTTGACTTATAAATTTTTAATTTATTTTTATTCTCAATTCCATCGAAGACACTTTGATGCATATTTAGAAAATTAGTATCTACAAAGAGCAGTAGGTTTCGTTCCCAGACCATTAGATATCGAACTACCATCGATTTGCTAAAATTCGACAAAATAGTTATATATATTTATATACCAAAATTTGTAATCCTCATTTGCATAACCATTCTTTAATTCATAGATTCTTATAATTGTCCATACTCCATTCAATCTTTCTGCAGCTATCCTCTTGCCACTCTCTTATTTCACCCCATTGTAGCTTCTCATAGTCCATCACTCTCATCGCGTCGTTCTCTATATTCGTAGCATTTCTTTTTACAATTTTATCATTGTATTTATTCTTTTTTCTGTTATCGTGTCTCCCACCTTATCTACTGCTGTGTGTTCTATCTTACCATAGCGTCTTCCACTGCGTCAATTTAGTGATTTTCATTCGAAAGTGTACAACAAGTTATAAATTTAGAAACTTTAACTTAAAAAAGTGGACTAATTACAAAGGAGTTGATTCCCTCTTATTTTTATAATTGTTTTATGGTATTACAAATTAAAATTTAATTTTTATTTTAAAAATAAAAAAACTCGAGAGTTATTTAAAAAATTAAAATATTTTTTTAACACTAAACTTAAAAATACCAAAATATCTTTTATGTAATAATTTAAAAAAAATTTATTATAATATATTTATAGGAATAACTAATATTAGTTGATTTATTAGTAATTATGAATTTTAATTCAATATTAAAAGATTAAAGCACCCTATAGTTAATTTTTAAAATACCAAAATAATTTTTTAGCATTAATCTTAAAACCACTAAAATACCTATTTAAAATAAAGGTTAGTTAATTGTATTAGAAATTGCAAATTCAAAATTTTGGAACAACTAAAATATCTTTATAATTAATTTTTAAAACAACAAAACAATATTTTAAGTTTAATTTTAAAAAAACTGACATATAATTATAGAATTATTTATATGGTTATAAGACTAAAAATTCGAATTTAATTTCAATAAGACTAAAATATATTTTTAGTTTATTTTAAATGGCATATTTTCTCTTTAAAATTCAAACAAAAACAAACTTTTAGTATTAATTTATAAAAAGACTAAAATACCCTTATAATTAATGTTCAAGAATACAAAATAGTCTTAGAAAGTTAATTTATACAAAAAAAAAAAAACCATCATATGACTAATTCATATTATTTGATTGTGTTAAAATTAAAATTTTGAATATGATTTAAAAATAAAAAAATCTTGTAATTCATATTTAGAGTACTAAAATACCTTTTTAATCATTAGCATGAAAAATACTAGTTTTTTACAAGATTAATTAAAATTATTTGATTATATTAAAATAAAAAAATTAATATAATATTAAAATATTCTTATACTTAACCTTTAAAATACTAAAATAATTTTTTATAATTAATTTTAAGAGACTAAAATACCTTTTTATGATAATGGCTATTTAGTTATATTAGAAATTATAATTTTTAAGTTTTAAAATGACTAAAATACCTATGTAATTAATTTCAGACTCATATTTTTTTATTGAATTATTGAAAAAATATTAGACCATAATCAGATTTTTTTAAGAAAGATAAGAATTGTTGAGACTCAATGATCCATACAAATAAAAATTATTTGATGGTTTTAATACACAAAAGTTTGTATGTAAAGCTGTAGGCTTGGTTTGGTAAAATTTTTTTAAAAGGTGTTTGTATTTTTTTAAAATATAGTTTTTTATTTTGTATTTAATAAATATAAAAAATCATGTGTTTGTAACTGCAGATTTTTAAAAAAATAAAAGTATTTTTTAAAGCAATTAAGGTAAAAAATTTTAAAGATGATGTGTACTTATAAAAATTAAAAAGTAAACATATAACATATGAAGTTATATTAGAAATTTATATGAATTTTATGCAATTTTTTTCCTAATTTTAGGGCTCATTTAATGTTAAATTAATTTAAAATTAGAGTATAGTTTTATACTCATTTGTACATGTGATACAACTATATTTTGGGAGTCACTCAAATAAAGATGCTTAAAATATTTTTTTTAAGAAAATGTTTTTTAATAACTAAAATTCAATATATATAATCGATTAAATTATGTTATTTTTTTTTATCAAAATTAGGCCAGATAAATTAATTTAATCGAAAAATTGGTGAATCAAATCTTAAACTGGTCTAAATTAATATTATTTTTTATAGAAAATAACTCCAATACTCCTATTATATATATTAATTTTGAAAATCTTAAATTTTAGTAATTTTTTTTCTGTGGTCATAGAGTTAGGATTTAGAGTTTTCAATAAATAAATAAATAAATAAATAAATATATATATATATATAATTTTTCTGTTGTCGTAGCCTAAACTAATTTGTCTGGTCTAATTTTAATAAAAATAATATAATTTATCAATTATATGTGTTACATTTTAATTATTAAAAAATATCTTAAAAAAAATATTTTTAATCTTTACGTGAGTGCCCATATTTTACTTCTTTGACTGCCAAAATGATCATGCCACCCTTCACACAAATAAATCTCGGGTTAATAATCAAATTCGTTTTTAAAAGGTCATTTATTATTTAAATTAGTTCTCAAATAATTCTTTAGTCGTATTAGTTCTTAAAAGATAAAATGTAAATCAAATTAGTCATTTCGTTAGTTAGATAATGATGTGGTAGGTTAATGTTACATGTCACAAGATGATTGGTTGACGTGCTAGGTATCATGTGTCACTTGACATATAAAAAGTTATTTATAATCAAAATAGTTCCTGAAAGTAATTTTAACATTATTTTTTAGATCTGAATAAATAAAATTCTCTTTACATAACATAATAAAAATAATTAAATTATTATAAAGTTATTTTATTATTTATATTTTAAAATTTTATATTTTTAAATTGTAATTTTTTTATAGTATAATTTTTTTATTTAAATAAGTTTTAAATTATTATTGATTATATATTTAAAAATTTAATATTTTGGATCTCACTAAATAATATAGTAGTCATTTTAAAATTTAAATCTTTTAAATTTTTTAAAGGGCAAAAAACATATATAAGCCAAGAGTAGCCAGAAATTACGTGAATCCGCCAAGTTGAAAATTGCTTCATCAATCAACCAAATCACATCTCTATACAATTCGAACCAGCTTAGTTCGAATTGCATTTGTATATAATTCGAACCGAATCAGCTCGAATTACTTGGCAACATTCACACTAATTCAAATCAGGTTAGTTCGAACTTAAAACATACATAATTCGAACTAGATGAGTTCGAATTATATAGGTGGAAGCTAACCAAAGTAATTCGAACTAAGTAGGTTCGAATTACTAATAACTAATTCGAACCAGGCTGGTTCGAATTAGTTAGGACCAGACCTGTATATATATGGTGTGAACGTGAGTTGCTCTCATTAGAGGGGTAAGATGGCTAGTGAGAAAAGTTTCGTAGTGTTGGTTCACCACAGAGGATCCATTAAGAGGAAAACTCGTTCCGGTGTGAAGTTCACTGATAAGGATCCTTTGTATATGATCGTCAGGCCTACGACTAGGTATGAGGACCTTGTTAGCTCTGTACTGTTGAAACTTGGTCTCGAAAGTGTGAAACGGGTTAAGAAGTTTTTCTATCGCATTCCAATCACGGTGCTCCAGGAAACCGTTAAGTATGATTGTTTCACGATCGGGAGTGATGAGGACTTGCAGGTCATGTTTCATTGTCGCTGGCAGTTTCCAGAGGTGAGGACACCAGAACTGTTGGCAAAGTTGGTTGACGTGGTATCCAGTTCGGGGGTTCGAACCGAAATACCACCACTTTAGCCATGGTAGCCGGTTCTAGCTCCAGACCTGCCGTTGCTTCTTCCTCCGTCCCTGTGTACGAGCCACTCGTCCAACCTGTTGCCTCCCCTTCGTTCGTTGTTGATCTCAACGGCAGTGTAAGCGACGAGGTCGGAACAGGAAAATTTCCGCAAACCTCTTTACAGTGTGCTGCACCGGCTGGGATTGGAGATGGATTTTTGGATGATCCAGAGGACGATGATGTCGAGCCGGATATGATTGCTGATGACAGTAGCGATGATGTCGGAGCAAGTGAGCCTGCTGGGGCGGGCAGTGGTTCTAGCTCTGGCACACAGCAGTACCCTCCACATTTTTCCTCTTTGGACTTAGACGCCATGAGGCAAGAGGGGGTTCCTGGGCAGCCGGCTGGATTTGGCGCTAGAGATGGTGAAGGGTCTGCAGGTCTGACAGAGTTTCAGGTTGGTCAGCAATTTCAGGATAAAGATGAGGCCTTGTTAAGTGTGAAGACTTACAGCATCCGTCGATGGGTACAGTACAAGGTCGTGGAGTCTGACTATCGCCGGTATGTGGGCAAGTGTTCTGAGTTCGGGAATGGGTGCACATGGTTGATTCGCTTGAGTCTCCGACAGCGCAAGGACCTTTGGGAAGTCAAACGCTACAACGGACCCATACGTGTCTCGCCACCTCCATCTCCAGTGACCACAGGAGTTTGGATTACCATGTGATATCGGCATTCATTATGCCAATGGTTAGGGCTGATGTATCCATCAGCATCAAGGTGCTCCTAAATGCCACCGCCGCATACTTTGGGTTTAGGTCGACGTATAGGAGGGTCTGGTTGGCCAAGCAGAAGGCTGTTGCCCTCATCTATGGTGACTGGGATGAGTCGTAAAACGAGCTCCCAAGGTGGGTGTTAGGAGTCCAGTTGACGATGCCTGGTACTGTTGCAGTCCTTAAGACGAGTCATGTTCGTATCGGTGCACAGATGGACGAGTCTCAAGCTTATTTTCATAGACTATTCTGGACGTTTCCACCATGTATCGAGGCATTTCGTCATTGCAAGCCCCTAGTTAGTATTGACGACACCTATCTCTATGGCAAGTATGGGGGGACGTTGCTTGTCGCGATTGCACAGGACGGGAACTCCAACATACTCCCTGTGGCATTCGCATTAGTCGAGGGTGAGAATGCTGAGTCGTGGGCCTTCTTTCTCTCCCACCTGCGTGAGCATGTGACATCGTAGCCGGGTCTGCTGGTTATATCGGACAGGCATAACGGCATCAAGGCCGCGCTTGAGGCTCCTGATGGAGGATGGTTACCTCCGTCTGCATATCGGGCATTTTGCATTCGACATGTAGTGGCAAATTTCGCCCTAACCTTCAAGGGCAAAGACGCAAGGAGGCTACTTGTGAATGCGGCGTACGCTAAAACTGAGGTCGAGTTCCATTACTGGTTTGATATTCTGAGGTCTGAAGACCCAGCGATGTGTGACTGGGGGAACCAGATTGAGTATTCATTGTGGACACAACATTGTGATGAGAGGCGTATATTTGGACACATGACGACGAATATCTCTGAGTGTGTGAACTCAATCTTCAAGGGTGTCAGAAACCTTCCTATGTACTCGCTAGTGAAGGCAACATACGAAAGGTTGGCCGAATTATTTGTTCGCAAAGGGAAAGAGGCTGAGGCGCAGCAGGGAACCGGACAACAATTTAGTCAGCACTTGGTGAAGTGTATAGAGGCCAACTTGAAGACGGCTAGGTGCTTCACGGTGACTTTGTATGACAGGGATAACTCCGAGTTCACCGTCGCAGAGACAATTCCTACTGGTTCTTTCTCACTGGGTAGCTATAGAGTTTTGCTTGCATCTCAGACATGTGACTGCAGATACTTCCAGGCACTTCATTTCCCGTGTCTCCACGCACTGGCATGCTGTGCCTACTCACGGCTTACATGGGAGCCTTACGTCCACCAGGTGTATCGTCTTAGTTCGGTCTTCAGTGTGTATCGGATGGGTTTCACACCTCCCATTCCGGAGGATTTCTGGCCACCATATGACGGGCCGACTGTCATCCCAAACCCGAATAAGAGGCGTGCGAGAGAGGGTCATCCGAGGTCCACTCGGATACGGACCAATATGGACAAGGCAGACCCGAACCGGCCAAAGAGATGTGGACTTTGTCGGCAGCCCGGTCACACACGTCGGAGTTGCCTACAACTCCGATGAGCAGAGCACACACGGGGACATGATTAGGTGTATTGCTAGCTTTGGTACTTTTGTTATTTCAATTTCGCGTTTAGATTCCAGTATTATCAGTTTTCTTACTTGTAGTTGGTAAGTGATAAAATTTGTTAATGATAGTGCGATGTACTGTGAATGGGATCATAATTGATGAATATGTTTTGTTTCTGGAGTTTTAAACGAAATGTATATTGAATGCACACCGGAATAACAAACTCTACGAGTTAAATTAAGACATGACGCAGAAACTATGCTAGTAACAGAAATTAGTATTTGGAACGAATTGTGAGTAATTCGAACCAACCTGGTTCGAATTACTATTTGATGCAATTTGAGAGTAATTCGAACCAAGTCGGTTCGAACTACTTGGAGAGTGGTTCACGTGTGTAATTCGAACCAAGCTAGTTCGAATTATGCTATTTGTAGTTCGAACCAAGTTGGTTCGATTTATATGTTAACGTAGTTCGAACCAAATTAGTTCGAATTACATAGTAATGTGCTTTGGCTGATTCGTGAAGCAATTTTTAATTGGGCTGATTTAGGTTATTTTTTTGCTCCCTTGACTTATTTATGTTTTTTATCCTTTTTTAAAATTATAAATTTTATTATTATTTAATTTATATAGTAGAACTCAATAATTAAAAAAATAATTTTTGAGATCACTTATTGAATTTTAATATTTTAATCTTTTAAAAAAATATATTAAAATATTAAAATTTTAACAAATAATTCCATAAATGAATTTTTTTATATTAAAATTTAATATTTACTATATAATATAGTTGTTATTTTAAAATTTAAATCTTTTAAAGAGAGAGAGAGAGAGAAGATTTCGATTCCTCCTTCGTCTCCACATTCGCAAAATCTTCTGCTATTCATACTGTGATTGCTGTTATTTTTGTTCTGTTATCTGCATATATATATTCTGATTTTTTTTATTTATTTTTGTTTTTTGGTGAGTATATATCTGATTATTGCGATTGGAAAATGTATGAGTAGAAAAGGGAAATCAGATGGATTTGGATGATCGTATCGTGTACTTAGAGAAAGAGAAACATGAGACTATGGAGCAGCACGCCAAACGGCCTTGTATGAGAGGCAGTACCTCCTCCAAAGAAGAAGAAGAAGAAGAGAAAGTTGTTGAGGATACGGCTGCCTCTGACAAAAAAGAAGAAATGGAGGAAGAGACAAAAGATGATACTGATCCCGATGAATATGTACTGGTTGAGCCTAGACGCTTCATGACTGATGAAGAAATTCTTGAACATCGGAGGCAGGTTATTGAAAGCGACGTACGCCTCTGATCTCTCACAATACATTTACTGATTTAACTATTTTCCCCTTTTGTTCTCGTGTTCTGTGATATAATGATCTTGTTAGTTAGGGTTTGAATTTTTTGCTTTACAGGGATTCGATGTTGAGAAGTTTGAAGGCCGGCTACCTGGTTCAATTAAGCCATATAAGTTGACCGAACCAAGATGCCCTCCCTTGATAGAATTTTCCAAGCAAGCTTTGGAAGTCTACAATGAGAACAATGTAAATTGCTTCTATAATGGTTTTGATTCTAAGTTTAATCTATGTATGGTGATATTGTGTGTTTAAATATTCTAATTATATTATGCATGTGGATGTTTGCACTCTTATGCAGAAAACAAGTTTTGAATTTTATGAGCTTAAGAAAGCAAATTCTCAAGGTGTTGCTGGTGTAATGTTCTACATTACTTTTGAGGCGATATCTGGCGATATAATTGGAACCTTCCGTGCTAGGGTATGGAAAAAGATAATGAACCAAGGTTCGCAGGTTATGTCCTGTGAGAGGCATTTGTGAGTTTGTCAAGTATAAATATTACATGAGCTTTTTTTTGTTATGGTTTTGTTTGTTTAGACTAGTTAGATTAAACTAGTGAGATATAGCACATAATCCCAATCACCTTTGGATCTTAATTTGTGCCTAATGGTTTTGCCTTTTAAATATTCTGCCCAAAGTTGACATTGATTAATTCTCTATCTATCATTCATATATTGGTGAATGTTCACATCTATTGACAGAACGTGTTTAGTTTGTATGCCATTAAGATTTATAAATTAATTTTTAGTTGATGTTCCTTGATAATCTATGATTATTGACCAATGACAATTTAGAGATGTAATGAATTCAAATATTTCATATTCTTGTTTTCCGTATTGAATTTAAGCATTTGTCATTTGTTCCCAACTTCTGATGTTCTTATGGCACTTATTTGAATTGTAATAAAGAATGTCGAGGTAACAAGCAGATTCTGCAGATTCTGTATTTTGATAATATGAAAATGAGGTTTTCTATGTCATTGCATTATTGCTTAATAACAAGGTTTTTATATTTTGATTGTGATTCCGAATAACTATTTATACCGTTGTTAAGTCATTTGCATAATTATATCACTCACATCACCTTTTGTCCTTTTTTAACCATGAAAGTTATTGCTTTTTTGCTTTACCCATTATGCTTAGATTTTATTGTAGCTTCCTGTGAGGTTCATAAGCTCATTTCTTGTCTCCTTAAGATATCTTCTTCTAGTGTTATTTGATGTTCTTGTTTATAACTGTTGACAAATGAAAAATTATAAACGTAATTATTTCAAATGTCTCATCCTTGTGGTTTGTATTAGATTTTGACTTTTGAGGTGGTTCTTGTTATTCTGCATTTCAAAATAACAAAAGGAGGCTACGATTAATTAGTGTATTTTAGGGTTTAGATGTGTGCATGTGAGTGAGTATTGGGCTCTTGGGGCACACACAATTTAATCTAAAATAAAAAAAAAATTAGAAATCACATTTTACCTTTTCAATTTTTTTAATAATTGAGAGGATTATTTCCAAATATTAGTGTAATGACTGACTC
The DNA here is from genome assembly GCF_014773155.1 of Arachis stenosperma. Classification (NCBI taxonomy): domain Eukaryota; kingdom Viridiplantae; phylum Streptophyta; class Magnoliopsida; order Fabales; family Fabaceae; genus Arachis; species Arachis stenosperma. Next base: position 159,346,760 of record NC_080385.1, read on the forward strand.
GTTTTGAAAATTGGGGTATAAAAACTAGCTACTAATTGAATGTTTTACGTAAGCTTTTTAATGCAAAAATAGAAGAATAAAACAAAAAGAAGATTTGTATTATTATTATGGAAAAGTCTAGTAGGTTAGTAATTTTATTAAATTCTGACTAGCATATAACCATTAAAAAAAAGTAAGTTACCAATAATGTATCATTAATAATTTCCTCTAAAAGTTTAAGTTGTATAAATATAATTGGATAATTTTAATAATTAATAAAAATATATATATAAATAGGTATATAGAAATATCATTATTGAATTGGATAATTTAATTTTTTTATTTTAATATTTAAAAAATATTTTGTTATTTTTGTAATAAAATTAAAATTTTAGCATTTTCATAAATCAAATTAAAATAGACACATACAAAAAGACACTAAAAAATAAAAATAATTAAATTAAGATTATAATGTCTAACATAATCAAGTATTGTTAAATTTTAGTCGTTTAAAATAAAGTTAAATAACATTTTATAATTTTTAATATAAAAATCCAATGAATATACTTGGTTTAATTTGGGTCTAATTATAAGAATAAAATTGATTTTAAATATAAATAGGATAAATAAGAATAAAAAATAGTGTAAGAGTATATATATATATTACAAGTGTTTAAAATAAATGATGTGTCATTATTATATGAAAAGTACTATTTAAATTATAAAGATGTGTGTCACTAATATATGAAAGGGGATATTTTAATTATAATTCACTTATCTAATGTAATTTTAATTTGTAATTGGATTTGTCAAAAAAATGAAAAAACTGGGAATTAAATATGATAGAGATAGAGATTTATTGGATTAATAGTTAAATTTGTTTTTAAAAGATCATTCATTCTTTAAATTAGTTCTCTAATAATTTTTTTAATCATATTAGTTCTTAAAAAATAAAACGTAAGTCAAATTGGTCATTCTGTTAGTTAGATGATGACGTGGTAGATTAATATCACGTGTCACACAAGATGATTGGTTGATATATCATGTCAGTGATACCTAGTACGTCATGTGTCACTTGACATGTAAAAAAATTATTTATAATCATAAAAGTTCATACGTAAGTCATTTTTATCTCTAAGATTTTAAAAATTAATCAAATTATTTCTTATATAATTTTTTTCATAATAATAAATTTAAAATATTTTTTATAGTACTAATTTTAATATTATTTTTTAGACTTTAGTAAATAAAATTCTCTTTACATAAAATAATAAAAATAATTTAATTATTATAAAATTATTTTGTTATTTATATTTTTAAATTGTAATTTTTTATAGGGAACTTTTTTATTCAAATGAGTTTATCAAATTATTATTGATTATATATTTAAAAATTTAATATTTTAGATCTCACTAAATAATATAGTAGTTATTTTAAAATTTAAATCTTTTAAATTTTTTAAAATTATAATTTTTATTCTTGTTTAATTTATATAGTAAAACTCAATAATTAAAAAATTAATTTTTGAAATCTCTTGTTAAATATTAATATTTTAATATAATTTTTTTAAAATAATTACTATATTTATTTAGTGAAATTTAAAAAATTAAAATATTTAAAATAATTACTATATTTAAGAACCTTAATATTCTTTCACCATAGTAGAATTATCCGCCAAACATATAGCTATAACACTTGTCATGTAAAAAACCATCCACTATTCTCCTTTTATTATATATAAAGAGAAGATTTCGATTCCTCCTTCGTCTTCATATTTGCTAAATCTTATGCTTTTCTTGAGTTAAATTTCAAAATATATCTGAGATTGGTGTTATGCACTAAAATCGTTTCTAAAATTTTAATTGTACTAATTATGTCTTTAAAATTAATAAAAGTGCACTATGTTAATTTTTGACCTATTTTTTATTAATGACGTGATGACATTATTTGATAACGTGCGCTGTTAGTGACACGTGTCACTCCATGATTTGACCACGTGTAATGGTATGATGATGTGGTGACTAGTGACGTGTGGCATGCTGATATGGATGGTTGTGTCACGTGTCGCAACAGTATTCGTCTACGTGTTGTCTATTATGTCATCATTGTAGATACACCAAATAAGTACCTTACTTTACATTAAGTGACTACTTTTAATCTTTGAAATTAAATGTGCACCAAACTTGTCCCTACACCAATTTTTTTTTTTAAATTTAAAATTTTCAATATCTTGAATATACTAATTTCAATTCTATTTTTTTCATATATCGTTTAAATACAAGTGATTTCATAAAAAAATTTAAGATTTTAGTTTTAATTATATAATTTTTTATAATAATTTAATATTAGTAAATTTTGTAATATATAAGTATGTTATAATAAAAAAATTATATGATTGATTAGACATATTTTTTTATTAAAAAATATGTATTTTTAACAAGAAATCAATAATTAAAATAAATATTTTTTGTTTTTATGAAATACATGTTTTCATTGTGTGTAAATAGACTAGATTAAAGACATTTCAAACATCTTACTACCATTTCTGACTTCTTTAATCTAGAACAAAAGAGGCAGAAAATAGTAGTGAGAACGCTTAAAATACCTTCACATTAACTCCAAGACAGCAATTCGAACATCCGCAAGATAAAAAAAAAATTATAACAGCAATGTGAAGGTCGAAAATAATAGTAAAAATGCTTAAAATAGTAAAATACTTTCTAATAAACTATTTAGGAGTTTATAAAGAAGTTAAAAAAATGACTTCTCTCATAATGCTACTAATTTTTATCACATTTTTATAAAATAAGTGCTTTTAGAACTAAAAATTCGAACAAAAAATAACTTATTTATAAGTTACTTTTAATATAATCATTTATTGTTTAATCTATTTTTTTAAAGTAACTTAATTAGGGGTGTATTTAGCAACTACGTTGAGAGAGGAAAAATACTTACAACTTCTCAAAAGCTTTAATTTTTTGTTTGGCTAATTTTTCTCTCTATAAAAGCATAAAAGCAGAAGTGATTTTGGTCACAAAACCACGCTTACAATAAGCAACAATTTATAGTTTTGCACTAACTGACTTTTAGGCATCGACATTTAACCTTTATTTTTTTTACCAACCTTATTCTTTATACATATTATTATATTATTTATAAAATTTTTATTATTTCCCTTTATATGAGCTCTTTTTTTCTATTATTTATTATTTATATTTTTATTAATTTTTTATTTAACAGTATATATTTTTATAATGGTAATTTTTATACATTATATTTATTATTATCTTTTTATAATATAGTTTATTGATCCTATTAAGTAAAATAAATTAAACAAAAAAATTAACCATAAATAACAATAATAGTAAAAAAATTATAGCATACTAAACAAGAGTACTAAGAATATTAAAAATATACTATATAAAAACATATAAAAAAATATAAAAAAATTAAACATATATAAAAAAATAACATTATAATTTAATGTAATGTCTTTTTTAATAATTATCTATCTAAAAGTAATTTTAACTAATATTATTCAAACAATATTTATTTTATCAAAATTAATTTTAATATAAAATTATCAAACATAGATCATATTAACACAAACTTATTTTTACCCAAAATCAATTCTATAAAGTTACTTTTAAATTAATTCTATAAAATTACTTTTATTCAAATTCTTAGTTTGACAAACACAATCCAAACAAACATTGTTGTTTACCTGGCCCTTCACTCCAACTCCAAAACGACAAAAAAAAAATTATAAAATAACTTGTATTTAATCATCACCGTGATTGTTGTTATTTTTGTTCCGTTATCTGTATACATATATTCTGAATTTATTTATTTATTTTTTGGTGAGTATATATTCTTATTATTGCGATTGGAAAATGTATGAGTAGAAAAGGGAAATCAGTTGGATTTGGATGATCGTATCGTGTAATTAGAGAAAGAGAAACAAGAGACTATGGAGCAGCACGCCAAACGGCCTTGTATGAGAGGCAGTACCTCCTCCAAAGAAGAAGAAGAAGAAGAAGAGAAAGTTGTTGAGGATATGGCTGTCTCTGACAAAGAAGAAGAAATGGTGGAAGAGACAAAAGATGATACTGATATCGATGAATATGTACTGGTTGAGCCTAGACGCTTCATGACTGATGAAGAAATTCTTGAACATCGGAGGCAGGTTATTGAAAGCGACGTACGCCTCTGATCTCTCACAAGACATTTAGTGATTTAACTATTTTCCCCTTTTGTTCTCGTGTTCTGTGATATAATGATCTTGATAGTTAGGGTTTGAATTTTTGCTTTATAGGGATTCGATGTTGAGAAGTTTGAAGGCAGGCTACCTGGTTCAATTAAGCCATATAAGTTGACCGAACCAAGATGCCGTCTCTTGATAGGTTTTTCCAAGCAAGCTTTGGAAGTCTACAATGAGAACAACGTAAATTGCTTCTATAATGGTTTTGATTCTAAGTTTAATCTATGTATGGTGATATTGTGTGTTTAAATATTCTTCTAATTATATTATGCATGTGGATGTTTGCACTCTTATGCAGAAAACAAAATTTGAATTTTATGAGCTTAAGAAAGCAAATTCTCAAGGTGTTGCTGGTGTAATGTTCTACATTACTTTTGAGGCGATCTCTGGCAATACAATTGGAACCTTCCGTGCTAGGGTATGGAAAAAGATAATGAAAGGTTTGCAGGTTATGTCTTGTGAGAGGCATTTGTGAGTTTGTCAGGTATAAATATTACATGAGATTTTTTGTTATGGTTTTGTTTGTTTAGACTAGTTAGATTAAACTAGTGAGAGATAGCACATAATCCCAATCACCTTTGGATCTGAATTTGTGCCTAATGGTTTTGCCTTTTAAATATTCTGCCTAAAGTAGACATTGACTAATTCTCTATCTATCATCCATATATTGGTGAATGTTCACATCTATCGACAGAACGTGTTTAGTTTGTATGCCATTAAGATTTATAAATTAATTTTTAGTTGATGTTCCTTGATAATCTATGATTGTTGACAAATGACAAATTAGAGATGTAATGATTTCAAATATTTCATATTCTTTTTGTCCGTATTGAATTTAAGCACTTGTCATTTGTTCCCAACTTCTGATGTTCTTATGCCACTTATTTGAATTGTAATAAAGAATGTCGAGGTAACAAGCATCTCCTTTAGTTTAATTTAATTTAATTATCCCGATTTGTATTTGTTGTGCTCCTCTTCTGATGTTCTGTTTATTTTGGGTCAGCTAGATATACACACAACCCTTCAATCTTTAGTTTTTATGTCTAATCCTTTGTTATTTTTCCTTCTAATTGTTGTTGCAAGATAATTACCAATTTTATGTTATATATATATATATATATATATATATATATATATATATATGAGCCGTGACACCTATTTGCAGATTCTGTATTTTGATAATATGAAAATGAGGTTTTCTATGTCATTGCATTATTGCTTAATAACAAGGTTTTTATATTTTGATTGTGATTCCGAATAACTATTTATACGGTTGTTAAGTCACTTGCATAATTATATTACTCATATCACCTTTTGTCCTTTTTTAACCATGAAAGTTATTGCTTTTTTGCTTTACCTATTATGCTTAGATTTCACTGTAGCTTCCTGTGAGGTTCATAAGTTCATTTCTTGTCTCCTTAAGATATCTTCTTCTAGTGTTATTTGATGTTCTTGTTTATAAGAATGTTGACAAATGAAAAATTATAAACGTAATTATTTCAAATGTCTCATCCTTGTGGTTTGTATTAGATTTTGACTTTTGAGGTGGTTCTTGTTATTCTGCATTTCAAAATAACAAAAGGAGGCTACGTTTAATTAGTGTATTTTAGGGTTTAGATGTGTGCATGTGAGTGAGTATTGGGCTCTTGGGGCACACAATTTAATCTAACTTACCCGTTGGAAGGGTGAAATATGAATCTTAATTCAGGAAGTAATAGCAGCGAGTATAAAACAGTATCAGAGGATAATATCCTCAATGTAACAGTAGCAAAAATAGAATCAGTAAAGTAAAGAAGGAGCACTACTAGAGTGTGGACATTTATTAACACTTTTTATCTAACACTTTTTGAAATGTTAGTTATACTAATACTAATAAACTTATACTTTTAACAAAATTTGTAAAATAAATGTTAGAAAATATAATTTTTTAAAAGAAGAAAAATAAACATCAGATACAAACCTTACCAAATCACGCCTCTGAAATGGAACTACTTTCAAGTTTCAACACATCTCCTTTCAAGTTACCACTGCCTCACTTATCGAGAAAATCCCTCATAAACGACGACGTATCACTCCCTTCTAAACCCATACCTGCTAGCTACCTATAATCTAGATATATATGTGTGCTTTCTTCTCCTTGCCTCGCTTCTGTCTCTTACTTTGTTTTCTGTTCGCTAACAGCACCTCGCCACCACCCTTTATAGCCTCGTTTCTTTCCAACTTTGTGAAATTATCCTTATGCCCTTCACTCCCCGCTAACATGGAAAATAACTATATCATTCTGGTCGTTAATAAATCAATTGCCAAAGCCCACCATGGGCTATATTCGTCTTGTCCTACTCTACTCGTCATTACATATTCATATGCTAACCTTAATTGATTAACGTTTGACTTCCAGAAAATGAGAAGCTACATTAATACTTGCTTAGCTTATATAGTAAAATTAACTTAATTACCATTTTCTTCCCATAGTATATTCTATATTATATTCATTTATTTGATAAGCAGGTAATCCGATCCTATATAGGCTCTATCTGTAATTTGCTGGCATCAAGATGGGGAAATTATGTAAGCCAATTTGTGTCATGTTCGCAACATATACCAGATAAGTATAAATAATAATTGTTGATGGCTGAAACCTAGTTAATATATATATATATATATATGAAAAGTGGCAGGTATATGAAAAGAATGGAAGATGAGTTTATATATATATGTGTACCGTGGCGATGCTAGCTAGATGTCATATATATCGTCTCAAAAAACTAGTTGAGCTATATATAGATAACATACATATTCTTCATGTTTATATTTGCACTGAATGCTAGACTTGCTGCTGCTGAGAGCATGGCCCATGATGTAAAGTTGGATATGACCTCTTATGTGGTAAGCTCAAATACTTCAAAGCCATTTTTATTGGCTATACTCTATGTTATTTCACACTATATTAGTATATTATTGTGACAAATAAAATCTAGTCATCTTTGAATAAATAAGGAACATTGTGGGGTGTTTGGGGTGTTTGCCAATTTTGCTCGGTGTTTAAGGTTTTATAATGGGTTGGTGTGTGAGTGGACATGTTGCAGTTCATCCTGGTCTTTTATCTTTAATGTGAAGCCTTTTAGTTGTTTTCTATAAAGTTTGGTAAGCTGTGTGAAACCAGCTTCTCTTTTTGTCTTTGCTATTTTGGTTGATGGAACTATTGTAGAGTTTTTTCGCCTTTATTTCACAGGGTTAGTTATGCTTTCAATTTTTGTCTTGTACTTTATGGTTGTCTTTTGCATGTGTGTGGGCGCGCGCCTTTATATCTTGAAGTCCTTTTCTCTTCCTTTTGAACATATAGTAGTTATTTAGGCCTTCAAACATGTATATAATATAGGCTTTAGTTTCTGATTTAATTTTAACGACTTCTGTTGTTCTTCTCCAACTGCAGTTACTAATCTTATAATTTAAGCACTTTGGACATTGAGTTTTATTGATTTTTGTATGCACTATTCTGATTTTGTGCATTTCCCCGTTAAAATTTGTTGTTGACTGCTTATGAGAACAGAGTTAGGTGTTAAAGATTTGGCGTATTGAACGTTGTGGAGTTCGAATCTTGTGAATTATTCTTGAGATTAAGAAGCTTGAAGAGTAAATGCATCGATCGTGGGGACCAAATGGCGTTGTCTGGTTCTGCATCTTATTATATGCAGAGAAGAATGCCTGGTTCTGGATTAACTTGATTTGCACAATTCGCCTTCGCCTAGTATGCAATTATGCATCCATTGTCGAATCTTAACCTCCCATTTGAGTATTAAGTTATGGCAACTACTCCCATGAAAATACCAAAAACATCTTCTCATGATGATCCTTATTTAAAAAGTATAACTTATTTATTTTGCAACACTTTAAATAAAGGTAACACTTTTATTTTAAATAAAATCAAACCTCACAATCTATCATCTAATGGTTAAAATGATATATCTTCACATGATGACAATCATTAAATCTTCATTGGAGTAGTCATCTTAAGTTATTTAAGTAGTTGTTTCTTGTTTTTTGTATATCCTGGCATCTAAAAGATATAGTATTCAATGCTTGAATAAATCGTCTCTTGTGATCCTGTTTAATCGGTTTTTTAATTGCAGTAAGATATGCTTGTATATAAAATTATCCAAGTTATATCTTGGTTTAATTTGAGCATGGGCGTAGAATATTCTGTAAATTTAAATTAATGGTAATATTTTTTTAATGTTGTTAACAAAATTTTTTTGTAATATTTATTAGAATATTGTTTTAGAAGATCTATTGTAATATCTTTTGAAGTGTTAGTAGAAAGATTTATTATAACATTTTTTAAGTATTATATAAAATATTTATTGTAATATTTTTGAAGTGTTATAAAAATAATTTGTGGTAATATTTTTCTAAATGTTACCATGAATGATCTAGTGTAATATTTTTTATAATATTATTATAGAATATTTTTTATAATATTTTTATAAATATTATTAAATATTTAGAAGAATGTTAGTAAAATTTTTTAATAATATAGAATATATTTAATATTTATTAAAATATTATTAATATACATATATAATATTTTAATATGATTTGATAACAATTTTTAAATGTTATTAAAAGTTAAATATATAGTAGTAGAGTACAATCCATCGACTCTTCATCTTCATCCAATAACCTGTGAAAGGATAGAGAAAGAGAAGCTTCATCTTCATCCAATAACCTGTGAAAGGATAGAGAAAGAGAAGGAGGAGGAGAAAAGAAAGTCAACGGAATTTTCATGATAGTTTTGGTTATGGCCAGTTTGTCATCTGTCTTTACAAGAACGGATTTAGAAATATTATTATAGGAGGATCAATAATATATAATATTAAAAAATTTTACAAAAAATTATATAATGTAAGATATATTATAAAAATATACCATTAGATAATATATTTTAAAGTATAAAAAATATGTGTATTTTTTACTAACAATGTGGTCGATTCTTTATATTATAAAATTTATCGATAATAGAATTTGTGTCAAATTTTTAGGAATTTTTTTTCAGTATAATCAAAAGATAATTAGCAAGAAATTGATGTTTTATTTTGTTTCTGAGTTATTTTTCACAATATTCATAGCTGAACAAAATTTTTCAATTATAGCAGTTGAAATAAAGAAAATTAATATCAAATAAATCAAAAATGACTCTCACAAGAAGAAAAAGAATTCATTTTATAGTATTTAAAATTTTTTATTTAACTACAAAATATTAATAATAGTATCTTTTTCAAAAATTTTTAATATTATTATTTTTTTAAATATTAAAAATAATTAATATTTAAGTTAGACTTTACTTTTATTTATATTAGACTAAATACTAAATAAATTTTAAAAAAAATTAAATAATACTTAATAATTTATTATTATTAACTTTAAAAAAAAATGCGGACACCTAATGTCTTGGTATATTAATATTGGTTACACCCATTAATAATCCATTCGACCCAATTTAATTAACTAACAAGTTTTCTAGGTCTTATAGTACTTTAACTAATTTTAGTTTTATAATTAAAAATTTTCAGTTTCTTAAATGTGAGTTTAATAAAAATGCATCTGTAGTATTTAAATAATTGACAAAATAGTAAACTAAATGTTGAAATCACATCTTTGAATCATCCAGAGATTGTAAAAGAATATATGAGTGCATTAATACATTAGACTATATATATAGTCATACATGACTACCAAAAAGAGACTAACAAAAATTAGTTAAGATTGGATTTGAAGGATTGGTCCAAGTATTGCTAAAAGGTGGTTTTTCGATTTGGTTCACGTCTAGGAACCACCGTCCGAATTTGTGGATATGAAAGAATGGAGTGGTACTTGTAAAGACACTCCCTTAAGTCAAGAGATAAGTAGATTAAACTTAGAGATATTTGAAGGGTGTCAGTATATTTATAATGGTGATTTAATAACTATCGTTGGAGTAATTCCACTCTTGAAGGTGAATAACCGTACTTTTATCTTAGGGTGGTTGGGATATTACTTTTAGAAGTGGGCTGAGAGATTTTAAAGGCCAGCCTATATCGAGCCCAACCTCTTCCAGAAGGAGTCTGTGTCGAGCCCGACCTCTTTAGACGAGGTCGGGTGGGTGGAAAAGGCCAATCTTTGGATTGGACTGGACTTTTTTGACTTATTTAAACTTGGATCGTAATGTTGGGTCGAGTATGAACAATTTCATTAACTAATTATTTAATGTTAGTACTCTTAACACTAAAAGTTATATGTTTTATTATGAATTAACAATCTCATAATAAAAGAGAGAAATTAGAAGAAAAGAAAAAAAACAAAAATTAGAGAAATTAAAAGAAAAAAAGACAAAAATTAGATTTCTATTATAGTGGTTAATTAGTTTATAGTGATTAAAATTCAATTGAGCTAATTAGAATAAAACTAACTAAGTTTATAATGTTGACTAACTTGCTTAATTAATACATTAGTTGTTAGTTAATTTATTATTCAAAGAATATTATAAAATATAATATCAAGCATTTAGATATAAATATGTTATGCATGCATATGGAATAATATTTGATTTTTGAATATAGGATTTTGTTGGATCACATCAAAAACTATCGAAAAATTGGATGTGCCTTTTCTTTCAAGACTTGTTAGAGAATGTTATTTAGATTATTTTTTTATTAATTTAATATTAATGATAATTAATTATAATAAGAGTATTTAAGATTAATCACAAAAAATATTTTTTTAATTTTCTATTTTATTTATTTAAAATTTTTAAAATGAGAAGAACTATTTTTTTAAGTTGATTTTTTTATTTAAAAAATTTTAAATAAATAAAAAACAAAAAACTAAAAACATATTTTATGATTAACTTTACGTACTCCTTATGTACTCCTATTATAATTAATTACTATTAATATTAAACTAATAAAAAAATAATCTAGATAATTGATAATCTTCTCGCTTTATAAGAACTTCACTTGGATACGGAGAATCCATGCAAAAAGTCTTCACTTAGATTCAAAATAACGGAGAAAAAAATCATCTCTTTATTAGAAGCAGACAAGCACATAATTTTAATAGACAGGTATCAATTTATTGTATTTAAAAAGATTTTTTGGATTTTAAATTTTAAAATTTATACATTAATTTTCTAATGATATTTAATAAATTTAACTTAATTATTCTATTAATGAAAAATTATTAAGTAACTATTAATTATATATCCATACTTTCTGTTGTAAATGTCTTATGATAGCTGTTAATTAAGAGGATTTTATTCACGAGAATAATTAAATTTCTTTTGCTGAGGGTAAGTATAATTTTAAAACAATTCGACCTGAAAATAAAGTTAAAAGAATAACCTGTCATTTGAGAATTTACAAATGGTATGAATATTTTAACTTTAGAGTACTTAAATATTTTTAATATAAAAAAATATTTTATCATATTATCTATGTTTTGTATTTTTGTAGGGTGAAATTTATTATGACACAAAAAATTAAAAAAAAATTTAAATAGAATTTGAGAGAGGTCATTTTGTACTAATAGTTAGAAGTGGAAGACAAATCTTTCATAAAGAGTGGAACATTATTGGATCTAAAAAAATTGGTGGGATAAATCATGGGCTGATGAAGATTATGGTAAAATTGGCCATAAATCTTTTCTGCATGAAATTATTGTAGATGAAAATCCGGTCAAGTAAAAGATGTACTCATTTTTCAAAGTTTTTTTTGTACTTTATAGAATATTCAAAATGAGAGTAGAATGATTTTAGAATAACTATCTTAAAATTCTCTTGTTATTTTTTGTTTTTTATTCGTTATCACATAAACTATCTAAAAGATTGGACGTGACTTTTTTTTTCTAAGGCTTATTAGATACTATTATCTAGATTATTTTTTTATTAATTTAATATTAATGTAATTAATTATAATAAGAGTACATAAAAAGTACTTCAGATTAACTATAATTTTTTTTAATTTTTGATTTTTTTTCATTTAAAAATTTTAAAATAAAAAGAACCGATTTTAAATGTGAATCATTTTAAAAATTTTTAATAAATAAAAACAAAAAACTAAAAAAATATTTTGTGCTTAAATTTAATTAACATACTCGTTCATTGTATGTGCTTAAATCAAAATGAAGCCATATAATATAAATAAATAAATAAACAAAAAATTATAAATTGAAAAGGAACTGAGAAAAAAAATTAGAAACAAACCAATAATATTTCATAGACTTCAAACTCTAAAAGACAATGGCATCCTAAAACTAAAAACATAGTCTTAACATTTTAAGCAAAACTAACAAGAAACATAAATATTTCACAACTAAAACAAATAACGCTAGTAAAGTAGAAATTAAAGCTACTACAAATATAAATGCTTAAGATCCAAAATTATATTCATGAATCTAAGAAAACCCTTGTGAGAACCATGCCGGACTCTTCCATACATGTCTTGAGTATCTTTAAGCCCTGTAATAGACAAATACAGATAATTATGACTTATGAGTATTATTAATTAAAGGCAATAGAATAGAGATACCTCATTGATGCCGAGTTGAACAACAGTGTCTTTCAATATCCCAACATTCTTGACGTTGAACTGCTTATTAAGCATGTTGATGCTGGATATGGCGGACATGGGTTGAATGAGAAGATCATCCATGATCATGTAAGTTGTTACTTCTTTCACAAACCCATTATTGTTGTTATTACTCTGACTGGCCGCCGTGGCCGCCCTACCCTTGAAATAGGTGGTCATTTCCTTCGACATATAATAGGTCGTACAAGTGGGACAACGAGAGTAACACACATCTGATATAGTGTTGCAATTGCTATTGGTGCACCCGTACAGCTTTGGCGTTATCATTCCAGAAGCTGAAGGGAGGAGGCCGGAGATGGAAGGTGAAGAGCCAAGAATGGTTGGACTTAGGAGAAGATCCTTAGATAGGTTTGGTTGCATGTAAATATGGTTGAGGTTTTCAACGCTAGAGTAGAGATTGCCTAAGCAACCAACGGCATCTTCCTTGGTTAAAAGCTTGACGACGGTAGCAAGTGGCAACTGAAGCAAGGTAAAGAGGAAATCCACCACTTCCTTAGAAGCTTCTGCAAACAGCACCTTCTTAGCCTTTGTGTCTATCAGAAGCTTCATACTCAAATTATTAGTTTTAGTGGATGTCTTAGTCGTCATGCCTCAAAGACAGATAAAAATCTGAATGTTGAAGGGATATATATAGAGATGGAGGGAAGTTGGAAAGGGTTTGATGCATGCATGCATGCGCCTCGAGAGTCCACATACACCACTTACCTTTCCAATACCACTAATACTTATCTCAACTCTTACAAAATATCTTCAACATAATTGTTGTGTAATTTAATTCTACATATTTCAAAATACATACATGTATTAAGAAAATATAAAGAGTTCATGTATCCTTAATATTATTAAAAAAAATAAAAAATTTAAATTTTTAATAAATTTATTTTATATTTATTAAATAAAAATATTTAAAATTTTTTATTAATAATAAATTTATTACCTGTCTTAAAAATACATATTAACTAAACCTAAACATAAATACTTACATATATATCCATATCCTTGAAACATTCATTCACGCACAAAATAGTGATTAGAAATTGTGAGGTTTGTAGATGAAATTATTATATATTATGGGAATGATTTTTCTCTATTGTTAAAAAAATTTTAGAGTGTAAAGTGTAATCTTTAATTTTTTATTATTTTTTTATATTTATTTTTTATCACACTTATAAAATTAATAGTAGGAGATCACATTTTATTCCTTCTATTATTAAAAAAAAATTGAGAGTATTCATTTTCTAATATATATCTATATATTCTAGAGGAACATGCTTGTCAACGCCATCCTTGACTGCAGAGAGGCCTTCAATAGCCTTAAGCCCTGTTTAACAAAAATACTTTGGTTTAAAAAGAAGAAAAAGTTAATGAAAATTTTTTACAATGTGTACAATAAACATTTAAAAAATATTAGAGATATAACCATTAGTATTACATTTTTTTATCAGGTTAAGCTTTTGGTATGAGTAGCTTTATGATATAGTATTTAGATCATTGCCTCCCTAGGTACTCTAAAAAGAATAAACAACAATAACGATATGATTGAGCTAATGTAAAAACATTAGACCCAGTACAACGATGATAAAATGGATATGAAAAATTTATTGAATGATTATTAATTGATGAATAAAGAATGAATGAGAATTTCATGACTTTACAATGTAGATACCTTTTATATAATACACTTAATTGCATTAATTAAAAGAGAGAATTAACCTATTCTAACAAATTTTGTTTTCAACAGAATAACAATAACAAAATTTTTATTTATTAGCTAACTTCCTTTTCACTATTTATTTCTTTGACTCTAATATTCCCCACAAACTTAATAGGACTTTAGAAGTCACTTTAAGTTTGAACTTGCATCTATTAAAGAGATTAATGGAAAGAGCTTTGGTAAAAATATCTGCTATTTTATCAACTGAACCAATATGAACAACATTTAAAAGTCTTTGATTTATTCTTTCTCGAACGAAATGCAGATTCAGGCATTCAGCTCAAAGTGTTTTTGTCCTGCTGTGAAGAATTGGATTGGCTGCTAATAAAACAGCACTCATATTATCACAATATAGAGTTGGAAGTGATGGCAATTGAACATGTAACTCCTGTAGCAGATTTTGAATTCATATTATTAGTTGGGAATCCACCTCAACCAAGCCTTTATGCCCATTCAATAAACCAGTGCTAGAATGAAATATCAGTCCCTGATCCATTGTGCCAGTCAAGTACCTCAATATTCCTTTAACACATTTTCAATGAGATGTTAGAGGCTGTTGCATATATTGGCATACTTTAATTTATTAATAGAAAATAAAATCTCTGGGCGAGTTAAAGTGACATATTGGAGGAACCAGCTATAGATCTATATAGGGTGCGATTGTCGAAGAAATCATTCCTATGTTTAGATAGTTTAACACTGGTAATCATTGGAGTAGAGACTCTTTTAGAATCGTTCATGCCAACCATTTTAAGAAAATCTAATCATTATTACCTTATTGAAAATCTGGGAGCTGCTTCATAAACATCAATTCATTAAGATCACTATTCAAGAACGCATTATTAAAGTCGAATTGGCGAATTTACCAATCAAATTTCAAAGCAATAGTTAAAACAATTCTAATTGTGGAGGGTTTGATCACAGGTGCAAAAACCTGGTCAATAGTTATAACAATTCTCAACTCTTCTTGCATAACACTATGCCAATGGGGTGATTGTAAGTCTTGGTTAATATTTGTAGGAATATTTTGAGTTAAATCAATGGTAGGTACAGCATTGGCAGCAAGAAAACGTGATTTGCTAGCTTTGGCTCTTGATTGCATACAGGAGTGGGTGGAGCAATGTCAAATTGAATTTCAAGACCAGAGATAGGTATATTAACCGGATGCGAAGTAGAAGGAGGCTGAGATGTATTAACAGTGTTTAGAGGAATAGGACTTTTGAGTGAAGTGTGTGTGTAAAGAACAGATTCAATATTAATTGAAGGAGATATATTAGTGGTGATGGGAATAGAAGGATAAGTAGAGGCTTGTGTAGAGGGTGTAGTTGATGGGGTTTGAGGTAATTTAACATTGCAGGGTAGAGTAGTATTGAGAAAAGAAAATGTAAGATTGGTGTGAGGGAATTGTGGGAAAGGGGTGTTAGGAGGAGCATTAGCAAAAAGAGTGGAATAAGGGAATTTGGTCTCATCAAATTTAACATGACGAGTAATGATGATTTTTTCTGATTTAGTGAGACATTTGTAGCCTTTGTGATTGGATGCATATACCCAAGAAATACTGATAATTCTGATTTAAAATCAAACTTGTTTTGAGAATAAGGCTTGAGACATGGGTAGCAAGCACAACCAAATACTCTTAGAAAGGAGTAATCTGGTTTGTGGTGATACAGTCTTTCATATGGAGAGATGTTTTCAGTAGTAATAGAGGGCAAACGATTAATGATGAAGGTGGCTGAAAGGAAGGCATCATTCCAATTAAGTAAGGGAAGAGAAGCCTTAGCTAACATAGCAAGACCAGTTTCAGTAACATGGCGATGCTTCCTTTCAACACGAGCATTTTGTTGATGCGTGTATGGACATGAAAATCTATGAGTAATTTCATGCTCAATAAGATATTGGGTGAAGGGCTTTGAAAGAAACTCCCTTCCATGATCAGTTTGGAAGGTTTTGATCTTGAAACCTGTATGCTTTTCAATCATTGCTTTAAACTGTAAGAAGGCACTAAAGGTTTGAAATTTAGAGTGTAAAAGATAAATGCCTGTATAACGGGTATAGCCATGTACAAAAGAGACATAGTAGTTAAATCCATTATATGATGTAATAGGGGCTGGTCCCCATAAATCAGAATACACCATGTCAAGAGGAGCATGAAAGTTAAATGAATCAAGATTAAAAGGCAAATAGTGCATCTTAGCCATGCAACAGAATTCACAAACACTTTTTTTATTGATAGTAGATGCTAAATTGACATTATATGTTTTCAATACAGAATGAACAATTTTGAGTGCACAATGCCCAAGCCTATTGTGCCATAAAGTGTAAGAATCAAAAGAGGCAATAAAAACTTTAGGTTGTACATGAAGGAAATTTAAAACAAATTGATCTTTGTGTCTAGGTAATCTTGAGACAGCAACTCTATTAAACTCATATATGCCTTTCTTAGGAGTTCCTTGAAGAAGAATCTCCTTGGTAGCCTGGATTTTGACAAAGCAAATGTTAGCATAGAATTCAAAGAAACAGTTATTGTCAGCACAAAAGTTTTGAAAACTTATTAAATTTTGAGCAATGTCATGAGAATGTAAAAGCTGATGAAGAAGAAATTTTTGTTGAGTATCAAGATTCACCAAATAAGATTAACAAAAATGTGCTATAGAAGTACCTATACCATTACCTAGCATGATCTATTCAGCCCGTTATATTCAGAGGCAGCAATGAAGTTGCTTGGATCAGAAATCAATCATGGAGTGGCAAGGTAAGCTCTAGGTGTGTCAGGGAGCCAAATTGCCATTGTGTTGTGATTGAAGCATGTTAGTGGAAGGTTGCTGGAAATTTTGATCGAATATATGAAAGCAATTAAAAACAATATGGCCTGTCCTTCCACAGAGTTGGCAAACTGGTCTTGAATTCATATTATTAAATCTTCCACCTCTATAGAACCTTCCCCCTCTACCTCTTTTCCATTAGAATTTGTTCTTGATGATGCACGACCAAATTGTGATGGAGCTTGAGTGAATTTGCTTGACACGATCCAAAATCTGGTTTCTAAATCTTTCAAACATGTCCTCATGAGCCAGCAAGAGTTTTTCTGCCTCAATTAGTGTAATAGTGTCTGATTTGGTCATGACAGAAGAGATGTAGATAGCATATTCTTCAGAAAGTCCATCAGTTATGGCAGTGATGTGGTTTTCTAAAGACAAAGTGTAACCTATTGCAGCTAAAGAATCTACAACCTTTCTGATTTTGTTCAAGTACTCAGCAGCAGATGTACCTTTCTTCTTGATGGATTTGAGTTGTGCCTTCAATTATTGAACTTTGATCTTGGAGATTTTAGAGAAATAATCTTGAATCTTGAACCAAACTTAGTGTGCAAAACTACAATCTAGCATAAGGTTATTAGGTGAGTTCTACCCAATCCCCTATAAATCAATATGTAAATTACCCTTTATGACGTGGCACATTTTAATTGGATGTTTAATTTTAATTTGAGTTAATTTAACCCAATAAGAGTTAACATCTTAATTAAAGTAGGGTCATTTTATAATTAAATATTTTTTTAAGATGGATGAGTGAAGAACATTTTTTTCTTTCTACTGTTTCTTTCTACTCAAATTCGTTCCTGCTAAGCATTAGTTTCGCCTTTTTAATTTTTTTCATTTTAGTTATTTTAAAAAATTTATACATGTATTTGAGTGGGACGCAATTTATGCATCTTCAATGATAGATTTTCGGTTAAACAAATTTTATAGGACAGAACTAGATATTTGGGCTCTATAAGGTGTAAAAACTGGCATCTTTTTAGAATACTTTCTTGCTTAGTTATATTATGAGATCAAAAGATTATAATTCACTAGTTGCTTTTTCTTTTCTCTTTATTTTTTTCCTTTTGTAAGACTATATTAATGATACATTTCTTTCCAAGTCTGATATAATTTCTTATTATGGTGGTTTTGGAACAGTGTGAACATGCATGACCAAACGAACAAAAAAAAGATAAAATTGAATTTTTTTAAATTTTTTTTGTGTGACTAAATTGTTTTTTAACTGTGATTGCATATACATATACATGTAGTTGGTGGAATTAATATTCGAAGTGACTCTTAAAATTTATTTTAAAATTTAAATTAGCTTTTAAAAATTTTAATTATCTTAATTTAATTAATTTAAATTTTGAATTTTTAACTCATTTTAGCTCCACAAAATGTTAAATTAGAAAATGGTTGTTAATATATATATATATATATATATATATATATATATATATATATATATGTTACAGATCCGGCCCACGAATCCCGGACCCGTGACCGAGCCCAAACCCGGTTTCTCGGGCCAACCCGTTTCGTCTTTCTAGAAAGGCCCTGAACCGGCCCCTAGAGTCCTAACTAACTTTCGAATTCAAACGCTCCTCTTATCTTAGCCAGATAAGATAAGGATAAGATAACCATCATCACCTATAAATAAGAGGACCTAAGTCCCCTCAGGTATTCATTCATTCCTCACACTTTCTACCTCTTAGATCCATCCTGACTTGAGCGTCGGAGTGTCTTTGCAGGTACCTCCCCCCCTCTCCATCTGGGCAATCCAAACATCCGGTTCAACCCGCAGGTTCCCGATCCTCTTCCTAGATCATATCAGAAGCTTTCTGTACATTGGCGCCGTCTGTGGGGACCTGCGATAGCCGAAACAGATGGAGGGTATCTTGGACGAAAATCCATCAAGCCAAGACAACTCCAGACCACGTCATCCAACCCCAGAGCAACAGGAGGTCATGAACCAAGCCCGGATGGCCAGCACCATCCACCGCACAAACGAGCACATAATCGCAGATCCACAACACCCTGAGAAAGCAAGGGACAAAGCGACACAGATCATTCAGGATCTCTGCCTCCGAGTCTAGGAACTTGAAGGTAAACTGACCGACAAAGGAAAATACGCCAACGAACACGGAAGCCAGGCGACGTCTAGGCCACGATCCTACCGCGGAAGGTCGCCAACCCGGCAACATGATAGAAGAAACGATCGTAGCACCTCGCGCAACCACCGACACGAGAGGTCGCCAGAACGGCGACACAGCAAAAAACACCACCGCAGCGCATCCCACGATTTGAACCGTCAGCACGATTCGGACGAGGACCCGAGACAACGACACACCAAACGCACAAGAAACGACCACATCATAATGGGAGCCACGCCCTTCACAGAGAGAATCTTAAGAGCAAAACTCCCCAGAGGCTTCGACAAACCCACTGACATGAAGTACGACGGAACTAAAGACCCTCAAGAGCACCTAACGGCTTTTGAGGCCAGAATGAACTTGGAAGGAGCATCCGACGCGGTCCGATGCAGAGCCTTCCCAGTAACCCTTGCCGGACCAGCGATCAAATGGTTCAACGCTCTCCCGAACGGATCCATAACCAGCTTCCACGACATCACAAGAAAATTCATGGCACAGTTCACAACCCGAATCACCAAAGCCAAACACCCCATCAGCTTGTTAGGGGTCACACAGAAGCAAGAAGAATCCACAAGAAAATACCTCGACCGCTTTAACGACGAATGCCTGACGGTCGACGGCCTCACGGACTCCGTTGCCAGCCTCTGCCTAACTAACGGGCTCATGAATGAAGACTTCCGCAAACATCTCACCACTAAACCAGTATGGACCATGCACGAAATCCAGAACGTCGCCAAAGATTACATCAACGACGAGGAAGTCAGCCAGGTCGTCGCTGCCAACAAACGGCAGCACGTCACGACCCAACACGGAAACCCGACTCCCCGTCATAACCCACCACCCAGAGAGAACCAACGAGACCACGTTAAACCGACTCACCGACCACCAAGAGTCGGAAAATTCTCCAATTACACCCCCCTAATAGCACCAATTACTGAGATATACCACCAAATAGCAGACCGAGGTGTCATCCCCAAAGCCCGACCACTCAAAGAAAGGACAGGAGGAAACAAAGCCCTCTACTGCGATTACCACCAAGGATACGGCCACAAAACACAAGATTGTTTCGACCTTAAGGACGCTCTCGAGCAGGCCATACGAGATGGCAAACTCCCAGAGTTCGTCAAATTCATCAGAGAACCAAGGCGCGCCGACAGAGACAAGTCACCAGAAAGAGAAGGACGCAACCCGAGAACACAAAAGCCGCCCCCCAGGGAAAACCCTGAGGAGGATCCGACCATCATAGTGAACGTCATCACGGGCAAGGACGTATCGAATAAATCAAAGCTAACAATGAAAAAAGACCTCAAAATAATGGCCGTCAGGCACCACGACCCAGTCGCCATAGCCGACAGCACGATAACCTTTTTGCCGGAAGACTGCCAACACGGCACCTCGGCCGAAGACGCCCCCTTCGTCATATCAGCCCGAATCGGAACAGGGCTAGTAAGAAGAATACTGGTGGACACTGGCGCCGACTCTAACATCCTCTTCCGGGGAGCTTTCGACAAACTCGGGCTCCGCAACGACAACCTCCAAACGCACCGCCACGGCGTCACGGGCCTCGGAGACAACTTCCTCAAACCAGACGGCTCGGTTACCCTTCCCATCACCATAGGAACAAGCAATCAGAGAAAGACAATCTTATCCGAATTTGTAGTCCTGAAAGACTCCACAGCCTACAACGTCATCCTCGGGAGAAAAACGATCAACGACTTCTCTGCAGTCATCTTCACCAAATACCTCCTCATGAAGTTCAGGGCCGAGGACGGCACCATCGGAACCATTCACGGAGACCGGAAAGTCGCAGCCGAATGCGACAACATCAGCTTAGCCCTAAGGAAAAAATCTCGGGACGCCGCCGGAATATTCCTCGCCGACCTAGACGCACGACTAGACGACCAACCTAGACCGGAACCAGAAGGAGACATGGAAAAACTACAGATAGGGCCAACCAAAGAAGAATACACCTTCATCAACAGAAACCTCCCATACGACCTCAAAGAAGAACTCTCCCAACTTTTAAAGCAAAACAGAGACCTGTTCGCATTCACACCAGCCGATATGCCGGGAATAAGCCCCGACCTTATGTCTCACCATCTGGCAGTAGACCCCCTAGCAAAACCAGTGGCACAAAGAAGACGGAAAATGTCACCAGACCGAGCCGCCGAGGTCCAAAAACAGGTGAAAGCCCTACTCGAAGCCAACTTCATCCGAGAACTCCCTTATACGACCTGGCTGGCTAACGTCGTACTAGTAAGAAAATCTAACGGGAAATGGCGAATGTGCGTCGACTACACGGATCTCAACAAAGTATGCCCAAAGGACGCCTTCCCCCTACCAAACATCGACGGGCTAGTGGACGCGGCATCCGGCCACCGATACCTCAGCTTCATGGACGCATATTCCGGCTACAACCAGATCCCGATGCACCGACCAGACGAAGAAAAAACAGCATTCATCACCCCGAACGGAACCTACTGCTATAGAGTAATGCCCTTCGGCTTAAAAAACGCCAGAGCCACCTACCAGCGACTTGTTAACAAGATATTTCGCAACCTATCCGGAAACAAAATAGAGGTCTAAATTGATGATATGCTCGCCAAGACGGAATCCGGTGAGCAACTAACCGACGACCTCAAGGAAATAATGAACACCCTGCGAAAACACCAAATGCGACTCAACCCAACAAAATGTGCCTTCGGAATGGAAGCAGGAAAATTCCTCGGCTTCATGATCACGCAACGCGGAGTTGAGGCAAATCTAGAAAAATGCCGTGCCGTCCTTGAGATGACAAGTCCCAAAAACCTCAAAGAAATCCAAAAACTCACCGGCCGACTAACCGCGCTGTCCCGGTTCCTCGGAGCATCGGCCCAAAAGGCAATCCCTTTTTTCAAACTTATGAAGAAAGGAACCCCCTTCAAATGGGAGATAGAATGCGAAGAAGCTTTCCAACACTTCAAAAGGGTTCTGGCGGAACCTCCAATCCTCGCAAAACCCCAAACAAGGGAAACACTATACCTATACCTCTCCATAACAGAAGAAGCAATCGCAGCAGCACTCGTCCGGGAAAACGAGAAAAAAGAACAAAAACCCATATACTTCATAAGCAAAGTCCTACAGGACACAGAAGCCCGCTATTCACGCTTAGAAAAGCTAGCTTTCGCACTCCTCTCGGCATCCCGACGGTTACGACAATACTTCCAAGCCCATCCCATAACAGTCCGAACCGACCAAGCAGTCAAACAGGTATTACAAAAACCCGACCTAGCAGGAAGAATGCTAGCGTGGTCCATCGAATTATCCCAATTCCAGATCAGGTTCGAACCCCGAAACGCCATCAAAGCGCAGGCCTTGGCCGACTTCATCGCTGAGATGACCCCGATTAAACTCACACCCGAACCGTGGAAACTGCACGTCGACGGCTCATCAAACTCCACTCACGGAGGCGCCGGAATTATACTCGAAAATCAAAACGGGATCATAATTGAACAATCAATACGATACGACTTTCCAGTATCGAACAACCAAGCAGAATACGAGGCCCTCTTAGCAGGCTTAACCCTAGCCCGGGAAGTCGACGCAAAGGTACTTGAAGTAAACACCGATTCCCAGGTAGTATGCTCCCAAATAAACGGAAGCTACCAAACCCGGGACCCCCTACTCCAACAATATCTCAATAAAGTAAGTGAATTAAAAGGAGAATTCGAAAACGTCACCATACAACACGTCCCCAGAGAGCGAAACGCCAGAGCGGACCTGCTCTCCAAGCTAGCCAGTACGAAGTCGGGACACGGCAACAGATCATTAATCCAGGAGGTCGTTAAGTCGCCTTCCGTTTCGACAATAATCAACGCACATCTAACATCCTCAAACCGGGAATCTTGGACATACCCTATCTTACAATACCTCCTCAACGGAACCCTACCACCAGACCCAAAAGAGGAGAGGCGAATAAAAAGAGAAGCCGCCAACTACACCATCATAGCAGGACAATTATACAAACGCGGATTCTCGCAGCCACTACTTAAATGTGTCGAAACCGGGAACACGGAGTACATACTCCGCGAGATCCACGAAGGCTGCTGCGGTCACCATATCGGAGGAAAAACGCTAGCTCAAAAAATCATCAGGGCCGGCTACTTTTGGCCCACGATCATTCGAGATTCCATACAATTAACAAAGAGCTGCGACAAATGCCAAAGGCATGCCAATATCCACCAAGCTGCCCCACACCAACTCAGCATTATATCGGCAGAACGGCCATTCGGCAGTTGGGGAATCGACCTCGTCGGGCCCTTCCCCACGGCACCCGGCCAACTCAGATATCTCATCGTCGCCATAGACTACTACACCAAATGGATTGAAGCCGAGCCCCTGGCCTCCATAACAGCAACCCAATGTCGAAAATTCGTCTGGCGACAGATCATCACCCGATTCGGAATCCCCGAAGTCATCATCTCAGACAACGGAACCCAGTTCACCGACAAAAAATTCAGAGAACTCCTAGAAGGACTGCACATATCCCATCGCTTCAGCTCGGTAGAACATCCCCAAACAAACGGACAGGTGGAATCCGCCAACAAAATAATCGTTAAAGGACTCAAGAAGCGACTCGACGAAGCCAAGGGACTATGGGCAGATGAGTTGGGATCAGTCCTATGGTCGTACCGAACAACACTCCAAACGAGCACGGGAGAAACGCCCTTCCGATTAACATACGGCGTAGAAGCAGTCATCCCAGTGGAAATCGGGGACTCCAGCCCCAGAAAAACCGTGGGAGGTAACGACGAAGAAGCAGAACGAGACCTCGTGGACGAAGAAAGGAGCATAGCTCACGTCAAAGAATTAGCACTCAAACAAAGAATCAGCCTAAGGTACAATCACGGCGTTATCCGACGAGAATTTGCGGACAACGACCTCGTCCTACGATGAAACGATATCGGTCCCCCGACCCCAGGAGAAGGAAAGCTCGCCCCCAACTGGGAAGGACCATACAGAATCAAGGCCGTAATTGGAAAAGGAGCATATAAACTCGAACGACTAGACGGCAGCGAAATACCAAGAACTTGGAACGCAGCCAACTTACGAAGATACTACACTTAAATCACCCTTTATCTTTCTTTTATTACCCCTTATTTTCCTTTTATTTTGTCTAATTTTGTCTTTTGGAAACTCGGGTACTCTTTCCCTCACGAAGGGTTTTAACGAGGCCCAACTATTCACATAAAATTTTTTACAAGTTATTTCCACTCCATCTCCATTACAAGTCATTACCGTTTCTCAAACACGGAACGAAGACACGGCCATCACTGGAGGACTGATCACCCCCCAGGCCGAACACACGGATATCCAAAAAACCGACCAAACGAACGGTTACAATAAAACAAAACGCTCGAATACAAAAGGCCCGAACGGCCGAATAAACGCCACAAACGGATCATACAAAAGACCCAAAAACGGCCGAAAAATACCATTCAAAACAAAGTCGCGGCCCTTGAGCCACTAGCAAATTCAAACAAAAGTTTAGAACTAAGTTACAGAAAAACTACTCAATATCAACAATCCGACCATCACGGACGGCCTTAAACGCTCCCATCACGGACACATCCACACCAGGGGCCAACACCAGAACCTGCGCCTTCATCGTCTCCTCAGTAGCAGCGACGGCATCACGAGCATCAGCCAACAGAGCCGACTTCTCCTTCTTCAGAGCTTCGACCTCAGCCTTCAGAGTTTCCGACTCAGCGAGAAGCACGGCAGCTTGAGAACTCGCATCTGAGGCACGCTTTCGCTCCTCCGCCAATTGAGAAAGAAGCGAAGTCTCAATACCGGCAAGTCGGAGAATTTCCTCCCCGGCATCCTCTGAAGACTTCACCGCTTTCTCCTTTGCGGTATTGGCAGCCTCAAGCTCCTCCGTTAACTTGGTCACATCAGCCTGGGCCTGCCGAAGCTTCTTTTCCAACAAGCCCACTTGGGCCATCACGGGCTCAGCCTTCCGAACAACCACGGCAGAGCGAAGAAGGGCACGATAAACCGACTCAGCCTGGAACGAGACGTCACAGCCATCAAAAAACGACTCCGTTCCGGGCATTAAGTGCTGATCAATAAAGCCCGAAGCATCGAAACGTCGATCCATCACACTAGAAATCAAGCCCTCTTCCTCAAAAGTCTCACTACCCGGCTCCTCCGTCCTACCCCTCTTCCGAGAAGCCTCGGTAGCCGTCAGCACAACGACCTCAGGCGACCCGGGAGGAACTTCAACGCCAGTAGGCACCCCCGAAGGAACCACCTCCTGAGGAATAGCCTGAGAATCTGCGGCCGGGGTCGGAACAGGAGTAGAAGGAGACGACGACCCCTCCTCCCGAACCAACGCTGCCTTCAACCTCGCCAAAGTAGTCAGCCCGCCAGCCATCTCAACTAAAAGAAAACCAAGAGAAGAGTCAAAAAAAAAAAAAAGGGTGGAACACACCAATATACGTCCGACAGGCCTCGGGATCCCCCATAACGTCTCGAGGATTCAACGGACGTTCGCCAAACAAATGCCACAAAACTTTGGCAATATCCTTATCCTCCCGAGACAAATCATCATAGAAGATCTTAGTCAAGACCGACGGCCCGGCACCAAAATTCCAATACGTCGGAAACCGACGCTCGCCCTCCAAGGTAAGCCAAAACGGGTGGTGCCCCCAAACGGGACGCACCTTAAAATATTCCCATTTAAACCCGTGAAATGAATCCTCAAACAACCCGAAGATCCGGCGATGAGGCTGAGCACGGAAAGACATGTATCCTTTCTTATGCTTCCCCTCCTTAGTCGGAAGAGTACACAAGAAAAGAAAAAGGAAAACGGGAACCGAAGCCGGAAGATCAAGATACTGGCACACCAACTCAAAACACCGAACGGCTGCCCAGCTGTTCGGGTGAAGCTGAGACGGCGCCACGGAACACCGACTAAGTAAACCCTGAACAAATGACGAGAATGGGAATCGCACACCAAGCCGAGTAAACATGGATTCATAAACCCACATCCAGTCCGGCACGGTGGGTGAATGGAGGTTCAAATAGCAAACGCGCTCATCGGCATCAGGGAGCACGAGCTCGTACCGCCCCTCCTCTTCACCACCACCACAAATCGCCCCTTGATCGCGGAGCCGTTGGAGATCACCCTCCGTCATCCGCGACGGAACACCCCATACATCGCTGGTCACCCAACCATAGCGATTGGGAACACCCCGGGAAGGGGCTACTGGGGCACCCACACTCTCATTCCTCCGACGCTGCATACCTAAAACAAGGGAGGAGCACCACCATCAGCCTACCAACTCCACACAGTATCAAAAGATAAAAACCTAAACACCACTACCAAACCCAAACACCATGACCCACCACTACAATCAAGGTAAAAAACGGCGGTGCTCAGCCCCTTCCCCAAACTCAACAAAGACACCAAACACAGCAAACAAAATGGAAAAAGAAGCAGGTAGAACAAACACACAGCAAAAACAGAACAGGCATGCACAAACAAGTATGAAAGGAAAAAGCAAAAAATACCAACCTGATGAATTAAAAGGAAGCTTGAAAGAAAACAGGAAAATAAGAAGAAGCAGAGCGGCACCAGGAAGCAAAAACCACCAAGGAGTTTTTTCAGAAAATGAAGAGTTCCTTTTGAAAAGAAAAAACGAACGAGGGAAATAAAAACCGAAGCGAAACGGTTTCAAAAAGAAGAGCAAAAAGACACAACTAACCCTGGGCTCAATAAAAACAAACGGGGGCAAAAGAGAGAAAATCCCCCCCACAATAAATGCCCCCTTCGGAAAAGCAAACTAATCAATTACGCCTCAAAGGACTCAAACAGGCGCAGCAGGCACGGAAAGGTCACGTCAAAATCAAAAAACGGTCAAGACGAATCTTTTACCAAACAAAATCGAGAAACCGACCTCGTCGCCAAATGAACACTCAGCACCGGAGACAATAAGAGACGTCTCAAACTCTTAGCGACAAACCGACCTTACTCGCTCTCCCGCTACGGGGGCAACTGTTACGGATCCGGCCCACGAATCCCGGACCCGTGACCGAGCCCAAATCCGGTTTCTCGGGCCAACCCGTTTCGTCTCTCTAGAAAGGCCCTGAACCGACCCCTAGAGTCCTAACTAACTTTCGAATTCAAACGCTCCTCTTATCTTAGCCAGATAAGATAAGGATAAGATAACCACCATCACCTATAAATAAGAGGACCTAAATCCCCTCAGGTATTCATTCATTCCTCACACTTTCTACCTCTTAGATCCATCCTGACTTGAGCGTCGGAGTGTCTTTGCAGGTACCTCCCCCCCTCTCCATCTGGGCAATCCAAACATCCGGTTCAACCCGCAGGTTTCCGATCCTCTTCCTAGATCATATCAGAAGCTTTCTGTACAATATATATATATATATATATATATATATATATATATATATATATATATATATATATTACAATTAATTGAAATTTGTGTATTCAAATAATGCATGCTTATATTATAGATAATTTTGCCAACTAATATATAAAAGTAAAAGGTTTGATGCTTTAAGGTGTGGCACCACTTCATAATGCAAGGCACGTAATTAGAGAATCTTGATGTGCGTTATTAATATTAAGAACTATTAATAATAGACCTTTTCTATTATTATTATTATTATTATTATTATTATTATTATTATTATTATTATCTAATTGATATCAAATTAATTGGATCACTATTAATATGTGCACTAATTATTTATTAATAAAATTATTGCATATGAATAAAAATTAGAATAATATCAATTAATATAATTAAAATGATTAAAAATATTTACGATTAATAATTAATTTAATAATATATTAAATATTAATTTTATATAATTATAATAAAAATATTTTTTAAATTAATATAACCATATATTATTTATTAAATATTAATTATAATATAATTATAATAAATTCATTTGGGAAGAAAAAAGAGAGAACCAGAAATTGATGTTTGTTGGATGTTATGTGAACTCAGTCCAATAGTAAGATTTATTGGATTTATTACTTTGGTCGCAAAACAACTTTGCCAAGTATGGGATATGGCTGAGGCATGGGATGTAGTGATAAAGATGTTTATCTCAACCCCGTTTAAATACCAAAAAAAAAAAGATGTTTATCTCAAATGAAGCCACAATAAGTTTAAATCCTAGTGTAATTGCTAGCATAGTATGTGCGTGTATGACCAAGAAAAAATCATGGGTTATGCTTTCATATTTTCAGAGTTTTGGGTCAATACACTAATTATTCAAAATAAATATGATTATAAAGTATAAAGGGGAACTACAAAAGATCTCATCAACCACTCAAAATTCATGAAATTAAACGTAAAGATGCATAAATAATAAAAGACAAACACATACATCCTAAAACAAAGAACCGCAGTCTTAACATTAATTTTAAGCAAAGCCAACAAAAATCAAAGGAAACTATATATTAATTTATATGCTTAAGATCCGAATGCATCAAGATAAGAAAACGGTTGTGAGAACCATCTGGGACTCTATGGATGCCTTGAGTAGCTTTAAGCCCTGTAACATAAAGAAAAAGAATAGATATATAGCAGTATAATTTAAAGTTGGAATAGGTTGAAATGAGATGAGTGTAAGAGAGATACCTCTTCCATGCCAAGTTGAACAACGGTTTCTTTCAAGACAGCAACATCCTTGACATTGAACTGATTAAGTATGGTGATGCCAGATATGGTTGACATGGGCTGAATGAGAAGATTATCCATGATCATGTATGTTATTACTTCTTTCACAAACCCATTATTATTGCTGTCATTAGATGCCGCCGTGGCCGTGGAATTCACTTCCCTCGTCATACGCCCACTACTACACGAGTCACACCTAGAATTGTACGCACTTGTTACAGTGCTGCTACTGCAATTATAACCGGAACTCTTCGAGCACCTGTAGAGCTTTGGAGTTATCTGGGAGTGGCTTATAGCAGCTGATGAAGGGAGGAGGCCGGAGATAGCAGGTGCATTGATCAGAATGGTTGGATTAAGGATAAGATCCTTAGATAGGTTTGGTTGCCAGTAAACATGGTTGAGGTTTTCAACGCTGGAATAAAGATTCCCCAAGCAACCAACCACGGCTTCCTTGGTTAAAAGCTTGATGACGGTAGCAAGTGGCTACTGAAGCAAGGTGAAGAGGAAGTCCACCACATCTTTAGAGGCTTCTGCAAATAGCACTTTCTTATTCTTTGAGTCTATCAGAAGCTTCAAACTCAAATTACTAGTATTAGTGTTGGAATCAGTCGTCATTGTGAGGGCGAATGTGAATGATAAGGGGAACCAAGGGTTATATATATATATAAGAGGGATTTTCTTGGTTGACGTGTGGAATGATGAAAAGTGGTTTCTTTCATTCTCGAAGAAAGTTAGATGAAGGTTAGTAAAGATGAGAACCAGGATTAAGAATAGTAGAGAGTTATTTCATTCTTTGTATGTAATTAGCATATTTTTAATTAATTGACTATAATTGATTATATCTTAAGTTGGTTTTTTAGTGTAATCTTATAAAAATTTACATTGATGCTTTTCATACTTATCTTTTTTCATGTGCAAGCATTATTAATGATGATTAATTTACTAGTAACTGATATTTTTTATTTAGATAATAAATTAATTTCCGTTGTTAATATTCTATATAAAAAAATTAGACAGTAATCAAAATTTATTATATTTTTATTATTATTTAATTATTAATTTAATTTTTTTAATTTGATAATTTAATAATATATTTTATATTATATTTTTAAATATTAATGATAAATTAATAATAAAAAATAATAAATTCTGTGACTTACGCTTATGCTGAATCCGATATTTCTCGATATCCGTGCAGGTGTGAATATTGCCCCGTGCACTCTCCTAGAAGCACTAAGAACAACCCGTAATGGGTTTGTGAAAGAAGCGGTGAGTTATTTGGTGATGGATGACTTGATCATTCACCCAATTTCTACCATATCCAGTATCACCTTGCTTAATCGGTTTTTTAATTGCAGTCAGATATGCTTATGTATATAAAAACTATCCAAGTTATATCTTGGTTTAATTTGTACGGAGAATATTTTGTGGATTTAAATTAATGGTAATATTTTCTTAATGTTGTTAATAAATTTTTTTTGTAACATTTATTAGAATATTGTTTTAGAAGATCTATCAATATCTTTTGAAGTGTTAGTAAAAAAATTTATTGTAACATTTTTTAAGTGTTACATAAAATATCTATTGTAATATTTTTGAAGTATTATAAAAAATAATCTATAATAATATTTTTGTAAGTGTTATAAAAAATATTTATTATAATATTTTTTTATATGTTACTATAAATAATCTATCATAATATTTTTTATAATATTGTTATAGAATATTTTTTGTAATACTTATACTAAATATGCCCATTATTAAATATTTAGAAGAATGTTAATAAAAATTGTTAATAACATAGAGTATATTTAATGTTTATTAAAATATTATTAATATACATATATAATATTTTAGATAAATTTTACCATATCTTTTTTGAAATGACATGTAAATTACCTTCTGTAATGTGTCATTTTATAATTGGATACTATTTTAACTATAGTTAGATCATTTTATAATTAAAAAATTATTTAAAAAAATAAATATATAATTTAATAAAATATTAAAAACTGCACCTCTACCTATTTCAATTCAGAATTATATTTTTCACATAAGAAAAAACAAGTGTAATTGAGATTAAACCAAATACTACTCTTTCTGCTCCACACAGCATCAACTTCAAATTCTATGAATGTTTGAACAAATTTAAGTGCCAGCAAAAATGTCTGCTTATGCTAATATGAACACACTGCCACATCCATTATTAAAGTAATTGGCTAGAAGCTTTTGAAAATGGTTTAATTTTCTTCTTCTTCATGATCAGAGTCTTCCGGAGGAGCCACATGCTTCTGCTTCGCCATGGAAACTCGGAGATTCAGGAGGAAAGATGTGAATCTACTCTTATTAAGTTAAATTAACTCAAGTTAAAAATAAGCATCCAATTATAATGTGTCACACCATGAAGGATAATTTACATATTATTCTAGGGAGGGTTGGGTAAATTTCACCAATATTTTAATATAATTTGATAAAAATTTTAAATGTTATTAGATGTCAAGTATATAGTATTAGGGTACAATCCATCGACTCTCTCTTCCAATAACCTTTTACGTTTTACAACTAAAACATAAAACCATTGTAAATTCCAACGGTTTATGAAAGAAGCATCATAAAGAGATCAGTTTGGGCATAAATCGTGTAACTTCCCATGGTTTTTGAGTACCTATATCTATACATAATTCCACAATTTTTGAGTATCTACGTATATATACATAACCTAGTTGGCTGCAACATATGAAAGACAAAAGCACTTCTGACACTCATTAAATTTTAAAAATATAAGATTCATGTACTCCTAATCATATTTACAATATTAATATGATTAAATATAATTTTTTAAAAAATAGTATAAACATAAAACTTGAGCTTATATATTTTTTATTCATAATTGAAAATTCACATTTATCATTTTTCATCTTTGTTTTAAATTTTCTCTAATAATAATAATAATAATAGACAAACAAATCAATATAATAAACGTACTAATAGCTCCCATCTTTTGATAGTAATAGTCTGATTCTTCAAATACCAATCACTTCTTGGTCACATTATCCTCTTATTTACTTTTATTTGATATTCCTAAAGATACGACAAACATGTAGTTCTATATTGTTTTAAGTGAAGATAGTATAACTAAGGAAGATATACAACATGCACAGAACTTTGACACATATCGAGCATCCAATGCAAAAATATTGACCAAGATAGTATAACTAACCTTTTTAGTCGATGTATATATAGGTACTCAAAATCCATGGAAGGTTACCACTGTTGGTCGATATATATATATATAGCTATTCAAAATCCGTGGAAGGTTATCACTATTTATACCCAAACTGATCTCTTCATAAACCGTGGGAGGTTACCACGGTTTACGCCTCCCAATGGTCACTTCATAATCTGTAGAAGGTTATCACGGTTTATGTTTATGATGCTTCTTTCATAAACTATTGGAGCTTACCACGGTTTATGTGTTAGTTGTAAAACGTGGAAGGTTACCACGGATTATATAAAAATGAATCAGGACATGCAAGTAACTAATTCTCAATTGTTGTAATTGAGTAAACTTTTTCTCCATTTATTTTAAATAGGTAAATTGCCCACAATTTTATGTTACTACAAGACTGAAGAATGACGGAATGATAAATTGATAACAGAGCAGAGTCATTTCCTAACCAAAGCGCTTAATAAAAAACCATTGCTAAATCCATCAATACTCTCAAAATTCCAAATTCTAATAGTAATCGTTTGACTTGATTTTCCAAACACAGTTCCGAATTCCAATCTTTCCAAGATAAATTTTGGAGGTATCTAACAAAAAGAGGAGTAATTTAATAAAAGGTTCAAACAACATATAACATCACTGACTCTAAAACCACTGATTTTGGTTTGCTATGGTACAATGACATGGAAGAAGTAATTGAAGTCCATACCTACTACTTTAGGATGATGTAGATGCTAATTGCTTCATCTTTGCCTGTAAAATAACCGCCATTTCGTCTGCAACATTTCTCTTTTTGGATGCAACCTGCAGTTTTGGATTATGCTGCTTTTCAGTTATAAATGGATAAGGCAAAACATACGATGCTAAACCTTTTTTTCATAAGAAATGTTACTTGAAACCACACTCCTAAAAAAAATCATGTTTAGAATAACCATAGAAATTACCATCAGCATCTAATCGGGAAAGCTTGCCTTAGAACAAGTAGTAAATACACATCTATCAAGTTTTAGAAGATGTGTAACAGAAAACTTACCTCAACAAGTTGATCGAAGTTTGACTTCAGTAGGTTGATTTTGCGCTCACAGTAATCTTTTCCTTCAGCCATCGTTTTCTGTTTTCAGCATGAAGGAAACAATTAATTTTTTTTTCTTTGAAAAGAAAGAGTACAACACAACAATGTAGAGCATAATTCAAGAGAAAATCAAACAAAGTAAAATAGGCTAGACCCTATAAATACAAAAAACTATTTCATCCAACACACAAACACGCACAAACCAGATAAAACAAACACCTTAAAAGTTTTCAACTCCACTATCATCTTCGACATTGCAAAGGAAACACTTACTTAACCATGGAAATATTGAACAGGATACAGAAAGGTTGTCTCTTATACTTTATTGTAAATGTGTAACTGTATAATGATTAAATGCACATATGGATACCTATCCAAGAATTGTGGTTTTTTTCCCCATATGTCACTATTGAATATCCTTGGTAGATTTTGGCAGGTATTACAACGAATCATATCACTTGAATACAAACTAGCACGCGCAAAACATTTAAGTTTCGTTGAAT
The DNA here is from genome assembly GCF_014773155.1 of Arachis stenosperma. NCBI lineage: Eukaryota > Viridiplantae > Streptophyta > Magnoliopsida > Fabales > Fabaceae > Arachis > Arachis stenosperma. Next base: position 159,380,797 of record NC_080385.1, read on the forward strand.
ATGGAAAGTTACAGATAGAACACTACAAGAACTGTACTTAGCTCATCACTCAATTACATAACCCCCTGCATATGAAACCTAATATTTAGAAATTTTTTTTGTACCTCAAAAACTCATCATAGTTCTATCACTATGTATGCAAACAAGATAAACTGCATCTCTTTGGAGTTTCTGAAAACAAACGACAGTGGCAAAATACGCTAGTGGCTTGAAAGCAGTGCCATTGCTATCATAAAAGGTTAACATCAATTTTCAAAGGAGACGCCAAAACAACACAATTCCAACGATTATTACTGAATAAAATCGAAGGACGCAATTCGGATCATAAAAGCAATCTACAAACACAGAATTCGATTAATAGGTTTTGATATAAAGCTCAGAAGCTGAAGAGAAGAGAAAGAGGGGAGCGTACCTCGATGAAGTAACCGGTGCCGACGTCGACGAGGACTTTCTGAGAATCGTCGAGGGTTCCGGGAACGTAAAGGGAGGCGGTGAGGGGGACGAGCATCTTGGAGGCGTGAGGGCGGAGGGAGAGGTCGTTGAGAGCGGAGGAAGCGATCTCGAGGCGAGTGGTGGCAGTGCGGATGTTGGTGAGGGAGTCCTGAAGGAGGTTAACTTCGAGATCCGCCTGTTCCTTCAACGCCCTCAGCTGCTCAACACTCATCCTCTCCAGTGGAATCCCTCCTCCTCCGCCTCCGCCTCCCTTCGACGACGCCATCTCCGATGATTATCTCTCACTTCAGCTCAGCTCTGACTGACTCGCGCTTTCTTGGCAAACCCTCCCACGCGTGTGATTTCAAGTTGCAACAAAAGCCCAATACGCTACACTATTCCAAAACAAAGTCTTAATACATTCGCACAATTTGTACTTTAAACAAAGGATGTATTTATTTTTCAAGTTTTTTTTCTGTACTTTATAGAGTATTTGAAAGGAGAGTAGAATGATTTTAGAGTAATTATTATAAAACTTTTTTATTTTTTATTTTTTTATTCGTTATCACATAAAAGACTATTCCAAAGATTGGATGTAGCTTTTCCTTTAAGATTTACTAGATAATATTATTTAAATTATTTTTTATTAGTTTAATATTAATAATAATTAATTATAATAAGAGTACATAAAAAGTACTTTAGGTTAACCATAAAATATATTTTTTTTTATTTTTTATTTTTATTTATTTAAAATTTTTAAAATGGGAAGAACTAATTTCAAATGAGAATCATTTTAAAAATTTTAAATGAATAAAAACAAAAAATTTAAAAAATATTTTGTGTTTAAATTTAATTAACATACTCAGTTCATTAATATTGATAATTTATTGTATGTGCTTAAATCAAAATAAAGCCAGATAATATAAATAAATAAATAAACAAAAAATTATAAATTGAAAATGAACTGATAAAAAAAGAAAACAACAAATAATATTTCATAGAGTTCAAACTTCAAACTCTACAAGACAAGAGTGTCCTAAAACTAGAAACATAGTCTTAACATTTTTAGCAAAACTAATAAGAAACATAAATATTTCACAACTACTACAGCAAATAAAGCTAATAAAGTAGAAATTAAAACTACTACAAATATAACTACTTAAGATCCGAAATTATATTCATGAATCTAAGAAAATCCTTGTGAGAACCATGTCGGACTCTTCCATACAAGTCTTGAGTATATAATTATGACTTATGAGGATAATTAATTAAAGGATAGAGAATAGAGATACCTCATTGATGCCGAGTTGAACAACAGTGTCTTTCAATATCCCAACATTCTTGACATTGAACTGCTTATTAAGCATGTTGATGCTGGATATGGCGGACATGGGTTGAATGAGAAGATCATCCATGATCATGTAAGTTGTTACTTCTTTCACAAACCCATTATTGTTGGCCGCCGTGGCCGCCCTACCCTTGAAATAGGTGGTCATTTCCTTCGACATATAAGAGGTCGTACAAGTGGGACAACGAGAGTAACACACATCTGATATAGTGTTGCAATTGCTATTGTTGCACCCGTACAGCTTTGGCGTTATCATTCCAGAAGCTGAAGGGAGGAAGCCGGAGATGGAAGGTGAAGAGCCAAGAATGGTTGGATTAAGGAGAAGATCCTTAGATAGGTTTGGTTGCATGTAAATATGGTTGAGGTTTTCAACGCTAGAGTAGAGATTGCCTAAGCAACCAACGGCATCTTCCTTGGTTAAAAGCTTGACGACGGTAGCAAGTGGCAACTGAAGCAAGGTAAAGAGGAAATCCACCACTTCCTTAGAAGCTTCTGCAAACAGCACCTTCTTAGCCTTTGTGTCTATCAGAAGCTTCATACTCAAATTATTAGTTTTAGTGGATGTCTTAGTCGTCATGCCTCAAAGACAGATAAAAATCTGAATGTTGAAGGGATATATATAGAGATGGAGGGAAGTTGGAAAGGGTTTGATGCATGCGCCTCGAGAGTCCACATACACCACTTAGGCACTTACCTTTCCAATACCACTAGTACTTATCTCAACTCTTACAAAATATCTTCAGGAATTGTTGTGTAATTTAATTCTACATATTTCAAAATACATACCTATATTATTAAAATTATAAAATAAAAAAGTTTTTATTAATAATATAAAAAATTTAAGTTTTAATAAATTTATTTTATATTTATTAAATAAAAATATTTAAATTTTTTTACTAATAATAAATTTATTATTGGAAAAGTATGAGGAGACAATGGAATACTTGTACAATGTGTACAATGGAGGTTTATGGAATATTAGAGATATGTGGTATCATGACATGATATTAGAACACTAGATCCGAAAGGTGAAGAGTTCGATCCTTAAGTGAATCCCAAAATCAGTTTAATATTTTGAGAAGATGTTTATTATCCTAGTACTCGGATGGTTATTCTAGAGAATATAACTCAATAAACCATTGTACAAATAGTCCATTGTCTCCGTAATGGAATTCTTTATTATCTATCCCAAAGGCACATGTTAGTTAAACCTAAAGATAGTCATAAATACATACATATCCATATCCTTAAACATGAAACATTAATGAATATATATCTTTATGTCTCCATATTCCACAGGAACACGCTTGTCAACACCATCCTTGACTGCAGAGAGGCCTTCAGTAGCCTTAAGCCCTGTTTAACAAAAATACTTTGGTTTAAAAAGAATACACAACAATAACCATATGAAAGAATCTTAATATGATTGAGCTAATGCATGCAAAAGTATTAGACACAGTACAACGATGATAAAATGAGTATGAAGAATTTATTGAATGATTATCAATTGATGAATAGAGAATGAATGAAAAACCCATTGTTTTACAATGCAGATACCTTTTACATAGTACACTTAGTTGCATTAATTAAAAGAGAGAACTAACTCACTCTAATAAATTCTGTTTTCAACACAATAACAGAATTTTTATTTATTAGCTAACTTCCTTTTCACTATTTATTTCTTTAACTCTATTATTCCCTCCCCAAAAAAATTTAATGGGACTTTAGAAGTCACTTTAAGTTTGAACTTGCATCTATATATTAAAGGGATTAATTGAATGAAAGAGCTTTGGTAAAAATATGTGTTGCTTAAATCAGTGCTAGAATAAAATATCAACACTAGATTCAATTCAAAACTTTAAAGTAATAAATTAATGAATCTTTCATCTTATAAACTCCTCATTCTTTTTTACTTTCCTTAATGTGGGACTAATTTTATACGGTCTCACACTTGCAACATTAACACTGTACAGGGTGGGATTGTCGAACAAATCATTGCCATGTTTAGATATTTTAACACTAGTAATCATTGGAGTAGGAACTCCTTTAGAATCAATCATGCCAACCATTTTAAGAAGGTCACTAATATATTTAGATTGAAAGAGCTGATAAGCACCAGAAGGCATCTTCTTGGCTTCAATGCCTAAGAAAAAATTTAATTCACCCAAGTCTTTTAAGTGCAAAATGTGGTGTAATTGAGTTACAATATTCTGGACGGCAATTGAATCAGTTCCAGTTATCAAAATGTCATCTACATAACCAAAATATATATACATAGTAACAGCAACATTATGTTTGACAAATAAAGAATAATTTAACCTTGTTTTCTTGAAACCAAAAGTAGCTAGAGTAGAGGACAATTTATCAAACTATGCACGTGGAGCTTGTCTTAATCCATGTAAGGATTTGTGCATTTGGCAAACCTAATCATTATTACCTTATTGAAAATCTGGGAGCTGCTTCATAAACATCAATTCATTAAGATCACCGTTCAAGAACACATTATTAAAGTCGAATTGGTGAATTTGCCAACCAAATTTCAAAGCAATAGTTATAACAATTCTAATTGTGGAGTGTTTGATCACAGGTGCAAAAACCTGGTCAATAGTTATAACAATTCTCAATTCTTCTTGCATAGCACTATGCCAATGGGGTGATTGTAAGGCTTGGTTAATATTTTTAGGGATATTCCGAGTTAAATCAATGGTAGGTACAGCATTGGCAGCAAGAACACGTGGTTTAGAGATGCCAACTTTGGCTCTTGTTTGCATACAGGAGTAGGTGGAGCACTGCCAAATTGAATTTCAAGACCAGATATAGGTATATTAACCGGATGTAAAGTAGAAGGAGGCTGAGATGTATTAACAGTGTTTAGAGGAATAGGTCTTTTGAGTGAAGTGTGTGGGTAAAGAACAGATTCAATATTAATTGAAGGAGATATATTAGTGGTGATGAGAGTAAAAGGATAAGTAGGGGCTTGTGTAGAGGGTGTAGTTGATGGGGTTTGAGGTAATTTAACATTGCAGGGTAGAATAGTATTGAGAAAAAGAATTGTAAGATTGGTGTGAGGGAATTGTGGGGAAGGGGTGTTAGGAGGAGCATTAGCAAAAAGAGTGGAATAAGGGAATTTGGTCTCATCAAATTTAACATGATGATTTTTTCTGAGTTAGTGAGACATTTGTAGCCTTTGTGATTGGATGCATATACCCAAGAAATACTGATAATTCTGATTTAAAATCAAACTTGTTTTGAGAATAAGGCTTGAGACATGGGTAGCAAGCACAACCAAATACTTTTAGAAAGGAGTAATCTGGTTTGTGGTGATGCAGTCTTTCATATAGAGAGATGTTTTCAGTAGTAATAGAGGGCAAACGATTAATGATGAAGGTGGCTGAGAGGAAGGTATCATTCCAATGAACTAAGGGAAGAGAAGCCTTAGCTAACATAGCAAGATCAGTTTCAGTAACATGGCGATGCTTTCTTTCAACACGACCGTTTTGTTGATGCGTGTATGGACATGAAAATCTATGAGTAATTTCATGCTCAATAAGATATTGGGTGAAGGGCTTTGAAAGAAACTCCCTTCCATAATCAGTTTGGAAGGTTTTGATCTTGAAACCTGTATGCTTTTCAATCATTGCTTTAAACTGTAAGAAGGCATTAAAGATTTGAAATTTAGAATGTAAAAGATAAATGCATGTATAACGGGTATAGCCATGTACAAAAGAGACATAGTAGTTAAATCCATTATATGATGTAATAGGGGCTGGTCCCCATAAATAAGAATACACCATGTCAAGAGGAGCATGAAAGATAAATGAATCAAGATTACAAGGCAAATAGTGCATCTTAGCCATGCAACAGAATTCACAAACACTTTTTTTATTGATAGTAGATGGTAAATTGACATTATATGTTTTCAATACAGAATGAACAATTTTGGGTGCACAATGCCCAAGTCTATTGTACCATAAAGTGTAAGAATCAAGAGAGGCAGTAAAAACTTTAGGTTGTACATGAAGGAAATTTAAAACAAATTGATCTTTGTGTCTAGGTAATCTTGAGACAGCAACTCTATTAAACTCATATATGCCTTTCTTAGGAGTTCCTTGAAGAAGAATCTCCTTGGTAGCCTGGGTTTTGACAAAGCAAATGTTAGCATAGAATTCAAAGAAACAGTTATTGTCAGCACAAAATTTTTGAACACTTTTTAAATTTTGAGCAATGTCATGAGAATGTAAAAGCTGATCGAGAAGAAATTTTTGTTGAGTATCAAGATTCACCAAATAAGATTAACCAGAATGTGCTATAGAAGTACCTATACCATTACCTAGCATGATCTATTCAGCCCGTTATATTCAGAGGCAGCAATGAAGTTGCTTGGATCAGAAATCAATCATGGAGTGGCAAGGTAAGCTCTAGGTGTGTCAGGGAGCCAAATTGCCATTGTGTTGTGATTGAAGCATGTTAGTGGAAGGTTGCTGGAAATTTTGATCGAATATATGAAAGCAATTAAAAGCAATATGGCCTAAGAGTTGGCAAACTGGTCTTGAATCCATATTATTAAATCTTCCAACTTTATAGAACCTTCCCCCTCTACCTCTTCTTCCATTAGAATTTGTTCTTGATGATGCACGACCAAATTGTGATGGAGCTTGAGTGAAATTTGCTTAACATGATCCAAAATCTGGTTTTCTATATCTTTCAAACATGTCCTCATGAGCCAGCAAGAGTGCTTCTGCCTCAATTAGTGTAATACTGTCTGATTTAGTCATGACATAAGAGATGTAGATAGCATATTCTTCAGAAAGTCCATCAGTTATGGCAGTGATGTGGTTTTCTAAAGACAAAGTGTAACCTATTGCAGGTAAAGAATCTACAACCTTTCTGATTTTGTTCAAGTTCTCAGCAGCAGATGTACCTTTCTTCTTGATGGATTTGAGTTGTACCTTCAATTGTTGAACTTTGATCTTGGAGATTTTAGAGAAATAATCTTGAATCTTGAACCAAACTTAGTGTGCAAAATCAACATGTAAATTATCCTCTATGACGTGGCACATTTTAATTTGAGTTAATTTAACCCAATAAGAGTTAACATCTTAACTAAAGTAGGGTCATTTTATAATTAAATATTTTTTTAAGATGGATGATTATATAACTTTTGTAAATATTAAAAAGTAAATTGATATGTTTTTTACTAAATCAGTATTAATTTGATTCGTTCCACCCTTCTATTGAAGAACATCTCCCTTGGTGAGTGAAGAATATTTTTTCCTTTCTACTGTTTCTTCCTACTCAAATTCGTTTCTGCTAAGCATCGGTTTCGCCTTTTTAATTTTTTTCATTTTAGTTATTTAGAAAATTTATACATGTATTTGACTGGAACGCAATTTATGCATCTTCAATGGTAGATTTTCGGTTAAACAAATTTTATAAGACAAAACTAGATATTTGGACTCTATAGGGTGCAAAGACTCGCATCTTTTTAGAAAACTTTCCTGCTTAGATATATTGTGAGATCGAAAGACTATAATTCACTAATTTTTTTTCTTTTTATTTTTTTTTTCCTTTTGTAAGACTATATTAATGATACATTTCTTTCCAAGTCTGATATAATTTCTGTTACGGTCCGGCCCAAAGTCAGCACGGGTCGACCCGACCCAAGCAATACCCGACCCGGACACGCGTCCATCAACCGATCCGGACACGCGTCCTGCACGGTTCACACGCGGTTGCAGGACAGCGTCCTTGAGGGTATGGGCCTGTCCTTACGTGGGGCCCACTACTGACATGTATATAAGGGGAAGATTGGCTCTTCCCCCAAGGTACGTCATATCCCCTCACCTCGTTATTCTGCTCGCCTGCACATTACTGACTTAAGCGTCGGAGTGTCTTTGCAGGTGGCATCCCCCTTTCGCCCATTCATCAGTACAAGTGCTCGACAGCTCGGCAAACCCGCAATCAGCACGACCAAGGCTAAGGCATCCTCACCTATCCACCCCTTCACTTGCACACCCGACCTGCCCGGAACCCGACAACCGAACATTGGCGCCGTCTGTGGGGACGATTGCCTAAATGGAAGTCGCGCTGGGTCTCGGCGACCGGGCTCGAGCGGCTGAGGCGGAAAGGGCAGCCTCCGTCGCCTCGCAAAGGGGAGGGCGGAGATCCCCCCAACAACACACGAGAACACGACCCTTCGGGGGAACGGGCGGCGATAGCGCCATAATAATGCAAGAGCTACGCCACAGAGTCCAGAACCTAGAACGACAACTGGCCGACCAGGAACGGGACGGACGGTTTACCGATCCCAGCTATACCCCGTCTCCTGAGGAGGAAGACTCTCACCGAAGCCGCTCGCGACGTGCATCCGCCTCCCGGACGGAAGCAGATAGCACGCGGGAGGAGTCACCCATAATGAGAAGACGAAATGACACGATCATCTACTCTCGCGGCAGACCCACCCGCCGAGCGGCAAGAGGTCATGAAGACGGGGAAGGAAGAAGATCCGAGAGAACACGACAAACCGTGATAATGGGCGTCACCCCGTTCCACCGATCTATCCTCGAGGTCCGGTTGCCGAAACACTTCGACAAACCGACGGACATGAGGTACGACGGAACTCAAGACCCTCTAGAACACCTCACGGCCTTTGAGGCCAGGATGAATCTGGAGGGCGTGGGGGACGAGGTAAGATGCCGCGCCTTCCCGGTAACCCTAGTAGGCCCAGCGATCAGATGGTTTAACGGCCTCCCGCAAGGTTCCATCTACAGTTTCTCAGACATCAGTCGTGCATTCCTGGCCCAATTTACAACGCGGATCGCAAAGGCTAAACACCCTATCAACCTTCTAGGGGTAACCCAGAGACAAGGAGAACCGACCAGGAAGTACTTAGATCGGTTCAACGATGAATGCTTGGAAATTGACGGCTTAACCGACTCGGTGGCCAGTCTTTGCCTAACAAACGGCCTCCTCAACGAGAACTTCCGGAAACACCTTACCACGAAACCGGTTTGGACGATGCATGAAATCCAAACAGTGGCCAAGGAGTACATAAACGACGAGGAAGTCAGCCGAGTCGTGGCTGCCAATAAGCGGCAGTCCGGTTACAGCCAAGCCCGGCAACCGGTCGACGGAGAGAGAGCGAAGGAAAAAGCTAGGGAGGAAGCGCCAAACAGGGGACCTCGACCATTCCCCCGGGTCGGAAAATTCAATAACTACACTCCACTCACTCTCCCTATTGTGGAGGTCTACCAGCAGATAGCAGAGAAGGGAATTCTTCCGAAGCCCCGACCACTTAAGGACCGAACGGGAGGAAGTAAGAACCTTTATTGTGATTATCACAAGGGTTATGGCCATCAAACGCAGGACTGTTTTGACCTGAAGGATGCGCTGGAACAAGCGATAAGGGAAGGAAAGCTAGCAGCGTTCTCCCATCTCATCAGGGAGCCGAGGAGACGTTATCGCGATCAAGACGAGGAAGGCAAAGCCCGCTCGACCAAACGGCGACAAGAACCCGAGGACAGAGACCATGGCCTCACTGTGATAAACGTGGTAACGGCAAAAAACGCTGCACCAAAATCACGGTCGGCACATAAGAAAGACGCCAAGGTACTGGCGATCTCATCCCCGCCGGTGCAGAGCTCCAAGAAACCTCCATCCATTTCCTTCGGCCCGGAAGACCAATGGTTTAGCGACGTCCCGGAAAACCCCCCCATGGTCATAACGGCCAGAGTAGGAACCGGCCTCGTCAAAAGGATCCTTGTCGACACAGGAGCTGATTCAAACATCATGTTCCGCAACGTGTTCGATGCACTAGGGCTGAAGGATGCCGACCTGACGACTCACCAGCACGGGGTTATCGGGTTAGGCGACCACTTCATCAAACCGGACGGAGTCATTTCCCTACCGATCTCGGTGGGACAGATGCAAGGACGAAGGTCGGCGATGGCCGAGTTCGTAATCCTCCGAGACTCCACAGCCTACAAAATCATCTTGGGAAGAAAAACAATCAATGATTTTGAAGCCATAATCAACACCAAGCTGCTAGTCATGAAGTTTGTCACCGATGATGGATCCATAGGGACTATAAGAGGAGACCTCGAGACGGCGGTCGCTTGTGACAACGCCAGCCTTTCTCTTAGAAAGAAGTCCAAGGAAACATCCGGCGTATTCCTAGCCGACCTCGATGCCAGAATAGAGGACAAGCCGAGGCCGGAGCCAGAAGGAGACCTGGAGAAGATTAGAATCGGTGACGAAGGGGAAAAGTTCACATTCGTCAACAGGAACCTACCACAGGAGCTAAAGGAGCCTTTGATTGAAATGATAAGGGCCAACAGGGACTTGTTCGCCTGAACACCAGCCGACATGCCGGGCATAGATCCAAAAATCATCTCACACCATCTAGCGGTCAAGCCGGAAGCACGCCCAGTAGCTCAACGGAGGAGAAAGATGTCGGCGGAAAGGGCAGAGGAGGTAGCCAAGCAAACGGCCGGCCTCCTAGAAGCAGGCTTCATACGGGAAGTGGACTACTCGACGTGGCTCTCAAATGTGGTATTGGTGAAAAAACACACTGGCAGGTGGAGAATGTGCGTGGACTACTCTGACCTTAACAAAGCATGCCCCAAAGATTGCTTCCCCCTCCCCAACATAGATGCACTCGTCGACGCCGCGGCGGGATACCGGTATCTGAGTTTCATGGACGCCTACTCCGGTTACAATCAGATACCGATGCACCGACCAGACGAAGACAAAACGGCGTTCATAACGCCAGGAGGAACTTTCTGCTATAAGGTAATGCCATTCGGCTTGAAAAATGCGGGGGCGACATATCAAAGGCTGATGAACAGGATATTCCACGACCTCATAGGGAAAACAGTTGAAGTTTACGTGGACGACATCCTGGCAAAAACAACACGACCCGACGACCTCTTAAACGACCTGGCAAGTGTATTTGCGTCCCTCCGTCAACACGGTATGAGCCTGAACCCCCTCAAGTACGCCTTCGCCATGGAAGCCGGCAAGTTCCTGGGGTTTATGATAACTCAGAGAGGGGTAGAGGCTAACCCGGAAAAATGCCAGGCAATACTCCAGATGAAGAGCCCAGGTTGTATCAAGGACGTCCAGAGGTTGGCAGGACGGCTGACCTCGCTTTCCCGATTTCTCGGAGCCTCGGCGACGAAGGCCCTGCCATTTTTTAACCTCATGAAGAAAGGGATGGCGTTTGAATGGACACCCGCTTGCGAAGAAGCCTTTCAACACTTCAAAGAAATCCTGGCGGCACCTCCCGTTCTCGGGAAGCCAAGGGACGGGGAACCACTATACCTATACCTCGCTATAACAAGCGAAGCCCTGGCCGCAGTACTGGTACGGGAGGACGGGAAAGCCCAACAGCCAGTCTACTTCATAAGCAGGGCCCTGCAAGGAGCAGAATTAAGATATAGCAAGTTGGAAAAGCTAGCCTTAGCACTCCTAACTTCCTCAAGAAGGTTAAAACAATACTTCCAAAGTCACCAAGTCGTCGTCAGAACGGACCAAGGGATCCGGCAAGTTCTCCAGAAACCCGACCTAGCGGGAAGAATGATGACTTGGTCCATCGAACTCTCTCAGTATGACATACGGTACGAGCCCCGGCAAGCCATCAAGGCGCAGGCCATGGCGGATTTCTTGGTTGAAGTAACGGGAGATCCAGGCGAAGACATGGGTACACGATGGAAGCTCCATGTGGACGGAGCCTCCAACTAGACCTTCGGAGGTGCCGGGATCATCCTAGAGAGCCCGATTGGGGTTGTATACGAACAATCGGTTAGATTCAAATTTCCCATCTCAAACAACCAGGCAGAATATGAAGCCCTCATAGGGGGCTTGACCCTAGCGGCGGAGGTCGGCGCAAAAAGACTGGAAGTATGCAGCGATTCCCAAGTCGTCACTTCCCAAGTAAACGGCAGCTACCAAGCCAAGGACCCCTTGTTGCAGAAGTACTTAGAAAAGGTCAAAAGCTTGAGCCAAAAGTTCGAAGAAGTCACGGTCCAGCATGTGCCCAGAGAAAAGAACACACGGGCAGACCTCCTATCAAAATTGGCCAGCACGAAGCCAGGGGAGGGGAACCGGTCTCTCATCCAAGGCATGACAAGGGAACCGGCAATTGCACTACCCATAACAACCCTAAGTTCTTCGTGGCTAGACCCAATTACCAACTTCCTAGAACACGGCCAAGTCCCTAGTGATGAAAAGGATGCGGCAAAATTAAGAAGAGAAGCGGCAAAATACGCCGTTATCCAAGGACAGCTGTTCAGAAAAGGGCTTAGCCAACCCCTACTGAAGTGCCTACACCCCGACCAGACGGACTATGTCCTCAAGGAAGTCCATGAGGGCTGCTGTGGGCACCACATCGGAGGCAAAGCCCTAGCAAGGAAGTTAATCCGAGCTGGGTACTACTGGCCGTCGATGATGGCAGATTCCAAAGAGTTTGTCAAAAAGTGCATAAAGTGCCAGCAGAACGCCAACTTTGCCGAGGCACCGGCCTCCGAGTTAAGCTTGCTAACGACCTCCCGGCCGTTCGCTCAGTGGGGAGTCGACCTCTTAGGGCCCTTCCCGGTCGGCCCTGGGCAGGTCAAATATCTCATAGTGGCAATTGATTACTATACCAAATGGATAGAAGCCGAACCACTGGCTAGCATATCCTCATCCAATTGCAGGAAGTTCATGTGGAGGCAGGTAATAACGCGATTCGGGATACCGGAAGTCGTCATCTCGGACAACGGCACGCAATTTACTGACAAAAAGTTCACGGAATTCCTCAATGGCCTGGGTATAAGGCAAAGGTTCTCTTCGGTAGAGCACCCTCGGACGAACGGACAAGTGGAGTCCGCCAACAAGGTTATCCTTTCAGGACTAAAAAAGAGGTTGGACAATAAAAAGGGTGCTTGGGCCGATGAACTAGCAGCGGTTCTCTGGTCCTACCGGACAACCGAACAGTCATCTACCAAAGAAACTCCTTTCCGGCTGACGTACGGTGTGGACGCGGTAATACCCGTGGAGATCGGGGAACCAAGCCCGCGGTTGCTCCTAAAGGGAGTGGAGGAAACCGTAGAAAAGGACCTGATAGATGAAGCCAGGGAAATGGCCCATTTGACAGAAACGGCGCTAAAACAAAGAGTGGCTCTACGCTACAACGCCAAAGTGCTCAAGAGGGAATTCGAGCCAAACGATCTCGTCCTGAGACGAAATGATATCGGCCTGCCGACCCCTGGAGAAGGAAAGCTAGCGGCCAACTGGGAAGGCCCGTATAGGATCAAGAAGCAATGGGAAAAGGAGCATTCAAGCTAGAAAGGCTCGATGGCAAGGAGGTCCCGAGGACATGGAACGCGGACAACCTTAGAAGATTCTACTCCTAGAAGACCGACCGTCATGCCGGCTAATCTAGCTAAGTATATCTAGCTAAGTAGTAAATTTGTCCTTTATAGTAACTTTCGAGTCCTTTATGTGGATACCGAATAAGATATACTTGTGCAAATTCTCCACCCTATTCTATCTCCGTTTTTCAGATAAACCATCCCGTCATGACTAACGACGGCACCTGACCCGGGACTGATCACCCCGGGAGATCGTCAACTACCATTATAACGAATAACTACACGAGAGGCCACGGGCCACCAGAATAAGCGACTATAAACCAAAAACGGTTAACAGAAACGATAACGCAATCAGACGAGTAAGAAAAACTTTATCGCGACAACACGAGCAAGCGACCAAAAAGCTATTGTTCACAAGCCAAAATAAAAACGGCTAAGATTAAATTGTTCATAAGCCAAAACGGCCAAAATCAACTGTTTACAAGCCAAAACAAAACGGCTAAACAAAAAACGGTGAAATAAAGAGTTCATTTCTTGGGGGCATCGATAACTTGGCCATCCTTAATAATCTTGAAAACACCGATTGCCGACGTATCAAACTCGGGGGCGACGATTTTAATTTGAGCTTTCAGGGCTTCCTCGGTGCCCAAAATCGCGCCTTTGCCCTGTTTGACGACATCTTTGTACTTTGCTTTCCATGTTGCCAATTCGGCCTCCACGACCTGCTTCTCCTTCTCGACTTCGGCCACACGTTTCTGCGCCGCGCCGACCTGTCCCTCCAAAGCCATTTCGCGCTCGACTAAGCGTGCAACCGTCGCGTCCGATTCCTTTTGTTTTGCCTCAGCAGTTGTGGCCTTCTTTTCGGCTGCAGCGGCTTTCTGTTCGGCAGCGGTGGCCTTCTTCTCGGCGGCATCCAATTTTTCCGAAGTTTGAGTCAGTTGCTCCCGAAGGGTCTCAACTTCACCTTTTAACTCGTTGTTGGCCTTCCCAGCGGAATCCAACCTCCGACGGAGAGACTCCATCCCGGACAGTTCGAACTCGGCCTTCCGAGCTATGACCGCACCGCGCAGAAGAGTGCGGTACATCCACCTCGCCTGCCCGGCAAGGGATGACTCATGGAAATGCTCCTCGGTACCAGGGATCAGCTGGGTGTCTATAAAATTTGAAGCGTCGAAATTCCTTTCCATAACGGTAAGAACACCCTCAGGACTAGACGACGCCGTGGATGCCTTCTTCCTCTTTCTCTTCAAGCTGGAGACTTCTACCACCTCCTCCTCATCATCCGGATTAGGCACCGAACCCCCAGTCCCGGCCACCTCGCGGATAGGGGAAATGGGGACCGCCTTGCCACCTTCAACCGGGGCGCCCTGAGACGAGGTCCCGATCACGTCAGTTGCGGCCCTCTGCTCGGGAACATTCTGGCCCTCCGGAGGAGCATCAGGCCCCTCGGGAGCAGGCTGCTCGTCACCCTCCTCGTCATCACCACCGGCAAGAAAGGTTTGAAACAAGTCGGCAAGACCCGTCACCGACGCAGACATATCCACTGCAGGAAAACAAAGAAGGTCGGTTAGTCGCCACACAATGTCAATAAAAGGAAAAAAGACAAAGGGCAAAGTGAAAAGCTCCTCACAAATATAATTATGGCCGGACTCCCGGTCACCCATGAGGAGATGGGGGTTGCCACCTGCAAAGACACTCCGACGCTTAAGTCAGTAATGTGCAGGCGAGCAGAATAACGAGGTGAGGGGATATGACGTACCTTGGGGGAAGAGCCAATCTTCCCCTTATATACATGTCAGTAGTGGGCCCCACGTAAGGACAGGCCCATACCCTCAAGGACGCTGTCCTGCAACCGCGTGTGAACCGTGCAGGACGCGTGTCCGGATCGGTTGATGGACGCGTGTCCGGGTCGGGTATTGCTTGGGTTGGGTCGGGTCGCCTTTTTAATTTTTTTCATTTTAGTTATTTAGAAAATTTATACATGTATTTGACTGGAACGCAATTTATGCATCTTCAATGGTAGATTTTCGGTTAAACAAATTTTATAAGACAAAACTAGATATTTGGACTCTATAGGGTGCAAAGACTCGCATCTTTTTAGAAGACTTTCCTGCTTAGATATATTGTGAGATCGAAAGACTATAATTCACTAATTTTTTTTCTTTTTTATTTTTTTTCCTTTTGTAAGATTATATTAATGATACATTTCTTTCCAAGTCTGATATAATTTCTTATAATGATGGTTTTGAAACAGTGTGAACATGTATGACCAAACGAACAAAAAAAAAGATAAAATTAAATTTTTAAAAAAAAAAATTGTGTGACTAAATTGTTTTTTAATTGTGATTGCATATACATATACATGTAGTTGGTGGAATTAATAGTCGAAATGACTCTTAAAATTTATTTTAAATTTTAAATTAGCTTCTAAAAATTTTAATTATCTTAATTTAATTAATTTAAATTTTGAATTTTTAACTCATTTTAGCTCCACAAAATTTTAAATTAGAAAATGGTTGTATATATATATATATATATATATATATATATATATATATATATATATATATATATATATTGCAATTAATTGAAATTTGTGTATTCAAATAATGCATGCTTATATTATAGATAATTTTGCCAACTAATATATAAAAGTAAAAGGTTTGATGCTTTAAGGTGTGGCACCACTTCATAATGCAAGGCACTGTAATTAGTAATTAGAGAATCTTGATGTGCGTTATTAATATTAAGAACTATTAATAATAGACCTTTATTATTATTATTATTATTATTATTATTTAATTGATATCAAATTAATTCGATCACTATTAATATGTGCACTAATTATTTACTAATAAAATTATTGCATATAAATAAAAATTAGAATGATATCAATTAATATAATTAGAATGATTAAAAATATCTACTATTAATAATTAATTTAATAATATATTAAATATTAATTTTATATAATTATAATAAAAAAAATTTAAATTAATATAATCATGTATTATTTATTAAATATTAATTATAATATAATTATAATAAATTCATTTGGGAAGAAAAAAGAGTGAACCAGAAATTGATGTTTGTTTTTTTTTTTTTTTTTTTGGTCGATAAATTGATGTTTGTTGGATGTTATGTAAACTCAGTCCAATAGTAAGATTTATTGGATTTATTACTTTGGCCCAATACGCAAAACAACTTTGCTAAGTATGGGATATGGCTGAGGCATGGGATGTAGTGATAAAGATGTTTATCTCAAATGAAGCCACAACAAGTTTAAATCCTAGTGTAATTGCTAGCATAGTATGTGCGTGTATGACCAAGAAAAAATCATGGGTTATGCTTTCATATTTTCAGAGTTTTGGGTCAATACACTAATTATTCAAAATAAATATGATTATAAAGTATAAAGGGGAACTACAAAAGATCTCATCAACCACTCAAAATTCATGAAATTAAACGTAAAGATGCATAAATAATAAAAGACAAACACATACATCCTAAAACAAAGAACCGCAGTCTTAACATTAATTTTAAGCAAAGCCAACAAAAATCAAAGGAAACTATATATTAATTTATATGCTTAAGATCCGAATGCATCAAGCTAAGAAAACGGTTGTGAGAACCATCTCGGACTCTATGGATGCCTTGAGTAGCTTTAAGCCCTGTAACATAAAGAAAAAGAATAGATATATAGCAGTATAATTTAAAGTTGGAATAGGTTGAAATGAGATGAGTGTAAGAGAGATACCTCTTCCATGCCAAGTTGAACAACGGTTTCTTTCAAGACAGCAACATCCTTGACATTGAACTGATTAAGTATGGTGATGCCAGATATGGTTGACATGGGCTGAATGAGAAGATTATCCATGATCATGTATGTTATTACTTCTTTCACAAACCCATTATTATTGCTGTCATTAGATGCCGCCGTGGCCGTGGAATTCACTTCCCTCGTCATACGCCCACTACTACACGAGTCACACCTAGAATTGTACGCACTGAGACTAGTATTCAACGGGACTGCCTTTCTTAAGCAGTTTTTTGTTTTTAAGTCACAAAAAAAACTAGAATTGTACGCGCTTGTTACAGTGCTGCTACGGCAACCGCAACCGAAACTGCTTGGAGTTATCTGGGAGTGGTTTATAGCAGCCGAAGGGAGGAGGCCGGAGATAGCAGGTGAAGAGGTAAGAATGGTTGGATTAAGGATAACATCCTTAGATAGGTTTGGTTGCCAGTAAACATGGTTGAGGTTTTCAACACTGGAATAAAGATTTCCCAAGCAACCAACCACGGCTTCCTTGGTTAAAAGCTTGATGACGGTAGCAAGTGGCAACTGAAGCAAGGTGAAGAGGAAGTCCACCACTTCCTTAGAGGCTTCTGCAAACAGCACTTTCTTATTCTTTGTGTCTATCAGAAGCTTCATACTCAAATTACTACTATTAGTTGTGGAATTAGTCGTCATTCTGAGGGTGAATGTGAATGTGAATGATAAGGGAAACCAAGGGTTATATATACATATGAGAGATTTTCTTGGTTGACTAGTGGGAATGATGAAAAGTGGTTTCTTTCATTCTTTGTGAGGCTCGAAGAAAGAGATAGATGAAGGTAAAGACGAGAACCAAGATTAATTTTCTTTTTCTTTTATGATCATTTTTAAATTTTAAATAAAATAAATATATTTAGTCTGCCGCTGGCTGGTTGAATTGCATTGGAAATTAATTTAAATAAATGAAGGTAGTGTTGACGGCTGACTCATTTTGGAAATTGAATTTTTAATAGAAGAATAAAACAAAAGGAAGATTTGCATTATTATTAATACAAACTATAAGTATAATTCGTAAGAAGTTGAGGTTGAAGCTTATTTATGTTTGGTAATTTGCATCATCAATGTGTATATATAACTCCAGATTTTATTGTAAATAGTAGGAGTATGTAAAGTTATAATTTTATGAAATACAAACATTCATATGATTATTTGTATGTCTTGAAATATTATTTAAATTAAAATATATAAATAAAATAAATATATAAAAATTTATAAAATCACGTTTTTTTATAGCAATTTTATGCTAAAAATATCATTTTAATAATTATCATTCAAACAATATTCTTTCTAAAAAATTAGGTTTGTCAGAAATTATTCATATACAAATCATGTTAATATCAATATAATTTTAATCAAAATTAATTCTGTAAAAATATATTTATATCAATATCTATTTGTAAACATTAATCCAATCACATACTTAAGTTATGAAACTTTAATATACCCTCATGATTTGGTTATATGCTCCAAATCTTCAACACACACTATGATCAGAGAGATTAGAAATACAATGATTAGCTTGTAGAGAGGGGATCGTTTCAATTTTTTTTTAATTATTTAGTAAAATATATGTTTCGTCCATTTTTAACAAAATTGAGAATAATTAAAAAAAATAAAAAAGATCAATTTAAAAATAATTTAAAAAAATGAAGAAGATCAATTTAACTAGTACTAGTGTCTATCTGCTATAATATTCTACTATCTGGAATGTAGCAGTAACACTAGAATTATTACATTTGAAGGGAAATATGCATTTATAATATCGAATTTAAATTCTCTAAAATTTAAATTTTTATTTTAAAAAATAAAGTGTGATATTTTATTTTTAAATAATTATTTTTTGTTTTTTTTTATTTTATCTATAAAATAAATAATAAAAAAATTATACCTTATTTTTAAAAAAAAAATTCAAAATTTAAATGATTCAAATCCTCAGTTTGAAAGCTAATCTTAATTGCTTGAGAGTTGAAAGGGTTGTGTACTTGATCGAATCCAAAACCTTGGCCCATTCAATTGATTATTGCTGACTAGCTAGCTAAAACTTAACGGCTAATGCACACAAATTCAAGATATTTATTGAATAATAAAAACAGGGAGATAAAAATATATAAGAAGAATGAATAAGTTTAAAAATTGAAGTGGAAAACATATATGCACTGGCTTAATTATTGATTTACATATTTATTTATAAAAATATTATTTATACATTAAAATTAAATAACAATATATTTATGTATAAAACATGTGTAATTTAATTTATTTTTTATATTTTAACATATATTTTATATTAATAGCTGACATTTAACTGATTTTAATGTATACGACTATACGTAGTAAAATTAATCTAATTAACATCAAGATATTTTCAACCAATTTAAGTAATAATAATTCATGTATTTATTAATTATTTTTACTTTAATTTACTACTACATTATTGTCAGTGTTACGGCCTGGTCCAAATATTACATGGACTGATCCGAATCACAAACCACCCGACTCGAACTGTCGGATGTGAGTTGTCCAAACGCTGATTCGGACACGCATTCTGGACAACTATCTCTTACAACTGTACAAAAAAATTTCTAAGAAGATAGATCCTATTTTTGTGGAACTCGCTTTTGACAAGGTATAAATAGAAAGGGACTACGTCACATACCACTTTTCCACTTTTCACCCTATATAAATCAATCAATCAATAAACAATCTATATACAAATACAAAGCGATTTCCTTTCTTATGGCATCGAGTAGTAGTAGTTTGAGCATGAAGCTTCTGGTGGACACAAAGCGTGAGAAAGTGCTGTTTGCGGAAGCCTCAAAGGCGGTGGTGGACTTCCTCTTCCCCTTGCTACAACTGCCTCTTGGTGCGGTGGTGAAGCTCTTAACCAAGAAACACATGGTTGGTTGCTTAGGCAAATCTATATTTTAATCTAATCATTTATCATTCTCTCTCTTATTTATTTGTAGTCTCACTTATAAAATCAAAAGTGAGAGATCACACTATATTTTATCAAGTGTTAAAAAAATTGAAGAGGATCCATTTTCTAAAATAAGGGATGGTCCATAAAGACGCGGAAAACGTCTTTTTTTTAAAATATTTTTTAATAACTAAAATTTAACATATATAATCACTTAAATTATGTTATTTTTATTAAAATTAGGTCAGACAAATTAATTTGACAAAAAAATAGTAAATCAAATTTTGAATTCGTCTAAATTAATATTATTTTTTACAAAAGATGACTACAATATCCTTATTATATAAAATGACTAAAATACTTTTATTATATATATTAATTTTGAGAATTCTAAATTCTAGCCCTTTTTTTATCGTTATAGAATTAGAATTTAAAGTTTTCAAAATTAATATATATATATATATATATATATATATATATAAAATAGGGATATTTTAGTTGTGTTTTATAATAGAAATATTGTAGTAATTTTTTATAAAAAATATTAATTTATACCGGTTTAAAATTTAATTTTTATAAATTTTTTTGCTAAACTGATTTGTCTAGTCTAATTTTAATAAAAATAAACATGATTTTAATATAGATTATTCAGAATAAAGTAACAGTAATATCATCATGCAATAAAATATTTGTACAATGTGTACAATGGAGGTTTATGAAGTTTTTGGGATGAGTGATATTGCTAGATCCGAAAAGTCCTGTGAACCTAAAATCAGTTTAAGTTTTTGAAAAAATATTTATTATCCCTAGTACTCGGATGGTTATTTTATATAGTATGAGAGATATTTATTTTGTAATTCAATAACTCATTGTACAAATAGTCCATTGTCTCCCTAACTGGATCCTTTTAATATTAAGAGAAAACTGATTATATGGTTACCCCCATAAACGTAGCGTAAGCATAAACTCTAAACTTGTACCCAACCAAGTAGCCTAAAACCAGTAGAAAACTAAAATTTAAAAAGAGTATTTACCCAAATTGGTCCCTAAGGAATTTTAAAGTGGACATTTTAATCCTCAACAAAAATTAATCACTTCGTTGGTCCTCAACGTTTTTTGGCGTCAGACCAATTGATCCTTCCGTTAAATTGGTCTGTTAAAGTCTAACGGCGAAATCCAACTTGTCACAAAGAGTTGGTGACACAGATGATAAGAGACACGTGGGAAAGCAGACAACGTGGTCCCTGGGGTGGATTGTACAAAAACGACAATGAAAAATTACATATAGCCATGAAACGACGTGTGAAATCAAAATCTTCTTCTTCCTCTTGCCGAAACCCTAATTAACAAAGGCTATAGTGTTAACAATGACTGCCGGAGATAGTTGTGGAAGTTCATATCGACGGCGAGTTAAAGGTAGTGGTGACGGAAGTGTTAGCAGTGCTTCTGTCCACGGCGGTAGGTTCAGAGTCGCCAAAGGAGAAACTCCAAGATGTCATTGTGGAGCCTATGCCATAGTTGTAGAGTCTGGAACGGAGAAAAATCCGAAAAGACCTTTCTTTATCTGTCCTTTTTACAGGGTAATGTATTGATGATTTTAAACTTTTTTTGTATGTAAAACATGATTTCTTATGATGTTGTACTATAAACCCTTCTATTTTTATGGGGATGAGAAAATTCCCCACTGTGATTTCTTTGTGTGGTTTGATAGGGTATTTCAATGTGATGGTCATGGTGGAGAGGATGATGATGCTCTGGCGGAGAAGGTGAAAAAGCTGAAAGAATTGCTTGATGCATTTGAGAAGAAGAATAAGAATGCCGTTGAGAATAGACGATGGTTCGGGTGCTGCTGTCCTGTGTTCTTTTTCATACTAGGATTTATGGTTTGTCTTTTTATAGGTAGGATTTAGTTAGTTTAAGGAAGATTTTATCTTATGTTATATAGTGTAACAAGTAATTACAGTGTTAGCTTTTGTTTATGCAACTCTAATTTGTAAGTGCTAGGACAAGCAATGAACGATGAGTAAATGAATGATGAGTATTTTCTGGATAAAAAAAAGTTACATTAGAAATGGAATCAAGTCAGACATACTTAAATCCAAGTACCATACTTGCATTCCATATAACCAAAGTTTAACACAAAAAGGTAGCTAGTCTTTAAGTTTTTGCTAGGAATACTAAGATCTTCCACAAAAAAAAAAAAGGTGCAATGCCATGCACTATCAACATAATAACCAAACATAGACAGACCACGTTGTCTCAATAAGATGTACTAACAACATAACAAAATATGACAAAGTTGTATTAAACTCATAAAAGTACGTTGACACAGTAGGCCCAAATCTATTTTGGAAGCCTTAGTCCAGGTGTTAGCATGAACTTGAAGATTCTTGAAGCTGTGACAGAACTTGTAGCAGCCTTCTTATATCCTTTGTCACCTTTTTCCTTGGTTAAGTTAATGAGCAATTCATCTTCATCATCATCGGTATCACTCTCAAAGCCTGGAGGTGGGGGTTTATAGGCCTCATCTTCAGCACTTTCATAGCTATCATAGCTATCACCATCAGAGATTGAATCATCAGAAAAGACCTCAGCTTCTCTATCGTCATCAGTGTGTTCTTCATTCATGCTATTATTACCATCATCTCCCTGACTGAAATTCATCTCATCTTCTTCCGACCATTCAACATCTTCCATAATTGGGTGGTCAAAAAACAAGTACAACTCATCAGTTTCTTTATCTTCCCTCTTTGCATCACACATCTCTCTAATTTCTTTATCTCCATAAATAGGGTGTAAGCCTGCTTCCATGCTAGGAGCTCTTGGATCATACCAACACATCTTCTTGAATTCATAGTAGCCGAGTTCTTCAAACAACTTCTTCAAGTCAAAGTAATTCACTAAGTCCAAATCCATTGGAGGATATCTTGTTGCATTGCCATTAAGATACAGAAGTTCACCCTTGTTATCTTTGACAAAGCTCCCCCCATGTTGAAACACAGGGGTAACCCACTCAGTCATCTGTAATTTACAAATTTGGAATAGCACTATCAATATCAGAATAATAAACGTTACCCTTAATCAGATAAAATTTGGATAAAATTTCATCAATACTAAATGTTACTCTAACTTCTCTTATTTGGATAAATTTCATAATCAGCTTAATACATCAATACGATGTCTTCATCACTTCATATTGTGTCTTTTTCATGTTAACCTCGTATATGTATGCACCACAACACTTATTAGTAACCCATGTGAAACAGTATCAAAGAATCAAAAACAACTTTTATTTCCAGCAACTAATGGTACTCTAACAGAAACAACTACTGCATGATCACACCGTTAAACAATGTCAACAATGATCAACTATACCATCAACAACTTAATCAATAAACTCATCACTATACTAACCTCAACCAGTGGCCGTGGCGAGCGAAACACTCACAGGGAAATTCTTCTACAATAATGCTGACCCGTTCAAACCCTAGTGTCGAAAACAGCAACGGAGGTGGTCAGAGGACTAGAGGTTGACGTCGTGGTGGCTTCCTTAGTAAAACCTAGCAGAAGAGAGGGAGTTCAGAGTAACTTTCTTTTGGTGGAGGGAAGGCAAAGAGATGCTTCAATTTTGATACTCTTCCTCTCACAAAACGACGTCGTGCCCTATTCTAAAAGGCAGCGTTTTGTACTACTCTGACTAGGGACCAATTCGTCCGAACAACACACGCAAAACTTTACGGCTGACTCATCACAGTCACACAACACATCAGCTCCTTCCGTTAGTGGTTAACGGAAATGAGAAAAAAAGGATCAATTTGTCTTACGCCAAAAATCGGATCAACAAAGTGATTAATTTTAGTTGAGAACTAAAATGTTCACTTTAAAATTTTTTAGGGACTAATTTGAGTATATACTCATTTAAAAATTAGACGTGCAATATCACCCTGAAAGTTAATTAACATAGGAAATGGATATACTTGTTTAATATTTCACAAAATGCTTACGTGGTGAGGCTTTACAATATTCAAATTTATTAGTTTAATTGTGAAGAAGTGAAGCCAGATAATAATTAATTAATTTATAAACAAAAGATAATAGCTCAAAGATAAACGCGTAGTAAAACAAGAAACAGTCTTAAACATTTTAAGAAAAATTAACAAGAAACATAACGTGAATATTTCTCTCAACAACGTAACTAAAGCAAATAAACCTTGTACTGTATCTCAACAACAATATTTCTCAACAACTAAAGCAAACAGACTTGAAAATGTACTTCTCAGTAGTAGATATTAAACTATTAATTTAAATGCTTAAGATGACAGAAGCATCAGGCTAACCAGCTAAGAAAACGCTGGTGAGAACCATCTGGGACTCCATGGATGCCTTAAGTAGCTTTAAGCCCTGTACGTAACACATTAAAGGTTATATTACAAAGTTGGAATAGGTTACCTTTAAATGAGATGACGGTAAGAGTTGAGATACCTCAGTAATGCCAAGGTTATATATATATATATGCAGTTTGAAAGCTAATCTTAATTGCATTGAGAGTTGAAAGGGTTGTGTACTTGAATCCAAAACCTTGACCCATTCAATTGATTATTGCTGGTTAGCTAGCTAAAACTTAACGCACACAAATTCAAGATATTATTGAATATTGAATATAGAGTTTAGGTAATATGTATTTTTAGTGTACATAATGACACTACTATTAATAAAATATTTTAAATGTTTTTATTTAATAAATAAAAATATAAATATATTCAAAATTTAAATTTTTTGTATTATAAAAAAATTAATTTATCATTTTAATACGTGTCTTTATGACACACCTTAGATAAATTGTTGAATATATGATAAAAATATACAAGAAGAAGGAATAAGTTTAAAAATTGAGGTGGAAAAAATATATATATATGCATTGGCTTAATTATTAGGTTTATCTAATTAACATACATCAAGATATTTTCAATCAATTTAAGTAATAATAATTTGTTATTTATTTATTAATTAATTTTACTTGTTAGTAAGTAATAAAAACTAATAAGCAATAAACAATTTTTTTCATAAACTAAAGTACGAATGCGGAATGATCTTGAAGCGTTAAGCCGTTAATTAACAACAGTAGTGGTAGCAATTTGACAATCTTCTTCAACAACGTAACGTAAGTTGAATGTGAGTCGGCAATGATGTTATACAAAAGAGGAAAAATAATGATGCAAAAGTAACCCTTTCCAAATTCCAAGTATGCAACCACCCTATATATGCTACTATATCCAGTATCACCCTGCTTAACCACTTCAATGTACAAGATCTTGCTGTCTTGAAAGAAATGCACGTTCACCTCGGCGTCACTGAGGTATATATGTTTAAGTATGCTAATTTGGAACAAGAATATAAAAACACATTGAAAATAAATTAAACTACGCATGTATTTATATATAAATATATATTAACGGTTGATTTTAGTGTGCGAATAATATTCTTGATATAAGTTTTATTTTATTCTCTTCGTTTCTATTCAAATAATAATCTCAACTCTATATGTTCTTTGAACTGTGTTTTTTTTTGTGTGGTGTTGACAGGGCTTAAAGGTACTGAAGGAATCTATGGAGTCCGAGATGGTTTTGACAAATGTTTTCTTAAATAATTTGGAATATTAAGGGTTCAAAAGGTTGCTTAAGTTTTCTTTGTCTTTATTGGTCTTAATATATGTTTCGGGTGTTCAGGTTATGTGATCACTTTATCTTCTATACACTTGTGTATTTCGAGCAATAATACAATAAAACGAATTGTTTTCTACTCAATTACTTTACGATCTCAATGTTGGTCTATTTAACCAATTCCCATCCGGACAAAGTGTTGTTTTAAAATGAGTTTTTTTTTCTTTATTTTCGTCCAAAGATGCTAATTGACTTATTTATATGATTTAAAATTTAATGATAATCTAAATCCTAGATTTGTGTCGTTCTGTTAGCCGTCAAGTTAACTATAACGATAATTATTATGCTTAAATATTTAGAGTTTCTACGGTCAATATAGATTATTCAGAATAAAGCAACAGTAATATCATCATGCATTGACAAATAAACATGATTTTAATATTAAGAGAAAACTGATTATATGGTTACCCCCATAAACGTAGCGTAAGCATAAACTCTAAACTTGTACCCAACCAAGTAGCCTAAAACCAGTAAAAGACTAAAATTTTAAAATTAGACGTGCAATATCACCCTGAAATTTAATTAACATACTCGTTTAATATTTCACAAAATGCTTACGTCGTGAGGCTTTACAATATTCAAATTTATTAGTTTAATTGTGAAGAAGTGAAGTTAGATAATAATAAATAAATAATTAATTAAACAAAAGATTTATAATAGCTAAAGACAAACGCCTATATAAAAACAAGAAACAGAGTCTTAAACATTTCAAGCAAAACTAACAAGAAACATAACGTGAATATTTCTCAACAACTAAAACAAACAGACTTGAAAATGTATTTCTCAGTAGTAGATATTAATCTATTAATTTAAATGCTTAAGATGGCAGAGGCATCAGGCTAACTAGCTAAGAAAACGCTGGTGAGAACCATCTGGGATTCCATGGATGCCTTAAGTAGCTTTAAGCCCTGTACGTAACACATTAAAGGTTATATTACAAAGTAGGAATAGGTTACGTTTAAATGAGATGACGGTAAGAGTTGAGATACCTCAGTAATGCCAAGTTGAACGACGGTTTCTTTCAAGACACCAACATCCTTGATATTGAAGCGGTTAAGCATGGTGATGCTGGATATTGTTGGCATGGGTTCAATGACAAGATCATCCATTATCATGTAGGTTATTACTCCTTTCACAAACCCATTCTCGTTGTTGTTATTACTGTGACCAGAAGTATCAACCGTCCTGGCTTCACCCTTGAAATAGTATATTTCCGTCGTCATACGGCCACTACAAGAACCGGTGCTACATTTAGAATTGTACACATCTGTTACAAACGTGCCGCCGCCGCAATAATTGCACTTGTAGAGCTTTGTCGTTATCTTGGAGTGGTTTGTAGCAGATGAAGGGAGGAGGCCGGAGATGGAAGGTGAAGAGCCAAGAATGGTCGGATTCAGGATAAGATCCTTAGATCGGTTTGGTTGAAAGTAAACATGGTTGAGGTTTTCAACGCTGGAATAAAGATTTCCCAAGCAACCAACCACAACTTCCTTGGTTAAAAGCTTGATGACGGTAGCAAGTGGCAACTGAAGCAAGGTGAAGAGGAAGTCCACCACATCTTTAGAAGCTTCTGCAAACAGCACTTTCTTACACTTTGTGTCTATCAGAAGCTTCATACTCAAACTATTATTCGGGGATGTCTTGGTCGTCATGTTTCAAAGATACAGAGTAACCAGCTACTATATATCTGAATCTGAATGGAGTAAAAATAGACGATTTTTGAAAGGCTATAAATATAGAGATGGAGGGAAGTTGGAAAGAGTTAGTGTATGGCAAGTCCCATTCATCACCTCGAGAGTCCACAACACTTACTTTTCCAAGACCAGTAATAGTTATCTACTTATCTCAACTCTTCAAAATATCTTTAACAATTGTTGTTTAATAATTTATTTTGTTTCAATTTTGTTACAAATATATTTTTATGGGCTAAATTTTTAAAAAATTAAGATCAATTTAATAATAATATATAAAAATTATGTCTAATGTACTTGTGTTAAGAGTTGTTTTTATAAAATTGTTGTTGAATTTTTTAAAAAATTAGTCATTAAAAATATATTTAATATAAATTAAAAATTTTTAAAATAAAATTAATATAAAATAAAATTTAAGAATATTTTTAAAATTTTTATTAAATTTTAAAGATAAAAAATATAATTTATTTTTAACTTGTATATATTTCTTCGTTGTTTATTGACCAAGTAAAAGTGCAAATTCCTCTCTCTCTGTTTTATTCAGGTCCTTCCCGTAGTTTACTACTCTGCTTCACGTCCTTCTAATAATTAAACCTCTTTCATTATAATATTATATACTTTATTATCCACCCAACTACAATAATAACGAGGATAATATTAAGTAATTAATAATTTTTTTGAATAATATAAATAATTAATAATAAAATAAAAATAAATTATATTCTTAAATTATTCATTAAATTTTAATATTAAAATAATACTAGTTGTGAGTTATGACTACACGTATTGAGTCAAATAAGTAACAACACAGCATCTCATCATATAGAAGGGTAGGATGCATCGTTCAAAATACATACAACCTTGCAAGCTAAGGAGATAAGATACCTCGTTCATTCCAAGCTCACCACCTTGCAAGGCACCAACCTCCTTCACATTGAACTTGTTAATCAAGCAGAGTGATACTTGAAATGGTTGACATGTACGTCACAACCTCTTTCACAAAGCCATTGCTACTACTTATTAAATGTACCCTGCCCTTCGGAGAAAAAAAAATCTCTGGATAGGTTTGGTTGCAAGAACGTGTCGCCAAGATCATCCACGCTCTTATAGAGATTGCCAATGCAACCCACCATGGATTTTTCACTACCTGCACTTTGTGTCGACCAGAGGTTTCATGCTCTCTTTTGTGGATGTGGACGATGCCATGATCCAACACAGTTTTTATCTGTTTTTCTGTGATGATATGGAGGGTAAATGAGTGTTTGGTTATGTATTAGTTTTAGTAATTTACTTTTTTTCAATAAATTAGACCTATATATTTAGTGTAACCATAAAATAACTTGGTAATACTTAAATTCATCAACAAATTTTTATATGTTGTTATACTGACAAGTAAAGACATATCAAAATTAACTCAAAATGAATAATAAATTATTAAAAAATTCTAATGCACAAAGTTTCATAATAAACAATAAATAATTTAAATCTACTAAAAAATAACTTAACACTCTCCTTTAATATTTGTAAACTTTTTCAAATTTTTTCATCACATAATCTACTATAAATAACACTATTGATAGAATCGTAACTAGTACGTAGTCATTAGATAGAAAAACTAAAAAATAGAAGAAGAATTATGTCTAAATTATAAATTTTTTAAACGATAAATAATTATAAGAATTTACTATTATATATATATATATATATATATATATATATATATATATATATATATAACACTAATTATACATGATAATAATTAGTCAATATTTTTAATGGAGATACTTATTATATAATTAGATAAAAATTATGTCATTATATTTTCTTAACCTTTATGACTAATTAAATAAAAATACTTGCTCATCAGTATATTATATATATAATATCTACATTAATTATATACCAATATTTTTAGAAGAAAGTTAAAAGAAGAGTTATATAAATATATATAATACTATATAAAAAATATGTTATTTTAATAAAATAGTATACTATAAGCAACTATATTTGTAAAGAAATTTTATTGATACACTATATCTATAGTATTATCATATGTTTTCACAAAAAATAATCATTAATTAATACAATATATATACTATTATATTATTATATGTTTTAACACAAATTATTAAAAAATATTTTTTCAAATCTTAATACATAAAAATAGAAATCGGGTTATTATTATTATATACTATACAAACATTTACATTCTTTTTTATTATATTATACAACCTAAAATTATATATATCATATTATTATTAATTGTAGATACTTGTTACAATTATATCAAATTTAGTTATAGTTTTAAATTATAAAAGAAGATAATAATTAATATTATTTTTCATTTTTTTATATTTAATATTTACTTTAAATACAAAAAATACAATAACTAATGAGTAAAAATATGAGTAAAAAATAAAATATGTTAATTAAAATTAAATTTATTAACTAATCAAAGGTAAATAATATTTGACAATTATTTTAACATTTAATTAAAATTTATTTTTTTGTAATGAGATTGATTAATAATTTTTTAATTATTTTTATCGTATATTGCCTAATAACTTGTTAAATGATTAATATTTTTAATTAATCTTATGTCCATACAATATAATTTTATGATAATATTATGAATCACAGTAATATAATGTATGTACTGTATAGACTTTTTTTATATTATTATTATTATTATTATTATTATTATTATTATTATTATTAATTGATATCAAATTAAATAGATCACTATTAACGTATGTATTAATTATCTACTAATAAAATTATTATATATGAATGAGAATTAGAATTATATCAATTAATATAATTAAAATAATTAAAAATATTTATGATTGATAATTAATTAAATAATATATTAAATATTAATTTTATATAATTATAATAAAAATATTTTTTAAATTAATATAATTATATATTATTATTTATTAAATACTAATTATAATATAATTATAATAAATTTATTTGGGAGGAAAAAAAAGTGAATGAGGAATTAATGCTACTTTGTTGGATGTTATGTGAACTTAGTCCATTAGTAAGATTCATTGGATTTATTACTTTGGCCCAATACACAAAACAACTTTGCTAATTATGGGATATAGCTGAGTTCAATTGTGTGAGTTGCAACCAAAGGTTAGGTAATAGAACGCTCTCCGTTTCTCTTCTCTCGTTAGCACTCCCAATCACAAGCTTCCTCATTTACCGTTGTGAGCCACCAATGAGAGGTGGTTATGTTAGGGGAGGACACTCCTGTTCCCATGAATCTCCAGAATCGTCGAGACATAATAGAGAACAACGCTCAGCTAAGAAGATAAGGAAAAGTGGAGAAGGTCTTGACTTTTCTGGAGACATGTCACTAGTTTCAAGAGAAGAAGATTGGATGGTGGAAGAAAAGGAAGGTTGTCCTAATGAAGAGTAGCCATCCAGACGATCCTTCAGTGAGGCGGTAAAAGGTGGCAAGAAGCCAGTAGCCATAGAAGAAAAGGAGAGTTAATGAAGGTAAATGGTATCTTTAATTTTATAGTTAATGAAGCTGTAATGAAGAGCTTAAAAAAGTCCTGGTGGAAAACACTCATTGTTAAGCTTATAGGAAGGAGGATATCTTTACTGGTGCTTACCAGGAGACTTGAAGCAATGTGGGAGAAACAGGGAAGTATTGAAGTCATTTATATAGGGAATGAGTTTTTCATCGTCAAATTCTTCTCTCAAGAGGATCTTGACTACGCTCTCACTGGGGGGCCATGGAAGATATTTGACCACTACCTCACTCTGAGATTTTGGAAACCAGACTTCAACCCAACAGAGGCTACCATTGACACGATGACGGCGTGGATAAGGTTGCCCAGACTTGCTATCGAATATTATGAAGATGAAATGTTGAAGAAGATTGGCAATGTAATAGGAAGAACACTGAAAGTAGACACTAACACAGCAGACAAGTGTCGAGGAAGGTTTGCGAGGCTGTGCGTTGAGTTAGACCTGTCACAACCATTGATCTCCCAATACTCTATTAATGGAGTCCACTACTTGGTGGAGTATGAGGGCATACACAATATATGCTTCTTTTGTGGGATTGTGCAAACTGTCCAGGGAGAAAAATTAGGGAGAACAGTGGCCAGAAAGTCACAGAAGAGGCACAGAGAGAAGGATAAATTCAAGTTAATGGAAGTGGAGGAGACACAAATAGAAGGGATAATATGGGAAATGCCAATCTTGACAAGGGAAAAAACGTCATTGATGGATCAGAAGAGCCATTTGGACCATGGATGGTCGTACAAAGAGGGCGCGTGGCAAAAATACGAAAAAAGGGATAGACACAGGTACAAGTAGTGGGGTGAATGGAGGAGAGATAAGGAAAGGAAATGTAGCAATTGCTAGTACGAGGTTTGCTGTCCTCGATGATGAGAACAATAACGACCCCAAAGCCAATCATGAGGGCACAGGGAATGTCCCCAACAATACAACAAGCACCCTGGCTTTAGCACCCACAATGAGCAAAAGGAAAGAGAACCAAGCATCCAAAATTAATGAGAAAGCCTATAACCAAAAAAGTCCAATAATAACCATTTCAGCCCAACCAAAATCCAATGACAATATAGGCCAAGCAACCCAACCAGGTTTTAACTCCAGCAACCCACCAGACAAAACTAAGAACCCACAAAAAGAAAAAATCCTGACCCAAACTAGAAACATAGACCAAACACTCCACAGCCACACCAATGTCCCATATATGAAGAATTCGGCAAATAATAACCCAAACCTTGGCCCCAATAATGCTCCAGAGTCACAAAACTCAGAACCAACCTTCAATTCACAAGATTCACAAATGGAAGAGACATTTGTTCCGGAAACAGGACAAATTGATGAAGCAATAGATGAGAGTCCTAAGCCAGAGCCACCAGACATGGACACAATTGATACAGAGATAATGGTTGAGGCTGCTCTTCTCTACGAAGCAAAGGGTGTGAGAGCTGGCATGGTGGAGGAGAACCAAAACCACTGGTTAGAGAATGGGAAAGGAAGCGGCCCGATAAAGGAAGGAGAGGAAGTGCCTCCTAGGGAGGATGATGCAGCTATGGAGCAATGAGGCCATCTTTTTTTTTTCCTTAGATCTGATCTGATGATTATTTTCTCATGGAACTGTAGAGGGGTAGCGAGTCAGTCCTTCACTCGTACCCTTAAGGAATATCTAAGAATGCATAAACCTGTTTTGGTCATTCTACATGAAACGAGGTGTAGTGGAGATACTGCGCGCCGTACTATTGATAGAAGTGGGTTTGCTTTTAGTCATGTGCATGATGCCAATGGTTTCAGTGGAGGAATTTGGGTTCTTTGGAATGACCCAAATATCTCTGTTAAAGTGGTTAGATCTTGTGTGTAATTCATACATATGGAGGTAACTCAAGAAAACAACGATAGTTGGATGCTAACAGCAATCTATGTGAGCCCACAAGAAAAAAATAGAAGGAGTTTATAGTCAGAGTTGAGAACTATAGCAACAGGTATGTCCAAAGCTTGGCTCCTTGTAGGGGATTTCAATGAGATTATGTGTGCCTCGGAAAAGAAGGGTGGGGGACGAACAGACTTACATGCTTGCGCAAAATTTAAAAAATGGATAGATGATTGCTGTTTGATAGATTTGGGATACATTGGGTCCAAATTTACTTGGAAGGGCCCTGTATAGGAAGGGATGGAACGTGTTTTTAAAAGGTTAGATAGGGCACTGTGTAATGTTGACTGGAGAACTAAGTTTGCGGAGGCAAAAGTTGATGTGTTAACCCGAATGCGCTCGGATTACCATCCCCTCCTTGTCACTCTAAATCCCCAGTTAGCTAGTAGGTATGAAAGACCCTTCCGATATGAAGCGATGTGGATTACACACCCTGAGTACAAGAAAACCATCAGACAGAACTGGAACTACGAGGAGAGTCTGGACAATGCTCTCATAGCCTTGTCTAGCAATCTCTATAGGTGGAACAAGGAGGTTTTTGGCCATGTTGGAAGGATGAAGAGAAGACTTATTAATCGAATTGGAGGCATACAGAGGGCTTAGGCAAATGGTAAGAACCCTTTTCTTGAAAAGTTAGAACTTCAACTTCATAAAGAGCTGGCAGATATCCTTGATAGAGAAAAAATTTTGTGGCTGCAAAAGTCCCGAGAAAAGTGGATTATTGATGGAGACCGTAACACCCGCTACTATCATACAAGAACTATTATTCGTAGGAGAAAAAACAAGATCCTTAAGCTGCGGAATAATGAAGGGACTTGGGTGGAAGACCAAGAGGAGTTGGCAAACCTAGCCATTAATTTTTTCACATGCTTGTACCAAGAACAAGGGGATACAATACAACTCCAATCCTCCAAATCCTACCCAAAGATTCAAGAGGATGTAAAACGGAATATGGATGTGATGCCCACCGGGAAAGAGATTAAAGATGCTTTTTTCAGGATTGGGTCCCTCAAAGCACCCGGGTTGGATGGCTTTCCAACCATTTTCTACAAAGAAAATTGGGATGTAATAGGGAAGAGCATCATCAATCATGTTAAGAGCTGCTGGGAAGAGCCAAGTAATATTAAAAATCACAACAAAACCTTAATCACCCTTATTCCGAAGGTTACAAGGCCAGAATTCATCACTCAATTTCGTCCAATTGCATTATGCAATGTTAGCTATAAAGGACTGTCCAAGATTTTGGTGAATAAACTTAAACCTGCCTTAATTGATAGAATCGCTCCCCATCAGTCAAGCTTTGTTCAAGGGTGAAAGATACAAGATAACATTTTGATTGCTAAAGAATTATCTCATGTGCTGAGGAGGATGAAAGGGTGAAAGGGTTATATGGCAATTAAAGTGGATTTTGAGAAGGCATATGATAGACTTAATTGGACTTTTCTCAATTCTTGCGTGGTGGAGTTTGGGGTCCTTGAAAAACTGGTTAGTATTATTATGATGAGCGTGACTTCTGTTACCTACAATGTGCTTTAGAACGGTGGAAAGACAAAGGAGTTCAATCCTGAGAGAGGGATCAGGCAAGGTGATCCGATCTCCCCGTATCTCTTCGTTATAGCGATGGATAAGCTTTCACAGCTCATTGAGAAAAGTGTGGAGGTTAATGTTGAATGCGAGTTGGAAGGCTTGGGCCGTCAATCTCTCATCTTCTATTCGCAAATGACTTGCTCATCTTTATGGAGGCTGATTTTGATCAATTAAATAATGCTATCTCTATCTTAAATGCCTTCTGTTTAGCTTCGGGACTTAAAATAAGAAATGCCAAAACTTTCCTGATTTGCTCAAAGAATGTTCCACAACAAGATAGGAGAAGGTTTGTGGAGATGAGTCATTTCCAAGAACAACCTTGTCTAGGTAAGTATCTTGGTGCACTCATATCTAATCACAGATCAGGAAAAGATAAATTTAAGCATGTCTTGCAAAGAGTCAATGACAAATTAAAAGGCTGGAAGGCTAAATGCTTAACTCTTGCTGGTAGAATTACCCTGGCCAAGAGTGTTATTACACCTATGGCAAATTATGAAATGCAACACTCCAGAATCTCGATAGGGATTTGTAATTTAATAGAAAAAAAGCAAAGACAGTTCATTTGGGGCGCATGCAGAATCAGAAGAAAATCCACTATGTAAGCTGGAACACCTTCTGCCTCTCAGAAAGAAAAGGAGGTCTTAGATTCCGAAAGCTAGTTGCTATGAACAATGCTTTCCTTCTGAAGTTGATATGGAGGATCTATACAAAACCACAAGCTCTATGGGTGCAAGTCCTAACTAGCAATAACAAGGGCAATAAATTTAATTTGGGAAAGTGTGATTACAAGCAAAAAAGCTCTCCTATTTGGAAGGAGCTCTCCAAGCTCTGGCCAAATAGGAAGGACTGTTGTTCTTGGATTTTAGGTGATGGTAAAAGTGCTCGATTTTGGCATGACAACTGGCACAATGATTTAAAGAGCCTCCATGATGTGCTAACAATACCAATCCCTGAGGAATTAGAGTACAAAGCGGTCAATGCATATGTAACTGAATCTAGTGAGTGGAACCTCCAAGCTATGCAACCATACTTAGCAGATACAATGTTAAATAATATTCAGAATATCCCTCCCCCCCAACAAAATAATGAAGAGGATATCCTTAGTTGAAAACACTCTGCTGATGGTATATTTACAGTAGCCTCGACTTATAAGCACCTAACTCGAGAAAGTAGGGAAATCACAGAGAATTGGAAGGAAATATGGAAATCGAGGGGTCCAGAAAGAACTAAAGTCTTCTTATGGCAGGTTGCTCATGATAGAATATTCACGGCCAAGAGAAGAGCTAGGCTGATGGGAACTCCTCCAGACTGTCACAGATGTCCTAATCAAGAAGAATCCACCTTACATGTGCTGAGGAACTGCACGTGTGCGGCTCTTGTTTGGAATAAGTTAGTACAGCCGAGTATTCTTACTACCTTCTTTACGGCTAATTTTAAGAGCTGGCTAAACTTGAATCTCACAAATGCCATAGGTCGTGGTAGTTCGACTAATTGGACTGATATTTTCATGACGACTTGCTGGTAGCTTTGGAAATGGAGAAAGAAAGAAATACATGAACATGCCTTCAGTAGACCTACAAATGACGGATGCATTTTAATTATTATGGAGAGTACAAGGAGGATAGAGGAGGCCTTCAAAAAGAGCAAACTTGTAGAAGTGAAGCGAGATCCAGTCATCTCAACTATAGCGTGGGTTCCCCCCACCCAGGATGGGTGAAACTTAATATTGATGGCTCAGTCCGAGAAAGTAGCAGGCAAGCGAGCTGTGGTGGGCTAATCAGAACTAGTGAGGGGGAATGGGTCGGAGGCTTCAGGGCGAACCTAGACTATTGCCAAGCCACCCAAGCAGAGCTATGGGGAGTTCATTATGGTTTACAGACAGCATGGAGTTTACGGATGAGAAGGGTTATAGTAGAGTTGGATTCTCTAAATGCAATCATGTACATTAACAGAAACCCCAGTAACAGCCATGGCCATAGCCATATAATTCGAAAGATAGCGGAGTGGATGAAGCGACTTGGGAGATCATATTCAAACATGTTTATAGAGAGGCAAATCGATGTGCAGACTGGTTAGCTAGAAGTATTCAGAGTCAATTACCAGGTTACAATTTTATAGACTTGCCTCCTTCCTATGATGCACGGACACTGACACGGACACAGGACACGACACGACACGGGACACGCCGACACGCAAATTTTAAAATCTTACATGACACGGGGACACGCATATATATAAATATAAAGTATTTTTTAGATGAATTGTAATGATATTTTGATATTTTATTGATATTAAAATATAAATTAAAATTTTTAATTATTTTTAACGTCTTATTTTAATTATATCAAGTATTTAAAATATTTTTTATTTTAATAAATAATAATATATACCATATCCAAATTTATTTTAAGAATATATGTTAAGAATAAGACTGGACATGCGAACATGTGATGGTATTTAGGTGTGTCCAAGCGTATCCGGGGAAGAATTTTTTATTTTTTATTAAGACACGGTTGGACACAGCAGACACGCGTGTCAATGAGTGTCGTGTACGAAATGTGTCCGACATGCGGACACGATAACTCAGCGAAGTGTCCGTGCTTCATAGCGGCTCCTTCAGATCTTCAGAACTTGCTTTTTGATGACTTAACGGGAGTCTCTATCTCTCGTACTATGTTTGTGTAGTCTTTTGTTTTTGGGCTTGTGCCCATATTATTACCAAAAAAAAATTATGGGATATAGCTAAAGCATGCATTGTTCTAAAAACCAGACCGGACTGGCCGGTTCAATCGAAAAAACCGGTAACCGATTACCTAGCCGGTCCGGATAACCTCAAAAACCGAATGGCAAAGAACCGATTAAAAAACCGATCGAACCGGCGATTAACCGGCGAACCGGAAGAACTGTCCGATTTTTTGGCGGTTTAATGGTTTGGAAATTCAAAAGCAAAACGACGTCGTTTTGGCTATTTAAAAAAAAAAAGAAAATGGCGGAACATAACCCTAATCTGCTAATCACTAATCACTCGACACTCAGCAACACAACACCCAAGCTCCCAGCACCCAGCCTCCCCTTTCTTCCTTCCTCACCCACCATTCACCAAGGCCAGCAGCGCTACCGCCCACCAAGTTCCAGAGACCAGATTCCAGAGCGCTCCTCAGTCGCCACCCAGCAGCGCTCATCATTAGCCACCGAAACCACTGCACAGCAGCCGCGACCACCACCGCGTTGAGGCCGCCTCCTCGTCGCCGAACCTCGCCCAGCTCGCCGAGCCCGCCTCTCATTCGCCAGTAAGACTGATTTTCTTGTCTTCTTGATTTTGAGCATGCTTCCTTGTTCCTACTGAATTCTGAGCTCGCCTGTTCTATTTGAACATGCTTCCTAGTTCCTCTGTTTTTGCTGCTTCATGAATCTTCAATCTGTTTTTGCTGTTTCTGTTTGCTGCTTCATGAATCTTCAATCTGTTTTTGGCTTTCTATTATGATGCGTTTATTGGTGACTTGGGATTGAATGATGATCATTGCAAGCAAATTGAGGCTGGGGCGTTGAAGGCAGCTGGGGAATTTCTCATCCTTCTTTTCTCTGTGTGTTTATGTGTGCTTATTTATAGAGTTATTTCTTGTTACTGTGTGTGTTTGTAATCAATAGCCAATAGTTGTTAGATTGTTATCTATTAGCTTGACAATTTTTGTAATAATGTACTGAATGGTATCTCAAAATTTCTGTGACTTTGAGAATATTTGTACTTTTTGCTGCTTCTGTTTGCTGCTTCATGAATCTGTTTAGAAATAGGGTTTTGTTGCTTCTGTTTGCTTCAGTGACGAGTATAGGGGTAATTCATTATTCATCCATTGTTTGCTTCTATTTTTTTGCCATTTTGTTCTTATTGCTTCTTGCCTTTGGTGTTTGATTTGGATCTGCCGATATGATGCTTTTCGATTTGAAATTATGCAGCTCATTCAAAATTTTTCAGATTCTGTCGCAACAGATTTTTTATTTTTTATTTTTTTTTTGCATTAATTTTCAAAATAATTTGGTTTTGTTCAAGAGTTTACAATTTTTATGGTTGGGGGATATTTTTCTTTGATTCATCATTCATGTGCTTTTGCCTTTCAAGTTTCTCTAGCTGGCTGGCTTTGTGGTATAATAGAATTTGTGGCTATATGGCTTACTTTTATTAAATTTTATTAAGTTATAAATTATTGAATTTTATTAAGTTTAATAATTTTATTTAATATTTAATTAAACCAGTTGAACTCCGGTTAAACTCCGATCGAACCAATAAACTATTAAACCAATAATTTCACCGATTTATTGATCGATCCGATTCTTGCAACCTTGAAAGCATGTGATACAGTGATAAAGATGTTTGCCTCATGCGACGAGAAGAAAGAATATGTTGTAGGTAATACTTTCTATGACGACCAATTGGTACACAAGCAAGGCACCAAATGGATTATTATGACAAGCTTCATCATAGGTGTCTTCTAAATAGAAAAATATAGGGAGTCAAGTCTCTATTAACTAAGAATTGAACAATTTAATTAATAATTATTAATTTTAAATTATTTTTTTAAATTTAAAATTTCATTAATTAAAATTAATAATATTAATTAAAACTTAACCTAATTTATTTTTGCTTTCACTCACTATTCACTATAAAAAATCACAAATC
Organism: Arachis stenosperma; assembly: GCF_014773155.1. Classification (NCBI taxonomy): domain Eukaryota; kingdom Viridiplantae; phylum Streptophyta; class Magnoliopsida; order Fabales; family Fabaceae; genus Arachis; species Arachis stenosperma. The sequence goes on from NC_080385.1 coordinate 159,419,814, forward strand.
CTAATTCCCTTGCGACTCCCCATACCCGGTACCCTCTTTTGATGGAACTCTTCATGTCTCATCCAAAGACATAATCATCTCACAAAATTCATGCATCTCTACTCTTCTCTACCTTCCAAACTCCCTTCCTCAAACCCACAAACTCTTAATTTTGATCTACTTCTATAGTGATTGCTTCTTCTTTGAATCTGCCTTTTCTGGATTCTACCACAACTACTTCAACACTTTCGTCTTTTGACTCTCTATTGCTTGCTGCTTGCGACTCTTCATGGCATCTCCTCCACTCGTCGCAACGCACCATCGTGAGTCTCTCTATTGTCCACGCAACGTCATCCAAAATATCGTCGCTGGCCACTCTGCGGCTCTTCTTTTTCTTCTCCTATTTATTTTTGAATGGTTTTTTTAACTAGTTTTTTATATTTTTTTATATTGCAGATGATTTTTTTATTAGTTTTTTATGATTCTTTTTCCTATGTTTTGTATTTTTATTTTTTAGGATTTGAATGATTCTTTTTATTAGTTTTGGATGATTCTTTTTCCTATGTTTTGTATGTTTTATTTTCTTGCGATTTAAATAATTCTTTATCTTATATTTTGGTGTTTTTGTTTTATTTTTTAGAAAGAGGAATTAGAGTGCATAATAAATATTTAAAGATAAATTAAAATAAGAAGAGACAATTAATAATTATTAATTTTATATCTTTTAAAAATAATTTAAATAACCACTGATTAATGTTAATTAGTTAATATAGAATATAATTTAAAAATATTTGTTAACTTGTTTTTGGCTAAATTCCTCTTTGTCCCGAGCGAGATTCATCATGAATTTTCTATATCCATCACAATGGGGAGAAACCTACATCTATATAATAAAGTAAGATAACAACTTGACCTTGATTGGGGGATATGATCAATTCACGGAAGAAGATCACTTTAATAAAGATGTTTACATGTGTCATGTTATTATTGGACATTTTTATTAAATTGTTAATAATTTATTTTTTTAATAAATCAGAACAAAATCAGTTTATTATAACAATAATAATACAATTATTAGACATTAGACCCGATTTAATCTGATCGAATTATATAATTTAAACTGAATATCTAAAACTTTTTGATAAAAAAACAAATATATTCCTGATTTTTTATTTTGTGGACATTTAAATTCCTAAAAATTTAAAAATACAATTAAATCTCTAAAAAAATGGGTTTATTGTTATTGTTATAAAAAAATGGGTTTGATTCTAATTTGTTAAGAAATTTGAAATAATCGGTTCATTAATATGTTCAAATAATAATGCGAAACGTAAGCGTCTTTACCAAAAGATGTTTTAAGCATTTTTATGGGAGCATTCTCTTCATGGAATCAAACTTTCCGAGCATCTCACATTGTGGCGTTTCCTAGATATACCCTCATTGATGAAGCTGTCTGGCGAATAATTTTTTTGTTTTATGCATGTAATAACTTAAATTTATAACAGATTAATACTTAGTCTTCCACAGATTAATACTTAGTCTATTCAACTTAATACTTAGTCTATTCAACTGAAGAATATTGTGAATGAAAAAAAAAATGTTTGCCTCAAATGAAGTCACATCAAATTCAAATCCTAGCGTAATGCGTGAGATGTGTGTGTATGATCAAAAAGACAAAAAAAATCATGGGTTAAGCTTTTATATTTTCATCAAATTAAACGTAAAGCTGCATAAATAATAAAAGGCAAACACATACATCCTAAAACAAAGAAACGCAGTCTTAACATCAATTTTAAGCAAAGGCAACAAAAATCAAAGGAAACTATATATTAATTTATATGCTTAAGATCCCAAATGCATCAAGATAAGAAAACGGTTGTGAGGGCCATCTCGGACTCTATGGATGCCTTGAGTAGCTTTAAGCCCTGTAACACATTAAAACTCAGGTGCAGTCTACTTCACATAAAGTTGATATCCGAGAGTCATTAAATAATTTGACTAATTTGAATAAATTTTCGTCTAACGATTCTCAGATATTAACTTCTCCGTAATTTAAAGTTGGAATAGGTTGAAATGAGATGAGTGCAAGAGAGATACCTCTTTCATGCCAAGTTGAACAACGGTTTCTTTCAAGACACCAACATCCTTGACATTGAGCTGATTAAGCATGGTGATGCCTGATATGGTTGACATAGGCTGAATGAGAAGATTATCCATGATCATGTAAGTTATTACTTCTTTCACAAACCCATTATTATTGCTGTCATTATTAGATGCCGCCGTGGCCGTGAAATTCACTTCCCTCGTCATACGCCCACGGCACGTGGCACAACTAGAATTGTACGCACTTGTTACAGTGCTGCTACCGCAATAAAGGAAAGGGGACGAGCTAAACGAGCACGTGTAGAGTTTTGGAGTTATCTGGGACTGGGAGTGGTTTATAGCAGCTGAATGGAGGAGGCCGGAGATAGCAGGTGAAGAGGTAAGAATGGTTGGATTAAGGATAAGATCCTTAGATAGGTTTGGTTGCCAGTAAACATGGTTGAGGTTTTCAACGCTGGAATAAAGATTTCCCAAGCAACCAACGGCGGCTTCCTTGGTTAAAAGTTTGATGACGGTAGCAAGGGGCAACTGAAGCAAGGTGAAGAGGAAGTCCACAACATCTTTAGAGGCTTCTGCAAACACCACTTTCTTATTCTTTGTGTCTATCAGAAGCTTCAAACTCAAATTACTAGTACTAGTCGTCATTCTGAGGGTGAATGTGAATGATAAGGGAAACTAGGGTTTATATACAGGGAGACACTAACGAAAAGATGTCGAGGTCTTTTTTTTTTTAAATATTTTTAATAATTAAAATTTTATATATATTATAACCGATTTTAAATTAGTTTAAATTTATTTTTTTTTTAAAAATAATTATAATATTTTTATTATAAAAAATAACTAAAATATTTATATATATTAATTTTAAAAATTTTAATTCCTAACTATATCACAAGAAGAAAAAGATTAGAATTAGAATTTTAAAAATTAATATATATAATAAATATATTTTAGTTATTTTTATAATAAGAATATTGTAGTTATTTTTATAAAAAATAATATTAATTTAAATAAATTTAAAATTTGATTTATTATTTATTTAGTTAAATTAATTTATTTGACTTAATTTTAATAAAAAAATAAATAATTTAATTAATTGTATATATTAAATTTTAATTATTAAAAAATACCTTTAAAAAATATTTTAAACGTCTTGATATTGAAATGAGTAGTTTGTGATTTATTTTTTATGATATCGTAAAAAATTTGATGTAATACCTTAATATTGAAAATGAAAGTGTTTTACAAAATTCTGGTTCTAACTTTAAATATTCATGAACACAATACGTAGAGGACGAATTCGAATTTTTTTAATATTTATAAAGTAACACGCACTGTGTTATTTAAATTAAAGTATTTAATATTAAAGTGACAATACAATTGTCAATACACAGCAAATTGTAAAGATACAAATTGCGTATTGTGCATTCAAAAATGCTGCGTATTATTGTTTTTTGAGTAAAAAATTATAATTCAAGTAGTATAAAAGGAGAAACGTGTTAGGATGATTAAGTATGAGAGTATTTTATTTTTTTAAGAACATAAGAATGTAAAAATGAAAAGAGGTATTAGTTTAAAAATATATTTTAATGGTCAAATCTTTTTTCAAATATTTAAGAGTGTAAATTTTGTTTGTGAGAATTTATGTGATATTATTATTCCTTTTACAATAATATATGAAGAATTTAAATTAACAATTAAAATTATTTCCAGCTTTAAATATATATTTAAATTATAAACATAATCAAATTCGAACTTAGATAGTTAAATTCAAAAAACGTTTAATTTATATCTAAATTCAAATTATAAACATATATTTAAATATATTTACATTTAAATTTAAATATATACCTAAAACCAAAATATAATTGACGTCAGATTTAAATATGTATTTAAATTAAAAAATACTTAATTTTAAATTATAAATATGTAGTTTATTTATATATTTAAATTTAAATATTTAATTAAAACCAAAATATATTTAAAGTCAGTTTAAGATCAGATTTAGATATAAATTTAAATTCAAAATATATTTTTGAATTCAAATTTTATTTAAATTTAAATTTAATTTAAAATTAAAACCAAAATAAATTTAAAGTCAAATTTATATATATATATATATATATTTAAATTCAAAATATATTTTAAATTTAAATTATAAATATATATATTTAAATATATTTAAATTTAAATTTAAATTTATAAATGTACCTCAAACATATTTAACGTCAAATTTACATATATATTTAAATTCAAAATATATTTAAATTCAGATTTAAATATATAATTAAAACTAAAATATATTTAAATATCTATTTAAATTTAAATTTTTAAAATATAAATTAAATTCACAATATATTTATTGTCAGATTAAAATAACTTAAATTAAAAAATATATTTAAATTTAAAATATATTTAATATTAATTACTAATTAACATCATCATCATCATCATTCATCTAAACATATAATAAAAGTATAAACTCTAATTATATATTTTTTTCTCACTACTAATAAATATTATTTAATTTAAATAATAAAATAAATATTATTATTATATTTTTTCTACTTCATATTAAAAAAAATTATATAATTAATCTACTAATTACATTACTATTATTAAAATAATTTGTTTATTTTTGGAGAAAAAAAAAAGCTTGACAAATGCACCATTGAAGTCTCGTACAGGAGGAATTATAGAATCATTGGAGAGTACAAAAATGGCAGAAGAAATGGGAACTTGAAAGTGTGAAACTGGGGTTAAAGGTTGATCGTTCCAGTGGCTAAGAGAAGGGGGGTTGAATTTTAGCCCCTTTTTTTGTTTGATTACACTTACTGGTCTTTGAGGAGACTTTTTTATTTTTGTCTCATCCCTAGTCACGAGACTTTTATTTTTGTCTCGTCACTTGGCACGAGATATTTTTTTAATTTTAGCTCCTGTGCAGTAAAAATAGAAATAGAGTAGAAGAGAGAGAAAATTACACCCAGATATATCCTGGTTCAGCTGCTAAGTGCAGTGCAGCCTACATCCAGTCTCCATCACAACTATGATGGAATTTCACTATAATCAACCTGATTACAAGCTGTAAAGTGCTAACCCAACTTACAAGGGAATTCCTACAGAATCATGAAACACAACATAGATGAACAAATGAACTCTAAGGACATCTATGGCTTTTTCTTTTAATTTTACACTCTCTGCCTTTTTCCGCTCTATGGCTTTTTCATACAAACCTCATTGTTTGCCTTTTTCCATGAGACTCAAGACATGACAAAATTAAACAGAAAAATACTAAACAGAATACATTGAAGGAGAAGAAAATCTGTAAGCTTAGATAGCTATGAGAATCTTGTGCGTAGCACTCTCACTGCTTACTTCTAACTCCTTGAATCAAACCGTGACTGTTCACCCCCTTTTATAGAGAGGAGAAGCGTTCACAGTTGAAACCAAAACCAAGCTTAACTTCTTTTCCTTCAAAACAGAACCGGTTCGGCCACAGAGAGATAAGAGGTAACTCATGCAAAACCCAACATGCAAATACCTCTAGTTCTTCCTTGATCATCACTCTTCATCAATCAGAGCGCTCCATCCTTAGCTTGCTCTCCAAGATGGATTTCTGGCTATTGATGCTTCATGATGATGATGGCTTCATCTGCTCCAATTTCTGCCTCTTCCATCACTTTGCCACTCTAGCTACTTCTTGTGGTGGTTGAGCAGAATCAGAGACAAGCCATGCCTCCAAGAATCTCCTCCTTGCTGGCCGAATCTCCTTCTTTCTTTTTGGGTATGAAGAGCTCGAGATTACCTCACCAAATCTTACTATTTTGGTGAAAATCTCAGCCACAGCATACTTTTATTTTGTTTTTTTATGTTTTCTTGCCATCAATTTGATGGTCTTGGTACTAGCTCCTTCTTCTTGTTGTTGGTAGCTTGCTAATGCTTCCATGTTTCCTGATGGAAATGACCGAGAGAGAGAGAGAAGAAAGAGTAGAGAAAGAAAAAAGAAAAGCAAAGCTATGAGTATTATCAAAAATAAATTAATTAGGTGCAACTCTCCATGTTTTGTGTGACAACGTGTAGACTTCCATCAATGCCATCAAATCACTTTGCTTTTTCTCTTTCATGTTTCCAAGACAATTAATACAATTTAAATAAATTTAAAATTCTTTCCTTAGTGGGAGATTGGTGTCCGTGAAAACATGCAACTATATAACAAAAATTAGATTTTACCATGATGATAAAAGAATAGCTTAAACGTTGGGCCCATTTTCTTTTTTAATTTTGGACCAACCTATTTGGTCTTGCACCAACAATTGATTTGGGCTTACACCATTAAATCTGACCCAACTATCACAATAAAAAATTCAGCCACATATTCTTATATATATTTTTGCACAAGGCTGAATTTTATTTCTCTATTGGGCTTGCTATTTTTTCGGCCCGACACAAAATCTGCACAACAAAATTATTAATAAAGTAAGTATGAATTAAGATCAAATTAATAATTTTGTAATTAATTATTTTTAATAATATTTGTTCATCATCAAATTAAATTAGAGTTTTCCAAACTCATCAATATCCCCCTTGATGACAGACATTATCAAAAATTAAAATAGAAAGAAATTAAAGATTAGAGTATAGAATACTCCCTTTGAATATTTGAATTTCTCCCCTTTCTAATTGTCACATGACTCCCCCTTAATATATGCTGTTTTTATCAAGGAAAGTACTAACCTGTAACAATTTTAATCAAGCCTAAAGTAACAATGTTATTCAGCATATCCATTACATGACGCTGAATGCTTGATTTATGAGCAGTTTTGAATGATATACAAAACTCATTTGTTATCAATAATTTGATTTTCTACTCAAACTTAATCAATAAAAATTTTTGAAAATAAATTGCTGTTTAAAAATATTTTCCAATCAAATCAGAGCAATCATACTTATGGAAAGAAAATATTTTTAATCATGACATGATCATAGCAAAAATTTTTTAACATTTATTTTTCATACCCAATGCTTAAAGAAACTGCCAAAAATAAAGTTTTTAGCAAGCATGTTTATCAAGATGAATTAGATGTATATTCCTAATCCAAAGCTTATTCATCAAGATAAAGCTATCACAAGAATGCATATTAATAACCAACCAGGCAGCCACATGATCAAGACAAATGCATCACAATTATAATCAATCAAGCATTATGCATTATCAAGCATTAGGTGTATCCTTTTTAACAAGTGTGATCATGAATTCTCAAAAGAGAATTTCATCCCCTGTTTTTCAGTTTCAATTTTCAGCACTTTCTCCCCCTTTTGTCATCAAAGGGGCACCTGCAAAAAGATTTTGAGATAGAAAATAGAGTATGCTAAATATAACCCAAAAGTGTCCACAAAGTATCACAGGGTTATAGTACTAACAGTATCCAATCCCAACAAAACAGAGTATCAAATTGAGCCTAAGTAGGACTGGCAATTCATACCCTACCCGCGGGTACCCAACCCGGTCCAACCCGTTCGGGTAGGGTAGGCTGCGGGTAGGGTAGGGTACGGGTTTAGGGTGTACCTTACCTGCACCTCATATATAACACATATTTTATAAAATTTCTCTATATAGTGAAGGAAGTGAGAGTTGAACCCACAACTTCTCTTATGTAATGACTTATAATAAGTAAACAACCACTAAACTAGTTAGTTAATTTAGTAATTTAGAGCATTAATTTTTTATTTTTTATGTTATTAATACGTATAAAATTCGAAATGATTGAATTTTATATTTACTTTAAAAAATTTAATATTTCTGCGGGTAGGGTAGGGTAGGGTAGGGTTTAGAATTTTAGGGTGCGGGTAGGGTTAGGGTTGAGAGATTCTCAACCCGCAGGTAGAGTAGGGTAGAGTTTTAATAAAATTTTCAACCTGCGGGTAGGGTTAGGGTAGGGTCCAAACCCTACCCTACCCTACCCATTGCCAGCCCTAAGCCTAAGTATGCCAATCTAAAAAAAAAAGAAAACAGTAATTAATCATCAGAGAGATTAAAAACAGATTCTTCAGCGCCTTCTTTACTGGCAACACCCAACTTGTCCTCAAGATTTTCCAGCATCATCCTCCTTGTAACTCATCCTCCCTTAATGACTGAAACCTTATTCTCAACAGCTTCATTTGTTAAATCAACTTCAAAATACTCAAAAATGCTGGTGAGAAACATGTCATATGGAAGACTAGCCTTTTTGGTATCATTTACAGATTTCCACATATGTCTTATCATAAGATATGCAAAGGAAATTTGAGAAGAAGTAACAAGAGCAAAAAAAAAACAAGAAAGTCAGAAACTGTTATCCGGTGGCGTGAAACCACTTTGTGGTATGAGAACATGAGATATGAGTTTGTAAAGGAGAATTGTCTTATCTGGACCGAGTTTCGTGAGATTTGGATTCGTGTCATCCATTCTAGAGAGACTTTCGCAGGTTTGATTTAAAGCTTTCTTGTAAGTGATCCCAATCTGTAAATCCCATTTCTTGGACATGTGTGCCCTTGGTCCCTTTTTTGTAGTCTAGAGCCATCCCAATGGTTGCAGTATCAAGGATTATGTGAACTTCCTTCACATGTGAAGCAGTGATGTCCATTGAAGATTATCAAACAGAGAAGAGATATGGATCCCTTTGTTGGTGAATGAGTCAAGATTGACGAGGTAAGTGGCGCAGAGATGGCGCTTTTCCAGAACTTCATTGTAGAATTCATAGGATGCACAAGAGTCAAACCTAGACAGATCATAGTGAAAGTGTGATTTTTGGAACTTTTTTCTTGAAATCCCATGTCTCCAAGTTCGCTGGCTCCTTGGTGTTATTCAAGACAGACCCTTTAGACTTCTGAGCACTGCTTTCGGGTGTGGTTCTTTTTGGTGGTGAGTGTGATGGTGATGGAATGGTGGAAGTGAATGATTCTTCTTCTACTTCAATGCTTGGCTCTTTGTTCTTCCCACTTTTTCTTGAACTTTTCTGAGCAATCACCTTAGTGTGCATGGTTTCGGTCTGTTTGGTTGGAAGTGAGGGAGAAGATGAATGGAGATGAAAGTTGAAGAGAAGGCTGAAGGGTGAGGTGAGTGGAGGGATATTAGAGATAAGCAATAAATGTGGAGTGGAGAGAGAACCAAGGGAATTAAATGTCCATTAAGTGGCGGTTAATACCCAAGGGTTTTCTCTTTTATTTGAAATAAACTGAAAAGTGGTTTCCTTGAATCAAGGGATTAGTTGAAGGAAAGATTTGATTTGACACTATGCTTCTTTCAATAAGATTTGATGAGACAACAAAGAGATTTTGATTTTCAAAAAATGAGGAACTAACATAACGGTCAGAGTGGGGTCAAGAAAATTTAGTGGGGCCCATGAGAATTGATTTTTGGCGCTGTCTCCCCCTTAATCACAGCCCTTCCAACATGCTTTTATTTTTATCTCGTCCATTCCTACGAGACAAAATTGAACAGAATCAATATTTCACAAATTATCAACAGAAACAAGATCAATCATTCCCAAACTTTTTCTTAATAAACAGAATCTGTCTTCACATAGGAGTTTTGTAAAAATGTCAGCAAGTTGGTCTTCAGATTTTACAAATTGAATATCAATAGTATCTTTTTACACATGTTCTCTAATGAAATGATATTTAATTCCAATATGCTTGGTTCTTGAGTGCAAAACAGGATTTTTTGAAATATTTATAGGTGGAGAATCCATTCCTTTGTTCATAAATGCGGTCAGTTCGTCTCATTAGGGAATCGTTGTCTATCATTTAGAGATTTTTGGCTGAAGAACGTCTAACTAAATCCTAATCGCACAAGTACCAGTCCTGTACCGTTGCGGGGATTACCCCTGGGTCATATTAACTCATGTTATCACAAAATAATGGTATAATATCGATCTTTAATTTGTAATCTTCCAACTGTGTTTTTAACCAAATTAATTGTGAACAACATGCAGATGCGGATATATATTCGGCTTCAGCTGTGGATAGAGCTATTGTGGCTTGCTTTTTGCTTGACCACATATTGAGTGAACTTCTAAGGAAGCAACACATGCCGGATGTACTTCGTCTATCCACTCTATCCCCTGTATAATCTGCATCACAAAACCCTACTGCACAAAAATCATCAGATTTTGGATACCATAAGCCATAATCACATGTTCCCTTAATATATCTAATGATGCACTTAACGGCCGAAAGATGGAATTTCTTTGGGTGAGATTGAAACCTTGAACATACACCCATACTTTGAACAATATCCGGTCTAGAGGATGTAAGATACATTAGTGAACCAATCATTCCTCTATACCGTGTTTCATCCACATCTTTGCCATCATCATCTTTTTCAAATTTAGTGTTTGGATGCATTGGAGTTTCCATTGGTTTGGAATTTTCTAGGCCAAATTTCTTGATTAATTCTTTAGCATACTTTCCTTGGTGAATAAAGGTACCACTAGGAGTTTGTTTAATTTAGAGGCCAAGAAAGAAGGTTAGCTCTCCCATTAAACTCATCTCAAACTCGCTAGTCATGAGTTTTCCAAACTCTTCACACAAGGATTCATTGGCCGATCCAAACACAATATCATCCACATAAACTTGAACTAGAAGTATATCATCATTAGATGCTTTAATAAATAAAGTTGTGTCCGTGGTACTCCTTTGAAATTCATTTTCCAATAAGAAGGCACTAAGCCTTTCATACCAAGCCCTTGGAGCTTGCCTAAAGCCATAAAGAGCCTTTGAAAGTTTGAAAACATGATTTGGAAAATCCTTATGTTCAAAACTGGGGGGTTGTGCCACATACACTTCTCTATCAATAAAGCCATTAAGGAAAGCACATTTAACATCCATTTGAAACATTTTAAAGCCCTTATGGGCAGCATAGGCTAGAAGCAACCTAATTGCTTATATTCTAGCTACCAGAGCAAAAGACTCATCAAAATCTATACCCTCTTCTTGATCGTAACCTTGGGCCACTAGTCTAGCCTTGTTACGAACAACTTGTCCATCCTCACCAAGTTTATTTTTAAACACCCACTTAGTACCCGTAACTTTCTTACCATCCGGATGAGGTACTAGTGTCCAAACCTCATTCTTGTCGAATTGAGTAAGCTCTTCTTGCATGGCTTTGACCCATGATGGATCTTCAAGAGCTTGTTTCACATTGTTAGGCTCCATTTGTGACAAGAGTGCAAAGTTGATTGGTTCGGATTGTCTTTTGGTTGAGGATCTTGTTGTCACTCCTTGGGAGGGATCACCAATGATGAAGTCATGAGGATAACCCCTCGTTGACTTTCATTCTCTAGGCTTCCTTTGTGGTGTTGAGCTTTGATGAGTTTTTGTTGGTCTCACTGTTTCAGTTTTTCGTGCTGGCTCAGGAGACAAAATGGAAATGTCTCCTTCAATCTGACGAGACAAAACTGGACTGGAAGATTCTTCAATTTGGGCAGACTTGGGATTCTCTTTGCTTGTTCCAGCTTCTTCACAATCTGAATCATTATCTATCACAGTGCTGGGAATTAAATTAGAATCACAAAAAGTAACATGTATGGATTCCTCTATGGTTCTATGTTCTTTAAGGTAAATCCTATAGGCCTTGCTAGTGGTGGAGTATCCAATAAACATTCCTTCATAAGATTTTGGATCAAACTTACCAAGATTTTCTTTGTTGTTAAGCACAAAACATTTGCATCCAAAAACATGAAAATACTTAAGATTTGGAGGGGTTCATTTCCATAGTTCATAAGGAGTTCTTTTCAACCCTTTTCTAATTATTGTTCTATTCAAAATATAGCATGCTGTATTTACAGCTTCAGCCGATAGAAATTTAGGAACCTCATTCTCACATAACATAGCCCTTGTCATTTCTTGAAGGCTTCTATTCCTTCTTTCAACAACCCCATTTTGTTGAGGTGTTCTAGGGCATGAAAAATTATGAGTAATTCCAAAGTCATCACAGAATTTTTCAAAGTATTGATTTTCAAATTCTTTTCCGTGATCACTTCTCAAATGGGCCACTTTTAAATCTTTTTCATTTTGAATTTTCTTGCAAAGGGTTGAGAAAGCATGGAAAGCATCATTTTTATGAGCAAGAAAAAGTATTCAACCAAATCTAGAGTAATCATCTACCACTACCAAACCATAGTGTTTACCTCCTAGACTTTGAGTTCTTGTTGGACCAAAAAGATCAATGTGTAACATCTCTAATGGCCTTTTGGTTGAAATTCCATCTTTTGGTTTAAAAGAGGATTTAACTTGTTTGCCTAATTGACAAGCTTCACAAGTAAGATCTTTATCAAATTTGATTTTAGGAATTTCTCTAACCAGATTTTTCTTTACTAGCTTAGAAATTTGGTACATGCTAGCATGACCCAACTTTCTATGCCATAGCCATTTTTCAGATTCAAGAGATGTAAAACATGTTACATTTTATTCTTTCAAATCCTCAAGAGTTAATCCATACACATTGTTGCATCTTTTGGCTTCAAAAAGAATATTCCCAGTTTTTTCACAAACAACCAAACACACAAATTTTTTAAAAATCACTTCAAATTCTAAATCACACAATTGGCTTACACTAAGTAAATTATGTTTCAAACCATTTACAAGAAGAACATCATTTATACAAGATGAAAAACTTTTACCAACTTTTCCAACGGTCACTATCTTTCCTTTACCATCATCACCGAAAGTGACAAGTCCTCCATCATATTCATCAAGCTTTATGAAGAAGGTTTTCTTTCCGGTCATGTGCCTAGAGCATCCACTGTCCATGTACCACATATTTTCCTTCCGTTTGGATGCTAGGCACACCTACAAAACAAGCTCAAGTGACCTTAGGTATCCAAATCTTCTTGGATCCTTTAACGTTAAACCATCTCCTATGTCTCAAACCATTGTAATAAAAAACAACTTTGTACACTTTGTCACCAATCATTCTTTCACCGAAAAAACATTGAATGGGAAAGTGTCCATTTCAGTTGCATAGTCTACAAAACTTTGGAGTTGCTGATTTGTTAAAGTAGGTGGGATCTTGAAACCTTGTGTCATTAGAAGATGAAGCTTTATTTTCAAAAGAAGGTTTCTTATTAATTTTGTAAAACCCCAAACCAGCTTTATCAAAGAGTGGTTTTTGACTAGCAATATTTGATTTAAATTTTCAGAACTTTAAGTAAACTTGGCTAAGTCATTTTCAAAATTTTTAATCTTTTTCAGCAACTTTTTATTCTCCTTAAAACAATTAACATATGCGACAACAGAATGGTTACTTTCACAACTTCTAAGTTGGGCTTTTAACTGCTTATTTTCTTCAACTAAATCACATGCAGTTTCGGCCTCCCTTAGCTTTTCTTTGAGAAAACCGTTTTCAGTTTTAAGAATGATAATTTGCTGTTCAAGATCTTGGTTATCAAGTAGAAAACATCTTATTTTTTCAGAAAGGTGGTCTATCATAAGATAAAGATCTTCAGTGTTAGGGTTGTGAAAGACTACCTGATCTATATGATCTGCCATGAAACATGGTTGTGACTTGGTCTCGAATTCTTCATCATCATCTGAGTCATTTTTCAAGTCGTCTCATGATGCCATCAGTCCCTTCTTTTTTCCTCTTTTTGGTTTCTCCTCCTTCTTTAACTTGGGACAATCAGATTTGAAGTGCCCCATTTCCTTGCAGTTGTAACAAATTACTTTGCTAAGGTCTTTCTTCATTTTTTTTGAGCTGCTGCCTTTGCCTTTAAACTTCATCACTTTCCTGAATTTTTTGGCAAACAACACAAATTCATTTTCAGAGGAGTTATCACTGGATTCATCATTCAGGGGGTTAGTTACAGAGGAAAAAGCAATTCCTTTCTTTTTTGACTCTTTCTTCAAATAAGTATTTTCAAAAGTAAGAAGGTTTCCTCTCAAATCATCAAGTGTCATGGAATCAAGGCTACTGCTTTCAGAAATAATTAAAGCTTTTGTTTCCCACTCTTTAGAGAGACATCTTAGCACTCTTCTCACAAGTACAGAATCAGAGTGTGTTATTCCCATAACATCCAAGCCAACAGTGATGGTGTTGAACCGTTCGAACAGTTCATCAATAGATTCTCCTTCCTTCATTGCAAACATTTCATACTCTCTGTTTAACATGTCTATCCGAGTCTTCTTTACAATTGTGGTTTCTTCATGAGTGATTTGCAATTTGTCCCAGATTTCCTTTGCCGTTGTGCATCGTGATACCCGTTGGTATTTCCCGAAGCTGATAGCACAATTGAGTAGATTTACAGCCTTGGCATTTAGCTCAACCTTCTTTCTATCTTCCTCGGTCCAGCTAGCTTCTGGTTTAAGTGTGACTACTCCTTCAGCACTTGTGTTGGTTAGAAATTGGGGACCTTCTAGGATGATCTTCCAAAGTCTGTAGTCTACTACTTGTACAAAGATTTTCATTCTCTCCTTCCAATAGGTATAGTTTTTCCTATTGAAAAGAGGCGGTCTGTTGCTTGACTGTCCTTCTGTAAGGTTGTAGGACACTAGATTTGAGCCACTGCTTTCTGCCATGTGGATCTTTTCTCTAAGCTGCAAAGCTTGATCTCTTTGAGACCAGGCTCTGATACCAATTGATGGTTTCAGTGACTAAGAGAAGGGGGGTTGAATCTTAGCCCCTTTTTTGCTTGATTACACTTGCTGGTCTTTGAGGAGACTTTTTTATTTTTGTCTCATCCCTAGCCACGAGACTTTTATTTTTGTCTCGTCACTTGGCACGAGATATTTTTTCAGTTTTAGCTCCTGTGCAATAGAAACAGAAATGGAGTAGAAGAGAGAAAAAATTACACCCAGATATATCTTGGTTCAGCTGCTAAGTGCAGTACAGCCTACATCCAGTCTCCATCACAACTATGATGGAATTTCACTATAATTAACCTGATTACAAGCTGTAAAGTGCTAACCCAACTTACAACGAAATTTCCACAGAATCATGAAACACAACATAGATGAACAAAGAAACTCTAAGGACATCTATGGCTTTTTCTTTTAATTTTGCACTCTCTGCCTTTTTTCGCTCTATGCCTTTTTCATACAAACCTCACTGTTTGCCTTTTTCTATGAGACTCAAGACATGACAAAATTAAACAGAAAAATACTAAACAAAATATATTGAAGGAGAAGAAAATCTGTAAGCTTAGGTAGTTATGAGAATCCTGTGCCTTGCACTCTCACTGCTTACTTCTATCTCCTTGAATCAAACCGTGACTGTTCACCCCTTTTATAGAGAGGAGAAGCCTTCACAGTTGAAACCAAAACCAAGCTTAACTTCTTTTCCTTCAAAATAGAACCGGTTCGGCCACAGAGAGAGAAGAGGTAACTCATGTAAAATCCAACATGCAAATACCTCTAGTTCTTTCTTGGTCATCACTCTTCATCAATCCGAGCGCTCCATCATTGGCTTGCTCTCCAAGATGGATTTCTGGCCCTTGATGCTTCATGATGATGATGGCTTCATCTGCTCCAATCTCTGCCTCTTCCATCACTTCGCCACTCTAGCTACTTCCTGTGGTGGTTGAGCAGAATCAGAAACAAGCCATGCCTCCAAGAATCTTCTCCTTGCTGGCCGAATCTCCTTCTTTCTTTTTGGGTATGAAGAGCTCGAGATTACCTCACCAAATCTTACTATTTTTGGTGAAAATCTCAGCCACAACATACTTTTATTTTATTTTTTTTTTTATGTTTTCTTGCCATCAACTTGATGGTCTTGATACTAGCTCCTTCTTCTTCTTGTTAGTAGCTTGCTAATACTTCCATCTTTCCTGATGGAAATGACCGAGAGAGAGAGAAGAAAGAGTAGAGAAAGAGAAAAGAAAAGCAAAACTATAAGTATTATAAAAAATAAATTAATTAGGTGCAACTCTCCATGCTTTGTGTGGCAACGTGTAGACTTCCATCAATGCCATCAAATCACTTTGCTTTTTCTCTTTCAAGTTTCCAAGACAATTAATACAATTTAAATAAATTTGAAATTCATTCCTTAGTGGGAGATTGGTGTCCGTGGAAACATGCAGCTATATAAAAAAATTTGGATTTTACCATGATGATAAAAGAATAGCTTAACCGTTGGGCCCCATTTTTCTTTTTAATTTTGGACCAACCTATTTGGTCTTGTACCAACAATTGATTTGGGCTTACACCATTAAATCTGACCCAACTATCACAATAAAAAATTCAGCCACATATTCTTAGATATATTTTTGCACAAGGCTGAATTTTATTTCTCCACTGGGCTTGCTATTTTTTCGGCCCGACACAAAATCTGCACAACAAAATTATTAATTAAGCAAGTATGAATTAAGATCAAATTAATAATTTTATAATTAATTATTTTTAATAATGTTTGTTCATCATCAAATTAAATTAGAGTTTTCTAAACTCATTAAAGGTAGATGTAAAACAAAAATGTTTGATAACTAAAGAAAATCAGCCAAATACGTCATAACTTGTCTTATTTATCATTTATTAATTGTTGCAATAATTAATAAATGCTAAATAAGGCAAATTTTATAGTTATTTTTTTTGTCTCCCTAACATTATCCTATAAAAAAAAAAAAGTGAGTCTACAGGGAGTCGACGCGTGTTGTCGACCATACAAGCAAGATGTGTTTTATGTATTGTAAGAAGAGTACGCATTTTGCGTATTGCACTTCCCAAAATACGCGCCTTCAAATTCCTGTGAAACACCATGGCTTCTAATAACCAAGTAAATCTCGTCATCTTCTTCAATAATGAAATAAAAAATCCGTGGCTCGTATGTATGCATATGAGAGATTTTCTTGGTTGACGAGATGGAATGATGAAAAGTGGTTTGTTTCATTCTTTATGTGAGGCTCAAAGAAATAGTCAGACGAAGGTTAGTAAGGATGAGAACCAGGATTAATTTTCTTTTTCTTTTATGATAATTTTAAAATTTTAAATAAAATAAATATATTTAGTTGAAAATACAAAAGAGTAAATTTTTCATTTATACCGAAAACAACTAAAAAAAAAATTTATAGATAAAACACATCATTAAACAAAAAAACCAACCAATATTATATATGAAAGTTCTAATATTAGAACTGGTTAAATTGAATTATACATTATACATTATATATACCGAAAACAATCAAAAAAATCTATACGGTCTTTGTACATATATCTATATAAATTAAATTAATTAAATTTAAATTATACATTATAATATTAAATCAAATCAATATAATTTGAATTAGTAAAAAATAATGTAAATCAAAATTATTTATTTCAAATGAAATAATGAGAAAAAAGGAATTTATACTATGAAATCGGGATACCAGGTGGGATTCCATTTATCCCATGTTCCAATTAAAATGATGATGTCAACACATTTTTGAGATAAATGAATCTGGTCAATACTCTGGAATCTCAAGTGCCCAATAAAGATAAAGGTTTTACTATGGAAAGCTTTGCACGAGGCTTCCCTGTTAAAAAAAAAGTTAAATGTAAAAATTCCAAACATAATCAGCATATGTCCACGGTGTAACCAACACGAAGAAACAGTTAACTACTGTTTACTTACCTCACTACAACATTTTTGCCTCTAAGGTAACCCTTATTCGAAGCAACATTTAACAAAAGTTGCCTTAGATAGGCAAAGACAACATTTTTTACGAGTTACTTTTGAGTAAGGCAAAGATAACAAAATTTTTGGTCACCCATAAAAAAAGTTGCCTTTGATATCTAAAACAACGTTTACAAAATGTTGCAATATAAAAACTTTAAGACAACACTTTTAAATAAAAATACAACATTTTATAAGGGTTGTCAAAAAAATTTAACAAATAACATTTATAAAAAGTTGCCTAAAATTATTCACAGTTAAAAATTTTAGAGAAAAGCTTTTAATCATTTTCCCACAAATTATTTTTCCTATCAAATAATAACTTAAAAAAAAAACAAATTTGTTTATCAGTGAAAAGAGAATACCCTAAGTCCTAAATAACCAAGCCACTGAGCTAGTAACACTCACGCACGATCCCTTTCTCTCATTTCTCCATTGTCAGCTCCAATAATCAACGATGCTAACGGCGACAGCAATTCCTCCATGGCGACGGCGCGGTGCTCTCCTCCACGGCGACGGCGCGGTGCTCATCTCCACGCAGGCTTCTCCATGGCGACGGCGCGATGCGCTCCTCGTTCTGTGCCCAACCACCTCCGGCGAGAAACCCCTCTCCTTTCTCTTCTCCTTCTTCCTCTTCTTCTCTTTTTCTCGCATTCTCCTCTTCGCGAACCGGAGATGCATGCAGAACC
The DNA here is from genome assembly GCF_014773155.1 of Arachis stenosperma. Classification (NCBI taxonomy): domain Eukaryota; kingdom Viridiplantae; phylum Streptophyta; class Magnoliopsida; order Fabales; family Fabaceae; genus Arachis; species Arachis stenosperma. The sequence goes on from NC_080385.1 coordinate 159,438,210, forward strand.
ATAGCAACCTCTGTTCCGCTGGCGAGCTTTGATGCAACACAGCGACCACCCCTCCGCTGGTCTATTGCTTTGGCAACACGGCGACCACCCCTCAAGTGTAACCTCCTCACCCCTGCCTTGTTACTCTGTTCTTCAATTTCTAGGTTTTTGCAAAAACCCATTTTGCTGTTATCTGATTTAATTCATTACATTTTAGTTGGATTTTAATTTTTACTTAGTAATTTTATTTATTCAAACTTATTTTTGCTAATTAGGTTAATTTAGATTAAACTTAGGATTTTTTTTATCAGTATTTGTCTTAGTTCATAGGTAATTACGCATGCTATTATGATTCTTGAGTCTGGAATTTCAATTTGTTTGGAATAGCTTGATTGATATTTTGTTGAATTTTAAGTTTTTCACTACTTTTCAGTAGGATTCAAGTTAAAGGGAAAAGAACGAGAAAGAAGGAACAAAAAGAGCAGTTTGTGACACTATTAAAATTTTAATTTTCAACGTGTCTGTTTTTTCTTTAGTTTTCTTCTGAATGCTATTTGATGTCATATATATCATCATTGTTGTCTTGTAGGGAGATGCTGATGTAATATGTGGTGTAGCTTGAGAATTCTGGCTGCTGGAGTATATGGCTTGCCTTAAATTCGACTGCGAGTGTTTTTATGGGGTACTAAACCTTCTGAGGTATTCTAATGTTTTTGAGGTATGTGCAAATTTTACATAGGACTTGTGTAACTGTGTTTGAATTGTAAAATAACTTTTTAGAGGTGTTTATTAGTCATGGCATGGTGATTGATTGGCATGTTCATTGGTTTCAACTAGCCATAGGTTTGCTGTTAGTTATTTACTATTAAATTGTTTGGATTTAAAAAATCCATTTTATAATTTGAATACTAAATGGATGATTAAGCCTCATTTTTTCTATTTTTTAATTTAAAAAAGCACTACAAAGTTTCATGTTATTTATTCTCATAAATACCTTTGTATATTAGCTTAACATTGGCTCAGATTTAAGATGTGATGGAACATTTCTTCTTTAAAAATGGAACAAATTGATGAATGTGTCATTTCAGAATGCTGTTGATCAAGTTTGGTACCTTTTCCCACATCTATATCTCAATTCTGTTGGGTTGGATCATCACAAAGTTGTAAAGGAAGGTCAATTGGTAGAACCTCACTCAGCATAACCATGAATGAATGTTAGAACTTCTCTTCGCCTTGTTTATTATGCTAATGCTAATTTTCTGCACTTGTTACTACTGTGTATCTATATTAGTGTTGTATTTTGAAAACTAAGAAAGACCATGTTAGTGCTTCTCATAACATAAATAACTTTCGCAATTCCCATCTTCATGTGCATACGTAATATATTGAACTATCCTTGCTCTTAACATTATTGGAATTCTGTGGATCTTGTTCTTGTTGCTCATAAGACGTTCTTTATGTTGTTATCCATTTGTTTATCTTTCAATTTGTTGACGTTCTTTATGCTCTTAACATTTGTTTAGTGCTTTCCTGTAATTTTTAGTTTATAATTTTATTGAACTAGATATATGTTATCTATCTTTAGAAGTAATGACTTTATTTTTTCTTTTTTTTAAATAATATTTTTTATTTGAACATGAATATGATCTAATTGAAATGAATTCCAACAGTGACAAACTTCGGCAATCATATAATGAACTCCTCGAATTCAAGATTGTATTGCAGAAGGTATTTATTTATTTTTCTTCTTGATGTTTTGTAGCAAGCATATTCTCAGTTTAATTTCGAAGTTTAGGGGTGTAGATATGCACCATATTTATCATTATTGACATATTAGTACTCTTTTCTTATTTTTAACCCCCTTATTTAATTCCATCTGGTTTAAGATTTATTAGTGGGATGTTGTTTTTTAAGTTTTAACTGTTGAGTTTTGCATATTCTTGCAATGATGTTTTAGGGGTCAAGATTTTGCTTTTTTGGATATAGGTTTCGTGGCGCCTTACTGACTTGGAGGCAACTTTGGATGCAGGGTTGAGGCACCGCAATAAGGCTCTAGCTTTTGTAGGGGAACATCTATCAGACTAGATAAACATGGTATGATTTTCTTTTTTTCTGTCTTGTTTTTCAACTACAAAGCAGTCCTTTTACTTTTGATACTGCTGCTCGTGATCAAACAAGAGAGAGCATCAATGAGTTCTTGGAAAGTGTTAAAAGCCATGATCTAGCAAAAGCTGAGATTCTCAACATAATCAACATCAGGCCCACTAACATAGTCGAAATTTTTCCCGTAAGTTGCCAATAATGTCACTCAAGTTATATTTGCTCTCAACTTTTTAGTTTTTACCCACTAAACCTTGTCTTTCGCTTTACTAAACTGGTTAGCAGTAACACACTAAAATAAGCAATAGAATATTTCTGAGAATTAATAGATACCTTGACATTATTACATAACTTCTAATACTATGGAAAATGCTTAGCTCTGAATTCATCTTAGTATGATTTGGAAACTCATAAGGAAAAGTGATTAATCATCCTTGAACCCATATCTGAGTCCTTGTAGTCTATAACATAAATGACAAAACCTTGTCTTCTAAGTTCCTTGTTCAATGTGAATTTGGGGTATGTCAATTCTTGATTGGTTGCATTTGTTTTGAAATGAGAAAAGTAATTATAATGGTGCATGAATTATTAAGCCATAGAATCATTCTGCTATGTTATGTCATTTTTATGTTTGACATTGACAATCGATGAACTCGGTGATATGCTTTTGAGTTTGTTGTCTATCTTCACTTGTGTTTAGCATTTATTTGAGTAGTTCTAATTAGAGTTTTGGTGTGCTTTGCTTTTGTTACATAGATCATAGTGTTGTGATACTCGTTTTTCGGATGAAGAGCTCACAGAAATAGTTGAGATTGTGAAGAGAACATTGCCACCACCCCCTGAAGATGCCAATGGTGCTGAAGCAACAAAATCAAATGGTGAGGAAGGTGGGGAACAAATGGAAACAAGTTGATATCCTACTTGTGACCATAGAATTTTGTGAATAGCACCACAGGATCTCAAGCAAGTAGTTCGGTTATAGTTTTCTATTAGTTGGTATGCTGAGATTTAGAATTAGGTTCATTTTTCAAGGGGTGTAAGTGTGTTGATTACTGCCTTATTGGTGATGAAATACACATGCAAGGTGCATTGCCAAATTTGCAATATTGCACAGCAGGAAAAATATGTATTTTGTTACTTATGTTTATTTATTTGACTTGGTAACTTAGCAAGTATGTTAATTGGCACATGGAAGATCTTTCTATATATATGCAATATATATTATTAGCTTATTCTCCCTATATTGATTAAATTGAATTTAAATATTTAAATATTGTTAGTGTGTGCTATATATTCTTCAAATGTCATATACATATAACAAAGGTAAAAAATATATTGCTTTAGATGTAAAAAAAGAGAATCTAAGAAAAACTCAATGAAGTGTTGCTTTAAGTATTAGAAAAAGATAACTGCAAATAAACTTAGATAAGTGTTGCTTTAGGTATAAGAAAAGGTAACTTAAAAAAATCTGGACAAGTGTTGCTTTATGTATTAGAAAATACAACTTGTAAAAAGTGTTGCCATAAAGTCTTATCTAAAGCGTTGTGTTTGGGTCCCCTAAGGCAACCCTTTTGTGGAGTTACTTTTTTTGTAGAAAAGGCAACGTTTTTTTAATATTGCTATAAAAAGGGTTCCCTTTGATACACAAAAGCGTTGCCTTAGACCAAAGGTAACGGCCGTATAGCCAACCCCTCAAAAAGCGTTGCGTTTTGTTGGAAAGTGTTGCCTTTGATCAAAGGCAACACTTTTCCGTATTATAGGCAACGTTTTCAAAGGGTTGCCTCAGCCCGAATTTGTTGTAGTGCCTGTATTCACTCAAGACAGGTTTGGAACCTAGCCCAAATCCTAGCAGTTAAACTGAAAGAGGAAGACAATAATAATCTGTTTCGCAGATGGTGGAAGATGATATTTGACAGAACAAATGGCGATAGCCACCGAAAGAAACGAAGAAGCTTGGTAGCGTGCTTGATCTAGAGCATATGGACTAGTCGCAACAAATAGATTTTTGAAGGCAAGGTATTGACACCAGAAGAGATTTGGAAGGTAGCTAAATATTCAATTGATGAATTCTTGCGAAAAATTTCTGGACTCTAATTTCTCGCTTAGTTCTTATTCTTTCTTATTTGAGTTTCAATTGTAATTGGAAAGCTATCCTTCTTTTGTCTGTGACTGTCCAATTTTGGTCATTTATATTTCTTTTTTTTATTTGAATGAAATGCATCTATTATCTTAAAAAAATTTATTACAAAGTAAAATTTAAAATACAAAAAAATATATACTAAATTAAATCAAATTCGATTCACTATATATTATATAATAGTAAATCAAATTTAATTAATTCAATTTATTATTATTATATATATATATATATATATTAGATTTTATTTATTATTGGTATAACATATATAATAAATCAAATTACTTAATTCAATTTAGTATATATATCTGTATTTTAAATTTCATTTCTTGGTAAATCAAAATAAATAATTTTGATTTATGTTGTTTTCTATTAATTCGAGTCATATTAATTAGTATTATAATATATAATTTAAATTTAATTCATTCTATTTATAGGAAGATATATATGTAAAGTTTTTAGTTTTGGAACTTTTATTTCATATAATATTGGTTGATATTTATTCTAATACTTTAATAATATGTTTTACCCAAATCTATATGTGGAAAAAAGAAATTTTGTATTAGGATTCGTAGCAAAAGCAAAAAATGTTACGGTGGGTAACCGGAGATGGATTGGACGGATGGCGTTGACTAGCCCAAATGTGTGAAGGAAGAAGTTTCCGTCTGGGTATGCAACTCGGGAGACTCCGTCCGACTTGTGCTCACAAGTGAATGGGGGGTGGTACCTGCAAAGACACTCCGATGCCTAAGTTAGCAAGGGTGCGAGCAGGTCTAGAGAGTATTGGGCTTAGAGATACCTGAGGAGTGTCAGTGTACTTATAGTGGTGAGCCAATAACCACCGTTGGAGTAGTGCCGTATCTTTAGGATGTTAACCGTCCCATTATCTTAGGGAGGTTAAGATATGGCTTTATGAAGCGGTTAGAGAGATTTTAGGGGCGGTTACTCATTTGAATGAGTGCTTATCTGCCAGCTAATCTCATGTCCGACTTCTTCAGAGCAAGTCGTAGTGAACACCGACTTCTTGGGTGAAGGTCGGCGCTTAGAAAGGCTTAATCTATTGGATTGGGCCTTTTAGTTGGACCTGGGCCCTTAACATTGGGCCAGGGTATGAACAGTGCCCCTACTTGAGCCCAAGATCTTTTTTAAGGCTTGGGTTCAAGTATTTAACTCGGGTCCCTAGCCGACTTTCACGGGTTTTGAAACCGACGTGATTTTCGCGACCTTTTGTTTCTGACAGTTACGTCAATTCAAGCGTCGTGTCCGTTGGGAAAGCATTTATGGATTGAGGGCTTTGGTAACGGTGCAACCTCATTAATGACTGCTCCGCTTTTACCCTTATGCCCCTTAGTATGTTTATAAATACTTTCCCTCTCTTTCCATTTTCCGTTTCTGCAATCTTTCAAACTTCTTCTTTCTTTGCACGTGTCTTATTTACTCATACTACGTTCTTGTGCTCCGGAGACCTTTGCTTCTTCCTTCATTCCGAAAAGAGGTTAGTTTCTTTCTCCTTTTTTGCACTTTTCGTATGGCTTTGCTTTGTAGAGAAATAGGTTTGTAGACTTGCGCGTGGTTCTTTTTTCTCCTTTTTTAGAGACCTTTGTTTTTTTTTTCTTTGTAGGTTTCTTCATTTTTCTTAGAGAAAGAAAATGGCCTCCGTAGATTGGGTTGACGTTACTGTTCTGGGGGAGGAGCCGTTGGTTGATGCGGAGTTTATTACTCACCTTCGCACCCATCACCGGCTCTGTACTTCGGATGAGGATGAGCCTAAATATGAGTTGCTTGTTCCCGGTTTAGAGGACCGAGTCTGTCATGGGAGAGCCAACGAAACGGCTCCCCATTTCTTCTTTATGTATGAGTGCATGATCACCCGTCTGGGCGTCTTTCTGCCCTTTTCAGCTTTTGAGATGTCGGTTTTGCAGCATTGTCGGGTTGCCTGATGAGCGGATAATTTGTATGCTTTTTGGCATTGTTTTTAGTAGATTTTTAGTATGATCTAGTTAGTTTTTATTATATTTTTATTAGTTTTTAGTTAAAATTCACTTTTCTGGACTTTACTATGAGTTTGTGTGTTTTTCTGTGATTTCAGGTATTTTCTGGCTGAAATTGAGGGACCTGAGCAAAAATCTGATTCAGAGACTCAAAAGGACTGCAGATGCTGTTGGATTTTGACCTCCCTGCACTCGAAGTAGATTTTCTGGAGCTACAGAAGCCCAATTGGCGCGCTCTCAACGGCGTTGGAAAGTAGACATCCTGGGCTTTCCAGCAATATATAATAGTCCATACTTTGCCCAAGATTTGATGGCCCAAACCGGCGTTCAAAGTCACCTCAAGAAATTCCAGCGTTAAACGCCGGAACTGGCACCTAATTGGGAGTTAAACGCCCAAACTGGCACTAAAGCTGGCGTTTAACTCCAAGGAGAGTCTCTACACGAAATTGCTTCATTGCTCAGCCCAAGCACACACCAAGTGGGCCCGGAAGTGGATTTTTATGTCATTTACTCATCTATGTACTAGTTTTCTATAAGTAGGACCTTTTACTATTGTATTAGGAGAGCCTTTTGATCATGTTTTTATGATTGAACCCTCTTTGGGAGGCTGGCCATTCGGCCATGCCTAGACCTTGTTCTTATGTATTTTCAACGGTGGAGTTTCTACACACCATAGATTAAGGTGTGGAGCTCTGCTGTACCTCGAGTATTAATGCAATTACTATTGTTCTTCCATTCAATTCCGCTTGTTCTTTTACCAAGATATCACTTGTTCTTCAACATGATGAAGGTGATGATTGACGCCCATCACCATTCTCACCCCATGAACAAGGTGACTGACAACCATTCTTGTTCTACAAGCATCTGAGGCTTAGTGAATATCTCTTGGATTCCTGATTGCACGATGCATGGTTGATCGCCTGACAACCGAGTGCTCGCCTGACAAACGAGCCAGCCATTCCGTGAGATCAGAGTCTTCGTGGTATAGGCAAGAACTGATGGCAGCATTCAAGAGAATCCGGAAGGTCTAACCTTGTCTGTGGTATTCTGAGTAGGATTCAATGATTGAATGACTGTGACGTGCTTCAAACCTGTAACCTACTGGGCGTTAGTGACAGACGCAAAAGAGTGATTCTATTCCGGTAGGGGAGGGAACCAAACCGGTGATTGGCAGTACTGTGACAGAGTGTGTGCATTAGCTTTCACTGCGCGGATGGGAGGTAGCTGCTGACAACAGTGAAACCCTACACGAGCTTGCCATGGAAAGGAGTAAGAAGGATTGGATGAAGGCAGTAGGAAAGCAGAGAGACGGAAGGGAAGGCATCTTCATACACTTGTCTGAAGCTCTTACACCAATGATATACATAAGTATCACTATCCTTATCTTCTATGGTATTTTCGTTCATCATCATATACATTTGAGTTTGCCTGACTAAGATTTACAAGATGACCATAGCTTGCTTCAATGCTAACAATCTCCGTGGGATCGACCCTTACTCACGTAAGGTATTACTTGGACGACCCAGTGCACTTGCTGGTTAGTTGTGTGAAGTTGTAGTAATCACAATTTCGCGCACCAAGTTTTTGGCGCCGTTGCCGGGGATTGTTCAAGTTTTGAGCAAGCTTTTGGTAACAATGCCTGGGATTGTTCTAGTTTGAACAACTGACGGTTCATCTTGTTGCTTAGATTAGGTATTTTTTCGAAATTCTTGAAGATGAATTCTAGAGTTTCATGATGATTTGTTGAAATCTGGCTGGCTGAGAAGCCATGTCTAATCTGATTGGACCGAGGTTTCAACTTATCACCACAAGAGCTTGTTGAACTTAATCAATCTTGCTTTTGGAGCAGTGATCTGCTAAGGCTTGGCTGACCTTTGGTCATGTCTAGTGTTTTGGACCGAAGCTTTCTTTGAAAGCTTGGCTGGCTGTGAAGCCATGTCTAATTCCTGGACCGGAGTCTTAGACTAGCATTGCACTGATTCCTGGAATTCTCATTAAGAATTTTGATGTTTTCACTCAATTTTCGAAAAACACAAAAAAAAAATTTACAAAATCATAAAAACCAAAAATATTTCTTGTTTTAGTCTAGTGTCTCATCTTAAGTTTGGTGTCAAATGCATGTTTTTGTTATATTTTTCGAATCCATGCATGTACTTCTTTGTTTTGATCTTTAAATTCTATTGACTTGAGTGTTCATGTGTCTCATATAGTGTCAGTAGCACACAAACTGCTAAGTTTGGTGTCTTGCATGCATTGTTAGTTGATTCCTATTGCATTTTGATTATTAAAAATCCAAAAATATTTTTAATTTGTGTCTTTTCAAGTCAATAATACAAAGAATTGAAGATTCAAAACATACTGCAGAGGAATTATACAGAAAAAGCTGAGCATTCAAAAATGCCCAGTGAAGAAGGCAGACTGGCGTTTAAACGCCAGCCAGGGTACCTGGTTGGGCGTTTAACGCCCAAAGAGGTAGCATTTTGGGCGTTAAACGCCAGAATGTATACCATTCTGGGCGTTTAACGCCAGGATGGTGCTAGGGGGAAGATTTTGTTTTCAAAATCAATTTTTTTCAAGTTTTCAAAGTTTTCAAAACCAAATCTTTTCAAATCATATCTTTTCAATCAAATGTTTTCAAAATCAATTTCTTTCCTTTTTCAAAGATACTTACTAACAATTAATGATTTGATTGAACATTTTTTGCCTTTTCTATTAAGAAAGGTTTTATGTTTGAATCATATCTTTTCTAGTTAGGCAAGTCATTAATTTTCAAATCATATCTTTTCAAATTGTTTTCAAATCATATCTTTTAAAATTGTTTTCAAATCATATCTTCTCAATCACATCTTTTTAAAACCATAACTTTTCAATCAAATCTTTTTAACCTCATCTTTTTCAAAATAGTTTTCAATCAAATCTTTTTGATTTCTAATTTCAAAATCTTTTTCAAAATCAATTGATTTCTTCTTCACTTTGAATTTTCGAAAATTTTCAATCAAATTTTCAAAATGTTTTCAAATCTTTTGATTGAATTTTCGAAAATTCTCTTCCCTCCTTCCCACATCCTTCTATTTATGGAGTACCACTCCTTCTAAATGCACAATTCGAACCTTATCTAATTAAAGTTCGAATTCTTCTTCTCCTTCTTCTTTCTATTTCTCTTTTCCTCTGACACTTCAAGGAATCTCTATACTGTGACATAGAGGATTCCACATTTTCTTTTTCTCTTCTTTCATATGAGCAGGAGCAGAGACAAAGGCATTCTTGTTGAAGCTGATCCTGAACCTGAAAGGACCCTGAAGAGAAAGCTAAGAGAAGCCAAAGCACAACTCTCTTTAGAGGACCTGACCGAATTCTTCAAGGAAGAAGAACCCATGGCAGCCGAAAACAACAACAATGCCAACAATGCAAGGAAGGTGCTGGGTGACTTCACTGCACCTACTCCTGATTTCTATGGGAGAAGCATCTCTATCCCTGCCATTGGAGCAAACAACTTTGAGCTTAAGCCTCAATTAGTTTCTCTAATGCAACAGAATTGCAAGTTCCATGGACTTCCAATGGAAGATCCCATCAGTTCTTAGCTGAATTCTTGCAAATCTGTGACACAGTCAAGACTAATGGGGTTAACCCTGAGGTCTACAGACTGATGCTATTCCCTTTTGCTGTAAGAGACAGAGCTAGAATATGGTTGGATTCTCAACCTAAAGAAAGCCTGGACTCTTGGGAAAAGCTAGTCAATGCCTTCTTGGCAAAGTTCTTTCCACCACAAAGATGGAGTAAGCTTAGAGTGGAAGTCCAGACCTTCAGACAAAAGGATGGAGAATCCCTCTATGAAGCTTGGGAAAGATACAAACAATTAATCAGAAGATGTCCTTCAGACATGCTTTCTGAATGGAGCATCATAGGTATTTTCTATGATGGTCTCTCTGAACTATCCAAGATGTCTTTGGATAGCTCTGCTGGAGGATCTCTTCATCTGAAGAAGACGCCTGCAGAAGCTCAAGAATTGATTGAAATGGTTGCAAATAACCAATTCATGTACACTTCTGAAAGGAATCCTGTGAACAATGGGACTAGTCAGAAGAAAGGAGTTCTTGAGATTGATACTCTGAATGCCATATTGGCTCAGAACAAGATATTGACTCAACAAGTCAATTTGATTTCTCAAAGTCTGTCTGGAATGCAAAATGCACCAAGCAGTACTAAGGAAGCTTCATCTGAGGAAGAAGCCTATGATCCTGAGAACCCTTCCATGGAAGAGGTGAATTACCTAGGAGAACCCTATGGAAACACCTACAATTCTTCATGGAGAAATCACCCCAATTTCTCATGGAAGAATCAAGAGAGACCTCAACAAGGTTTCAATAACAATAATGGTGGAAGAAACAGGCTTAGCAATAGCAAGCCTTTTCCATCATCTTCTCAGCAGCAGACAGAGAGTTCTAAGCAGAATACTTCTGACTTAGCAACAATGGTCTCTGATCTAATAAAGACCACTAAAAGTTTCATGAATGAAACAAGGTCCTCCATCAGAAATTTGGAAGGACAAGTGGGTCAGCTGAGCAAGAAAGTCACTGAACTCCCTCCTAGCACTCTCCCAAGTAATACAGAAGAAAATCCAAAAGGAGAGTGCAAAGCCATAGATATGGCCGAATATGGAGAGGAAAGAGAAGAGGAGGACGCCACTGAGGAAGACCTCAGTGAGCGTGTACCAATCTCCTCTGAGTTCCAATGGGAATCTGAGGCTCAAAATGAGACCATAGAGATTCCATTGGACTTACTTCTGCCATTCATGAGCTCTGATGAGTATTCTTCCTCTGAAGAGGATGAGTATGTCACTAAAGAGCAAGTTGCTAAATACCTTGGAGCAATCATGAAGCTAAATGACAAGTTATTTGGAAATGAGACTTGGGAGGATGAACCTCCCTTGCTCACCAAAGAACTGGATGACTTGTCTAGGCAGAAACTGCCTCAAAAGAGGCAGGATCCTGAGAAGTTTTCTATACCTTGTACCATAGGCACCATGACCTTCAAGAAGGCCTTGTGTGACTTAGGGTCAAGTGTAAACCTCATGCCCCTCTCTGTAATGGAGAAATTAGGGATCCTTGAGGTGCAAGCTGCAAGAATCTCATTAGAGATGGCAGACAATTCAAGAAAACAAGCTCATGGACTTGTAGAGAATGTTTTGGTGAAGATTGAAGACCATTACATTCCTACTGACTTCATAGTCCTAGAGACAGGGAAGTGCATGGATGAATCCATCATCCTTGGCAGACCCTTCCTAGCCACAGCAAAGGCTGTGATTGATGTTGATAGAGGAGAGTTGATCATTCAAGTGAATGGAGAATCCTTGGTGTTTAAGGCCCAAGGACATCCCTCTATCATCATGGAGAGGAAGCATGAAGAGCTTCTCTCAAAACAGAGCCAAGCAGAGCCCCCACAGTCAAACTCTAAGTTTGGTGTTGGGAGGCCACAACCAAACTCTAAGTTTGGTGTTGAACCCCCACATTCAAACTCTAAGTTTGGTGTTGGGAGGTTCCAACACGGTTCTGAGCATTTCTGAGGCTCCATGAGAGTCCTCTGTCAAGCTAATGACATTAAAGAAGCGCTTGTTGGGAGGCAACCCAATGTCTTATAGCTAACTATTTCCTTTTGTTATTTTATCTTTTTTGTAGGTTGATGATCATAAGAAGTCACAAAAACAATGAAAAAAGCAAAAACAGAATGAAAACAGGAAGAAAAACAGCACACCCTGGAGGAGAAGAAGCTGGCGTTCAAACGCCAGTAATGCTAGCTGTTGGGCGTTTAACGCCCAGTCTGGCACCATTCTGGGCGTTTAACGCCAGAAAGGGGCACCAGACGGCGTAAACGCCAGTAAGGGCAACACCTGGCGTTAAACGCCAGGAATGGGCACCAGCCCGGCGTTTAACGCCAGAAATAGCTCAAAACGTGATTTTGAGCAACATTTGGTGCAGGGATGACTTTTCCTTGACACCACAGGATCTGTGGACCCCACAGGACCCACCATCACTCTCTCTCTTCTTCCCCACTCACCAATCACCTCAATACCTCTTCCCCAAAAACCCTTCACCTATCAAATCCCATCTTTCTCTTCACCACTCACATCCATCCTTCATAAAACCCCACCAACCTCACCCTTCAAATTCAAACCACTTTCCCTCCCAAACCCACCCTCCATGGCCGAACCATTACACCCCTCTCTCCTATATATACCCTTCTTCAACCCTTCATTTTCACACAACCTAAACACCCTTTCTTTCCCTTATTGGCCGAACACACAAACCTTCCCCTCTTCCTCATTTCTTCTTCTTCTACTCTATTCTTTCTTCTTTTGCTCGAGGACGAGCAAACATTCTAAGTTTGGTGTGGTAAAAGCGTTGCTTTTTCATAACCGTTTATGGCATCCAAGGCCGGAGAAACCTCTAGAAAGAGGAAAGGGAAGGCAAAAGCTTCCACCTCCGAGTCATGGGAGATGGATAGATTCCTCTCAAGGGTGCATCAAGACCACTTCTATGAAGTTGTGGCCTTGAAGAAGGTGATCCCCGAGGTCCCCTTTTCACTCAAAAAGGGTGAATATCCGGAGATCCGCCATGAGATCCGAAGAAGAGGTTGGGAAGTACTTACCAACCCCATTCAACAAGTCGGAATCTTGATGGTTCAAGAGTTCTATGCCAATGCATGGATCACCAAGAACCATGACCAAAGTGTGAACCCAAATCCAAAGAATTATCTCACTATGGTTCGGGGGAATTGCTTGGATTTTAGTCCGGAGAGTGTGAGGGTGGCGTTCAACTTGCCTATGATGCAAGGAGATGAGCATCCTTACACTAGAAGGGTCAACTTTGATCAAAGGTTGGACCAAGTCCTCACAACCATATGTGAAGAGGGCGCACAATGGAAGCAAGATTCAAGAGGAAAGCCGGTTCAATTGAGAAGGCATGACCTCAAGCCCATGACTAGAGGATGGTTAGAGTTCATACAACGCTCAATCATTCCCACTAGCAACCGGTCCGAAGTTACCATAGACCGGGCCATCATGATTCATAGCATCATGATTGGAGAAGAAATAGAGGTTCATGAGGTTATAGCCCAAGAACTCTATAAGGTGGCGGACAAGACCTCCACCTTGGCAAGGTTAGCCTTTCCTCATCTCATCTGTCACCTCTGTTATTCAGTTGGAGTTGACATAGAGGGAGATACCCCCATTGATGAGGACAAGCCCATCACCAAGAAAAGGATGGAGTACACAAGAGACCCCTCTCACCATGAGATCCCTGAGATTCCTCAAGGGATGCACTTTCCTCCACAAAACTATTGGGAGCAACTAAACACCTCCCTAGGAGAATTGAGTTCCAACATGGGACAACTAAGGGTGGAGCATCAAGAACACTCCATTCTCCTCCATGAAATTAGAGAAGACCAAAGAATCATGAGGGAGGAGCAACAAAGACAAGGAAGAGACATTGAGGAGCTCAAGCACTCCATAGGATCTTCAAGAGCAAGAAAGAGCCGCCATCACTAAGGTGGACCCGTTCCTTGATTTCCTTGTTCTTTATTCTTCTGTTTTTCGATTTTTATGCCTTATGTTTATCCATGTTTGTGTCTTGTGATCATTAGTGTCTTTGTGTCTATGCCTTAAAGTTATGAATGTCCTATGAATCCATCACCTCTCTTAATAAAAACGTGCTTAATTGAAAAGGAAAGAATTGCATGAATTCTGAATTTTATAATAGTTTAATTATTTTGATGTGGTGGCAACACTTTTGTTCTCTGAATGTATGCTTGAACAGTGCATATGTCTTTTGAACTTGTGGTTCATGAATGTTGGCTCTTGAAAGAATGATGAAAAGGAGACATGTTACTGAAGATCTGAAAAATCATTAAAAATGATTCTTGAAGCAAGAAAAAGCAGAAAAAAAAGAAGGAAGCAAACGAAAAAAAAAAAAACCGAAAAAAAAAAAAGAAGAAAGAAAAAGAAAGAATAAGAGTTGTGATCCAAGGCAAATAAGAGTGTGCTTAAGAACCCTGGACACCTCTAATTGGGGACTTTAGCAAAGCTGAGTCACAATCTGAAAAGGTTCACCCAATTATGTGTCTGTGGCATGTATGTATCCGGTGGTAATACTGGAAGACAGAGTGCTTTGGGCCACAGCCAAGACTCAATAAGTAGCTGTGTTCAAGAATCATCATACTTAACTAGGAGAATCAATAACACTATCTGGATTCTAAGTTCCTAAGGAAGCCAATCATTCTGAGTTGCAAAGGATAGAGTGAGATGCCAAAACTGTTCAGAGGCAAAAAGCTAAAAGCCCCGCTCATCTAATTAATACTGATCTTCATAGATGTTTTTGGAGTTCATTGCATATTCTCTTCTTTTTATCTTATTTGATCTTCAGTTGCTTGGGGACAAGCAACAATTTAAGTTTGGTGTTGTGATGAGCGGATAATTTGTATGCTTTTTGGCATTGTTTTTAGTAGATTTTTAGTATGATCTAGTTAGTTTTTATTATATTTTTATTAGTTTTTAGTTAAAATTCACTTTTTTGGACTTTACTATGAGTTTGTGTGTTTTTCTGTGAATTCAGGTATTTTCTGGCTGAAATTGAGGGACCTGAGCAAAAATCTGATTCAGAGACTCAAAAGGACTGCAGATGCTGTTGGATTCTGACCTCCCTGCACTCGAAGTGGATTTTCTGGAGCTACAAAAGCCCAATTGGCGCGCTCTCAACGGCGTTGGAAAGTAGACATCCTGGGCTTTCCAGCAATATATAATAGTCCATACTTTGCCCAAGATTTGATGGCCCAAACCGGCGTTCAAAGTCACCTCAAGAAATTCCAGCGTTAAACGCCGGAACTGGCACCTAATTGGGAGTTAAACGCCCAAACTGGCACTAAAGCTGGCGTTTAACTCCAAGGAGAGTCTCTACACGAAATTGCTTCATTGCTCAGCCCAAGCACACACCAAGTGGGCCCGGAAGTGGATTTTTATGTCATTTACTCATCTATGTACTAGTTTTCTATAAGTAGGACCTTTACTATTGTATTAGGAGAGCCTTTTGATCATGTTTTTATGATTGAACCCTCTTTGGGAGGCTGGCCATTCGGCCATGCCTAGACCTTGTTCTTATGTATTTTCAACGGTGGAGTTTCTACACACCATAGATTAAGGTGTGGAGCTCTGCTGTACCTCGAGTATTAATGCAATTACTATTGTTCTTCCATTCAATTCCGCTTGTTCTTTTACCAAGATATCACTTGTTCTTCAACATGATGAAGGTGATGATTGACGCCCATCACCATTCTCACCCCATGAACAAGGTGACTGACAACCATTCTTGTTCTACAAGCATCTGAGGCTTAGTGAATATCTCTTGGATTCCTGATTGCACGATGCATGGTTGATCGCCTGACAACCGAGTGCTCGCCTGACAAACGAGCCAGCCATTCCGTGAGATCAGAGTCTTCGTGGTATAGGCAAGAACTGATGGCAGCATTCAAGAGAATCCGGAAGGTCTAACCTTGTCTGTGGTATTCTGAGTAGGATTCAATGATTGAATGACTGTGACGTGCTTCAAACCTGTAACCTACTGGGCGTTAGTGACAGACGCAAAAGAGTGATTCTATTCCGGTAGGGGAGGGAACCAAACCGGTGATTGGCAGTACTGTGACAGAGTGCGTGCATTAGCTTTCACTGCGCGGATGGGAGGTAGCTGCTGACAACAGTGAAACCCTACACGAGCTTGCCATGGAAAGGAGTAAGAAGGATTGGATGAAGGCAGTAGGAAAGCAGAGAGACGGAAGGGAAGGCATCTTCATACACTTGTCTGAAGCTCTTACACCAATGATATACATAAGTATCACTATCCTTATCTTCTATGGTATTTTCGTTCATCATCATATACATTTGAGTTTGCCTGACTAAGATTTACAAGATGACCATAGCTTGCTTCAATGCTAACAATCTCCGTGGGATCGACCCTTACTCACGTAAGGTATTACTTGGACGACCCAGTGCACTTGCTGGTTAGTTGTGTGAAGTTGTAGTGATCACAATTTCACGCACCATTGCCCCTACCCAGCTTCACCCCAACTCCTGGGGTTTCTTGAAAATTTATCAATTCATTAGCCAGGCTCTGGATTTCCCGACTTCTCTGAAAATATTTTTCCATCTTTTTCATATGACCAAGCCTTTTAGTGGGCTGAATAACAAACAACAATGGGTTTCCTTCCGAGCCATACAAGGTCGGAGGGTTTTTACCCTTTTTGATGAATCTTTTCATGACTTTAAAAATTTCTTTTTCAAAGTACAAGCTGTAGAGGGTCATCACCCCTTTTTTCTGGATGATAATTCTTTTCCTCGCTTTCCTTTATACTGGCTGGAGGCCTTTCCTTGTGAGAAATATGGTCTGGATGACCTGGATGAGGTAGAGGTTGCTGTCGTGGGGTTCCTCCGAGAAGTGTGGGGGAGGGCCCCATATTTGGATACTAAAAAATTTCTCCAGGGGTCTCCGACCTTTGTTCAATCACAGCTAGGTAGTTTTCTCTGATCTGTTAAGTTTCCGACTTATTAACTGATCATCCCGACTTGTTTGCTTTTTTAACTATTATTTTTTTTTTCCAGAAATGGCAAAGACAAATGCTCAAGAATCCTTTCAGAGGGTCCAGGAGGCTAAAGCTAAGTCTCGCGCTCGGTCTGGTGGTGCCAGGGTTATCTCTCCTCCTCCTCCCCCTCGCAACACTGGGACTTCTTCCAAGCCTATTGTAATTTATTCTTCAGCTCCCTCTCAGTCGCTCCCCATCGTCCGACCTTCCCCCGATCTAAAGAAGCGCAAGACTTTAGAGTCTGGTGCTTCTGAGGTTAGGGCAGATGCCCTTGAGTTTGTCCGAAAGAATATCTATCCCCATGTTCGTATAGGCATGGATGATATGTCTGTTCGGGGTCATCTTACCACTATGGTTGAGGAAAGTCTTAAGGCGGCGGGGGTTTGCGGTAAGCTCTTGGATATCTTTGAGAAGGCTCCCCTCAGCTCTTTAGGGACGACCTTGAAGGTCGAGGAGCTAGAGGGGAGGCTTCGCTCATATCAGGAGCATGAGGGAGAGTTGAAGAAAGAAATTGCCAAGTTGAGGGAGGAGAGAGATACCTTTCGGGAGAAGGGGAAAGCTTTGCAGGTCCAGTACAACATGGAGGTGGAGCTGAGGAAAACGGCGCAGGCCAGTTATCAAAGCTTATTCAAGGACCTTGTGTCTGTGAAGAACGATCTGTTGAACTCTCGGAAGGCATATAATGAGTTGGAGGACTCAATTGCTGATGGCGCCGAGGAGTCTTGGAGGATTTTCTTGGAGCAAGTCAGGGTCATTGCTCCCGACTTGGATCTTTCTCCTTTACATCCTGACAAAGTTGTTATTGATGGTGCCATCGTGGATCCTCCTGCCCCCGTGGTTGTTTCCGAGTCGGAATTGAAGACTCGTGGGCAGAGGATAATTGAGTCCCCTCCACGACCTAAAGACGCTCCGAGTTCTTCAGATGTTCCTCCGATCCCTTCATCTCCCATGGATGCTTCTGGTGCTCCTCCCGATTTCGGTGGTGATGACTCGTCTGCTGTGAAAAAATGATCTTTGGCTATTTTGGGGGTCCGGCCTGTGGGCCCCCCATTTTTAAACTCTTTATTTATTTCGTTCTTGGTTGTGTAGTTTGAACAATTTCTTTTGGCCTTTTAAGGCCGTTAACAAAATGTTTTGGCGAGTGCCCTTTTTTGAATAAGGGTTTCGATTAACAAATAAATACCCTTTTTTGGATAAGGGTTTAAGTTACCTTGTGCGCGCATGCTTTTCTGTTTTTCTGAATTCCCCTTGGCTTTTTCTTGAAAACCTTTCTTTTTTGGCTTGTTTGTTTTTCAGAATTTTTCGTTTAAGGATTTTTGGGATATCCTTTAAACTTCTTCCTAGGTTTTCCTATCTCTTTTGTTATCCCTCACACTCAACTTTTGTTCTAGCGAGTTCCTATGACTTAGATTATTTTTGCGATGCGTTTTTCTTCTACTCGGTTCTACGCTCCGATTTAAGAATCGGTGTGTTTCCGAGCTTTCCTGTTCGAAATATCGTTCCGACTTATGAGTCGGATTTGATTCCGAGTTTTTACGATCGACTCATATAATCTCTTTACACCGACTTGTACCTCGTCGTTTTATCCTGACGACCATTTAGGTCGGTTCATGGGATTTTCACGTTTTGTCGAGCTTAAGTCGGTGCGTTTCGTAGAAGGACTTAGAAAAATGAAGAAGGATATTATAAGAGATATTATGAATGAAAAAGAACTTTATTAATTGGGGAGGTACCTTCTTTTGCTACTAAGGGTCTTGATAGCCTATTTTTCCCTTAGCCTCTACTATGATGCCTCGTTAAAAACCCTTCTCCAGAAAAAACCCTTTTTGGGAAAAAATCATGAAGTTGGGAAAAGAGTACATCAGGGAGTAGAGTTCGCTTTTAACTGTAGTACCTTTTCATATTACAAGCATGCCACGACCTTGGTAGCTCAGTGCCGTTTAGGTCGGTTACTTTATAATAACCTTTTCCTAGGACTTCATTGACTTTGTATGGTCCCTTCCAATTTGCGGCGAGCTTTCCTTCTCCCGATTTGTTGACTCCAATGTCGTTTCTGATTAAGACCAAATCATCTGAAGCAAACGTTCTTCGAATGACTTTTTTGTTGTACCTTGTAGTCATTCTTTGTTTCAACGCAGCTTCTCTTATCTGGGCACCTTCTCGGACTTCGGGGAGTAAGTCGAGCTCTTCTTTGTGTCCCTGTATATTTCCGACCTCATCATGGAGAATTACCCTTGGGCTTTGCTCATTGATTTCTATTGGAATCATGGCTTCCACGCCGTAGACTAGTCGGAAAGGTGTTTCTCCCGTGGCGGATTGGGGTGTTGTCCTGTAGGCCCATAGCACTTGAGGGAGCTCTTCAGCCCAAGCCCCTTTTGCTTCTTGCAGTCTCTTCTTTAGCCCTGCTAGTATGACTTTGTTAGCTGCCTCGGCTTGCCCATTGGCTTGTGGGTGTTCTACCGAGGTAAACTGATGCTTGATTTTCATACTGGCCACTAAGCTTCTGAAGGTAGCATCGGTGAATTGGGTTCCATTATCCGTAGTGATGGAATAAGGTATCCCATATCTTGTGATGATATTTTTGTAGAGAAACCTGCGACTTCTCTGAGCGGTGATGGTGGCTAATGGTTCTGCTTCTATCCACTTTGTGAAGTAATCTATTCCCATGATCAAGTATTTGACTTGTCCTGGCGCTTGGGGAAAAGGACCTAATAAGTCCATTCCCCATTTTGCAAAAGGCCATGGAGAAGTGATACTAATGAGCTCTTCTGGTGGAGCCACGTGGAAATTTGCATGCATCTGACACGGTTGACATTTTTTCACAAATTCTGTGGCATCTTTCTGCAAGGTCGGCCAGTAGAATCCAGCTCGGATAACTTTTCTGGCTAGTGACCTTGCTCCGAGATGATTTCCGCAGATCCCGCTATGTACTTCCTCCAATACCTCAGTGGTTCTTGAGGTCGGTACGCATTTTAACAATGGTGTCGATATCCCTCTTCGGTAAAGGACATTTCTTACCAAAGTGTAATGCTGTGCTTCCCTTCGGATTCTTTTGGCTTCCTTTTCCTCTTTAGGGAGGATGTCGAATTTCAGATATTCGACTAAGGGGTTCATCCACCCGAGGTTCAAACCGACTACTTCAAGTACCTCTTGCTTATCTTTTGTTACTGAGGGTTCCTGGAGGGTTTCTTGGATCAGGCTTCTATTGTTCCCTCCTGGTTTGGTGCTTGCTAACTTGGATAGGGCATCTGCTCTGCTGTTCAGATCCCGAGTTATGTGTTTTACCTCGGTTTCTGCAAAGCGCCCAAGGTGCTCCAAAGTTTTTTCCAAGTACCTCTTCATACTAGGGTCCTTTGCCTGATACTCTCCGCTTATTTGGGAGGTCACCACCTGTGAGTCGCTGTATATCATCACTTTTGTAGCACCGACTTCTTCTGCTAATTTTAGCCCAGCAATCAAGGCTTCATATTCTGCCTGATTATTTGAGGCTGGGAATTCAAATTTTAGAGAAACCTCTATCTGGGTTCCTCTTTCATCTACCAATATTATGCCTGCGCCGCTTCCCGTTTTGTTGGAGGATCCGTCTACATAGAGTTCCCATGTAGTCGGCTTTTCCTCTTGGTCTCCTGCGTATTCCGCTACGAAGTCGGCGAGACATTGAGCTTTTATTGCTGTCCGAGTTTCATATTTTAGATTGAATTCGGAGAGCTCTATTGCCCATTGAACCATTCTCCCTGCAACATCCGTCTTTTGGAGGATTTGCTTCATGGGTTGGTTTGTGCGGACTCTTATTGTGTGAGCTTGAAAGTAAGGTCGTAGTCTTCATGAGGCTATCACTAAGGAGTAGGCAAACTTTTCAAGTTTGTGGTACCTTAGTTCAGGGCCTTGTAGGACCTTACTGATGAAATAGACCGGGTGCTGTCCGACCTCGTCTTCTTTTATCAGGGCTGACGAGACAGCTCTATTTGCTACGGATAAGTACAAGACGAGGTCTTTTCCTGGTACTGGTCGGGTTAAGATAGAAGGTTGGCTTAGAAATTTTTTGAACTCTGGAACGCCTCCTCACATTCCGGAGTCCATTCAAATTGGCATCCCTTTCTTAATAAGGAGAATAATGGAAGGGATTTTAATGCCGATCCTGCCAAGAATCTGGAGAGGGCTGCAAGTCGGCCATTGAGCTGTTGGACTTCTCTCAAACAAGTCGGGCTTTTCATTTCTAGGATGGCTCTACATTTATCGGGATTGGCCTCAATCCCTCTTTGTGTTAGCATAAATCCTAGAAATTTTCCTGCCTCTACTGCAAAGGCGCATTTTGCTGGATTTAATCTCATCCCATGCAGCCTTATGGTGTCGAAGACTTGTGAGAGATCGGATAAGAGGTCGATTTCTTCCTTGGTTTTTACTAGCATGTCGTCGACGTATACCTCCATTAAAGTCCCCAGGTGAGAGGAAAACACTTTATTCATCAACCTTTGATATGTGGCTCCTGCATTCTTTAATCCGAATGGCATGACCACGTAGCAGTAGTTGGCTCGAGGTGTGATGAATGATGTTTTTTCCTGGTCGGGCCCATACATCGGAATTTGATTATATCCCGAGTAGGCGTCCATGAATGATAAGTATTGGTACCCCGAGCTGGAGTCCACTAGGGTATCAATATTTGGTAGGGGATAAGGGTCCTTAGGACATGCCTTATTTAGGTCGGTATAGTCGACGCACATTCTCCATTTACCATTTTGTTTTTTGACTAGCACTACATTGGCTAGCCATGTTGGGTACTTGACCTCTCTAATAAAGCCGGCTTCCAGGAGCGCCTGTACTTGCTCTTCTACTATTAGGGCTCGTTCGGGGCCGAGCTTGCGTCTTCTTTGCTGTACAGGTCGGGATCCTGGATAAACCGAGAGCTTGTGGGACATGAGCTCGGGGTCAATCCCAGGCATGTCGGAGGCCTTCCAGGCGAAGAGATCGGAATTATCTCTTAGGAGCTTAATCAACCCTTGTTTTAAAGTTTCCCCTAGGTTGGCTCCTATGTGAGTGTTTTTCCCTTCCTCTTCACCAACCTGTATCTCCTCGGTTTTTCCTCCCGGTTGTGGTCGCAGCTCTTCTTTGGCCTTTGCACTGCCGAGTTCTATTGTGTTGACTTCTTTGCCCTTTCCCCTTAGGTTTAGGCTTTCGTTGTAGCACTTCCTTGCTAGTTTTTGATCTCCCCTTACCGTTGCTATTCCTGCTGAGGTCGGGAATTTCATGCAGAGGTGAGGGGTAGATACCACTGCTCCGAGTCGATTGAGGGTAGCTCTGCCGATTAGAGCATTATAAGCTGACCCCACATCGATGACTATGAAGTCTATGCTCAGAGTTTTTGATTTTTCCCCTTTTCCAAAAGTAGTGTGAAGGGGTAAAAATCCTAGTGGTTTTATTGGCGTGTCCCCTAATCCATATAGGGTGTCGGGGTAGGCTCTTAGTTCTTTCTCATCTAACCCTAGCTTGTCGAAAGCAGGCTTGAAGAGAATGTCCGCCGAGCTTCCTTGGTCTACTAGGGTTCTGTGGAGATGGGCATTTGCTAGGATCATAGTTATTACCACTGGGTCATCGTGTCCAGGGATTATTCCTTGCCCATCTTCTTTTGTGAATGAAATGGTGGGGAGGTCGGGTGACTCTTCCCCGACCTGGTAGACTCTCTTGAGATGTCTTTTGCGAGAGGATTTGGTGAGTCCTCCTCCCGCAAATCCCCCTGAGATCATATGGATATGTCTTTCTGGGGTTTGCGGTGGTGGGTCTCTTCTGTCCATATCATCTCGCTTTCTCTTTCCGTGACCGTCCGACCTCTCTATGAGATATCTATCAAGCCGACCTTCTCTAGCCAGCTTTTCTATCACATTCTTAAGGTCGTAACAGTCGTTAGTGGAGTGACCATATATTTTATGGTACTCGCAGTAGTCGCTGCGGCTTCCCCCTTTTTTATTTTTAATGGGTCTAGGGGGTGGCAGTCTTTCAGTATTGCAAATCTCTCTATATACATCCACTATAGAAACTTTCAGAGGAGTATAAGAGTGATATTTCCTTGGCCTTTCGAGACTGAGCTCTTCTCTTTTCTTGGTTTCCCTTTCCCTCTCTTTTGTTGAGGGATGGAGCCCAGGTCGTCCGCTCAGGTCTCTCAGTTTGCGTTTTCCTCCATGTTGATGTACTTTTCAGCCATCTCTTGTACATCACTTAGAGAAACGGGGTGTCTTTTAGATATGGACTTTGAGAAGGGACCTTCTCTAAGCCCATTGACTAGCCCCATTATGACTGCCTCTGTGGGCAGGTCCTGGATCTCCAAACATGCTTTGTTGAATCTTTCCATATAGGCTCGTAAAGATTCCCCGACCTCCTGTTTTACTCCCAGGAGGCTCGGTGCATGTTTTACCTTGTCTTTTTGAATTGAGAACCTCATCAAAAACTTCCTTGAGAGGTCTTCAAAGCTTGTGATCGATCTTGGGGGAAGGCTGTCGAACCACTTCATCGCAGCTTTTGATAAGGTGGTCGGAAAAGCCTTGCATCGAGTAGCGTCGGAAGCATCAGCTAGGTACATCCGACTTTTGAAATTGCTTAGGTGATGCTTTGGATCCGTAGTTCCATCGTAGAGGTCCATATCAGGGCTTTTGAAGTTTCTCGGAACTTTTGCCCTCATTATGTCCTCGCTAAAAGGATCTTCTTCACCTAAGAGTGACTCTTCTTGGTCGTTGCGGGAGTTGTGACTTGATGAGCGGATAATTTATACACTTTTTGGCATTGTTTTTAGTATGTTTTTAGTAGTTTTAGTTTAGTTTTTATTATATTTTTATTAGTTTTTAGTTAAAATTCACTTTTCTGGACTTTACTATGAGTTTGTGTGTTTTTCTGTGATTTCAGGTATTTTCTGGCTGAAATTGAGGGACCTGAGCAAAAATCTGATTCAGAGACTGAAAAGGACTGCAGATGCTGTTGGATTCTGACCTCCCTGCACTCGAAGTGGATTTTCTGGAGCTACAGAAGCCCAATTGGCGCGCTCTCAACGGCGTTGGAAAGTAGACATCCTGGGCTTTCCAGCAATATATAATAGTCCATACTTTGCCCAAGATTTGATGGCCCAAACCGGCGTTCAAAGTCACCTACAGAAATTCCAGTGTTAAACGCCGGAACTGGCACCTAATTGGGAGTTAAACGCCCAAACTGGCATAAAAGCGGGCGTTTAACTCCAAGACAAGTCTCTACACGAAAATGCTTCATTGCTCAGCCCAAGCACACACCAAGTGGGCCCGGAAGTGGATTTTTATGTCATTTACTCATCTTTGTACACCTTAGGCTACTAGTTTTCTATAAGTAGGACCTTTTACTATTGTATTTAAAAAAGAAGATAATCTGGGTAGCTATCTTTGTTTTTATGCTATCTTAGACCTCTGGGAGGCTGGCCATTCGGCCATGCCTAGACCTTGTTCTTATGTATTTTCAACGGTGGAGTTTCTACACACCATAGATTAAGGTGTGGAGCTCTGCTGTACCTCGAGTATTAATGCAATTACTATTGTTCTTCTATTCAATTCCGCTTGTTCTTTATCCAAGATATCACTTGTTCTTCAACTTGATGAATGTGATGATCCGTGACACTCATCATCATTCTCACCTATGAACAAGGTGACTGACAACCATTCTTGTTCTACAAGCATATGAGGCTTAGTGAATATCTCTTGGATTTCTGATTGCATGATGCATGGTTGATCGCCTGACAACCGAGTGCTCGCCTGACAAACGAGCCAGCCATTCCATGAGATCAGAGTCTTCGTGGTATAGGCAAGAACTGATGGCAGCATTCAAGAGAATCCGGAAGGTCTAACCTTGTCTGTGGTATTCTGAGTAGGATTCAATGATTGAATGACTGTGACGTGCTTCAAACTCCTGAGGGCGGGACGTTAGTGACAGACGCCAAAAGAATCACTGGATTCTATTCCGGTCTGATTGAGAACCGACAGATGGATAGCCTATGCTGTGACAGAGCATCAGGAACGTATTTCCAATGAGAGGATGGGAGGTAGCCATTGACAACGGTGAAACCCTTGCATAAGCTTGCCATGGAAAGGAGTAAGAAGGATTGGATGAAGACAGTAGGAAAGCAGAGAGACGGAAGGGAAGGCATCTTCATACGCTTATCTGAAGTTCCTACCAATGATATACATAAGTATCTCTATCTTTATCTTTTATGTTATTTTCGTTTATCACCATATCCATTTGAGTCTGCCTGACTAAGATTTACAAGATGACCATAGCTTGCTTCATACCACCAATCTCCGTGGGATCGACCCTTACTCGCGTAAGGTTTATTACTTGGACGACCCAGTGCACTTGCTGGTTAGTTGTGCGAAGTTGTGTTTATGCCATGGTATTGAGCACCAAGTCTTTGGAGCCATTACTAGGGATTGTTTATGTTTTGAAAAGTATTGATCACAATTTCGTGCACCAAGTTTTTGGCGCCGTTGCCGGGGATTGTTCAAGTTTTGAGCAAGCTTTTTGTCCGGTAACATCAGTGCCAAATTTCTGATCCGGCAACAAGCACCAAGTTTTTGGCGCCGTTGCCGGGGATTGTTCTTGTGTATGGACAACTGACGGTTTATCTTGTTGCTTAGATTAGGTATTTATTTTATTTTATCTTTTTTCGAAATTCTTGAAGATGAATTCTAGAGTTTCATGGTGATTTGTTGAAATCTGGCTGGCTGAGAAGCCATGTCTAATCTCATTGGACCGAGGTTTCAACTTATCATCACAGAAGCTTGTTGATTTTTATCAATCTTGCTTTTGGAGCAGTGATCTGCTAAGGCTTGGCTGGCTTTTGGCCATGTCTAGTGTTTTGGACCGAAGCTTTCTTTGAAAGCTTGGCTGGCTGTGAAGCCATGTCTAATTCCTGGACCGGAGTCTTAGACTAGCATTGCACTGATTCCTGGAATTCTCATTAAGAATTTTGATATCTTTTTCCACTTAATTTTCGAAAAGCACAAAAAAAAAATTACAAAATCATAAAATCCAAAAATATTTCTTGTTTGAGTCTAGAGTCTCATCATAAGTTTGGTGTCAATTGCATGTTTCTGTTCTTCTTGCATTTTTCGAATTTATGCATGTGTCTTCATTGATCTTCAAAGTGTTCTTGATGATCTCCTTGTTTTGATCTTTGAATTCTATTGACTTGAGTATTTTGTTGTTCTCATATGCATTCTCATCTTGTTAGTGTCAGTAGTGTACAAACTGCTAAGTTTGGTGTCTTGCATGCATTGTTATTTGATTCTTGTTGCATTTTGATTACTAAAAATCCAAAAAAAATTTTTTAATTTGTGTCTTTTCAAGTCAATAATACAAAGAATTGAAGATTCAGAACATACTGCAGAGGAATTACACAGAAAAAGCTGAGCAGTCAAAAATGCCCAGTGAAGAAGGCAGACTGGCGTTTAAACGCCAGCCAGGGTACCTGGTTGGGCGTTTAACGCCCAAAGAGGTAGCATTTTGGGCGTTAAACGCCAGAATGTATACCATTCTGGGCGTTTAACGCCAGGATGGTGCTAGGAGGAAGATTTTGTTTTCAAAATCAATTTTTTTCAAGTTTTCAAAGTTTTTCAAAACCAAATCTTTTTCAAATCATATCTTTTCAATCAAATGTTTTCAAAATCAATTTCTTTCCTTTTTCAAAGATACTTACCAACAATTAATGATTTGATTGACCATTTTTTGCCTTTTCTATTAAGAAAGGTTTTATGTTTGAATCATATCTTTTCTTGTTAGGCAAGTCATTAATATTTCTTTTAAAATCATATCTTTTCAAATTGTTTTCAAATCATATCTTTTAAAAATTGTTTTCAAATCATATCTTCTCAATCACATCTTTTTAAAACCATAACTTTTCAATCAAATCTTTTTAACCTCATCTTTTTCAAAATAGTTTTCAATCAAATCTTTTTTATTTCTAATTTCAAAATCTTTTTCAAAAATCACTTGATCTCTCTCTCACTCTTGTTTTCGAAAATCAATTAAGTGTTTTTCAAAATGCTTTCAAAATCTTTTACTTAATTTTCGAAAATCCTCTTCCCTCCTTCTCACATCCTTCTATCTATGGAGTACTACTCCTTCTTAATGCACAATTCGAACTCTAACTAATCAAGTTCGAATTCTTCTACCTTCTTTTTCCTCTATTTTTCTTTTCCTCTGACACTTCAAGGAATCTCTGTACTGTGACATAGAGGATTCCACATTTCTCTTGTTCTCTTCTCCTTCATATGAGCAGGAGCAGAGACAAAGGCATTCTTGTTGAAGCTGACCCTGAACCCGAAAGGACCTTGAAGAGAAAGCTAAGAGAAGCCAAAGCACAACTCTCTTTAGAGGACCTGACCGAATTCTTCAAAGAGGAAGAAGACATGGCAGCCGAAAACAACAACAATGTAAACAATGCAAGGAAGGTGCTGGGTGACTTTACTGCACCTACTCCTGATTTCTATGGGAGAAGCATCTCTATCCCTGCCATTGGAGCAAACAACTTTGAGCTTAAGCCTCAATTAGTTTCTCTAATGCAACAGAATTGCAAGTTCCATGGACTTCCAATGGAAGATCCTCATCAGTTCTTAGCTGAATTCTTGCAAATCTGTGACACAGTCAAGACTAATGGGGTTAACCCTGAGGTACAGACTGATGCTATTCCCTTTTGCTGTAAGAGACAGAGCTAGAATATGGTTGGACTCTCAACCTAAAGAAAGCCTGGACTCTTGGGAAAAGCTAGTCAATGCCTTCTTGGCAAAGTTCTTTCCACCACAAAGATGGAGTAAGCTTAGAGTGGAAGTCCAAACCTTCAGACAGAAGGATGGAGAATCCCTCTATGAAGCTTGGGAAAGATACAAACAATTGATCAGAAAATGTCCCTCAGACATGCTTTCTGAATGGAGCATCATAGGTATCTTCTATGATGGTCTCTCTGAACTATCCAAGATGTCTTTGGATAGCTCTGCTGGAGGATCTCTTCATCTGAAGAAGACGCCTGCAGAAGCTCAAGAGCTAATTGAAATGGTTGCAAATAACCAATTCATGTACACTTCTGAAAGGAATACTGTGAATAATGGGACTAATCAGAAGAAAGGAGTTCTTGAGATTGACACTCTGAACGCCATTTTGGCTCAGAATAAAATATTGACTCAACAAGTCAATTTGATTTCTCAAAGTCTGTCTGGAATGCAAAATGCACCAAGCAGTACTAAGGAGGCTTCATCTGAGGAAGAAGCTTATGATCCTGAGAACCCTTCCATGGAAGAGGTGAATTACCTAGGAGAACCCTATGGAAACACCTATAATTCTTCATGGAGAAATCACCCAAATCTCTCATGGAAGAATCAAGAGAGACCTCAACAAGGTTTCAATAACAATAATGGTGGAAGAAACAGGTTTAGCAATAGCAAGCCTTTTCCATCATCTTCTCAGCAACAGACAGAGAGTTCTAAGCAGAATACTTCTGACTTAGCAACAATGGTCTCTGATCTAATAAAGACCACTCAAAGTTTCATGAATGAAACAAGGTCCTCCATCAGAAATTTGGAAGGACAAGTGGGTCAGCTGAGCAAGAAAGTTACTGAACTCCCTCCTAGCACTCTCCCAAGTAACACAGAAGAAAATCCAAAAGGAGAGTGCAAAGCCATAAACATGGCCGAATATGGAGAGGAAAGAGAGGAGGAGGACGCCACTGAGGAAGACCTCAGTGGGCGTGTACCAATCTCCTCTGAGTTCCTCAATGAGGAACAATGGGAATCTGAGGCTCAAAATGAGACCATAGAGATTCCATTGGATTTACTTCTACCTTTCATGAGCTCTGATGAGTATTCTTCCTCTGAAGAGGATGAGTATGTCACTGAAGAGCAAGTTGCTAAATATCTTGGAGCAATCATGAAGCTAAATGACAAGTTATTTGGAAATGAGACTTGGGAGGATGAACCACCTTTGCTCATCAAAGAACTGGATGACTTGTCTAGGCAGAAATTACCTCAAAAGAGGCAGGATCCTGGGAAGTTTTCTATACCTTGTACCATAGGCACCATGACCTTCAAGAAGGCCTTGTGTGACTTAGGGTCAAGTGTAAACCTCATGCCCCTCTCTGTAATGGAGAAATTAGGGATCTTTGAGGTGCAAGCTGCAAGAATCTCATTAGAGATGGCAGACAATTCAAGAAAACAAGCTCATGGACTTGTAGAGAATGTTTTGGTGAAGATTGAAGACCATTACATCCCTACTGATTTCATAGTCCTAGAGACTGGGAAGTGCATGGATGAATCCATCATCCTTGGCAGACCCTTCCTAGCCACAGCAAAGGCTGTGATTGATGTTGATAGAGGAGAGTTGATCATTCAAGTGAATGGAGAATCCTTGGTGTTTAAGGCCCAAGGACATCCCTCTATCATCATGGAGAGGAAGCATGAAGATCTTCTCTCAAAACAGAGCCAAGCAGAGCCCCCACAGTCAAACTCTAAGTTTGGTGTTGGGAGGCCACAACCAAACTCTAAGTTTGGTGTTGAACCCCCACACTCAAACTCTAAGTTTGGTGTTGGGAGGTTCCAACACGGTTCTGAGTATTTCTGAGGCTCCATGAGAGTCCTCTGTCAAGCTAATGACATTAAAGAAGCGCTTGTTGGGAGGCAACCCAATGATTATAATTTATATAGTTTCTTTTGTTATTTTATGTTTTTTGTAGGTTGATGATCATAAGAAGTCACAAAAACAATGAAAAAAGCAAAAACAGAATGAAAAACAGGAAGAAAAGCAGCACACCCTGGAGGAGAAGAAGCTGGCGTTCAAACGCCAGTAATGCTAGCTGTTGGGCGTTTAACGCCCAGTCTGGCACCATTCTGGGCGTTTAGCGCCAGAAAGGGACACCAGACTGGCGTTAAACGCCAGTAAAGGGCAACAACCTGGCGTTAAACGCCAGGAATGGGCACCAGCCCGGCGTTTAACGCCAGAAATAGCTCAAAACGTGATTTTGAGCAACATTTGGTGCAGGGATGACTTTTCCTTGACACCACAGGATCTGTGGACCCCACAGGACCCCACCATCACTCTCTCTCTTCTTCTCCCATTCACCAATCACCTCAATACCTCTTCCCCAAAAACCCTTCACCTATCAAATCCCATCTTTCTCTTCACCACTCACATCTATCCTTCATAAAACCCCACCAACCTCACCCTTCAAATTCAAACCACTTTCCCTCCCAAACCCACCCATAATGGCCGAACCATTACCCCCCTCTCTCCTATATATACCCTTCTTCAACCCTTCATTTTCACACCACCTTCCCCCTCTTCCTCATTTCTTCTTCATCTACTCTCTTCTTTCTTCTTTTGCTCGAGGACGAGCAAACATTTTAAGTTTGGTGTGGTAAAAGCGTTGCTTTTTCGTTTTTCCATAACCATTTATGGCATCCAAGGCCGGAGAAACCTCTAGAAAGAGGAAAGGGAAGGCAAAGGCTTCCACCTCCGAGTCATGGGAGATGGATAGATTCCTCTCAAGGATGCATCAAGACCACTTCTATGAAGTTGTGGCCTTGAAGAAGGTGATCCCCGAAGTCCCCTTTTCACTCAAAAAGGGTGAATATCCGGAGATCCGCCATGAGATCCGAAGAAGAGGTTGGGAAGTACTTACCAACCCCATTCAACAAGTCGGAATCTTGATGGTTCAAGAGTTCTATGCCAATGCATGGATCACCAAGAACCATGACCAAAGTGTGAACCCGAATCCAAAGAATTATCTCACTATGGTTCGGGGGAAATACTTGGATTTTAGTCCGGAGAGTGTGAGGGTGGCGTTCAACTTGCCTATGATGCAAGGAGATGAGCACCCTTACACTAGAAGGGTCAACTTTGATCAAAGGTTGGACCAAGTCCTCACAATCATATGTGAAGAGGGCGCACAATGGAAGCAAGATTCAAGAGGAAAGCCGGTTCAATTGAGAAGGCATGACCTCAAGCCCATGGCTAGAGGATGGTTAGAGTTCATACAACGCTCAATCATTCCCACTAGCAACCGGTCCGAAGTTACCATAGACCGGGCCATCATGATCCATAGCATCATGATTGGAGAAGAAATAGAAGTTCATGAGGTTATAGCCCAAGAACTCTACAAGGTGGCGGACAAGACCTCCACTTTGGCAAGGTTAGCCTTTCCTCATCTCATCTGTCACCTCTGTTATTCAGTTGGAGTTGACATAGAAGGAGATACCCCCATTGATGAGGACAAGCCCATCACCAAGAAAAAGATGGAGTACACAAGAGACCCCTCTCATCAAGAAATCCCTGAGATACCTCAAGGGATGCACTTTCCTCCACAAAATTATTGGGAGCAATTAAACACCTCCCTAGGAGAATTGAGTTCCAACATGGGACAACTAAGGGTGGAGCATCAAGAACACTCCATTCTCCTCCATGAAATTAGAGAAGACCAAAGAATCATGAGGGAGGAGCAACAAAGACAAGGAAGAGACATTGAGGAGCTCAAGCACTCCATAGGATCTTCAAGAGCAAGAAAGAGCCGCCATCACTAAGGTGGACCCGTTCCTTGATCTCCTTGTTCTTTATTCTTCTGTTTTTCGATTTTTATGCTTTATGTTTGTCCATGTTTGTGTCTTGTGATCATTAGTGTCTTAGTGTCTATGCCTTAAAGTTATGAATGTCCTATGAATCCATCACCTTTCTTGAATAAAAACGTGCTTAATTGAAAAGGAAAGAATTGCATGAATTCTGAATTTTATAATAGTTTAATTATTTTGATGTGGTGGCAACACTTTTGTTCTCTGAATGTATGCTTGAACAGTGCATATGTCTTTTGAATTTGTGGTTCATGAATGTTGGCTCTTGAAAGAATGATGAAAAAGGAGACATGTTACTGAGGATCTGAAAAATCATAAAAATGATTCTTGAAGCAAGAAAAAGCAGTGAATACAAAAAAAAAGAGAGAAAAAGCAAAAAAAAAAATCGAAAAAAAAAAAGAGAAAAAGAAAGAAATAAAGTTGTGATCCAAGGCAAATAAGAGTGTGCTTAAGAACCCTGGACACCTCTAATTGGGGACTTTAGCAAAGCTAAGTCACAATCTGAAAAGGTTCACCCAATTATGTGTCTGTGGCATGAATGTATCCAGTGGTAATACTGGAAGACAGAGTGCTTTGGGCCACGGCCAAGACTCAATAAGTAGCTGTGTTCAAGAATCATCATACTTAACTAGGAGAATCAATAACACTATCTGGATTCTGAGTTCCTAAAGAAGCCAATCATTCTGAGTTGCAAAGGATAGAGTGAGATGCCAAAACTATTCAGGGGCAAAAAGCTAAGAGCCCCACTCATCTAATTAATACTGATCTTCATAGATGTTTTTGGAGTTCATTGCATATTCTCTTCTTTTTATCTTACTTGATTTTCAGTTGCTTGGGGACAAGCAACAATTTAAGTTTGGTGTTGTGATGAGCGGATAATTTATACACTTTTTGGCATTGTTTTTAGTATGTTTTTAGTAGTTTTAGTTTAGTTTTTATTATATTTTTATTAGTTTTTAGTTAAAATTCACTTTTCTGGACTTTACTATGAGTTTGTGTGTTTTTCTGTGATTTCAGGTATTTTCTGGCTGAAATTGAGGGACCTGAGCAAAAATCTGATTCAGAGACTGAAAAGGACTGCAGATGCTGTTGGATTCTGACCTCCCTGCACTCGAAGTGGATTTTCTGGAGCTACAGAAGCCCAATTGGCGCGCTCTCAACGGCGTTGGAAAGTAGACATCCTGGGCTTTCCAGCAATATATAATAGTCCATACTTTGCCCAAGATTTGATGGCCCAAACCGGCGTTCAAAGTCACCTACAGAAATTCCAGCGTTAAACGCCGGAACTGGCACCTAATTGGGAGTTAAACGCCCAAACTGGCATAAAAGCGGGCGTTTAACTCCAAGACAAGTCTCTACACGAAAATGCTTCATTGCTCAGCCCAAGCACACACCAAGTGGGCCCGGAAGTGGATTTTTATGTCATTTACTCATCTTTGTACACCTTAGGCTACTAGTTTTCTATAAGTAGGACCTTTTACTATTGTATTTAAAAAAGAAGATAATCTGGGTAGCTATCTTTGTTTTTATGCTATCTTAGACCTCTGGGAGGCTGGCCATTCGGCCATGCCTAGACCTTGTTCTTATGTATTTTCAACGGTGGAGTTTCTACACACCATAGATTAAGGTGTGGAGCTCTGCTGTACCTCGAGTATTAATGCAATTACTATTGTTCTTCTATTCAATTCCGCTTGTTCTTTATCCAAGATATCACTTGTTCTTCAACTTGATGAATGTGATGATCCGTGACACTCATCATCATTCTCACCTATGAACAAGGTGACTGACAACCATTCTTGTTCTACAAGCATATGAGGCTTAGTGAATATCTCTTGGATTTCTGATTGCATGATGCATGGTTGATCGCCTGACAACCGAGTGCTCGCCTGACAAACGAGCCAGCCATTCCATGAGATCAGAGTCTTCGTGGTATAGGCAAGAACTGATGGCAGCATTCAAGAGAATCCGGAAGGTCTAACCTTGTCTGTGGTATTCTGAGTAGGATTCAATGATTGAATGACTGTGACGTGCTTCAAACTCCTGAGGGCGGGGCGTTAGTGACAGA
The DNA here is from genome assembly GCF_014773155.1 of Arachis stenosperma. Taxonomy (NCBI): domain Eukaryota; kingdom Viridiplantae; phylum Streptophyta; class Magnoliopsida; order Fabales; family Fabaceae; genus Arachis; species Arachis stenosperma. The sequence goes on from NC_080385.1 coordinate 159,471,717, forward strand.
CGCCAAAAGAATCACTGGATTCTATTCCGGTCTGATTGAGAACCGACAGATGGATAGCCTATGCTGTGACAGAGCATCAGGAACGTATTTCCAATGAGAGGATGGGAGGTAGCCATTGACAACGGTGAAACCCTTGCATAAGCTTGCCATGGAAAGGAGTAAGAAGGATTGGATGAAGACAGTAGGAAAGCAGAGAGACGGAAGGGAAGGCATCTTCATACGCTTATCTGAAGTTCCTACCAATGATATACATAAGTATCTCTATCTTTATCTTTTATGTTATTTTCGTTTATCACCATATCCATTTGAGTCTGCCTGACTAAGATTTACAAGATGACCATAGCTTGCTTCATACCACCAATCTCCGTGGGATCGACCCTTACTCGCGTAAGGTTTATTACTTGGACGACCCAGTGCACTTGCTGGTTAGTTGTGCGAAGTTGTGTTTATGCCATGGTATTGAGCACCAAGTCTTTGGAGCCATTACTAGGGATTGTTTATGTTTTGAAAAGTATTGATCACAATTTCGTGCACCATGACTCTTGAGGGAGGATTCCAGCTTTGAGAGTTTCCTTTCTAACTCTTTCCGCCGTTCCATCTCCTCGTTTAGGTACTTCTCTGTTTCCCTTTGTTTCTCCCGCTCTTGTTCTAACTGCTCCAGACGGCTGTGGACTAACCCCATTAGCTCAGTTATGTGGGATGGTCCGCCTTTTTCTGATTCTCGCTCGTCTGAGGGGTTTGCCTTCGGGTTTTTTACCCCGGAGGTGCCCTCTCTTTGCTGATCGTTAATTTCTTGGTGGAGGGTCAAGTCCGCATTGTTATTACCTGCGTCCAGATTCTCTTCTTCGGAATCTGTTTCCGCATGGACTTCTTCGTGGGATCTATCCGCCATCAATGGATGATCTCTCGGGTCCCCGGCAACGGCGCCAATGTTACGGTGGGTAACCGGAGATGGATTGGACGGATGGCGTTGACTAGCCCAAATGTGTGAAGGAAGAAGTTTCCGTCTGGGTATGCAACTCGGGAGACTCCATCCGACTTGTGCTCACAAGTGAATGGGGGGTGGTACCTGCAAAGACACTCCGATGCCTAAGTTAGCAAGGGTGCGAGCAGGTCTAGAGAGTATTGGGCTTAGAGATACCTGAGGAGTGTCAGTGTACTTATAGTGGTGAGCCAATAACCACCGTTGGAGTAGTGCCGTATCTTTAGGATGTTAACCGTCCCATTATCTTAGGGAGGTTAAGATATGGCTTTATGAAGCGGTTAGAGAGATTTTAGGGGCGGTTACTCATTTGAATGAGTGCTTATCTGCCAGCTAATCTCATGTCCGACTTCTTCAGAGCAAGTCGTAGTGAACACCGACTTCTTGGGTGAAGGTCGGCGCTTAGAAAGGCTTAATCTATTGGATTGGGCCTTTTAGTTGGACCTGGGCCCTTAACATTGGGCCAGGGTATGAACAGTGGTACTCTTCAATTAAAAGAAAATATTTTTTTATTTACGATCAAAAAGTTAAAAAATAGTTAACATATTTAAGATTAGGGACGGACTCAAGGGGGCAAATAGTGGCCTTGGCCCCCCAACAAATTTTAAAAGCTCATATACTATTATAATATATATATTGTATAGAGTAAAATTTAATAGTATAGTGATAGTAAAAAGAGTTACTATTCTTTATGTATTAAGGCTTAAATTTTTCTACATATATTTATATTATTTGTATTTTTATTTAATTTAAAATTTTTTTATATTTTTTAAGATTAATTTTAACATTTATAATTATATAAAAATAATTTAATATTATTTATGATAATATTTTTTTTCTAATTTTATTTAGTTGTTTATTTTTATTATTTTTTAATTAATTTTTATCCTTATTATTATATAAAAATATTTTAATATATTTTAAATTCACATAACAAAATTATTAATGCAATTAATTTATATTATTTTATGTTATATTTTTTAATGATATAAAATATAAAAATATAACTTACTGTCACATAAATATTTAATAAAGTAAATTAATTAACAAAATATTTAAAAATATATAATTTTATATTTTATTAGATGTAAAACTATAAAAAAAAATTATAAAAATTGAGATAATTCTTTTATTTGATAAGTATTTATTAATTTTTTTAATTAATTATAATTATATCTATTATTAAATATATAGCATTGTATTTGATTATACAAAATTTTAATTTTCGACCTCTCTATTCTTAGATTTCTGAATCCATCCTGTTTAAGATAATTATATATTTATAAAATTTTGTTTCAATTCATCTTATTTCATCATGGGATATAGTTATAAAGGATGACTATATATATAGGCAGCCTTGCCAGTCTGTTGTTAGCTGGTTGGATTGCATTAGGGGTGTCTATGGTCCAGTTTAGCCTGAAAATTCGGTCCGGTCTTAAATCTTTTAGGGACTAATTTGACGTAATTTTATTGGGTTTAGGATCGGATAAGAGTCTTAAAAATAAACTCGGTCATTATTTTGGATCGGGTCGGGTTTGGGTCATAGCTCGAGCCATTCGAACTCGATCCGGTGACCTGGTCATCATACACAATTAATATTTTGTGTTATTAGTAATAATAGATGATTGATGATGGCTATTTTGATGTGAAATTTAAGTATTGTAAACATTAATATTTTGTATTATTAGTCATTATAAGACTATAAATTAATGTTTTATATTTAAAATGCGTAAGACTTTAGACTAATGCATAATATTGTATTATTTGTATTGATTTAAATATTTGGTGTTATTAGACAATATTAGTATTGATTGTGATTATGCTTTAATTTTAGGGAAGAGTTGGTTCTTGTTATATTTTTCTAAGTGGATTTTATCATGTCAAATAATGGTTGGAGTCTTAGACATTTGGATATTTTCACATGTTAACTTACAAGAAGGTAATGTTAACGGCCCAATTTTCATCCGATATAATTATAGCCCGAAAGTGTATAGATTTTATTGGGTTTAGGACTGAATTTAGATCTAACAAATAAATTCAGTATATATTTTAGGTCTCACATCAAACCCAATTTCACCCGACTATAAACACCCTACATTGCATTGAAAAGGGTAGTGTTGACGGCTGACTTGTTTTGGAAATTGTAGTTAACTGAATTTTTAATAGAAGGATAAAACAAAAGGAAGATTTGCATTATTATTAATACAAACTATAAGTATAATTTGTAAGAAGTTGAGGATGAAGCTTATTTATGTTGGGTAATTTAATTTGCATCAATGTGTATATATAACTCCAGATTTTATTGTAAATAGTAGGAGTATTTAAGTTATAATTTTATGAAATACTAACATTCATATGATTATTTGTATGTCTTGAAATATTAAATTTAAATTAAAATATATAAATAAACTAAAAATATAAAAATATATAAAAACACGTTTTTTATAATAATTTTAATAATGATCATTCAAACAACATCCTTTCTAACAAATCAGGTTTGTCATAAATTATTCATATACAAATCATGTTAATATCAATATAATTTTAATAAAAATTAATCTTGTTTGAATAATTATGCTTATGTGGTGAGGCTTTACAATATTCAAATTATTAGTTTAATTATGAAGAAGTGAAGCCAGATAAAATAAATAAATAAACAAAAGATTAAAAATTGGAAAGGAACGACTGACAAAAAAACAACTCGTAATATTTCATAGAGTTCAAACCTACCTGAAGTTGCATATAGTTATATACAAATACAATTATACATGGATAACAGCTAAAAGACAAACACATACTAAAACAAGAAACATAACGTTAACATTTCTATATCTCAACAACTAGAGCAAATAAAGTAAAAATTAAAACTACTACAAATATAATAAATTCTTAAGATCCGAAATTATATTCATGAATCTAAAAAAACCCTTGTGAGAACCATGTCGGACTCTTGCATACATGTCTTCAGTATCTTCAAGCCCGGTAATGCATGACACACAAATAGAGATAATTATGAGTATAATTTAAAGGATAACAGATTGAAACATAGAAAATACTACTCTGAGATACATCACATTCAAAATATATATAAAGGTTGTAGTAGGTTTAAAGAAAGAGGTTGAATTTATGTTTTTTTTTTATGTTACTAAAATAATTTTTTAAAATAAATTTTTAATTTTGATTTTGTTTGAATTCAGCAGTGAAAAATTTATGAAGCAATTTATTTTTGTCTCATGAATATCAGAAAATAGAATAGAGTAGAGAAGAGAGTTGACACCATCATGTATCCTGGTTCAGTTGTCTTGTGCAATACAACCTACATCCAGTCTCCACCACAACAGTGGTGGAATTTTTACTATAGTTATATTATTATATATACCAATTTCACAGGATTGACACAATCCTTTCACACTCAAGTTCTAACCTAATTTGACTTTGGCTATGCTAATACCTAACTCTTCACTCTTAGTGCTCACCCAACTAAGAAATGGGTACCTCCAGGTACAAGATACAAGACACAGACTTACCTAAAGAAATCTGAAATAACTCTATACTTTTTTCTCAAGTGTATCACTCAACCTTTTTTCCATTCATTGGCTTTTACTTGAGATCTCTCATTATGCCTTTTCACTCAAGAAATTATAGAAAGATAAACATTGAAAAGTAAATTACAATCTGTAAAACATGAAGGAGATTGACTCTTCAACAGCCTATTTGCTATGTGATAAACCAGATTTGCATGTCTCTGATTCAGTTCTTTATTTTTGGCGGAATGCTTCTTTAATTTGAAAGAAAGCACTGTATAAGTAGATGAATTTTTTCAGAGAGTTTTTTCACACAACAAAACCTCAATACACTGGTTATCTCTTCCTATTCTGAATGATAAAAAAAAACTTCTTTTATCTCCTTGTATATTGTTGGGTTACTCTTCCTAGATTAATTTCTTGAGCTTTGTGCTTCACTAACTCAGCCATTCATTTTCTTCTATTTTTACTCAAATTAGGGACTTTGGTTCTGAATTCCTTTATTGACCGAAGGCCTCAAGACAGCAAACACAAAAAGTCTTCTAATGATAAACCAGATCTGAGCCATTGAAATGCTACTTGGTCCCCAAGACACATTTTTTACCATAGATATAAAGCAGTGAAGAACATACATCATCTTTCTCATGTAACCCAAAATGGAGTAGTAGAGAGTTGAAGATGAAAAGAAGAAAATGAGATGCATGTAGAAGAAATAAAGTCACCTTTAACCTTTGTATTAGCTTGATTTGGTTTGATTTTACTGATTTGACCTCAGCATTTCTTGCCTAACATTTTCTTTCTTTCTTCTTCTTTGAATAGCTTAGGAACTAAGCATTCTCTCATACTTCTGTGATTTCTGACTAAGATATGAAAAAGTGAACGTTGCTATGAAAGAAGCAACTTGGATGAATTTACTTGCTAATGGGTTTGGATCGGATATCCATTAAGCAATCTGTTTGATTTCTTCGGCTTTGTTTTTTTTTGGGCTTTGTTTGTATTATTAGCCCACCAGCATGATTTCATTTATTTTATATTGGACTGCTATAACAATAATATTTGACCTGCAACACTCAATCAAAAACAATTAAAACTAATTGAGTAATTAGTCCAATAATATAATGTTTGTCATCATCATATATATTAGTTAATTTCTTAACTCAACAATATATTATATGTTTTCACGAAAATTACAAAAAATTGTTTTCTCAATCCTTAATACTTAAAAATAGAAATCGGGTTATTATTATTGTATACTATACAAATATTTATGTTCTTTTTTATTATATTATACAACTTAAAATTATAATATCATGTTACTATTAATTATAAATATTTGTTATAATAATATCGAATTCAATTATGATTCTAAATAAATAAAATAAATAACAATTAATATTATTTTTTATTTTTTTATATTTAATATTTACTGTAAATATAAAAAATATAATAACTAATGAATAAAAAAAGTGTAAAAAATAAAATATATCAATTAAAATTAAATTTATTAATTAATTGAAGGTAAATAATATTTGACGATTATTTTAGTATTTAATTAAATTTTTTTTGTAATGAGATTGATCAATAACATTTTTAATTATTTTTATTGTATATTATTTAATAACTTACTAAATGATTTTTTTAATTAATCTTTTGTCTATACAATATAATTTTACAGTAATATTATAAATCACAGTAATATAATATATGTACCGTATAAATCATATCTATTATTATTATTATTATTATTATATCAAATTAACTGGATTATTATTACTATTTGTATTAATTATCTACTAATAAAATTATTGCAAACAGGGACGGACATAAGGGGGCGAGTGGAGGCCTCGGCTCCCAACTTTTTTAAAAAACATTAATAGTAATAAGTTATTATGTATAATTTAATTTAAAAAAAATATTTAGTATTTAGTCTAGTATAAATAAAATTCCAGTCTAATTTAAATATTAATAATTTTTAATATCTAAAAAATAAGTAACAATATTAAAAAATTTTAAAAAAGATATTATGACTAATATTTTTTAATTAAATAAAAATTTTCAAATCTCATAAAGTAAATTCTTTTTCTTCTTGTGACTGTCTTTTTTTATTCATTTGTTATTAATTCTCTCTGTTTCAACTGCTACAACTAAGAGATTTTTTTCAACTATGAATATTGTAGAAAATAACTCAAAAATAAAATGAGAGATGAATTTCTTACTAATTGTCTTTTAATTATATTGAAAAAAATTGTTGAAAAATTTGACACAAATTCTATTATCGATGAATTTTATGATATGAAGAATCGACTACTTTGTTAGTAAAAAATACACACATATTTATTTATTTTAAAATATATTCTCTATCGATATATTTTTGTAATACATCTTATATAATTTTTTACATCATTTTTAATCTTATATGTGTTATTGACCCCATGATATTGTTTTTAGATCCATACCTGATTACAAATGAATAAAAATTAAAATTAGATCAATTAATATAATTAAAATAATTAAAAATATTTATGATTAATAATTAATTTAATAATATATTAAATATTAATTTTATATATTTATAATAAAAATATTTTTTAAATTAATATAATTATATATTATTTATTAAATATTAATTGTAATATAATTATAATAAATTTATTTTGGAAGGGAAACAAGTGATAGAAGAAATTGATGCTACTTTCACTACAACATTTCTTAGCTATTGCAACATATATTGCAAACAACACTTAAAAAGTGTTGTCTAAACTAATTAAAGATAACATTCAATATTTGTTACATAAAAATAAAGCTATTACAACTCTTTTTTAACAACATACCATAAATGTTCCTTTTGATCAATTAAAAGTACAAATAAAAAGTGTTACTTTTGTAAATTAAATAAGCAACATTTGCAATATTTATATATTACACTTTATAAGTGTTATTTTTAAATTTTTAATAAACTTCTCATTATAAATGTTGCCAAAAATAAAATAAAATTTTTTCTCTAAAATTTTAACCTTTTCTCCAAATATTTTAACAAAAAATACTTTTTCCTTCTTTTAACTTAACACTTACTGATTCAAATCCTTAGAGTTCAAAACAAAATTGCATATGTTTTTAAGAATTAGAAACCCTAACTCCAACAATTAGAAACGAAGAAAGAAGAAAGGGGGAGTCCGAGGGAGAAGGGAGGAGGGACCGTGCTGCGTCTTGCCGCCGCACCACCATCACCGGAGAGAGAGAGAGATCTGGGGAAAGCAGAGGAGAGCAAAGAAGAAGACCGTGCCGGCGCGCTGGGCCTCACCGCCGCCGTCGCGTCGTTGTCAAACCGTGGAGAGAGAGCGTTCACGGAGGGAGCCATGGGAGAGAGTGATGAGCGCAAGCTAGGACTGGGAAGGAGAAGGCACCGTCGTGCATTCTCTTGCTGTCGCTGGAGATCTGGTCGTCGCCGCCGATTGTCCTTGAGCTGCGTCGGAAACAGAACTGCGAACGGAAGGGCGCGCGAACCATAGCCATGGACGGAGAAGAAAGAGCGCGCGCAGAGGAGGTGAAGCCGTCGTTGTCACCGTCGCGTGTGGAGTCGCCGCCGCGCCTGGTCTCTGTTGCTGCTGAGCTTCGACCGCCGCCGTTCCTGCCGCCGTCAAGCCTTGGTTAGCACCGCCGAAGCTCCTGCCACCACTGTCGTTGAGGAAGCTCACCGGAGTTGTTGGAGGCTGCTGCCGCTCTTTCTGGTTCTGTTTTGAGTTGCACAGCCGTGTTCGTGGCCGCCGGGGACAATGTTGTGGCTGCCAGGAATACCAAGGATTTAGAATTGGAAGTGATGGAAACTTACAAGGAGTAGGCCTCTTCATAAATGTTCCCTTTGTCTTTAAATATGTGATTTAATTTTAAGTTTAAGATATTGGAAGAATAAACTATCAATTGCTACTATTTTGCAGACAGAGTTGTTAAGCAAGAAATATGAGGAAAAGTACCAACATTGAAGCAGAAATAACATCCAAATTCATTGTTGAGGAAGCTAAATTTCATGATATACAGGTAATTAGAAATTTGCATTATTATTTGGCAAATAGTAAAAGATAGGGTTAATTGACATGCCTTGTCCATATTTCTCTGCAAATATGACATTTCACTGCATCGTTTAACTATTTTTTATGCATATTAGGAAAGGAAGGTAGAGTTGCAGCAAGCCATTATCAAAATGGAATAAGGAGGCAGTGCAGATGGTAATCTTCCAGGTATTTTATTTTGTATATAATTTTTATTCTAGAAAACCTCTGCATTATTTTAGGAATAACAAGGAGTTGCATCACTGTCATGCTCATTAGTACCAAACATAGTTCAAGCTCGCATACTTATTGGCCTTTGAAGCTTCTGAAACACTAAAAGAAACTAAAGGTTAAAACAAAAAGAAAAAACCAGAAACTAAATAGGAGCTGTGTTTTGTAAATTTTTAGTGCTTTCTTTTTGTGTTTAGGTTTTGTTGTATGTATGCTAAAGAGCTGTGTCAAATTTGGTCTTTCTATCACTAGGTATTTCTTACTCAGTTGTTTTGTTGAGCAAATTGAAATTAAGCCTTGCTTCATGAATTGTTTATTTTAATTATAATTAATTTGGTCTTTTTGTCACTATTCCCCTTGTTGTGCTCTCTTCATGTTCCTCTCTACTCGCGGTTCTTCGTGTTAGTTAGGTTCTTCTCTTCGCCTTGTTTTGCTCGCGTTCCTACTCTCGCCTTGTTAGCTTGCATTAATTCAGGTAGTATATTTTTTAGTTGAGTTTTTCTTTTTCTGCTGAGATATTTTTTCATTCATTTCTGTTTTCAACACAGTTTACCTCATGTTCCTCTCTTTTAATGTTCTTTGCACTGTGTTGGTTACTTCTCTCTACATTTTGCCAGAAAATTGCATAGTACAAGATCTGGTTTCGTTCTGCATTTGATCTGCAACCAAACTTGTTTCATTTCATTAGGTGCGCACTTCAAATCTTCCCTTTCCTACTCTAATTGCTCTATTTTGTGTGTGTGATTTTTTCAAGAAAAAAGAAATTGTGTGTTTCTATTCGTTGTTTTTCTGAGCTATTTGCTGTCTTTCTGACCAACTTATAATCCAATTCCTTTTGTCTTAACTGTCCAACATCTGAATCTGAATATGGCAATTGCTATGATTGGAAAGCTTGTTCCTGAAGATGAATGCGCATGATCAGTCCCTGGATTTGGAGAAATAGATTCTGATTCTGACAATGACACATAAATCATGTGTCTTCTCATTACAAGATCCATATTTAGATTCAGATGTTAGTAGAGAGAATGCAGGGTAATGTGTTCTTCTTCTCTCCACTTTATACTGTGTGTGAAAGTTATTGTTTCTCACTATTATATGGGTTACAGTGAATTTGAATGAATGTTTATGTGTGTGTTCTTTGTCTGTTTTTAAAAGGAAGAGGATGAAGCATGGGTTAAGAAAGCGCTTGTGACACTGTGAACTTCACAGAAGAAAAGATAGGTTTGACGAGAGAACAACTAAACTAGACCTCTTGATCAGCACCGAATGTTCTGTTCCAATAAGGATACTCTTCAACCTCCTTTACACCCTCACGAGCTTCTTCATCTCCGCACAGCTACTCTTCAACCTCGAGCTCCAACTCTTTCTCTCTCTGACACACACACACACTGTTTTGATTTTTTTGACCTTTTTGTCTCCTCTTTCTGTGATGCGCCGCTCAGAGTGACGTTGCTTTCTTCTAGAGTGTTCCACTCGCCAGAGGCTTTCAGATTGGACTACGAGAAGATGGAGAAGGAGATGAGGGTGTTTGTGTACCCTGACGGTGATCCTGAGACCTATTTCCACACGCCGAGGAAGCTCACCGGAAAATATTCCAGCAAAGGTTATTTCTTCACTGCCGATTCTCTTCAAGCTCACCTCTTCTTCATTCCTATTTCTTGCCACAAAATGCGAGGCAAGGTATGCATGCCCTAATTTCACCTCCAATAATGATTTGCATAATTCTCAGGGGTTAACTCACATCTGACAACAAGAAACCTCTTCAATTGTGCAATATATTTTCTGTTTTTATTTATTCAAATCAATTTTTGGTTAGTTATTCTTGTATAACAAATAGTTGAAATGTCAAATGTTCACAAATCACAACTTTTAGGTTGAAATTGCTTAATACATATAAAGCCAATTTTGCATTTGTGGAAGATTTTGGGTGCCACTTGTTTTCACAATTCTCATAATTGATTCTCAAATCACGTAATCATTGAGGAGAACTGTTAATTTGTACATATCTAAGCCTGAATAAAATTATTCAAATATTAGCAACAGATAATAAAATATCGAATATGCTTAGCAGATAGCACTACGCATGAATTCAATAACCTAGTGTCTATCATAATTATGATATAAGAGTCTAATGCACGCATGTGAAGTATGCAGTGGTTGACTTATGAGTGTATGATTTATGAAGTTGGGAAGTATGTGGAGAGCCTAAAGTTCAAGTATCCTTATTGAGTGTTGATCACTTTTTTGTGACTTGCCATGCTGAATAATGACTATAAGAAAATTAGACCTCTTGATCACTAGTGGTGTAAGATTTAAATTACATAAATTTATTTTATTTTTTTCAATCTGATAATTTAAATGTGTTGAAATTCATGCCTTTCTCCATTTGCAGTTAAATGGATATGTACTATGCCAAGAATGTGCCATTGGAGATTTTGCCCAGATTTATTTTCGTTACTATGTTATATGCCAAAGTCAAGAATCGAAATTTACTTCTTTTTCTTGTTCATAAATGCTCCTCTCTTGATGTTTTCCTATATTGTTACATTTTTTCTGTAATTTCTACAACTGAGCCTTTTTATTTTTTCATGTTTCTGTTGTTGGTTTGGGTACTTTTATTTGATGTCACTACTTGTGATTTGTTTCAAGTTATAAGAATTTACTTTTTTGTTGTATATATGTGATAGATAGTCTATTCTTACTATGTCTGAAAATTTCTTACCATTGTTTTGCAGATATAATTATCATGGTATGTACAAGGAACAAGCTACTAGGATTTGGAAAAAAAATATATCCAAGTCAATTGATAAAACTTGAAACAAATATATATTTAGCTTTTTTATTTTGAGTCCATGTATTTCGTTTAGAGGTTTAGAGGTCTTATTTAATTATCTTTCCATGTTTTGATGTTTTCATATTGAATTAGAGATTGTTACATGATAATGTATTTGAAATATTTTAACTTGATAATATATATCCAAGTAGAATAAGTTGAGATTGTCTCTTTTTTCATATCTTTAATTTTATTGTACCCAAATTATAATGAAATGCTCAAATTATCATAGCTATAGGGAGTAGATACTGTAGTATGAGAAGAATGTTGAAATTTATAGTAACAATATTAGAGGCAACGCTTTTAGATTGATGCCATACTAATAGTAGAAGAGGTAACACTTCTAAAGTGATGCCATACTTGGTTAAATATGTAACACTTCAAAGGGTTGCTATATCAATAGAATAGGCAATGCTTTTCATTAGTTGCAAAATGAGTAGAAAAGACAACACCAAATAAACATTGCATTAAAGTTTACTCACAAGCGTTGTCTTTGTTTTAGAATACCCAACGCTTCTAAAGAGTTACTTTCAAAAGCGTTGCTTTTGAAGAAAAAAAGCGATGCCTTGATCTAAGGCAACGGCCGCATATGCAACGCCCCTCAAAAACGTTGTCTTAGGTCTAAAAGTGTTGCTATAGATCAAAGATAACCCTTTTTCAATATTTAGGCAACATTTTTTAAATGTTGTCTTAGACGAAAAATGTTGTAGTGTTTGTTGGGTGTTATGTTGAACTCAGACCATTAGTATGATTTATTGGATTTATTACTTTGGCCCAATATGCAAAACAACTTTGCTAAGTATGGGATATGACGCAGTTGAAGCCTAGATCAATTGGTTAAATCATATGTCTCTTAGTATACTGTTCGAGTTCAAACTTTGACAAAAAAAAAAAAGAGTATGGAATATGGCTGAGGCATGTGATATAGTGATAAAGATGTTTATCTCAAATAAAGCCACACCAAGTTCAAATCCAGTGTAATTGCTGCGATAGTGTATATGAGAAAAAAAAAATCATGGGTTATGCTTTCATACTTTCAAAGTTTTGGGTCAATACAGTAATTATTTAAAATAAATCACGTAAAATAAATATAATTACAAAGTAGTGAAAATTCGGGTACAAAATTTATAGTTAAAAGCTATTAGATTATTTGACTAATTTGACTATAAAAGATCTCATCAACTACTCAAAATTCATCAAATTAAACGTAAAGCTGCATAAATAATAAAAGACAAACACATACATCCTAAAACAAAGAAACGCAGTGTTAACATTAATTTTAAGCGGATCCTGCTAATAGACTAGGAATAATAAACATCTTCTCAAAAAATTAAATTGATTTTAAGATTTATCAAAAATTGAACTCTTGACCTTTCGGATTTAGCACTTTAATACTATGTCATGATACCGCTCATCCAAAAACTTCAACTGATGGAAAAAATGTAACAATAATTATATCTCTAATCCTCCATAAACGTCCATTGTACACATCGTATAAATATTTTATTGGTTCCTCGTACTTTCCCATTTTAAGCAAAGGCAACAAAAATCAAAGGAAATAAAACATAATTTAAATGCTTAAGATCCGAAATGCATCAAGCTAAGAAAACGGTTGTGAGAACCATCTGGGACTCTATGGATGCCTTGAGCAGCTTTAAGCCCTGTAACACATTAATACAGAAAGAAAAAGAATAGATAGCGGTATAATTTAAAGTTGGAATAGGTTGAAATGCGATGAGTGTAAGAGAGATACCTCTTCCATGCCAAGTTGAACAACGGTTTCTTTCAAGACAGCAACATCCTTGACATTGAACTGGTTAAGCATGGTGATGCCTGATATGGTTGACATGGGCTGAATGAGAAGATTATCCATGATCATGTATGTTATTACTTCTTTCACAAACCCATTATTATTGCTGTCATTAGATGCCGCCGTGGCCGTGGAATTCACTTCCCTCGTCATACACCCACTACCACACGAGTCACAGATAGAATTGTACGCACTTGTTACACTGCTGCTACTGCAACAATAATTTGAACCCCAACCGAAACTGTTATTCGAGCACCTGTAGAGCTTTGGAGTTATCTGGGAGTGGCTTATAGCAGCTGATGAAGGGAGGAGGCCGGAGATAGCAGGTGAAGAGGTAAGAATGGTTGGATTAAGGATAACATCCTTAGATAGGTTTGGTTGCCAGTAAACATGGTTGAGGTTTTCAACACTGGAATAAAGATTTCCCAAGCAACCAACCACGGCTTCCTTGGTTAAAAGCTTGATGACGGTAGCAAGTGGCAACTGAAGCAAGGTGAAGAGGAAGTCCACCACTTCCTTAGAGGCTTCTGCAAACAGCACTTTCTTATTCTTTGTGTCTATCAGAAGCTTCATACTCAAATTACTACTATTAGTGGTGGAATTAGTCGTCATTGTGAGGGTGAATGTGAATGATAAGGGAAACCAACGGCTATATATATAAGAGAGATTTTCTTGGTTGGTGAGTGGAACGATGAAAAGTGGTTTTTTTCATTCTTTACGAGGATCGAATAAAGAGTTAGATGAAGGTTAGTAAATATGAGAACCAGGATTAATTTTATTTTTCTTTTATGATCATTTTTAAATTTTAAATATATTTAATTGAAAAAAAATATTATTTGTATACCAAAATCAGCTACTAATATATTATGTATAAATATATGTGTGGTTTAATTTATTTTTTATGTGTATTTATATTTTAATATGTATTTTAGACTAATAACTAATTTTGATGTATACGTAACAATAACTCTTAATTGAAAAAGATAAAATTTTTATTTATACCGAAAACAAATAAAAAAAATCTATACCATAAATTTTATAGTATTTATAATTTAATGTTTAATTTTTGTCTAATTTATTTTTTATGACAAAATTTAAATATTTAATAATTATTTATTTTTATATTTTTAAAATTAAAATTAAATTTTTAATTTTTTTTAATAAATTAGACAAATATTTTTAAACACTATAGCAATATTACGTAGGCTGGTTGGATACTTGCAGGGAAGTTGCATAACTTGCATTGGAAACGGTTAGTGTTGACGGCTGAGTCGTTTTGGAAATTGAAGTTAATTGAATTTTTACTAAAGCTTTTTAGATGCAAAAATAGAAGAATAAAACAAAAAGAAAGATTTGCATTATATTTGAAGGGCAATATGCATTTATATGCAGTTTGAAAGCTAATCTTAATTGCATACTTTACGCACACAAACTCAAGATATTATTGAATAATAAAAACTATATAAGAAGAATGAATAAGTTTAAAAATTGTAAGTGGAAAATATATCTAATTAACATTAAGATATTTTCAATCAATTTAAGTAATAATAATTTATATATATATATTTATTAATTAATTTGACCGTATAGTATACTACTACATGTTAATAAGTAATTTCTTTTCTTATGGCATCGAGTAGTCGTTTGAGCAAGAAGTTTCTGGTGGACACAAAGCGTGAGAAAGTGGTGTTTGCGGTGGACTTCCTCTTCAGCTTGCTAACAACTGCCTCTTGGTGCGGTGGTGAAGCTTTTAACCAAGAAACACGTGGTTGGTTGCTTAGGCAATCTATATTCAAGTGTTCAAAAACTCGACCCTGCTTACATGCAACCAAACATATCTAAGAATATCCTGAAGAATTTGGAATCTTAAGAGTTCAAATGGTTTCTTAGCTTTTACCACTTACCAGCAATTAAGATGTTTGAGTCTGTTTTGTCTTAATATATGTTTCTTGTTTCAGGATGTGTTTGTGCCTTACTATTACTTAAATGTATTTCCAACAATAATACAATAAAACGAGTTGTTTTCTCCTGAATTGCTTTACATTAACCATCCTTTTTTACTATATTATTAAGATATTATGTATGCCTGTCCACTGCCAAGTTACTCTGATAGTATGATCCCTTAATTTGTAAGTAATGAATCTTAAGTTTTGAATTCTAGCTAGCTTTGGCTACGAGAGTTTTTAAGAATTTGTGGAAATTTATTTAAAGTCAATTTTGATATAGCAACAACTAGCCTAAAACCAGTAAAAGACTAAAATTTAAAAATTAGAAGTGCAATATCACCCTGAAATTTAATTAACATTCTCGTTTAATATTTTGATTTATTGTATGTGTCTAAATCAAAATGCTTACGTGGTGAGGCTTTACAATATTTAAATTATTAGTTTAATTATGAAGAAGTGAAGCCAGATAAAATAAATAAATAAAAAATAAACAAAAGATTAAAAATTGGAAAGGAACTTAAAGAAAACAACTCGAAATATTTCAGAGTTGAAATCTACCTCTACCTGAAGAGGCATATAGTTATATATAATTATACATGGATAATAATTAAAAGATAAACGCATACTAAAACAAGAAGGATAATGCTAAAAAGACAAAAAAAACTACAACAATTAATAAAAATTAAATAAGGCAACTTACGACTGTTTTTTTGCTGTCTTTGGTTACCAAACATTTTTAAAACACTAAACATAACGTGAACATTTCTATCTCAACAACTAAAGGAAATAAAGTAAAAATTAAAACTACTACAAATATAATAAATTGTTAAGATCCGAAATTATATTCAGGAATCTAAGAAAACGCTTGTGAGAACCATGTCAGACTCTTGCATACATGTCTTCAGTATCTTCAAGCCCTGTAATGACACACAAATAGAGATAATTATGAGTTTAATTTAAAGGATCGGATAACAGATTTAAACATAGAAAATACTACTTACATACATCACATTCACATACCTCTTTCATGCCGAGTTGAACAACAGCGTCTTTCAAGATAGCAACGTTCTTGCCATTGAACTGGTTATTAAGCATGGTGATGCTGGATATGGTTGAGATGGGTTTAATGACAAGATCGTCCATGATCATATAACTTACTGCTTCTTTCACAAACCCATTATTATTGTTGTAAGCTCTACCCTTGATATAGGTCGTTTCCTTCGTCATATTATGATAAGGATAATTCGTACAAGTGCCACAAAGAGAGTTATACACATCTGATATAGTCTTGCAGTTACTATTGTTGCACCCGTACAGCTTTGGCGTTATCATTCCAGCAGCTGAAGGGAGGAGGCCGGAGATGGAAGGTGAAGTAGGGCCAAGAACGGTTGGACGAAGGAGAAGATCCTTAGATAAGTTTGGTTGCATGTAAATATGGTTGAGGTTTTCAACGCTAGAATAGAGATTACCTAAGCAACCAACGGCATCTTCCTTGGTTAAAAGCTTGACGACGATAGCAAGTGGCAACTGAAGAAAGGTAAATAGAAAATCCACCACTTCCTTAGAAGCTTCTGCAAACAGCACTTTCTTACCCTTTGTGTCTATCAGAAGCTTCATACTCAAACTAGTTTTAGTGGATGTGTTGGTCGTCATGCCTCAAAGACAGAGATGGAGTAAAAATTGGTGATTTTTGAAGAGATATGTAAAGAGAGGCTAATTTTTTTTGTTATGGAAAAAAAAGTGGTGATATACTTTAACATGGTAATTTTTGGTGTTTTTTAAAATTGTGGGAGTACACAAATCGCTGGGTCTGATTTCTGTACTTAAAATTTTTTAATTTTTTTTTAACACAAATCCCTGGCACCGATTTGTGTACCTCCCAGAAATCGGTGGCACCGATTTGTATACCTCCCAAAAATCCCTGGTACTGATTTGTGTTTCCCAGAAATCGGTGGCACCGATTTGTGTACCTCTCAGAAATCGGTTCTAGTTAAACGATCCTACATTTGAATAAAACATCCCAACAATCCACATTTACGAAAAACACTGCTACCACTCCAATATTAAAAATAAAAATCTCGTAAAGAGACGGAGGAAGCTGGAAAGAGTTACTAGTGGATGGTAATCCCATTCAATTGCTGCATGCATGCACCTCGAGAGTCCACACCACTTCCCTTTCCAATACCACTAATAGTTATCTCTACTCTTCAAAATATCTACGGCTGTCAAAACGAGCCCAATCCATTAGGCAGTTCGATTACCCATTTAAATATCTAAAGTTAATCCCGTTTAAAATTCGGGCTAAATAGACTGAGTCCAATTAATCCAAAAAATAGCGGATTAAACGAATTAGTATACGGACTAAACAGGTGTTTTTGTTTTTTTTTTGTATTTTTTCAAAAAAAATATTTTAACCTAACATTTCTTTTGATTTGACCTGAAAATTCGACCCATCAACTAAAAAAATATTATTTTTTTAAAAATTTTTAACCTAAAAATAATATTTTTTATTAAAATATTTTTTACAAAATAAAATAAAACAATAAATAGACTGGCCCGTTTAACCCATCAGACTGACCATAAACGGTCCGAATTAAAAAAATTATGGACCGCGAATAAAACGGACTTAAACAGTTTATCCCATTTAATCCATAAATTTAACAGGCCTGATCTAAATAGACCAAACTAGCCTATTTAACAACTCTAAAAATATTTTCAACAATTATTTAATATTTTTATTATCTATCTATACTTTTCTATATTTTAATTCTACATATTTCTTCGTTCATTGTATATTCACCAACAAAGTAAAAATAGAAATTCCTTTGTTTTATACTTTTATTCACTACCATCTGTTTTCATCTTATTCACGTCCTTCTAATAATTAAACTTCTTACATTATAATATTATATAGTGGTGACTTTATTTTATAATATCACAAGTATTGATGGCTAAATATATATGAATGTACACATATTAGGATTAGATATAGTCAAAAATTTAATTTGATTTGCATAATTTTTTATTGGTTCGAATCGGATATGATATACGCAATTTTTTAGTATCGAATCTGATCTGCAAATATTCAGATCGAATATTGAATATATCCACATAATTAAACCTTTTCTTTTTAATCATATTTTTATGTAAAAAAATTTAATAAAAATATTTCTTTCTCACTTTTAAATTTATTTATTCTTAAAATATTTTTAATTAAATTTTTTTAAATAACAAAAATAAAATAATATAATGTATAAATAATAATTATTAACTAAAATATATAAATAAGTATTGTGTGCATCTACAGATATAGAGTAGTCCACAATTTAATCCATTAAAATATAGATCGAATCCTATTTAATCCAATCAATATACGAATTAGATGCGAACATTTACCGTAAATTTATAAATACGATCTAATACATGAATATTCTTATGGTTAAATATGGCTAGCTATGGTTTGACTGACTAATAATATTATTACATATGGTACATAAAATTATCACTGGAATGAGTAGTGTGTGTTTAAAGTAACTCAATAACAATAAAAAAGATTGCTAATCAAAAAGTAGTATTTGTGATGTGACCCATTGAACTTGATCACTTGATCAAGAAAAAATTGATCTTATGAAATCATTTTATCATTTAATTGTGGGCAAAATTATGGGGGAAAAAAAATTAAACGCTCCTTTTAATAATTAAACCCATTAAAATAAAAGAAAATGAACAATCACAAACCACCAAAAAGAGTTAGGTGTAATTGTATTTTTATATTTTTTAAATGCTCTTTTATTATTTATAAAATATAAAATATAAAAATTTGTTACGTACTTTTTCACTATTTAAAAAAATGTTATAATTTTTATATTTATATATCTATCTATTCATATATAATTTGTGAATTTTGATTCAAGTGAGGTGATATTTTTTGAGTTTGTTTTTTATCTTTTTTTTTGTTTTGTTTTAACATCACACGTACGATGTACAATATAATACATGTACATAAAATTATTTTTCTAATGTATATTAATACACTAAATGATGATATGGGGTGAAGGAGAAAAATTTGCGATGGCCAGCGGTGGAGGCGACGGAGGTTGGAGGCGACGGTGGCAGGACGTTCGTGCAGCTGCAGTAGATTCGAATCACGCACAGCACTTCGCGGATGAGATGGTGAGCAGATTTGACAAACTAGAAGAAACAGAGGGGCTAGCGTTTGAGCGACAATGAGAGAACTTGGGAAAGGAGCAAAGGCGGTGAAGGAAGCTGGAGAGGAAAGAACCTTGTGCTGTAACTTGGACGGGTATTTTAGTGAGGCAAAACCTCCTTCCCCTCAAAGTTATCTGCTGCGGTGAGGGCCCAATACCGCCTCGGTTCAGTTTATTTGGAGCGGGGGAGTATTTACGCAGCAGGAATCGCAACAAATCAGGCAATTTAGAGCGGTTGGGGAGAACGGCCTGTAATTTGGGGCTGCTAAGTTCCGCGCCTCTTGTTGTGATAATACATCAATTTATATTAAATTATCTTTCTTGTATGTCTTTTCTTCTTTCAAATATTTTTATTTAATTTTATAAATTTCATTCCCAAAATAATTAATAATCACCAATAAAATACATAAAATATATTTCTAATATAATTTTTATTTTTAATTAAAAATATTTTTATATTTCTCAAATAATTTCTATTTTATTT
The DNA here is from genome assembly GCF_014773155.1 of Arachis stenosperma. Classification (NCBI taxonomy): domain Eukaryota; kingdom Viridiplantae; phylum Streptophyta; class Magnoliopsida; order Fabales; family Fabaceae; genus Arachis; species Arachis stenosperma. The sequence continues at coordinate 159,491,781 of NC_080385.1, forward strand.
TAAATTTTTTTCTTAGTAATAAATAATTAAATTTACAATTGAATTGATAATTCTTCTCTTTTAAATTTTAAACAGTAAATTTGTTGAATATAATTTTTATTATATATTTTATATTAATATACTATTTTATTATACCTGGTTCAAATCCAGTTAAATCTTAATTGAATTTTTGAATCATTAAACTTCTAACTTTATTAGTTTGATTTTCAAAACTAATGTTAATTGTTATTCTAAATTTTCATATATTTTAGCTTTCATTCATTCTAGTGTAAAATATGCACAACCTATACTTCTTTTGTCTATTTTTTATTTTTCTATTTATATTATGCTTTTCGTCTTTATTTCTTAGAACAGTTTTATTTTTAAATTAATTTAATTATTAAATTAAATTTTAATGCTTTATTTTATATATTAGACAAGTTTATTTTTATATTAAAGTTAAATAAATAAATTCACCTATTTTATATCATATATATGCTTTTTAGATTTTATAATTTAAATGAATTATTATTAATTAAAGTACTATGATGTATATCACATTCTTATATGATGATATGACATATTATAGCAAGAATTAAGCAATTAAGAATACTTCACAAAAAAAAAATATATAATAATATACAGTTAAGAACTCATTTTGTTCCGTATATATACGATAAAATACATCCACTTTAATCTCATAATTTTAGCATATGAAGGAATTAGTGATAGTTTAATTAATAAAATATTAAAATTTATAAAGTTTAAAATCAAATAAATAATTCTAAAAACATATTTAACTAAACAAAGAATAATATAAATAAGTGAATTGAGTATGAATAGTTGGATTATTTTTTAACATAATAATTATTTACTTTGATTACTAAATAATAATAATAACAATAATAATAATAATAATAATATAAAGTTCTCTTTTGGTAAGTAAACCCAATGACCTACATCACAAATTTTTTTTTTTTTTGGTAGGCAATTTTATTTTATTGACATCACAATAATATTCACACACTCACTCAACCAAATGATTAACATACCCAATAATAATTATCGCATACACTACATGTAAAGATGCTATTGGTAAGTCAAATCTTAACCATACTTAACTATCAATATCTATACGCCAGAAAACTCACCTTATATATTTTATTGTATATGGACCCAACCACAATAATAATAATAATAATAAGAGAGAACCACTTAAATAAAGACGTCTAAAATATTTTTTTTAAAGATATTTTTCAGTAATTAAAATTTAACATATATAATCAATTAAATCATGTTATTTTTATCAAAATTAAACTAGACAAATTAATTTAACTAGAAAAATTGTGAATCAAATCTTGAGCTGGTTTAAATTAATATTATTTTTTTATAAAAAATGACTACAATACCCTTATTACAGAAAATGATTAAAATACTCTTATTATATATATATATATATATATATATATATATATATAATTCTAAATCCTAATCCTACGATAGAAAAATAAAAGACTAAAATTTAAGATTCTTAAAATTAATATATATAATTAAAATATTTTAGTCATTTTTTATAATAGGGTATTGTAGTCATTTTTTATAAAAAATAATATTAATTTAGACCAGTTCAAGATTTGATTCATAATTTTTCGGTCAAATCAATTTATCTAACTTAATTTTGATAAAAATAACACGATTTAATCGATTATATATGTTAAATTTTAATTATTAAAAAATATCTTTATAAAAAGACGTTTTCAATGTTTTTATTTGAGTGACTCCTATAATAAAAACCTTTCAGGATTGTAAATTCAAACGAGAAAACGTTAAATGCCACATAATAATAATAATAATAATAATAATAATAATAATAATAATAATAATAATAATAATAGGAAATACTACTTTTGAGTTATGACTACACATATTGAGTCAAATAACTCACTAGAGAGCAGAGCATCTCTTCATAAGGGTAGGATGCATCGTTCAAAATACATACATATATTAACAAAAAGCACAAAAACCTTCCTAGATATATCCATATCGTTGGACATAAAACATTAACTGCACAAAATAGAGTCATTCTTAACATTTGATTTGAAACTGCGAGGTTCATACATGAAACTACTGTAAACTACTTGAATATCTTTATGTGAATATAGACGCTTGTCAACACCATTAGTAAGAATATATATTTAAATATAAAATATATATTAAAAATAAGTTAAATAACACATGTATTTATATATAAATATATAATAAATAATTTGTAACTAATATTTTATATACACAATATTTTTTATAAAAATTATTATTATATTATATATACTTTGTCTCTATTATAAAAAATTTCTGTCTCTATTATAAAAATTTTTGAATCCATCACTCTTTGTTTTTAATTTTATGATATAAAATACTCTATAAAACAAAAAGTATTTTATTTCTCGTATAATATATGTGATACATTAAATATTAAGGTTGGCATAATTAATTTACCTATTTTAATTTATGTCATACATTTATAATTTAGACTTCATTATTTACATAGAATTATTATAGTAAACATTAGTCACCATTTGTTGTTTTTATCTATAATCCAATTTGAGACTATTTTTGGTGAAATTATATTTATTTTAATTTTTTCGTAAAAAACCTACTAAAATCAAGGTTGCGAGAACTAAACCGATTATTAAACCGGTCAAGTGATTGGTTCAATAATTCAAAAGTTCAACCGGTATAATAAATATAAAATAAAATTATTAAAAATTCTTAATATATAATTTTAAAGATTTAAATTCAATAATTTTTAAACTAATAAAATTTAAAATTTTATAATATTACATAATAAATTATCCATAATTTATAATTAAAAGTTCATAAATAACTTCAAACATCAATCTTTATAACTAATAAAAATCAAAATGCACTTAAACCACAAAGAAATAATGTTCAACCACAAACAATTATTCCAATTTCATAAAAATTATAAAAATAAAAAATATCAATAGAATAAAAAAATTAACAATAAAAATTATAATGTTCTACAATAACAATATCAAATTTGTTGAATACAATTGTTTGTGATGTTCTCCTTCTCATTCTCCTACAAAATTTCAAATCACATCAATTGAGAAAATCAATACAAAAACAAAGAATAACAACAAATAAACTAAATATTCATAATTATAAATGATATAAAGCAAGAGCTATTATTATTATTATTATCCACTTGCATTGAGAATTTCACCAACATTGAAACTAGAAATTTTGACGAACCCAGGACAGAGGAACTTGCTTGAAATTTTCAATGCAAAATAATTTGAAACACTCTTTTCAGCATACTTCAAAAGTTCAATGAAGTGTATAAATTTGAACAAAAAATGTACAAGAAATAAATGTAATTTGTGCTCCTGAAAGATGTGAAATGATGAAAAACAATTTTACCATACCACCATCAACAATTCAGATTCAACGAAAATCAGCAATCAAAATTAACAACTAAGAATCATAAAAACCAACATAAACAACTCAGAATTAACATAAACAACTAAGAATCAGAAAAATCTAGCATTAACAATGTTCATTAACAACGCAGAATCAGAAATATCAACGGCCAACAACTCAAATCAGAATAAATAAAATTAACAAAATAACCAAAAATAAATTGAGGCAGTAGTGCTTACTGGCGGCGAGGGAGAAAAGAAGGTGACGACGCGGTGAATACTCCACAACCAAGCAGAGAGACACGTCGCAGTGAGAAAGAGAGAGACAGAGAGAGCTCGGAGCCTCGAATAGAGAGAGAACTCGAAGAGAGAGATGGACACCAACAAATCGAGCACAGACGACGATAGAGAAGCCCTTCGCAGCGGCGTCGCCAACAGTTCCGAACAAGCACTCGACGTCGAGGAGAAGAGGATCGAGAAGCGAGCAGACCTTCCACGAGCGAAGACGGTACCCAAGTCTGTCTCTGCCGGCGACGACAATACCGTCTATCGGAAGAGAAGAATTCGGCAATGGGATGGGGTTGGAGAGAGAGGGGGGGAGGGGTGGGTGAGGGTATGAGAGTTCTGAACGTTTGAATTTTTCTTTTTCTTTAACATATATATATATTGAACCGGAAAAAAATCGAGCAATTCGAACGGTTTATTGATTAATCGTCGGTTTGACTAATTTTTAAGTTGATTTTTTATAGGACGGTTCTTCACAGCAATCGAATCGGACAAATAATTAGTTTTCGATTAATTCGGTTGAACTGGTCGGTCCGATTCGATTTTCAGAACCATGCTAAAAATAGTAAATTGGGAATAGCATTGCTTATTATTCATTTATTCTCTCCTGTTGTCCAAACTACCCAACCCAACATATATACATTACCATTGGGATCGATCATGCTAAAAAAAGGACAAAATTTTCCCTTTTTTTTTCGCAATAAAATTTATCAGCCCAATTTACCTTTGGATCTTAGCTTGTTTGATCCATGTTTATCACAGCCCACACCAAAACAATAATTTTGTGTCTCTTTAAATGCTAAAAGATCCCAAATGCATCAAGCTAGTCTTAACATTTTAAGCAAAGCCAACAAGAAACATAACAAATCCAAATTTGACAAACATAATTCTTAACAATCGAAGCACCGGTAGAAATTGAAAATGTTAAACCACTAATATAAATGCTTAATAACGGAAACTCGTGAATAATCTAAGCTAAGAAAACGCTGGTGAGAACCTTGTCGGACTTTTCCATACATGTCTTGAGTAGCTTTAAGCCCTGTTACACACAAACGCAAATACAAATAATTTAAGGTGGGTATTCCGATGAAGATATTATAATTGTCTTCATGTGATAATTTTTTTTTTTTGACTCTTAGACTATAGATTGTAGGGTTAAATTTTGATATGTTATAAAACTGTTATTTTTATGTGAAATGTGGCCAAATCAATAAATTACACTTTTATACAAATTATCTTCATAAAAAAATATTTTTTGTATCTTCATTTGAGTAGCTCCCATCATTTAATTAGGACTTAGGAGTATAATTTACAGGATAAAAGACAGAAAAATAAAAAATACTACTCATCACTCCCTCATACCTCATTCATGCCGAGTTGAACAACAGCTTCTTTCAAGGCACCAACATCATAGACGTTGAAGTGGTTAAGCATGGTGAGGCCGGAGAGGATTGACATGGGTTGAATGAGAAGATTATCCATGATCATGTAAGTTACTACTTCTTTCACAAACCCGTTATTACTATGACCAGAAGTAGCTGGTGCTGTTCCCGCCGTTGCCGTGGCGGTGGCTTCACCCTTCATATAGTTCAGCTTCGTCGTCGTACGACCAGAGTAACACACACGACAAAGAGAGTTATACACATCTGTTACAGTGGTGCTACAAGCACCATAATTGCGCGAGCATTTGTACATTTTTGGAGTTGTCTCGTCGGAATGATTTCTAGCAGCTGAAGGGAGGATTACGGTGATGGAAGGTGAGGAGGGAAGAATGGTTGGATGAAGAAGAAGATCCTTAGATAGGTTTGGTTGCATGTAAACACGGTTGAGATTTTCAACGCTGGAATAGAGATTTCCTAAGCAACCAGAGGCAGCTTCCTTGGTTAAAATGTTGACGACTGTAGCAAGTGGCAACTGAAGCAAGGTAAAGAGGAAATCCACTACATCCTTAGAGGCTTCTGCAAACAGCACTTTCTTACGCTTTGTGTGTATCAGAAGCTTCACACTCAAACTATTTGTAGGGGGTGTCTTGCTCGTCATGCCTCAAAGATAGAGTAAATCTGAATCTGATTGGAGTAATAATTCACAATTTTTGAAAGGCTATATATAGAGAGATGGAGGGAAGTTGGAAAGTCCACACCATTCATCAATTCATGCATGCATACGCCTCGAGAGTCCACACCACTTCCCTTTCCAATACCACTAATAGTTATCTCTACTCTTCAAAATATCTTCAACAATTGCTTCATTGTTGCCAAATAAATAGCCCATTAAATAACCATTGTATACATTGTAGCAGGATTCTATGTTTTATTCATCACTACTCTGCTTGTCATCTTATTCACCTCCTTCTAATAATTAAACCTCTTACGTTATGATATCGGAAATGTTTGGTAACAAAGAAAATCAGCCAAAAACAACCATAACTTGCCTTATTTAGCATTTATTAATTGTTGCGACAATTAATTAATACTAAATAAGGTAAGTTCTGACGGTTTTTTTTTAAGTTCTAAAAACCGAACTGATTATCGAACCGTTCTAGTTATTGGTTTACTGGTTTATAAATTCAATCGGTTTAATTAGGATTGAATCAAAAAAACCGTTTTATAATAAAATAATAAATAAAATATAAACAAACACATTAAAATATAATTATAATTTAATATAAACTTTAAAATATTATCCAAATTAAAAGTGCTACATAAACCAAACATAAAATGTCAACATCCAAGTTTATCATCAATTATATTTGTTCATATTCACAATTTTATCACATTCATTCATATTCACAATCCCTTCCCTTATTAAGCATGTATGTTCCACAATTAATGTCCACACCTAAAAATAAACCAATAACAAAAATTGTGTATTAAATTAAGTAAAATCATTCATCCACTTAAAATGAAAATGGCAAATAAAACACCTGCTCTGAGAACATCAGCAACAGCATCATCTGCTAATTTTACCTACTTCTAATATTCATAAACAGTGACCACTACATGTTACAATTTAATATTAGGAATGGAACTAGTTATGCCCAGCAGAATTATTTAGTCTCTTAAGAGTATAAATAAGATACATTCAAGAGATAGTTTCAGTTATGGAAGGCGCCCAATCCATTTGCGAATTTGAAAACATTCGAAATTGTGTTCTATCATTGCTACCAACCGGATATGCGTCCAATCTTGCCAAAAATTTGCTGGAATAAAGTTGCAAAATGGAATATTGAGTGAGAAGAGATTAAAGCTAGACTAAGGCAACAACAGCAACCACCACAAATTGATCAAGAAGCAACCAAATCTCAGCTATCAACAGAACAAGAAATTGCAGCAGCATCAACTGAAATTCAAGAAAAAAAGAGAAGCCAAAATCAATGCAAATTCAGATTCAACAAGCAATTTAGCAACAAATCCAACAACAGATCACAAATTCAATTTCACAAGATCAGTTCACAAATCAACAAGTCTATAATATGAAATTGATGAAGAAGAAGAATCATATTTCAATTTTGAATTTCAACCACAACAACAATCAGAAGAATCAATAAAAATTGCGGATCAAACAGGAATTCAAAATTCAAATCCAAAAATTCAATATAAAATAACTTTAAATCCAGAAAATCAGGTACGCTTAGAGACAATTGCAAAGAAAGTAGCAGATCACAACAATAGTGGGAAAATCAGAACAACTTTCAAAGATTCAAGTAGAACCGCTTTTATCATGGGTCTTCAGCAGCGGCTTTCGGCGGGGTGACTTCTCCTCTCTCACAGCTTCGGTCTCTCTCGCTTCCTTCCTCATGTGACAACGACGACGGCTTTGTGCAGCTCCAACAAACCTTAGCAGCAGCGGTGATGGATTGGCAGCGATAGAGGCACGGCGGTGACGGTGGTTGGACGGAAGTTGCGCCAGTGGCTTCGATGATGGTGAGACGACGGAGGACAGGAAAAGCTCGAGGGAGTTCTGCTTCGCGCATGAGAGTATAGGGAAGACTCTGGAGGGGTAATGGTTAGGAAACTTAGGGTGTTAGGGTTGCACGAAGGAAATGCTGCCGGTTCTTGAAAAGATTCAAAAACCGGTCAGATCACGATTCGATTCGACCAACCGGTTTTTGACCGATTCACGGTCCAATTCCGATTTTCCAATCTTTTCGGTTATAAAGTTTGTTCGAACCGTATTTATCAACGGTTTATAATTCGACCAGTTCAACCAGCCAATTCGAACCGATTTCAGAACATTAGTTTAATTTTTTTTGGTCTGCCTAGCACTTATAATATTATATATCGACCCAACCACAACAATAATAATAATAACCTTTTAGGATTGTAAATTCAAACAAGGAAATGTTAAATGGCACATATTAATAATAACGAGTCAAATAACTAACTAGAGAGCATTGCATCTCATCATAAGGATAGGATGCATCGTTCAAAATACATACATACTTTCCCTTTAACAAAACACAGACACCTACATATATCCATATCGTTGAACATGAAACATTATATTAACTGCACAAAATAGAGCCATTCTTAACATTTGAATTGAAACCGCGAGGCTCATAGCTAGATGAAACTACTGTATACTAGTTGAATATCTTTATGTGTCCATACTCTTGAGGAAGACGCTTGTCAACACCATCTTCGACTGCAATGAGGCCTTCAGTAGCCTTAAGCCCTGTTCAAGAAACAATAATAAATACTTATTATGAATGAAAAGAAATAATAAGGAAATAAGGGACCAACAAATAAATATTTATTATGAACGAAAAGAAATAATAAGGAGATAAGATACCTCGTTCATTCCAAGCTCGACCACCTTCTCTTGCAAGGCACCAACCTCCTTCACATTGAACTTGTTCAGCAGAGTGATGCTTGAAATGGTTGACATGGGTTGAATGACCAAATCGTCCATCACCATGTACGTCACAACCTCTTTCACAAAGCCACTACTCCCATGTACCCTTCCCGTGGCAGAAGCTGATGATGGAAGAAGAAGACCAGAGATGGCGGTTGACGATGAAGGGAAAGCTGGATTCAGCAGAACATCTCTGGATAGGTTTGGTTGCAAGAAAGTGTCACCAAGACCCTCCACGCTCTTATAGAGATTACCTATGCCACCCACCATGGATTTTTCTGTTAGAAGCTTCACCACTGCACCGAGTGGCAACTGAAGCAGGTTAAAAAGGAAGTCCACCACTTCCTTGGAGGCTTCGGCGAACAGAACTCTCTTGCACTTTGTGTCGATCAGAAGCTTCATGCTCACTTTTGTGGATGCGGATGATGCCATGATCCCACAACAGCTTGCTCTGTTTTACTTTGAGATTCGAGGTATGCATTCATTTATAAGTGATGTTGAATAGAAGAGGAGGCTTGCAGTTATCCAAAGGTTATTGTATTGATGAGAGAATTGTCTTATCAAGAATCGGAGTACAAGATACTAGAGCATAGGATAATCATTTCCTGTCATATGGTTTCTCTGCTTTAGTTTCGGAATTTCATTTCCAACCAACTTAGTTTCTTTTTTATTTTTTGTTTTTTAAATTAAACAAAGGGTTTGCAGAAAGAAATAAAAAAGAGAGATTATGGATAACTAAACGAGAGAAAGAGGAAAAAATCATATAGTTGCAAAGAAAATACAACATTAAATGTGTATTTCGATCTCTTAACTATTTTTTCAAATGATTAAATGTTTTTAATTATTTAAAATATTATATTTGTAAAGAAAATCAAAACTAATTTAGACGGAAAGTGATCAAATTATAACTATATATAAATGTCAGAAGATTTGAAAAAGAATGTTTATCAAAGATGTTTAAAGTTTTGATTAAATAAATTAAGAAAGATTGAGTTATATAGTAATTTTGGAAGAGTGTGAATATATATGACCAAGTAAAAAAAATTGAAATTAATTTTTATTTGAATGCATATACATATATGATTAGCTATAATATACGGACACTAAAGTAGATACGAGATATCACAGGATATAAGATACATTAATACACAAATTTTAAAATTTGATAGGATACGGGGACACACATATATATATATATATATATATATATATATATATAAAATAAATTATAATGATATTTAATTATTTTAATATCTTATTTTAATTATATAAAATATTTAAAATATTTTTTTAATAAATAATAATATATATTATTTTTAAATTTATTTTAAAAATATATGTTAAGAATAAAACTAAACACACTCATATGTAATAGTATTTAGATGTGTCTAAATATATTCAGAGTATAATTATTTATTTTTATTAATACATTGTTGTGTACAGAAGATACATATGTCGAATGAATGTCGTGTTTGACATGTGAACACAACAACTCAGTAAAATATCTGTATTTCATAAAATTGATTAGTGATTTGATTGCATTTTTAGGGCTTGTTTGGGTGAGCTTTTAAGAGAAGATCTTTTTTCGAGTTATCTTTTTTTAAAAGATCTTATAGAGAAGTAAAAGTAATTTTATGTTTGGATATCTCATGTAAAAATGTCTTTTTATCTATCAATTATGTTTGGGTATAACAATATAAAAGTACTTTTTTATTTATTTATTAAATGAAAAACATCTTTTTTTTAAGGAAAAAAGATCTTTTAAAAAAAGATGTAAATTACAGCTTCTCAAAAAAGATCTTTTTTTGATTTTACTAGTGCTTTTACTTTTACTATTAGAAATTTGTCAAACACGTTAAAAAATAAAAAAAGATCTTTTTTCATTGAAAAAAGATCTTTTTTTAACAAAATAATGGCGCCCAAACATGCTCTTAAATTAGAGAAAAATTATGAATGCAAGTTGCATTATTTACATGCGTACTGCAAGTAATTAATATTTTGTGTATTTACATGTATATATGCTGATAGATAATTTTGCGAATTTATTTTTATTAATTAGCTATATATTAATCATGGTTTAATGTTTCAAGATATGCATCACTTCATACTATAAGATAAATAGACAATATAATTAAAAAATTATTAAAAATTTTAATTAATTTGTGTCTTAAAAATACAAATTAAAATTATAAATTAAATTTTATTGGGGTATGCATTCATTTATAAGTGATGTTGAATAGAAGAGGAGGCTTGCAATTATCCAAAGATTATTGTATGAGTAAAGCTAGGGAACCAAAAGTATATCAGCCAAAATTCAGCCAAATATTTTTGGATAAATTTAAAATCTTTATGAGTTAATATATATGGATGTTTCTTCTACTAAGTATCAGAATGTTTCTTTTTCATATTAAATGGATGTTCTTTTATATATTTTTCGAATTTGTGATTGTTGGAAGTAGATAGATTAATGTAAGAAAAAAAAAAAAGAAAATTTTTTATAGATTTTAATTAGATTTACTTAATCAATTTAAAATTTTTTAAATTTTGAATTTAAAAAAATTAAAATTAATTAATTATTAATATAAATTAATGTAATTTTATTTAATTTTTGGTTGATAAACTTTTAGTTCTTTATACTTTTCTTTATTGTATTGATTTGAGAGAGGATCAGAGAATTGTCTTATCAAGAATCGGCGAGTACAAGATACTAGAGAATAGGATAATCATTTCCTCTCATATGGTTTCTCTGTTTAGTTTCGGAATTTCATTTCCAACCAACTTAGTTTCTTTTTTATTTTTTTGTTTTTTAAATTAAACAAATGGTTTGCAGAAGAAATTAAAAAAAAAAAAAAGAAGAAGAGAGGTTATGGATAACTAAAACGAGAGAAAGAGGAAAAAATCATATAGTTGCAAAGAAAATACAACAGTAAATGTGTATTTCGATCTCTTCACGATTTTTTTATTTTTTTCAAAAGATTAAATGTTTTTTAATTATTTAAAATATTATATTTGTAAAGAAAGTCAAAACTAATTTAGACGAAAAGCGATCAAATTTATATAAATTAAGAAAGTTTGAGTTACATAGTAATTTTGGAAGAGTGTGAATATGTCGCTTTTTAATTTTAATATTGTACCGTTGCAGGTGTTTTCAACGGATATGGGGGTGGGGGGTGTTAAACCTGCGTGTGGTGTCAGGGGGATGGGACTCGGACTCTCCGAGTTCAGGCGACAAAACGCACGGTCCGAGTCCAGTGCGTTGGGAAGAAGAAGGTGAGGGACACGGACCCTCCGATACCGCTGCTTCACGGACCGTCCGAGTTTGGTGTGAGTTTTCGAACCGTCCGAGTCCAATGCTGCTATGGACACGCGGCGCTTCCCCGTTGAGTCCCTCGGTGGGCAACGTTTGAAAGAAGAAAACCTGCTCTCCCATAGTCCGAATCCCCACTTCACTCCCAACAACCTTTCTCCCTCAAACCCTTCTTCTTCATTTCTCTGTCTCTGAACTTTGCATGGTGGTGGAGGAGCAACATTAATGGGGAAAAAATCAAAAATTAAAGATGTTGATCGAGCTGAGCTTCATATTATTCACTATCTCAGTGATCCTGACTATGTAAGTATTTTTTGAATTTTTTTTAGTTTTTTTATTTTTTTATAGTTATAATTATTAAAATATAAAATTTCAATATTATGGTTGTTGTTAGATACACAGTTGAAGAATAGAATGATTATGGATGATTTATTTATTAGTATTAGTTAGATTAGTTTAAAATATTTTGAACAGATTAATAATTGTATTTATGATGAATAAAATTTTTTATATGGTTATATTGTTCTTAGACATGTATTTGAAGAACGTAAATGGAATGAGTATGACTTAGTTTTCATTGTTTGTTAGATTTCTTTAAAATTATTTTACAGATTAATAATTATATAAATCATCATTAGAAAATTTGTTATGATTAAGTAGTTGTTAGGGATATGTAGTTGAAGAATATAAATAGAATGATTATGACTAATTTTTGAATATTTGTTAGGTTCTATTTAAATATTTTTTTACAGATTATAAATTATATATATCATGATAAGATAATTTGTTATGGTTATGTTATGTTGTTGTTGTTCTTTAGTTTTGTGTTTTTGGCTGTAGCAGTAAGTAGAACATAATGTAAATTTTTAATAAATTTATTTAATTGTAGTATAATTATTATTTGTAAGCCAATGGTATTTGAATGTGTTTTTAAGAAATTAAGTGTAACTGTTATCGATCTTGGTTAGATGTTATTATTATTATTGTGGTAAAGTGTTAATGCTGAGTTGATCAGAAAGGTTTTTTTAATTAAGGCATGTTAGATATTTCTTTATGGAAAAATTTTAATAATTTAAATGTAGTAATTATTATTAGCAAGTTAATTATTAGCGTTGTTAGAATATGAATGATGGCATATACAGATTTATTAATATTTTGTATTGCAGGGGAAAAATTTTTAAGAAAAGAGTAATTAATTAATGTTCTTAATTATTGTGGATGTTGTAAATATTGTTGAGATTTATGATTAGGAATATATGTATTTGTAATGAGTTTCATTAGCAGTTATGAATACTTTTGAGGATTAACTAGTTAAATTTAGAAGTTACGAGAATTAGTTGTATAAGGATTCGGTGAATAACTTTATGATGGTAAGTTAGCAATTCTTAATAATTTGATTAGTAATTTGTTATGTTTTTTTGTAGAAATCAAGAATGTTGACATGTAACCATCCACTTCCTCCGGATCGGTACAACGAAAGGGTGGAGGATCATCTGCGAATTACCGGGTTCTATCATGCATCTCAGATTGGGATAGTGCAGTGTCAGAAAGCATTGGTAAATGCTCTAATTGAACGTTGGCACCCGGAGACACATACGTTCCACCTTCCCATTGGTGAATGTGCTGTGACACTTGAAGATGTAGCTATGATTCTTGGTCTTCCCACAGATGGTCTTCCGGTCACAGGGATGACAATGAGCAGTTATGAAGCGTTGGAGGCGGAGTGTTTGCTTCAATTTGGAGTTGCACCGCGTATGTCCGACTGTAGATCTAGTTGCATAAAACTTACCTGGCTGCGTGATTTAAAAGAAAATTTACAGTTGATTGATGATATCAGTATACAGAGGTATGTGAGGTGCCATATTATGTTGTTGATCGGGACGATCTTGTTTGGGGATAAGTCTGGGGCAGGAGTGCATTGGAAATTTCTACCCTTGCTACGTGATTTTGGTAGTATTGGTCAGTATAGTTGGGGAGCGGCATGCCTGGCACATCTCTACAGGGCATTATGCCGGGCATCCCGTTTTAACTGCAAGGAAATAGATGGTCCACTAACACTTCTACTCTGTTGGGCTTGGATCAGGATGCCGTACCTATCGCCGCTACCTAGGGAACCTCGAAGTTTTCCACTAGCAAACAGGTAATAATTTGTTAGTTATGTACCCGTATGTTGATATCTATGATTCATTTAATGGTAGCTGAGGTAATTGAATATATCATCATAGGTGGCGGAACTGGGAGCGTGGTGACCGACGATTTAGATACTTGAAGTTAGCTCACTTTAGGAAGTCATTTGATGAACTTCAGGAAGGGCAGGTATGTTTCAATGAAAGTAGTATTAGTTTTATGTTTAGGGTCTGAGACATAATTATACAGCATTGTCTTTGTAATTGGCTTTGTGGACTGTTATGTTGAGGTTCCTTTATTTTTCCAGTTTGTTTGGGTTGCTTATGCTGTGGATCGGGTGGATCCGAACATCATTCCTCCTGAAATCTACATGCAGTCGGTGGTTTGGAGTGCTACAGTTCCGTTGGTATCATTTGAATGTGTCGAGTGGCATGCTACCGATAGATTTAGGCGACAGTTTGGTTTGGTTCAGGGACCACCAAGTCAGGAGCGGAATCTAGAGAAGGCGCATGGAGAAACCCTGAAGGGTCCCAAGAATCTTAATTGGGCCACGGAAGAGAGTCATTCAAAATGGGTGATGCATTGGTCAAACAGGTATAACTACATTCTATCTGAGCTTCCGATGCCTTCACATGATCTACTAGATACTTACATGCATTGGTACCGATCAAAATATGGGGACCACTTGAACTTGTCAAATCTTGTGGGTCAAGATAATGAAGAAGGTGATCAGGATATGGAGGAAGGTGATCAGGATTTGGATGAGGATAATCAGGATACCGATGAGGGTAGTCAGGATATGGATGCTGACAATCAAGTAGAAGAGCCACCTTCGCCGCATATATTACCTCCAACACCGATTCCACAAGAACAACCTCAGTCCTCAAGCCATTACGTACCTCAGACACAGTTCCCCCCATCAGTTCCAATCAGTCAACAATATTGGGGTACCTCACAATTTGAAACAGGAGAAGGAGGTTCCTTTAGCCAGTTGCTTGGGTTGATGTCTGCAGATCCTGGACTACCACAATATGGCCAACAGCCTGACCTCATGGCTGGTAGGTATTCATTGGATGCGAGGTATCCGGGCCATACATCATCGGTTGCTTCTGGGGGGTTTGTGTCCGTTGACTCTAGTAGGAATGATGACGGACGCGGAGCTTTTTTTAGTCAGAATCCTAACCGTGTATCCATGGGACTCATTGAAGAAGATGCTAATGCACTCGAGAGGGAGACAGATGCGTATCTAGTAGATGACCCGGATGACGAGGAGGATCAAGATGACGATGAAATAGAGGAGTTTGACGAAGATGAAGAATCTCGTAATGATGGTATTATGTTTTGTATTCTACTTTACATGTTGCATTACTTTGTTATTTTTTTGTTCATAACTGGCATCTATTTTTTACCTTTACTAAATCTTATGTGGTTTATGTCTTGCTGTGATTACCTGCTGCGCATAATTTAATTGTTTTTTATAATTTCTATACAGGTCATGCACGCACTCCGGATGAAACCTCCAAATGTTACAATCTGAGGATTGATCCACCACGTCGCAGTGCTAGTCGCTACACTCCATCTGTCTTCAAAAAGGCGGCCAAGAAATGCAAGAATTTAGTCAAGGATGTGAAGTGGGCCATGAGAAAGTAGTTGTCTTGTAACGTATTTATTTAACTAGTAATCACGTGGACCATGTTGTATTTATGTAGTATGTTGAGAGTATTTATGTTGTATGCTTAAAGTATCTATGTTGTATGTTCAGAGTATCTATGTTGTATGTTCAGAGTCTCTATGTTGTATGTTTAGAGTATTTATGCACTATTCAGGTATTGTTAATCTTGAGTACGCATTACGGTACAGGTGTTGCATACGTACGCATTATTGTTGTTCATTCATACAATCAGATTGAACCGGAAAGGCCGGTTCAGTTATACATTCAGATTGCACCTGAAATGCCGGTTCATTCATAAAATCAGATTGCACAGTACAGGTCGGTTAATTTTGAAGAACCAATGAACCGGACCGGCCGGTTAATTTTATACAACCCTATTGACCGGACCAGCCGGTTCATTCCTGAAATCAGATTGAACCGGACCGGCCGTTTCATTTATACGATGCGATTGAACCGGATCGGCCGGTCCATTTACACAATCCTATTGAACATGGCCGGCCGGTTCATTCATGAAATCAGATTGAACCGGACCGGCCGGTTCATTTATACGATGCGATTGAACCGGACCGGCCGGTCCAGTTACACAATCCTATTGAACATGGCCGGCCGGTTCATTCATGAAATCAGATTGAACCGGACCGGCCGGTTCATTTATACGATGCGATTGAACCGGACCGGCCGGTTCATTTACACAACGCGATTGAAACATCAGAATACATAAACCGTTTTAACATAAACCGTATTAACATTAGAATACATAAACCGTTGTAACATAAAAACATCAGAAAAGCATTACATAATGTTCCACATATCAAGTCAAGTTCTCTCAAAAAGACAACCCATGACATAATACTGACGTCCTACACCTACCACAATGTGAACCTACGGAGCATCTCCGTCGACAGTTCTACCAGCTGACTGACGGCATCTACTACGACTGTGTCCCTCAGCCCCACAAAGCGTACATCGCCTAGGACGACGTAACATTCGCGTGTCCATCTCATTCAAGAAACGCGTCATCCTGGGGCGCCCTTTCGAGACACGTCTCAGATACGGATTCGGTACGTAGCGAGGACCGTTGTACGCAGGCCACGTTGTCGGGTTACCTAGTGGCCTAAATCTTGCTCGGTACACCCGCCGAACTTGGTCCATCTTATACACATCATGCACATATAGCTTCCAATCCAGTCGCTGGTTCGCACAACATGCGAACACATGTCTGTAGGGGATCCGGTCCACCTGGAACTCACCACAGTCACATCGAAGGGCGCGTAGATCGACTGCAAACTCCAATCCGCTTGGCATCTCACGCACCTCGAAGACTTCATTCTGCCGGTCAAAGCAACTGACCTGTATGTTTCCTGATGCAAGTTGGTTTGCATGCAACTTCGAGGTCACGACCTCGGAGAACACATGGCCAGCATTAATCCGCGCTTCTGCCTCTGCTCTTTTTCTGGTGAAGAGCTCGTTTAGCCTGTAGAATGTTGCCTTGACAAGAGCAGTAATAGGAAGATTGCGTGCACCCTTCAACACTGAATTGATGCATTCCACTAGATTCGTTGTCATGTGACCCCATCGGTATCCACCATCAAACGCCAATGCGTACTGTTCGCGAGGAATTCGGTTTAACCAGTTGGTATACGCTTCCCCCCGTTCCCGTAATCGCTGGTAACACACTTCATACTCCCGCACCGTCCTGGAATATCCTAGAGGAAAGCAAAAAAAAAAAATTATAAAACTCAAAAACAAATATTAATATTTAACTACTGTTAATAAGTTACTTAAATTTAGTAAATTATTACCAATGTTGACGACCAATTTTTGGAGGTACGGTGCCTTGAATTTCCGCAGAAAATTCGACTCTATATGCCTGATGCAGAACATATGAAAAGCTCTAGGAGGTGACCAGGCTCCGTTACTCCGTTCCACAGCTGCATTGATGGATTCGTGTCGGTCGGATATGAGTCCCACACCATCCCGAGTGACAACATGTTGACGCAAGTTACTAAGGAAAAAGTGCCACGCATCAGAAGTCTCTCCCTCGACAATAGCAAACGCAATTGGGACGATGTTGTTGTTGCCATCCTGTGAAACTGCGACTAGGAGACAACCCTTATACTTCCCGTACAAGTGAGTCCCATCCACCTGGACAACTGGCTTACAATGTCTGAATGCCCTGATACAGGGGTAATAACTCCAAAATACTCTATGCAGTACCCGAATATGACCAACCAAGTCATCGCCTTGGTATGCAGGCATAGTCTCAAAATGGACAACAGCTGATGGCTCCTTGTGACACATGGCCTGAAACCATATAGGCAACGCTTCGTACGATGCCTCCTAACCTCCAAATATTTTTTCTACTGCCCTTTGCTTAGCCAACCATGCTTTCCGATAGCTAACAGTATAGTTAAACTTCGATTGCACTTCTGCTATAACGGACTTTACCTTTAAGGAGGGATCAGCCTCAACCAATGGCTTTATTGCTTCTGCAATTGTGATGGAGTCCAGCTTCGCATGATCCTGTGAAATGGTGGCTCTGGTACAAGTGTGACTACCATTATACCTCCTTATAACCCAACAATACTTCCTGCTGATCAGACTAACCCTGATAAGCCAATCACACCCTGACCCATACTGTGTACACTTGGCGTAAAATGTCAAAGGCTCAGACTCATACACCCGGTAATCTACGCTTCGTCGTATGGTATACTCTTTTATTGCCTTAATAACAGCTTCCCGGGAACTAAACTCCATCCCAACAGCAAATTCACCATCTGCGACAAAAGGAACTTCTGCCAGGACACCAAGCATGGAAAAAATTTCAATAAATACATATATATTTCAAAACCATACTAAATCAATATTAACTGCATCAAGTATGACATAAATCCGACCCTAACGTAAATAATAATAAAATATTAAATTCTATGTTCTATATTCGTTTAAAATAACGTTATATGTTTCAAACATTACTGAACACATATGTTGACTTTTATTTTTTTAAATTCCTACTATTTTTTAATTTTTTTTAACATATGATCAGCTCAACCGGTTCAATGTCTAACACATACATGACATCAACGCATGCGTAAATAATGGGTAATAAATAATAATTCATTCATAAATAATTCAAAAAATAAATAAAAAAGACAATTATTTTTTATTAACGTACCTGCAGTCATATATTCCGGAAACTCCGGCACATGCATGGCTTCCAAGTCCAGAACTCGCATAAATGAAGGCTCCGCAAACGGCATATCGTTTGCGAGTGCATCTGCCACCTCTGTCACATCTGCATCCATATTTTCCTCACCATGAACTTCATCTCCATCTGCACCAACACATTCGTAGTTGCTTTCGAACTCTTCTTCACTGTCACTATTATAATCTTCCCGTAGAATGTTTCGGTCTGCCTCAGATTGTTCAAACTCAACATACAACTCGATATACGAGATCTGCGCCCGGTTTTCAATATACATTGAAAACATCTCCTGCATGCTCGCTTCGTCCGTCACATATCTTGTTTGAAATTGGACAAACCCACCAAATACCGGTACGGGATATCTGTATAGAACACAGGATATTTTTTTTTGCCCTCTCAGAATCAATCTTTTCACAGATCAAACCTTTCAGTTCTTCAAAGGAAATGATAAAAGGAATAACAACATCTATTGGATTTTCACAAATAAATTTTACCCCTTCAGATGTTTCTAATAAAATTTGACCAAAATAATACACCTTTATTAGTACTCTATCACTCATTTCTCCTACTCACAAAAAAAAAACATAACACTAACTACCCACTTCTTTGATTTTGAATAACCATGAAATATAACCCAGAAGAACGAAACAGAGGAGGAAGCGGCGCATAGGAAGGACAAGAAGAGGGATAACCTAACACTAATTCGTTGCACTTTTATATAGACTCTATTCTCAACTCGGACCGTCCGACTTGGTTAACTTCATTCAAAAATATATTCAAGAACCAAATCGGACCATGCGTTTTCGTGAACCGGTTCGACCATCCCTAGCCAAAACGGACGGTCCGACTCCATCAACTACAAGCAAATCGGACCGTGCGTCTTCTCTTCCCCCAGCCATCTCGCAGGGTCCGATTCCTCAGCAACTAAACACTTTCCCTCCCCACCACAAATCGGACCGTCCGTCTCCCACTTTTAGAACTTAGAAACCCAGAACTCGGACCGTCCGAGAACCCCTCCCTAAAGCTGCCAAAACTCTGCCCCACATACATGTCTAACCCACCTTATCTCCATATCAATGCCAAACACACATACATGCTCCATATCGAAAAAATTGAGCCTGAATATGTATGATCAAATAAAAAAAATTGAAATTAATTTTTATTTGAATGCATATACATTAGTTATAATGTATGGATACTAAGGCAGACAACACTACACGAGATATATTAATACACAAAATTTAAAATTTAATAAGATACGAGAATATACTTATCATATATATATAATATAAAATATTTTTTAAATAAATTATAAAAATATTTTATTATTTTATCGATACTAAAATATTGATTAATTTTTTAATTATTTTTAATATCTTATTTTAATTATATAAAATATTTAAATTTTTTTATAAAATAAATAATATATATTATTTTTAAATTTATTTTAAAAATAAATATTAAAAATAAAATTATACATACTGATATGTGATGGTATTTAAATGTATCTAAATATATTTAAAGTATATATTTTTATTTTTTATTAAGACACTGTTATAAAAAAATACGCATATCAATATTTTTATAAAATATATATTAAAATATAAATACATATTAAAAATAAATTAAATTACACATATATTTATATATAAATATATTAATAATAATTTTAATAATTAATTATAAAATAATTAAAAGACGATTAAAATTAATTTTTTGGTATTATTTTTAGCTATCAACTTACTAGAGTGATACTATTACTAAAAATTTATATGAGAACTAAACAAAAGATTAAAAATTAAAAAGGAATGGATAAAAAATTAACTCGTAAGTCGTAACATTTCATAAAGTTGAAACCTACCTGAAGCTGCATATAATTAAAATATATGCTCTACCTCTTTTTTACATAATATATAAACAATATCATGACTAATAACACTTAGACGATACAATCTTTTTTAGTGTTGATTGGTCCAATCAAAGCGAACCAAGCTTCCGAAATTATATTCATGAATCTAAAAAAATCCTTGTGAGAACCAAATATGATTGATGCATTTGAAAAGAAACCATCTTATTGTATAACTATCAAAATACAATTAAATCAATTCTCATTAATGTACAATAATTTATTGACTACCGATAAATCATTAAATAAACTTTTGAGTTAGAGGATAGTGTGAAAACCAATATATATTTGTAAAGCATCATTAGTTTCATGTTGATAATTTTTATTTTTGTCTTTGCAATTTTTTTCCATGGTTTCTAAGCCTTTTGAAGGAAGAAAGAAATGGGAATTGAAGCTCAAGTAAGCAGAGTATTCAAAAAAGCATCAACACAGACATAGTTATAGTCACACCCTAAAACACAAGTTGAATCCCCTTGTGCTAGTAATAGTCACAAACCTTGTCACCATATAAATTGTTACTTGCCCATTTAGCTCTTTATATCATCATCCTCCTCATCATAATAATAACTTTAACTCAATCTTGCAATAACTTAACACCACAAAATCTCAACTTGTTGCTATTCATTCATTTTTGGCTGAGCTTCATCGTACGCTCAACTCAACTAACCTTCTTGTCCAACAAGACAAGCAATATTCTAGAAACAACAATGGTGAAAGGTCTTCGATTAAAAAGCTTAATCTTGCACTTGCCTCTTACAAGCTCCCTTTCGGATACTCGCAATGGATAGGATTAGATGAGATTTATTCTCCAATTGGCGCGGTGTGTTTGAGGTTCCAAGATGAGTTGAACCAATGCAATGTCATATGACATAGGAGGTGAATGTCTTGCAGATGAGGTGTTTGCACAAATGCTTGTGTCAAAAGGGTGTGAGCCACTCCCTAAAAGAAGGTGCCATCCCAAGTCTCCAAAAGCCAAATCAAGATTTGCAAGATAGCTTTTGGAAAATTCCACCAGATAGCAACATTGTTTGGGATCCTTATACTTGTAAGAGCCACAAGTGCCTCATTGAGAGGAAGAACAACAAAGGGTACTGTAAAGATTTCTTTGATCTGCAAGGAAGGAAAAAGGGTAGGTGGATCTTTGATGATGGTGGACTTGATTTTGGGATAGACCAAGTTCTTGGGACGAAAAGATCCGACAACACGATCCATATCGGATTTGACATTGGTGGTGGAACAGGGACATTTGCTGCAAGGATGAAAGAAAGGAATGTGACAATCATCACAAGCACACTGGATTTGGACGGTCTATTCAGCCACTTCATTGCGTCAAGGGGATTGATTCTAATTCATCTCAGCATATCTCAGAGGTTTCTATTCTTTGAGAACACACTTGATATTGTTCATTCCATGGAATTCATAGGAAATTGGTTGCCAGAAACTATGCTTGAGTTTTTGCTATATGATGTGCATAGGGTATCGAGGCCAGGGGAAATTTTTTGGTTTGAACATTTCTTCTGCTTTGGATCACAGGTTAATGGAACTTATTTGCCAATGTTTGATAGAGTTGGGTTCAACAAACTTAGATGGCATGCTGCAAGGAAGCTTCATCATGATGGGGTTCAGAAGAATGAATGGTATACATTTCAGCATTATTGGTAAAACCAGTAATTTGAGGTATGCATGAGAATATAATGCTTAAGATAAATTAGTGAACAAAGATTTGTGCGACAATTATCTTGTGAATTAGTGAAAGTTTATGTTAATATCTTTCTTGTAGGCCAAAGACCTTAATATGCACAGTACCTTCTTTTTGGTAAACACAAGAAGTTTATGATTTTTCATTTTTGACAATAGTCAAATTACTATAACTATAGTAAATATACAACTATTATATTAAAAATTTAAATTTTATATTATCTATAAAAAAAATTAATTAAAAATCTTGTTGTGTAATTAAACCTATTTTTTAATTATATTTAATACTACTGTACACAGTTTGAAACACAGATATTTAGGTCCAACAAGTCGATAACTCAACTATATATATGAAACTAGTACTTTTTTTTAAAAAAGAGTTTATACTAATTCAATGAGAAAATCAGCAAATTGCTATAGTATAAACATTCAATTATCATTCAGTGACTTGTAAACAAAGTAAATCTTTATTAAAATTTGCATCCAAGCATGAAATTCTCGTGTTTAGCTGATTGAGATTTTCTTTATTCAATTTTTTTTTCTTTTTTCTCTCTTTTTTTTTGCAGAGCAAAAAATATTTATTACAATGAAAAAGTTAAAAACCTAAAATAGCTAAGAAAGATAATTCTATTACTGATAACTTATTTGACTTAGCTAAGAAAGTTAATTCTGTTACTAATATACCAGATTTTTATTATAAAACAATATTAAAAAGTTATCATGAATATTTCTAAGTTTTATTCAATTGTTAATTTAAATTGTTATATATGAATATATAGCGTCAGTTAATCAGTTAGTTTTTAATTATGTAAATAATAAGCGTATGTTTGAAGTCGTCAATAAAAAAAAAGATAAGTATATAATTAATTGAAAATAAAAGAAATTAAAAAGAAAAATTAATCATAAACTATTCCCAGCAAAATACGTATATATGCATATGCTCTATAAGCCTTAAAAACTCTATCTAAGTTCTATAAGAAAAATAAAAAAGAAACAATAGATAACCCTAGTAATCTATTTTGTAGGAGGTGCACATGCAGGTGCATTGAAATTATTGATTTGCACAAAGACTATTGAATGAGGTACAACTTTGATTGGAGAAGAAGAAGAAGCATCAACAATCTTTGGTTTAAGCTCTGGAATTTCCTTTGACTTGGTAAGTTCCAATGGAGTTCCATTCAGAAGCACAACATCACTTTGAATGTTTCCATCTTTAGGTGTTAAGTGGTACTCTTCTCTTTTCAATGAATCCATCAAATTCACTGTGTTTATTCCCTCTGATACCAACTCCTCCGGATAAAGATTCATGTCATTCACAAGGGATACATCGAAAGATGTCGAATTCTCCATGTTTATTAGTAGTAATGTGATTCCGTTCTGAAACAATAATTAGATCAACAATATGTTATAACAGTTAAAAAGTTATCTTAAAATTAAAAAAAATTAAAATGTATAAATAAAAATTATTAACTTACCCCTTGTTTAGAACAATGAGCATATGTACGTAGATACGGTGAACTATCATGAGAAATAGAAAGCACATTGGTTCCCATAAGTCGATGCCACAAAAGTGCTCTGTTTAAAGAAAATAAAATTATTATTCATTCAAAAATGACATTTAATTTAACTACTTATATGAATATATGTGACATACCCATAATAATCTGGATTAGGAATGAATGATGTTGTATTTAGCAAAGCATAGTTTCCTCCAATCAAAGCTTGTCTACAATAAACTTTGTGGTTGAAGGTTGATGTCATACCCAATTGGTCCAAATACCTATAGTTATTATTAATTAAAAAAATTATTAAACAAAAATTAGAGAGCTGAAATTCAATTTTAAAAAAAAAAAAAACCTTACCAAAAGCCATTAACAAAAGTATGTGATACATCTTTGCCTCCACTGTTATAAGCTCCACCAGATTCTCCAACCCATGCTCCAGCCCATGGTGTGAAGTCTTTTACCGCGGTTGAAACATCCTTGAAAGTTTGTGCAATTTTACTCAAGAAATATGGGTCTTGAACCTTACTAATAAGATCCCTATCAACACCTATATAATATAATTTTAAAATACAATTATATTCTTAGAATTAAACAAATTAATCAAGCAACAAACAACAAACAACATTCTGAATTATTATACGTACCAGCACCAAGGTTATAAATGTGATGTGTAACTCCATCAATGACACCAGGTCCAACATGTTGCAAGAAGCTATCAAACCATTCTTTACCATAAAATCCAGCTGGACCCAACACCTTTGGTCTTGTTGTGGCATTTGGGTATAATGAGTTAATTATGTGCCTTAGTTTTGTGATATCTTTTGCATATTGAACACTATCTATTCTTGCTGATACTCCTTCAGAGCATAGCTCGTTTCCTATATGATTAATTAGCACAAAATGTTAAATTTATAAAAAAATCATGGATAAAAACTAAATTAGTTAGTTATAAAAATTAAAGAGTTTTAAATTTTTAATTTAATTTGATACCTAATTCATATGAATCTATATTGTATCCTTTTGAGACAGTGTACTTCATGAGACTTATGGCATTGTTTGGATTCCAATCTCCTTTCCAGTTTAATTGGTCTTCTTTGGAATTTTTCTTGCCAACAAGTGCGTTTAAGCCAAATGTAAATTTGACACTGCAAAATTTAAAGTAAATAAGATAAGATAAGAATGATTGTTTGTGAAGTAATTATAATAATATTGAGAAATTAAAATAATATATATTAATTACCCGGTTTTGTTCAAAAAGTGATTCATTTCATCCCATCTCTTTCTGGGAAGGCATCCAACACTGAATCCAAACAAACCGTTATCCTTCTTTCTCATAGTTGGGCAGTGCTTTTGCTTCCCAAATTGGTAAATAATTTGATCTTGTAGTGAACCTCCTAATCTAATCCTCAGAGGATTGAATGCTGCAATAATTTTAAAAGTAATTAAACGGTTGGATTAATTAGAATAATGCTACACATTCAAATTTTTTTATTAATCAAGTTCAATTAAGTTGGTCTAACATAATAAAAATCAGTCATAGTTAGTATATATTAATTAAAATGGTTTGACTTTAGAAAAAATATGGCTTACCTTTGATTGCATTTGAGAGTATCGTGTTATTCAAGTCCTGCAAAAAAGTTGCAAAAACAATAATTAATTATCATTATGATATTAAAAAATGCATACAATATTGTGAATGGTAATGTACAACAATAATATCCAACAAAATAAATACCATACCAAGTTGAGAATCCCAGCTTTTCCCCATGGACATTGGTTATAGTCACATTTATTAGATGGCCACCAATCTAATGTTGCACATATGAAATTCTCATCAGTTGTAGCAATGTTTGTGACCCCTTTCACTTTAAGCTTCACATCTTCTGATGAAGAAAAAGAAGGACAAAATAATACTAAGAGACTTAAAAAAAGAGCTACTTTCACATACTGATTTACACCCATTGTGGAACAGAACTAGAAGAGAAGATACTATGAATAATTTCTATTGATGTTTCTTATATGATTTATATCATCGGTATCTACTATTTATAGTGTTAGTAATGTGGTTAGCTATAACTACTTTTAAGTAAATAGATATTTTTAAATTTAAAAGATATGTTTATCTTAAATAATTTAAAGTTTAAAATTATATAAGTATTTGTTTAGATGCCATTAAATGAATAAAAAAAGATATTTTTTTAATAAAAAAGACTTTTTTTAGTGTGTTTGGCAATATTTTAATAATAAAAATAAAAGTACTAGAAAAATAAAAAAAAAATCTTTTTTTAGAAACTAAAATTTATATTTTTTTTAAAAGATAAGATATTTTTCACATAATAAATAAAAAATATCTTTTTTGAGAAGTTAAAATTTATATTTTTTTTAAAAGATAAGATATTTTTCACATAATAAATGAAAAATACTTTTATCTTAATTTACCCAAACATAATTGATAAATAAAAAAATATTTTTATATAAGATATCCAAATATAGAATTACTTTTATTTTTGTAAAAGATTTTTTTAAAAAATATCATTTAAAAAAATATCTTTTCAAGAATGACGTCCAAACAAATTTTAATTTAATTTTTATGGAAGTTAAATTTGTTCTTTTTTGTCTGAGCTTTTTTTATTATTTTAAATACTCACTTCTTAAATTTAATTTGCTATCAAAAGACAATTGCTCTAATTCCTAGTTTATTTATTTTTGTATGCGGTGCTATTTTATATTTTTATTATAATATTTGGGCTCAAATTTAACTTTTTTTTAACAATATTTTTATTTCATTTTTTCAATTTTTTTGTTTAAAGTTTAAACAACTGGGCAAAACGCCAAAAAAAACAGAAAAATCACTCTAGGCAGAACTTTGTCTTTTTTAATATAAAAATATGTTTTAATTTATTTATTTATTTACAGTTTATATCCTTGACTAATGATCATGAATATATAACCTAATATGTGTTTTAAGCATTTAATCTAGAATGAGAGATAAGAAAACTCTTACGATTAAATTAGTCTAAATATTTTAAATGTTTTTTAAATTAATAATATCTTAATGTGTGTGCTTTTATAATAGGTAACTTGTATATTTGCAAAAGTTTAAATTGGATTGATTTTATCATATTGTGAACAAATGACATGAATAATGAATTATTGGATTTATTACTTTGGCCCAATACACATATCATGATATTTATGGTATACAATTAAAATACAAAGCTTGTTAAAAAAAATAACAAGCTCTGGTTATTCATAAAAACTACTTACATTAAGATTAAGAGTGCGCATATCCTAAATCAAGACATTAATCATAGTCATATTAGATGAAAGCTGGTGTTTTCAGAATTCTTGAGAAAAACATTGGTTAAAACCATTTCTGACTGTAGCGAAGCCCTCAGTAGCTTCACACCCTATAAAACAAAACATAAACTTCAACTCAAGAGATCAATCAAAATTTTCCAAAAAAAAAATAAAAAAATAAGTATATAAAAACTTCATGTTTGACTGCTATGACTTATTATTATTATTACCTCTGGCATCCCCAATTCAACAACCTTCTCCTTCAAGACACCAACATCCTTAACACTGAACTGATTAAGCATGGTGATGCAAGATATGGTTGACATTGGCTCAATCACCAAATCATCCGTCACCGTGTATGTCACAACCTCCTTCACAAATCCATTACTGTTGCTGTTAAAAGAAGAATCTTTGACTTGATCATTCTTGCTTATGTATTTGACTTCTCTAGTCATATAACCAAACCCACACGCGCTGCATTTAGAGTTATACAAATCTGTAACCGTATAACTGCTGCAACTTCCGCATCTGTACAGCTTCAACGGGATAGACTCCGATTGACCTTCACCGCCGCCGCCATTTGGAGGGAGAAGAGCAGAGATGAGAGGTGAAGAGAGAGGAATCTTAGGGTTCAAGAGAAAATGTTTAGGTTGATTTGGTTGTAAGTAATAAGTGTCGTTTAGGGTTTCCACGCTCTGATATAGATTCCCTATGCAACCAACCGCTCCTTTGGTGGTTAGGAGCTTCACTACGGTGGCCAGTGGCAGCTGAAGAAAGTGGAAGAGGAAGTCTATCACTTCTTTGGATGCTTCAGCGAAGAGAACTTTCTCGCGCTTTGTGTCAACGAGGAGCTTCATGTTCAGTTTTGTAGTGGACGCCATTATCGACATTCATGAAGGAAGAAGGTGCATCATAATGTATTTATTTGGGGGAATAAATGCTTTTCTAACTGGGTAAGTTTTGTAATTAACTTTTATTTTCTTATTGTAAAATTTTGAGTAAATGTCATTTTCGATCCCTAACTATTTGTCCATGGATTTCACACTCTCTAATAAATATAAAAGCTCAAATCGGTCTCTATCTACTATATATGTACGTTCCAGTCTTTCGAGCAGGTCGCGAAATAAGTGACTGACACATCTGTTTAAAACTGATCGAAGAACTGGAATGTACATAAATCAAAGTGGACAGAGACCGATTTAGATTTTTATATTTGTTAGAGGGTGCAAAGTCTATCGAACAAATAGTTAAGGACCAAAAATGACATTTACTCTAAAATTTTCATTAAAAGTTTGTATTTCTTTTATAAATAATAAAATAAATTTGTTGAAATTGCAGTTTGGGACAAATAAAGTTGAATTTCTTTTTTGATATTCTATGATTCATTTCTTAACACATGAAGCTTTCTTTTCTCTTTTATTCCCCTTTGATCCTACCCTATGACTAAAACCTGAAAGATAAGCGCAAGAAAGGGACCTTCAAAAACTTACTGGTTACATAAGAATACAACTATATACTTATAATATATTAGAAGAATAAAACAGATAAGAGTTGTGAGCTGTATCTGATTAAAAGAACAAAAATAAGGACTCAAATTGTGCCTATAAGATTATTATTGAAAAGTAGCAAGTGAAAATTTGAAATAATAATATCAACAGAAAGATTCAATAGTTTCAATAATAATGCAATGTTTTACAAGTATCATGTTGAATAATCGTTGGTTATGTATCATATTTTTACAACTAAACTTGAGCTTTGATTCCAAAGATAAATAACCGGCTATTATTTATTCATTCAACAATAACTTACAACATGGATTTTAACTCAATTATAAAGTTACAATTCTAGCTCATCAACTGTTCAATAGCTATTAGAATAAGATCATTGATCAAAGCATGAGCCAGGACCAGTAGGTGCAGTCCTACCATAGAAGTTTGTCACAGGAGCAGCTGCAACCCCTCTTCTATTCAACAAGCATCTGAAGTATTGCAACCGCGGCAGCGTCGTAATATTTATGTTTCTAGTAGTATGATCTCTCGGACTCCACAGGCGTTCTGCGCGAAAACACGGACCGGTTAATGAGCTAGCTAGAATGGTAACTTTGGTAACCATCTAGACAAAGTAAATGCATTTCAATGGAGAAACTGAATGGCTAACCTGCTGCAGCAGCAGCTCGAGGCCATATTGTTTGCTGAACATCTGATGTATCCACCGTCTCGCCCCACATGCAAACTTCTCCTCCAAGTACAAGTTTTTGTTCCGAAACTTTTCGGATTCCTTCTAGTGGCTCGGCAGTATAGACATCTTCCCATGGTACATCTAGATGGTCCAAATACCAGACACCTTGGTTGCTGAAAATGCACCTGAAACCTTTTGCAACTGCCTTTGGACAAACTCCAGGGCCCAACCTACAGTCATTAAGTGAAGCGTGGTATGCTTAGACTCCAACAGCTGAGTTTCGTGCAAAATAAAACGAGATAGATGAAAATTCACCAGTTATGAACTACAGTCTTCGGATGGAGCTTAGCTGGAAATGAGTTGAAGGTTTCTTCCCTGAGAAGTCAGAGAAAAGAAAATGTCAAGTTGAAATATGTGCCTACATTTTAAGATGATGTTGTAAACATATAAATGTGCATAAATTAGAAACACTTGTTAAATATATAAATATTTTCGATACGAGAATGAGTTTACAGAACTATGAGAAGCATCCATGATATGAAAAAAATAAGAGTAATAAATGAGTTTACGCAACAAGGCCATCTAGATATGGATCTTACCAGTTTACAGGACTCCATCTTTTCGAAAGAGCTATCTCTTGGGCCTTCAGTACAAAATATTCATATGCAGCTTTGGGAGTCAAGCGGTTCTGAGAAAGCCTGAATTGGAGATTTAGTCAAAATACAAAAAGGTTTTTCAAATCATGACATTGTGCTTAATACATTGACAATCAATCAGATTCATGAATCAAGATAGTTAGTTCACCAGATTGCAATGTATGCCATCAAACACAGCAACACAATCCCTTGGTAATTATTATATCTCATCATCACATTTGGCATTTTGTTTGAGTTTCACAAATTTGTTGGATTTTAATGGAATTACTACATTAGGCATAAAATTAATGTATGAATATGACAGGTTAAGGTTGTTACCAGTGAGTCACTTGAGAAGTATTGCTCCAGCAATCTGCCAAAATAAATCGGATTTTCGTCAATTAGCACTTTAACAAAATAGCTTAAGATAACCCTATACCATTTACTGTAATCGCTAATACTTGGAAATATCTTGAAGCTGCACACACGGTCACTGTTAAACATGTTATCATAATAGAAATCAACTTTACATTCTGCTGTTGTTGAAAATGGTTCCTGGGCCCTTGCTTATTAGCTTAAGATATTACTATATTAGGTCAAGTAGTTCTTGCAAGAAGAAAGTCATTCATGCTGACCTGTATTAACTTCATCACCACCCAAATGAAATAGCTCGAATGGAAATATTTTTCTCATATCTGTAAAATTCAGAACAAGAGAAAGACATAACATTAATTCACGAGATCAATGTAAATGGTATTACAGGAAGAAGGATAAAGTAGAAGAAGCATTTAGCCAAAATATGCATACGAGTATATGAGTAATTTATTCATGATATATATAGGAAAACTAACCTGACAAAATTCCAGAAAGGACATCAAATGTAAAATCCTTTGAAACGTCTAGTGGCTCCTTACATGAGGGTGATGGCCAAAGACTAGGATATCCGACACCCCTAAAAAAAGATTAAAAAATCAAACATTTCTGATACACAATACTATCAAGCTATCAGATTTTTAAAAAACATTAGCATGACACTAGCATTACCATGATGCTGCATGACCAGGGACATCCACTTCTGCCATCACATTTATACCTGTAATATTCCATGAAAGTGCTTATGAAACATATTTAGATTGATAGAAAGACGAAACTTGGAAGGAACATAGGAAAAACAAAACCAAAAAGAGAATTCCAAAATCAAGATCCAGATAGATAAATGCAGCAAAAAATATGAAATGGAAACTTCAAAAGGAATTTGAAGCTACCTCACCTCTCATTCTTGAAAAGCTTTATGGCAAGACAAGCGCAACATGAAAAAGAGCATAATATTAGTCAATTGTAGAGAAAGAAAGATGACTCAAAGAAGGCAGTTAAATATTTTGGACCCCCTTTCCTTTGACTGGTTTCTAGCAATTTCACTGTCTAAATTTCCAGTTCAAAATTTATTCAGATTGCGGAACTAGATGGTTGCAATATCATGTATATTGCTAGTTTGAACATGTTTTTTCCCAGTCATACATCCCCTTGTCAGGTACGACTATGAAAAAGACAAAAATATATATAGGAGAAGCCTTTAAATCTAACTTATTGGTACGACACTGAAGAAGGTAAGTCTTACTTGACAATTTCATATGCGTCCTCCACAGTGTAACGTTCCCATTTTGTGTAAGAACCTTTCCACAGATTTGGATATGACGGCACCTCTAGAGGAAATGACTGCTCGTCTATGATATGCCAATGCAGAACATTCTAGCAAGCATGAGTTTTTCATATCAACAGTGCATGAAACAAATAACAATGTGTGCTAGTTAGCAGATGCCTGTGTTTTCAAATTTTCACAATCAACTTTGAGGGAAGAAATGAAAAAAAAAATGTAACATCTATCTTACAAGCTTAGCATATGACATAGATTCAATTATCTGCTTAATCACATCAATTGGTAAATAGTGCCTCGATGTATCTGCAAAATTAACAAAAACCCAAGAAATGTATCAATAACCTCATATTATAGCATATAGACACAAACAGAATACAGAATTTCCTAAGTTACAAAATCTTGGCTCACCCAACATAAGCCCACGGTATGCAAATCTAGGTTTATCTCGGATGGACCAAGGCGCCTTGTTTATTTGTACCGTTTTAGTTGTGTAGTCAAACGAACACAACTGACTGAATGTCTGGTGCACCATGAAAGAGGCAAAAAAATTAATGAAACAGGTGACACATAACTCAACAAGAGTTGCAAATTTGTCAATCATCTATAATGTTGGGTGCATACTCAAGGTGCATTATCCATAGACAATATGCATAAATGCTAGAATTTCACAAATAAATTCAATCAAATTGCAGAGATATGCAGAGCAGGTAACGAATTCCATGAATAGTATCAAGAAAATGCAAGCCTATAGTATGAAGTATGTATTTACATAGATGTTAAAACTTAAAACATTGATTTACATATACAACTCCTATAATCAGACAAGAAACCATCTCATCAAAGCATCAGTATAGAGAACCAGGACTGAGTTGCAAGTTGTATAATCTATTCATACCTCTAATCCACGCAATGCACCAAAAACAGTGTTTGCCTACAATAAATCAAAACAGCAAATATATATATATATATTAGATTACACAACTAAAATTCAACTCAAACAACAAATAAAAGTTAAAACCCAAAAAACACACCTCAATTGTGACTACTCCGGAATGCAACTCGGCATTTGAAACGAACAAACTATAGCTTTCATCCACTCCAAGTTGAAGCTGCAACACAGGCCAAGATATCAAAGTTCCCACTCAGAAAAATCAAAACTTTATCCAAACCCACAAAATAAAAAGGCACATTCACAGACCTGGTCGCTGTGAGATTGAACATTGATCTGCAATTTGGAAACATCATAGGTAGTCCTGAGAGTTCTGAGAAAACCATAGCGATCAGAGTGCTTGAAGACGATCCCTCTGTACCTATCAAACGCCGCCCTGAGAATGGCGGAGGAGGCGGCATTTCCGGCGAGAGAGAGGGCAGGGTCGACGGAGAGAGTGTGATTGCCGAAGGTGAATGCGGCAGGGAGTGGCCAAATGAAAGGTAGCGAAGGCGAAGAGCGCGGTGTTGGGTTGAGTGTTCCAGCAGCAACAGCTTCAGAAACGCAAAGTGTTAAAGCAGTGAAGAAGAGTGCGCATGCAAATGCCGTGTGCCACGTGGGTAGGGGCCACAGCTTCATGGCTCTGTGAAGAAGAAGAAGAAGAAGAAGAATGTGGATGAGGTTTTGAGTTGCTGGAACCAACTACATTAATGGTAATGGCATGTGATTAGTGGAGTTGTTGAACTTAGAAAGTGAAGAGGAATCTGAATCTGAACCTGAAAATACATGAAAGATGAAACAAGAAACATCAACACTGATTAGTCATAATCTCATAACTCATCACTCATTAGTTGTTTCTTTTTTTATTTTTTTCTTTTTAAGCAGTCACGTGATCCCATATTTTAATTGTATCAATTTAGTATATGAAATTAGTAAATTTATAAGGACTTTAAAATAATTTACTAATTTTTTATTTATAATATCTTAAATCAAGAGTGTATAATATTAATATACTGTAATAGTAAAGTGGTTTTTTTTTTCTATTATACTTTAATCAAGATTTATAGATGTAATAATTGAGTTGTAAATTTTGTAGATATATAAATTGAAGACTCTAATTTGTGTTTAAATTTAGTAAAACATAAATTTAAAGGTTAAATTTATATATTTAAAAAAAAAAATTAAAACTACAAATCTAAGAGTTGAATTTGGATGCTCTAAAATCTAGCAGTTAGATTTGTTAATATTTGACTTTACATCATGGTGAAACACACTAAACCTTATTTGTGGGATTTGTCGAACTTACTGCTTGTTTAATTAATTATTAATTAATAACAATATGTTTACGGAACATTGAAATTAAATATTTATTATTTGTTTCTAATTTACAATTGTTACTATTTGTCTATTTGTATATTTTTGGAGTATATTCTCCTTTTTGTCACGGGTCACGGGAAAGATTGAAATTCGCTTTACTGTATAAGAAGGCTACTTTAGTAGTTTTGAGATGCTGTAATTATAATAACTTCAATTATTAGTCTTCATTAGGGTTTGTTTTGTTTAATTTTTTATTAAGAATTATTTTTATGTAAAATTAATAATTAAAAATTATTAAATAATTTAATATATTTAACTACAATATTATTAACGATTCTCAATTATCAATTATAATGTTAATTTTTAATTTTCTATCTATACTTAGTCATAATCCTTGTTTATTTTCCTCAAAACAAAGTAAGGTATGGTGACCTAACTCCCCATCTTTGTTTAGTCAATGGCGAGACATAAAAGCAAAGCAAGAATATATTCTAATTGAAGAGGACAACCATACGCATTAAAATGTTTAGTATACAAAAAAAGAAAAAAAAAGGAAAAAGATGAATATAGGTTTGGTAAGTTAGTGGTAGCTATGGCTTATACAAAAATCGCCAAAAGGATGCAAATGGTAGGGATTCTTTACAATCAAGATCATATATATATTTTTTAATAAATTAGTTCTATGAATATTAAATAGCCGTAATGTGCGTTACTTGAGTTGGTTGGTAGGCTAACCACAGTTAGAGGTTAGTTACAAGTTGCGTTAAGAGCTATACATGTTAGGTATTTTTGGTTTCATAGCTTTCACACATAAGGCACTAAGGTGCATGAAAAAAAAAAATTAAAATATTCTTTTATTGTTTATATACCTCTATTTAATATTATAAATTAAACTCCTATACAAAAGAAAATAAAAGAAATTACAGTGTTTCAACAGGTCAGTTCCATTTAAGGGTCTGTCACTGGTCAATGAATTGTTGCATGCACATGGTAAGATTCAAATCCTTGACACTTATTTAAGCGGACAAGTGAGCTGACTACTCGATCAACCCAAATTAATTATTTATCATGGATTTTAATGTTATGGCCTGAAATTCCAATCAACCACTGCAACTGCTCAATAGGTTCCGCGTTGGAAGTCTTAGAAGGCCCAATAAAAGAGGCCCAAGGCCCAAAAGGGAATACCAAACTTGAATACGCCCTTGGGGACCAAAAATATCTACTGGATCGATAAATTGCTGGCCATCCTAACTTTAGTTTGGATTTAATTTAGAAAAAATGAACCTTTGTTTGTTCTAGTAGTTATTTTATCTATCTATTTAAATAAGTATGGTGTTCATACCTTGGCCCAATAATAAAGGTCCAGGATCAAGTAAAAGACCTAATCCAAAGGGTTGGGCCTCACCAGTACTAATCTTCGTCCTATGAAGTCGGTACTCACTACGACTTGTTCTGAAGAAGTCGGGTACGAGGGTTAGCTGGCAGATAAACATTCATTCAAATGAGTAACTGCCCCTAGAATCTCTCTAACCGCTTTCACGAGCCATATCCTAACCTCCCTAAGATAATGGGACGGTTAACACCCTAAAACTATGGCACTACTCCAACGGTGGTTATTGGTTCACCACTATAAATACACTGACACCCCTCAGGTATCTCTAAGTCCAATACTCGGACGGAGACCCCCGAGTTGTAGACCCATTCGGGATCCTCTTCCTTCACACGTTTGGGCCACCCAACGCCCATCTAGCCCATCAATCTCCGGTTACCCACCATAACATTGGCGCCGTTGCCGGGGACCCGAGAGATCAACCACTAATGGCGGACAGATCCCTCGAAGAGGGCCATGTGGAGACAGATTCTGAACAAGAGAATCTGGACACAGGCAATAATGATGCAGACTTCACCCTCCACCAGGGAATTAATGATCAACACAGGGAAGGTACCTCTGGAGTAAAAAATCCGAAGGTAAACTCTTCAGAAGGGCGCGAATCAGAGAAAGAAGAACCATCCCATGAAACTGAACTCATGGGATTAGTCCACAGTCGCCTGGAACAGTTAGAACAAGAACGGAAGCGACAAAAAAAAAACTGAAAAGAACCTAAAAGAGGAGATGGAGCGACGAAAAGAGTTAGAAAGAAAACTCTTAAAGTTAGAATCCTCCCTCAAAGGTCGCAACTCCCGTGACGAACGAGAAGAGCTGCCCTTAGGAGGGGAGGATCCTTTCAGCGAGGACATAATGAGGGTAAAAGTTCCGAGAAACTTCAAAAGCCCCGATATAGACCTCTATGATGGAACCACGGATCCAAAGCATCACCTGAGCAATTTCAAGAGTTGGATGTACCTAGCTGATGCTTTCGACGCTACGCGATGCAAAGCTTTCCCGATCACTCTATCGAAAGCAACGATGAAGTGGTTCGACAGCCTCCCCCCGAGGTCGGTTACCAGTTTTGAAGACCTCTCAAAGAAGTTTTTGATGAGGTTCTCTATCCAGAAAGACAAAGTGAAACATGCACCGAGCCTCCTGGGAATAAAACAGGAGGTCGGAGAATCCTTACGAGCCTATATGGAAAGGTTCAACAAAGCATGTTTAGAGATTCAAGACCTGCCCACAGAGGCAGTCATAATGGGGTTAGTCAATGGACTCAGAGAAGGTCCCTTCTCACAGTCCATATCTAAAAGACACCCCGTTTCTCTAAGTGATGTACAGGAAAGAGCTGAAAAGTACATCAATATGGAGGAAAACGCTAAGCTGAGAGACCTAAGTTGGCGACCTGGGCACCCTCCCTCAACAAAAGAGAAGGAGAGGGAAACCAAGAAAAAGGAGGAACTCGGTCTCGAGAGACCAAGAAAATACCACTCTTATACTCCTCTGAAAGTTTCTATAATGGATGTATACAGAGAGATTTGTAACACTGAAAGACTGCCACCCCCTAGACCCATTAAAAATAAAAAAAAGGGGGAGCCGCAGCGACTACTGTGAGTACCATAAAATATATGGTCACTCCACAAACGACTGTTACGACCTTAAAAATGTGATAGAAAAGCTGGCTAGAGAAGGTCGGCTTGATAGGTATCTCATAGAGAGGTCGGACAGTCATGGAAAGAGAAAGCGAGACGATATGGATAGAAGAGACCCACCGTCGCAGACTCCGGAGAGACATATCCATATGATCTCGGGAGGGTTCGCGGGAGGGGGACTCACCAAATCCTCTCGCAAAAGACATCTCAAAAGAGTCTACCAGGTCGGAGAGGAGTCATCCGACCTCCCTACCATTTCATTCACAAAAGAAGATGGGCAAGGAATAATCCCTGGACACGATGATCCAGTAGTAATAACTACGATCCTGGCAAATGCCCATCTCCACAGAACCCTAGTAGACCAAGGAAGCTCAGCGGACATCCTTTTTAAGCCCGCTTTTGACAAACTAGGGTTGGATGAGAAAGAATTAAGAGCCTACCCCGACACCCTATACGGATTAGGGGACACGCCAATAAAACCACTGGGATTTTTGCCCCTCCACACCACTTTTGGAAAAGGAGAAAAATCAAAGACTCTGAGTATAGACTTCATAGTCATTGATGTGGGGTCAGCATATAATGCTTTAATCGGCAGAGCTACCTTTAATCGATTCGGAGCCGTGGTATCCACTCCCCACCTTTGCATGAAATTCCCGACCTCAGCAGGGATAGCAACGGTAAGAGGAGATCAAAAGTTGGCAAGAAAATGCTACAATGAAAGCCTAAATCTGAGAGAAAAGGGCAGAGAAGTTCACATAATAGAGCTCGGCAGTGCAAGGGCCAGAGAAGAGCTGCGACCACAACCGAGAGGAAAAACCGAGGAGATACAAGTCGGCAAAGAGGAAGGGAAAAATACTCATATAGGAGCCAACCTAGGGGAAACCCTAAAACAAGGGTTGACTAAGCTCCTAAGAGATAACTCCGATCTCTTCGCCTGGAAGGCCTCCGACATGCCTGGGATAGACCCTGAGTTCATGTCCCACAAACTCTCGGTTTATCCGGGATCCCGACCTATACAACAAAGAAGACGCAAGCTCGACCCAGAACGAGCCCTAATAGTAGAAGAACAAGTGCAGGCGCTCCTGGAAGCTAGCTTCATCAGATAAGTCAAGTACCCAACATGGCTAGCTAATGTAGTGCTGGTCAAAAAACAAAATGGCAAATGGAGAATGTGTGTCGACTATACCGACTTAAATAAGGTATGTCCCAAGGACCCTTATCCACTGCCAAGTATTGATACCCTAATGGACTCCAGCTCGGGATATCAATACTTATCATTCATGGACGCCTACTCGGGATATAATCAAATCCCAATGTATGAGCCAGACCAGGAGAAGACATCATTCATCACACCCAGAGCTAATTTCTGCTACGTGGTCATGCCATTCGGTTTAAAAAATGCAGGAGCCACATATCAAAGGTTGATGAATAAGGTGTTTGCCTCTCATATTGGGAGCCTAATGGAAGTATACGTCGACGACATGCTGGTAAAGACCAAGAAATAAGTCGACCTCTTGTCAGACCTCTCACAAGTCTTTGACACCATAAGGCTGCACGGGATGAGACTAAACCCTGCAAAGTGCGCCTTCGCGGTGGAGGCAGGGAAATTTCTAGGATTTATGCTAACACAAAGAGGGATCGAAGCCAATCCCGATAAGTGTAGAGCCATCCTAGAGATGAAAAGCCCGACTTGTTTGAGAGAGGTCCAGCAGCTGAATGGCCGACTTGCAGCACTCTCCAGATTTTTGGCAGGATCAGCACTAAAATTCCTTCCACTGTTCTCCTTATTGAGAAAGGGATGTCAGTTTGAATGGACTCCTGAATGCGAGGAGGCGTTCCAGGAGTTCAAAAAGTTCTTAAGCCAACCTCCTATTCTGACCCGACCGGTATCTGAAAAAGACCTCGTCCTGTACTTATTCATAGCAGACAAGGCTGTCTCATCAGCCCTGATAAGAGAAGATGAGGTCGGACAACATCCAGTTTATTTCATCAGTAAAGTTCTACAAGGCCCTGAGCTAAGGTACCACAAACTAGAGAAATTTGCCTACTCCTTAGTAATAGCCTCACGAAGGCTACGACCTTACTTTCAGGCTCACACAATAAGAGTCCGTACGAACCAACCCATGAAGCAAATCCTCCAAAAGATGGATATTGCAGGAAGAATGGTTCAATGGGCAATAGAGCTCTCCGAGTTCGACTTAAGATATGAAACTCGGACGGCGATTAAAGCCCAATGCCTCGCCACTTCGTTGCAGAATACGCAGGGGATCAGGAGGAAAAACCAACTACATGGGAACTCTATGTAGATGGATCCTCCAACAAAACAGGAAGCGGTGCAGGCATAATATTGGTAGATGAAAGAGGAACCCAAATAGAGGTTTCCCTAAAATTTGAATTCCCAGCTTCAAATAATCAGGCAGAGTATGAAGCCTTGATCGCTGGATTGAAGCTGGCAGAAGAAGTCGGTGCTACAAAGGTGATGATATACAGCGACTCACAAGTGGTGACCTCCCAGATAAGCGGAGAGTATCAAGCAAAGGACCCAAATATGAAGAGGTACTTGGAGAAAACTCTGGAGCACCTTGGGCGCTTTGCAGAAACCGAGGTTAAACACATAACTCGGGATCTAAACAGCAGAGTGGACGCCCTATCCAAGTTAGCAAGTACCAAGCCAGGAGGGAACAACAGAAGCCTGATCCAAGAAACCCTCCAGGAACCCTCAGTGGTAAAAATAGAAGACAAACAAGAAGTACTTGAGGTAGTCGGTTTAAACCTCGGATGGATGAACCCCTTGGTCGAATACATAAAATTTGACATCCTCCCAAAAGAGGAAAAAGAGGCCAGGAAACTTCGGAGGGAAGCACAACATTACACTTTGGTGAGAAATACTCTCTACAGAAGGGGGAGATCAACACCATTGTTAAAGTGCGTACCGACCTCAAGAACCACCGAGGTGTTAGAGAAAATCCACAGTGGAATATGCGGAAATCATCTCGGAGCAAGGTCATTAGCCAAAAAAGTAATCAGAGCTGGATTCTATTGGCCGACCTTGCAGAAAGATGCCACAGAATTTGTGAAAAAGTGCCAACCATGTCAGATGCATGCAAATTTTCACGTGGCTCCCCCAGAGGAGCTCATCAGTATCACTTCTCCATGGCCCTTTGCAAAATGGGGAATGGATTTGTTAGGTCCTTTTTCCCAAGCGCCAGGACAAGTCAAATACCTGATCGTGAGAATATATTACTTCACAAAGTGGATAGAAGCAGAACCATTGGCCACCATCACTGCACAAAGAAGTCGGAGGTTCCTCTACAAAAATATCATCACAAGATATGGGATACCTTATTCCATTACTGCAGACAATGGAACCCAATTCACTGATTCTACCTTCAGAAGCCTAGTAGCCGGTATGAAAATAAAACACCAGTTCACCTCGGTAGAGCACCCACAAGCTAATGGGCAGGCCGAGGCAGCCAACAAAGTCATACTGGCAGGACTAAAAAGAAGATTACAAGAGGCAAAAGGAGGTTGGGCCGAAGAGCTCCCCCAAGTGCTATGGGCTTACAGGACAACGCCCCAATCCGCCACTGGAGAAACGCCCTTCCGACTAGTTTATGGCGTAGAAGCAATGATACCAATAGAAATCAATGAACAAAGCCCAAGGGTAATTCTCCATGACGAGATCGGAAACATACAGGGGCACAAAGAGGAGCTCGATTTGCTCCCCGAAGTCCGAGAAGATGCCCAGATAAGAGAAATAGCGTTGAAGCAAAGGATGACTACAAGGTACAACAAAAAAGTCATCCGAAGAACGTTTGCCCCGAATGACTTGATCTTAATCAGAAACGACATTGGAGTCAACAAGTCGGGGGAAGGAAAACTTACTGCTAATTGGAAGGGACCATACAAAGTCAAGGAGGTCTTAGGAAAAGGTTATTATAAAGTGACCGACCTGAACGGCACCGAGTTCTCAAGGTCGTGGCATGCTTGTAATATGAAAAGGTACTACAGTTAAAAAGCGAACTCTACTCCCTGATGTACTCTTTTCCCAACTTCATGATTTTTTCCCAAAATCAAAGGATTTTTTCTGGAGAAGGGTTTTTAACGAGGCATCATAGTAGAGGCTAAGGGAAAATAGGCTATTAAAAACCCTTAGTAGCAACAAGGTACTTCCCCAATCAATAAAGATCTTTTTTCATTTACAATATCTCTTATAAACTCCTTTCTATTTTATAAGTCTTTCTACGAAACGCGCCGACTTAAGCTCGACAAAACGTGAAAATCCCATGAACCGACCTAGATGGTCGTCAGGATAAAACGACGAGGTACAAGTCGGTGTAATGAGGTTATAAAAGCTGATCGTGAGAAACTCGGAGACAACCCGAAAGGAAAACCGAGTAGAAAAGAAAACGAATCGCAAAAATAACCTAAGTCATAAGAACTCAATAAAACAAAGTTGAGTATAAGGAATAACAAAAAAAGAGATTGAAAAAACCTAGGAAAAAGTTTAAAGGCTGTCCTAAAGTCCTTGAACAAAAAGGCTCAGAAAAACAGACAAGCCAAAGGGAAAGGTTTTCAGAAAAAGATCAAGGGGACTTCGAAAAATCAAAATCAGAAAAGCATGCACACATAAGGTAACTTAAACCCTTATCCAAAAAAGGATATCTATTTTGTTAACTTAAAACCCTTATTAAAAAGGGGTACTTTTTAATATTTTGTTTACGGCCTTAAAAGGCCAAAAGAAATTGTCCAAACACCACCAACAAACAAGATATAAAGAGTTTAAAAAAGGGGGGGGCTCACAGGCCGAGCCCCCATATAGCCATATAAAGTTATTTCTGCAGAGGAATAGACAGATCACCACCACCAGAGTCAGGAAGAGCGCCACCAGGACCGGGAAGAGAGGCAACCACAGGAGATGAAGAGAAAGTCGGAGGAACAACAGAAGAGCTCGGAGCGTCCTTAGAACGAGGAGGGGACTCAATAATCCTCTGCCTCCGAGTCTTCAATTCTGACTTGGAAACGATTACGGGGGCAGGAGGATCCACAATAGCACCATCAATGACGACTTTGTCCGGATCTAAAGGAGAAAGATCCAAGTCAGGAGCAATAACTCCGACCTGCTCCTTGAAAATCTTCCAGGCCTCCTCGGCACCATCAGCAATAGAGTCCTCCAACTCGACATACGCATTTCGAGAATTTAGCAAATCCTTCCTCACAGACACAAGATTTTGAAATAAACTCTGATAACTCTCCTGTGCTGTTTTCCTCAAACCCGCCTCCATGTTGCATTGGGCTTGCAACTTACTCTCCTTCTCCCGAAGGCTATCTCTCTCCGCCTTCAGCTTGGCGACTTCCTCCTTCAACTCCCTCTCATGCTCTTGATAAGAAAGAAGCCTTCCCTCCAGCTCCTCAACCTTCGAGGTTAACCCCAAAGAGCTGAGAGGAGTCTTCTCAAAAATATCCAAGAGCTTGCCACAAACACCTGCCGCCATAAAACTCTCCTCAGCCAGAGTGGTAAGGTGGTTTCGAACAGAGACATCATCCATATTTATATGAGGATAAATGTTCTTTCGGACGAATGCAAGAGCATCCGCCTTAACCCCACCATCAAAAGAAGAGCCAGACTCTAAAGTCTTGCGCTTCTTCTTCTCTGGCTCAGAAAGAAGTCGGGCGGAGGGGAGCGGCCGAGACAAAACTGAAGAAGAAATCACAATGGGCTGGGAAGGAGTCCCCACGTTCTGAGGAGGAGGAGGAGGAGGAGGAGGAGGAGGAGGAGGAGGAGAGATGATTGCCCTGGTGCCACCAGTCCTAGCCCGAGATCTTGCCTTAGCCTCCTGAACTCTTTGGTAAGATTCTTGAGCATTCTTCCTTGCCATATCTGCAAAAGAAACAATTAGCAAAAACAACAAGTCGGCAGACACAAGTCGAAAATAAGAAATGTATATACATATATAAAAACTACCTAGTTGTGACCGAACAAAAGTCGGCGATCCCTGGAGGAATTTTCTAGTATCCAAGTATGGGGCCCTCCCCCACACTTCTCGGAAAAACCCCACAATGGCCGCCTCCACCTCGTCTAGGTCGTCCAGACCGTACTTCTCACAGGGGGAGGCCTCCAACCAATAGAGGGGAAAGCGAGGGAAAGAATTCTCATCCAAGAAAAAGGGATGGTGACCCTCTACAGCTTGCACTTTGAAAAAATAATTTTTGAAGTCGTGGAAGAATTCGTCAAAAAGGGTGAAAATTCTCCGACCTTGTATGGCTCGGAAAGACACCCATTGCTGCTTGTTATTTAGCCCACTGAAGGGCTTAGTCATGTGGAAAAGATAGAAGAAAATCCTCAAAGAGGTCGGAAAGTCCAAAGCGTGACTTATAAATTGATAAATTTTCAAAAAATCCCAAGAGTTGGGGTGAAGCTGGGTAGGGGCAACTCGACAGTGGTGCAAAACAGACATCTCAAAATTTGAAAAAGGAAGAAAAATACCCAAACGAGTGATCATACATTCATACATAAAGAAAAAATGAGGGGCCGCCTCATTGGCCCTCCCAAAACAAACCCGGTCTTCCGGACCCGGGACTACTAACTCATACTTTGGCTCGTCCTCCTCAGAAGTACAAATTTTGTGGTGAGTACGAAGGTGGGTGATAAACTCACCATCGACTAAGGGTTCCTCCCCTAGGACCGTGACATCAA
This sequence comes from Arachis stenosperma, assembly GCF_014773155.1. Classification (NCBI taxonomy): domain Eukaryota; kingdom Viridiplantae; phylum Streptophyta; class Magnoliopsida; order Fabales; family Fabaceae; genus Arachis; species Arachis stenosperma. Next base: position 159,535,495 of record NC_080385.1, read on the forward strand.
CCCATTGAGAAAGAACATCTACGGAAGCCATTTCTTTTCTTATAAAGGGTGACAAAAACCTACAAAAGAAAAAGAAAAGGAAAATAAAAAACACGGTCTCTAAAGGGAGGGAATACGGAACTAAAGTCCACAAACCAACCTATCTATCTACAAAATAAAAGCATGAAGGCATGTTACGAAAGAAGAAAAGCTAACCTTTATCCAAAAATGAAGGTTGGAAGAAGCAGAAGTCTCCGAAACACAAGAGTACAGCACGAACGAAGGAAGAGGAAAATTGAAAAATTGCAGAAACGAAAAAATGAAAGAGAGGAAAAGTATTTATAAACATGCTAAGGGGCATAATGGTAAAAGCGGGGCAGTCATTAATGAGAATGCACCGTTACCAAGACCTACGCACATCCCTAATGGACACGACGCTTGATTAGACGTAACTGTCAGAACCAAAAGGACACGAAAAGTCACGACGGTTTCAGATCATCACGTCGATCCTCCAACAAGTCGGCTACGACCCCGAGTAGAATACTCGAACCCCAAATCTTGGAGAAATTGGGCTCAAGTAGGGGCATTGTTCATACCCTGGCCCAATAATAAAGGCCCAGGATCAAGCAAAAGACCTAATCCAAAGGGTTGGGTCTCACCAGTACCAATCTTCGTCCTATGAAGTCAGTACTCACTACGAATTGTTCTGAAGAAGTCGGGCACGAGGGTTAGCTGGCAGATAAACACTCATTCAAATGAGTAACTGCCCCTAGAATCTCTCTAACCGCTTCCACGAGCCATATCCTAACCTCCCTAAGATAATGGGACGGTTAACACCCTAAAAATTTGGCACTACTCCAACGGTGGTTATTGGTTCACCACTATAAATACACTGACACCCCTCAGGTATCTCTAAGTCCAATACTCTCTAGACCTGCTCACACTCTTGCTAACTTAGGCATCGAAGTGTCTTTGCAGGTACCACCCCCATCTCCTCACACGAAGAAGTCGGACGGAGACCCCCGAGTTGTAAACCCATTCGGGATCCTCCTCCTTCACACGTTTGGGCCACCCAACGCCCATCTAGCCCATCAATCTCCGGTTATCCACCGTAACATATGGTAATTTAAATTTGTTGTCTTGTGTATGCAGCAATTCGTTGGCTAAAGATAAACTCAAGTTTTGATCTACGATAAATTAGTCATTAACCTGCCAGACTAGGAATATCATAAAAAAATAAATAAATTTTATGTTATTTTATATATAATAACGTATGAATTTTTATATTATATATTTGTATACATTTATTTATAAAATAATGTTTTAAAATATGAGTGACAATTTATACTCAAATTTATAAATTTCAATGTTTATTTTAATTTTATTGAATTTTAAGAGAGAATATTTTGATATGGTAGACAATGATATATAGAAAACGAAAGAAAAACAAACCTGTCAAGAAAATGTTTGGAAAAAGACAGAAATTGTGATACAATCAAACAACATCATCGATTGCATTATTCACAGATCATGCATTATTATACGGTGAAAACTGTCATCCATCCATATTGTTCTGCTTTTCCTCTCAATTTCAGCACTAATGCTAATTGGACACATATTGCACAGTCAAAGTGAGTCCAAAGATTAAAAAAAAAGGAGGAATATGGATTATTTATTATTGAGTTATTAGAATTAGCAGCGAAACGGATGAAAGAAATTCATATAAGCTGCTCCACCAATGGCTGAATGCCATGTCAAAGCATGCACAGTTTTTGGATTATGGCAATGCAAAATTTGCATGGACATGACAAATAAAGTATTGACAACATTTTACTATTTATAGAAAATGATTTTAGTGGTGCTAATTATTTTTGTTTTCTTCTAAAGGATACATACATGTAATATCAAATAGTTTAAAAAATTAATAGAAAAAGTATCCTATATATCTTTCAATAATGGAGTAAATTAAGATATATATATATATATATAATTTTAGGGAGATCAAATATACTTAACTTAAAAAAGTTATTTTTATAGAAATTCATCCAAATAAATTTTAATTATATTTTTTTATATAATTATTCATCTAATTAATATAAAAAATAATTAATTTTACTGACATAGTATTATATAATTAGATATATTATAAAATTATTATACACTCATCAAAATTAAATTCAAATAATAATACAACAAAAATCTTATTTCACTATTTGACATCAGCCACATAAATCAAATAAAATTATTACATCTTACTACATATTATGGTTATATTATTGACTAACAAATTATTATATACACAAAATATAATTCGATTTCTAATATTTGTGTTAAACTAACAAGATAATAATAATCCATCCAAATTATCATATTATATTTATATGTTAAAGATCTTTTACTTATCAACTATGATGTACGAGTATTAATACGGACACGAGATACAACATGACATAGGATATGAGATATATAAATACACAAATTTAAAATTTTTGTACGATATGAGAATATGATATATATATATATATATATAATATTTTTTAGATAAATTATAATGATATTTTGGTATTTTATTGATATTAAAATATAAATTATTTTGTAATTATTTTAATATTTTTTAATTATATAAAATATTTTCTAAACTTATTTTAAAAATACAAATTAAAAATAAAATTAAACACACTGACACATAATAATATTTAAATATATCTAAATATATCTAAAAATATTATTTTTTATTAAAACACAATTATATACAAAAACACGCATATCAAATAAAAGTTGAGGAGAGGAATGTGGTGTCTTATTTTCAATACACGAATATAACAAATAAAAAGAAGTATCCGTATTTCATAGTATATCAATATAAATTACTGTATACAGAAGATATGATTCGAAAATCTTCTCAAATATAAAATATATACGGAAATCCAAATTGAATTGATGTTAGGAGTTAGAATGCAAGTTGATAGAAAGTAAGAGAGGATAACGAGGGTTAATTATGGTGGAAATGAAATAGGGTTTGTCCGTATGGAACGGTGGGTCCCATAAATCACGTGGAGGGGGTTGGGTTTGCCCTATTTGCATTTGTACAAACAAAGGAATAGTCTTTTACAATCTTCTCTAATCTCCTCCCAACCAATTACCATTTATCTCCCACGTGCCCAACCCCACCACCCCCTTCCCACCAATTCCACTTTTTTTTTTTTAATTCCTTTTAATTTATAAAAAAATATTAAAAATTATTATAATCTAATTTCTTTAGTTTAATAATTTAATAATATATTTTAACTCATACTTTTAAATATTAATTGATAAAATTGTGAAAGAATAGGAAAAATAAAAAAAAAAATTTTATTGATTATGGATTGATTGAATTGAACATGTGTTGTAAACTATGAGGGTAAAACTAAATATATGTAGAGCATTGTCCTATGAAAGATAAAAGTAAAGAGAAGATAACATAAAGATAAGATAAAATAAATTAATAAAGACTAAAATTAGAACTGAATTTATGTATTCTGTTGGGCTGAATTTGTGGGTCACAAGACTTCTTTATTGTTGTCATGGACTAATATAGAAGAGTAGTTTAATATAATTAATTAATAACTAAAAATAATAAATTCGAACAATTTTTTAATATTTTCTAAATTTAATTCATATCCGTTTTTTTTTATATATATATGATCACATTATATTTGCAATGCTACAAATTTTGTAATGTATATCTTTCTTATCACCTATACCCTCGTCTCTTCACTTAACTAGCTTGGACGGTTATTATTACATTACATATACATAATAGATAATACCAACTTCATTCCCTAGTAATTACTTTATCCTATGATCATGGGTGACTCCTCCTCCTCCTCCTCTTCTTCTCCTGCTTCATACATTCACATGGTATATATATGTTTATGATAGATGATGTTAGATGCAATAGTAAAATTGAAATGATGTTATATGACAAGTATATATATGTATGTATAGGTGCAGCACCTGATCGAGAAGTGCTTGATCTTTGACATGACAAAGGAAGAATGCATGGAAGCTCTCTCTAAACATGCTAACATAAATCCAGTTATAACATCCACTGGTATGTTACGTTCTTCATCTCTTCTTTAATTAATTACATACATGCACTCATGCAACATCTCAATTTCTTGCGTCAAAATTCATCACTGCCCACTACTAAGAACCAATAATCAATATACCTAGTTAAATAAATGAAAACTCTGTATCAAACGGTATATAACTAAATATAAAATAATACTATTTCTCATCCTATATATACAACATTTACTTTAATAATCTTACAACTTCATTTTTTATAATAAATAAGAACCTACACACACACATATATATATGGACAAATTTGCCTAAATAATTGAAGACAATCATCGATCGAGCATCTTTATTCATATATAGCACCTTTAAAATTTGCAAAAGCAGATCAATTTTGGTAATATATAATTCATTTCAATTCATATTATCTACTACCATATATTTTTAGTAGGAAAAAAAAAAAGGAAGCACAACGTATTTCAGTCAAGAGAGTAAAAAGAGAAAAATATAGTTTAAATTGTTACAGTTTAAAAAAAAAATCAACTTTACATAAAGTTACCGAATTTTCATCTTTTTTTAATTACTAAAAACTTTAGGTATCAGTCATTTTTTAATCAACATGTAGTTACACAATTCCAATTTTACTCTCTCTCTCTAAAAAATTATTAAAATAACATTGTTGAATAAGTGAGGTGCGTTTAGTTTATATATTTTTATTTAGTTTTTTAAAATAAAATTTTCAAAAATAAGAATTTGATTAATTAAGCTAAGTTGACCAATAATTATTATTTTGTTAATATATTTTTTACTTAAGAATTCAAATTTAAGAGTACTAGTGTTGGTAGAAAGTAGCTAGGCGATACTTGATAATTGAATCCAATTTGTTATATTACAACAAACACTACTTTAACACCGTGTTTTATAAATTCTATTAGATTTATTACAAGAGCTTAGGAAGCTTTTCTTTTCATGATGTTCGTTTTGTTTCGAATTTATTTATTTATTTTAATCATGTCCGCATGTTACTACACATTAGAATAAGTAGTGCTATGGATCACAAATTAAACTTCGGATTTTTATACGAAAAATGTTAGAAGATTATAAAAAGTTTATTGTTTTTAATTAATAATTAGTCATTAATATTTAAAAATATGAGCTAAAATATGTTGTTAAATTACTAAATTAAAAAAATTGTATATATTAATGACTAAAAGTGATAGCAAAAAATAATAAATTTTGATAATTTTTTAAAAAAAATTTATTAAGACATAATTTTGATAAACATAGAAAATATACCGTTATTATTTTGTTTTTACATAAAGATGATAATTAAAAATTGTTTGATAGTCTGACATATTTTTGTTTAACAAATTGATTGACATCACATGTCCATATATTTTCAGAATTATCTTCACACAAAAATATTTTTATGCGAGTAGCCTTTTTTTTTTTTTCCTGGTAGTGCCATGCATATACTTCCAACCTATTTATAGAAATCCCTTTCCGTGAAGGTAGGCAATGAAAATCCATGTTTTGAATGGAAAGATCGAGACAATAATGATGGACGGCCATGTTGTATCTAAATTCGAATGTTCAATAATAACAAACTTGTGTAATGTTTTTCGTTTTTCCTATATAAAATGAAACATGACTGAATGAATATCTATATCATAGGATATAAAGTTATAAACCTCCCACGAAACAACCAAAATAGACGAGACATGCATGCACGTGAGGTATGTTGAATAAAAATGAAACACAATTTGTAACGTTGCATGATGGATATTTTTTATTTTATAAAAATGCAGTGTGGAATGAGCTAGAGAAGGAAAACAAGGAATTCTTTGAGGGATATTTGAAGTTGAAGAGTAATAAAGAGGAGAAGATCATGTCGCAAGAAGAGACAACAAGGATCATACAGAACATGATATCAGACTCTTCTCATGATTCACTTAATAATAATAATAATGAAGAAGATCAACAATGAACAAATAATGTAACATACCCATCGAAAACGATCTCACCTATTTTCAGTACTAATTCGCTTTCTCGCATCTATGTATGTTTGTTCCATAATGATGCAACCACATCAAAAACTATTTAGTTTGTACATTTTAATTTAGGGTGAACTTTAATTTATAGTATTAATTGTTGTGTGGTTTTTCTACCGTCTATAATGCACCAACATTGTTACGGCACGTCATGAAATATACAGACACATTGATTTTAAAATCTTATATATATATATATATATATATATATATATATATATTATTATAGATAAATTATAATGATATTTTAATATTTTATTAATATTAAAATATAAAATAATTTTTTAACTGTTTTTAATATTTTTAAATTTAAAATATTTTTATTTAATAAATAATAATATATATTATTTTTAAAATTATTTTAATAATACTGAAAATAGAATTGAACACACTGATACATAATGATATTTAGGTGTGTCTAAATGACTAAATGTGTCCAAATTTTTTTTATTTTTTATTAAGACATAGTTGAACACGACAGACACACATATCAAACAATTATCATTCGTGTCTGAAATATATCCAACACATATACACAACAATTCATAAAACGTCCGTACTTCATAGTCTCCTACTCTACTGTATATATGTGTGCTACTTTCGTACGTCCACATGGATCCTTTAGTATTATATATGCTTACTGTTTATTTGTTTCTTATATATATATATAGGGTTCTCCTATATTGTTTATCACTTTATCTACCCAATACAACTTTTAATTTCCATATAAATATATGATAAGAAAAATGTAATATGCTCCTTTCAATTTCGAATTTTCGATTCATGTGGGATTAATAATAATAATAATAATAATAATAATAATAATAATAATAAAGCAATTGTGCTAAATATAATGTGCATGAGTGGAGCTAGAATTTCTTTTAAAAAGGGACCAACACAAAAAATACAAGTAAATATAAGACAAAAGATAAAATTAAAAAAGGACTAATCATAAAAATAAAGGACTTCATAAGTAAAATTTATTAATTTAGGGGGGCCATTGCTCCCCTTCAACTATACTAAGCTTTGCCCTGATAGTGTGAAACTGTGAACAGAAATTGTTAAATATGTGAAGGGAAAAAAAGGGATAAGACATGCAAGTCCTTAGTCTAGTGATCATCATATATGCCTCAAACCTGTGGAACACATTCTTATGCATACTTTCTAATTTCTGCCATAAAGATAATCTGAGTGGCTGACTAAGAAAAATGAATATTTTAATTTTTCTTTCAATTGGTATTATCAAGTATAATCTCTAACCATACAGTAAGAAATGATATTGTAAAGTAAGAAATCACGCTTGGCAAGTAACAACAACATTAATAAGATCATTTTTCGAGAAAAGTAAGGAATTGTTGACTGCTACAGGTTGATCATGACTACATGCCAGGAAAACTCGAGAGGTAAGATGATAACTAGTTAACTACCTGGGCTACTGAGTAAATTACCAGAGTTTCATTTCATTCGTATTATAAAATAAAAGTATTTACTCCTAAAAAAACATCTTCCTATAAAAATCATATTATGAACCGCTAAATAATTTGATAAATTTGCCTAAATTATCTAATGCTTCATAATATCATTTTCATATAAATTTATCTTAAGTGAAAGTAGCCCCCTAAAATAAAATGTTAGAAATGACTTGATTTTAAAAAGAAATTAATTATAATAGTGACAACCAAAGTGTAAAGTTGGTAATGAGATAAAAAAATAGGACATGAAACCTACATCTCACCCGATTCTAAGTCTCTAGATGTGTTTGCCAATTGTGGTATCATGTATGTTTGGGAAATGGTGACAACTCAGGTGCAGTCGATTTCACGTGAAGTTGATAACTGAGAGCCGTTAGATGAAAATTTAGTCAAATCAATCAAATCATCTAACAACTCTGAGTTATCAAGTTCACGTGAAATCAACTGCACCTGAGTTTTCACCTTGAAAAATTAGACCTGTTTTATATCCCAAAGGAGGCAACGGTTGACCATTGACTTGGCTGAATATAGGCCACGCCTTCGATTCAGGACTTGCTCTCTAGGATGGGCTTAAGTGCTCACCTTTGAGTTTAATTAAAAGAAAGGTGATTACTCACATGAAACTATCGTTCTGTGAAGACTACATGTAAAAACCTAGTTTGATATATTTGACTAAATTATTGTATAATAATTTTTAACTATTATCTTCACACGAAGACATCTTTATGTAAGTAGGAAAAAAAAGATTCCTAAGAGAGACTATGTCTATTCCATAAACTAAAGCGCAGCAACAAACGAACCACATATTTTATTATATAGGAGGGAACAACCCCTTACACCTTCCTAATCTCAATAAGGTTCAAATCACAGGTACAGATATTTCTCATTGTTCATAGCACCACATCATAATTTAGAGTTACTTCATGCATTCACCTTGGGTGCCCATCCCGCAATTACATACTCCTTTGCAGCCTTGGTTTTCTCAAACGATTCCAGGGAGAACAACAACTGCATCACACCATCATTTTCCATCATTTCAAGTTGCACTACTCAAACAAGCTAACATATTTTCTTTATCGAACATAATATAATAGTAATGATTTAAACATCAAAATAAGTTTATCAATTATACTATTCTGTATCTAACACTAATGTGATGAACACCAACTGAGCTGATAATCTGTTGCAGCATATGCAATAACACGAGAGAGATTGGACATGCAAAAGTAAAGGAGCTCGAGGAATAAAACTTAACATATCAAGACATTCTATTCACTTGATTATCAGCTACAAATAGTCAATCATAGCAGCATAATGTAGGAGCATCTAATACGATAGGATCTCTAAAAGTTGTTTACACCTATACACATGCATGATTTTAGGGTAACAATGAGGGGAGCAAGTGCGAATATTTATTCATGGATACATACCAGAAATAACAAAGTAAGTTGGAACTCGGAAGTCTAATACAGTAATACTAGAGTGGTGGCAGCAATGTGCATCTAATAAAGTATTCTATGCAAGATGAGGTACGGGGTTATTAAGCACCAATCCACAGTGGTTTATTTCATAGCAGCAACAGAATGTCTGACAGTGAAATCCAATGTGATCTTCAAATATTAGTGATATGAATTGGTTCCCTAATGAAACTTTTTGGTCACCAAATGACAAATTTGAACCCTAGTCACAAAAATGGTAACCTTACGGGTATTTGGATGTTGAAAAGTTATCAATTAACTATCAAATTCATAGAGTAATCTTTTGAGGAACACACTGATGTTCTAATAATCAATTTTTTGTTCAAATGGGGATCTACTGTACACTGTAGTGCAAGCTTTTGCATCATAATAAAACCCACACAAGACAAATTCACAAGAGAATCATAGATTGCAGATTGCGACTACACATGCACTATAGCACGCTTTTTATGCCCTGGAAATCCTAGAATCCTTAATTATTGTTATGCACAATAAAAATTAGATTGATTTGCAGCTAAAGATTCTTAAACTTTACCTAAAGTGTTCAAAAGGACATAACAGGCTAACAGAACATGTGACCTGTAAATATGACTAATAGGAAATGGCAGGACAGTTTCAATCTATTACAGATGACCTTTTCATTTGGTTAAAACTTAAACCAAAGACCGATGGTTTCAAATTTTGTTCAATTCCTACACAAACTTTAACATGGCTAGAAACATAAAAAGGTTGCGGATATTGAAATTTCAACTCTTGGGTCATTGCAATTTGCAAAGCAAGTTTAAACATATAATAAACAACACAACAAAATCAGTTAGCATGATAAATTTGCAACACAAAATGTTCATATATCAACCAATGCCAGAGTGTGCTCTAAACAACTATTCAATGATAATGCAAAAGCCATAACATGGCATTGCAGAAAAGCTGCAAACCTTGGTATAGTTGTGGACATGTGCCAAATCCTGAGGAATAGTCCAGTTTTTGAAGTGCTCAAGTGTTATGACTAGATGGTAGAGTTTTGGAGCCAAACTCAAATCAACAGCAGTGACCTTCTCCCCAGCAACAAATGGACCCTAAACCACACCTCAAGCACATGAGCATAGCTATTAAGAAAAAGGTAAGCACAAAAGACAAAAGAATTAGTCTATTCAATTATAAATACATGGTTCTTAAGATGTTCATCCAAATCCTTCAACTCAGCAAGCAATGCTTGCTCTGATCCATCATTTGGATCTTTGCTCTTGAGAAACTTCACAAAAGCCCCAAATATCTTGGATCCCCTGCAAAGTTGTGAAAGAAAAAGTCTCTCAATTCAAAAGTGAAAACACATATCTTCATAACAATTAGCACACAGCACAAAACCCTAGGTCAAAACGGAATTTTGAAAAGCGTAAATGAAAGTAAAGTAGGAGGATTTACACGGAGGCAGATTCAGGGGGAGTGACGAGAGAGGGTTGAGGGTACTTTTCCTCAAGGATTCCAACAATGACATCGGAATCGGAAATCCATTTGTCATCAAACTTGATCACTGGAACCTTGCCTTCAGGATTGACATCCAAAAACCTAAAAAAGCAGCAATGTTGAGAAAAAGGCGATGAAAGAGAAAGAGAAAAGAGAATGGAATTGAAATTGGATGGTACCATTGGGGTTTTTCGTCGAAATTGATGAGGTGGGTGGAGTAAGGGACTTTCTTCTCCTCCAAGGTTAAGAGCACCCTCTGGCAAAATGGACCTGCAAACACACACAACAGTTATTAGAAGAAGAAGAAGAAGAAGAAGAAGAAGAAGAAGATGATGATGATGAAAAAGAAGAACATACAGTCTCCGAGAACATTGGGAGCACCGACAGCAGCTTTGACAGCAACTTCCAGAGCCATTTCTGATCAAAAATCGCAGCGAGGGAGTGAGTGAGTGAGTAATGTGAAGATTGCGATTGCTTCACACCATTATTATACTTACCACTCAACTCACTCGAACATTCTTTTTCATTCTTTTTTTTTGGAAAATAAAAAAAAAATTAGCAATAAATAGTTTTTATTTTTTAAATAAAAAAATAAATTTAATTTTCATACATTGATAAATCTAATTTATATTTTTTATATTTATTAAAAATTAAAAACTTTAACAATAATAGTTTTGTTATGTGTCTCTCAGATATATATTAGGTAGTAAATCCTTAAAACTTATTGAATAAATAACAGCATATAGAGTAATTAACTAATTACATAATGTATAAGATTTTGTTCTATCAAAATTAAAACCTCTGACGCTTTTTTAGGCTTGTTGCTGTTGTTATAGAATGATTTTGTAATTATAGAGTATTTTGATTTTGATAAGTTACATGAACGTTACTTTGGTTATTAATATTGTTGATTGGTCAAACACAGTCTTGAATCGAGTTGAACCGCATTTTAGAGTTCATGATTTGAAGTTAACCCCCACTATGAACATGGACATCAATTTGGCCACATTCGTGATATTTGTTAAGTAACATTTAAAAATAAGAATCATTTCTTATTTTGTACGCAAAATTGTCAATTATATTCGTATGTATTTCAGAGGTTTCTTTTTTTTTAATATAGTGAACTTTTAAAGTCATTTCTAAAGTTTAGAAAGAATATGAAGATTTAGAGACTGAATTAAAATTTTGTATTAAATCTAGTGTATAATATATTGAATTAAATTATTTTAAAATTAATAAAAATGTAATTTAAATTTAAATTTTTCTTGAATTGTATGTTCTCTTTATCACTAAGTTATGTTATTCTTTGTTATTTCATATGTTAATTATTAATTATATAATAAATTTTTTAATATTATTTTAATTTTATATTCACTTATATTTAAATTAATTATATTTTTTTAATTACAATATAATTATTTCTTATGATTATATGATATTATTAATAAATATATATAGCAAATAACAATATAATAAATATAAAAATATTTTAATATAAAAATAAAATAAAATAATCTTTATCATAAAAAATATAATTTTATATATTTATTTAATAATAATCGAATTATAACTTGTTAATTGTAATTTGTTAAAATTTGATTTTTTTTAAATATTAGTAAAAATATATATTTTAAATTTTAATTTTAAATTTTAATTTTAGATTTTTTATTATTTTATATTTTTTATTTATATAGAATCAGTTTAATCAATGACTCATCAGTTGAACTAATGAACCAATAAATTAATAGCCTAACCGATTCAATCACCAGTTTAATTCTTACAATTATAGTTCTCAAAACCAAACACGACCTATGTTAGTGTAGTACACACCTCTAGAATCATCTGAAAGTTAAGTATGCCTAGTTAGTTACGTTATGTCAGCTCATCCCCAATCTGTTAGAACTCTCTAACTAACTTCTGCCATCACACCACACACACACCTTTACTCTCTATATATATGCACATCAGTCCAGTGACCATGTTATCTTCTTGTAATTCTACTTCAGCTCTTTGATAAACAATGCTCTCTCCATCATTTTCTCTGTTCTTCTCTCTCTGTTCTGCTAACTGTTTTTGCTGCACTTTAATCCTTTCTTCATCAACACGCTACTGATACCTTCATGGTATCAGAGCACACGGTTCAGATCCATGAAAAACTCTGTGACTTTCGGTTCGTAGAATCAAGAAGCTAGAGCTCCACAGCTGCAACTCTCAGTGTCAATGGCATCCATAGCAAATTTTCCAGCAACGATCAAATTGGATGAAGACAACTTCGGAAGCGACAAGCACTAGCGTGCATTAAGGCCAATAAACTTCAAAGTCACATTACTACTCTATCAATCCCAAGAAGGTTCAATTCGGATCAAGACAAGATTGCTGGAAAAGTGTCACCTGAGTTTGAAGATTGGAAACAACATGATGAGTGTTTGGTAGCCTGGATGCTTTCTGTCATGAACGAAGCCTTTGTCAACAAAGTTGTAGAATTTGGATACGCACACGAAAATTGGGAAGCGTTGGATGAGTACTTTGTCGCTAGACAAAAATCAAATATTTGAATGCTAAAAGCTCAGCTAAAGATTATCAAAAAACAAGGTGCCTCTGCAATTGAATATATTTCCAAGATCAACAAGGTTGCAAACTCCCTATCTGCTCTTGGAGCATCACTGTCGAACGAAAAACACTTTGAAACTGCGCTACAGGATTTAGATGAGGACTTCAACACCTTCATAACCATAGTAAACTCAAAAATTGATCACATGACTATTAGTGAGTTTGAGTCTCAACTTCTTTCATAAGAAGAGGTAAATGAGAGATTTTGAAAGACAGATCTAACTCTGGTGCATGCAAATCTAGCTCATAGGGAATCCAGGCATCCAGCACAAGCAAAACTAGAAATGAGTCTTCACCATAGGAGTTCTATCAGAACTACAACAACTACAGCAGAGGGCAATCTAGCATAAGGAGTAGAGGAAGAGGCTTTCGAGAAGGAAGGTCATGGTGGCAAAGAAACAGACCTCAATGCCAGCTATGTGGTAGAGTTGGGCACACTGTTTGGGAGTGCTTTCACAAGTTCAATCAAAACTACCAAAATTCACAGTTGTAAACCTTCAACAGTAGTCCTCCTCCACCAAATATTGATTTTTCACTAGCAAGCTCAGCACTCCCAACCCTCGTTTCAACCAACTCAGTACTCAAACAACACCGATCAGAACCATCCCCAAGCCTTACTAGCCGCCAACACCTGTGCTAACTAAGGGTGGTATCCAGACTCCGGAGCATTTCACTACATCACCTTTGATCAGATGAATCTAACCAACAACTCTGAGTACTCAGGTTCCGAACAAGTGTTTGGAGGTACTGGCAAAGGTATGAGTATTGCTAACATTGGGAGATTTATTATGCATGCCTCTATGTCAAAAACCTCCTTTTAACTTCAAAATTTGTTTCATGTACCCACTATTTCTAAGAATCTAACCAGTGTCTCAAAATTTGTATTAGATAATAAGATATTCTTTGAATTTTGACCTCATTTATGTGCTAAAAAATACTAGAAATTTAGGAAGATTCTGTTCTATAATAGACTTAGTAATAGTCTGTATAAATTTGATGATATACAAATATCAAAATTACTATGAAAATTCTAATAAAGCTCACCTATTTAATGTTGAGCAGAAAAAAAAAAACAAGTGCAAACATTGCAAGAATAGAAAATAAAGCAAAAAATAAAAGAGCTATAGGAGAATAATGAATTTTTTATTAAACTAGATGTATAATGATAGTGATTAGCCAATATAATTGATATCATCCCATTTTTTTAAAAAAAAATTTCAACTTTAGCTCATCATCTTTAGTTCAAAATGCTTATCTGATTTGCCAAGGCAAAATTCGCATCAAGTTTAGACTTTAGAGCAATTCCAATGGGCAGAATTTTGAGGCCCTGTTACTGACAAAAACAAGTAGAAACTGTTGAAGGGGGAGAAGACATGAGTTCCTGTACAGGATTCAAGGTGAAGGATCTCTCTGAACAGGGACTCAACTAAGCCAATAATAACTTGCCACTTGGCAAGTTATTATAAAAATAAATAATTATATAAAATTTAAAATAATTAAATAATTATATTAAATAATTAAATAATAATTAAGTTAGTAATAATTATAATAGATAATTATATTAAACAATTAAATTATAATTAATTTTAATAATTAATTAGATTAAATAATTAAATTTTTATTTAATTAATAATTTATATTAATTATTTATATTATAATTAATATTAAATATTATTTATATTATTATATTAAATTATAATTAATTAAATTTATTTATATTAAAAAATAAATTCAATTTTTACACCTTACAAAATAATTTTTGGTTGGGTTGGTTATTTTTATTTTTGAAATTTAAAATGCACATTATTAAAATTAGTAGTTGTAAAACTAGCCGTTGCAAAATTAGTCGTTGCAAACTAGCCATTAATATGTTACCGTTATTATTAATAAATTAATATTTTAATACTTTATATATACCACTTACATATACTTCTATTCTCACACTTTCATCTACTCTTTTTTATTTTCTTCCAAGTTTACTTCTATCCCAAATTTTATATTGTGTATTATTGTTATATATGAATTTATTTAATATTAATATCTTTTAATAGTGAATTATTTTTAAATTTATAAATTTAAATAATAATATTGAAAAAATTAAATTACATTAATTTTAAGTATTTTAATTAATTAATTAAGTGAGATCACAACAGGGACTAAAGTTAGTTCCTCCTAATGAAGAAGAGAGATGTTTTGAATTCCTATTTATTGTTTATGACGCAAAAATTGATGTGGAATTACTTTTTATGATAGATAAACTACAAATAAAAACTGGAATGAGTTTTCAACTAGAGATGGTTTTAAAGACAATACAACAATAATACTAACTTTTTGTGGTTCAAAGCCTGTGTGCGAGTATTGCACATTTTTTTTATGCATGGCAGCATGGGCACCCAAGTGGTCCGCATATTGGGCAATGATTATAATGTGTGGGGAACCTTGCAAGTTCCACCACTCATTCTCATATTCTCTGCTCCCCTCTTCTTCCATGCTTATGCTTTTTTAAAGCCAACCAACCCCTTCCTTTTTTTTCTCTCACTTTTGCGTTGGTTGGTGGGATTAGGGGATGACATATTTCTCTCCTAGTACATCAACAAGGACACACACCTATCAATGCATTTTTTTTTTTTTTGGTCTTGACCTATCAATGCATTTGAATCATCATCACCATTTGTAAAAGGCCAAAGCCAAGTCATTTTAGAATTCTGTTGGGCCGGAATGAGCCCAAACCCATTAACGGGCCCAAGACAGCAAAGACCTCCAGTGGACCAAAAACGAAAACAAAAAAATCTGGAGACACAATCGGATAATTGAAAGCAATTCATTCCGCTGCTTCCATTTCTTTGCATCGGAAAAAATGAGTTGTTTGAGTTTGAGAGCGGAGGTCGCTGCTTCCAGCTTGTTAACCGTTGCTTATCGCAATCCTAAACCCCTCCATCCTTTTCCCTCTACAATTCTGTGCACCAGGAGTAAGAGTAAATGTTGCTCCCAACTCCTCACCTACTCTTCTTCTTCCACTTCAACTTCTAGAACCTTCCCTCTCAACTTCCCGTTAACATCCTATCGCCGCCGATTTACCGTTTCCGCAACCACCACTGCTCCGCCTCAGAGCGATAGCTCCGATGTTTCCACCAAGATTCCTCCCGACAATCGCATTCCCGCCACTATCATCACCGGCTTTCTCGGTTCCGGCAAGGTAGGGTTCTGTTTCTACTTTCTACGCATACGGAATCTGCAGACTCGGAACTCTTGCTGTAATTGAGTTTATTTGTTGTTTGTGGACTTGTACAGACAACGCTGCTTAACCATATTTTGACTGCTGAGCATGGAAAGCGCATCGCGGTTATTGAGAACGAGGTATGTATCTATGCCTTGGAATTTGGAATCTATTCCTTCGTTTCTTCAGCATTTATGTGAATATTCGATTAACTTGTTCTTGTAGTTTGGTGAAGTTGACATCGATGGTTCTTTAGTTGCGGCGCAAACTGCCGGAGCTGAAGATATTATGATGTTGAACAATGGTTGCCTTTGCTGCACAGTCAGGGGTGATCTTGTTAGAATGATTTCTGAATTAGTTGCTAGGAAGAAAGACAAATTTGACCATATTGTTATCGAGACTACGGGTAAGTGAATGATTGAATTTTGAATGTATGAAATGGTTGCCCTGTATTTCTTTCCATAGAGTTCTTTCACTAATGCTTAAGATACTTAAGATGTTAATTAAATTAATAAAGATGCGGTGGACTTCTGGATAACGGTTGGGCGTAATGCGACTTTACTTGCATTTCTGCAGGATTGGCAAATCCAGCACCAATTATTCAGACATTTTATGCCGAGGATAATGTTTTCAAAGATGTAAAGTTGGATGGTGTTGTCACTTTGGTCGATGCAAAACATGTTCATCGTCATCTTGATGAGGTCAAGCCAGACGGTGTTGTCAATGAGGCAGTGGAACAGATTGCCTACGCAGATCGTATAATTGTAAATAAGGTATTCACTATCACTCATTTATTCTGCGAGCAGAATGGCTTCAGTTCGGTTGTAAAACTTGAAATTTTAGATTATTTGGGGAAAGGGCCTGCTAGTGTTGACTCATTGACTAACTAGTTAGCTAGCTAATGAAAGGTTTTGTTTTGTGGATACAGTCACCTATGGTCTCCATGTTGAATTATTCATAATAATTTTTATAGATACAATGTTATGGAATGCAATGACTACTTTTACGTTGCTAATATTCTTGTCTGTCTTGTTCCAGACTGACCTTGTCGGTGAATCTGAGATCGGTTCTTTGGTTCAGCGCATAAGGGTTGGTATCCTTCTCTTCTTATTGAATCTAAGTGCTGAGCATTTATTTCAGTTTCATGCTTTTTTTCATTGTTCTAAGCATTTGCGTTTTTAATCCAGAATATAAACAGCTTGGCTCATTTAAAGCGGACTGAGTTTGGGAAAGTTGACTTGGATTATGTTCTGGGCATTGGTGGCTTTGATTTGGAGAGGTAGCTCTTGTTGTTGTTTCCTACTTTCTAAGTTTTATTATTTTATTATCTAAAAATAAATCAGAATTTTAGTTCACGCACTCTCTCAAGTCCTTTTAGTCACTTACTGATTACTGCTTGAATTTTCACGGTCTTATTATGTTTCTGCTGTCCAAGCCAACCTAAACAATTTTTGTATATTTTTTCATCTTGGACAAGGATTGAGAGTGCTGTCAATGATGAGCCTGCAAAGGAAGATCATGTGCATAGCCACAGCCACGACCATGATCATGAGCACCATGACCATGATCATCACCATGATGATTCTCATGACCACAAGCATGGTACTTATTGATTAGTTTTTAGAGTAGGATCAATATTTTCCCCGTTGCTTGTTAATCCAATGCTTTCTAACATTCAAGGACATAACTTCTAGATCTTGGAACTTTTACTGTTTAGTTGTGCAATGAAGTGAGAGATAAATTTGATTTTTGTTTATATGCAGATCACCATGCTCATAGTCACAGTCATGATCCTGGTGTTTCGTCTGTTAGCATAGTTTGTGAAGGAAGCTTAGACCTTGAGAAGGTTTGTATTGCATTTTCTCTATACTTGAAGTGTAGTTTAATGCCTAGTTTATACCAATTTCACTTTTACATTTGGATGCTTTGTATTCAATGTTTATGTGCATGCGAAAAGTCAATGTTGACACTTATGTACTGAAAGGATAAGTTATTAACCCTTTCAGGCTAACATATGGCTCGGTACACTCTTGCTGGAACGTAGTGATGATATTTATAGAATGAAAGGTCTTCTTTCCGTACAAGGAATGGACGAAAGATTTGTTTTTCAGGTGAATTTAACTCCTTTAAAACTTCTAATTTTATTGTATGTATATTTTAATCTGAACCCCTTTGCCACCCATCTGTTCGAGCTCTGATTTCCGCCATTTTAATTGTCATGATTTTCTAAGTTCAATCCGGCTGGATTAAGCATATCTTTCTCTGTATCAGGGAGTTCATGACTTATTTCAAGGTTCACCTGAAAGGTTGTGGAGACCGGATGAACCAAGGGTAAACAAAATTGTTTTTATTGGGAAAAACTTGGATGCTCAGGAATTGGAAAAGGGATTCAAAGCCTGTTTGCTGTGATACCAGTTTCAATAAATTAATCTTCTGTTGGATATGAGAGTTCCATCTACTATAGTACCATGTATTCCTCTGAACTGACGTATATATAGTGAAAAATGTTGTATTCCTCGACATTGTGACTGAATGAGAGTAAAAGAGTATCAGTTTTTTTTTTTTTTGATATTATATACACCAATATTGATATTCCCACCTTTTTTTTATTTTAATAAAAAATTTGAAGTATTTTAGGCATATATATAAACATCCCAGTATTGGATCTCAATTCTCATTATTTTCCTAACTTTTTTTTCTGAATTAAAAAAATATCTATTTTGAGAAGTTACAATTTATATCTTTTTAAAAATATTTTTAAAAAAATTATTTTTTACGTAATAAATTAATAAAAAATACTTTTATATGGTTATATTTAAATATAATTGATAAATAAAAAAAAATTGTATGAATTATTTAAATATAAAATTATTTTTATTTTTTTATAAGATCTTTTGAAAGAAATAACTTAAAAAAGATATTTTTTTAAAAGTTCACCCAAACAAAGATTAAATGCTTAAAACACATATTAGGTTACTATATAGTTCATGATCATTAGTTAAGGATATAACTATAAATAAATAAATTAATTAAAATATATCTTTATATCAAAAAAGTTCTTCTTAAAGTGATTTTTCTTTTTTTTGTTTTTTGCGTTTTTCCAGTTGTTTAAACTTTAAACAAAAAAAATTGGAAATGAAATAAAAATATTGTTAAAAAAAGTTAAATTTGAGCCCAAATATTATAATAAAAAATATAAAATAGCACCTCATACAAAAATAAATAAATTGGAGATTAGAGCAATTATCTTTTGATAGTAAATTAAATTTAAGAAGCGAGTATTTAAAATAATAAAAAAACTCAAACAAAAAAGATCAAATTTAACTTCTACAAAGATCGAATTAGATAATTTTAAACTTTAAATTATTTAAGATAAACATATCTTTGGATTTAAAAAAATTATCTTTTCACTTAAAAGTAGTTATAGCTAACCGTACTACTAAGTACTAACACTATAAATAGTAGATACCATGATATAAAATTATAAATCATACCATAAACATCAATAGAAATTATTCATAGTATATTCTCTTCTATTTTTGTTCCACAATGGGTGTGAATCAGTGTGTGCAAGTAGCTATCTTTTTAGGTCTCTTGGTATTATTTTGTCCTTCTTTTTCTTCCTCAGAAGATGTGAAGCTTAAAGTGAAAGGAGTCACAAACATTGCTACAACTGATGAGAATTTCATATGTGCAACATTGGATTGGTGGCCATCTAATAAATGTGACTATAACCAATGTCCATGGGGAAAAGCTGGGATTCTCAACTTGGTATTTTATTTATTTTGTTCGATATTATTGTTGTACATTACCATTCACAATATTGTATGTATTTTTTAAATATTATAATGATAATTAATTATTATTTTTGCAGGACTTGAATAACACGATACTCTCAAATGCAATCAAAGGTAAGCCATATTTTTTCTAAAGTCAAACCATTTTAATTGATATATATACTAATTATAACTAATTTTTATTATATTAGACCAACTTGATTGAACTTGGTTAACAAAAAAAATGAATATATAGCATTATTCTAATTAATCCAACCGTTTAATTACTTTTAAAATTGCTGCAGCATTCAATCCTCTGAGGATTAGATTAGGAGGTTCACTACAAGATCAAATTATTTACCAATTTGGGAAGCAAAAGCAGTGCCCAATTATGAGAAAGAAAGATAACGGCTTGTTTGGATTCAGTGTTGAGATGGGATGAATTGAATCACTTTTTGAACAAAACCGGGTAATTAATTAATTAATATATATTATTTTAATTTCTCAATATTATTATAATTACTTCACAAACAATTAATCTTATCTTCTCTTATTTACTTTAAACTTTGCAGTGTCAAATTTACATTTGGTTTAAACGCACTTATTGGCAAGAAAAATTCCAAAAAAGACCAGTTAAACTGGAAAGGAGATTGGAATCCAAACAATGCCATAAGCCTCATGAAGTACACTGTCTCAAAAGGATACAATATAGACTCATATGAATTAGGTACCAAATTAAATTAAAACCCTTTAATTTTTATAATTAACTAATTTAATTTTTACCCATGATTTTTTATAAATTTAATATCTTATGCTAATTAATCATATAGGAAACGAGCTATGCTCTGAAGGAGTATCAGCAAGAATAGATAGTGTTCAATATGCAAAAGATATCACAAAACTAAGGCACATAATTAACTCATTATACCCAAATGCCACAACAAGACCAAAGGTGTTGGGTCCAGCTGGATTTTATGGTAAAGAATGGTTTGATAGCTTCTTGCAACATGTTGGACCTGGTGTCATTGATGGAGTTACCCATCACATTTATAACCTTGGTGCTGGTACGTATAATAATTCAGAATGTTGAATGTTTTTTGTTGCTTGATTAATTTGTTTAATTCTAAGAATATAATTGTATTATAAAATTATATTATATAGGTGTTGACAGTGATCTTATTAGCAAGGTTCAAGACCCATATTTCTTGAGCAAAATTGCACAAACTTTTAAGGATGTTTCAACAGCAGTGAAAGAATTCACACCATGGGCTGGAGCATGGGTTGGAGAATCTGGTGGAGCTTATAACAGTGGAGGCAAAGATGTATCACATACTTTTGTTAATGGCTTTTGGTAAGTTTTTTTTTTTTAAATTGGATTTTAGCTCTCTATATTTTGTTTAATAATTTTTTTAATTAATAATAACTATAGGTATTTGGACCAACTGGGTATGACATCAACCTTCAACCACAAAGTTTATTGTAGACAAGCTTTGATCGGAGGAAATTATGCTTTGCTAAATACAACATCATTCATTCCTAATCCAGATTATTATGGGTATGTCACATATATTCATTTATATTCATATAAGTAGTTAAATTAAATGTCATTTTTGAATGAATAACAAATTTATTTTCTTTAAACAGAGCACTTTTGTGGCATCGGCTTATGGGAACCAATGTGCTTTCTATTTCTCATGATAGCTCACCATATCTACGTACATATGCTCATTGTTCTAAACAAGGGGTAAGTTAATAATTTCATTTATACATTTTAATTTTTTTTTATTTTAAGATAACTTTTTAAAAGTTATAACATATTGTCAATCTAATTATTGTCTCAGAGTGGAATCACATTGCTACTAATAAACATGGAGAATTCAACATCTTTTGATGTGTCCCTTGTGAATGACATGAATCTTTATCCGGAGGAGTTAGCATCAGAAGGAGTAAACACGATGAATTTGATGGATTCATTGAAAAGGGAAGAGTACCACTTGACACCTAAAGATGGAAACATTCAAAGTGATGTTGTGCTTTTGAATGGAACTCCATTGAAACTTACCAAGTCAAAAGAAATCCCAGAACTTAAACCAAAGATTGTTGATGCTTCTTCTTCTTCTCCAATTAAAGTTGCACCTCATTCAATAGTCTTTGTGCAAATCAATAATTTCAATGCACCTGCATGTGCACCTCCTACAAAATAGATTACTAGAATTCTCTACTGATTCTTTTTTATTTTTCTTATAGAACTTAGATAGAGTTATTAAGACTTATAGAGTATATGCAGCATATATATGTACTTTGCTGGAAATAATTTATGATTAATTTTTTTTAATTTCTTTTATTTTCAATTAGTTATATACTTATCTCTTTTATTATTGATGACTTTAAGGATATGCATATATAATATGATTAAAAACTAACTGATTAACTGACACTATAATATTGCTTTATATACTTAAAATCTTTTTTATAAATACTGATATATGAAAACGCATCAGAATTTCTTTAAATAATTACTCTTATAGCAATATATATTAGAAACTTGTACTCAAAGTATGACACATTAGAATTAAAACATGGTAAAGAAAATGTAATTTCAGCTTACAATGTTATTTATCTGGATAGTTTAGAAACTACTAACTAAGATACACATCAAACAAAAGGAACTTAGAACTTGTGACTTTTCCACCTTCTGCATTAGACCCTACTCTGTCCACAACCTTAACTGTAGCATATCCATTAGCACCATTATACTTTCCAGTGCCTCCAATGACCGCAACATGCGACTCTAAGACGTCGGTCCTACGTACTCCAAAGATTTTGAGGCCATCTTGATACTCATCACCCTTCAAAAATCTTGCTGTGATAGCCATCATGTGGCTAGTTCTGTCTCCTGAGCTCGCGACATAGACACCTTGCACTTGTCCAAGTTTCTCTAATTCAGCTCCCACTTGAAGCAATTCCTCGTCTATCGAGGTTACCGATCCAAACTCGAGTTCTTGAAGTGTGGCTCTAGTAGGGAAAGAGAATCCAAAATTAGAGAGACCAAGTGTTTGTTGTGTGGATTGTGGTATTGGAATGGCTCCATTGGGAGGGAAAAGGCCTAAGGGCTTTTGGAAGGGTAATTGACCAGTGACCTTAGTGGTGGCAGGTTTCTTTGGAGGCCTAGAATCTGTGACATTGTTTAGGATATCCCTCATCAAGAATGTTATTCTGTGATGATGGGCATGGTTGTGATTTTGAGTTGAGTTGCCAAGAGTTCTGGCTGAGGAACATTGGTTTATGGTGGTCATGAACAAAAGTAACATGGCTAATTCTTTCATGGTTTCTTTTTGCATTAGCTTGCATGCTTGGTTCATATATAGATATGGTTTGATTTAAGTGTAGTGGTTAGAAACTTAGAATAACTTCAATAATTAAGTAACTTTTAAGGATAGTGAATTTGTTATGTCTAATTGTCTATGCATTCAAACTCAACCGCTACATGACTCATACCAGATTACCAGATAATCATTTATTAGTGTTTGTTTTTCTTTTAACTTTATTTTTTTAGAAATTTATTAATGATTCTTAAAAAAAAACATCTCAATCTTACCAAACTAAAGAATAATTGATAGGGTAATATTAGGTAATCAATAATTTTTTTGAACAATATAAATAATGGATCTTAAAATAGACCAAATTCAAGTAAAATATACTACACTCCAAATTACTCATCTAAATCTTAATATTTGAATAACCATCTGTATACCTAATGAATTAAACATCCGATCATCTAATAAATTAAATATCCAATATATATTATTTATATTATTTAATATTTTCATTGTCTTGTCTGTTTATATTTTTTTTAATTAATAAATAGAAATTCCATCTACAAGTTTACAAATTAGTGAAAGTATAATTATCACCATGAATGGTAGATATTTTGGTTGGAACAAAAAACAATAATAAATAGATTTTTTCTTGAGAGATTAATTAGCTAACAAATATATGATTAAATAATCATCATGTAAATAAATTTTATACTAAATAATAATAATAATAATAATATCATATAAATATCGTTTCTGTTTTACAAAATTTATTTAGATTCAATCAAATACATTTTATTACTAATTATAATTTTTAATGTTTTAAATAAATACATCATTCTCAATTGATACCAAAAATCTGAGCTAGGGTTTATATCCTCTCTCGCTGTGTCACTGGAAAACCCAAACCTTTTCACTACTTTCTCTTCTCCATTTGTTAATGTCGGTTTAGTTAAGGGCAGAAAAACCTAACCCTAATTTGCACTTTCCTGAGTTCGTAGTAGCCACCGCCATGTACCTCTACAGTCTCACTCTCCAACGCCCCACCGGCATAGTCTGTGCCATTAACGGCAATTTCTCCGGCGGCAAGACCCAGGAAATTGTCGTTGCCAGAGGCAAAGTTCTCGACCTTCTTCGTCCTGATGACAACGGCAGGATCCAAACCATCCTCTCCGTCGAAATCTTCGGCGCCATTAGGTCCTTAGCTCAGTTCCGGCTTACCGGAGCTCAGAAGGACTACATCGTCGTAGGTTCCGATTCCGGTAGGATCGTAATCCTTGACTACAACAAGGAGAAAAACGTGTTCGATAAAATTCACCAAGAAACTTTCGGCAAATCTGGTTGCCGCCGCATCGTTCCAGGTCAGTACCTTGCCATAGATCCAAAAGGTAGGGCTGTAATGATTGGTGCTTGTGAGAAGCAGAAGCTTGTTTATGTGTTGAATAGGGACACTGCTGCTAGGTTAACTATTTCTTCGCCTTTAGAAGCTCACAAGTCGCACACTCTAGTTTATTCCATTTGCGGTGTTGATTGTGGGTTTGAGAACCCTATATTTGCTGCCATAGAGTTGGATTACTCTGAGGCTGATCAGGATTCTACTGGCCAGGCTGCTAGTGAAGCTCAGAAGCATTTGACTTTTTATGAGCTTGATTTAGGGCTCAATCATGTTTCTAGGAAGTGGTCTGAACAGGTTGATAATGGTGCTAATTTGCTTGTCACTGTTCCTGGGGGTGCTGACGGCCCTAGCGGCGTGCTTGTTTGTGCCGAAAATTTTGTTATTTATAAGAATCAGGGGCAACCTGATGTTAGGGCTGTGATTCCTAGGCGTGCTGACTTGCCTGCTGAGCGTGGAGTACTTATTGTGTCGGCCGCTATGCATAAGCTGAAGTCCATGTTCTTTTTCCTTCTGCAGACTGAGTATGGAGATATTTTTAAGGTCACGTTGGAGCATGATGGTGACCGAGTCTCGGAATTGAAGATTAAGTATTTTGATACTATCCCTGTTACGGCTTCCATGTGTGTATTGAAGTCTGGGTTCTTGTTTGCAGCCTCAGAGTTTGGAAATCATGCTCTGTATCAGTTCAAGGCTATAGGAGATGACGACGATGTGGAGGCGTCATCTGCTACGCTGATGGAAACTGAAGAAGGTTTTCAGCCGGTATTTTTCCAGCCGAGGAGACTGAAAAACCTTGTTAGAATTGACCAGGTTGAGAGTTTAATGCCAATAATGGATATGAAGGTTAGTAATATCTTTGAAGAGGAAACTCCTCAAATTTTCACTCTTTGCGGCCGTGGTCCGCGTTCATCTTTGAGGATTTTGAGGACTGGTTTAGCGGTTAGTGAGATGGCAGTGTCAAAGCTTCCTGGTATACCTAGTGCTGTTTGGACTGTGAAGAAGAATGTCATTGATGAATTTGATGCATATATTGTTGTGTCATTCACAAACGCTACGCTTGTGCTTTCCATTGGTGAGACAGTTGAAGAAGTCAGTGACAGTGGGTTTCTTGATACAACTCCCTCCTTAGCTGTTTCTTTGATAGGTGAGGATTCTCTCATGCAGGTTCACCCTAATGGTATTAGACATATTAGGGAGGATGGGCGTATTAATGAATGGAGAACTCCTGGAAAGAGGACAATTTCTAAAGTTGGATCAAATAGACTTCAGGTGGTTATTGCATTGAGTGGAGGGGAGCTTATCTATTTTGAAGTGGATGTAACAGGTCAGTTGATGGAAGTCGAGAAGCATGAAATGTCTGGAGATGTTGCTTGTTTGGACATTGCACCAGTACCTGAAGGCAGACAAAGATCCCGTTTTCTTGCAGTTGGTTCATATGACAAGACCATTCGTATCTTGTCATTGGATCCTGATGATTGTATGCAGGCCTTGAGTGTGCAAAGTGTCTCTTCAGCTCCAGAGTCTCTTCTTTTCCTTGAGGTTCAAGCATCGATTGGTGGTGAGGATGGTGCAGATCATCCTGCTAGCCTTTTCTTGAATGCTGGCTTGCAGAATGGTGTTTTGTTCAGAACTGTGGTTGACATGGTTACAGGTCAGCTTTCCGACTCTCGTTCCCGATTCTTAGGGTTGAGAGCCCCAAAGCTCTTCCCCATTATTGTGAGGGGCAAGCGAGCAATGCTGTGCTTATCAAGTAGGCCATGGCTTGGTTACATTCACCAAGGGCATTTCCTTTTAACGCCCCTTTCATATGAAACCCTTGAATATGCTGCCTCGTTTTCATCTGACCAGTGTGTGGAAGGTGTTGTTGCTGTTGCTGGTGAGGCACTAAGGATTTTTACCATTGAGAGATTAGGAGAAACATTTAATGAGACTGTAATCCCATTAAGATACACGCCAAGGAAGTTTGTGCTACAACCAAAACGGAAACTTCTGGTGATGATTGAGAGTGATCAAGGAGCATTGACTGCGGAAGAACGTGAAGCTGCAAGGAAAGAATGCTTTGAAGCTGCTCAGGCAGGGGAAAATGGGACTGGAAGTGCAGACCAGATGGAGAATGGTGGTGAGGATGAGGATAAAGATGATCCACTATCTGATGAACACTATGGCTATCCAAAGGCTGAGACAGATAAGTGGGCTTCCTGCATCAGGGTTCTTGATCCAAGAACTGGAAACACAACTTGTCTTTTGGAGCTTCAGGATAATGAGGCTGCATTCAGCGTATGCACTGTAAATTTCCATGATAAGGAATACGGAACTCTTTTGGCTGTTGGCACAGCAAAAGGACTGCAATTTTTTCCGAAAATGAGTTTGACTGCTGGATTTATTCATATATATAGGTTTGTAGAGGAAGGGAGATCTCTTGAACTTCTTCACAAGACTCAGGTTGAGGGTGTTCCTCTTGCTTTATGTCAGTTCCAAGGAAGATTACTTGCAGGAATAGGGCCTGTGCTCAGACTCTATGATTTGGGGAAAAAACGATTACTAAGAAAATGTGAGAATAAGTTATTCCCCAACTCAATCGTTTCTATTCATGCATACCGTGATAGAATTTACGTGGGTGACATCCAAGAGGTATGTTCCTAGTTTATAATTCATATCTGTATTTGTTAAACATCTCGGTATTGGGTCTGACAATGATTTTTCCCCATGGCTTCTGGTTTTAGCTTAGCTAGTTTCAGTTTAAGTTGCCTTGTTATAGTAATTTAGTATGTGTCCAGCAAGTTATAATTTTTGGTTTTTGCTGCTGCGGTTTTGTTAGAAAGATTCATGAGGAATTCTTATTTTAGGAAAGGCTTGAATTTAGACTCTTAGACAAAAGGGTGTTTTTTTTTTTGGGGTAGTAAATCAATGTTATCAAATGTCCTGCTGCTATCCATGTCTCGTTCTTACTATATAGACTTTTCAGCTAACCATGACCTATATGCTCTCTCTTTCTCTCTCCAGTCTTTCCATTACTGCAAGTATCGACGAGATGAAAATCAACTCTACATATTTGCCGATGATTGTGTTCCGAGATGGCTCACTGCATCGTACCACATAGATTTTGATACCATGGCCGGGGCAGACAAGTTTGGAAATGTCTATTTTGTGCGGTTGCCACAGGATGTTTCAGATGAGATCGAAGAAGATCCTACTGGTGGGAGGATCAAATGGGAACAGGGAAAGCTGAATGGAGCTCCCAATAAGGTGGAGGAGATTGTACAATTTCATGTTGGTGATGTGGTCAGTTGTTTGCAAAAGGCATCTCTTATACCAGGTGGTGGAGAGTGCATTGTATACGGAACAGTTATGGGAAGTATCGGGGCACTCCATGCTTTTACTTCTCGTGACGATGTTGATTTCTTTTCTCATTTGGAGATGCATTTGAGGCAGGATCATCCGCCTTTGTGCGGAAGAGACCACATGGCTTATAGATCTGCTTATTTTCCTGTTAAGGTACACTAATGAATAGTATGACTTTGTTCTTTCTTGCATAGTAGTATTTAATGCTTGCCTTCCACCTCCTTATGCTTTCATAGTTGACTAATTTCTGATATGCCTGCAAAATGATCCAGGATGTAATTGATGGGGATCTATGCGAACAATTCCCAACTTTGCCAATGGACTTGCAAAAGAAAATTGCTGAGGAATTGGACAGAACCCCTGGTGAGATAATGAAGAAACTAGAGGAAATACGGAACAAGATTATTTAAGAGATCATCATTTGGAAGGGTATTAGTTCCCCTTTGATTATTCTCCACCTCTATCCATTTGATGTTTCTGTATTGTATGTTCAGTTAGTAACATTTGAGTTGACAAATTCTTCATAATGTGATTTGGTATTTCTTGCAGGTCGTAGAATTGTTGTTCTTTTCTAGTTTTGGATCATTTGCCCGTAGTCAGGTCACTAACAAAGTAAAGAAAACTTGTGTTATCTCATTGATACGTGTAGCAGTGATTTCTTAATGTTAAGAGGGAGGACTTGTAGTTGTAGAGTGTATTATGTATTGTTGAGAAATGAAATTCATAAGCTTAGTTTTGCAATTTTCTGTTGTAATTAATTGCTAGTAAATGTTTTCACTTTCATTGTGGTTGTGATAACGCGTAACATATCCCAGCACCCATATTCAACCTTCAATTATATGTTTAAGTTGGTGTGGAATTTGTATAATCCGGAAAAGAAAATCTACGCCTTTAAATAAATAAAAATGATAATGGTGATGTATTAATGTAGAAGAATAGCTATCAATACTAGTGTACCTTATTTAAAGCTGAAAACTATGTAATTGTTTCCATATGTCAATGCTTCAATTAATGAATTCGTCTGGTATGGCTGTTAAATCAGGGTGTATCTCTATGAATTTTAGGTTTTCGCTCTCCTTCTAGGTGTTACGTATTGCTTTTGTTAGTTCTGATATTAACATATAACCTCATAGTTTAAGGCTTATTAGTGTACTTTAAGTTATACAAACCGTATCAGTCTTAATTTTTAAAAATTTTTGTACTTCTTTATGAGTTTAGTTGCTTGTAACATGAAAGCAATTGAATACATTATTTCAATTTGTTTATTCTTATTGTTCAATAACGTGTGTGTGTGTGTGTTAGAACATTCATATAAGAAAAAGTACAAAAGAATAGAAGATTATTGGATCTCCAAATCACATAATTAGTTATCTGCACATAGTACCGAACAAAAGAAGAAGATTGCAATTAGTCTCAAAATACCAATCATTTTCTTAACATAATCAAAATTTCCAAAAAGGATAACATGCATTGTTCTGAAACTACATTCATAGTTACTAAGACCAACTGTGTTCCGGCTTGTACTGGAATATGTTCCGGCTTGGAAACGTCATCATGGAGACCAAGGAGCTCCTCTTTTCCGGTGTCACCGATACCAATAATCAATTAATCATTAAACATGTTCTAAGGAGTAATTTATCCTTTATTTTATAGAGAGTTAGATAGAATTTACTATAATTAAATATAGAAGTAAATGTTCAACGTTTTTTTTTTTCTTTTTCTTTTATAATTCATGAATAAAAGTTGGTAAATCGAGTAGCCATATTATCATATAAACTTACCATGAAATAAAAATAGATAAATACATCTTTATCAGAAATCCAAAGTAATAACCATATGCATTAATTGTTTAATTTTTTTTTTTGGACTAACCATAAAGATCTCAATGCCGAGTCAGAAAGCATGCTTCTATGGATAGATAACTCTTGGAACCAAAAAAAGGAAAACGACATGTATTTCTCACGGTTCACATATAATACATAATAACAATAATAATAATAATCAGTTTTAAACTTTCAATCAATTCAAGAACCTTAAACAACTTTGCTACTCTTCTAATTGGATCTTTGCTTTGACTTAGCCTTTAGATAAGGTGAATCATGAACGAATGAGTAGAACTACTATGCTCTGTTTGGCGTTAAACTAATTAATGCATGATATATAATTGAACTAGAGAAGTTCATTATAAATTATAAATTAATTCAGTATATACTAACAGTAATGTTTTGTTTTGAGAATCCTAAATCCTAATAAATAAATCCTTTGTACATTTAAGGTTTTAGATTATCCTCATGCTGTTGTTTGAGCTCCCTCTCTATCCTTGTGTTGCCATACTGAGATTTGTGGTCTAACCAACCGATGATGTCGGAAAACACAATGTTCAAATTCTCCGGTGGCTCTCCGTACAAGAGACCGTGCCACATTCCAGGGTACAGTTTTATTGTCTTGTCTGTACTCGAAGCCACTTCATACAGTTGCTTGCTAACTGCCTTGTCGGTTACTTGGTCCTCCTCACCATGCAGCACCAGAAATGGTAGTGACACCTAAATTAATAATTAATAATTAATAATTGATTAATTAATCAATCAACCGATGAGAATATTGCTTGAAATTTCACAAACCTCGTTTAGTCTTTGCTCTATTTCTGTACTAACTCTTAGAAGTTCGTAGCCAGTTCTCAACCGAGGCTTCCCTTTGTAGCAGTATTCATTAGCTCTAATCTGCACAACAATACACCAAATCACCTATAATTAGATGGTAAAAACTCAGATGCAGTCGATTTCACGTGAAGTTGATAGATGAGAGCCGTTAAATGATTTGACTGATTTGACTAAATTTTTATCTAACAGCTCTCATATATAAACTTCATGTGAAGTCGACTGCACATGGGTTTCCACCTTAAATTCTTAATTCATTTCATGTTAAATCACACATGTTACCAACTGCATGAATTTACAGTGATCAATAATTATATATAACTTAAATAAAAGAATTTGTCAGCTATTCCTTTTTTATGTTACCGTATTTTCTGTTTTTTTATATTTAGTTAAGGTGACGAATAAATTGATTACTCACTCAATAAATTGATCATTATATTTTTCTATGTACTTAAGGCTACAATTATTTTTAATTAAGTAATATTTTTATATTTAATTTTAAAAATAATTAATTTTAGTTAAATAATAATTTAGTTTATATTTAAAAGTTGTTAGAAGATAATTTAATTAAACTTGTCAAATTATTTAACGATTTTTAAATATCAACTTCATGCGAGTGTAGGTACCTGCTGTCTAACTTGGGGTTCCTTGAAGGCGACATCAATGATATCTTGGGTTGGGATTAGTCTCCATGATGGAATCACTCTGCTCAGTGCACTCAATACACCCACCACCATTGCGTTTGGTCTCAAATCATCTGCAATCTGCAACCAAACACATTATTACACTAAACAAATCTACTTACCAAGCAAATTAATATTAATTAACAAATAATAAGTCACTTTCTAGAGGCAAGGTGACCTTCTAGAAGTGACGTAATACCCGGCAGCTATTGCAACGGTTTAGATTACAAAATTCTTAGTTCATCGTGGAAAATGTAACCTAACCTTTTGTATCGGTCAAACAAAAATATTTATTAACTAACAAGTAATAACTAATAATTATATTATTATATATCATGTGATCATGTCAAAAAAGCACACCTACTACACAATTTCACTAATTCATAATTATTCTCGAGGTATGATTATTGCGTACAAAGAAAAAAGTTTTGCAATATTTTTTCTTATTCCATATTGATACCTTACTAGAAAAAAAAAAAGTAGAGTCTCTAATTTACGCAATTTAATAATATTCATCTTTTTTTTCATTGTACCAAAAAGTAATATGGAGGAATCTGATGCAATTCTCAATTACACAAAAGATAAGCAAAAGATTTTTTTTTTTTTTGGAGTAGATATTGAATATTAGGCTAAGAAGTAACAGTATTATTCCCTGGAACTATACAAAGAGAGAAGTAAAGAATATTGTACGTTAGTGTCTACTGAATGTGATTGAATCCCAATTTACTGGAGACTGTATGCATCATACTACGCCTAAAATTACCAAATTGTTGAGGAAAAGGAAAAAACAAAAAGTAATCCAGAAAAAAAGGCAAAATACTAAAAGGTAAAGGGGTTAATAATAAGGCCATGGAACGAAAGTAACAACAAGACGTACAATAATAATATTTTGTAATACATGATGATTTTATATGATTTACTCTTATTAAATATTAATTATGTGAGTGATACATGTGTGGCCCAAAAATAGCTAAGAATTTATCTGATAAAATGTGCAAAAATCTGTTTTTAGAAAAAATAGTATATGTATTATTTTTGTATGGAAGAGAAACTGTGAAATGGAGACAGAGGTGCAAAACTGAAACTAAATTTGTATTATGTTTGATATTAAAAAAAAAAGATTATGTTAGGTAACCAATAACTTTTTTGAATAATATAAACAATAACTAATCAAATCAAAATATATTATATTTTTAAATTATTTTTTTAAATCTTAATATTATAATAAATATCTGCACACCTAGTAAAATGAACATCTGATATTTCTATTATTTACATTGTTTAATATTTTCATTGCTTGTCTATATTTTTTTTAAAAAATCCAATATTTTTTGAAGATTCGAAAGACACTAAAATTATGAGTCATATATCTAAAATTTTAATTTTAAAATTCGACCACTAAATACAATACTAAATCTCAATTCTTTGTATCAGTAATAAAGATATGTAATATGTGATGCAGATATTTTGTTGGAAAAAGATAAAATTTAGTTTTGAATGGAGAAAAAAAAAAGAAAGAAAGAAGAAAGAAACCTTGCACATGGGTGCAACCAAAATGGCACCATCCCAGTAATCTGGTTTTTTCCAGTGCAAAAGCAGGGCCACAGCTCCTCCCATGGATTCCCCTAACAAGAACCTCATCTTCTTTTTGTTTTCTTTCTTTTCTGTAATTCAATTATATTATTATTAATGAATCATGATGCCATCAAAAGCAACCAGACAAATAGTCCACCTCATGCCTTTGAAAATTTTGTGCTCAAAACAAATCAAAATTACCAGAAATTGTGGTGAAATAGTGGCAGCAGTCATTGATGAGAGAATTGAAATCAAGAACAAGACCCTGACGCCCATCTGATTTTCCATGCCCTTCATAATCCACACCATACACTGCATATCCTGCATTTGCAAGCTTTCTTCCTGTGCCTGCATTAATTCATTAATTAATTAATTAATTAAGCATGTTTATTTAGTGTAATTAATTATTATTTGAAATTATTAATTACTGTTCATAGTGATGCTGCATTCCATGGCATAGCCATGACACATGAAGATGATCGCTTTTGGATTCCCATTCGCCGGTAACCATCTGCTTGCAAAAAGCTTCATTCCTCGAGAATTCAATACATATTCCTGCATGCTCAAATCATCAATTTTATTTTTTTATTTTTAATTAATAAAACAATTCAATTAATATACTTTATAATTATATACCTCTTCATATATGATATTTGCTTCATCATTTGTGCCTGCCTGCAAATTAAATAATAAAAAGAATGTTATTAATTATATGATACAATAACTTTACTTACATAATTAAGCTGAGAAAGATGGAAATTAACAAACCATGGAGAATTTTTGAGTTTTGGGGTCCTAAAATATTATGTGAGAATTGGAGAAGTACAAGGGAGGGTGAGGGGTTTAGATTAGAGAGAGAGAAAGAGAGATATTGGTGCATGAAAAATAGGGAATGAATCAGATAATAAGGATGGCGTAACTTATGTCTATTTATAAGGGGGAGAGACAAACAGATTCTCAAACAAAAATGAAACAACCACCTTCCACAATTTCATCATCAATTTGTTATCTCTTCATTAGGAAAAAATATGCACCTTTTATAATATTTTTTATTAATATTTTATTTTTTATTATTATAATTTAAAATTTAATCAATTTATTTTCTTAAAATATTATATATAAAAGTATTTTCATTGGTCAAATTAAAAAAAATAATTTATTCTTAGGACTTATTTGAACGTTATTTTTAAAAAGATCTTTTTTTAATGATCTTTTTGTAAAAACTTATATAAAAATATCTTTTTATTTTTTAATTATGTTTGAATAAAATAAGATAAAAATAATTTTTTATTTATTTATTATGTAAAAAATATTTTTCTTAAAAATAATATATAAATTATAATTTCTCAAAAAAGATATTTTTATTTTTTTAATATTCTTATTTTTATTATTAAAAATTTATCAAACACACTAAAAAATTTAAAAAAATTATTAATTTAATGTTACCTAAACAAACACTTAACATTGTATTGCTTGTTTATAAATCTAACATTTACGGAAAACAAATCACATAAAATACTATAATTAAGTAAAATATTCTTTTTTATTTGTACGTTAATTCACAATCAAATATCTAGGTAAAATTTTGATATGATGACTCCAGATATATATAAATATCTTCTAGTTAGTCAATTATTATATGCACTACCATAAATATATTTTAATATCGGTTCAAAATAATTATTACCTTGGCTTTTTTAGTTGATACGCCAATTAATTTAGTATTTAAATTGTACTTAAATTCATTGATTTAATATATAATATAATGATGTTATCAATTTAGTTAGAGACTAGAGTAATCAATATTTTAAAATTGAGAAAGTTCATTAATTAAAAAGATATATCTACACATTAAAAATTAATTATTATATATTTATGTATATTTATATATATTATTTCAGATATTTTTAGTATAAATTGTAAGATTCAAATAAATCAGTCAATTTTACCCATATATAATTGACTACGTCTAATAGGATAAGATAGATTTTGCTTCTTTAATATTTGGGGGCGCATTATTATTAAGAATTAGTTTAATTAATTTTTGAGTCATAAACTAACATTATCTGAACCCAAAGATAATATTGAAAATCAAGGAATGGTTGAATTGACCAATTAATATAAAGGAACAAGAATATTTGTGTACTTATTTATTTTAACATTTTATTACATTGTTCTGCTAACTTGAATAGTAGTTGAATCTTGGCATGAGCTCACTCGTTCTTGTAATTTTTATTATGTGCAACTTGGAGTTAGTTTAATTTTAATTATTCATCAATTCTTTCTAATTTGTTTGTTGGTCAACTATTCAACTTGTTTTAATTTTGAGGTGATTCTTTCGTTGGACTTTGAGCTGTTCTTGAATTAACGCCGTTATTCCGTTAAAAACCCTGAATAATTTCGAGTTTTTTGGCTCTTTATTCTTTAAAGGAAAAAGAAATAAAAAAATTTCAAATTTACCTTTTTGGTCAATCTTGATCGTTTTGACTTTACAACTTTAAACGTGCAAGCCGTGTGTGAATGGATAAGAACGACCAAGAGCTCAAAACTAAAAGTATATACGGGTCAACATTATTGTACCCAGAAAAAGAAAAAGAAAAGAAATCAGTATAAATTCAGGTGTAATCGATTTCATCTGAAATTGATAGTTGATAGTCGTTAGATAAAAATTTAGTCAAATCAGTTAAATTATCTAGCAGCTCTTAAATATTAAATTCACATAAAATCGACTGTATCTGAATTTCTACAAAAAAAAAAATTATATTTGATCCTTTTTTTTCTTTTTAAAATTCTAATTCTCAAATTATATTTACTATTCTTTTTTTATTCTCTGAAATTAGTACACTTCAATTTTTCTATTGTCAATTTCAGACAAAATTTACGTGAGAGACTACTATAAACCTGAGAGTATAATTTTAAAGATATAATTAAATAATTATTAATTTTAAAGATTATTTTAATTTTAAATATAATTTCAAAAACCATTTTAAAAATTTAACTCGTTTTCTCCGTTTACTAATAAAAGCTTTCACACAAGAATGAAGACATCATTCACCGATCAGCAAAAAGTTTTCTGACGTATATACGATTTAAATCTACTACTTCTACTATTCTTATACTGTACACTTTTAGAAAACATCATTCATATTATTATTATTATTATTATTATTATTATTATTATTATACACGAAAAATAAGTTATTATTGTTCGTATATATATAATATATAATAAAGCATAAAATATATTAATAAATTAAACAATATATATTTACACAAATATATATAATAATTGATTCAATAATTAATTTCTTATATATATATAATATTTTTTTTTAAAATCCTTGTAGAGTTCATATTAACTTACTATCATAAAATTATTATAAAAAATATAAATTTTAATAAAAAAATGAATAAAGAAACGATTGGTAAATAATGTAGAGTACAAATTTACATAATATATAGAATCTCTCTCCTTTTGTATTATTATTTTTCACAACATATATCTGCTTTAATTTATTTTTCAGAGTTCATACTCTATACAATATAGTATCACTCTTCCCTCTACTGTTTATTCGTAATATTAATTTTTTGAATTATTGTGAGAGAAAATGGTGAAACCTAACACAATTAAACTGCTGTACTTGGTCGTAGTTAGGAATTTGGATGAATAAGGAGATAGCATTCATAGGTGTTAAGTTTATTAACAATAGTAAAGGTATCACAAAAAGAAGTAAGCTAGAAATTCTGAAATTGTGTGAACTCCATTACTGTTACACTTTTCAAAATTTCTTGACAAGAGGACGGCAGATTTGAAGAATTTTGATGTGAAAGACTAACATTAATTAATAATAATGGTTTTGAAAAAGAAATTTAATGTAATTATTAAAATGATGTAATGTGGACGGTTCACATCCCATATAGTTTCTTCACTGCCAACTTGTTTGGATTACTCTTTCAACACGTTGCCTAATTGACACATTACAAGAGCCACGTCAAACGAGTTAAACCCCAAAATGGTCCCTGAGATTGGCGTATTGCACTGAAATCGTCCCTGAGATTCCAATTGCACCAATTACGTCCCTGAGATTGAAAAAAATGCACCATAGTAGTCCCTGACCAATTTTCCATTAACGACGTGATGATATGGCATGATGACGTGGACTGTAAGTGACACGTGTCACTTTATGATTTGGCCACGTGTAATGGTAGGATGATGTGGTGACCAGTGACACGTGGCATGCTGACGTGGATAGTTGTGCCACGTGTCACAATGTTATTTGGCCACGTGTCCAATTGTGCCACGTGTCGCAACAGTATTCGTCCACGTGTCATGCATTATGCCATCGTTGTATATGCACCAAATTAGTCCCTTACTTTACATTAAGTGACTCATTTTAGTCCCTGAAATTGAATGTCGTGCACCAAACTAGTCCCTTCATCAATTTTTTCTCATTTTTTCTATAAATTCAAAATTCTCAATATTTTTGAATGCATTAATTTCAATTCTATTTTTTCACACGTTCTTCAAATAAAAGTGTTTTTATAAAATATTTTTTCTCTTGCGAATACCCTATTCGCCGACTTGGAGTTAAAGTGAAGGCTTTTCAAGCACCTTCACTACCATCTCCAACCTCTTTCAGTACTTTTATAAAATATTTTTTTTCTTGCGGATACCTCTAATAGCCACCGCCTTGGAGTTGACGTGAAGGCATTTCAAGCTTCCCTCATTATCATCTCTGACTTCTTTCATCTAGATTGCAGAGATCAAAAGTGGTAGTGAGGGTGGTTGAAGTGCTTTCAATCTAGCTCATTTATACATAACGAAAACGTGTATTTCATAAGAAAAAAATATTTATTTTAATTATTAATTTCTTGTTAAAAACATATATTTTTTTATGAAAAAAATGTGTCTAATCAATCATATAATTATTTTTTATAATAACATACTTATATATTACAAAATTTACCAATATTAAATTATTAAAAAAATTATATATTTAAAATTAAAATCTTAAAATTTTTTATAAAAGCTCTTGTATTTAAACGATATATGAAAAAATAGAATTGAAATTAGTGTATCCAAGATATTAAAATTTTAAATTGAAAAAAAAATGAGAAAAAATTGGTGAAGGGACTAGTTTGGTGCACGACATTCAATTTTAGGGACTAAAATGAGTCACTTAATGCAAAGTGAGGGACTAATTTGGTGCATATACAACGATGGCATAATGCATGACACGTGGACGAATACTGTTGCGACACGTGGCACAACCGGACACGTGGCCAAATAACATTGTGACACGTGGCACAACTATCCACGTCAGCATGCCACGTGTCACTGGTCACCACATCATCCTACCATTACACGTGGCCAAATCATAAAGTGACACGTGTCACTTACAGTCCACGTCATCATGCCATGTCATCACGTCGTTAATGGAAAATGGGTCAGGGACTACTATGGTGCATTTTTTTCAATCTCAGGGACGTAATTGGTGCAATTGGAATCTCAGGGACGATTTCAGTGCAAAACGCCAATCTCAGGGATATTTATTCTCCATGTACAAATCTATATAAGTCATTTATATTCACTTCTTTTTGGTGTGGATATTTATTCTTCTTCTTCTTTATTTTTCTTTTTCGTTATCGTCGTCACCAACACCACCTCTTCTTCCTCTTTCTTTTTTTCATTGAAATTTCTTCTCCTTCTTCCTTTTTCTATTTCTCCTTCATCATCAGTTAACTCGTTATTGAAGATAATAAATAATTCAAATTCAGATTGTCAATTAAACCAGAACGAAATTGATTATTGTTTTAAATCCAATCAAGTGGCTGAGGTGTTGTTCGATTCTAGTTAATTTTTTTGTTAGTAGTTTATGATTATATAGCTGAATAATATTTCATCGTTGATGGTTTTAATTGAATAAAATGTAAAAGTTATGCATTAAAGAAAATATTTTACTGTATTTGCAGTAAATTTGGGTGTAACACGAAGATATTTGAGTGTATTATTTAAGAATTTTCGGTGTATGTATGCTGATAAGTTCTGCATAATTCAAAACTCTTCTTCTTTCTCCTCCTCATCTTCTGCTGTTTCTTCTTCTTCTTTTTCATCATCATCTTCTTCTTCTTCTTCTTTTTCTTATTCATATTTTTTTCTTATTTTACCTTCTCAAGTTTCTTCTTATTTTACTCTTTTAACAATAACAAAAACGAAAAAAATCAAATAAAGAAAAAAGAAGAAAC
Organism: Arachis stenosperma; assembly: GCF_014773155.1. NCBI lineage: Eukaryota > Viridiplantae > Streptophyta > Magnoliopsida > Fabales > Fabaceae > Arachis > Arachis stenosperma. The sequence goes on from NC_080385.1 coordinate 159,574,820, forward strand.
ACATAATACTGCAAAATTACTTGGAAGAGGATGAACTTACATTCATTCAATTAAAAGAAAGAAAGAAATAAAGAGAAAAAGAAGAAGAAAAAATGCAACATTATATTAGAGAAAATATTTTTCTATATTTGCAAAAAATTTGGATGTAATACGAAGATATTCGAGTGTATTATTTAAGAATTTCCGGTGTATGTGCTACTGCATAACTCAAAACTCTTCATATTTCTCCTCATAATCTTCTTCTACTTTTTCTTTTTTTCATCATCATCATCATCTTCTTCTTCTTTTTTTCTTATTCATCTTTTCTTTTTTATTTTACCTTCTCAAGTATCTTCTTATTTTACTCTTTTAACACGAATAAAAACAAAAAAATCAAATAAAGATGAAGAAGAAACACATAATGCTATAAAATCACTTGAAAGATGATGGACTTACATTCATTCAACTAAAAGAAAACAAAAATATGAAAAAGAAGAAGAAGAAAAAAATGCAGCATTAGAGGAAACATTTTTCTGTATTTGCAGCAAATTTAGGTGTAACACAAAGATATTTGAGTTTATTGTTTAAGAATTTTCGGTGTATGTGTACTGATAAGTTCTGCACGCATAATTCAAAATTTTTTCTCTTCATCCTCCTCATCTTCTGCTGCTTCTTCTTTTTTATCTTCTTATTTCATATTCTCATAATTCTTATTGGGAGGAAAAAATTAAATAAAGAAAAAAAATACATAATGTTGCAAAATCAATAAAAAGAGGAGGAGAAAAAAAATGCAGCAACAACAACAGTAATAAAAAAAACAACGATGAAGATGAAACACACGAAAGAAAAGGAGAAGAAACGTAAAGAAGAAGGAGGAGAAGAAAAAAGAGGAGGAGAAACGCGGGATACAAAGAGGAACAACATAATTTCACGCGTGCGTTATGTAAATGACTTGTATAACTTGTATGCCAAAAAGACTTGTATGTATAGCAGTACTCATATATATATATAAGATTTCCATATTATTACATTGGCAAAATTAACTAGTTTTTCAAACTCATTACTTAAACTAGAGTAAAAAATCATTTCTGACTATAAAAGATTTAAACGCTGACAAAATTAACCATAAAATAATAAAATTAAAGTTGTATCTGTGAAAGATCAGTTTTGTACGACAAAACTATCCAAACCCTAAAAAACTATTCAAAAACTCCAAATTATTCTTCCCTCTCCCATCATTATAATCATTGCTTCCAGAGCTGCGGCTGTGCCATAGCCGCATACACCGCACATTTTGCAGCAAAGAGAAACCACAGTTACTAGCACTGGCCACAGTGACAGATCTAATCTCTGGTCCCATCGAGCGTTCAAATCTCTCATCATCTCACAATCGCAACAACATAAAACACCATCAGAGGAGCGTAATCGAGCAGCAAATGCACCCTTCTCGCCGCAAAGCTTCAACCAGAGTGACAACTGATTAGAGCTCCGATTTAGGTTTCCTTCGATGGCCGTCGTCGTCAACCACCACCAAACTGACGTCAGCAAGCAGCGCGATAGAGAACAAACTCGTCCTCGTCGAAGGATAAAGCCTGATTCTCAAATTTTAGGATTAGCGTGGTACAATAAACTCGTCCTCATCTTCGTTTTTGTCGGGATTATGGTTTTAAATTTGTTTTTGGTGCTGATTTTGTTTTTTTTTTCTCTGCAGCTCCCTGATCAGAGCTTGCATTGAAGCTTCAATTGACGTTGGTGCGGATGTGATTGAGGCTGGTTACAGAGGATCAGTTGGGATGATACTGTTCAATCCACTTGCATTCAGAGCCGTCACCGTCTCGAGCACTGAAAAAGCCACCGCCTTTGCCTTCCTCAACAACGCATTCTCAGTCCCACTTGCAAAATCCTAATACCAACTGACTTGACCTGAATTCCAACCGAAAAATAGAACTATCTTCTCTTCCTTCAAAGTTTTCACATTTAGCTTCAACGGCGAGTTCTTCAAGCTTCACAAGATCGCAAAGCAAGCCTAAGTCGTCACTGGAGGTTGTAGGAAGAGCTCAGATCGAAAAAAAATGGAATCTATTACTCATCGGTTTTGAAGATAGCGGTGGTGAAAATGAGCACATGTGGAAATAAACCCGAAGATAATAGTGGTAAATAGAAGAGGATGAAAGAAATTGGAGCCGCAAGCCTGTTCTGAGAGAGGAGGGAGAGAGTGAGAGTAATGTGATGACGATGATAATGATGGGTGAAGGAAGAGTAATTTTTGGGTTTTTGGGTAATTTTTTAGGGTTTGAATAATTTTATTGTAAAAAGTCGATCTTTCATGGATATAACTTTAATTTTATTGGCAGCGTTCGAATATTTTATAGTCAGAAATAACTATTTACTTCTTATTTTCTTAAACTATTATCTAAACATATAAATTTAGTTAAATAATTGTTTAAAATTTTTAAATAATTAATACATCAAACTTAAACTTATTCCCACTAGTTCTCACTTAAGTCCTATGGCTTATACAGAAAGTCAAGAGAACAAAAAAGTCAAATGTTGCAATAACGACTAAAATTGCAAGATGGAAATGGCAATATTGGTTTATATATCATTACTATATCAATAGAATTATTTGATTCATCAATTATTTATTATTTTTAATACATTAATACAAAGATTCTTAAAGAGATTTTTAGTCTTGTTGCCTCTGTACTTATGCATTCAGATTGTTTCAATAATTCCGAAGGTGTAATCATGGCCTCTCAACATTTGTTATCATCTTCTATCTATATATTATATTATATAGCTGTCAATATACACAATATTAGTATGTACTATTCCCCTATGATCTGTATACAACTATATGTTCTTGTATCGTGGCCAATGATATCTTGGGAAATCAAATAATAAAGGTCTTAAAAGTCAAGAAATAGATCAGATTTGGTGGACTAAAGCCTGCTTCCAATGCATGAACACAATATTAATTATTGATATCAAACTAATTAAACTATATAATAAAGAAATGGATCTTGAGCCATGCAACAGAGCAAACAAGATCATATAAAGTAGCTGTATACACATCCGATTCCATATTCTAATATAAAATCAAAATGTCGTCCATAGCCGATTACTCTATCTATATTAATCAACAATTTTTCTAAATATTATGATATTATATATTTAATTTGTTATATTTACAAGACATATACTTCATATTCATGTTATTGGTCTATATAAAAAAGATATACATTATTACATGGCAAGAAATAAAAAAAAAATTATTAAAGGAATATTGAGTATAGCATGAATTAAAAATTGAAAAAGTATAGATAGACAATGAAAATACTAAATAATGTGAATAATAGATATATCGGAGGTGTATAGATGATTATTTTAATATTAAAATTTAAGTAGATATTTTGGAGGTGTAGTGTGTTTTTATTTGATTGGTAGTTGTTCATGTTGTTCAAAATGGTCATTGTTTACCTAACACTCTCCTTAAAATTTTTTTCTTTCAGTAAATAGGACTCCCCTTAAAAATTTAAGTGTAGTAATATAGATATCGATACAATGTACAAGAACACAGAGTATAAATTTTGTTTTTCTTTAGTCATGGTTATAAAAAAATGTTATTGGGGGCTGAATTGGGCTTTTATGGGTTTTGGTAAATAGACTGAAGCAGGCTAAATACGGCTTAAGCATATGCTAAGTTATAAAAAAGGGCCTTTAGTAATCTAAAATAAAATAAGGCCCATTAGAAGCCCAAAGGGAGAAGCCCAAACAACCCTATATATATAAAACCCTAAAACACCACAAAACAGAGCCTTGTCCCTCCCATTTGAAACTAGGGTTTGTAAAGAAAGAGGCGCAGCAGCCACATCAGGAGAAGAAAGAAGCTCGAGAATTCAGAAATGGCGAGGATCAAGGTTTACGAGCTGAGGCAGAAGAACAAGACTGAGCTGTTGAACCAGCTCAAGGATCTGAAAGCCGAGCTTGCTTTGCTCCGTGTCGCCAAGGTCACTGGTGGTGCCCCCAACAAGCTCTCCAAGATCAAGGTTGTGAGGTTGTCCATTGCACAAGTGTTGACTGTGATTTCTCAGAAGCAGAAGGCTATTTTGAGGGAAGTTTATAAGAAGAAGAAGTACACACCTCTTGATCTCCGTCCTAAGAAGACCAGAGCCATTCGCAGAAGGCTCACCAAGCACCAGGTATTTGCCTTGCCTTGTGTTCATTTTTCGTTTATTCTTAGGTATTCTGGATTTGATTTTATAAAGTTTGATGTAATGCGATCCCCCTTGTATCATTTTGTGCCTGTTTAAATTCTTTAATTGGCTTTGATATTTGTTCTTGTATATATTCTTTTACTGGTATTGTAATCTAACGAGATATTGTCCCCTTTGAAGAGGATTATGTGTCACACGATGGCTTGTTTTAATTTCTAGTAAGATGCAACCAAAAGAAATATATCTGTATGGTTCTTAATGAATTATTGTGTCTGGCTTCTGAAATCATGATGTCGAAGTGTTTGATAAAATGGCAGCCAATATATGCTATGTATAAGGTAGAATATATGTTTATGCTTATGTACGTTAGGGACTTGCTGCTTTCGGAGGAAAATATGCCTGGAAATTTCTAGTACCATCCTTTCTGTGATAGATAAAACATGCCTCTACATACAATTGTGTTCTTTGTTTCACTATTATGATAAGGAGTTATAATCATTGATATGTTGGTTTTCTTCACCTTCTTGTTTACTCCGTTGTCCATCCATGGTTGCTCATTAGTTTTGACATTGTTTACACAGGCATCTTTGAAGACCGAGAGGGAGAAGAAGAAGGAAACATATTTCCCAATGAGGAAATATGCCATCAAGGTGTAGGAGTCTATGCATATTTAATTTTATATTGCGCATTTACCAGTTATAGTTGGCAAATTTTGAGGTAGTTTCATGTTGGAGTTATTTGTTGTCTTCAAATTTTACCTATTTGGACCTTTTGTTTCTCTTTGAAATGGATTTATGATCAAAATTGAGGATTACATTGAGTTTTGTCATGACTTTTATCCGCATTGTTGTTTTTTCTGTTCTTTTTTTTTGCTGTTTTGTTGAGATCGCTGCATGAAAGATTAAACTTCCTCCTACTCACCATTGAGAAGTGAGCCAAATGGCATTGTCTTTTCATATGCATAGTATTGCTTAACTACTATCTTGATGTAACCTGCAACACTTGAAACATGGAATGATTATCGTTGATTATTAAATATTCAAATATGAGTAAAATCCAATATGACATACATATTCGTTGTTTATAGTGATTTAGTATTGTAATGAGTACCTTGTGAATATCTTCTAACCTTTATATTAAGGTGAAGAAGATTCACATGCAATTGTCTTAATGTGAAGTTGGAAGAATTGGTAGATAATAATTTAGTCAACTATGTTAAATCATCTAATGATTTTTAACTAGCAACTTTAGTGATGACAATAGCATGAGTTTTCACTTTATATTAATCTTCATTTTAAAATACATAAGAAAGTTAGCTTGTGTCAAGGCACCGTTTGTCAACTGCTTAATTAGAATTTTAACTTCCTGATGCCTGCCATTTTTAATTCAATTCCAATCTGAAATATGGTTACATGGCCGTCAAGTACAAGTATTGTTAAAGCACCTTCATCAAAATGGGATTCAATAACCTGCAAGAGTTATATATTTACTTTGGTTGAATGCAAATTGCAAAGATGCCCTTAACACAAGCGGTTCCCGTATCCAAAGTAATTGAGTTCATGAAATCCCATTTTTAAGATTTTCAGAAATGGAAGCAGCAATCCAAAAGGTAAGCTTGAATTACAAATGATCCAGACTTGTATACATAAGCTGCAATATAGAACATTGTTGTTCCCACTGGTTTTAGTTGTGCTATTTGAGATGCATGAGTTTGAATATAGTTTATCCAAAATTATATACTCTACTCAAAATTTTTCAGAAAACTTAAATCATTTAGAAAGAAAAGTAAGGCATGTGAATTTGATGATAAAATTCATGTACTACTGTCGGTGACAGCGTAGACATTAACCACGTTTATGAAGATGAAAAAGATTTACAACAATTACTTTACAACCTTTTCAAATTATGAGCCGAGAAAAATCATCCTCATTTTCATACTTGGTTTATATATTCCATATACGTCAAGAAATTTGAGATGTGGCCAAAAGAAATGGCGAGGGGGAAACTAAAAACGCACGTCAGACCTCAAAATTCATCTTATATATTATGTCCGTGCTTGGATAACATTTCACTAATGAAAATTGAATAGTGATTGATACAGAGAACGAAAAGTAGTGTCAAGCACAACGCATGCTTATGTATACAAGAGTGATGTTAGCAGTATTAGACTCTATAAAGAACCATTAACGAAACCTATTAAACCTTGTATTATGTGTAATATGTCAATGGTGACACAAACCAGAAGGTCCTGTAAATGCAATTAACCTTAATTGGGAACCAGATTGTCTTTTGGCCTAGCAATGGATTGCCAGCCTGAACACAACTGGAGGATCTCTCTGAGAGAGTGGTCAGCTGATTCCATTGTCCATGTTGGATAGTATTCACTTGGATGGAACATTGCTTCTTCATTGTTTCGTGTTAGTAAGCATGGTTGAGCACCATTCAGAAGCATGTCTCCTTCAGATACAATAGTGCCAGACCTCGCCACTTCCTTATCTGCCGCCTACAAAACCGTTTTCAATCACAACCATTCGTATCGTGATCTGAATTTAGAGATGGAAAATGGATTCAAAAGGAGTAAATTCTAGAATACAATAGGCCATGGATATGGATTATGAAGTAAGGAGCAGATCAATTTACCTTCTCGGTATAAAATTCAAAAGTCTTCTTCTTAGCTCCTGCTTCGTATATGTTGCACTGGGAGTATATCTGTAAATGATTTTAAAATTTAAACAACCAAATTTTTGACATGCTTGCAATTTTAAAAGCTGAGAATGAAAGAATGAAACTGACCTGAGATTCGACGCTAGCACAAATAGCATATATAGCCCAATTTCTGGTGTAATTGTTGTACAGATGAACTTTTCCAAATCTCACACGAGGTTGTCTTTGCCGTGTTCCATCGAAGAAACAATGATGAATTGTTACCCGGATGCACCTATCACCAACATGTGATGGATCAGCTCCGATCAGCATGGTCTTGTCATGCTGCGCAAAGTAACATCTGGTGCCAAAAGTGAAGTAACTGGTTATAAATACAGAACAATCAATTAATCATCTAGTTCATTTTAAAGTGGAGACAATGAACTGACCTAGATACAGTAATATCTGTGCTTTGTCTTGTAATGTCTACAAGCCCATCGTCGTAATCACGAAGGCTGCATCGATCTATCCATATGTGCCTGGAATTTGGTTTTATCTGAATGCCGTCGACATCATGACCCCTACCACCCTCAAACTCAAGGTTGCATACAATTATGTGCTCACATTCTTTCAGCCTTAAACCCTTTCCAGTTAGTTTTATCCTCTGCCCTCGGCCATCTATTGTTTTGTAAGATGACACACTCAGGTACGACGAAAGGTGAATTGTACCGGAGACTCCAAAAACAATCCACAGTGGCTCCTTTTCACGACACCCCTGGCGAAGGGACCCCGGACCATCGTCTGAAAGCAAAACAAATCGATTATTAGAAAAAAAAAATCCATATAAACAACACAAGAACACACAAAAATGTTAAATTTACATGTATATAGCTTCCACTGAATTGAACAAATAAATCAGGCATCAGCATATGATGTACCCAATCATGTTAACCAAAAACAGAACAAGGGTTCAACACTTCCCTCCCATCAAACCATTGCCTATCTCTACACATTGCTGTCAACAGAACCTCCTTTTTCATTATCAAAGCAACCACACAACACAATGATTCTGAAAATATCTAACCTAACAAGGGCATTCAATAAAGTCCTAATTTTTATTTTCCCAGATAAAAAATAAAACCATGTTAATCCCTGAACCTGATCACACATGTCAAATTGATCAAAAATTGAAAATTGAGCTACAAACATGGAAGCAAATGGGAAAAATAAGAATACCCTATTGGAAAAGAGTGCAACTTTATCAAATCCATTGAGAAAAGAGAGAAAGGAGAATAATGGGGCGGGAAGAGGGGAATGAAAGAAGAACCTGAAAGGGTGGTGACGACATAGAGAGAACCGTGGAGGCCACCAATGGCGTGGCGGCCGAAGCCCTCGGCGGAACCAGCAAGGGCCCTCAAACTGGAATCAACATCTGCATACGGCAGCACCGACACCATCTTCGTCTTCAATGCTTCTGCTACACCCAATCCCTCTTTCACAATACAACCTTTCTTCTCTTTTTTTTTTTTTTTGTTTTTGTTTTCTTTGTTTTTTGTTTCTTGTTTTTTGTTTTGTTTTTGTTTTTTTGTTGTTGCTGTTTTTTTTTGGTTAACTTTTTAAACTATTCTGTTCATTACTTCATTTTATTCTTTTATTTTTTTAAACCTGGTTTTGGGAATAAATTTCAAACAATTAAATTAGTAAATACTAAATATAAAATATGTATCTTAACTAGCTTTAAAGTTTATAAATGTTCAAAATATTTTTTTAAATATTTTAAAGATTTTATCTTTAGTACAAAATTTTAAATATTTTTATTTAATGAATAGAAAATAAATATATTAAAAATTTAAATTTTATATATTTTTAATAAAAAAATTTTAATTTATAAAATTAACATGTGCTCTTAGAACACATGATAGATAAAGTTATGTTAAGATTTTGATAATTTTAAAGTTCTATAAAAGTATAATAACAAAATTATTATTTATACAATAAAATTTGGTTTTCTTATTACTCATTATGGCTTCTGTTCTAAGTAATATTCATGATAATAAAATATTTTGTTCAAAAACATCTTGTACATATTTAAAATTGCTAAATTTTAATAAGTACTTGGACAACAATATGTTCTTTGAATTTCACCTATTTTTTGTTTTTATCAAATTTCATGTCAACAAACAAACTCTTCTTTAAGGATTGTTAGAAATGGCTGAAATAATTTTGATAATTTATGTATTCTAACTTCTTTAAATGATAAATATGCTGTATAATCTTTTCTTACAGCATGTAAAATAAATCTTATTTTATGGCATAGGAGATTAGAACATCTCTCTTCTTCTATAATTAAGATTGTCTTAAAACATTGTAATATACCTATAAATTCCATACGCAAACATATATTCACTCGTTTTTTTTTTATCCCAAATTGAATATAAATTCTCTTTACAACTTGTGTTTCTTGATATCTTGATTCTTGCTCCTACTATATCTAGGTCTAGTTTGCCTTATTATTTAAGCTTAGTTTTGCACATGTTCCTTACATATGTTTATATCTTATGCATTTCAAATCACAAATTCTCTCTATAGTTTAAAGTATTAATAGAGAAACAAGTCTGTTACACAATTTTATTATATTGTTAGGTACCTTCTTGAGAATTAAGTTTCCAAAACTCATTTATGAATACCCTTGCTCTCATGCATGCTTTATAAAGGTAACAAATATATATAGTTCAACTCTCAGTCACAATTACTGTATCTGATTTCTTAATACACAAGTATTTTTCTCTATTCTTTCCTTTTCTGTTTTATGGAAGAAATTGCAACATACATATACACACCGGATAAATCAAGGAATATTATGTACACTATTTATGTATGTACCTCTTATACATTTTTTAATAGTACTAAAAATTATTGATAAGAAGTGACAGATAAAATAAAAATATGTTTGAATTGTTTTTTTTTTTTAACTCTTCTTTTATATTCCTTCTTTTTTATGGTATGAAATATTTTTTATTATTTTTTTATCAATTATTTTTAATAAAATTTAATTTAGATGCATTGTTAATATAAAATAATTTTATAAATATATTTAATTATATAATATAATATTAATAAAAATAACTATATTTTACATTAACTGCGTTGATACTTAAACAAATAAAATTAAACAAATATGTAAAATATTTTACAATATCAGTATATCAAATTAAGAAAAATTCTAGTTAACCTCTTCTTAAATAAAGGATTAATTAGCTTCTGTAACATATTTCATTATTATTAAAAAATTTGATTGAGTCATCATAATTATTAGTTAATATTAACTATTTCTCTAACTTAAGTTTATTAGATAACCAAATCATCTAATAAGAGTAAAATAATTTGTTCAAATTGCAAGAAGTTTTTAATAAAATTCCATTTTGCAGTTTCACCATTTTTTTTTTCAAACTACCCGATCTCTTAAGTCTTAATCTTTCCCAGCCAAAATAAAAAAAAGAAACAAAAAGATTAACCATTAAATTAAATATTATTTAATTACAATTGTGTATAATTAATAATCCTTTTAATTATATTAATGACTGCAAGATATAATTGAAGCCATAAGTTTTACCGTGATTATTGAAGGAACTTTTGACCCAAAAAAGTTTTACCATCCAAAATAATTTGTTTCTCAGTGATATCTATCCAACTAATCTGCAGTTAAAATTTTATGGGAGCCTCATTTCACGGCTAATCTAATTTAAATCCACATTAATTTGTTTAAATTAAAATTTTGTGTAATTCACACACATATTTTATGTCTAATAGATTATTAGCGTTGTTTAAATAAATTAATGGTGAATTCAAAACAAAAAGATTAAGTCAATAATTTTATTATAGATGACTATATGGTTATCCAAATTCTAGTTAATTAAATTAATATTAATTATGATAACAATCAAATTCTTCTAATAACCATGAAATATATTATATATTATAAAAAGTAACATATCCTTTATTTGAGAGAAAGTTAGCTAAAATTTATCTTATTTTTAATATAGAAAATAGAAATATGCATAAAGATAACGCATATAACACTTCTCAAGATAAAAAATTTCTTATATATATATACACACACGCAAATATCATTTATCGTGTATATTTTCTTAATATCTCTAATGTTATCAACTCTCTCAAGTACTACTAGTCTACTAGACAAATCATTTCCGTCATTAAATTAAGTAGATGCATTTAACCTTATCATTAATGCCCACAAAATTAGTTAGATATATAGTTTCAAAGACTAAGGAACATTACCAATAATTCAAGGGAAAAATAAAAATAAAATTAAAAACTCGGCTGGAATATCCTTGAACGCAAACAAATAAATACATAACATATTACCTGAGATATATGTATGTGTTTATTGGAAGATCACACCAACTTCAACCTAATTTGGTGGCTTAATTAAAAAACATCTGTGCTTCATTCTATCACAAAATATCTCAGATGTAAGTTTAAGTTTAATGAGCCTTCGAAATATTTTTAAATCGTTTATTTTAAAGTAAATATTCACCTGCACTTATTTTTCTATGAAGACCACTACCAAAAAAAAGAGTTATTTTAATATTTTATTTTTTAATATTATAATTAAATATTAAAATTAATATATATTTTTGACAAATATTACAAATGTCAAATTTTTTATGTTTTTTGATAAATAATTTGACTGTAAAAAATTACTTTTTAATTTTGACACTCATTTATTTTCAATTTACTCCACTGTTTCTTTTCTTTTCTGGACTCAATTTTGACATCACACTCTTTTCAGTTTGGGATCATACTACTCATTTTTTATCTTTAAAATCTTAATTTATTCTTCAGTTTAAGATCTCATCTCATTCTTTGTTAAAAATTTTTGTTGAGAATATTTAATGGTCAATAACTGTCAAAATAAATAGTATTTTTGACAGTTAATAAGTATTACAAAATATATTCTCAAATTTTTTTAATAAATTATTTTTAACAGCTAATATTTATCAAAATAAGATTCAAACTTTTTTCACAATTACTTATATGTTAAAAATACTATTTTTGACAAAACTTTTATTAACATATTTTTATAGTTAAAATAGTGTTAAATTTTTTTTTATAAATTTTAATTCTTTTTTTACACATATAACCCTAAAAAATAATTTATATTGTTGTAGTGCGATGTTAATAGTTAAAAAATTTTATAACATATTAAATTACCTAATAATTTTTAACTAATAATTTTACATAAAAATTTTATTTTAATTTTCTGGCCAATCCGAATTAATTGTTAGTAGACTGCTCTACAGGATAAGATTTCCTTAGATAAGAGGCAGCTTTGACGTTGAGTTGACTAATTAAAATTGAAGAATTGATGCGTAAACGTAACATATAAATAAATGAAATGGTTGCAACAACAATAATTGCCTAAGTTGTGGTGGTTGATTGAAAGATTGATTAGTTGCAATAACAAAGAAAATAAGTATTATGGGAAATTGAGAAAACTCATGCATGTGTGTGACCCTATCTGTCTCCTTTTCTATGCATGCCTTCAGCTTAGTAGCTATCATAATTCATAAGCTCTTCATACACCGTTATTAATTCATATGAAACTGTATCTTTATATGAAAATATTAATTAATAAAATATAGTGTTTTGATATATATTATATTAAATAATTTGATTAAATATATAATATTTATTATTTAATGATTTTTAGTTTTTGTTTATATATAAAAAAATTTTATGCTTGTAATTAGTTTATCTTATTTCAATAAAATAATATTATAAAAATGATGATTTTTATGACGACCATCAACAACTAACATTAATGATTTGGTTACCACAGTGGTTTGGTTTAGTTGGCAAACAACAGATATGTTCCATATCTGAAAAGAGTTTTTAAATTTATTTTATTTCTACAAAATATATTATTTGTTGGAGGAAAAAAGATTTTTAACTATGAATAAATTTTAAATTGAGTAAATTATTGGTCAATATTTTTTTAAAAAAGAAAATAGCTAAGAACTTTAAATTAAAAGTGGTAAATTTTTGTTTAAATAATTAATATTTTTTGCCAAGATTTATTTTGTCAATATTGGTCAATTAATATATTTTTATGCTAAATTATAAATCTTAAATCTTAGTAATATAAAAATAAAATATTAATTTAAAATAATGTTAATTAATATTAATATACAAAAGATATTAGCTTCTAATATTCTTTTAGTGATTTTTTAAACAATAAATATTTAAAAAACAATAAAAAATTATCAAATCAAAAGTCAAAACAATCCAAACTTATTTATTAATTATTGTTACAATTAATAAATATTATATTTTTAGTGATCTTTTTAGCATTACCCTTTTTTAAAGGAACAATTAGTCTTCTCAAAAGCATTGTTTAGATATCATGAGACAAAAACAAGCGAATATGCAAATAACATCTCTTTAATTAATTTAATGTGATAAACCTTACAACTAACAGGCGATCTAAGTCAACAAGTAATAAATGATATATATATATATATATATATATATATATATATATATATATATATATATCCATAATTAAGTTGATATAATTGCCTAACTATATATTTTCTTTTAGGGTAGAGGATGATATTTTAGGGTAAGGGATCAAAATTTAATTAAATAAATGAGTGGAGGAATGTTATCAAGTTGCCACAGCCCTCAGGCTGCTTCCACCATAAAATACTTCGCTACTTCTCAAGTCTACATCTGTATTAGTATGAATCATTTTCAGTATGATCGTCAAACTACTGCTACTAAATTCCAAATTCCAATTATTACTAGTTAGTCAATAATGGTGGATGGATATATTAAGGGTGACGGGGATAAGATTTAGACACTTTGTATGCGTGATCTTCATGCAACAAAGCAAGCTAATTAAGTTACTTTATGAAATCAACTCTAATAATAAATAAGTAACAACTAATATTTTTATTCAATTATGGAAATATAATTTTTTTAAAAATCTAGCATTATAGATTATGGTATAAATATTTATAAAATTAAATTTTTTTTTATAAAAATATTATAAGAGATAAAAGTGTTTGTTAACTAAAAAGATCAAAATTTTTGTAGATAAAAAAATTAAATAATAATTTTTTTAGTTATTATTTTTATATGAAAGAGTTTAATTTTTTACTAATAATTAATTTTAACATTCTCTATCTAAAATTTAAAAGAATTTATCGTGTATACTTTTACATTTGATTAGGTATTACGTCTGTTGTATAAATAAAAATATTTAATTTTTATACTTACTATTTAAAAATAATATTTTTTCTCTCTATGTATATAAAAATATAATTAGATATTAGCATAAAAAAATTATATTGATAGTTATAAGATTAACTCAAAATTATTTTTTTAAATAACTTAATCTCAATTCTAAATTTTAATCACAATATTAGTATTACCTCCAAATTATATATAATAAATATTTAAAAGAAGAAAAGTAAAAATATAAATTAAAAAGATAAGCAGTAAAAATTTAAAATTAAATAAAAAATAAAATTATATGCATAAAATAATAATAATATTTTTTATTTAAATTATATTATTTTATTAATTTTATTTGTTGTAGAGCAAAAAGATAGAGAAAAATAGAAAATGAAATAAAAGAGAGAGAAAGATAAAGAAGAAGAATGAGAGAGAAAGTTTGTTAATTTAAAAAAAATTATTTTAATTGTAATAAAAGAAATATCTAATGACATATTTTGATTTATCAAATTACTAATATAAAATATAAATTATAAGTTATATATAGAATGAAAAGGGTAGAGAGAAATAAAAAAAAAAGAGAGGTAAATAAGAGAATGTAGGAAGAAAGTTTATTAATTTTGAAGAGAAATATTTTCTTTCAATTTTAATAATAAAATATGTGACATATTTTGATTATTAAATTAGTTAGTAATATATAATATATAATATAGTTATATTTTAATTTTAATATTTTAATTATAATTTTAATTTAATTTGAATGCAATTAGAGAATGTCCTGTTGTATATTTTAATTGTCAAATTTGTAATTGATCTTTGATAATAATATATAAGAGAGATAAATAGAAAAAGAGAGAAGGAAGAGGGGAGAACTTTTAAATTTTGGAAGAAAATATTTGATTTTAGTTACAATGAAGAAGTGACATGTGATACATTTTAGTTATAAAATTAGTAATAGATAATAGATTTGGATACAATTAGAAAATGTCATGTTGTATATTTTGATTATTAAATTTGTAATTGGTCTTTGATAATAATATATAAGAGAGATAGAGTGGGTAAAGAATGAGATAGATAGAAAAAGAGAAAAAGATAAAAGAGGGGAGACTTTCTAAATTTTGAAAAAAAATTATTTAATTTCAATTACAATTAAAAAATGACATATGACGTTATAAAATTAGTAATAGATTATAGATTTGCAATAAAGTCACTATTAGGTGATGTGAACATATATAAAATAGAAAAGAAATATTCTTCATAATCAATTTATGCTAGTTAAGTATAATTGATTTTATTATAAGCATTCATTAATAACCTATTGTTTATTTAATATATCAATGTAAGAGTTATAATTTATATCCAAAGCATCTGATAATTTTTCTTTGTGATGATTGATGAAGAAAAGTGAAACTTATAACCTGAAATGATATATATGTATATGTATGTAATGCGCCTCTAATACCAAACTAAATTATAGAAAAAATGAGATTTTTTTATGTTTAAATAATATTTTTTATTTATAAAATATATATTTTTTGTTGAAAAATTAAAATACATTAACTTTATTAGTCCAACTTACCAAAATCACTCTCTCTCTATATATATATATAATTTATTTGCCAGTTGATTTAAATAATAATAATAATAACGATGAAACAAAATTTATATTTATTATTGTTATTATAAATTCTGTTTATTTTAATATTTTATTACATGATATAAAGTATTTAAGTAAAATTTATATTTATTACATAATCTAAAGTATTCTAATAAAATTAATAAAATAATTTAAATTTTTTATATATCTCATGATTAATTTAAAATAAATAAAATTTATTACGTTAATAATTATAAAATATTTAAAATTTTTAAATTAAATATTTTTGTAATAAGTAAACATATTTTATATTATATGTGATAAAATATAAAAAATAAAAGAAATATATTGAAATAATAATAAATCTATATTACAATATTATTAATTCTTATCAATATTTGAGTTAATCAAATAATAATTATTATTTTATGTATATAATTATAATGATAATTGATGGGCATTTTTGTCAAATAAAATATATGTTAATCTTAAAGAAAAGAGGAGTGCACATTCAACAAATAAAAAAATATTATTTAAATATTTCTCAGAAAAGAGTGTTATTTTTTCTAAAAGTTATAAGATGAGTTTAAATGCCCATGCCACAATTTCAACAAATTAGTTCATATGCTGCTTTTTTCTTCTATTATTTTTTTGGTTTAATTATTCTGTTGGTTCTTATAATTTTGTAAAATTTTTAATTAGATTTTTATACTTTTTTTTTCTTTTAATTGGTCCCTATATCATATTAAATTTTTTAATTAAGTCTTTATTAATGGTAAAAGTTAAAAAAACGTTTATAAAATATAAATTTACTAATTTACCTTCATCCCTTCTCTTCTTTCTTTCACCTTCACTTCCATCATCTTTTTGCCTTCTTTTTTTATCTCTACCCTTCTTCTACTAACAAACTCCCTTCTTTCATGGCAGAAATAGTCATACAACACAAATTCAAAACTAAAATTTTTGTCATAATTAATTTTTAACATGATCAAAAATAAAATTTTTGTCATGACATAATCATTTAATTACAAACAAAACACATATATAATCTGAACTCATAATCAAAATTTTTTTACACAATCAATTTTGCTACATCTTTTTTCATGTAAGCAATTGAGATTGGCTTTGATTTTGAACTTAATAGTCTATGAGATGTGCATTCAAGTGTCTACGATTTTCAATGAATAGAAAAAGGATAAAAGAGATGAGAATTGTGTGAGGCGTGAGACGTGAGCATATTTTACAGCTTCACTGAGTCAGCATCGAAAGATGGACGATGGCAAACAAATGAGGGAGGCACAGATATTATTGAAATATTTTTGGTAATCCAGTTTTACATTGAAAATCGGAGCCTCCAAGTTCAAATTGTTTTCCCCCAATTCTGAAACTAAGACAATGTGAAAAAATCGAACAAGGAGGTAGAAGAAGAAGTTGTAAATACAAAAAAGGGGAATGAAAATCGATGTCTCTCACCGTAAACTTACACTTGATGAACAATCAATTCCTTCTGGAACTACCGCAATCGAAGAAAATAAACAAGTGAGTTTTCGATTTCCTACAGAAGAAGAAAACGTAAGAAAGGAGAGAAAAAGAGATGAATCAGAGAAGTTATAGCCAGTAGATAGAAATGAACATTAAAATTGGATTCACCGCTGCAAAGTTGCGATGAGGAGAATCAAACGCACACAATTCTAGCTCTGATTAACTTTATTTAGTTTCTCACCTAAATCTGGTTCTGCTGTTGCATGAAATGGAGAAAGCTTTCCGATTTCAGTTCTTAAACTCTGCAGAAATGCAAATCTATGTCTAAAATCCAAATAATGGCGACATTTCAGAGCTTCTATCTCTGACTATGGTTGAAAAATTTAGTCGGGAAAAAGCACTACTAACTTGAAAGATATATATATATATATATATATATATATATATATATATATATATAGAGAGAGAGAGAGAGAGAGAGAGAGAGAGAGAGAGAGAGAGAGAGAGAGAGAGAGAGAGAGAGAGAGAGAGAGAGAGAGAGCTCGTTGTTCTGTTTTTTTTATAGAACGAAAATGGTGAGAATGAAGGTGAGAGAGAGGGACTGGAGTAGAGGAGGGAGACGGAAAGGTGGAAGAAGAGTAAAAGGTTAATTTTGTCTTTTTTAAAACAAAAAGGGAGACACAATTTATGAATTTAGAAAAAATTGAGAGAATATTCAATGTAGGAATGAAATATTCTGTTAAATCAAACTGTTTTGTTACGGTAGGAATCTAATTGAAAAAAAATTGGTGTAGGGACCCAATTAAAAGGAAAAAAAGTATATGGATCTAATTGAAAATTTTGCGAAATTATAGGAACTAACAGAATAATTAAACCTATTTTTTTTATTAAGCACATGTATTATTATTTAAAAATGTTATTTATATAATAAATTATTGTATAATTATATATAAATATATATACTATTTAATTTATTTAAAATTTATTTTATATTATAATATATATTATATATTAATGATTGATTTTAATATACATAAGGTTGATTTTATCGGGTGAGCTCTTTTCTCAGTGAGTTTGATGCATCTGGACAGAGACACTTTCTTAGACCCACTGCACCTACATGATTCCAATCTAAACCTCATCACAACTACTCAAGCTGCATGCATGCACAATAATAATAATGTATGGTTACAGCTATATATGACTTTGTAATTTGTTGTGTTTGATGTGTTTGTCACTACCCGTGCATATATATGGACCGAAGTTGATTAATTAATATAAAAGTTTAATTTTCAATTGATAATGACTATGTTTATTGTATTATGCATCATAACTTTATGAGAAAAATTCTAAGTTAATAATCAACCTGTACATTATAGTTCATAATAACGACCGTTAATTAAGTGATCAGACATAATCGTTTAATTGTCAAACCTTTCTTTGATTATATAAGCTCTTTACCTACTAGCTAGTGATCGATTAATGAATATATATAAGAAATGAGTACAGTGTTTAATAATTAATTTTCTTTCTTTCTTTAGTTGGCGATGTACGACGTGCATCATATGTACATTGATGAATTGTAGGACATTATTATTATCTTCTGTTCCAACTACGCATTTTCAAGATAGAATTAATATCAATAATTTGGATTAATTAAATAGTTAGTCTAATTATTTAATTAAATAAGTGTTGAAAATTCGAATAGAAAAAAACCGTAAAATTAAATGAAAGATTCACAATGAGTTAATTTTTAATTTATTAAATTAAAAAATATCGTAAAAAAATAAAATGAAATTATTAATATATTTAATTAAATAATCATTTAATGCAACCTGCCTAGGTATTTGATTTCGCCAATTTAATAATTAAAACTTGAAAAGAATCAATAATTCTCATCATGAGCTATATATGAGATAGGGGCCCTATTCTAATGATCTGATGCATCCTTTAAAGGAGACGCTGTTAATGTTAATTGTCCTTCACTATATGATCGAACATGTTAGTAACTTTTATTATGCTGGTCCATATTATTAATTAATAAAATGAAAAAGAAAAATTTGAATAAGCTTGTTAATAATGGAGTAGCTGGCGGTACCTAACTACCTATATTAACACTTACACCGAAGTCATCAATATCTCAATGCATGTAAACTAACTTAAAGGAAAGAGTAAGTTCAATTATTGTTACTGGATATATGTATAAATATCAGAAAATATCGTCTTAGTTATTGTCTTTTTAAGCAGAGTTAGGCGTACTGGACAAGTGTTCATGATACCTTTGTCTTTCACATTTTTATATATATTTCCACCATATCGAAAATAAACCGTTTTTAGTTTTTTAGATGCGTGTCTGGTGGAAAGTAAACATAAATATGGTTATATATTTTATTTAAAAATGTTGAATATTCGTATGATTGATGATATTTTTTAGATAAAGATGATATTATGAAACAGTTAAATAATTTAGTATATGTATTTAACAAATTTATTTAACCATTCATAATATTATTTTCACGTAAATGTGTTTTTATAAGAGTATTTATCTTCAAAAATATTATAATATACAAAAAATAATTATTAAATTAGACAATATATACCTATGATGCATGGACACTGACACGAATACGAGACACGCGAACACACAAATTTTAAAATTTTATAAGATACGGGACACGGCATATATATAGAATATAAAGTACTTTTTAGATAAATTACAATGAATTTTTGATATTTTATTGCTGTTAAAATATAAAATAATTTTCTAACTGTTTTTAATGTTTTTTTAATTATATAAAAGTATCTAAAATATTTTTTGTTTTAATAAATAATAATATATATTATTTCTAAACTCATTTCAACGATATATGTTAAGAATAAGGTTGGACACGCAGACACGTGATGGTATTTAAGTGTGTCCAAGTGTGTTCGGAAAAAAATTTTTATTTTTTATTAAGACACAGTTGGACACAGTAGACACGTGTGTCAGACGAATGTCGTGTCCGAAATGTGTCCGACACGCGGACACAGCAACTCAACAAAGTGTCCGTGCTTCATAGATATATACTTTTATATAAATAATTAATTTAATAATAGATTATATATATAATTATTTAATTTTATTTAGTCCCGACGGGGCTGGTCTATCGAAGATCATATAACTCGTAATAAATGTGTTTATCCGGTGACTGAGGCCAAGTTGTCTGCCATATGCCATTTCTTCCATTATTCTTGCTCATTTTTGTTTTCATTTCTTTGTCTTTTATATATATATATAACTCTACGTGAGTAGTATATATGCACTGGCTAGCGTATACTAACGTTAATTTATACACAAAAGTAAGATCTATTGCAAGAAATGAAATGAATACAACTTGCTCGCATGTGCATTTACCTGAAAACTGAATTGCAATCAATTTTATATAAAGTTGATAATTAAAAGTTGTTAAATAAAAATTTAGTTAAATCAATTAAATCATTTATCAACTTCATGTATTTAATTTCTCGATCCAATGGATAAACTGATTTTGTTTGCGACATTGATCAGTTGTAATTTAATTTAATGAACTAATTAACCCTAATGGTGAAGGTGTTCTGCTTCTATATATGTAATTTAATAGAGAGCAAACAATATTAAAAGCTAAGTAAGATGGCACATGCCATGTCTAACTGAACGAAACAATTGAAGTACCTAGCTAGAGACTAATATAAGATCGAATTGAAGCTGGTTAATTTATTTTGATTTGATTCTTGTTTTAACCTAGGGAGTCATTAAATTTTCTGAACCCCAATAGATGATGTTAGTTGAAATGATGCGAATCAAAAGTGTCCGTAAAGAACTATAAAGATGACAGAGTTTTTTCATTATTATAAAAAATTGATCAGTGCAAATACAATTGTGCTGCTAGCTCCTTGTTGGATGGTCCACCTGCTAGAATATTTATAATTTTTTGACCTACTCCAACGAGAACCCTGTTTGTACAGCACGAATAATAACTAGCACTATATTCAAATAATTTAATTATATATTTTCCCAAATGGAGGTATAATAGGCAGAAGTCAATATCGTCTGGTCCAATAAGAGAGTTTAATTTGTTTTGGTTGAAAACTCATGCAACTTGTACATGTGAATGCGAGTGTAGGAAATGTGATTGGCTCTATAGTACAACTTGCATTGCACACTCCACAAGTAAATATCATAATTTCTTGTAAAAAAAAATCATATGAGTAATAATCAATAAAGGATCCCCTATACTATTTGAGTATTAAGAATAATAAACATCTTCTAAAAATATTAAACTGATTTTGGGTTCACCAAAGATAGAATTTTTGACCTTTTGGATTTAGGTCTTTAATATCATGTCATGATACCACTTATCCCAAAAGTTTCAGTCGATGAAAAAAAATAGGAGACCACTTTAATAAAGACATTAAAAATGTCTTTTCTTAAAGACGTTTACACATGTCATGTTATTATTGGACATTATTATTGAACCGGTTAATAAAAATAAACTAGAACAAAATCGGTTTATTATAGCAACAATAATAAACCCAATTGTCTGCATTATAATTATTAGATTCGATTTGATCCGATCGAATTATACTATTTAAACCGAATATCTTTAAATTTTTTGATAAAAAGACAATTATATTCCTGACTTTTTTGTTTTTCGGACATTTAAATCCCTAAAAATTTAAAAATACAATTAAATTCTTAAAAAAATTTGATTTATTGTTATTGTTAAAAAAAAAACGGTTTTATTCTAATTTGTTAAAAAATTCAAAAATAACCGGTTCATTAATACGTCCAATAATAATTCGACACGTAAATGTCTTTACAAAAAGACGTTTTACGCATGTTTATGGGAGCATCCCCCAAAAAAATAACACTAATGGTTATATCTCTAATATTTCATAAACCTCCATTGTACACATTATACAAGTATTTCATTGATTTCTCATACTTTTCCATCAATATTCATGTGAAGTTGATAAGTGAGAATCATTAGATGATAATTTAGTCTAACCTATTAAAGTATCTTAAAATTCTTAATTTCATAAAAAAATAATTATATATAAAAATAATTATACATAAAATTTTATTTTATATTTAAATACATGTAATGTTTAATTTATTTTTTAAAAAATATAATTTGCAAGGAGATGATCTAAAAATTCTTTGCATGTTGTTATTATTATATATAGAGGTAGCAGTCTTGCACCTTGAAAACACACATATACATAAAAAGAAAAGAACATACACAACTGTTCATTGTTCTTTTTTGAGCAGCCATGGATGTTCTTCTCATCTTATGCCTCTCCGTTCCAATGTTGTATTCAATCTATGTCCTCTCCAAGTTACTCATTATCAATCGAAGAGGGAAATCATGTTATATGGTGGCCTATGAATGCTTCATGCCACCAGAGGACACAAAACTCGACACAGATTCCTGCACAAGAATCGTGATGCGCAACAGAAACCTTGGCTTAGAGGAGTACCGATTCCTCCTCAAAACCATCGTCAACTCCGGCATCGGCGAGAACACTTACTGCCCAAGAATCGTTCTTGACGGCAGAGAAGAATGCCCCACTCTCAAAGACATTCACGACGAGATCGACGAGATCATGTTCCAAACCCTCGATAACCTCTTCAAAAACACCGGAATCTCTCCCTCCGACGTCGACGTTCTCGTCGTCAACGTCTCCTTGTTCTCCCCCTCACCTTCCCTCACCTCGAGAATCGTCAACCGCTACAAGATGCGGGAGAATGTTAAGAGTTTCAATCTCTCTGGAATGGGGTGCAGTGCCAGCGTGGTTGCTATTGATTTAGTGCAACAGATCTTTAAGTCATACACCAACTCCATCGCCGTCGTGGTTAGCACGGAGGATCTCGGTGCTCATTGGTACTGCGGAAGGGACAAGATGATGATGCTCTCTAACTGCCTCTTCCGATCCGGCGGCTGTTCAATGCTCTTCACTAACAAACCGAGCATGAAGAACCGCGCAATCCTCAAACTGAAGCACATGCAGAGAACACAGTACGGTGCAGACGACGAAGCTTACAGTTGCTGCATACAGGTAGAAGACGAGCAAGGCCACGCCGGTTTCCGGTTAACCAAGAGTCTGGTCAAGTCAGCAGCTCAGGCGTTGACCGTTAACCTCCAAGAAATGGCGCCAAAGATTCTCCCTCTCTGGGAACGAGTCAGATTCTTCCTGGTTTGTGTTCGTAAAAGCATCAAGAAAGGCGAAACCTTGAGAGTCTTCGAGATTCTTCTCGGAAACAAGAATAAGACGAAGAAGGGAAGCTTGATGAACAACGTTCTTGGCGGTGGAGGGTTGAATTTCAAGGCGGGGATAGAGCATTTTTGCGTGCACCCCGGAGGGAGAGCGGTTATCGACGGTGTCGGGAAAGGAATGAGGCTGAATGAGTATGACCTTGAGCCGGCGAGGATGGCGCTGCACCGGTGGGGGAACACGTCGGCCGGTGGATTGTGGTACGTTCTTGGGTACATGGAAGCGAAGAAGAGGTTGAAGAAGGGAGATAGAATATTGATGATAAGCCTTGGTGCTGGTTTCAAGTGTAATAACTGCGTTTGGGAAGTTATGAAAGATTTGTCGGATCAGAATGTGTGGAAGGACTCCATTGATTCTTATCCTCCTGCTTCTCTCGCCAACCCTTTCAAGGACAAGTACGATTGGATCAACGATGAGGATCTTAGCTTTGTTAGGTTTGATTATACCAAGTTTTCTTTGGGATAAACACCATTAATGTCGCTTAATTATTATTGATTATTCAAATAAGTTTCTGTTCATGTAAAAATATAAATTCGTGTAAAGACGATCATTAAGAATTTAAAGATGGCACATGTTAATCCATCTAATGATTCTTTACTATTATTTTTACGTGAAAAAATATTTTGATGTGAGTAGTTTTTTTTTTACTAAACATACAGTTTTATTATTATTATATATATATGTAATTGTTGGTCATCAAATTAAAGGGAAAGCAAGTAGAATGATATATATTATTTTTGTGTACATCTCTTTTTTTATATATTTTAATTTCTTACATTAAAAATCATTGGTAAGAAATAAAAGACGATACAAGCATGATGAGGCGCACGCAGTATATATATTACTGCCTTTACGGCTTTACCAAAGAATGGTAAAAGCATTAATGGGTTACGTACGTACTTTGCTACTACCCACAGGAAAAAAGATCAATAGAAACTCTCAATAAATTTTCATTCACATTTACATTATTTTCGTGGTGGCCCTATGAATTGACGAAGAAATATACAATACAAAAAGAAGCCAAGTCAACAAAGGTAATTAAGGCTACATGTCCCTATTGGCACATTTATTGGAGCTTTCTTTTTTGTTATTCGTTTTTATTATTACTATTATTATGTGCCTATGGCTATTCGAAGATCTTATGGAATAGATTCGGCATCAGAATGTGACCAATATAATTACTCAGCATATATATATATATATATATGTCGAATTAATTGGTTTAGAACTACTTCAACTGTGCATTATCACATACATGTGTCACCACTTAATTAAAAAAAGAGGGTGGCCCGGGAAAGATATAAAATAGCATCTAATAGCTTCTACTTCTATGTATTTGTTAGCCCAATCAATTAATATGAATGAAGATAGATTATTATTGCTGATTCACTGGGTTATGCATGCCTATGAATGGCACTATAATTATCTCATGTAGAATCTGTGGGCCCACGTACGATCGCTACTTGCTACCACTATATCACCCATTTTAATTTAATTCCCTTAAAACATATATATTTCTATTAAAAGGATAAGTGGCTAATATATTTTATTATTATAGTTGGAGTGAATTAAAACCCCAACTAACTACATATTTTAGAGGCGAAATAAATTAATCTATTGTACTATGTCCATGTACGTACACCGCTTGATTGATGTCCTGTATAGGCATTTGCCTAAATATATATATTTATAAAATGTCAATGTATACTATATATAGTTTTGTTTTTAAATTTGTTTTAGACGAAATATCAAGGACTATATACAGAAATGTACCCAACATAAAGAAAGAAAAAAAAATTCCCAAAGAGAGACTCACAGGTTAGGTTCATGATCACAAGTTTGAAAACACAACAAAGTGGGGCATGCACGTTGTGCAATGTGCAATTGAGGACTTAAAATATAATTTGCATGGACCAATAATATGTATGTCTAGGCAGTCTAGCGACCATCAAGGAATAAGGATGATCGTTGAAGGTACAATTTCTAAGAATATACATATAAAGAGTTTAATTTTAACGTATTAACGCTGTAAAATATTTTATATAATTATTATTAATTTTTTAGATAATTATTTATATAATTAATATAATTAAAAGATAATTATTTTTTAATATGATATTATGTAATTAAATACACATGTAAAACGATTTTATATTGATATAACATCAATATTAAATTTTATATATAAATGATCACATTGTGTTTCGTTTTTATTTTTCGGAATTAGGAATTACTCTGAATTTTTTAAATAAAATAAAATAATTATTTTTTTAATATTTACATTTTTTCTTTTTATTAGTCAACTGTCAAGTTTTTTTAGTTAAAGTCAACTGTCAAGTTTAATTACCGTAAAAACAGAACGAGTTAACTAATTTTAACTCTTCACTATATCTATTTTTTAAATTTTAAAATTAGAAATAAAAAAAAGTTTACTAAATTAGTTTATACTATAATTATTTTTTTGTCAGATAAATTAGACAACCCTTAATCCTATATACCATAACATACCCACATACTTATTCACACTTTATAGTAGTAGTTAGGAGTTTTTTTCATCGATTACAACATATGAGACTCGAACTCGAGACCTTTAAGTAACAAAAAGAGATTATGCTATGTTAATTCTCTAAAATTTCTCATATTCAAATATTGGGCCGGACTGAGGCCCACGTAGCAGTAATAGCCTTAGCTTTAGACAGAGCGACACTCTGACCCAAAAAAAAAAAACAGAACATAGCGACAAAGAAAAAAAAAGTTAAAAATAATAAATAAATAAAGGAAAGAAAAGAAGAGGGGAAAACCGGAAAATGTTGAATAAAAAAAGAGGAGGGGGTAGTAGAATCAAGAATGAATGAGGTAGGAAGAGGGTGGTGCTAAAAAGAACAACCAGAACCAAAAAAATAAAAAAATAAAAAATAAATAAAAAGGATGAAAATAGCGAATAGTAACAATAATGATTTCTAATAACGGAGACCGTTCCGCCACCGCGGCCCGAGCTGCAGCTTCTTCTTCTTCTTCTTCAAGTGATGATCGGCCCGCACCGCCGGCAGCACCCAACATTGTGATGTCGTCGAAGGATCACGATTCTCTCTTCAGCGGTGGTGGCATCAGGTTCCTTATTCATTCATTCTATTCCCGTCTTTCATTCAATTTCCGGTTATGTCTTCGACTTTGAAATAAAACCAAAAAACAAAAGGCTTCGACGTGAATTAACATGTCTACAATAACAATAATAATAATAATAATAATAATTTGTATTCATAATTCACCGCATCCAAATGTAATAAGATAGGTGCCTATCCACCATTCTGAAAATTTCATGGAAGGAATTGACGTTTTATTTCATTTGTATGTGACTCTATGTTAGGTTATAGCATTTTCTACGGGTTGTTGCAACTAGGCTTCTTGTTAATAACTGTTTTATTGTTACAATTTTGTCATTGCAATTAAGAAATTCTGCACCAGTTTTTTGCCAAATCCCTCAAGAAAATAACCGATGCATTGAAAACCAATTTTTCTATCACACAATATTTAGGTATAAATATCTGGTCAATATTTGTAAGTTACATGTATAGAATGACTTCAGACTCTATTGCTGTTAAGATAAGCCATAAGTTTCTTTGCTTTTAAAATGGGATATATAGTGTGTATCCATGATCCAAAACAGGGATGTAGGATGGAAAAAATTGGGAAAACAGACGATTTAGTAAGTGCTCATGTGAAAAGATCGTTATCTAATTTGGAAAACGTTTCCTGGTTAAATCATAAACGGTATTTGATCTTATACCAGGCAAGCATGTCTGAGTAGAGCAGGGGTCATGGAAAGGAGTGGTAGTTAGTCCAATTATTCAAAGTTATTGACAACAGTTATAAGTTATCTTGGTCTGGAGGAAAAAACTAGGGATTCTTGAAATTCAGTTAATTTCTGTTTGCCACCATCTGTTTATCTTTTTATTTTTTTTTTAGTGAAGTTGTTTAATGGCCTTTGATCTCTCTAATATTGGAAATAAAAAATTTAAACGAGTGAATTGCTTGGTTTTTATTTTAGCTTTCTCTCTGGAAGTCGAAATGGAAGATTTAGCTATGGATATTCCAGTTTCAAGGGTAAAAGGTCTTCAATGGAGGATTTTTTTGAGACCAAGATATCAGAGGTTGATGGTCAGACTGTTGCCTTTTTTGGTGTTTTTGATGGTATGTGTAATGTTTCTGTTCTATATCTCTGAAGCCTAGCCTTGATGTCATTCCATTTTTTTCAAAGGCGTTATTGATTTCGGTTGCAATATAGCCATTTTGCAGTGTTATTGTAGGATGTTTACTTGTCAGACATAACATTAAGAAATTGGTGATTCTGTTTTACCTTTATAACTTGTATGCTCACTATTGCGATCTTGTCCAGGCCATTGGTTTTATCCGTTGGTGAGATGTTGTTGTCATAATTATGGACTCATGGTGTGTCTTTACAGCTTTGATGTTGTTTGACTGTTGTCTCGAATCTTTTGGAAAAGGCCTTTAGGGTTCAGTTATTAAGTGATGAGACAGAGTAGAGTACTTGAAATGAGCCAGTTGGATGATCTGCTGAAATTCTCCATTTTGAACTGTTAGTGAGCAGCATAATTAGGACTTATACATGGTATAGGTTAGCCCAAATGGAGAAAAGCATATTATTTATACCGGCAAAAGACAGCTAGTAAGACTCCTATAAGATTGGGATTAGGAATTTACCCATATTAAAGACTAAATAGTAGCATGTATCAACAGAAATTCACCAATGCTCATTGTAGCACGGAGCAAGTAATTGTAATACTGGAAAGTTTTTAAGCCTGTGTAGATAAAATTTTGTACTAAAATTGAAGAATGTGCAGTTTATGCCTCATTGACATGTTCTTTTCATGCATCTATTAAATTTATTTCTTTTCTTCTTTTTAGGTCATGGAGGTTCCCGAACTGCAGAATACCTGAAGGATAATCTGTTTAAAAATTTAAGTAGCCATCCTGACTTTATCAAAGACACAAAGACTGCTATTGGTATGAAATACTATCATATAAAATATACCTTGTAGTGCAAAATATTATATGCCACTATAGTGGTTTGATTTGCCACATGGATGGTCTCTAAACATAGTATGTTTATTGCCTGCTGATTTGTTATTGCAGTTGAAGCATTTAAACAAACAGATGTTGATTATCTCAATGAGGAAAAGGGCCATCAGAGGGATGCTGGGTCCACTGCATCAACAGCTATGTTGTTGGGCGACCGAATTCTTGTTGCAAATGTTGGCGATTCCAGAGTAGTTGCATCCAGAGCTGGTACAGGTTGGTACTGTGTCACTTATGTGCGGGATTTATCTGAATTTGGTGCTGAGTGAAGGGGGATTATTCAGCGTATTTCTTTTAGCCCAATTTTGGTGATATGCTTGTCAAATACATAGTAAATTTCCACTCTAAAATAGCTCAAGCAAAATAATTCCCTCTTCCCTCATCCCCGTTATTTTATTCTTCTGCTTTTCACTGTTATGACATATGAGTGTATTGTTTTACTGTAGCTGTTCCTTTGTCTATCGATCACAAACCTGATAGATCTGATGAGCGTCAAAGGATTGAGGAGGCAGGGGGATTCATAATTTGGGCAGGTGAGTTTCATTATGCACTAGTGTTAACATCCATTCTTTTTATTTTGGTTTACAATAAACTAATGATAGCAATAAATAGTTTACTAGCTGGTTATTGATTCAGGGACATGGAGGGTTGGTGGTGTTCTTGCTGTTTCCCGTGCATTTGGAGATAAACTTCTCAAACCATACGTTGTTGCTGACCCAGAGATTAAGGTTGTTAACCTCATACATCTGATTATCACCCATTTGTATTCCAGTGATGTATAGATATTATGTCAGCTGATTTCCCCCCCTTCTTGCAACTGTTCTGGCTTAGGAAGAAGAAATAGATGGTGTGGATTTTATCATAATCGCCAGTGATGGTCTTTGGAATGTCATATCAAACAAGGTGAGTTCATCTTACAAGCTATACTATATTCGACCATAAATGACACACTTGATCTTGTGAACTTCCATATGTTTTTGGTAATCACTGCTGAGTGCCACTACTTTGTACCAAAGCTGAACTATGTTTACATGTGCGTGTGCACCTTGTACTTGGTAGTCTCCATGCTTTGCGTCTTCATTGTGTGTCATCTTTTTTTGCTGCATACAACCTTGGTAGTGCAAGTATAGATGCAATTTTGGAGGCTTTTGGCCTTTATGATATAATTTTATATGCCAATCAGCCAAAATTGTGCTGTGTTCCAAGTGAATGAAGTTGTTCGTATTAAGGTTTATAGCAGTCTCATGTTTAAATTTCTCTACTCTACATGTGCACTCGTAGCAGTCGTCAAGGCCCTTCCTTCTTGATTTTAGAGGGGAGATGGAATTTGGATATGTGTTTACAATTTTTCATAGTCAATGCATGAAATTTCCCATGGCACATGTGATTTTGAAACACTGTAGATTCAAACTTGAATTTTCAGTTTTAGTTTCAATTATTTAGCCGTCATCCCTACTATTTCAGGAGGCGGTGTCTTTAGTACAAAATATCACAGATGCAGAAGTGGCGTCCAGAGAACTCATTAAAGAAGCTTATGCGCGAGGAAGCTCAGACAACATCACTTGTGTCGTCGTTCGATTTGATCTCTCCTGATCTGACTCCATGCTTTTCAGGTGTCTGCCATTTCTATGAACTGAAATCCACTCATTTTGTAGTTTTCTTATGTTGGAGTGTATTACTTCTCTTAATTCTTTCTCTTCATGACGGTGCAGTTTTATATATTTTATTCAGATAAGGAAATAGTTATAGATGCATTTGATTTTACCCTTGAAGGATGAAAGCTCCATCTCCAGAATCCAGTTTTATGTTGGAAGACTTGTTCCCTTCATTGATACACATGATATTCTATTTGTTTGTTTGTTATGTTGTTAAACCCTCCAACTCCAACACCCTAAAATGAAAGCGTGGTGCTATTGAAGTCAAACCTGGGTTTGTGTTGCATGTAAATCTCACGAAATATAAATACACACGCATTGTTTCTTCTTGCAAATGATTGAACTTCATTACTTCTTTTTTAGTATTTCGCGTATAGAAATGTTTGGATTTTATTTGGAACTACAATATTATGGCTTTGCTCAGACAAGAAGTTTCTAGAGATATAACATTTTGTGTAAATCATGGTTGGAAGCTTTCCTAAAGTTAAATAAGGCATTCTAGTAAAATTTGCATGTAAATTTTGAATATATAACTGAATATATTTTTTAAGTCTTTACTTTATATTATTAACTGTGATGTTCATATGTTACCTGAATTCAAAATCAATCATATTAGATGTATTAATTACTAATTAATAATTAATTGTTTATATGAAATATATATCGAAATATAAAATATACATTACGAATAATATATATCAATTGATTTTGGTGTGTCCAGATATTCTTTATTCGCCATATTTTACGGAGACATAATAGATTGCAAATTAAAATCGTAATCTTCGAAGAAAATTTTTGTGATCAGTGTCGCTTTTGGGCTTTCCAAAACTGTATAACACTAGCACTTGAAAATTGATTTTTTTTTTTTAAATTATGTAGGCTATATCAAAGAATAAAATATAAAATATAAAATATAATACTAAATTTCTTAATGATTAATTCATTGTCGAATGTGCAGAATTAGAGCACAATATGAATAGTGTATGACTAATTGACTAACGCTCCAGCCCACAGGTTTTGTTTCAATTATTCCTTGTCTTTTGTCCCCAAACCGGTTGGATAATTTTATTATATTTGTAATTATCTGGTTCAAGCTACAAACAAATCAAGTCATGTTTAATTAGCTGAGGAGTGAGGAGTATGGAGTCATGAGTTCAACTAATATTCATTTTTCAATTAGGATATGCATGTGTGATTTGTGATGTTTTGGAGTAGATAAAGTAAATTAAAAGATTAAAAGACTTAAGACTCTTCCATTGTGACGGCGCACGCTCATAAAGCATTATAAATGGGTCAGCTAAGTTCAATTGATGCTCTCATCTCATCAAACTCCGATTATTGACTATTAAGTATTAACACCTTTCCTTTCCTTCTTCACAAAATAAATTACAGTAATCTAGATATATTTGGTTATCATGATCAAATTAATTAATTGTTGTGTTCTTTAACATTAAATAAATTAACGCTGATGTATATTAGTACATTTCTTTTTCTTTTGGGGGTCAGATTCTATATTTTTAATATTGTCTAGTTTACATTAAATAAATATCTATGTTGAAAATTTACATCCATTTATCAATAATTTTTTCTTCACTTGCCATCGCTAGAATCATCCAAATTTCTATATTATTATGTCACTCTCAGAGTAGAGTCTTTGTCTCTTTGAGTAACAAATATTAGCTTCCGTTACCAATAAAACTGAAAATCTTCATCGCTAGAAAGAAAATGTTGATGACTATCCAATAGAGTTTTTATATTCTTTATTATTCAATAAAATATCATATTTAGTTGTCTTAAATATGAAAGGATGATGATAATAATAATAATAATAATAATAATAATAATAATAATAATAATAAGAGTTTATTTATTTTGTATCTTATTCATATATGTTAAAATTATAAATTATTTTTTTATTAAAAATACAAAATTTAAATTATTAATATATTTATTTTGTATTTATCAAATAAAAAATTTAAAATTTTTTATTAATAATAAATTTATTATACGTCCTTATATATTATATGTTAGCTAAACCCTAATAATACTAATATCCCAATATGTAAAGAATTGAAAACTCTAATTCACGTTACATTCTTTCTCAGATTAATTTTCGGAGTTGAATAATTTGCAGAAAAAAAATGGAATTAGCAAAAAAAAAAAAAAAAAAAAAAAGAGAAAAAAAAAAAGAAAAAGGAATATCCAAAATGTGTTTCTCCTTCTTGTCTCCCTCTCTTTCCCCTCACTTTCCTCTGTGTGTCTGCTTCCCCAAATCATTTTTCTTTACCATCTCTCTCTAATCACAGAATCCAATCACTTCTTCCTTCATCTGTATGAGTTGCTAAACGTTCTCTCCTTCATCTTCTTCTTCTTCCACAATTTCCATGGCTTCCAACCTCAACCAACCAGGTTTTTCTCTTTCTTCTGTTACTTTACTTCAAAGTTCTTTGCTTTTCGCTATCTGCAGCTCTCAATCAACAAAGCTTTCGTTTTTCTGAGACCCTTTTGCCTCTTTTGTTTACTCCTCGTGTTTGTTTTTGTTTTCAGGAGCTCAAGTTCAAAGGGAGAACAGCATCAACAGCGCTATCTCTGAGATATCGCCGTCTCCGTCTCCTTCGTCGGCGACGGCGCCGGCGCTGGTGTTATCAAACTCCGGGAAGCGAATCGACCAGGCGGGGAAGAAGAAGTATGTGAAGCAGGTGACTGGGCGGCACAACGACACGGAGCTTCACTTGGCGGCTCAAAAGGGTGATCTTGGTGCGGTGAAGCAGATCCTTTTGGACATCGATTCTCAGATTATTGGGACTCTTAGCGGCGATGAACTCAACGCTGAGATCGCTGAGGTGAGGGCCTCTGTTGTTAACGAAGAGAACGAGCTCGGAGAGACTCCTCTCTTCACTGCTGCTGAAAAGGGTCACCTTGATGTTGTCAAAGAGTTGTTGATGCATTCGAGTAAAGAAACTGTTTCCAAGAAGAATCGATCTGGCTTTGATCCCTTGCATATTGCTGCTAGTCAAGGCCACCATGGTAATTTCTGAATTCTGAATTGTGATTTCATTGCATTGTTAGATGCTATTTTAATTGTAGTTGTTCTGCTACAACTGGTTAGTCCAATTAGGTGAGTAGGTGTAGGATATCGAAGCAGTTTTGTTGTTGTTTTGCATCCGAGGGTAGATCTTTTGTTTATGAAGTGAGTTGTACTGGCTATTTAACTAAAGAAAAGCAATAGTTATATTCTTGATTCACACAAGGAATTGGTTGAAGTAATTAGTAATTTAGACCTCTGAGGCAACAATGGAAGTTCTGATTCTAGGAAAGGTATTCTTGTTCGGAGACTGCATAGCTCTTGGACTCCCATGGTTGATTGGAAGTAAGTCTTATGGCACTTGTGGTAATTGAGAAACAAAATAATAGGAGAGGGAGTGGGAGACGAAATGTATATGATGTCGATGTTCTGTGGTGATATGTGTCGAGGAGCCTTCTAGGCCAAATGTTTAGATAAGTTTCACAAGTTAATTGATGGGTTATGTGCTAATCCTATAAGGGTTTAATTGTTGTATTTTGTCTAAACATAAATTCTATATGTGCGTACTCCTTTCTTACTCATCCTTTTTAATACATATAGTTTTTCTTTTGCAGCCATCGTCCAGGTTTTACTAGATTATGATCCCGGGTTAAGCAAAACAGTTGGTCCATCGAATGCTACTCCACTTATAACAGCAGCGACAAGAGGCCACACAGAAGTGGTGAAAGAATTGCTGTCAAAGGACTGTAGCTTGTTGGAAATTGCTAGGTCCAATGGAAAAAATGCCTTGCACTTAGCTGCCCGCCAGGGCCATGTAGAGATTGTAAAAGCGTTGCTCAGTAAAGATCCACAATTGGCACGGAGGACCGACAAGAAAGGACAGACGGCATTGCATATGGCTGTAAAGGGGCAAAGCTGTGATGTGGTAAAATTGCTTCTTGATGCAGATGCTGCCATCGTTATGCTTCCTGACAAGTTTGGCAACACCGCATTACATGTAGCTACCAGGAAAAAGCGAGTTGAGGTATGTCAAAACTGGCGCAACTTTACAAGCACCTTACGTATAGATGAGGTCATGAGAAACACAAATGATTTTAGTTTTATGGGATTCACACACATGACTAAAAATGTGTTATTATCCCCCTAGTAGGATACTTGAATATGCCTTATAGCTGTTTACTTACTTGTCCACCTTGGAACATCGGGTACAAATATTATAAACTGTTAAAAATGCCAATGAAGCTGCTGATTTAGTATAGTTTGGCCTGAATTTGTCTGGAAATATAGGGTCTTATGTATTTAAATTTTCTTTCTTGAATTTACATACATTCCATCCATCCATCCATGATATTTTCTCAAATGAAAAATCTGACAAAGTTGTTGTTCATTTTACTCCACAGATAGTGAATGAGTTATTGCTTCTGCCAGACACCAATGTTAACGCATTAACCAGGGACCACAAAACAGCCCTTGACATTGCTGAAAATCTTCCCCTCTCTGAAGAGTCAACAGACATGAAGGACTGTTTATGTCGATATGGTGCGCTTAGAGCTAATGAGCTCAACCAACCAAGGGATGAACTGAGGAAAACTGTTACTCAAATTAAGAAAGATGTTCACACGCAACTTGAACAAACCAGAAAAACCAACAAGAATGTTCATAATATTTCCAAAGAGCTAAGGAAGCTCCATAGGGAAGGAATCAACAATGCCACAAACTCGGTGACTGTAGTGGCTGTATTGTTCGCTACAGTTGCTTTCGCCGCGATATTCACTGTGCCTGGTGGGGATGATGATAGTGGTCGAGCAGTGGTAGCAAGTTATGCTACTTTCAAAATCTTCTTCATCTTCAATGCTATTGCACTTTTTACATCTTTGGCTGTTGTGGTTGTCCAAATTACCTTGGTTAGAGGTGAAACTAAAGCAGAAAAAAGGGTGGTGGAGGTGATTAACAAGCTGATGTGGTTGGCTTCTGTATGTACTTCAGTGGCATTTATTGCCTCTTCGTACATTATCGTGGGTCGAAAGCACGAGTGGGCCGCAATCCTGGTTACAGTAGTTGGAGGAGTGATAATATCCGGAGTCCTTGGCACCATGACTTTCTATGTCGTGAGGTCGAAGAGAACCAGATCAATGAGGAAGAAGGAGAAGCAGCTAGCTAGGAGGAGCGGATCCAACTCTTGGCCTCATTCAGATTTCTCCAACTCCGAGGTTGACCGGATATATGCCCTTTGATTTTTTTTTAGTTCGAACTCGCAACCGGCAACCCCGGAGGATCACAAGAAAAAGAGATGACATTGACCGGTATTTTGAATTTGCACCTTCCAAGTCATTAATGCTGTAAGAGTTCACCAAGAAAACTCTAATGCTTCTTGTGTTGCACACTGTACAGTTTTGTTTATTCTCTTAGCAATTGTTGTAGGATCATGAAGCAATGCAACTTTTCTGAGTGTGTACCTGTGGGAAAAATCAATAGAACTGTGCTCTAATTCTAATTTATGTATCAATATATTGTCAAAATATCTATGGTTACCATCCCTGTTTGTTACCAGAAATGTGTTGGGGACAAGTCATCACCACCCCTGACCTAGACTTCATAACCGCATCAAAATGTTGTATTGCTGACAAGAGGTTGTGATAGTAATGCAAGTTATCTGCTTTGTCCTGTAATGGAGACAAGTGCATAGAAAGAATTACACAAATTTTAGATGCCATAGTCGAGTTAAACTCCAAAATGGTCTCTGAGATTGGCGTTTTGCACTGAAATCGTCCTTGAGATTCTAATTGCACCAATTATGTCCCTGAGATTGAAAAAAATGCACCATAGTAGTCCCTGACCCATTTTCCATTAACGACGTGATGACATGGCATGATGACGTGGACTGTAAGTGACACGTGTCACTTCATGATTTGGCCACGTGTAATGGTAGGATGATGCGGTGACTAGTGACACGTGTCACTTACAGTCCACGTCATCATGCCATGTCATCACGCCGTTAATGGAAAATGGGTCAGGGACTACTATGGTGCATTTTTTTCAATCTCAGGAACGTAATTGATGCAATTGGAATCTCTTCAGTGCAAAACGCCAATCTCAGGGACCATTTTGGGGTTTAACTCTGCCATAGTCAACATATGTTTCTCCGAGTTTACTATTATTATATATAATGGGAATATGAAGGAAATATGCTGTATAATTTTTTTTCTATTTTCGGTTTATAGTTAAAATGATCCTTGAAAGATCACTGTACTGTTTTGGTCCCTAATGTTGAGGGTCAGAATTGAAACCGTCTCCAATGTAATTTTTTACTTAAAATCGTCTTTAATGTTGCATTTTATTTTAAAATTGTTCTTTCTAATAAAATTTTTTAATTTATTCCTAAACTACCCTACTTTAATAAAAAAATTATAAAATTTAAAAAAATAAAAGAAAACGCATTTTGGGGGAGGGAGGGGGGAGGGGAGGAAAAGGGTATACGAAGGGGGGAAGGGGAAGGGGGGAGGGGGGACGGCTCCAAGGCGTCGCCCTCAGGAAACCCAGCGCCAACCCATTACCCCATTTCTCCCTGAACCGCTGGCACCCCACCTTCGAGTCCCACCTCCTGAACGTTCCCACCAGATCGGTGAATGGCTCCGATGTGGCAGCAGTGGGAGTGAATCGAGCGCTTCTACTGGTGGTGGTGGTGATGGAGGAGAGGGAGGAGGGGAAGTGGAAGAAGTCGGAGAAAAAGAGGAAGAAAATGAAGAGGAGAGGGGGATGGGGAGGGGGGAAGGGGAAAGGACGCGGGGGTGGGGGTGGGGGGAAGGGGAGAGGGGAAGGGGGACGGCGGCGGCGAAGCTTGGAGCCGTCGTGGCCGTCGCCGTTGGGGATCGCGAGGGATAGAGGAGACGCAAGCCACTGCCGCCGTCTCGCCGCCTCTTGCTTCTGCTTTCTGTTTTTTTGCTTTCTATTTATGCTTCTTGGTTTGGTGTTGTTTGGTGTTGTTGCTGTTGTTTGGTGTTTTTGGTGTTGGTGTTGGTGTTGGTGGAGGAAGTAATTGTGCTGGTAGTAGTGAGGGTATTTTTGTCCAAAAAAAAT
This sequence comes from Arachis stenosperma, assembly GCF_014773155.1. Classification (NCBI taxonomy): domain Eukaryota; kingdom Viridiplantae; phylum Streptophyta; class Magnoliopsida; order Fabales; family Fabaceae; genus Arachis; species Arachis stenosperma. The sequence goes on from NC_080385.1 coordinate 159,612,149, forward strand.
GACGATTTTAAAACGAAAAAAAATGTTAAGGAAGATTCTAAATTGAAAATTACGTTAGAGACGATTTCGATTCTGACCCTCAACGTTAGGGACCAAAACAATACATATCCTTTAGTTAAACAATGACACATGACATAAATTAGTTTGCAATATGTCATCCTTTAATTGACAAATGTTGTATTTTTCAAAGACAAATTTGAAGCATTTAATTTTTACTAAGGACCAAAAAATTGATATATTCATGATTTTTCAAGAGCTATTTTGATCATTTCTTTAAACAAATATTCTGATCATTAACCCAAATATTTTCACTATAAAGAAATGTTTGCTAAAAAATATTTGTGCTACACTTTTCCCTATATAACTTTACAATAATTAATCGATAAGTTGGTTATATGAAAGCATATTCTCCACATCTAAGTTATTATTTCATACAAATCTATACAAGTCTCTTTAATTTAATTCACCTCAACGTCACTATCTAACCAACTTTTCAATCATCGTGTGAATATATAACTACCTTTTTTAAAAGGATTTCATTTCCATTTTCAAATTTTCTCAACGTTTTTTATCTACGTTCTCTTTCATCTCTCTGCGTTTTTTTATGTTCGTTCTCTATGTTTTTGAAATCAAGTTCTAAAATTAATTTTGAACAATTATCTCGTTGATTATTGTTTTGAATTAAATCAAATGGCTGAGATGTGGTTCGATTCTAGTTAATGTTTTCGTTAGTAGTTTATGATTTTGTAGGTGAATAATGTTGTTTTGTTTGTGAAAATTGTTCATCGTTGATGGTTTGAATTGAATGTAATGTAAGAGTTTTGCATTAAAGAAAATATTTTTCTGTATTTGCAGCAAATTTCGGTGTAACACAAAGATATTTAAGTGTATTGTTTAAGAATTTTTAGTGTATGTGTGCTGATAAGTTCTGTTGTTTCTTCATCTTCATCTTCTTATTTCATCCTTTCATAATTCTTTTCGAATTCAGCTTTGTAACTTCCTTCACTTTTTGCAATGATTTTGAAAATTTTTTCAGAGATTTTGATCCTTGTTTAAATTTTGAGCGTTGCAGTTTTAATTGAAGGAGAAGAACCGTTTGCACTATTAAAGAGTTAGAGAAGCACGTGTTTTCACACAATCTAAATTGAGAATTGTTTTTGTTAATTTTAAACCAACTTATATGAACTTGTATATCAAAAATATTTGTATGTGTAGCAACTTTATACGAAAATAAGTACACAGTTGGCTGATGAGGATATAACTTAGTATAATATATAAATTTTGGGTCTGTTACTGATAGCATGCTTGTTTTTATGTCTGAAAAGTTTCAAATTATGGTTTAAGAAAAAGCTCATGTCCAAATTATGAACTTGAAATTCCAATCCAAACAGAAGTAGCATATGTTCTGAGTTGGCATTGTCTAAATGATTGGAATTGGTGGCATGGCATCTGGCCAATTGGGGTGGTTGTAACTTGAAAAGTTTTTGTTGTTTTGCTGTTTTTTTTTTTTTCCCTTGCAAAGCGAAGATCATTGCATGTGTAGATATAAGAATGACAAAATCACATAAAAGTTGATATATATCATGATCAAGGAATTTTATTTTTAATAAAATTAGTAAACCACCCTTTTGTTATGAATATATAATTTAATTTTAATACATTCTTAGTATAAAGTAGTTTTATACGTGCATCTAATTACATAATGCCACATCAATAAAAATAACTACCTTTTACATTGATCGCGTGAATAGTCATCCAAAAGAACAGGTTTGATTGCACGACTGTGTAAAATGCTTTACATTGTCAGTGCATCAAAATTAAACTCGCGAATATATTAGGGGTAAGCACGGGTAGCGGGTACCCGATTACCTGTCCGAAACCGAATCAAACCAATTAAATTGGTTCTGAAACCAACGGGTAATCGAGTCCGATTCAAACCAAACCAATAACTCTCTCTAATAATTGGTTCAGATAACGGTTTTAGGGGGCAGAACCCGAACCAATCCGTGAATCCGAACCGAATCAAGCTATTTTTAATCGGCTTGGTTTGATTCGGATACATACACAAAACAAACATAAATCCGAATCAAACCGAACCAATTACAATTCAATTGGTTTGATTCTAATTTCGCCCTAAATCCGAACCAACTCAACCCGTGCTCACCCCTAGAATATATAGCTAAAAATAACTTGTTACAATTGTGCCAATAATTTAAAAAAAATCAGTGATCATGATAAGAAGCTGAATTAGTTAGAAATTAAAGGAAAATACATTGGTTGAAATCATACCACTGGAACCGGGTATTGAAATATAAGGAGCAGCAATTGGATTTTTTTTTTTTAATTTTTACAACATAATTAAACAAACACTAAGTCACTAACTGAATCTGAGACACACATGAAAGCACTATCAAAATTTCAAAACACACTCACATGAAAGCAAACGGAAATCATGATGTATGCTTGCTTCTTCTTATAGCTTATTGCGTTACTTGCTAACCATGTTCTCCTCTTTTTTATTTCCATTTCATAATTAAAGAAATTCCCATTGTCACCTTAAATAAAGTTCTTCTAAATATAATTAAAGAGAAGATTTTTAGTGTTAACATTTAAATCCTTGGGGAATGCTATTGTTTTTGTCTAGCTTCCAAGATATTATGAAACTACTAATGACAACATTTTATTATTATTGTTATTATTTTTTCATTAAGTTTAAATGTTTAATGTTTGGTTAATCATATAACTAGCCACTGTCAAAGTAGAAACAAATCGGAAAAGAAGCATCACCTGAAAAGCTGTTCCTAACTTTGTCTGCTATGATGAAGGATATATATATCTATATCTATATCTATTTATATATATATATATTTCAAATAAAATGTGATTAATTTAACATAACTCTCGTACGTATGAAGTTAACTTCTTTTTGTCTTTCTATTTCTCTGACAGTTTTTTTTTTTTGTCAATACCATAGATTATAGAATACCTTTGCTTTAATTTAATTAAGTTATCCTGATCCATGAATTTTTTTTTTCCACCAGACATTAAATTAAAATTAAAGGCAATATCTATTTAAAGTAATTATTTATGTAAAGATATTCTTATATGAAAATATTAATTAAAAATTGTTAGATAATTTAATATATTTAACTAAAATATTTATATAATATAGGTTTAATTACTCTATTGGTCTCTATAGTTTTACGAAATTTTTAATTAGATCTCTATATTTTTTTTTCTTTTAATTGGATTCCTCATTCCTGTACCAATTTTTTTTCAATTAGGTCCCTCTTAATAGTAATTGGCTTAATTGTATAGGGATCCAACTAAAAAAAATATTGGTGCAGAAACTCAAATAAAAAAAATATATAAAGATTCAATTAAAAAAAAATTAGTGCAAAGACTTAATTAAAAAATTATATATAAAAATTTAATTAAAAATTTCGCAAAACTATAGGGATCACTTGGATTGAGTCAATGCCAAGCTCCCTCATGTTCATGTTACTAAAAGAAAGTGTATTTTGGTACATAATTCCATAATAATCAATTCTGTATTTGAGTTTCTTAAGTAATTAAAGTGATATATACTACATAGAATTGAATATTTAAGATGTTTGTTTCACTAATAAGAAGAATTTATTTATATACTTAAGACGGTGTTTAATTTAAATATCAAAATCTTATATATAGAAGTCAATTAAGTGTTGTTAACACTATTATTATTATTATTATTATCATTCTTCCACTCATTAAGTTCGTACTAAATAATGTACTATGATGTTTATCCTGAGATTTATTTTCATGATTGTTAAAAGGAATTATAATTTATAGATAACAGAATCAAATGATTATTGTCACTTATATATGTTGTATAGTATATAGTTGACACTTAACAGCATTAAAAAAATTAAAAGCAGTTAGATTTCTGCACAAGTTATTACCCTTACATTAATGTGTTTCTTCACTTCACCGTTACTTTAGTTTTTTGAGATCTATATCTGCAGCAACTTGTTGCCAATTTGTTGCAGATGAATGAAGACATAAATATCTGTAACAATTTTTTAATTTTTATATTAGCATCCCTTAATTTTATTTTTTTTTCTTTTTTAGAATTATATTTTTATATTGATCCCTTTTTAAAAATTGCTCTAGCTCCATCCCTAATTTATATAATCGAATTTGAGCAATAAAACAATAATACTAATATTGATAATAATTCGAAGTTTTGTTTTCTGATACCCCTATAAGATTTATATGGCGCAAGTATTCTTATGATATTTGCAAAGGTAAATTTGTTATATGTTCTCACTAACTAAAATAAATTATAGTGTGATTTCGCGATGTGCAAAAAGATAAATTATTTATTCTATATACTATATAATATATTCTAATAAATGTTATGTTATTTAGAGATTGATTATATTTATTTGATAATTTGTACATCATTCCATATAAATGATATAATTATTCAACTAAAATATAATACAAATTGAAATTTAGTTTATTGTTTTAAGATTTTGAATTCATTTATTTTTAAAAAAGTCATAAATTTTTTTATATTAGAGTTATCTAAGCTACATTTTTATTTGTTGTTTTTATTTTTATATTCGTTTTAGTTGTCATATTTTATCTTTTCATGTAGTATTCTTTAGTTTACAAATAATTAAAGGAAAATGAATGAATAAGAATGAAAAATATAAAAAATATAATATAAAATTATAAATTAATTTTATAATCATGACATATTTGAATAAATCTAATAAGAAGATATATTAAATTTGAATTTATTTGGAGGAGCTTTTTATAATTGGTATGAGAGATTAAAAAACAAAGAGTAATAAGAGTCTTATGCCGAATGTATAAATAGACCAAATAGTATAGTAATAAGAGTCTTAATATATATATATAAGTTGTAGAATTTGAATATTTGTAACTGGAATTTTTTATAATAATAATTAGTATGACACTTTTAATGTATATTTAATATATTTAATTAGTATTTTATTTAAAATAATAGATAAGAGCTTTTTCTTTTAATGTTTTAAAAATCGTTTACTATAAAGGATGATTAGTTGATTTTTATTTTTTGTCAAGTAATTGCTCATGTGACATTATTAGCAAGAAAAAAGATTGCTTAAACTTATTACGAAAAAAGTTAGTATCAACTTTTATATATTATAAATAGATTTTATTTTCATGCACTACCGTTAATCTAAATGAATTTTATACAAATAATCAATTGTATATTGTCATATCAGTAAAAATAACTAATTTTTAAATTTACTACTTAAAAAGTTATCTAAACACATAAATTTAATTAGATGATTTATAAAACTATTAATTTTTAAAATATATTTAGAAAATATGCTCATGAAAAGAAAAGTGCGGTATGCAACTTGATTGTCATATCTTGAATTTGTTGAACAGATGGAAGTCTTTGAATGAAAATATATGCAACTCTTTGAATAGTCCCACTTGTGGATCATAAATTTTGAATAGTTTTTATGAAAAGAAGCAACTCTTGACAAAGAAAACCACTGTCTATGGTTGAATCTATAACCACCAATTTGGTTTTCTTAACTTTTGGAAAATGTCTCACAAATCAGTTGCAATTCAAACTAAAATAAGGAAATCTTGCAAAATGCATGGTTTGTAATGTTGTCATGCATATCATAGTACACTTATTCACAAGTAATTGAAATTCCAACTCATATTAAGTTGATCAAGTTGATTTCAAATAAAAATACTAAGATTACTGATAATACAAATTAATCACCAACATTAAAGAGTAGAGTATTGAACTTCTACTCATCATCACAATTTGGTTAAAGTAGTGAATTAGAGTTATCTTTCATCAAAACTTAAGTTGTCCCTATTAGCCCCTCAAAAGCACTACTCTTTCTTGATCCTCACTAAATGAGTAGAATCCTACTTCACTTGAATTCTTCTTCGTTTGCTGAGACTTCTTGCAGTGAGCAATGGCTCCTTGGATTGCATTCTCTATATCTGAGCTTGCACTGCTGCACCTTTTAAGATGCTGCCTTGATGACTTGTTTGGAATCGAAAATGAAGATGATCCGGTGGACAGCGACGACTTGTTTCCTGAAAGAATCTTGATTCCCACAGAGAATGACCTTCTGTGATTGCTACTTGGATCATCTCCATTGTTCTTCATGACAGAATTCGAGGACTCATATCGAATTTGACCATATGGATTGCTACTACTATTATTCTTCTTCTTCTTCTTGGACAAGTTATTATTATTAGCCTTTGAAACTGAGCCTTCATCAGCAACTTTTGTTGAAGTTGCATAGTTTTCATAGGAGCAACTGGATTTTCCAAACCAGGACTTGAGATAAGCCCTTGAAGCTCTCAACTTTGATCCTATTGATGAATGCTTCAGTTTCTTGGTCCAAGACTTCTTCTGATGATGAGTACTCTCAACAGTGAATCCTTCATCACTTGTGCCTGTTGATGGAAACTCAAGCTTATAGTCTTCAGGGTTTAGCTCTCTGCTAACTTGGCATGATTCAACAGGAGAAATGTTGCAGGACTCAAATGGGGTGCCTGAGATTGGTGTTGTGTAGGTTGTGGTTAATGGGGTGCTAAAAAACTCTTCAAAGGCTTCAACTTTGTCTTTAACAAAAGGAGGGTCAGAGTTTTGGAGGATTTTCTCAACCATTTGAAGCCTTGGGGGAAGGTGAAGAGGAAGAAGCTTTCCTTTGTAGAAAAGCTCATCAGCTGGGGAAGTTGTTGAATCCTTTTCTTGATCAATGGAGGACATTTGGAACTCAAACTCTCCTGGTTGTGGATGAGAATGGCAGAAGAAGTTAGAATATGAGGTTACTTCCATATCAATGTAATCATCATCTGCAGTATCAAATGCTATGAGTTTTGAAGCCATTGATTTTAGGCACACTTCTCTAGTTCTTGTTCCTATGAGTATATTATGGAGAATTGAAGACCAAATGCTGCTTTTAAAAGGGTTAGACAATGCCATATTAAAAAAATACACAAAATAAAAAGCAGTGTTAATTAGTGTTAGTGTAGTTTAGTGGTATTCTAATTTATTGCTTCTTTTTATTTTAATCTCATGGTTGTCTCTTATCATTTATCATTATTGAAGGAGTTTGTCTGCAAGCAAGCATCCAAATGTGAAAGTTAAACCATTTTTTTTATTTTCTCTTATGGGGTTAAGCACTGACCCACATTACATAAACTCTGGATTATTTATTTCTCATTGGGATTGCTAATTTATTTTAGTATCTCTGTTTGCTAATGGTAACTAACATGAGTTCTATTGATGAATAGAAATTGACTTTAACCTGAAAATCTGTCTCACCCTTTATAGTCTAGTTACTAGCTGTAATAGAATAATAGTAGGGATGGCAAAGTCTAGTATGATTGAAAAGCTAGAAATATTACACGAATTTATTGAATAATTGTTATCCTTGTAACTTCATAGTGATTGGTGGTAAAAAATGAAGGAATAAGACAGAGGATCTTCAAGGAAAATCTTGTGCCTTAAGATCCATGTTTTTGAAATCTTATACATTCTCATGCAAGAAATTGGGTTTCTGAACAAAGATATGTTTTATTTGATTCTTTCTGCATTTATATAAGTAATTTGTGCACCATAATCAAGTTGATGTTGAAATAACAGCTCAGCAAAATATATATAACTTTGCACTGATTACACTAATGCACTTTCTTTTACCGGATTCGAGGTTCTGTTTTTTTTTTTTTTTTTTTCTTTTATTGACACACTTTAGTTTATATATAAACTTACACACGGGAAAAGTCTTGATAGACCTTTTTGTGAACATAAGCATCTTTTTCCAGTCTTTTCTTGTTATTCTTTCATTTGTTTTATGGCTAACTTAAATTACATTACATGCCTTTGTTTTTTTAATTTTATGTTGTGGTGACATGACATGACATGACATAACTCATGTTACTTTTCTTTGTGTTTATTAGTTAATAATTAAGATTAACATTTAAAAAGTCCAAATTGTAAGTGAATAAATGCATCATAACACACTGAACAAGATGAAGGCAACAAAATGACCCGACAAATATTGGTGGGATAAGGGAACTGAGACCGGAATGCCTGCAAAATAAAGTTCTAGACTTTGGTTTTCAACACTCCTTACCTACTTTTGGGTTTACCCTTTTCTCCCTTATTATTTTTTTCAATTTAAATCCTAGTTAGAGGCAAAAAGACAGTGCAAGGTCCTATTTGTTTCCTCCAATGAGCATTTTTTTTTATTTGGCTAATTAATAGAGCCTGTGTTTGCAAACACTAATGTGAAGTATATCATCAACATTGAGAAACCATGCATTGCTTCATAGGAACCTTCCTTTTATGATTTTTATAGACTTAATAGTATAGTATAGTATTAGGTCCCTCCCTAGCTATTCTAATCTAGTTGCAACGTCACTTGTAATAAGGAATTGCTATAAAATAAAGTTAGGTTGTCAAGCAATTACACACCTATTTATTTCACCTAGAATAATTATAATAAACTATTAAGACGGATGAAAGTGATAAGAAATTGAAAGTTTGAAACTACTTCACAATTTTTGTTGTGATAAAATTGTATCTAAACGATATCCAAGTTTGGTTATGCTATTAGGCCATAGTTATTTACATTTTTGGTCAAGTTAAAATCTGAACAAAAGAAAAAATAAAGTATTCGCTACATGCTTCTAAAGTCTTGATAATCTACATTTTTTACTCCATTTATAAATGGTTGGAAAAAAGTTTGAATATTTCTTAGTTAATATAACAGAGTAAATGATAAACGGCAGAAGAAGACAACACAGTTAAATACCTCTAATTTCATAAAAAAAAAAAACAATGGCATATGGACAATCAAGGTCCTGAAATAAGTTGGACCCATTGAAAAAAGCTCTGACAAATCAGTTGATAAGTGCGTGTTATAACTTAAAGTTCAGTACTTTACAGAAGAATGAAGAAATTATGCACGTTTTTATGTTACAAATTCAAAGAAATCTGACCATGCTGCAGGTTCATTAACAGCCAACCTATATATACGCTTACAATTTCATATCATACTTGCATATGTTTGATTAAAAATTACAACAGCAAGCGTTAAGGTCCAAAAGGATTCACCTAATTACTTGGTAGAGGACAATTCTCTTTCAAGCTCATCAAATTCCCAATCACCAATCTCCTCTCCTGAGTAGTCTTGGCTAACCTTTCCAAACTCCGATTCTAGCTTAGCTAATTCCGCTTCATGGTCAAATATATCATCTCCCTTAGCTGAAGGTGGTTTTGACCGTTTCTCTGTTTCTGTCTTTAAAATCTCAGTACCCGGAGCTGGAGCTGGAGCTGAAGCAGCTGGTGTATCATCAAGCTTTTTCTCGGCAAGGGGTGATTCAGACTTTTCAGGCGGGCTCTCAATTTCCAGATTTGGTCTTTCAATGGCCTCAAATTTAGTCCGTAATTTTTCAATGGCATCAAAAAGCTCTTTAACTCTTTCTTCATCTTTCCTGGATGAGTGAACCCATAATGTGATTTAGAAAGAAAATATGAAGCAACTGAAACAAGGTCAAACAGTGGATTTTAAAGGAAATACAAAACCTCGAAATTTTCTCATGTTGAGCATAAAACTGCTGTTTCATGTTATCCACTACACTGAAAGTGGTGATAATCTGAAACAAGGAAACAGAACCATCAATAAGATCCAAAGTCCGGGTATTCAAAAATACAAGCAAATTGAACACCCCAGAGCATTTTTGTCTAGGTAAGAATTGGCACTTGGGCATGCTTCAAGGTAAAAGAAGACAAATAAGTGAACTGCTGGATAAAGAAGACAGTGATCTAAAATTATTCTCAAGTCACATGTATACCTTAGCTTCATAGCTTAAATATTCCTCCTCAAGATTTCTCCTTGGACTTAATAGCTTTGTATCCTCATCATCTCCACTGGAGGCTACCTTCTCTAACCTATCTCCCCAAGAAAATTAAGAAAATAAGAAAAATAAACATGCACACATTTAGGCACATGCTGCAACCTAGATTTTGTTGACTAAGTTTGCTGGTTTTGGGAATACGGAAGGAGCAAAATCTTTGTGGTATTGCACAGTATACGCCACAATTTGGAGTATTTTGTTAGAGTGAAACTTACGCACCCTTAACAACATATTAGATAAACAAGCTTTATGGGATAAAATTAGATATTTGGCCTTTATCTAGTATAAAGCTTATGTACTTTTTAGAGGAATTTCCTTTTCAGACAAGTGCAGTTCACCACTGATCTTTTGTTTATGCTTTGCTTTTGCTTGGAGGATCTGTTCTCACCCCCATCTTCTTGTAACATTAGTTTCAAAAAACTAAATTAAACAAAAAAAAAGGGCAAATACTTCTAAAATAAATATAATTTTATTCATGTGATCACATACTTATTTTGGTTCAAATTTTCCTTACAAATTTAGTGTGTTAAAATTCAAATTCGTTCTTAATTGTAAATAATTTGATTTCTCAAGAAAATTTCCAATCAGCCAAATTCTCATGTAGACATTAGAAATAACACAGAAAGGTTACCTTTGACTTAGATTCTTGAGGTTCACAACGAACGTTGCAATATGGTCGATGGAAGGCTCCAACTCTTTCTGTGAATTACATAACATGTAATATTACACAGGAAAAGCAGGGAAGCAGAAAGGAATCCACCATTTTAAATCCAACATCCAATTCTGTAAAGGAAAATCAATACCTTGTAACCAGCAAGAAGCTGAATGACCAAATTCACAAAATAGTCCTCATGGCTCTCCAATTCATCACTTCAAAAACACAACAATTAGCAACAGTATTAATTCATGATAAATCTCATATAAGAAAATCCACCAACTCAAGTTCAGCAAGTTTAATACATACTTGACCTGCTTCTCGTAAATTTCTGCATTTGACCGCTGCAGAACCCAAGTATCTTCGAGAAAATTAACCCAGGTCTTGATAACATCTGCTTCAACATTACAGGACCTAATTGATTTTGTAAGTTCATCTTCCTGTCAATCAAGGTCAAATGAATACTTAAGACAACTGGGTCAAATGAATACTTCAGAAAACTGTAACTGGGTGCTGAGAATTATTTAAGCAGCAAAGTGGATTAGCATGATAACCCAAACACAAAAGAGAGAACTTCAAAGTTCAAACCTTTGTCTTCAGATGTTCAACTATCTGATTGTTTGCTTCCTCAAACTGATCCCTCTCTTCCCTCACATTCCACAATCGTGCTTGAGCAGAAGCCAAAGATGTATTAACCTACAGGGTGTAAACCAGACATCAATCAATTATAAAATGTCTGTTTCTAAATAAATCAATCATATACAAATAATTATCAATTAAGACCCGGAATGATATAATCTCTCTTACTTTAAGGTGTAACTAGTTGAAATTATAGATGAAGATCAACATTTGAAGACAGAATAGTAAGAGAAGAAAATTCTAGGAAAGGGTCAAAGACTTCAGTTAGAAATTTCAATGGTTTCTAGACTAACAACATGAGAAACCATTCTTCTGCAAGAACTGAGAAAAATACTGAAGCATTGAGAATATAGATAGCAACAAAATACCTTTTTTAATTCAGCTTCAAGTTCTTCCTTTCTCTGTTGGAGTCCTGATATCTCACTTGTCAATTCCTAAAAAAGAAAAGGGCGAGGGAGGAAAAAATCAGCAATCCCTCTACGAAAAAGATGGAACACCTAGTACACACACCAGACCAGAGATAAATTTAATAGAGCTTGCATACTGAAATCCCTTCTATATCTATTGAGTAATGATCAATGATTAACTTCTTTCAATCTAGTGTCACCTAAACAATATAAAACAAAAATATAATACAGGACAAAGTGTATATAAAAACTTCAGATGGTGAAACAAAAATGCTCCTATAAGGATATCCTTCCCTCAAACCAAAATAAAATATTGTCCATACATTATTTAATATTGACAATTTAGACATAAATTACACATTTCAAAGCAAAAACAGACCTAGTCAGTTATGAAGTTTCCTTGTGAAAGATTGTTAATTCCTTGTCAGCCAAAATTTACACAATAAATACAATGCTGCCTTGCTGAACAGAACAGATTACCTTCTCCTTTTCACTAACTTCACCATCTTTAGCCACCCGAACTTTTAATGCCTCCTCTGTTTGTACTCTGTCATTATTTAGTGTAAGAAAAAGAGAGAAGGGGGAGGGGATTGGGTTACTTCCCTGTATCTGAAGCAAAAATATTATACAGCAAAATAAATCCTTCAAAATCACCTGATCTAGAAGCTACAAGATTCTTTGCATGCATTAACAAAAATAACTAAATGAAACATTTCATAATTAACCATCCTGCCTTTCTTGCATAGTTTCATGTCATATTGTCATGCCTAGGAATTCCATTCTCAATTTATAGTTTGATATAACCAGACTAAATGAAATGAGATACAGGGAGAGAGAGCACTAAACAGAAAATTTCATAATACAGAAAGTCTACCTGTTGTCTAAAATACGCTTTTCAGCTTTTGCAGCAGAGTTGGCAAGAGAATCTGTTAAAACCTTTAGCTTATCAACCTACTTGTAGACATGAAAATGATAACACTGTTAGAAACTAGAATATAAAGAAAAAACAGATCTAGACACATTTAAAAATATTATTAGAGAAGATCATCAAAACTGAACATTCCAAAATACCCCAAATGCATGTCCTACTCTGTAGTCCTATACTATTCCCAATACCAAAAGCTAGGAGTAGGACATATAGTCATGTACTTGTGGAAGTATATCACCGGAAGAGAAAATTTCATCCTTTTGTGGATGTCAGCTAAATGGTGACAAAACAAAATACCTACAAGCCACTACCTCTTCAGTTTTCATTCAGAGTTGAGATTATTGATATTTGATAACTAGCAAAGAGCAAGTCTCCATCATCTATCTTAGTTGAATGAAGGTAAACCATTCTAGTTTTAATGCCTGGTAATATATTGTATCTCTATTTTCTAGCTCTCCAACCTCTTTACCTTCCAAACGAAACTATGAAATAGTTGTACCTTTTGGGCATGAACATCAGGAGAGTCTCCATTGGTTAAACCTTTTTTCTTCAGCAATAATCCTTCCAACCTGGAGCATATCCGAATCTGCGCTAGTGCTATTTTTAAAGCCTGCAAAGTGATTGGTTGGTTATACTCCATATTTCAAATTTCAAAACATCGATAAAGTTTCATAAACACAATAAATAGTTGAATATGCTCTTAGGGAGAAAGGAAGAAGGGCAAAGAGCAGAGAATGAAAATCTCCCATTCAACTCAAGAAAGAATCAAGATATTAGAGACAGGTAGCAACTCTTCCTTAAGAAGATAAGTACAAAATACAACAGTGCACTGACTGCATGCCAGCCAAATTGACTAGTATTTGATTACAGGGTAGAGACTAACTCCAAAAAGGCTCAAATTAGCTTCTTCCCCAACATTATATTTTAATAATTGGGGGGGAACTATACTTTACCCCCTATAAATAGAGATCACATACACTTTAGTCCTAAACTAAAACAGTGTGCAACATGATCCCTTAGCCTTCTTACTTGTGTGTGTTAGTCCTTATGAAAATAGTACACATTTAAGAAAGTTTAGGGGGAAAAGATTGCACTCCTTATGAAAGTGCACTAGTTTTCTGTTAATTATGATAGAACACAAACATCAGAAATAAAATAACATACCTCTAGTGTTGCCATTGTTTCCTCAGCAGATTTATAATCAACTTGGTATTCAGTCCCCTGTGAAGTTATCTTATTGAGCTTTTTCTTAAGACTAAATGCTTCAGCATCTATTCTGCAGCCAGAAAGCAACACAAGATTCACAACGAAGACAGCTATATTGCAGCCTACTTTTCCCATTTTACATTATATCATGGGAATTCTTTAAGTTTATGTAGCTTTGATCTTATGTGACACCAGTAGAATGTGACTTTTAACCAGAGAGAAAACCTCGTGATCTGTAGCAGAAATTGTACGACAAAAATGACAACAGGAACAAACCCTTGGTTCATACTGACCTAACAGCTTGAGAATTAATTTTCAACCCAGTAATGGCACCCTGTGCAAACTGAAGTAATTCCTCTCGCTTCACCTGAAAAACGGGCAAAACATATATAATAATGTCATGTAAAGCTGAAAAAAAAAAAAAAAAGCAGAATTGCCTAGAGCAGTATACCTATAAGTGGTGAGAATTGCAAGTAGTTCCAGCAACATTTTGGTACTAGGAATACTTCTATCTATAGATGCAAGTGTAACTATCATACTTACCAATACTTCATCTTGATAGCCTGAAAATGCTGTTGCGAGATCTTGTAAACTGCTTACTATGGCATTATGAACCTCTTTCCCTCCAGTCAGACAGAGCCTATATAAAACAAATTAAACCATGATCAGGCCAATGTTTGGCTGAACTGAAATATAAAAGCGTTACAAAATGTCTCACACAAATATGCACCAAAGGGCTTGAAATCTAGGAACAGAAGGATTCAATCAAATTAAATTAAATGTCATATGTATAGCCATATAAATACTCGCATCAAACATGCCGAATAAGAATTTTCATGCAGGTAAAACAGCAAATATATGCTAAGAATTGCAAATCACCATGAGCCATTTGAAACAGGCAAACTCACCCAAACATTTCCAGGAGAAGGGAAACCTCTTCCTCATTAGGAGCTTCGATAATCTGAGGAATAGAAAAGAGTTAACCCTGCGGTTAACCTCCATCATCAGCAATTAAAAGACTGACATATGCAGGATGATCTTCTTTTACCATTGTAATGATAGTATGAAACACTAGTAGAATTAGAACAATAAAGCTGAAATAACTATACATCAAAAGAGAAAACAAACAAGCAAGGGTTTATGTTTTACTAGATGGAAATATCATTGATAAAAGTTTACAAGAAGTTACTAACTCTTAACAACATTAACATACCAGAAGGAATTTCAGCATTAGTGTACCTAATAATGACATCAATTATCATACCATTGATAATGTTATACCCTCCAATGCCTGACTTTGAAGAAAAACATCACGGAAATTTAACGGTTCACCTCCAAAATCACTATCATAATAAAGAACCTGAAAAAACCAAAAGTATGAAAAACACAAACAACAAAGTGAGAGAATGTTAAATCAAGATGTTCACTATTTCGAGGATTACATCAATAACTGAAAAACTTACACATCAACATTGGGAAATAATAATAATAATAATAATAATAATAATAATAATAATAATAATACCCTGAACACAGATATCATTACATCAACAATATAGAAACACTGATACATAATGGCTCCTCAGCTAAGCTAACAAGTAATAAACAAGTACACAACACTTCAGTAAATCTAATATAAGGCATCACACTGTCGAAAATGAAAATAAAAAATAAACTCTGAAACATGGAATTCGGAAGCAGTGAAATAGGGTAGAACAGCCACCCCAGCACTCTGCTCTAATATAATGCAACACAGAAATGACAGGCTCATTCTATAATTAAACTGAGAGAAAGACAAGCCAACAACCAAAGAATCCTGTTATGACCAAAAACAGGGAAGGATTAACCACAGTTTTTCTACTGACAATATCATCTAAAATACAAATAACAAGAACTTCTTAAATAGATTGTCAGTGCTAAGCAGACTAAAAGTATAACGAAATGATTTCCTAAAACTTGGGTAGGTATTATATCCCAAAATCATGTATACCAAACTAGAATGTTCAGATGCAAGGCAAGGAACGAAGGCTTTCTTACCAGAGATGGTTTCCTTGGGTTATCTTTTAACTCTTCAACACCAAGGTGATGCTCAAAAGTCTTCTCTTTACCTTCATCCGCAGCTCGAGACAATTTATCAACGTCTTTAAGCACAACAACCCATCTTCTAAGCAACTCCACTCTTTCAGGTCCCCTGTAGGTGATAGCAGCTTCTTCCAATCTCTTAATTGTCTGCGCAACACTTCTATAATTCCGAGCAGCCTATGCATACACACAAGTACACAACATGAAATCAGTATCCTCATCATTCTCATCACCTCACGTCAGAACACTTCAGTTACAATTTAATTTAGCTCCAAAACAGTAACTTTACAACAATTCATTCATTTAATTACAAATGGGGAAAAACAAGTACCAGTTTAGAAGATACGTAAAACAAACAGCTGAGACGAATAAAAAGGAGGTCAATAAGTCACTAGAAACATGAAGGGGACACAAATTTTGACCTAGTTGGGAATTAGGGTAGCAATCACAGGCGAAATTGAAAGTAATACAGAAAGAGGGGAGAGTGAAGTTACAATGCGATCCTGAAGGATTTTGGCGCCCTCGGCGACGGCTTGGCCGGCGTGTTGTACGACGGTGTCGGCATAGTTCCTGACGGCGCGAGTGAGGTTGGTGTTGTTCCCAACCTCCACTGCTTTGGTCATCGCAGATCTCAGCCACGACATCTTCTATCACTGTCACTCCCTTTAATTTCACAGTTCAGATTACGAATGCCAACACTCAACACAGAAATGCATGCACCAAATTTAGGGTTTGAATAGTTGGTACGTCGTGACGATAACAAGAATAAGGTGGTTTTGGAAATTGGAATCGATACAGAACCAGCATGTGTCTAAAGCTTCAGTTTTTGGATTTCGAGACGATGAAGACGTCAAATCTCTACGTACGACGCCGTTCGATTGTCGTTTTTCAGTTTTCAATGTGTATGTATACGACTATACGTATACGTACGTATATTCCAAAGCATAAGTTAATGGGCTTCGGAAATAGAATAGCCTGTTTATCGTATGGGCTAATATGGTTGGGCTTTCTGCTCATTTCTCCAACCGAACAAAAATGAAGTGCACAAAAAAAAAAAAAGAAATATCTGCAAATATCACAAACCCGGGGGGAGGGGGTTAATAAGTATATTATTTTATTTATTAAATTTGTATTAAAATAATAAATATGTAATTAGTCAAAATGACTAATATCTTTTGTTGTTGTACGAAATGATAAATATCTTATGTCTTAATTAAAAGATCTTGTTTGAGCCTTAGAAATAATGATGAAAAATATTTTAGAAAAAGAAATGTGTATAACTATTTTATATCTGGATTATTCTCCACGTACAAGCGTTTTCTATACAAATCATATAAGTCATTTATATTCACGCTATTTTCACTTTTTTTTTTGTCTCTTTTTCTTCTTCTTCTTTCTTGGTGCTTCCTCTTCCTCCTCTTCTTCTTCTTCTTTTTCTTCTTCTTTCTCCGTGTCTCTTATTCCTCTTTTTCGTAATTTTTTTAAATCGTTATCTCGTTATCGTCATCATCAATACCACCTCTTCCTCCTTCTTTTTTTATTGAAATTTCTTCTCCTCTTTTCGTTTTCTCTTTCTCCTTCATCAAAATCACCAGAAAAAACGAAGAAACATTATTCAAGGTACTGTTTTACTGTTCTTCTAAATTTTTTTTCTAGATTGTCTCTGCTATGTGCCTCATCTTTAACCAGCAAAACATTAAAAGATTTCAAGAAGAAATATACTGTCTCCCTCCTATATTGGGTGTATTTCTTAAATCCTTTGGGTATATTTCTTAAATCCTTTGGATGTATTTCTGTAATCTTTTAGGTGTATTTTTGTAATCGTTTGATTTATTTCTGTAACTGTTTGGGTGGATTTCTGTAATCCTTTGGATGTATTTTTGTAATCGTTTGAGAGCATTTTTGTAATCGTTCGGGTGTATTTCTGAAGTTCCATCGTCTTCAAAACAATTTCAAAACTTGATTTCAGAAACCACGAAAATCGAAAAAAATAAAAGGAGATCGAAGGCAGAGAGAACGCACGAAGGAGATCGAACAAATTTGACAAAAAACTCGAAAAAGGAAACGAAGATGAAACACGCGAAGATGGTTCAGTGAAGTGCGTATTAGATTTGACCTAACTTATAAAATTTGTAGGCCAAAATAACTTGTATGTGTAGCACTCCTCTTTATATCTTTATTTTAATTATGTGACATTTTATTTTGAATTAAAGTTTTGATAGCATGTAATGATTGAGATCGAAACGACGTAGTTTGGAGATAGCAGAATGATTAAGTAATGGAGCATTATAATTTGACAAATTCTACGATTACAAAACAAATAGAAAGAGATTGTGTCATATATGCGTAGTCATAGTCATAGCCAAGGAACTTCACATGTTTTGAATTTTTGATGTTCATATATAGATCATTGTTCAATACAGTCCAATAATAAGACTACTAGTAAACCAAACTAGACCGGCAAGACCGTTTACCCAATATGGGGCATGAACAGAGATGGTTGTATGATTTGGAATAATAAAATTTCTAATAATGCAAAAATAGAAGATTAGTGATATCGTTTTAAAAATGTAATGATGACTGCCAGTTAGGTGGGTAGGTATAGAATAACTTATACCAATAAATTATAAATCAAATGACATAATATTTTTATACTTATTTAGAGATCATGAATTTAAGTCTTATTTTTATCTTTAGAATAAAAACACTTTTTATTATAATATATAAGTATAAAAATAACCTAATTGTTTTAGTTTATTACGTTATTATTTGATTTGTTATACGAATTAATATTTAGTAAAGCAACTTAATAGTCAAGCTAAACTAAATTACTTTTCATTGTATTTAATTTAATTAAAAGACAAGTTTTTATAAAATATTTTAATAATTTATTCTTTCTAGTTTTAATCTTTATAAAAAATTATTTAATCCAATAATTTTTAAAATAATCTACTTCAATTTCACTGTTAAATTATTTTATTATAATAATATTAGAAAAACAATAATTTAAATCACTGTATTTAATTTAATATTTGCAAAAAAAAATTAAAATTAGTATGTTTATTATTTGTTAAATATTTTTATTTTATTAAATATTAATGTGATAAATTAAATAAACTGATCTTATCTCGTTGCATAATGTAATAATAAATATAAAAGTGAAAAACCACTTCTTTCTGTATTTAAATTAATAACTAAAAATTATTAAATAATAATTTAATCAAATTTATTAAATTATTTAACCATTCTTAAATATAAACACGTAAATTTTGAGCATTTCTCACATATATATATATATGGTATAAACATATTCTATACGCCAAATACCAACTGGGTAAAACAAGAAAATTGTAGCTTGCCAGTTAAGACATCTTTAATTTATAGTTTGAGTATGGCGGCGGAACCATCCATCACGGCAATACAGTTCGAGAACCTTGTCTTCCCGGCGGTGGTTACTCCTCCTGGCTCCTCTAAGTCTTATTTCCTCGCCGGCGCAGGTATTATTATAATCTATTATACGTTCCTTGAAGGAAGTTTATCCTTTATATTATAGTATGAAGAACAAATTAACTAATAATTAATTGTCATAATGAATTAAAAAGTAATAATCTAGATTAAATAGTTTATTGGTTGGTGATGAATGAGTAGGGGAGAGAGGATTGACGATTGATGGAAAGTTCATAAAGTTCACCGGAATCGGAGTATACTTGGAGGACAAAGCGGTGCCATCACTCGCCGGAAAGTGGAAGGACAAGTCCTCCCAACAATTGCTCCAAACCCTTCACTTCTACAGAGATATCATTTCCGGTATGCTTAAATACATAATCAAAGTAAGAGTCAAATTATCTTTATGAAAAAGCCTAAAATATCAGCAGATTTTGATATTGTGGTTTTTAGCTATCAATTAATTATTAATGATATTTTTAAGAGAAAATTTTACTCTACTCTTCTGTGAGATGTTAAAATAATATTTTTCTCTCTTTTATTTTATAAATGTATATTTCCTTTCTTTCTAACTTTTAAAAAACCTTATCTTTAATCCATTTTAAACTTTTTGTATTAACTAATGTTAACTTTATTATTTTTTAAAAAAAAATAAATTATTTTTTAAAAAAATATCCATTAATAAAAATTTTATTTTTTATTATTATATTTTTTTATTAAAATATTTTTTAATAAATTATTTTTTATTGATTAAATTGTATTTTTTAAAAAATTTAATAATTATATTATTTTTTTTCTAAAATATCCTTTAATAATTTTTTAATTATTAAATTATAATTTTACCAAAATTTTCGTTAACGATTTTTTTATATTTTACTATTAATTTTTTATATCTGTATATATATTATTTTAACATTAAATAAAAAATTTTAGTAAGATTATTTTTCAATATCAATATATATTAATTGTTATATATATTAATAGTGGTAAAATTTTTTTATTTAATGTTAAAATAATATATATTAATATCAAAAAATTAATAGTAAAATATAAAAATAATTATTCATAAAAATTTTGGTAAAATCAAAATTTAATAATTAAAAAATTGTTGAAGGATAGATATCTTAAAAAAAAATAATTTAATTATTAATTTTTTTAAAAGTATTTTAATAAAAATACAATTTAATCAATAAAAAATAATTTATTAAAGGGTATTTTGGTAAGTAAAATTTAATGATAAAAAATAAAAATTTTTGTTAATGGATATTTTTTCAAAAAATAATTTATTTTTTTTTTAAAATGGATAAAGTTAACACAAAAAGTTTAAAATGGATTAAAGAAGAGGTTTTTTAAAAGTTAGAAGAGAGGAGAATGTACATTTATAAAATAGAGGGGAGGGGAGTGTCATTTTAACATCTCACAGGGGAGGGAAGTGGAATTTTTCCTATTTTTAATGGTGTGAAATTATATATAATAGTATAAAATTATTTAATTTTTTTTAATAGTTAAGTGGTGACCAAAATTTAACAAAAGTGGTGGTCTTTAACACTCCTCTATTTTTATTTACGCATGTACCCGTAATGGAAAGTTTGAGTTAAAACGCCATGTTTACTGTCTTTAATTTAGATTCATCAGTTTTTATTCGTGATGAAATTGCTTATTAAACGTTGAAAAATCATATTGATAGGATTAAAAGGCGTCATCAAATATATTGCGTATACGTAAACTATTTTGGATTGCACTTTTATTTACAAGTGGGACAAAATTAAGGCCAACTAAAGCATGCTAACTAAATATGAGAAATGCAATAAATAACATATAAGACGAACCAAAAACTAGTGATTAATTATTATATATTTATATATAAAAACATATATTTTTATATTTTAACGTATATTTTATGTAAATATTTAATTTAATAATTAATTTTTATTATAGTAATGACATAATTTTAAATAATATTATCAATCATATTACATATATATAAAAAAATTAGTTAATAACAATATAATATATATAAATATATATATCAAAAACATTTATTGTACTATAAATAAATTTGATTAAATATTTTAATGATTAATTATTTAATTAAAAATTACAAATTTTAGAGACTATTATTTTTTAGTAATTTTGTCTATTATTTTATCAGTATAAATATTAAATTATTTTTAATAAATAAATTTTATAAATTTATGTATATAAATTTTAAAAAATATAAATATAAATTATATTTTTTTCTGTATAAATATTTTTAAATATAAATACAAATTATTAATTTAAAATAATAATATTTATTGGCGACGTAACTAGTTAATTAGTATGTAGTAATTTTTTGCATAAACTTAATTTAACAAATCGGTTCCGCTATGTTATAACATATCTGCCAACTTCTGCCAACTTTTATTTATAATTGTGTTTCATAGAAGTGTGTTCATGAATGTGTCTAATAAAAATATTTTTTTTATAATTATATTTAATAGAAATGTCTTTATAGATATATTTTTTAGATGTATTTCTTTATATATATATTTAAAATATATTAATTATTAGACACATTTACGAACACACTCCCATAAAACACAAATATAATATGTTAGTACCTATACTTTTCCTTAACAAATTGTTTATTTCCAGGGCCGTTTGAGAAACTGATTAGAGGATCGAAGATCCTGGCACTGAGTGGAGTGGAGTATTCAAGGAAGGTGATGGAGAATTGTGTGGCACACATGAAATCCGTTGGGACTTATGGCGACGCAGAAGCTGAAGCCATTCAACAATTTGCTGAAGCCTTCAAGAACGTCAACTTCAAACCTGGTGCCTCCGTCTTCTACCGCCAATCACCACTTGGACACTTGGGCCTTAGTTTCTCCCAAGATGGCAACATACCGGAAAAAGAGGCGGCGGTTATTGAGAACAAGCCATTGTCATCGGCGGTGTTGGAGACCATGATTGGAGAGCACGCCGTTTCTCCTGATTTGAAACGCAGCTTGGCTGCAAGATTACCTGCCGTTTTGCAACAGGGTATTATCGTCACACCACCACAACATAACTAATTAAATCGGGGCAGAATTAAATAAAATATTAGTAGAGGCCAAAAAATATTTATACAATAAATTAAAATTAAAATAAAATTTTAAAAAAATTAAACTAAAATTTATATATAATTTATATGTATAAAATTAAAATTAGGGGACTATTATCCTCCTTTTCTATCATCTCGTTCCATCTTTGAATTAAATTATATATATTAAGTTTTTGCTCAAATAAAAATAATTGAAATGTTAATCACCATTTTAATTATTCTTGTAACTTTTGCCATCAGCCTCGCTTTTAATTTAATTCATCTACCCAGTTGTGTTCCTCCAAATTTAGGAAAATAAAACACTGTTCAGCTTGTTGACTGAAAAATAAATTGGAAGTTATAGTTTATTGTGGTTAATTTGTGGATTTTTTTTTTCTTTTCAAAATTTATGATTTTATATGAATTTTTTTAGGTGATGATCAATAGATCGTTGACCATTATATAATTAGATTAACATTCATACCTTCGTTTAAATAATAAGTTAAAAATGAAAAAAAAAGAAAAAATATAGTAAATAAGTCTAGTGATTACATATTAACCAAAAATTATTTATCTCGTATTATATAAATTTGATAATAAAAATAAAAGTAAATGACCACCTTAGTCTTTAAAAGATTAGTTTTTGATAAAAGTAAATTGATATTTTGACTTTGAAAAGATTATTTTTATTTGGTAAATATAATGCATTTTTTCATAAGTGACAAAAACCCATATATATTAATTGATTCAATTTTTTGTTCCAACGTTGAGAAATTACATAAAAATTGAGAAACAGCTCTATATCTAGGACCTTTTTATTAATTATTAGAGTATTATTAAGTGTTTAATAATTTAGTTTCAATTGGTTATTTGATGATTTTAGTTTTTTTTTTTTTTGTCATAGATTAGATCATTCTAATTTTAGGTTACACACCCACACACACTAACATAATTACCAACCACTACTAGAATTCGAACTTGTGTGGTTTTGGTTCAATTCCTCACCAATTAAATTTTAGCTCTTAGGATTCAATTTCAAGCTTCCAATATCCAATAAGTTAATTCCAATTTAACAAGATATACAATCTAATTCATACAATATTACAATAATCAACATTGAACTCACTAGATCACCAATTTATAACGGTTAGAATTTCTTTACCGTTACGCACGAATCAAATGGACAAAATCCAGTGATTATCCACCGCTAGAGTACCCTTAAATCATCAAAATCACAAAATCTCTCGATTACCAAAATCCAAATTACGAACTGAAAAGGGAAGAACTGGGTAAGAAAACGTCATTTCCTTACCAAATTGTTTGGTGAATTTCATAGAGAATTTCGAGATAAACGCATGGCTACTAATGGCTCGTCAATCAAAATTCTGGGTTGAAAGTTATGTGGAACGAAAAATTGAGGGCAAGAATTTTGCTCTTTTCTTCTTCTTCCTTGGCGTGAAACTCATTTTGTGAAAGGAAGAAGGTTGAAAGCCTCGTTTATATGTTGGACCTTCGGTTCTTGAGTCCGGTCCAATCGGTTCGACTTGTTAGTCCAATTTTGAGCTAAAATTTTTAAAATTAATATCAAAATTCATATTTTAATTATTTCTACTTCATTTAACTATAAAATTTAATTTTTAATTTTTAAAAATAATAATTAATTTATTATCTAATTCTTCATTAATTATTCGAGATTTACAAGGAAGATGTTGAGGAAGTGGTTAAAAAAGTGTGAAGGAACTGGTGTATGTACACCATTAGGTGCTTCAGTATAGCAGGTTTTTCTTCCTCATCCACTTTCTTTTCTTCTTCTTTTGAAGATCGGTCTCTCTTTCTCTTTCTCTTTCTCAACCAAGTAGATAGTTGTTCTACGATGGCAATTATGAAATCAACCCCATCTCTCTCTTTCCTTAACCAAATAGATAGTTACTTTACGATGGTAATTACGAAACTAACCATGGAGAGAATTTCTTTCTGAGAAAAATTGCACTGGTGAGACTAGTGTCATAGACAAAGAGAAAGACAAGAGCCTCTGTTTATGGTGTAGAAAAATAAAAGAGAAGTTGGCATTCCACACTCAATACGACGTCGTTTTTAGACAAAAGAGGCACCAAATTCGATACATCATTTTGTACGTGTCAACATGTAATAATAAGTTCATGTCAACATTTTAATCACGTCTCATTGACGAAAAATGATTCAAAGATTATTTTGAGTTTTAGAGTGCAAGTTCATGAACGAAATTGAATAATTATTAATTTCAAAAATTATTTTAAAATTCGAGTGAAAATTGAATAACTACTAATTTCAGGAATTACTTTGAGATTCGAGTGCAAATTCAAAAATCAAACTGAGACTTAACTATAACTAATTTATACACAAGACAACCTAAACAAAAAATTTACTTATTTTGTTATTAATTTACTTGTGCACTAAAGCACCAAGGAATCCTTTACTACAAAGTAGGGTCGTTAAAATAGACCAAATTCATCAGGCCAGCTCATTTACCTACTTAGATAGACAGATTTTGCCTTTAAAATTAAACCCTTTAAATTTTGGGCTGAGTCCTGTGAACCCAAAAAAAATTACGGGTTAAACAAGCTAGTCCGCGGACTAAGTGGGTGGATCGTTTATTTTTTATTTTTTTTAAAAAAATAACACATTTAGCTGATATTTTTTCTGATTCGACCCGAAAATTCGACCAATTAACTAAAAAATATTATTTGTTTAAGATTTTTAACCTAAAATTAATATTTGTTGTCAAAATATTTTTTTTAAAAATAAAATTAAAAAATAAATAGACTAGCCCGTTTAACCCATTAAATTGATTATAAATAATTTAAGTTAAAAAATTATAATTTACAAATAAAGCAAATTTAAACAGTCCAATCTATTTAATTAATGGACTTAACGGATTAGGCCTAAATAAATTGGGCTAATCCATTTAACAGTCCTACCACAAAATGCACTTTATTGTTTACTTTTTAAAGATAGAAGAAAAAGAAAATGTAATAAATCATGATTTCTCTCTATGGTGGTGGTAGCTGAGATAGATAGACTGCCTACTTCCCCGAACACATGGCAATAACATTGACCTCCTACGTAAAGGACTACAGTTTAATTAGATATGCCCATTCAAATATTTTATTTAGTCTATTTTAAATATTCAAACTGACCTCTTAGCTAAATTAAAATAAATCTAATTAAATCTGATTGCATTGGTCGAAGGTATAATTAATGAATAGATTTTGTGAATTTTATATAATACATTAATAAAGTTTTATTTTAAAGATTAAATTTAATAAATATTATATAATATTTATAGAATGTAATTTCAAATTATGTTGAATTTATTAAAAATATGACTTTATCTAAATATTATTAACGTGTCTTAATTAAAAAAAAAAATTTTTCAGTGACATTTCAAAATTAATTTTAATACCAAAAAGATAGTGTTCATACTCTGACCCAATAATAAAGGCTCAGGTCTAAACGAAAGGCCTAGTCCAGAGGATTGAGCCTTGCTGAGCACCGACCTTCGTACTAAGAAGTCGGTCTCGACTATGATTTGCTCTAAAGAAGTCGGGACGGAGAATAGTTGGCAGATTAACATCAATTCAAATGAGTAACTACTCCTAAAATCTCTCTAACCACTTCCACGAGCCATATCTTAACCTCCCTAAGATAATGGGACGGTTAACACCCTAAAAATATGGCACTACTCCAACGGTGGTTATTGGTTCACACTATAAATACCCTGACACTCTTCAGGTATCTCTAAGCCCAATACATTCTAAACCTGCTCACACCCTTGCTAACTTAGGCATCGGAGTGTCTTTGCAGGTACCACCCCTCATTCACTCACGCACACAAGTCGGAAGGAGGTTCCAGCGTGCAAACCTGCTCAGAAGTTACCATCCGCAGACGATTGGGCCGGCCAAATACAGTCCAATCCATTAATCTCCGGTTACACACCGTAACAGATAGAATATGAGACTAAAGGGATAATAAATATGTATCGTCTAATTGCAAAAGTAAAATAAATTAGGATTAATATTAAGGTTTTAGAAATCAAAGGATTAATATTAAGGTGTTACGGTGGGTAACCGGAGATTAATGGATTGGGCTGTATTTGGCCAGCCCAATCGTCTGCGGATGGTAACTTCCGAGCAGGTTTGCACGCTGGAACCTCCTTCCGACTTGTGTGCGTGAGTGAATGGGGGGTGGTACCTGCAAAGACACTCTGATGCCTAAGTTAGCAAGGGTGTGAGCAGGTTTAGAATGTATTGGGCTTAGAGATACCTGAAGAGTGTCAGTGTATTTATAGTGTGAACCAATAACCACCGTTAGAGTAGTGCCATATTTTTAGGGTGTTAACCGTCCCATTATCTTAGGGAGGTTAAGATATGGCTCGTGGAAGTGGTTAGAGAGATTTTAGGGGCAGTTACTGATGAGCGGATAATTTGTACCCTTTTTGGCATTGTTTTTAGTATGTTTTTAGTAGTTTTAGTTAAGTTCTTAGTATATTTTTATTAGTTTTTAGTTAAAATTCACTTTTCTGGACTTTACTATGAGTTTGTGTATTTTTCTGTGATTTCAGGTATATTCTGGCTGAAATTGAGGGACCTGAGCAAAAATCTGATTCAGAGACTGAAAAGGACTGCAGATGCTGTTGGATTCTGACCTCCCTGCACTCGAAGTGGATTTTCTGGAGCTACAGAAGCCCAATTGGCGCGCTCTCAACGGCGTTGGAAAGTAGACATCCTGGGCTTTCCAGCAATATATGATAGTCCATACTTTGCCCAATATTTGATGGTTCAAACCGGCGTTCAAAGTCACCCTCAGGAATTCCAGCGTTAAACGCCGGAACTGGCACCTAAATGGGAGTTAAACGCCCAAACTGGCACCAAAGCTGGCGTTAACTCCAAGGAGAGTCTCTACACGAAAATGCTTCATTTTCTCAGCCCAAGCACACACCAAGTGGGCCCGGAAGTGGATTTTTATGTCATTTACTCATCTCTGTACACCTTAGGCTACTAGTTTTCTATAAGTAGGACCTTTTACTATTGTATTTGAAATCTTGGGATTATTTTAGATCCTTTGATCATCTTTGGACATCTAGTTCTTAGATCATTGGGAGGCTGGCCTCACGGCCATGCCTAGACCTTGTTCTTATGTATTTTCAACGGTGGAGTTTCTACACACCATAGATTAAGGTGTGGAGCTCTGCTGTACCTCGAGTATTAATGCAATTACTATTGTTCTTCTATTCAATTCCGCTTGTTCTTTGTCCAAGATATCACTTGTTCTTCAACTTGATGAATGTGATGATCCGTGACACTCATCATCATTCTCACCTATGAACAAGGTGACTGACAACCACTTTTGTTCTACAAGCAACCAAGGCTCTAGTGAATATCTCTTGGATTCTTTAACCGGAATCTTCGTGGTATAGGCAAGAACTGATGGCGGCATTCAAGAGAATCCGGAAGGTCTAAACCTTGTCTGTGGTATTTTGAGTAGGATTCAATGATTGAATGACTGTGACGTGCTTCAAACTCCTAGCAGGCGGGGCGTTAGTGACAGACGCAAAAGGATCGATGGATTTTATTCCGGCCTGACCGAGAACCGACAGCTGATTAGCCATATGCTGTGACAGAGCATAGGAACATTTTCACTGAGAGGATGGGAGGTAGCCACTGACAACGGTGAAACCCTACATAAGCTTGCCATGGAAAGGAGTAAGAAGGATTGGATGAAGACAGTAGGAAAGCAGAGAGACGGAAGGGAAGGCATCTTCATACGCTTATCTGAAGCTCTTACCAATGATATACATAAGTATCTCTATCTTTATCTTTATGCTTTATTCGTTTATCACTATACCCATTTGAGTCTGCCTGACTGAGATTTACAAGGTGACCATAGCTTGCTTCATACCAACAATCTCCGTGGGATCGACCCTTACTCGCGTAAGGTATTACTTGGACGACCCAGTGCACTTGCTGGTTAGTTGTGCGAAGTTGTAGTGATCACAATTTCGCGCACCAAGTTTTTGGCGCCGTTGCCGGGGATTGTTTTGTGTATGGACAACTGACGGTTCATCTTGTTGCTTAGATTAGGTAATTTTCTTCAGAGTTCTTAAGAATGAATTCTAGTGTTTCAAGGTGATGTTCTTATCATCACTAAAGCTGATTGATCTTCATCAATTTAGCTCTTGAATGCAATGTCCTGCTGAAGCTTGGCTAGCCATGTCTAATTCCTTTAGACTGAAGCTTTAGACTAACATTGCATGATTCCTGGAATTCTCATTAAGAATTTTGATACCTTTATTTTCTTTTCCATATAATTTTCGAAAAAGCACAAAAAAATTACAAAATCATAAAAACCAAAAAAAAATTTTATGTTTCTTGTTTGAGTCTAGTGTCTCATCTTAAGTTTGGTGTCAATTGCATGCATTCATTCATGTGTCTTAAGGATCTTCAAGTAATTCTTGATTATTTCTTCTTCTGATCTTTGAATTCTCTTGACTTGAGTGTTTTGTGTGTCTCATATGCATTCTCATTAGTGTCAGTAGTATACAAACTGCTAAGTTTGGTGTCTTGCATGCATTGTTATTTGATTTTAGTTGCATTTTGATTATTAAAAATCCAAAAATATTTTTTTTAATTTGTGTCTTCTCAAGTCAATAATACAGAGAATTGAAGATTCAGAACATACAGCAGAGGAATTGCACAGAAAAAGCTGGGCGTTCAAAACGCCCAGTGAAGAAGGACAGACTGGCGTTTAAACGCCAGCCAGGGTACCTGGTTGGGCGTTTAACGCCCAAAAGGGTATAGTTTTGGGTGTTAAACGCCAGAATGTGCACCATTCTGGGCGTTTAACGCCAGGATGGTACAAGGGGGAGGATTTTGTTTTCAAATCAATTTTTTTCTCAAGTTTTCAAAGTTTTTCAAAATCAAATCTTTTTCAAATCATATCTTTTTCAGTCAAATGTTTTCAAAATCAATTTCTTTCTTTTTTTAAAAATACTTGCTAACAATTAATGATTTGATTGAACATTTCAAGTATGTTGCCTTTTCTGTTGAGAGAGGTTTAATGTTTGAATCATATCTTTTCTTGTTAGGCAAGTTATTAATCTTTTAAAATCAAATCTTTTTAAAATTGTTTTCAAATCATATCTTTTCAATCACATATTTTTAAAACCAATCATATCTTCTTAACCACATCTTTTTTAAAATAGTTTTCAATCATATCTTTTTGATTTCTAATTTCAAAATCTTTTTCAAAAATCACTTGATTTCTTTCCCACTTTTATTTTCGAAAATCAATTAAGTGTTTTTCAAAATGTTTTCAAAAATCTCTTACTCAAATTTTCGAAAATTACTTCCCTTCTTCTCACATCCTTCCATTTATGGACTAACACTATCCCTTAAATGCAAAATTCGAACTCTATCTCACTAAGTTCGAAATCTTCTACCTCTTTCTTCTATTTTTCTTTTCCTCTGACACCTCAAGGAATCTCTATACTGTGACATAGAGGATTCCACATTTTCTTGTTCTCTTCTCTTTCATATGAGCAGGAACAAAGACAAAGGCATTC
This sequence comes from Arachis stenosperma, assembly GCF_014773155.1. NCBI lineage: Eukaryota > Viridiplantae > Streptophyta > Magnoliopsida > Fabales > Fabaceae > Arachis > Arachis stenosperma. The sequence goes on from NC_080385.1 coordinate 159,642,113, forward strand.
TTGTTGAAGCTGACCCTGAACCTGAAAGGACCTTGAAGCGAAAACTAAGAGAAGCTAAGGCACAACTCTCTGTAGAGGACCTGACCGAATTCTTCAAAGAAGAAGAACCCATGGCAGCCGAAAACAACAACAATGCCAACAATGCAAGGAAGGTGTTGGGTGACTTTACTGCACCTACTCCCGACTTCTATGGGAGAAGCATCTCTATCCCTGCCATTGGAGCAAACAACTTTGAGCTTAAGCCTCAATTAGTTTCTCTAATGCAACAGAATTGCAAGTTCCATGGACTTCCATTGGAAGATCCTCATCAGTTTTTAGCTGAATTCTTGCAAATCTGTGACACATTCAAGACTAATGGGGTTGACCCTGAGGTCTACAGACTGATGCTATTCCCTTTTGCTGTAAGAGACAGAGCTAGAATATGGTTGGACTCTCAACCTAAAGAAAGCCTGGACTCTTGGGAAAAGCTAGTCAATGCCTTCTTGGCAAAGTTCTTTCCACCTCAAAAATTGAGTAAGCTTAGAGTGGAAGTCCAAACCTTCAGACAGAAGGATGGAGAATCCCTCTATGAAACTTGGGAAAGATACAAACAATTGATCAGAAAATGTCCATCTGACATGCTTTCTGAATGGAGCATCATAGGTATTTTCTATGATGGTCTCTCTGAACTATCCAAGATGTCTTTGGATAGTTCTGCTGGAGGATCTCTTCATTTGAAGAAGACGCCTACAGAAGCTCAAGAGCTAATTGAAATGGTTGCAAATAACCAATTCATGTACACTTCTGAAAGGAATCCTGTGAACAATGGGACTAATCAGAAGAAAGGAGTTCTTGAGATTGATACTCTGAATGCCATTTTGGCTCAGAACAAGATATTGACTCAACAAGTCAATTTGATTTCTCAAAGTCTGTCTGGAATGCAAAATGCACCAAGCAGTACTAAGGATGCTTCATCTGAAGAAGAAGCCTATGATCCTGAGAACCCTTCAATGGAAGAGGTGAATTACTTAGGAGAACCCTATGGAAACACCTATAATTCTTCATGGAGAAATCATCCAAATTTCTCATGGAAGAATCAAGAGAAACCTCAACAAGGTTTCAATAACAATAATGGTGGAAGAAACAGGTTTAGCAATGGCAAGCCTTTTCCATCATCTTCTCAGCAACAGACAGAGAATTCTAAGCAGAGCCCCTCTGACTTAGCAACCATGGTCTCTGATCTAATCAAAACCACTCAAAGTTTCATGACTGAAACAAGGTCCTCCATTAGGAATTTGGAGGCACAAGTGGGACAGCTGAGCAAGAAAGTTACTGAACTCCCTCCAAGTACTCTTCCAAGCAATACAGAAGAAAATCCAAAAGGAGAGTGCAAGGTCATCAACATGGCCAAATGTGGAGAGGAAGAAGAGGCAGTGAACGCCACTGAGGAAGACCTCAATGGGCGTGCACTGACCTCCGATGGGTTCCCTAATAAGGAACCATGGGAATCTGAGGTTCAAAATGAGACCATAGAGATTCCATTGGACTTACTTCTGCCATTCATGAGCTTTGATGAGTATTCTTCCTCTGAAGAGGATGAGTATGTCACTGAAGAGCAAGTTGCTAAATACCTTGGAGCAATCATGAAGCTAAATGACAAGTTGTTTGGAAATGAGACTTGGGAGGATGAACCCCCTTTGCTCACCAAAGAACTGGATGACTTGTCTAGGCAGAAATTACCTCAAAAGAGACAAGATCCTGGGAAGTTTTCAATACCTTGTACCATAGGCACCATGACCTTCAAGAAGGCTCTGTGTGACTTAGGGTCAAGTGTAAACCTCATGCCTCTCTCTGTAATGGAGAAGCTGGGGATCTTTGAGGTACAAGCTGCAAGAATCTCACTAGAGATGGCAGACAACTCAAGAAAACAAGCTTATGGACTTGTAGAGAATGTTTTGGTTAAAATTGAAGACCATTACATCCCTACTGATTTCATAGTCCTAGAAACTGGGAAGTGCATGGATGAAAACATCATCCTTGGCAGACCCTTCCTAGCCACAGCAAAGGCTGTAATTGATATTGATGGAGGTGAACTGATCATTCAAGTGAATGAAGAATCCTTTGTGTTTAAGGCTCAAGGATACCCCTCTGTCACCATGGAGAGGAAGCATGAAGAGCTTCTCTCAAATCAGAGACAAGCAGAGCCCCCACAGTCAAACTCTAAGTTTGGTGTTGGGAGGCCACAACCAAACTCTAAGTTTGGTGTTGAACCCCCACATTCAAATTATAAGTTTGGTGTTGGGAGGTTCCAACATTGCTCTGAGTATCTGTGAGGCTCCATGAGAGCCATCTGTCAAGCTACTAACATTAAAGAAGCGCTTGTTGGGAGGCAATCCAATATTATATTTTATATATTTTCTTTTGTTATTTTATGTTTTTTGTAGGTTGATGATCATAAGAAGTCACAAAATCCATTGAAAAAGCAAAAACAAAATGAAAAAACAGGAAGAAAAACAGCACACCCTGGAGGAAGAACCCACTGGCGTTTAAACGCCAGTGAGGCTAGCAGTTGGGCGTTTAACGCCCAGTCTGGCACCATTCTGGGCGTTTAACGCCAGAAAGGGGCACCAGACTGGCGTTAAACGCCAGAAAAGGGCAAGAACCTGGCGTTAAACGCCAGGAATGGGCACCAGCCCGGCGTTTAACGCCAGAAATGGCTCAAAACGTGATTTTGAATGCCATTTGGTGCAGGGATGACTTTTCCTTGACACCACAGGATCTGTGGACCCCACAGGATCCCCACCAACCCCACCACTCTCTCTCTTCTTCACCCATTCACCAATCACCTCAATACCTCTTCCCCAAAAACCCCTCACCTATCAAATCCCATCTTTCTCTTCACCACTCACATCCATCCTTCATAAAACCCCACCTACCTCACCCTTCAAATTCAAACCACTTTCCCTCCCAAACCCACCCATAAATGGCCGAACCATCACCCCCACCTCTCCTATATAAACCCTTCTTCACCCCTTCATTTTCACACAACCTAAACACCACTTCTCCCCCTCCTTGGCCGAATACATAAGCCACTCCCTTCTTCCTCATTTCTTCTTCTTCTACTCTCTTCTTTCTTCTTTTGCTCGAGGACAAGCAAACCTTTTAAGTTTGGTGTGGTAAAAGCAGAGCTTTTTGTTTTTCCATAACCATTTATGGCATCTAAGGCCGGAGAAACCTCTAGAAAGAGGAAAGGGAAGGCAAAAGCTTCCACCTCCGAGTCATGGGAGATGGATAGATTCATCTCAAGGGTGCATCAAGACCACTTCTATGAAGTTGTGGCCTTGAAGAAGGTGATCCCTGAGATCCCTTTCAAACTCAAAAAGGGTCAACTTTGATCAAAGGTTGGACCAAGTCCTCATAAACATTTGTGAAGAGGGCGCTCAATGGAAGAAAAGCTCAAGAGGAAAGCCGGTTCAACTGAGAAGGCATGACCTCAAGCCCATCACTAAGAAAAGGATGGAGCAAACAAGAGACCCCTCTCATCATGAAATCCCTGAGATACCTCAAGGGATGCACTTTCCTCCACAAGACTATTGGGAGCAAATTAAACACCTCCTTAGGAGCAACAAAGACAAAGACATTGAGGAGCTCAAGCACTCCATAAGATCTTCAAGAGGAAGAACAAGCCGCCATCACTAAGGTGGACCCGTTCTTCAATCTCCTTGTTCTTTACTTTCTTGTTTTTCGAATTTTATGCTTATGGTTATCTATATTTGTGTCTTATGATCATTAGTGTCTTAGTGTCTATGCCTTAAAGTTATGAATGTCCTATGAATCCATCACCTTTCTTAAAAGAAAACTGTTTTTATTACAAAAGAACAAGAAGTACAGGATTTCGAATTCATCTTTAAAACTAGCTTAATTAGTTTGATGTGGTGACAATACTTTTTGTTTTCTGAATGTATGCTTGAACAGTGCATATGTCTTTTGAATTTGTTGTTCATGAATGTTAAAATTGTTGGCTCTTGAAAGAATGATGAAAAAGGAGACATGTACTGAGGATCTGAAAAATCATAAAAATGATTCTTGAAGCAAGAAAAAGCAGTGAATACAAAAAAAAAAGAAGGAGAAAAACGAAAAAAAGGAGAAAGAGAAAAAGAAAGAAAAAGAAAGAAATAAAGTTGTGATCCAAGGCAAAAAGAGTGTGCTTAAGAACCCTGAACACCTCTAATTGGGGACTCTAGCAAAGCTGAGTCACAATCTAAAAAGGTTCACCCAATTATGTGTCTGTGGCATGTATGTATCCGGTGGTAATACTGGAAGACAGAGTGCTTTGGGCCACGGCCAAGACTCAATAAGTAGCTGTGTTCAAGAATCATCATACTTAACTAGGAGAATCAATAACACTATCTGGATTCTGAGTTCCTAAAGAAGCCAATCATTCTGAATTTCAAAGGATAAAGTGAGATGCCAAAACTGTTCGGAGGCAAAAAGCTACTAGTCCCGCTCATCTAATTTGGAGCTAAGTTTCATTGATAATTTGGAGTCTATAGTATATTCTCTTTTTATCTTATTTGATTTTCAGTTGCTTGAGGACAAGCAACAATTTAAGTTTGGTGTTGTGATGAGCGGATAATTTGTACCCTTTTTGGCATTGTTTTTAGTATGTTTTTAGTAGTTTTAGTTAAGTTCTTAGTATATTTTTATTAGTTTTTAGTTAAAATTCACTTTTCTGGACTTTACTATGAGTTTGTGTGTTTTTCTGTGATTTCAGGTATATTCTGGCTGAAATTGAGGGACCTGAGCAAAAATCTGATTCAGAGACTGAAAAGAACTGCAGATGCTGTTGGATTCTGACTTCCCTGCACTCGAAGTGGATTTTCTGGAGCTACAGAAGCTCAATTGGCGCGCTCTCAACGGCGTTGGAAAGTAGACATCCTGGGCTTTCCAGCAATATATGATAGTCCATACTTTGCCCAAGATTTGATGGCCCAAACCGGCGTTCAAAGTCACCCTCAGGAATTCCAGCGTTAAACGCCGGAACTGGCACCTAAATGGGAGTTAAACGCCCAAACTGGCACCAAAGCTGGCGTTTAACTCCAAGGAGAGTCTCTACACGAAAATGCTTCATTTGCTCAGCCCAAGCACACACCAAGTGGGCCCAGAAGTGGATTTTTATGTCATTTACTCATCTCTGTACACCTTAGGCTACTAGTTTTCTATAAGTAGGACCTTTTACTATTGTATTTGAAATCTTGGGATTATTTTAGATCCTTTGATCATCTTTGGACATCTAGTTCTTAGATCATTGGGAGGCTGGCCTCACGGCCATGCCTAGACCTTGTTCTTATGTATTTTCAACGGTGGAGTTTCTACACACCATAGATTAAGGTGTGGAGCTCTGCTGTACCTCGAGTATTAATGCAATTACTATTGTTCTTCTATTCAATTCCGCTTGTTCTTTGTCCAAGATATCACTTGTTCTTCAACTTGATGAATGTGATGATCCGTGACACTCATTATCATTCTCACCTATGAACAAGGTGACTGACAACCACTTTTGTTCTACAAGCAACCAAGGCTCTAGTGAATATCTCTTGGATTCTTTATCCGGAATCTTCGTGGTATAGGCAAGAACTGATGGCGGCATTCAAGAGAATCTGGAAGGTCTAAACCTTGTCTGTGGTATTCTGAGTAGGATTCAATGATTGAATGACTGTGACGTGCTTCAAACTCCTAGCAGGCGGGGCGTTAGTGACAAACGCAAAAGGATCGATGGATTTTATTCCGGCCTGACCGAGAACCGACAGCTGATTAGCCATATGCTGTGACAGAGCATAGGAACATTTTCACTGAGAGGATGGGAGGTAGCCACTGACAACGGTGAAACCCTACATAAGCTTGCCATGGAAAGGAGTAAGAAGGATTGGATGAAGACAGTAGGAAAGCAGAGAGACGGAAGGGAAGGCATCTTCATACGCTTATCTGAAGCTCTTACCAATGATATACATAAGTATCTCTATCTTTATCTTTATGCTTTATTCGTTTATCACTATACCCATTTGAGTCTGCCTGACTGAGATTTACAAGGTGACCATAGCTTGCTTCATACCAACAATCTCCGTGGGATCGACCCTTACTCGCGTAAGGTATTACTTGGACGACCCAGTGCACTTGCTGGTTAGTTGTGCGAAGTTGTAGTGATCACAATTTCGCGCACCAGTTACTCATTTGAATTGATGTTAATCTGCCAACTATTCTCCGTCCCGACTTCTTTAGAGCAAATCGTAGTCGAGACCGACTTCTTAGTACGAAGGTCGGTGCTCAGCAAGGCTCAATCCTCTGGACTAGGCCTTTCGTTTGGACCTGGGCCTTTATTATTGGGCCAGGGTATGAACAGTGCCCCTACTTGAGCCCAAGATCTCTTCAAGACTTGGGTTCGAGTATTTTACTCGGGTTCGTAGCCGACTTTCTTGGAGGAGACGCGGGTTTTTAAACCGACGTGATTTTCGCGACTTTTTGTTTCTGACAGTTACGTATATTCAAGCGTCATGTCCGTTAGGGATGCCCCAAGGGATTGATGGCTTTGGTAACGGTGCACTCTTATTAATGACTGCCCCGTTTTTACCATTATGCCCCAAGAGTATTTATAAATACTTTTCCCTCTCTTTCATTATCTTCTTTCTGCGATTTTTCTAATTTTTTCCTCGTTCGTTCTTCATTCGTTTGTGCCACATTTCTGTGTCTCGAAGCTTTTACTTCCTGCAACCTTCGTCTTCAGAGAGAGGTTAGTTTCTTTTTCTCTTTCATATTTTTCGTATGCCTTTATTTTGTAGATAAGTAGGTGTGTAGACTTTTGCTTGGTTCCTTTTTTCTCCCCTCTAGAGACCTTTGTTTTTGATTTTTTCTTTTCTTTTTCCCTTTGTAGGTTTCCTCGTCTTCTTTAGGAAAAGAAAATGGCCTCCGTAGATTGGGTTGATGTTACTGTCCTAGGGGAGGAGCCGTTGGTTGATGTTGAGTTTATTACCCATCTTCGTACTCACCACCGGCTCTGTACCTCGGATGAGGACGAGCCTAAGTATGAATTGCTTATCCCAAGTTCAGAGGACCGAGTTTGCCATGGGAGGGCCAACGGAACGGCCCCTCATTTCTTCTTTATGTATGAATGCATGATCACCCGTCTGGGCGTTTTTTTTTTTACCTTTTTCAGATTTTGAGATGTCTGTTTTGCAACACTGTCGGGTTGCCCCTACCCAGCTTCACCCCAACTCTTGGGGTTTTTTGAAAATTTATCAATTTATTAGCCATGCTTTGGAGTTTCCGACCTCTCTGAAAATCTTTTTCCATCTTTTCCATATGACCAAGCCCTTCAGTGGGCTAAACAATAAACAACAATGGGTTTCCTTTCGAGCCATACAAGGTCGGAGAATCTTCACCCTTTTTGACGAATCCTTCCATGACTTTAAAAATTATTTTTTCAAAGTGCAAGCTGTAGAGGGTCACCACCCCTTTTTCCTGGATGATAATTCTTCTCCTCGCTTTCCTTTATACTGGCTGGAGGCCTCTCCTTGTGAGAAATATGGTCTGGATAACCTGGATGAAGTAGAGGCCGCCATTGTGGGGTTCCTCCGAGAAGTGTGGGGGAGGGCCCCATATTTGGACACTAAAAAGTTTCTCCAAGGGTCTCCGACCTTTATCCAAGCACAGCTAGGTAGCTTTCATTTGTTTGTTAGATTCCTGACTCGTTAACTGAACTTTCCGACTTGTTTAATTCCTTAGCTATTGTTTTATTTTTCAGAAATGGCGAAGACGAATGCTCAGGAATCTTACCAGAGAGTCCAGGAGGCCAAAGCAAAGTCTCGCGCCAGGACTGGTGGTGCCAGGGTTATTTCTCCTCCTCCTCCTCCTCGGAACGTTGGGACTCTTTCTAAGCCCATTGTGATTTCTTCTTCAGCTTCCTCTCAACCGCCTCCCGCCGTCCGACCCTCCCCTGAGCCAGAGAAGAAGAAGCGCAAGACCTTAGAGTCTGGCTCTTCTGGTGAGGTTAAGGCGGATGCTCTTGCGTTCGTCCGAAAGAACATCTACCCCCATGCTCGTATAAGCATGGATGATATGTCCGTTCGGAGCCACCTTACCACTATGGTTGAGGAGAGTCTCAAGGCGGCGGGGGTTTGCAGCAAACTCTTGGATATTTTTGAGAAGGCTCCTCTCAGCTCTTTAGGGATGACCTCGAGGGTCGAGGAGCTGGAAGGAAGGCTTCGCTCATACCAAGAGCATGAGAGGGAGTTGAAGGAGGAAGTCGCCAAGCTGAAGGAGGAGAGAGATGCCCTCCAGGAGAAGGGGAAGGTTTTGCAAGCCCAATGCAACATGGAGATGGATTTGAGGAAAACAACGCAGGCCAGCTATCAAAGTTTATTCAATGATCTTGTGTCTGTGAAGAATGATCTGCTGAATTCTCGGAAGGCATATAACCTCATATAACCTCATATAACCTCTTTACACCGACTTGTACCTCGTCGTTTTATCCTGAACCGACCATCTAGGTCGGTTCATGGGATTTTCACGTTTTGTCGAGCTTAAGTCGGCGCGTTTCGTAGAAAGACTTAGAAAATAGAAAGGAGTTTTTAAGAGATATTGTGAATGAAAAAAGATCTTTTATTGATTGGGGAGGTACCTTCTCGCTACTAAGGGTTTTTAATAGCCTATTTTCCCTTAGCCTCTACTATGATGCCTCGTTAAAAACCCTTCTTCAGAAAAAACCCTTTTACTTTTGGGAAAAAAATCATGAAGTTGGGAAAAGAGTACATCAGGGAGTAGAGTTCGCTTTTAACTGTAGTACCTTTTCATATTACAAGCATGCCACGACCTCGGTAACTCGGTGCCGTTCAGGTCGGTTACTTTATAATAACCTTTTCCTAAAACTTCATTGACTTTGTATGGTCCCTTCCAATTAGCAGCAAGTTTTCCTTCCCCTGATTTGTTGACTCCAATGTCGTTTCTGATTAAGACCAAGTCATTCGGGGCAAATGTTCTTCGAATGACTTTTTTGTTGTACCTTGTAGTCATCCTTTGCTTCAATGCTGCTTCTCTTATCTGGGCATCTTCTCGGACTTCAGGGAGCAAGTCGAGCTCCTCTTTGTGCCCCTGTATGTTTCCGATCTCGTCATGGAGAATTACCCTTGGGCTTTGTTCATTGATTTCTATTGGTATCATTGCTTCTACGCCATAGACAAGTCAGAAGGGCGTTTCTCCAGTGGCGGATTGAGGCGTTGTCCTGTAAGCCCATAGCACTTGGGGGAGCTCTTCAGCCCAAGCTCCTTTTGCTTCTTGTAATCTTTTCTTTAGCCCTGCCAGTATGACTTTGTTGGCTGCCTCGGCTTGCCCATTGGCTTGCGGGTGCTCCACCGAGGTGAACTGGTGTTTAATTCTCATACTGGCTACTAAGCTTCTGAAGGTAGAATCGGTGAATTGGGTTCCATTATCTGTAGTAATGGAATAAGGTATCCCATATCTTGTGATGATATTTTTGTAGAGGAACCTCCGACTTCTTTGAGCGGTGATGGTGGCCAATGGTTCTGCTTCTATCCACTTTGTGAAGTAATCTATTCCCACAATCAGGTATTTGACTTGTCCTGGCGCTTGGGGAAAAGGACCTAACAAATCCATTCCCCATTTTGCAAAGGGCCATGGAGAAGTGATACTGATGAGCTCTTCTGGTGGAGCCACGTGGAAATTTGCATGCATCTGACATGGTTGACACTTTTTCACAAATTCTGTGGCATCTTTCTGCAAGGTCGGCCAGTAGAATCTAGCTCGGATTACTTTCCTGGCTAGTGACCTTGCTCCGAGATGGTTTCCGCAGATCCCACTATGTACTTCCTCTAATACCTCGGCGGTTCTTGAGGTCGGTACACACTTTAATAGTGGTGTTGATATCCCCCTTATGTAGAGAATATTTCTCACCAAGGTGTAGTGTTGTGCTTCCCTTCGGATCTTTTTAGCCTCTTTCTCCTCTTTAGGGAGGATGTCGAATTTCATGTATTCGACCAAGGGGTTCATCCATCCGAGGTTTAAACCGACTACCTCAAGTACTTCTTGTTTGTCTTCTATTTTTACTACCGAGGGTTCCTGGAGGGTTTCTTGGATCAGGCTTCTATTGTTCCCTCCTGGTTTGGTACTTGCTAACTTGGATAGGGCGTCCGCTCTGCTGTTTAGATCCCGAGTTATGTGTTTGACCTCGGTTTCTGCAAAGCGCCCAAGGTGCTCCGAGTTTTCTCCAAGTACCTCTTCATATTTGGGTCCTTTGCTTGATACTCTCCACTTATCTGGGAGGTCACCACTTGTGAGTCGCTATATATGATCACCTTTGTAGCACCGACTTCTTCTGCCAGCTTTAATCCAGCAATCAAGGCTTCATACTCTGCCTGATTATTTGAAGCTGGAAATTCAAATTTTAGGGAAACCTCTATCTGGGTTCTCCTTTCATCTACCAGTATTATGCCTGCGCCGCTTCCTGTTTTGTTGGAGGATCCGTCTACATAGAGTTCCCATGCAGTTGGTTTTTCCTCGTGATCCCCTGCGTATTCTGCAACGAAGTCGGCGAGGCATTGGGCTTTGATCGCCGTCCGAGTTTCATATCTTAAGTCGAACTCGGAGAGCTCTATTTCCCATTGAACCATTCTCCCTGCAACATCCATCTTTTGGAGGATTTGCTTCATGGGCTGGTTCGTTCGGACTCTTATTGTGTGAGCCTGAAAGTAAGGTCGTAGCCTTCGTGAGACTATTACTAAGGAGTAGGCAAACTTCTCTAGTTTGTGGTATCTTAGCTCAGGGCCTTGTAGAAATTTACTGATGAAATAAATTGGATGTTGTCCGACCTCATCTTCTCTTATCAGGGCTGATGAGACAGCCTTGTCCGCTACGGATAAGTACAGGACGAGGTCTTTTCCAGATACTGGTCGGGTCAGAATAGGAGGTTGGCTTAAAAACTTTTTGAACTCCTGGAACGCCTCCTCGCATTCAGGAGTCCATTTAAACTGACATCCCTTTCTCAATAAGGAGAACAGTAGAAGGGATTTTAGTGCCGATCCTGCCAAAAATCTGGAAAGGGCTGCAAGTCGGCCGTTCAGCTGCTGGACTTCTCTCAAACAAGTCGGGCTTTTCATCTCTAGGATGGCTATACACTTATCGGGATTGGCTTCGATCCCTCTTTGTGTTAGCATAAATCCTAGAAATTTCCCTGCCTCTACCGCGAAGGCGCACTTTGCGGGATTTAATCTCATCCCGTGCAGCCTTATGGTGTCAAAGACTTGTGAGAGGTCTGACAAGAGGTCGACTTCTTTCTTGGTCTTTACCAGCATGTCGTCGACGTATACTTCCATTAGACTCCCCAGGTGAGGGGAAAACACTTTATTCATCAACCTTTGATATGTGGCTCCTGCATTCTTCAATCCGAATGGCATGACCACGTAGCAGAAATTAGCTCTGGGTGTGATGAATGATGTTTTCTCCTGGTCTGGCTCATGCATTGGGATTTGATTATATCCCGAGTAGGCGTCCATAAATGATAAGTATTGATACCCCGAACTGGAGTCTACTAGGGTATCAATACTTGGCAGTGGGTAAGGGTCCTTGGGACATGCCTTATTTAAGTCGGTATAGTCGACACACATTCTCCATTTGCCATTCTGTTTTTTGACTAGCACTACATTGGCTAGCCATGTTGGGTACTTGACTTCTCTGATGAAGCTAGCTTCCAGGAGCGCCTGCACTTGTTCTTCTACTATTAGGGCTCGTTCTGGGCCGAGCTTGCGTCTTCTTTGTTGTACAGGTCGGGATCCTGGATAAACTGAGAGCTTGTGGGACATGAGCTCGGGGTTTATCCCAGGCATGTCGGAGGCCTTCCAGGCGAAGAGGTCGGAGTTATTTCTTAGGAGCTTAGTCAATTCTTGTTTTAGGGTTTCCCCTAGGTTGGCTCCTATATGAGTATTTTTCCCTTCCTCTTCGCCGACCTGTATCTCCTCGGTTTTTCCTCTCAGTTGTGGTCGCAGCTCTTCTCTGGCCCTTGCACCACCGATCTCTATTGTGTGAACTTCTCTGCCCTTTCCTCTCAGATTTAGGCTTTCATTGTAGCATTTTCTCGCCAACTTTTGGTCTCCCATTACCGTTGTTATTCCCGCTGAGGTCAGGAATTTCATGCAGAGGTGGGGAGTGGATACCACTGCTCCGAGTCGATTAAGGGTAGCTCTGCCGATTAAAGCATTATACGCTGACTGACATGCGAAATTGTGAACTCTACTTTTTCACAACTCTCATAATCCCTGGTAATGGCTCCAAAAACTTGGTGCGCCTAATACCATGGCATTACACAACTTCGCACGACTAACCAGCAAGTGCACTGGGTCGTCCAAGTAATAAACCTTACGTGAGTAAGGGTCGATCCCACGGAGATTGTTAGTATTGAAGCAAGCTATGGTCATCTTGTAAATCTTAGTCAGGCAAACTCAGATATATATGGTGATGAACGAAAATAACATAGAAGTAAAGATAGTGATACTTATGTATATCATTGGTGTATGAGCTTCAGACAAGTGTATGAAGATGCCTTCCCTTCCATCTCTCTGCTTTCCTACAGTCTTCATCCAATCCTTTCTTACTCCTTTCCATGGCAAGCTCGTATAGGGTCTCACTGTTGTCAGCAGCTACCTCCCATCCGCGCAGTGAAAGCTAATGCTCTTACACTCTGTCACAGTGCGGCCAATCACCGGTTTGGTTCCCTCCCCTACCGGAATAGAATAACTCTTTTGCGTCTGTCACTAACGCCCAGTAGGTTACAGGTTTGAAGCACGTCACAGTCATTCAGTCATTGAATCCTACTCAGAACACCACAGACAAGGTTAGACCTTCCGGATTCTCTTGAATGCCGCCATCAGGTCCTGCCTATACCACGAAGATTCCGATTAAAGAATCCAAGAGATCTTCACTAAGCCTCAGATGCTTGTAGAACAAGAATGGTTGTCAGTCACCTTGTTCATAGGTGAGAATGATGATGAGTGTCACGGATCATCACATTCATCAAGTTGAAGAACAAGTGATATCTTAGAACAAGAACAAGCGGAATTGAATGGAAGAACAATAGTAATTGCATTAATACTCGAGGTACAGCAGAGCTCCACACCTTAATCTATGGTGTGTAGAAACTCCACCGTTGAAAATACATAAGAACAAAGTCTAGGCATGGCCGAATGGCCAGCCTCCCAATGATCTAAGAACAAGAATGTCCAAAGATGATCTAGAGATCTAAAAGTGATCAAAAGATCAAAAGATTTCTATACAATAGTAAAAGGTCCTACTTATAAGAAACTAGTAGCCTAGGGTGTACAGAAATGAGTAAATGACATAAAAATCCTTCTCCGGGCCCACTTGGTGTGTGCTTGGGCTGAGCAATGAAGCAATTTCGTGTAGAGACTCTTCTTGGAGTTAAACGCCAGCTTTAGTGCCAGTTTGGGCGTTTAACTCCCATTTGGGTGCCAGTTCCGGCGTTTAACGCTGGAATTTCTGTAGGTGACTTTGAACGCCGGTTTGGGCCATCAAATCTTGGGCAAAGTATGGACTATTATATATTGCTGGAAAGCCCAGGATGTCTACTTTCCAACGCCGTTGAGAGCGCGCCAATTGGGCTTCTGTAGCTCCAGAAAATCCACTTCGAGTGCAGGGAGGTCAGAATCCAACAGCATCTGCAGTCCTTTTTGGTCTCAGAATCAGATTTTTGCTCAGGTCCCTCAATTTCAGCCAGAAAATACCTGAAATCACAGAAAAACACACAAACTCATAGTAAAGTCCAGAAAAGTGATTTTTAATTAAAAACTAATAAAAATATACTAAAAACTAACTAGATCATACTAAAAATATACTAAAAACAATGCCAAAAAGTATACAAATTATCCGCTCATCACAACACCAAACTTAAATTGTTGCTTGTCCCCAAGCAACTGAAGATCAAATAAGATAAAAAGAAGAGAATATGCAATGAACTCCAAAAACATCTGTGAAGATCAGTATTAATTAGATGAGCGGGGCTTTTAACTTTTTGCCTCTCAATAGTTTTGGCATCTCACTCTATCCCTTGTAACTCAGAATGATTGGCTTCTTTAGGAACTCAGAATCCAGATAGTGTTATTGATTCTCCTAGTTAAGTATGATGATTCTTGAACATAGCTATTTATTGAGTCTTGGCTGTGGCCCAAAGCACTCTGTCTTCCAGTATTACCACTGGATACATACATGCCACAGACACATAATTGGGTGAACCTTTTCAGATTGTGACTCAGCTTTGCTAAAGTCCCCAATTAGAGGTGTCCAGGGTTCTTAAGCACACTCTTATTTGCCTTGGATCACAACTCTTTATTCTTTCTTTTTCTTTCTTTTTTTTCTCTTTTTTTTCGGTTTTTTTTTTTTTTTTTTGAAATGCTTTTTCTTGCTTCAAGAATCATTTTATTGATTTTTCAGATCCTCAGTAACATGTCTCCTTTTTCATCATTCTTTCAAGAGCCAACATTCATGAACCACAAATTCAAAAGACATATGCACTGTTTAAGCATACATTCAGAGAACAAAAGTGTTGCCACCACATCAAAATAATTAAACTATTATAAAATTCAGAATTCATGCAATTCTTTCCTTTTCAATTAAGCACATTTTTATTCAAGAAAGGTGATGGATTCATAGGACATTCATAACTTTAAGGCATAGACACTAAGACACTAATGATCATAGGACACAAGCATGGATAACATAAGGCATAAAAATCGAAAAACAGAAGAACAATAACAAGGAAATCAAAGAACGGGTCCACCTTAGTGATGGCGGCTCTTTCTTGCTCTTGAAGATCCTATGGAGTGCTTGAGCTCCTCAATGTCTCTTCCTTGTCTTTGTTGCTCCTCCCTCATGATTCTTTGATCTTCTCTAATTTCATGAAGGATGATGGAGTGTTCTTGATGCTCCACCCTCAGTTGTCCCATGTTGGAACTTAATTCTCCTAGGGAGGTGTTTAGTTGCTCCCAATAGTTTTGTGGAGGAAAATTCATCCCTTGAGGAATCTCAGGGGTCTCATGATGAGTGAGATCTCTTGTGTACTCCATCCTTTTCTTGGTGATGGGCTTGTCCTCATCAATGGGAATGTCTCCCTCTATGTCAACTCCAACTGAATAACAGAGGTGACAAATGAGATGAGGAAAGGCTAACCTTGCCAAGGTGGAGGTCTTGTCCGCCACCTTATAGAGTTCTTGGGCTATAACCTCATGAACCTCTATTTCTTCTCCAACCATGATACTATGGATCATGATGGCCCGGTCTATGGTAACTTCGGACCGGTTGCTAGTGGGAATGATTGAGCGTTGTATGAACTCTAACCATCCTCTAGCCACGGGTTTGAGGTCATGCCTTCTCAATTGAACCGGCTTTCCTCTTGAGTCTTGCCTCCATTGTGCGCCCTCTTCACATATGACTGTGAGGACTTGGTCCAACCTTTGATCAAAGTTGACCCTTCTAGTGTAAGGATGCTCATCTCCTTGCATCATAGGCAAGTTGAACGCCACCCTCACACTCTCCGGACTAAAATCCAAGTATTTCCCCCGAACCATAGTGAGATAATTCTTTGGATTCGGGTTCACACTTTGGTCGTGGTTCTTTGTGATCCATGCATTGGCATAGAACTCTTGAACCATCAAGATTCCGACTTGTTGAATGGGGTTGGTAAGAACTTCCCAACCTCTTCTTCGGATCTCATGGCGGATCTCCGGATATTCACCCTTTTTGAGTGAAAAGGGGACCTCGGAGATCACCTTCTTCAAGGCCACAACTTCATAGAAGTGGTCTTGATGCACCCTTGAGAGGAATCTATCCATCTCCCATGACTCGGAGGTGGAAGCTTTTGCCTTCCCTTTCCTCTTTTTAGAGGTTTCTCCGGCCTTGGATGCCATAAATGGTTATGGAAAAACGAAAAAGCAACGCTTTTACCACACCAAACTTAAAATGTTTGCTCGTCCTCGAGCAAAAGAAGAAAGAAGAGAGTAGAAGAAGAAGAAATGAGGAAGAGGGAGATGGTAGTGTGTTCGGCCAAAGAGGGGGAGAAGTGGTGTTTAGGTTGTGTGAAAATGAAGAAGGGAAGAAGGGTATTTATAGGAGAGAGAGGGATGAGGGTTCGGCCATTTGAGGGTGGGTTTGGAAGGGAAAGTGGTTTGAATTTGAAGGGTGAGGTTGGTGGGGTTTTATGAAGGATGGATGTGAGTGGTGAAGAGAAAGATGGGATTTGATAGGTGAAGGGTTTTTGGGGAAGAGGTATTGAGGTGATTGGTGAATGGGGGAAGAAGAGAGAGAGTGATGGTAGGGTCCTGTGGGGTCCACAGATCCTGTAGTGTCAAGGAAAAGTCATCCCTGCACCAAAAGTTGCTCAAAATCACGTTTTGAGGCATTTCTGGCGTTAAACGCCGGGCTGGTGCCCATTCCTGGCGTTTAACGCCAGGTTCTTGCCCTTTACTGGCGTTTAACGCCAGTCTGGTGCCCCTTTCTGGCGTTAAACGCCCAGAAGGGTGCCAGACTGGGCGTTAAACGCCCAACAGCAAGGCTTACTGGCGTTTAAACGCCAGCAGCTTCTTCCTCCAGGGTGTGCTGTTTTTCTTCCTGTTTTTCATTCTGTTTTTGCTTTTTTCATTATTTTTGTGACTTCTTATGATCATCAACCTACAAAAAAGATAAAATAACAAAAGAAAATAATTAACTATAAAACATTGGGTTGCCTCCCAACAAGCGCTTCTTTAGTGTCATTAGCTTGACAGAGGACTCCCATGGAGCCTCAGAAACACTCAGAACCGTGTTGAAACCTCCCAACACCAAACTTAGAGTTTGAATGTGGGGTTTCAACACCAAACTTAGAGTTTGGTTGTGGCCTCCCAACACCAAACTTAGAGTTTGACTGTGGGGGCTCTGTTTGGCTCTGTTTTGAGAGAAGCTCTTCATGCTTCTTCTCCATGATGACAGAGGGATATCCTTGGGCCTTAAACACCATGGATTCTTCATTCACTTGAATGATCAACTCTCCTCTATCAACATCAATCACAGCCTTTGCTGTGGCTAGGAAGGGTCTGCCAAGGATGATGGATTCATCCATGCACTTCCCAGTCTCTAGGACTATGAAATCAGTAGGAATGTAATGGTCTTCAATCTTCACCAAAACATTCTCTACAAGTCCATGAGCTTGTTTTCTTGAATTGTCTGCCATCTCTAATGAGATTCTAGCAGCTTGCACCTCAAAGATCCCTAATTTCTCCATTACAGAGAGGGGCATGAGGTTCACACTTGACCCTAAGTCACACAAGGCCTTCTTGAAGGTCATGGTGCCTATGGTACAAGGTATAGAAAACTTCCCAGGATCCTGCCTCTTTTGAGGCAATTTCTGCCTAGACAAGTCATCCAGTTCTTTGGTGAGCAAGGGTGGTTCATCCTCCCAAGTCTCATTTCCAAATAACTTGTCATTTAGCTTCATGATTGCTCCAAGGTATTTAGCAACTTGCTCTTCAGTGACATACTCATCCTCTTCAGAGGAAGAATACTCATCAGAGCTCATGAATGGCAGAAGTAAATCTAATGGAATCTCTATGGTCTCAATTTGAGCCTCAGATTCCCAAGGTTCCTCATTGAGGAACTCAGAGGAGAGTGGTGCACGCCCACTGAGGTCTTCCTCAGTGGCGTCCTCCTCCTCTCTTTCCTCTCCATATTCGGCCATGTTGATGGCCTTGCACTCTCCTTTTGGATTTTCTTCTGTATTACTTGGGAGAGTACTAGGAGGGAGTTCAGTAACTTTCTTGCTCAGCTGACCCACTTGTCCTTCCAAATTTCTGATGGAGGACCTTGTTTCATTCATGAAACTTTGAGTGGTCTTTATTAGATCAGAGACCATTGTTGCTAAGTCAGAAGTATTCTGCTTAGAACTCTCTGTCTGTTGCTGAGAAGATGATGGAAAAGGCTTGCCATTGCTAAACCTGTTTCTTCCACCATTATTGTTATTGAAACCTTGTTGAGGTCTCTCTTGATTCTTCCATGAGAGATTTGGGTGATTTCTCCATGAAGAATTGTAGGTATTTCCATAGGGTTCTCCTAGGTAATTCACCTCTTCCATGGAAGGGTTCTCAGGATCATAAGCTTCTTCCTCAGATGAAGCATCCTTAGTACTGTTTGGTGCATTTTGCATTCCAGACAGACTTTGAGAAATCAAATTGACTTGTTGAGTCAATATCTTGTTCTGAGCCAAAATGGCATTCAGAGTGTCAATCTCAAGAACTCCTTTCTTCTGACTAGTCCCATTGTTCACAGGATTCCTTTCAGAAGTGTACATGAATTGGTTATTTGCAACCATTTCAATCAATTCTTGAGCTTCTGCAGGCGTCTTCTTCAGATGAAGAGATCCTCCAGCAGAGCTATCCAAAGACATCTTGGATAGTTCAGAGAGACCATCATAGAAAATACCTATGATGCTCCATTCAGAAAGCATGTCAGAAGGACATCTTCTGATTAATTGTTTGTATCTTTCCCAAGCTTCATAGAGGGATTCTCCATCCTTCTGTCTGAAGGTTTGGACTTCCACTCTAAGCTTACTCCATCTTTGTGGTGGAAAGAACTTTGCCAAGAAGGCATTGACTAGCTTTTCCCAAGAGTCCAGGCTTTCTTTAGGTTGAGAATCCAACCATATTCTAGCTCTGTCTCTTACAGCAAAAGGGAATAGCATCAGTCTATAGACCTCAGGGTTAACCCCATTAGTCTTGACTGTGTCACAGATTTGCAAGAATTCAGCTAAAAACTGATGAGGATCTTCCATTGGAAGTCCATGGAACTTGCAATTCTGTTGCATTAGAGAAACTAATTGAGGTTTAAGCTCAAAGTTGTTCGCTCCAATGGCAGGGATAGAGATGCTTCTCCCATAAAAATCAGGAGTAGGTGCAGTAAAGTCACCCAGCACCTTCCTTGCATTGTTGGCATTGTTGTTGTTTTCGGCTGCCATGTGTTCTTCTTCCTTGAAGAATTCGGTCAAGTCCTCTAAAGAGAGTTGTGCTTTGGCTTCTCTTAGCTTTCTCTTTAGGGTCCTCTCAGGTTCAGGATCAGCTTCAACAAGAATGCCTTTGTCTCTGCTCCTGCTCATATGAAAGAGGAGAGAAAAAGAAAATGTGGAATCCTCTATGTCACAGTATAGAGATTCCTTGAAATGTCAGAGGAAAACAGAAATAGAAAGAAGAAGGAGAAGGAGAATTCGAATTTTAATTGATAAAATTCGAATTGTGCATTTAGAAGGAGTAGTACTCCATAAATAGAAGGATGTGAGAAGGAGGGAAGAGGATTTTCGAAAATTCAGTTAAAAGATTTTGAAAACATTTTGAAAATTTGATTGATAATTTTCGAAAATTGAAAGTGAAAAAGAAATCAAGTGATTTTTGAAAAAGATTTTGAAATTAGAAGTCAAAAAGATTTGATTGAAACTTGTTTTGAAAAAGATGTGATTAAAAAGATTTGATTGAATAATTATGGTTTTAAAAAGATGTGAATGAAGAGATATGATTTGAAAATAATTTTAAAAGATATGTTTTGAAAACAAATTGAAAAGATATGAATTGAAAAAATTAATGACTTGCCTAACAAGAAAAGATATGATTCAAACATAAAACCTTTCTTAACAGAAAAGGTAAAAAATGTTCAATCAAATCATTAATTATTAGTAAGTATCTCTGAAAAACAATTTGAAAAAGATATGTTTTGAAAATTATTTTAAAAGATTTGATTTTGAAAATTAGTGACTTGCCTAACAAGAAAAGATATGATTTAAACATTAAACCTTTCTCAACAGAAAAGGTAACAAATTTGAGATGCTCAATCAAATCATTAATTGTTAGGAAGTATCTTTGAAAAAGGAAAGAAATTGATTTTGAAAACATTTAATTGAAAAGATATGATTTGAAAAAGATTTGGTTTTGAAAAACTTTGAAAACTTGAAAAAAAAATTGATTTGAAAAACAAAATCTTCCCCCTAGCACCATCCTGGCGTTAAACGCCCAGAATGGTATCCATTTTGGCGTTTAACGCCCAAAATGCACCCTTTTTGGGCGTTAAACGCCCAACCAGGTACCCTGGCTGGCGTTTAAACGCCAGTCTGCCTTCTTCACTGGGCATTTTTGAATGCCCAGCTTTTTCTGTATAATTCCTCTGCAGTATGTTCTAAATCTTCAATTCCTTGTATTATTGACTTGAAAAGACACAAATTAAAAATATTTTTTGGATTTTTAATAATTAAAATGCAACAAGAATCAAATAACAATGCATGCAAGACACCAAACTTAGCAGTTTGTATACTACTGACACTATATGAGACACATGAACACTCAAGTCAAGAGAATTCAAAGATCAAAACAAGAAAATCATCAAGAACAACTTGAAGATTAATTAAGACACATGCAAAAATTCGAAAAATGCAAGAAGAATAGAAACATGCAATTGACACCAAACTTAAAATGAGACTCTAGACTCAAACAAGAAATATTTTTGGATTTTATGATTTTGTAAATTTTTTTTTGTGCTTTTTCGAAAATTAAGTGAAAAGGAAAATAAAGGTATCAAAATTCTTAATGAGAATTCCAGGAATCATGCAATGTTAGTCTAAAGCTTTAGTCTAAAGAAATTAGACATGGCCGGCCAAGCTTCAGCAGGACACTGCATTCAAGAGCTAAATTGATGAGAATCAATCAGCCTTGGTGATGATAAGAACATCACCTTGAAACACTAGAATTCATTCTTAAGAACTCTGAAGAAAAATACCTAATCTAAGCAACAAGATGAACCGTCAGTTGTCCATACACAAGAATAATCCCCGGCAACGGCGCCAAAAACTTGACATGCGAAATTGTGAACTCTACTTTTTCACAACTCTCATAATCCCTGGTAATGGCTCCAAAAACTTGGTGCGCCTAATACCATGGCATTACACAACTTCGCACGACTAACCAGCAAGTGCACTGGGTCGTCCAAGTAATAAACCTTACGTGAGTAAGGGTCGATCCCACGGAGATTGTTAGTATTGAAGCAAGCTATGGTCATCTTGTAAATCTTAGTCAGGCAAACTCAGATATATATGGTGATGAACGAAAATAACATAGAAGTAAAGATAGTGATACTTATGTATATCATTGGTGTATGAGCTTCAGACAAGTGTATGAAGATGCCTTCCCTTCCGTCTCTCTGCTTTCCTATAGTCTTCATCCAATCCTTTCTTACTCCTTTCCATGGCAAGCTCGTATAGGGTCTCACTGTTGTCAGCAGCTACCTCCCATCCGTGCAGTGAAAGCTAATGCTCTTACACTCTGTCACAGTGCGGCCAATCACCGGTTTGGTTCCCTCCCCTACCGGAATAGAATAACTCTTTTGCGTCTGTCACTAACGCCCAGTAGGTTACAGGTTTGAAGCACGTCACAGTCATTCAGTCATTGAATCCTACTCAGAACACCACAGACAAGGTTAGACCTTCCGGATTCTCTTGAATGCCGCCATCAGGTCCTGCCTATACCACGAAGATTCCGATTAAAGAATCCAAGAGATCTTCACTAAGCCTCAGATGCTTGTAGAACAAGAATGGTTGTCAGTCACCTTGTTCATAGGTGAGAATGATGATGAGTGTCACGGATCATCACATTCATCAAGTTGAAGAACAAGTGATATCTTAGAACAAGAACAAGCGGAATTGAATGGAAGAACAATAGTAATTGCATTAATACTCGAGGTACAGCAGAGCTCCACACCTTAATCTATGGTGTGTAGAAACTCCACCGTTGAAAATACATAAGAACAAAGTCTAGGCATGGCCGAATGGCCAGCCTCCCAATGATCTAAGAACAAGAATGTCCAAAGATGATCTAGAGATCTAAAAGTGATCAAAAGATCAAAAGATTTCTATACAATAGTAAAAGGTCCTACTTATAAGAAACTAGTAGCCTAGGGTGTACAGAAATGAGTAAATGACATAAAAATCCTTCTCCGGGCCCACTTGGTGTGTGCTTGGGCTGAGCAATGAAGCAATTTCGTGTAGAGACTCTTCTTGGAGTTAAACGCCAGCTTTAGTGCCAGTTTGGGCGTTTAACTCCCATTTGGGTGCCAGTTCCGGCGTTTAACGCTGGAATTTCTGTAGGTGACTTTGAACGCCGGTTTGGGCCATCAAATCTTGGGCAAAGTATGGACTATTATATATTGCTGGAAAGCCCAGGATGTCTACTTTCCAACGCCGTTGAGAGCGCGCCAATTGGGCTTCTGTAGCTCCAGAAAATCCACTTCGAGTGCAGGGAGGTCAGAATCCAACAGCATCTGCAGTCCTTTTTGGTCTCAGAATCAGATTTTTGCTCAGGTCCCTCAATTTCAGCCAGAAAATACCTGAAATCACAGAAAAATACACAAACTCATAGTAAAGTCCAGAAAAGTGATTTTTAATTAAAAACTAATAAAAATATACTAAAAACTAACTAGATCATACTAAAAATATACTAAAAACAATGCCAAAAAGTATACAAATTATCCGCTCATCACTGACCCGACATCAATGACTATGAAGTCTATACTCAGAGTCTTTGATTTTTCCCCTTTTCCAAAAGTGGTGTGGAGGGGCAAAAATCCCAGTGGTTTTATTGGCGTGTCCCCTAATCCGTATAGGGTGTCGGGGTAGGCTCTTAATTCTTTCTCATCCAACCCTAGCTTGTCAAAAGCGGGTTTGAAAAGGATGTCCGCCGAGCTTCCTTGGTCTACTAGGGTTCTGTGGAGATGGGCATTTGCCAGGATCATAGTTATTACTACTGGATTATCGTGTCCAGGGATTATTCCTTGCCCATCTTCTTTAGTGAATGAGATAGTGGGGAGATCAGATGACTCTCCTCCGACCTGATAGACTCTCTTGAGGTGCCTTTTGCGAGAGGATTTTGTGAGTCCCCCTCCCACGAACCCCCCTGAGATCATATGGATATGTCTCTCAGGAGTCGACGGTGGTGGATCTCTTCTGTCGATATCATCTCGCTTCCTCTTCCCATGACTGTCCGACCTTTCTATGAGATATCTGTCAAGCCGACCTTCTCTAGCCAACTTTTCTATCACATTTTTAAGGTCGTAACAATCGTTCGTGGAGTGACCATATATTTTATGGTATTCACAGTAGTCGCTGCGGCTTCCCCCCTTTTTATTTTTGATGGGTCTGGGGGGTGGCAGCCTTTCAGTGTTGCAAATTTCTCTGTACACATCCACTATTGAAACTTTTAGAGGAGTATAAGAGTGGTACTTCCTTGGTCTGTCGAGACCGAGTTCTTCCTTCTTCTTGGTTTCCCTTTCCCTCTCTTTTGTTGAGGGAGGGGGCCCAAGTCGCCAACTCGGGTCTCTCAACTTAGCGTTTTCCTCCATATTGATGTACTTTTCAGCTCTTTCTTGTACATCATTTAGAGAAACGGGGTGTCTTTTAGATATGGATTGTGAGAAGGGACATTCTCTGAGTCCATTGACTAACCCCATTATGACTGCCTCTGTGGGCAGGTCTTGAATCTCTAAACACGCTTTATTGAACCTTTCCATATAGGCTCGTAAGGATTCTCCGACCTCCTGTTTTGTTTCCAGGAGGCTCGGTGCTTGTTTCACTTTGTCTTTCTGGATGGAGAACCTCATCAAGAACTTCCTTGAGAGGTCTTCAAAACTAGTAACCGACCACGGGGAAAGGCTATCGAACCACTTCATCGCTGCTTTCGATAGAATGGTCGGGAAGGCTTTGCATCGCGTAGCGTCGGAAGCATCAGCTAGGTACATCCGACTTTTGAAGTTGCTCAAGTGATGCTTTGGATCCGTGGTTCCGTCATAGAGGTCCATATCAGGGCTTTTGAAGTTCCTCGGAACTTTTGCCCTCATTATGTCTTCGCTGAAAGGATCCTCCCCACCTAAGGGCGGCTCTTCCTTTTCGTCACGGGAGTTGCGACCTTTAAGGGAGGATTCTAACTTTAAGAGTTTTCTTTCTAACTCTTTTCGTCGTTCCATCTCCTCTTTTAGGCTCTTTTCGGTTTTCTTTTGTCGCTCCCGTTCTTGTTCTAACTGTTCCAGGCGACTGTGGACTAATCCCATGAGTTCAGTTACATGGGATGGTCCCTCTTTTCCTGATTCGCGCCCTTCTGAGGAGTTTACCTTTGGGTTTTTTACTCCGGAGGTACCTTCCCTGTGTTGATTATCAATTTCTTGATGGAAGGTGAAGTCCGCATCGTTATTGCATGTGTCCAGATTCTCTTGCTCAGAATCTGTCTCCACATGACCTTCTTCGTGGGATCTGTCCGCCATCAGTAGTTGATCTCTCGGGTCCCCGGCAACGGCGCCAATGTTACGGTGGGTAACCGGAGATTAATGGATTGGACTGTATTTGGCCGGTCCAATCGTCTGCGGATGGTAACTTTCGAGCAGGTTTGCACGCTGGAACCTCCTTCCGACTTGTGTGCGTGAGTGAATGGGGGTGGTACCTGCAAAGACACTCCGATGCCTAAGTTAGCAAGGGTGTGAGCAGGTTTAGAATGTATTGGGCTTAGAGATACCTGAAGAGTGTCAGTGTATTTATAGTGTGAACCAATAACCACCGTTGGAGTAGTGCCATATTTTTAGGATGTTAACCGTCCCATTATCTTAGGGAGGTTAAGATATGGCTCGTGGAAGTGGTTAGAGAGATTTTAGGGGCAGTTACTCATTTGAATTGATGTTAATCTGCCAACTATTCTCCGTCCCGACTTCTTTAGAGCAAATTGTAGTCGAGACCGACTTCTTAGTACGAAGGTCGGTGCTCAGCAAGGCTCAATTCTCTGGACTAGGCCTTTCGTTTGGACTTGGGCCTTTATTATTGGGTCAGGATATGAACATAAGGTTTTAGAAATCAAACCGTCAAATGACCTGTTTTAATTAATAATTTATCGATTTAAAAATTTAATTTAGTTCAATGGTAGTTTAATTAGAATAATCAAATTACAATAAAATAATATGTAAAATTATAAATAAATATACAAAGATATAAATATATACTAATATAAATTTAAAAAGTGCAAAACCAACTTCAATTTTATAATCTCATATAAATATAATGTAAGAGTTAAATAAAAAAATAGTCAAATCTTAATATTTATATTTGTATAATATTTGTGATATTATATATTTTATATTATAAAATACTAAAAAATAATCTAAAAAATATTAGTTTGGTTATATCTATCTTAATTTGTAATTACTTATTTGAAAAATAAATGTATTATATTAAAATTTTAAAAATAAAGATAATTTATTATGTATAAAAAATGTTTTTTTATCATAAATTTAAATAACTCATTAGAGACATTTTTTTTAAAGTTACGAGTGAGATTCGAACTCAAAATTTCTAAGTAAGAATAAAGAAAATATACCATTTAAGCTATAACTCTTGGCAACTCATTAGAAACACTTACACAAGAGTGATAAACAAGAGATATTTATACAAAAATTGGCCAATTTTTTATTTGGCTTAACCGAATTAGCTGAGTGGGTTAACTATTAATTTGATATTCGAAAGATTTAGTCGCAGACTAAAAGGTCCCTAAAAAATATTATCGATAAAACAGTGTTTGAATGATTTAAAAATACAATAAAAATAACCAATAAATATTATAATTTTTTGTGGAAATATTTCAATAAATATTTAAAAGGTGTAAAAAAAATTCGAAACAAAATTTAATCTTTAAATTTTTGTTTTTATTTTTTTAAAAAATATAGTCATTCACAATAAAAAAATTAAAAAAACTATATTTGACAAAAAGTTACAAAATTTTAAAAATAAACGGATTTTATTTTTTTAATCATAGTTGTAATAAAAATTTAATTTTTAAAATTATTTTTTAAAATATATATTTAATATATTTTTTTGTCATTTTTTTAAAATTTTTAATAATTTATTTATCATTAATATCTGTTGAGATTTATTGTATTAGTAATACGAATTTTTAAATACTAATTTAGTAATTGTTTGGCAGTTTATGAACAGTTTTTAAACAGATAATTTTAACTTATCAACTAAGCTACATGGTCAAATACTTGTTGGTTCAACTCAACCAATTCGGTTTGATTCAAAACATTAATTAACATGGTTCACCCGGTGGAATTTTCACTACATGTGTATAAGAAATTAAGAATAGGAGCCATTTGGAGTTTAGACCAACCTTTGTCCTTTCTGACGGCTTTTAATATTGTTAGTTTATTCCACATTTCCACAGACATCCAATCAATGGTAACTTGCACGATATAAAATAAAATAAAATAAAATAAAATAAAATAAAATAATTTATGTTATTAGCTAGGTTTGTGTTGTTTTAGTTGAATTTAATATAATATTTATAAAGAGAATAAATTATTGTTTTGTCTACAAAATTTGAAATTCTGATAAATTTATCCATAAATAAATAAACTAAATTTATCGTTAGCACAGATGAATAAATTATCATTATACTAACAAATCTATTTAAGAATATTATTAATATTTGAATCTTTTTTGAATAAACTACCAAAATTAATTTTTAATTATTAAATTACTAACAGAATACTTTTTAAATTTATTAATAACAAAAATATTCTCAACATCGTTTAATATACAATAAAAATAAGTAATATATATATATATATATATATATATATATACATTTTATAAACAGCAAATAATTTTTGTATTTGCACTGACAAACTGTTTATTTATTTAATTTGAAATGTTGTAAATATAATTTAGATAATTATTAAGAACTACATAAAAATAAAAACAAAAAATCAATTTCTAGATTTATTAATGTTTTTAAAATATTTGGATGTTTAAAAAATTGCAATTTAAATCAATTATAGTAAATCAAAATATTTTAAAAATATTTTTTTTAATCTTACTAAAAATCATATTGAAATCTGGCTTTTATATCTAACAGTTGAATATTTTATGATGTTTTAAAATATTTCATAGTTAATAAATTAAAAAAAATTAAATTAATAACTAAAAATAATAATAATAAAATAATAAATTTGATGACTCTCAAATATTTATCTATAGAAAAAGTATAAGGAGTCAATGAAATAATTGTATAATGTGTATAATGAAATTTAGAGATGTTCATTTATTAAGATATCAGATGTTTAGTATTTCTGGTATTCAAATGGTTATTTTGGATAATATAAATATATTGTGTTATGTTTGAGAAATTAATAATATTTTATTTTAAATATTTATTTTTTAACTCATATCGAGCCAAATAAACAGTCATTGTACAGATTATACAGAAACTCCATTAATTTTTTGGCGGGATTCTTATCTATAATATTTTATTGTAATCCCATTAGTCTAGGGTGACAGAAGCGTAAGTCACGTTATTGTTTGTTTAATATTCCTTAGAAGTTTAAAGATCTATATAAAGTACCCAATTTGCTCTCTGATCTTCACACTCATCAAACACTACTCATAGAGCTATGGTGAAGGCAGCATCCCTCGCCGGAGTCAAAGTCGAGTTCCTTGAATTCCCGCCAGTGGTCACACCTCCGGGGACCACCAAATCATATTTCCTTGCCGGCGCAGGTTCTTCCATCGATCGCTTTCTCTATTCAACTTAATTAGTTCTTCAAAATAATCTATATATAATGCATGCAATGGTTGCAGGGGTGAGAGGGTTACCAATTAATGGAGTATTCGTCACGTTCACGGGATTAGGGTTATATTTGGAAGACAAAGCAGTTCCATATTTGGCTTCAAGGTGGAAAGCCAAAACCCCTGCTCAGTTGTTGGATTCTCTTCATTTCTACAGAGACATCATCCAAGGTCCTCAATCCTCCATAATTAATTTTAATGTTCTAGCTAAAACATGTTAAGTTAATTTTTAAAAAAAAAATATATAAAGGTTAATTACCTAACAATTTTTCATTTTATAATTAATCCGCTGTCTAGTTTAATTGGAACTTTGGGAGGGTACTTGTAGTGTGGTCCCTCTTTTTATATTCTCTTCTTTTACTATGAACTCAATTATTGAAGTTTAATTTTCATTAAATTGCTTCTTTTGACGCGTAGCACGTCAATAATATATCGTATCGGACATCTCACATTCTTTTTTGACTGGAAATATTATATGTAGGTGGGTATTTTAATGAATTTTGTAATTATCTTCATATATTTTTTTAATTTTTAAATAATAAATTGTAGAGTTAAATTTTAATATATTATAAAAATATTATTTTTATTTAAAATATAATCAAATAAATAAATTATATTTTTATATAAATATTTTTATAAAAAATACTTTTAATATCTTTATTTAAATATCTCCCTTATATATATGCATAAAAATGAGCATGATGATATGATATATAATACCAACTCACCTACCTACTACTACATCGACATAGACAAAATATGTATACTAATAAACTTCATTCAATAATCAATATATATTATTGCAACCATGTTATATGCTATTAAATTAATCAAAAATATAAAATATAAAATACATACTAAAAATAAATTAAATTACTTATATATATATATATATATATTGACTAATTTTAATATGTAAATAGTATTTTTGATATTATCGGATTCTATTATATAAATTTTAATTTGTTCTTAGACCAATTGAATAATTGAGTGAGTTAATTGATCTGACCGGTGTGATATAATTAATTAGGTCCCTTTGAGAAACTGATTAGAGGGTCAAAGCTTAAAACATTAGATGGTCCTGAATATGTAAGGAAGGTTTCAGAAAATTGTGTGGCATACATGAAATCCGTAGGAACATTCGGTGATGCAGAAGAAAAAGCTATTCATGAATTCAGACAAGCCTTCAAGGATCAAAACTTCCCACCAGGCTCTACTGTCTTCTATGAACAATTCCCCAATGGAACATTAGGGGTCAGTATATATACTATACTTAATTAATTAATTAATTTTAATTAACCAATAGTAATATAATTTAATTTAATTTAATTTAACATGTTTGGTTAATTAATAACAGCTGAAATTCTCCAAGGATGACACAATACCAGAACATAGGAATGCATTTATTGAAAACAAGGCACTTTCAGAGGCAGTGTTGGAGACAATGATTGGGGAGATTCCTGTTTCCCCTGCTTTTAAAGAGAGTTTGGCTACAAGACTTTCTCAGATTCTGAATGAGGCCAATCCCTCCATTGAGTTCTAAGAAGTTGAAGTTCTCATCAACAACCTTCAATGAAAAAGGGGTTCCAACTAGACATTGCTATCTACTTTGTCATAAATAATGCCACTTTTCTTGTCTCAATTATCTCTGTGCTTGTCTGCTTTTCTTTCCTTTATGCCAAATTGCCACATCAATTAAATGAGTGAAACAAAGCAGATGTTCCTACTAGAGCTCCAAATATATGTTTCTTAGACTACTAATTTCATTAGTTACACTAAGTAATTTCATCCAAGAACATAAATATTGACATGAAAGACAATGATAAAGCAATACTTAAAAATTACAAAATATTTAACCCATATGATATTTAACATAAAAAACAAATTTTTGACTAAAAGAAGATAGAGAAATACTAATTTTAATATTAATACTTTAATATACATAGTTATGATAAAATAATAAAGCCTATTTATTTGATAGCTCATAAGACAATTCTTGCACTAAGT
This sequence comes from Arachis stenosperma, assembly GCF_014773155.1. Classification (NCBI taxonomy): domain Eukaryota; kingdom Viridiplantae; phylum Streptophyta; class Magnoliopsida; order Fabales; family Fabaceae; genus Arachis; species Arachis stenosperma. Next base: position 159,671,829 of record NC_080385.1, read on the forward strand.
TTGTTCTTGGAGTTGAATTAGATCCATTAAATTATAAAATTGCAGTTGTTATTGGGCACCCAAACCTTTGTCTACCAACTATGAAGTGGTGGTGATGATGATAATCGATCCGCCACCTTATTTGAATGAATAATTAAATATGGATTTAAAGTCCAACAGATTAAGTTATTCTGTAAAAGAATTACAAATTTGGACAAAAGCTTTTAACCTTGGCTTGGTTTAGTTTGGTTTGTGCATACACGAAAACTAAACACAGGGTTAGTCTGATGTGTCTTAATAAGAGAATATGCTAATAAGAGTAGTAGGCTTGTAAATACTACATTGAGAGAATCTGATGCGTGTTAATATATAAAAGTGTTTGAATTCTATGTATATATGAGGTACATCCATGGCATCAAGTTCATGTTTAGTAATATATTAAGAAGATTATTATTAAATCTGACAAAGTGTCCAACCTATGGCCTCAGCATGGAGAAATTTAATCACACCCAAATTAAAAGGGTTAGTTGTCCACAAGAATCTCGCAAGCATAAATTAACCAGTTCTTTAATTTCCTCATAATTATCAAGTTAAACAACCAGAAGAACAGCATGCATCTAATGAAAATAAGGCAGTATTGGAGACCATGATTTAGGGAGATTCCTGTTACCCTTGCTTTAAAAGATAGTTTGACTACAAGGCTTTTTTTCAGATTCTGAATGTGGCCAACCCCTGCATTGAGTTCTAACTTCAGTTGAAGAAAGATTACATCCAATTGTAAAAATTAATGCTAGTTTCTTTTGTGATTATCCTTGTACTTGGCTACTTGTATCATAATATGCTGTAACAGATGTTGTATCCAGAGCATCAAGCTTCTTATGTTCCCTAATTTCCACCATTTTTTTTTCTTTTGGTGTCTCATTCAATATATGCAGAAAGAAAACCATCATAATAACCTGAACTCTGCATTATATTCACACAGATCCTTACCCATCTGTGCTATATTTGTTCACATATCATAGTAACAAAACAAAGAAATTCTACATTTTCACCATTCATTTTATTAATACACTAGAAGCTGGTGAGTGATAGATTGAATGTGCTCCTAAGGTAATTTTTCTGCTACATCTTCGGGAACCGAATTTCCACTTTTCGTGTGATGTAATCCATTATCAGTATCAGAATCATGCAATTTTTTATCAGCAGTATTATCATGACCACTCTGTTTGAATAACTCATATAATCTGGTGGCCAAACTCTGTTTTGCAGCAGGGGAAACACCATGCTTTCCAATCATTGATTCAAGCACAGCTTCTGAGAGTAGTTTATTCTCAATCACTGCACTTCCGGCTTCTGGAATAGATCCATCTTTAGAAAAACCAATCTGTTTGCAGTCAAAACAAACAAAATATTATCACAATTGAGTACACAATGTCATGTGTACAAAAAAAAAAAATCGATCACAAATCATCCATCATATAAATATTTGATTTTCATAAAAAAAAAGCTTGATTATGCAGCTATAAAAAAGTTTGATTATTCTGCTACGATAATCATGGATTATTCTAGACAATTATTATATCAGAAAAAAGCACTAACTCGCATGAATCTGTTTAATATTATGCATCAAAATTAAATTAATAATACTAATTTGGTGGTTAATTTTAGTAATCATCTTTTATGGTGGCATTACTAACCACTAGAGATCCGTTGGGTAATAGTGTGAAAAGGATAGAGGAATCTGGAGGGAAATTCTGATCTTTGAAAACGGAAAGAAACTTGTCAATGGCATTGGCTTCTTGGTCAGTGTAAATTCCAAGATGCTTCCAAATAGCGACGCAATTTTCAGAGACTTTCTGGGAGTATTGTTGACCCGTCAAAGGCAAGATCATGGTTACCTGCATAAATTTCTCAAACGGACCTACACCATAAAAATTCAGATCAGTGCTGTTAAAGTTTTCACAGCCATAGGTGCCTGGATGCAGAGAGTAACGGTTACCTGTAACGATGTCTCTGAAGAAGTCGACGGATTCCGTTAACTGGCTCGGGGTCTTACCGTTCCATTTGACGGCGAGTGAGGGAACGGCGTTATCCTGGAGGTAAACAGCAATGGCGGTGAACTTGACGAATTTGTCGTCGATTTGGAGGCCCCTGACTCCTGCTCCGCCAAGGAAGAAGCTCTTGTCGGAGCCTGGAGCTTTGGCGGTGGCCGGAAACTTGACATTGTCGACTTGCACGGCGGACAAGGAGGAGGGTAGGACCATTTTGAAAGTGAGTGAATGGAAGGAATAGGCGTGTAGCTTTATAGACCTATCAACTTGCCTCACCTGTCAGTCAATCCACCTACCACCACCGCCGCCGGTTAATTTTTTGGGTTAACAACTATCTTAGGTATCCAACAAAATATTACTATGAATATAAATTATATATATAATAACTGATTTTGATAATTAATTTTAATAAATAAATAATATTTTTATATGAAAAAAGCAAAATCATGACTAATTTTTTTCTTCAAAATAAATAGTTAGTAGAATTGAGAATATCCACGTAAGTGAATATTAGATTTATTATGCAAGGAATACTCATCAAATATTCTCTCTTAGCATGCCTATATGTATAGTGGGGTTACATTCTCCTTCACTCTATGCTCTGAAGTCTTTGATGAGTTGAAATTATATTCTTTAACCAAGTCATCATATTCTTAAATGTGATTTATTTAATATTTAAAATGTGATACTTAGGGAGATATGAGTGGAAATAAGGTGCATATCCCATGATGAAGATGGACTTTCCAAGTTTCCACAGCCCAACCCCCTTGAAAATGAAGTTCCTTATTAAAACTTGAAGTCAATGTGCAACTAACACTCAACTATTCTAATCAGTAATAATTATTCAAACTCTCAAATTCACGGGTTGGTTAGTTAGTAGCTACCTTCTTGTTCTATATTTCTAAGGAAAAAGTTTCAAACTAAAATAAAAATCTGACTTAGTAGCTCATCATTTTTGTTTCCTTAATTAAAAATTTAGGAATTCAAATTTTTCTTTAAAGGCTTATATATATTCTTTATATTTTTAGGGAAGGTATTAAGAGTGTTTTATTTCCATTAATCAAACAAATCTTTTTTTTAAAATAGTAAGTTATATTTTATTAATTATTAAAAAATAAAATATAAAAATGTCAAAAGGTAGGTTAGCATAATAAACAGTGAGAATTTTTTAAAATAATACACTGAAGATATTTATTCAACGGTGCTGGTTGAAAGACGAAGAAGAATCTTAAAAAAGAAAGAATAATAAATCAAATTGAATGAAACTAAGAGTTTGTCTCATGGAAGTCACAATCTAAACTAAAATTTTTTTAGATTTCATGGAGCCATTTGACAGAGCTTGCTAGAATAGTAGACGATATTAAAATAGAACCTTCAAAAATTAACTGATTGCAAGCTTTTCAACAGTTCCAGTAAATGATGGCAAGTTAAACATCTTCGTTGATGCAGTCAACTATGTCCAAAAATCGTTAAGACTCTAAGGAAGAAGACAGTCACGAAGATAATTCTGACACCATACGTTTTTAATTCTAGAGCAGTCGATCAAACAATGAGTGATTGTTTCTGTTAGAAATAAAAGACTAAATTGGAAGAATGATTTGTGTATTATTGAGTGTAATTAAGTTGTCTATTCAAGTTGTCTGTAATGATACAATATAAAAGGGTATTTATAAGTACTAAGAGAATCTTAATAATAAATACGTAATCTCCTATAATAAATATTCAAATATACTAAATAATATTAATTGATACTAATTATATTTTAATAGTTTCTGTCGCTTCATGACACGGGAGTATATTGACAATATAGATGGGATAACGGTGAATCTGAGTAAGTATCAGAAGACAACTATAGAGAATTTTTTCAATAAATAGTTTAATTTTACGAGGCAAGTTCAACTTCTATAGATCAATTTACAACTTATTTTTGCTGCATATAACTAAGGCAAAGTTTCAGAGACAAATAGTGAAATAAATAGCCAATTCTATAACTTAAAGTTGTATCATATTATTTGATTTTGTTCAAATTCTATTTTTTTTGTTATATTAATAATTTTTATAGTATATATTCAAATAGGTTTTTAAAAAATTGTGTCAGATATTTTTGTTTTTTAAAAAATTTTATTACGTTGAAATCCTAAACATTATAAAAGTAAGATATATAGATTTTTTTTGTCACATTTTTTAAAATTTATTTGTCCAAATAAAAATAATGAATTTGACTAAAGTAGATATTTATATGTTTTACTTTTGTAAAATTCAGGACCTCAATATAATAAATTTTTTATAGAAATAAAAACGTTCGGCATAAAATTCTCTTAGACCTATTCGGATATATACTCTAACTTTTATATTTGCTGATAATTAAATTTAACAGCATATTTTTTTCTAAGTCTTGAGAACATTTCTCTTAACGTAAATATTTATTATATTCCACAACTGAATTGATGAACTGAAAAGAAACATGACTGAAGGAATGATATGATGATAAGAAAGAGTGGAATTTTGATATTGTAATAATAAACTAATTATTAACAAATCTGCATGTAGTTCTGATTTGACCATCATTGCCAGTGAGAGGAGAAAGCAAGCTCATCTTAACCATGGCATCTGCAAAATCCTTCTTGAAACGACCAAAGTTTCTGCTATACATAAAGACCTGAGAGTCAGTGATGCCTGCTCCATTAGCATAGAGCTGCTGATCAGAGTGCACAAGACCCCTTTGATTCACAAGATTCTGATAGAAAGCATTGTCAAAAGTGTCTGGAGTGGTTGAATCAAAGGGAGAGAGGTTGTCATCTCCATCACCTTTTGCAGAGGGACACAATGCTTTCATTGCTTCTGCAAAGCTTGGATCTATGTTGCTCTCATTGTAAATCCTGTCTCTGAAGAATCTGCACCTCACTCGTCCTATTGTGTGGCCTCCTGAACAGTTAACATTTGCATGCCACAAATGGGATTCATTTGGATGTAATAATGCACTAAATAGGTATGATATTATTCCACTGTTAAATTTGACACTAATAATTTGTATATTAAAATGCTAATATAATTCGATTTTGGTATATAAATAAAATTGATTTACTAATGATTACTAATATAATTTTTTTTTTAATTTTAAAACGTTGATGATTGATTGTTAAGCTTTAAAATTTTATACTAAAAAAATTAAAAAATATTATAAAAAAATTTCAGTTATATTTTTTTAATACCTTAACTAATAATATTATTAATATTTATGTTATTCATTCTATTAACTATAAATATTAAATTTAAGTATTTAATAATTGAATAGCATTAAACTTGTTTAAAAGGTTAAGTATTAAATTAATATTATTTTAAATATTAAAAACTAAAATAATACTTTATTCTCCTACCAAATTTAGATTCATATCTAAAATTTTTATGATTAATTTATATGTTGATTTGGATGTATTACATGTCACCAAACTTGGGGTCATTTATGCTGGTATGAGATTTTTTTTTCTTCTTCTAGGATGTAAAAATATCAAACAGTCAATTTTATGGTGTTTATAAATTATTATTTAAATTTTATTTAATTTATATTTTGTAGTAAATTTTAATTTTTTAAAAATAATATATATTTTATATTAAATATTAATTTTTATTTTTTTAATAAATAGACACTTTTTTTGATACTATAATATTTACCTAATTTAAAAAGTATTTTTCTAGTATTTCACCTACGTGCAATGTGTACAATGGTTTATTAAGTTATAAAATGAACATCACTCATATTATCTAAAATGGAGGCCACTCCAATAAAAATACTTAAAACATCTTTTTTTAAAGATGTTTTTTTTATTAATTAAAATTTAATACATATAATCGATTAAATTATATTATTTTTGTCAAAATTAAATGAGACAAATTAATTTGGCTGAAAAATCGGTAAACCAAACCTTAAATTAATCTAAGTCAATATTCTTTTTCATAGAAAATGACTACAATAACTTTATTATAGAAAATGACTAAAATATTCTTATTATATATATATTTTTTAATTTTAAAAATTCTAAATTCTAACCCTATAGGCTATAACGACAGAGAGAAAAGAAAATAATTAAAATTTAGAGTTCTCAATTTATATTAAATATTCTTATATATATATATATATATAAGAATATTTTAGTCATTCTTTATAACAGGGATATTGTAATTTTTTTTTATAAAAAAAATATTAATTTAGATCGATTGAAAGTGTAATTTATCGATTTTTTTGCTAAATATCTTTAAAAGATTTTGAGGTTCACCAAAAATCGATCTCTTGACCTTTCGAATCTAGAGCTCTAATACCATATCATGATACCACTCATCCCAAAAATTTCAGCTGATAGAAAAAGATAACACTAATGGATATATCTCTAATACTCTCTAAACCTCCATTGGCTCCCTATACTTTTTCTAGGATTTGGATTCTCTAAAGTTTGAATTTTACTTTAGAGAATAAAGTGTGATCTCTCACTATTTATTTCATATAGGTGGGACCAAGAATAAATATGAAAGAGAAACTAATCAAGGATAGAAGATCATACTTTACTCTCTAAAGTAAAATTCAAACTTTTATCATGAATTTATATGTTGAATTAATATAATTATTACCTGATAAAGTAACCATTTCTTGGATGGTGAAATTTTTCTTTTGGAAAGCAGTGATAAGGGAACTGAGATTGAAGAAGGGAGCAGGTAAGTCTGAATTAGACTCACTTAAACTTGCAGTGGTTGAGTCTCTTCTCCCCAATTTAACCTCCCATCTTGGTCCTTTTAGCTGATACATATATATGTACATTTTATCTTATGAATTAATTACACAAATTTTGATTAGTTAGATATTGGTTAATTGTATTATTATTATGTTACTTACAGCAAAAACAGCATCTCTGGCAGCAAGAGCTAAGATGTCAGCACAAGAAACAACAGAAGGACACATGGACTCCAATTGGGATTTGATGCTGTCAATGACCTCAAAACCCCTCAATGAGTTCTTGTTGGGACCTGAATTCTTCTCACCTATGAAGTTTGGGGTGTCATCTAGCAATACCGATGCATCACATCCCTGTATTATTGTATTATAAAAATCACCCTTCATTGTTTATATTAATACAAACTTTTTTCCAAGTGTTGAAGGATATTATTCTAGGAATCTAATTAGGTAACTAACTATTTAATTTATCAATCAAGCAAATTTTTTTTGAAATTTCATTTTTAACTCACGTTAACATTGAAACGAATATTCAGGGGCAGAGCCTCATGCAACAAAAGGAGGACAATAGTCCCCTAAACTTTAAATTTTATTTAGAATAAAATATCGTTTTTGTCTCCAACATTTTAGATAAATTTTAAAGTTATTCCTAATATTTAAATTGACTCAATGTTGTCGTGCCGTTAAGATCTGTTAACAGAATTGATAGTAGGACAAAATCGAGACAATTTTAAAATATTAAGAACTTAAATAGGACGAAATAAATTTTAATTTTATCCTTTAATAATATCAATTTTTTTGGTACATAGTTATTCAATTATTTTTTAATTACATCTATATAAATTACATTTAATCATATTACTTTCATTCTAAATAATTTATTTTTTTATAAATTTATTTTTAAAAATTTTTACTTATCATAAAATTATTTTTTGGTCCCTCCCTAAAATTTAACTTAGCTTTGTCCCCGTGAATACCCAAAATTACATACCAAAAGAACATATAAATTTCTGCTAAAAAAATCTAAAAGTAAAATAGAATATCAAGAGTCAATGATAATTTTGTTGAAAATCACGAAAAAGACAAGTAAATAAGTAATATATGTGTTTGAAATTCAAGTCAAATTTTGATTAATATGAGTGGAAAAAAATTAATAAAAAAATATTTTAAAATAATGAAAAAAAATTAGTTAGAGTTGGCTATAAAAAAAAAATTGGCTTCTATACTTTGTTGTATAATAATTGGAGTTGCTATTGCATGCATGTATAGGAAACTATATAGTATACATTACTACTATAGTCTACTATATATATAAGGGATAGGATATATAATAATGCATGAAATGAGACTTGCTTGGACAAAACAATCATGGAAATGGAGGCGAAGCAAGGAAGCACCCATGCGAGGCTCTTGGGAAACAGCATCAATCACTGCCTTCCTAATGGTTTCAACAGCTTTCGGACACGTTTTGTGATAGAAATTGTCACTTAACAACTCATGATCATCATCACCTGAACCAATCCCAATAACACATAATGTTATTGCCAAAATCAACCAACACTTGTTAAATGCCATTGAGACACAACACAATTCAGTGCTTTAAGATTATATGTACTATATATGTAATTGATATGGTTAATTACATGGACATGGAATAATGATAACAATGTTATGCTTTATATAGAAAAGAAGGTTCAACCAACTACACAAAATTTCAGGTTTATGTATGTACAATTATCCATATTCTACGGGTCAACTGTGCAAACTCAAGACAAATCATATATATTTGATTTGATTATAGTAAAAAATGCAGATACAAATGTTAGGGATCAAGAAAGCGTTTATTTATAATGTTATTAATTAATTAAATAGCTGTATTTTGGTAAAAAAAAAATGTTTGACTTTGATAAAAATTCCTTGCTGATTTTGATAGTAAGCCATTAATTGTGCTTGGCCTTCAAGTCAGGAGGAACCAAATGTTAAGAAAAGCAATGGATTATGATCCATGTCATCATAATGAATAATGCTTATCATTCTTTGGTTCCAATCGTTTCTGTTTTGGTGGCTGAAAGTAAACTTAAAGAGGTATGGCATGCCTTTACTGCATTTCAACGCTTTTGCTCTAAAATTTTCAGTCATCACCAAATTAAAAGGATTTCCCTCTTTGTGGGAAGGAGAAATTAAGGAAGAGAAAAGACAAAAGTTAGTTTCAATTGATTGATCAAACTTACTTCAATATGACAGTAATGTATATCGTTCCTATTTCCCAAGTGTCAAAAACTTGCACTGTGTAACATTCTTAAAGACTCTAACTAAGCACTTAAAAAGAAATATAGCGTATTCGTCAAATTGTAAACTACTAAGGTAAAATCTAGTTTTACGTAAAAAAGAAAACCTTAATCATTCTTATAAAAATAGAGAGGATTATTATTCATATTATGACCTCAAAAATATATACGCATTCGGTTTTCACATTTAACATGCGCTACACCGTAACATAAAGAAGGCAGGATACAAGAGAATTTACATGGTTACGCGAGAAGGCAGAAGGGAATATCAACAAAATATTTAGTACAGCAAGAAACATCTCCATCTCATTGTACTCCCAAGGCCACAAAATTCGAAACATAATGTTCCATCTCACACAATCATCATCAAATAACTGTTGACGGCACTGGCCAATGGAAATAAGTGAGCACTAGCAGTCACCATAGTTCTTATTTGTCTGAAACACTGTTTACTGCATATTGTGAAACTGATCACTCAACAAGAGACTTCAGTCAAAGTAATGAAGGCAGGTTAATCATATTGAAATAAAAATGAAAACAAAAACACCAGACACAATTCAAACAGCTTCATCTTCTACATAGTTGACAGCTAGGTCCCAATAATGGGGAACACCAGCATCCACAAAAACTTTGCGAGCAGCTGCTTCGGTGATGCAGTCATGGACAGTGAACCTGTTGAAGCTCGGTTTGGCGACACTTCCTTGCCATACTAGAGAACACTTATTCACCGGTTTATCGTCATCCGAATCTTCATTTTCCTCCGTCTCTTTTGAAAATTCGCTCCAATTTATACGCCTCAGCATAAGTTTCCCATACCTCTTGATCGACTTGCTTCCACCTTCAACCACAACTACCGTAATACCATCGCTAATCACAGCACATCCACTCAAACGATTCTCCTGAGCATTCACATCAACTCTAAAGCGGGCCTTTGGATGTGATAGGTCATTAATCTTGTAAAGTGAGACCAGTGTTTCCACTGTACTAGGGTCATCAAACAGCTTCCTCTCCTTCTTCTCCCGCAGCTCAGCAGGAGTAAGCTTGCGTGCAATATTCCTATCTATATGAGCCTGCTCACGTTCAGCAGCTGCACTTCGTATTTCCTTTTCAAGCCGAGTAGGATCTTGTGTTGCTTCAGAGCCAAGTACTTTCATCAAATTGCTAATCTTGACCTTTGATTTTGGAGGTTCTATTACACCTTGTCTTATCATCTCCTGCCTCTCTTTCTCCTTGGCCAATCGCCGCTGTGTCCTGAGTTTCTTCTGTTCCTTCTTGGTTAGTTTGAGGGGTTGAGGTGGTGGAGGTGCAGGCTCAGCAGGTGGTTCAATAGGACGAGGATGCTCCACATAAAAAGTGATTTTCTCCATTTTCAGTTTGTCTTCTCCTATGGTTCCATCAGCAGTGTCACCATAATTTCCAGATTGCAGAAGAGGTACATCCCTGAAAAATTCAAACAGTTAAGGAAAAGAACTATAACTTTCATCGGCATTTAAGCATGTTTCAATAGAACAGATGACAGGGCCACATTATATTCAACAGCAGATATTCAAAAATCAGACAATTCATAGTAAAGTCTAAGTTACAGGACAAAGATGTTATACCAACTTTGCACAAGGATAATACTAGCATTTTGTTACCAATCAACCTGGCTATTCGAGTATGTTATAATCTAGCATCAGCACTTTCGTTTTTGGGGATAAAGAAGAATATCATTACAATGAAGAGAATGATGATACTAGATGGGACGAGAAGTAAGCAAAAAGTAAAAAGAACAACGAAACATGACTTTCCTAGCATCAAAATATAGTTATTTCTAAAAACGATAGAAAGGGAAGAACATAACTTCATGTATATTGCCTAAAACAATTAATTACTTAAATTTATGCATTCACCTTTCACACAAACCTTAAACTTCCACCAGGGCACAACCATGATGCTCTTAACAAACCAACTAGTACAGGTAAGCAGATACTTACCACCACTCAATTTCTGGAATTTGTTCCCTGGGTTTCTCTTTAATTACAACCCTCTCTGTTATTTCTATTAAGTTCGGGTTTATATCAGGAGCAGCCTTTGCCTTTGCCAATTGTGCTAGCTTGGCCTTTTGCTCTTTTGCTTGAGCTTCCCCAAATTTGCTCTGCAGGAGTCAAACAATAACAGCAAAGGATATATAATACGAATGTAAAGAATAAAGTATAAGGGCAAATAAATAATGAGCCTTGCGGGGACAACAGAAAGATGAAAAAGTACCTTTAATTTTATTATTTCAGCATCTTTTGACCATTTTCCTTCCTCCACAAACTGAAATTGTCTCTTGACCCTCAAGAACTTGTTTTTATTTATACCCATACTTGGATCAAAATGGGGATTACTATCAGGATCGACATCTAAAACAGGCTTTAGTATTTCAAATGAATCTTTCTTCTGTTTGTTAATGTTGACCTACAATGTTCAGAAACAGACAGTAACTAAGATGCCAATCCCAAATAGATGCAGATAAATGGTAAAAAAAAAAAAAGAAAAAATTAAGAACATTACACACCTTTAATGTGCTAAGGTTACTTGGCTTAGTCACATTAACAACATTTCCATGTTCATCAATTTCCCTTCCCTGAGCATCAAGACGAAGAACAGGGGCTTTGGTGGGTTTCTGTGGAACGGCAATATCTGCTACCACTTGACCTGGAAACATGTTTATAAGAGGAGCAAACTGTGGGTCTTGCCTAAATCCCATTCTAGCAGCAAGCTCCTGAGCACGCCTGACAGCTTCATAGTTGGCTGGAGTTGGAGTTGGAATACCAGCGGCAGTCGAGCCACTAGCTCCCGAAGAAAGAACTGGTACATTTACTGCAGGTCCAGATGGTGATGAGATAGAAGGTTTTGATGCCACTCCGGCACTAACAGAGGGAATGGCAGATTCATCAGGTTTTGTGCTTCCGTGTGAGTTCTGTGTAGAACTCTTGTTCAACTGTGCAAACAAGAAGTGCTCCAGATGAACATGTATAATTGATAAGATAATTGGCAAAGTAAACCAGAATTTAAAATAATAATAAAAAAAGTAAACCAGCATCAGCAGCTATTCATCGTATATAAATATCTAACAGACAGAAATAGCTCAACTCACCTGAGGAATCTTCTTCAGCTTCTCGGCCAACTCTTTCTGCATTTGTAAAGCTTTCTTAGCCTTAGCTAAGGCATCAATAGACAGGCTTCCACTTTTCCCAGCAGTTGAAGATGACCCATCTGTACTAGATTTTCCAGTAACCTCATGAGACCTGGTAATACTAACTCCCTTATTTTCATTTGTGGTAGAATTTGAAGATACCTTAGTAGGAAAAGAAGTAGGGCCCCAAGATGCCTCAGGAGCACTCGTCGGTGCCACAGCAGGTGATCCCAAGGCAGAACCCTGAAAGTGCAATGATAAAACACCAGTAAATGTGTAAATCTTCAAAAAAGAGTATACATACACTCAACAAATTTTAAAAATGATAAAATACAAAATACTAAACATCATATAAAATTAAGAGAAAGAGCCAATTTTCAAAAGTTGGCAGAGAAATCATAATAAAATTCTATCACTTATCTAATTATTGTTCTACCCCATCTTGTATTGGAATGGAAATTCAGAAGATAAATGCGAAAAGTGCAGGTAGAAGCATCCAAAGAGTCCGTGAACTTTGCTGTACTTTCAAGATTAGGTTCCACAGAAAGGTAAACCGCAATCATGGAAAGGCATCAAAACATATCTCTAGTAAACCAACAGTAGTAATCCAACACCTTGAAACAGTATCTCAAATTATTCTACAAGCATTACCGTTCTAGTATACTAAATTATTACTAATTACCAATACCTTCACTGCACATCTTCAATAACTGAAAGTAAACACACAGGCCTACAATTTAGGGTGAAATTCTGAATTCTGAATAAACATCCATGCATAATGCATTAACATAAACCGGGAAAATAGATATCTCTACAATTTAGAATTGATATTATCCATCATGAAACCCTGAAAACATAATAGTCGGGGAAAAATTAGAACTCACATTATGCAGAGAAGCGTTCCCGTTTCCATCAATCTGCTTATTATTGTTATCAGTGAGCTCCTCGTGCTTCAACTTGACCTCATTATCAAGAACTTGTTTCCTATCTTCAATGGCAGCTTTATCAATTTTTGCTTCTTGTCCGTCTTCCTTTATGGCTTTATCCCCAAACCTTCTCCTTTCTCTTTTCAGTTCCTTGGACTCCTCGGAAACCCTAACCCTCTTATCATCCCTATCTTCCTGGCTCTGCTCCCTCTCTTTCCGCTTATGCGAGTGCGAATGCGAAGAGTGTCGCGGCTCCGCCGAATCCTCTCTCTCCCTCTCGTCATCGCGAGGCCTCGACCTTCCTCTGCTGCCTTCTCTCTCGTCTCTATCATAAGCTCTGGTTCCTTCTCGGTCATCTTCATCCCTCTCCCTGGATTTGCGATCGTGCTTGGAGTTCCTGTCGGATCGGTGGTGGTGGTGATGGTGGCGGTGCTCATCGGAGGATTCACGGTGGCGTTTGTGGTCGCGATCGGAGTGACGATCTCTGGTTCTCTTGGAAGATTTTTCTCTGTCGTCCATGGTTAGGGTTTGGGAGATTCGGTTTCTCTCTCTCTCTCCAATATCTGCAATTCTGCACTCTGTATAGTGTTCTCTCTCTATTACGTTGAGCTTATTAAGAAAAGAAAAAATGAAAATGAAAATGAAAACCAAAATATCTAATCCTCTTGTATACTTATTCAATATTTTATTAATTATTTTCAATAAAAAATAAATTTAATAATATAAAAAATTGCAGAAACATTTAAATATTGTTAAAAATAACTAACTTTAAAATTTATTATATAAGAAACTATCTAAAAAACTTGTAAAATTTAATTAAGTGGCAGAAAATCTTTTTGATCCATAATTTCATGGAAAATGTTAATGATTATAAAATTGTTTTCATTCAAAAACATAATAATATAAAAGATGAGTGAGATATATAATGGGCTTCAAAATCATGTGTTCATCCCAATGAACCCAATATACTTTTTGCATAAAATGGGCTTCGAGCTTGTTGTGTCACTACAACAGCATAGCTTGCGACTCATATACCAAACAACGAAAAAGAAAAATGATGTTGTCAATGCTATACCAAAAAAAAAAAAACATGATATTGTGAGTGAATTGTGAAAGCTTTATTGTTTGATTAAGAACACTTTTTTGACCATTTACTCTTGGTTTGAGTTCCGTTGACTTTTCAATATCCCTCATTTTCATGTTCAATATGTATAAATATATAGTATTTTGCACATGTTAAGATTATAAAATAAAAAAAATTATTAAAAGTATAAAAAATTTAGAATACGTTTGATTTACGTTTTTATTTTTTGTTTTTATTTGAGTATTTTTTATTTTTTAGATTTTATAAAAAAATATGATAACGTTTTTATTGTTTTATATAAAACAAAAATATTAAAAATAAAAATACAAATTAAATATATCTTAAATTTTTAATATATTTATTTTATATTTATTAAATAAAAATATTTAAAATTTTCTATTAGTAATAAATTTATTATAGACTCTTAAAGTATATATTAACTAAACCCAATATATATTACTAATAAATTGGTTCACAACTACGCAACCCTGAAGGTGTGTGAAAATGGATCTTTTCTATTTTTTTTAATACTTAAAAAAATAAAGTGTAATTTTTTACTTTTAATTTTATAAATGGGATAAAATTAAATACGAGAGAAAATAATAAAAGATGAAATCTTATACTGGACGATCCAATTTTTTTTACTAGAGATGATCCACTCCTAAAATATGTTTCTAAAAAAAATTTAAACAAAATTATCTCTAAAATTAATAATGTAAAATTATTAAATAATTTAATATATTTGATTAAATTATATTTTATAATTTTTAAATATCGATTTCGAATGAACATATAGATGCATAACAAATTTTTACTATATTTTTACTCACCGAGAAAAAGAAGGGTTGATAGTCACATCAAACACGCTAAATTACTAATATAAAAATTAGTAAAAATAAAATGTTATATGCACAATTTTTGTTGTATATATCTTTTTTATACATTTTTATTTTTATATTAACATTAATTAATAAGAAATAAAAAAAATGTTTTTATACTGTAAAAAATAGTACAAACATTATTTTTGAATAAAAAAGGAAGCAGCATCCAGTTCTGTAGAAACACATGGTTAAGGCACCCAAATTTATGCTTTGACTTTGAAGTTTGAATAGTATACGCAGGGCAACACCTAAATTGGTAAGAGTTAGCTTCCAAGTTGGTAAATAGTAGTTCATGCATGGTAGCCCATCTATATTAACTACCACCTTTCTACTTTTTCATTCATTTATTTACATACTTATTTAAAATTAATGATTACCTTCGTAGCAAGTTACATTTCATGTTCTTATTATTAGCTTCTCAATGGTGGCAACTCTGAATGCCTAACAAGACAAAACATACAACACATTGTTAAACCTTTCATCGTTTTCATTTTATTTTCTTTCTTCCCCTCCTTCATTCCCATTTCAAATAAATTATATATTTTTTTTTAATTTTCCCTCCAATATGAGTGTTCGTAGTGTGAATTTCCCTGTATATATAGTTGACTTTTTTTTTTTAGTATACTAAAAGCAAAAACACATTCTTGTCCACATCCAAATTTTGAATAGATAGATTTCAGAAATTGGTTGAAAGTGGAAACCATAAAATTAAAGTGGGTAGCAATCAATGACGAAACCAATAATGCAATGCTCTTTGGAGAAGAAGAATCTTATCCATGCATTGACAAATAAATAATGGATAGACATGCAATAGAAAGCTTTGTGTGCAAGGAATAAGAAAAAAAAAATGGGTAATGCTACAGTGAAAATTGAAATTTTGATGAAAAGTAAAAATTATTTTTTAATAAAGAAAAAAATCTAATAAAAAAAGTTATATTTTTTTTAAATTCAATAAAAAATTTTACATTTTATTTAATTTTATTGTTCACTAATATATAGACATATATAAGCTACATTTATTTTTTAGGACTTGAACTACTAACTATAAAACTAGGATTGAAATTGAGTATTATATTTAGTAATCAGAACTAAAATTTTAGTGTTGAAACAAAAAATTTCAATATCAATAGAAAATGAGGACAGTGACTAAAATTTTTAAAAACCAAAAATAAAATTTTTATAACATTTTTTTTAGTATTAAAATATAATTAGGATCAATTAATATCAATTACAATTATTTAGTATATTTATATATTTATATAAAATATTACGTTTTTATTATTTTGATTCTCCTAGTATTTATATATAGTATTATATATTGTATTATTTAGCAATTCACTCCATAATAGACAACTATTTTTTATATTACTTTCTTGTTTTTAACATCTAAAAATGAATTTATTTAATTTTTTAAATTCTAAATTTTATCCTTTAATCTCCATATTTATCTTAAACCAAATATAATATTAAGACATAACTGAGTCCAATTTATTTTACATCAAACGACTAGCAATTTTTAATGGTGACCCGTTCAACTTTCAATAGTGTCCTGAATAAGATTCGAAAAAGACTAGCAAGTTGAAAAGGGAGTTTACTCAATCGGACAGGTAGATTCTGCTTTGTTAATTCTGTTGTAGATAGTATTCCTACGTATTAGATGTAAGTCTCTATTTTTTCCAAAGGATCATTAGTAAACTGGAATCTATGATGAGAAATTTTCTTTGTAAATGACAAGTTGATGGAAGATGATTGAATTTTGTTAGTTGGAAGATATTAGTTATTTCAAAAAAATATGGAGGTTTGGAAATTAGAAATTCTTATTGTGTGAATATTGCTCTTTTTGGAAAGCTAATTTGGACTTTTTCCATTAGCCGAACAAGTTATGAGTCCAATTGTTGGATGTCAAATACCAATCATCTTAATATGATTACTTTGGTTGTCCTAAGAACAATGACTCTCCCATTTAGAAGAGTATTTGCAAAGCTTGAAAAGTGTTAAAATATGAATTTGCTTGATGTATTGAAAATTTTAACCAGAATTTTTTGTTTTATAGCTGGAGGAGAGAAGGGCAGTTATCTAATGAAATGGATTATGTTCATATTTCTTATTCAACCCTCCGGATACAGGATATTTAGTCGATTGGTATGTGGCATTTGGATACTCTTTATTTCCCTTTATCTCAAAATATGAAAGGTAATAGTCTTTTTTACAATTCAAATATGCAAGAAGATCCAAAAATGGGTTGGTATTGGTCTGAGTCTGCTGCCAAAGTATATGACTCACGCAATGGTTACTTGTGGTTGTTTAAGCAGCTATTTGGTTGGGAAGAGCGGGAGAATTGATTTTGACTTTGGCGCTAGCTTATTTTGGAAAAAGTACAAGTGTGTTAGCTTAACTGTGTCTTAAGGAGGCTCTTCCTACTGCAAGTTTTTGTTTCAGAAGAGGGATGTCATTATTAGATTGGTGCCCAAAATGCCTTTCTATCTAGGAATCGATTTTACACTGTATTCGAAATTATCAAAGAGTTTAATTTGTATGACATGGATTGGAAAATTTTTTATTATCCTTTGGATTTAAAGAATGTGTTATTGTATCATAGCAGAGAGCATCCGTTTAAGTTTTTTTCGAGACTTTGGTGGATATGGAGGATAAGGAATAATGACATCTTTAATCTTCATGAGACTTGGCTTCTGAAAAAGGTGATATGTCTGATATTAGCTTCAAAAAAGGAGTTTAGAAATATTTTTGAATTACAACATATGTCCCTCCTATCTATTCTAAGTGGTTCTTGGAATCTCCCAACCATTGCTACTTTTAATATTAATTGTGATGCTAGTTATCTTGGTTCTGGTGATATTGTTGATTTTGCTTGCGTTATTAGAGATTATAATGGGAGTTGACAAAAAAAGTGTTTGGGAATGCTTGAAAGTAATAGTATTCTTCAAGAAGAATTGTTTATTACTTGGAGAGGATATATCTTAACTTGGAATGTAGGTCAACGAGATGTTATTTGTGGGACAGATTGTATAGAAACATTCAATCTTATTACTAATCACTAAGATGATTTTAGATTTATTGATCCGTTTGTACTCAAAATAAGGGATATCATGCATTTGAATTAGCGTGTTAGCTTTGTTTAATTATGAGAGATACAAACATGATGACAGACACCATGACAAAGATAACGATGAGATTACAACTTCATCGAGTGGAACTTCCTTTTTCTTGAAAGAAGTTTAAGAATAATTTTAAACGGAATTATCCTTCTATTTAACCAACTCCTTTATTTTTCTTATTTTTTATTTAACTTATTTAAGTTACTAAAAAAAATACAATACAAAAATTTAATTTAGTTTATATCTCTCAATCTCTATCTTTTAATTTTTATCCCTCAATCTCAATCTTGATCTCCTTTACAAACAGCATCCATATATTCACTCCCATGCTAACTTTAAGAAGCTCGGTGGTGGAGAGCTCTACCTTGATTCGGATCATGGGCTACGCATTTTAAGAGTTGTGTCTATTCCTTTATAACAGATAAGTCACTCAAAATCAGCTACTCTTTGTTTTCTTGTAAAAACGAACAAGTGAATTAGTGGAATTATTTAAAAAAAAATATAAAAAAATGATAATAGTAAATAATGAGAATAATATATTAAAAAAAGATAAAATTAAAATTAAAAATAAAATTATTAATTATTTATTTAATTTTAAATTTTAAAATTAAAAAATTAATATTAACAATTAAATACATTCATATTATGTACAATTATTTCTAATAAATTATTTTTGTAATTCTTTTTATTAAAATAAAATACTAAATCTTAATAATATAAAAATAAAATATATATTAATCAACAACATTAACGTTTTTCTCGTCCAGAGAAGCTGCCATCTTTATTTGAACATGTCATCTTGTATTGATTTTTCTTTTTTTGGTAATAAACAACCATGATTATTCCGTGTACAAAAAGGTTGAAGAAAATTGAAAAACTCATCTCACACACACTATTGTTCACACTTCCTTAACCATACGAGCTAAAAGTTAAGAGAGCACTGATTCTTTCATAGTTTAAAAATTAAATGATCTATTTAGAACATCTATCACCAATTTCATATTGCATGTGGACGAAGCAACGGAAGAAGTTGAATTGAGATTATAATCTTCCATTATTTTTATTGCAGGAACATATCTATACATTATACATACAGCTGTTTCAATTAGAAAACAAAGCACGACACATACATAAGATTGATTATTATTGCTTAGCCATATATATATATAGCCCTTAATTACTTCTTATATTATTAGTTTGCATCATTAATTTTCTTATGTTTGGCAACCTTATTTATTT
This sequence comes from Arachis stenosperma, assembly GCF_014773155.1. Lineage (NCBI taxonomy): Eukaryota > Viridiplantae > Streptophyta > Magnoliopsida > Fabales > Fabaceae > Arachis > Arachis stenosperma. The sequence goes on from NC_080385.1 coordinate 159,691,279, forward strand.
GGCAACACTGAAGTTCCACAATGCAAAGTTTTGGCATATTAAAAATGGTACCTTCCTAAATTAGTGTTCACATTTTTTTTTTGAACAATGAAAGAAAACCAAAAGAAGAAGTAATAATTCTTTCTAAAATACAGCATCAATAATAAAGAATATATGAGAAAGATCATCATCTGTCAGTCATTTACTATAGCTTAAATCTATTTTTGACACATTTTTTAATGATAAAAAATATAAATTCTAATGGTGTTTTAATATTTTTTCCGTTTAAATTAAAATTGATGAAGTCTCATGTTAAAATAATCTTTTTCACGTAGCATCCTCTAATCAGTTTAATTTCCATAGCCATCCCTTGAGACACAACCAAATCCCATTAAAACAAACCCAAATAAAAAATCAATAACTTTTTAACTATTCTTTAATTTTTATGAAATAATGTTGATCGACAAGAAAAGACAATAACAAAGTACCTTATTAAACTATAGTAACTAATTTTTAAATTTTTATTAAAAAAATATTTAACTATATAAAATTTAATTAGATAAATGTATATTTTTTTAAAATAGGTAGTGTATCAAAATTAAATTTAAAAACTAAATGCTCAGCACAAAAACTTAGAACAAAAATGAACATGTTGAAACTTCTTAGTAACCTAATCATATTGATCCAAATTTTATATAAAGACGATATAAGATCAAAGATATAGAAATAGTAAAATGATTTTTTTTTGTGTGTGTGTCCATTATAACATCAAAATCTCATATAGATGTCATCCCACACAGAGATCCTGAGTCCTCCTCCAAACTCATTCAACATTCTATCATATATGTGTGTTGTAGTTGATCACCGAAGGTTGCATGAAGTGTTGGGCAAGTTTTAGTTTCTTGAAAATTAATAATAAATCTGTCATTTCATAATTCGTTGCTTTCATGACCTTTATATTCTTATGGTCCGTACGATGAAGGTGGGATTGTTCTCATAGGATTGCATATATGATTTGGTTTGATCTATCATCCTCACAAATATTAATATACACCAACAAAAATGTTTAAAAAAATGAAAAAAATAAGCTCAAAACAATTAAAAACTACTTTATTTTATATTCTTTAATTACCATTAGAATAATTAAACAATACTAATTAATATGTAATTACAAATGTTATATACATAAAATTATAAATATTAAATTAAATAAAATTAACTTATTTCTTCCTAGCATTATAACATTTCTTTTGTTCACACACACACGCACATATATGAAATAGACCAAGCAATAAATGACCATGTGACATTAACCCAATTTCCTTGCAATCAATCTATGGCTTCCTAGCTATATTGGATAGGCACAATTGATAGTGATAGTTCACTTCCTCTAGTTCCATTTGTGTGTGGCTTGCTTTTTTTGACCCTCACAAACCCTTGATTGAATGATTATTGTTGCAATATCATATTGGATAGTTTGGTTTCTATATACATATAGCACTTGCACACACATTTAGTATATATATAACTCTTATTAGGTAAGCCATTAATTTGCATTGGTGGAATTGAATCATATAGCTGGATACCAATCACCATGATTTCTATTGAACAAGATAGAAGACTGACTTTTGCTTAAATTTTCAGCATAACGCACCAAAACTTACGAGAAAAAAATTATTAAAATGATTTATTTTTAACTTTATTTAATATATTATGTAATAAATAAATATTAAATAAAAAATTTAAACTATTTAAACGAATTATTTTTTATTTCTTTAACATTACCGAACATATTAATAGTCACTATTAACGTGCAATGTTGTAAAGCAATAAAACAAACTCCTAATAACAGACTGAATTTGTAAAATAGTATTTTGGAATATAAATATTCATGTATCCATAATTGAAATTTCAATAATTAATTTTTTTTTCGGGTCTCTATTGGAGTTACAATAATAATGAATTGATTATTTTGAAATAAATAAATACATATGACTTACATGCATGTAACATGTGTTCTTTATTTCTTTTCTGCAGTTTTAAAATTTGGTCATTTCTATAAAATTGCAACTTAGTTAATTGTATACCGACTTCTAGGAATACTTTTGACAAAATTTATTATATGCAGTTGCATTGAATAAATATCAAGAGACAATAGATGCATGCACAGCCTAACCACACAAGTTTTATTTTGTGTTGATCAAGCTTTCTACCAACCATTATTTACATAAACACTAAATTTTAATTGAGAGTACAAGTTACCAAGATATTTAGACAAAAGTTCCATCTAACGAATGTTTCTAGAATTAGTATGCCCACGTCCATAATCTTATCGTGTTAAATTGGAGTACTTGTACATTGGAACTAAGGGGGAAACTAGGATAAACTAGAGAAATTAAAAGGGGAGGGGAATATTAAAAAGAAAAATCAAATTAGGATTACCTCTAGAACCCCTCTCAAACATTTTTAGTTTTAACAAAATTAGCATGTATATACAAAAAATCTATCATTAAGTATATTTTTTTTTTACCGAAAATAAAAAAATTTAAACTCATAATCTTTTAAATAAGTATGGAGAAATTATGCTATTTGAGTTATAATTTATTGGCATCTATCATTAAGTATTTATATATAGATATATGTATTGTTTAATTTATTTTAATATATATTTTATATCGATATTTAATTTTTTAAAAGATTAGTAAAAACAAGGAAAGCGACTTTCGAAACAAGAGAGAAAGAGAAAAAGAAGAAAAAATAAAAATTGTTTATTATTAGAAAAAATTTAAGAAACTAACTATAGTATGAGTCAACTAAGTCAATTTTTTTATTTTTATTTTAAAATTCAAAAAATTAGAATAACGAAGAGTTGTTTTTTTTATAATAGATTTATTTTTTAACCAATTAATTAGAGTTAGCTTCACTCCTAATTAATTTTCTAATTGAACCATTATTATTATTAGACTATTCCTTTTCAAAATAAACAATGTTAGAATGTATTTATTATTATATTTAGAACTAGTTTGGATAGGTCAATAAATAGTTTTTTTATTTTTAATTTATAAAAAATTATAGTATTAATATTTAGTATAATTTTTAAAATTAAATTATAACCTTTTAAAAATTATTTAAGTGCTTATAAAAAAAATTAAAAAATATAGCATCTCTTATAATAATTTTTTTTAAAATAAACACTTTGAAAACTAAAAAAGTAAACATAAAATAATTTACTTTATAAACTATTTTTAATATAAATATTTATTGTTTAAATTTTTTAAAAGAGAATTTAATTAAACTATTTACACAAATTAAATTTTAACTTATTGCTATAATATTTAAATAAGAATCGCACTTCAAATATATAGACATTTTTGGTAACACTAAGAGAAATTAAAAAGCTATATTATTGCACCTTATTGTAATGAGACAACAATAACGAATTAGAAATAAAACAAACAAAAAAAGAGTTGCATTTGGGAATAGTAAATTAGATGACTAATACATATAGTATAGTATTGTATTAAAAAAGCTTACGCCAGGGACTCACAGTAAGTAGATCAACGCCCAACCTAATTCTGAGAAGTTGAAACAGCAAAGCAAAATGGACCATTAGTTTGAATAATAATGAATAATCAATCCAAGGAAAAGAGGAGCCATGTGTCATGAATGCACCAAATAACAAATCCTCACATGTTTCCCACAGCCACCTTTGTGACTGTATGGAAAGTGGCAAACAAAACAATAAGGAGACGTACGCATATGCCATGAATTAGGAGTTGTAGGTCACCTCTCTCACACCTCTTAATACCTAATAAATCATCAACACCCATATCTTAGACTTAGTAGTCAAAACCACAAAATTAATACCCACAGTCCTATATATCTATATCTATAACCTCTCTCCCACACTATACCATCCACCCTCATTCAATTCCTTTAATAATCTTCTTCCCAAACCCATCATATATATACACACATCAACACACCATGCACTTCCAAACCTAACCTAAATTATAAAGGACCTACAGTTAACATCCTCGTCTCCTCTTCTCTCATCTTCACCGTTTAACGCCGTTAACTACAGGCTTCTCTAACTGCAAGCTCTTTCTGCATCTTAATTAACACATACAAACGAACTACCTGGTCAACGTTAACTCTCACAGTCAACTGAAAGAAGCAATGTCATCTCGCGTTGTAGCAGACAATGCATTACCTGTAACCAATACGACGCCGTATTTTGGAATGACGGAACTCGACGATTACACGCGGCGTTCAGCCGCCATCGGCGGGTCTCCTACGCTGGGACAGCTCCTGAAACACGTTGGCGACGTGCGAAAGGAAGTTGTTGGCGACGGTAGTGAGACGCCGGTGCACCAAGCGCTCGAGATTGGTGACGACGGCGTCGGAATAGAGCCACGCTCACTGCCGTTTGTACTCTCCTTCAACAATTTGACCTACAGCGTCAAAGTCCGTCGGAAACTGACTTTCTCGGCGATACTTCCTCGGCGCCGGAGCCGTCTTGGCGCGGCGGCGGATTCGGAAGCACCGGCAGTGGGAGATAGCATGTTCTCACGGACCAAGACTCTGCTAAACGACATCTCCGGCGAGGCTCGCGACGGCGAGATCATGGCGGTTCTTGGCGCCAGTGGCTCTGGAAAATCCACCTTGATCGACGCACTGGCGAACCGCATCGCCAAGGGAAGGTTGAAAGGAACGGTGGCACTGAATGGTGAGGCGCTGGATTCTCGCCTCCTGAAGGTTATCTCCGCCTACGTGATGCAAGACGACCTCCTCTTCCCCATGCTCACCGTGGAAGAAACACTCATGTTCGCCGCCGAGTTCCGCTTGCCCCGCACACTCTCTAAATCAAAGAAGAAAGCACGTGTCCAAGCACTAATCGACCAGCTAGGTATCCGAAATGCGGCGAAAACTGTCATCGGCGACGAAGGCCACCGCGGAGTATCCGGCGGAGAGCGTCGTCGAGTATCAATCGGAATCGACATAATCCACGACCCTATCATCCTCTTCCTTGACGAGCCAACCTCCGGACTTGACTCAACGAGCGCATTCATGGTGGTGAAGGTTCTACAAAGAATCGCACAGAGCGGAAGCATCGTTATCATGTCCATCCACCAGCCGAGTTACCGAATCTTAGGGCTTCTCGACCGAATGATCTTCCTCTCACGCGGCCAAACCGTCTACAGCGGCTCACCGGCTCAGCTTCCGTCGTTCTTCGCGGAGTTTGGACACCCTATACCGGACGCAGAGAACCGAACCGAGTTCGCATTGGACCTCATTCGGGATCTAGAAGGTTCCCCAGGCGGAACCAAAAGCTTAGTAGAGTTCAACAAGTCCTGGCAGTCCATGAAGCACCCTGCACCCGCAGCACACAGTAACAACACCGTCAACGACCAAAACGGCATGTCGTTGAAGGAAGCAATAAGCGCAAGCATTTCGCGCGGGAAACTAGTCTCAGGCGCAAGCGCAACCAACACGAATTCTTCAAATCCTTCTTCAATGGTTCCAACCTTCGCGAACCCGATCTGGATGGAGATGGCCACACTATCAAAACGTTCGTTCTTGAACTCTCGAAGAATGCCAGAGCTTTTCGGGATTCGGTTAGGTGCGGTTATGGTGACAGGATTCATCCTAGCAACCATGTTCTGGAAGCTCGATAACTCCCCGAAAGGAGTGCAAGAAAGGCTCGGGTTCTTCGCATTCGCCATGTCCACCACCTTCTACACCACCGCAGACGCGCTCCCAGTGTTCCTCCAAGAACGTTATATCTTCATGCGCGAAACAGCTTACAACGCATACAGAAGATCCTCCTATCTTGTTTCCCACGCTCTCGTCTCGTTGCCTTCGCTGTTGTTCCTCTCATTGGCGTTCTCATCAATCACGTTTTGGGCCGTGGGCCTTGACGGTGGTATTTCGGGCTTTTTGTTTTACTTTTTGATAATATTCGCTTCATTTTGGGCCGGGAACTCGTTTGTTACATTTCTGTCTGGTGTGGTGCCTCATGTTATGCTGGGATACACAATTGTGGTGGCAATTCTTGCGTACTTCTTGCTCTTCAGTGGCTTCTTCATCAACAGGGATAGGATTCCAAGTTACTGGATTTGGTTCCATTACATGTCACTTGTGAAGTACCCTTATGAGGCTGTTCTACAGAACGAGTTTCAGGACCCTGTCAAGTGCTTCGTTAGAGGCGTGCAGATCTTTGATAACACGCCGCTCGGGTCAGTGCCGGAGGCCTTGAAGTTGAAGCTCTTGGATAGCATGAGCAACACCCTTGGGATGAAGATCACTTCGTCCACGTGCTTGACCACTGGTGCTGACATTTTGCAGCAGAATGGAGTCACGGATTTGAGCAAGTGGAACTGCTTGTGGGTCACTGTGGCTTGGGGTTTCTTGTTCAGGTTTCTATTCTACTTGTCCTTGTTGGTGGGAAGCAAGAACAAGAGGAGGTGATTATATCTATATATTATGTTCATAAGATCGATTACAAGTTTATTTAATTAATTAATTAATTATATCGAGTTTTAAATCTTCTGCATCCTTTTATTCTTTTTGTTAATTGTATTATTATATTACCTTTGTAACTTGTTCTGAATTCTGATTTAAAAATGTGATGTGATGTTGATAAGGTTATTTACCGGAGAGTTTTCTCACGAAGCATTATTCGTTATATGTATAGTGTAATTTCCATTTACTATTTTGATGCCTCTTCGTACCTCTTTAGCTCTTTGTCTTTGGGTCTTACAATACTACAATAGTATTGTTCATACCCTGGCCCAAATAACAAAGGTCCAGGTCCAAATAAAAGGCCTAATCTAAAGGATTAAGCCTAACCCAAAACACCGACCTTCATATAAGAAGTCGGTGTCAACTACGACCTACTCTAAAGAAGTCGGACATGAGATTAGCTCGCAGATAAGCACTCATTCAAATGAGTAACCGCCCCTAAAATCTCTCTAACCGCTTCGTAAAGCCATATTTTAACTTCCCTGAGATAATGGGACGGTTAACATCCTAAAGATACGGCACTACTCCAACGGTGGTTATTGGCTCACCACTATAAATACACTGACACCCCTCAGGTATCTCTAAGCCCAAGACCTGCTCACACTCTTGCTAACTTAGGCATCGGAGTGTCTTTGCATGTACCACCCCCTCTTCTCTCACAAACAAGTCGGACGGAGCCTCCCGAGTTGCACATTCATCCGGCAACCTCCTCCTTCACACATTTGGGCCAGCCAACGCCATCCATTCAGTCCATCTCCGGTTACCCACCGTAACATTGGCGCCGTTGTCGGGGAACCGAGAGATCATCCATTGATGGCGGACAGATCCCACGAAGAAGGCCATGTGAAAACAGATTCCGAACAAGAGAATCTGGACACAGGTAATAACAATATGGACTTAGCCCTCCACCAAGAGGTTAACAATCAGCAGAGAGAGGGCACCTCCGGGGTAAAAAACCCGAAGGCAAACTCCTCAGACGAGTGCGAATCAGAAAAAGGCGGACCATCCCACGTAACTGAACTAATGGGGTTAGTCCACAGCCGCCTGGAACAGCTAGAACAAGAGTGGGAGCGGCAAAAGGAAACGGAGAAGTATTTAAAAGAGGAGATGGAACGGCGAAAAGAGTTAGAAAGGAAACTCTTAAAGCTGGAATCTTCCCACAAGAATCACAACTCCCGCGACGAACAAGAAGAGTCACTCTTGGGTGAAGAAGATCCTTTCAGCGAGGACATAATGAGAGCAAAAGTTCCGAGAAACTTCAAAAGCCCTGATATGGACCTCTACGATGGAACCACGGATCCAAAGCATCATCTAAGCAACTTCAAAAGTCGGATGTACCTAGCTGATGCTTCCGACGCTACGCGATGCAAGGCCTTCCCGACCACTTTATCGAAAGCAGCGATGAAGTGGTTCGACAGCCTTCCCCCGAGATCGATCACCAGCTTTGAAGACCTCTCAAGGAAATTTTTGATGAGGTTCTCAATTCAGAAAGACAAGGTAAAACATGCGCCGAGCCTCCTGGGAATAAAACAGGAGGTCGGAGAGTCTTTGCGAGCCTATATGGAAAGGTTCAACAAAGCATGTTTGGAGATCCAAGACCTGCCCACAGAGGCAGTCATAATGGGGCTAGTCAATGGGCTCAGAGAAGGTCCCTTCTCACAGTCCATATCTAAAAGGCACCCCGTTTCTCTAAGTGATGTACAAGAGAGAGCTGAAAAGTACATCAACATGGAGGAAAACGCCAGACTAAGAGACCTGAGTGGGCGACCTGGGCCCCCTCCCTCAACAAAAGAGAGGGAAAGGGAAACCAAGAAAAGGGAAGAACTCGGTCTCGAAAGGCCAAGAAAATATCACTCTTATACTCCTCTGAAGGTTTCTATAGTGCACGTATATAGAGAGATTTGTAACACTGAGAGATTGCCACCCCCTAGACCCATTAAAAATAAAAAAGGGGGAAGCCGCAACGATTACTGTGAGTACCATAAGATATATGGTCACTCCACAAACGACTGCTACGACCTCAAGAATGTGATAGAAAAGTTGGCCAGAGAAGGTCGACTTGATAGATATCTCATAGAAAGGTCGGATAGTCACGGAAAGAGAAAGCGAGATGATATGGATAGAAGAGATCCACCACCACAGACCCCAGAGAGACATATCCATATGATCTCAGGAGGATTTGCGGGAGGGGGACTCACCAAATCTTCTCGCAAAAGACATCTCAAAAGAGTCTACCAGGTTGGGGAGGAGTCACCCGACCTCCCTACCATTTCATTCACAAAAGAAGATGGGCAAGGAATAATCCTTGGACACGATGATCCAGTGGTAATAACTATGATCCTAGCAAATGCCCATCTCCACAGAACCCTAGTAGATCAAGGAAGCTCGGCGGACATTCTTTTTAAGCCCGCTTTCGACAAACTAGGGTTAGATGAAAAAGAATTAAGAGTCTACCCCGACACCCTATACGGATTAGGGGACACGCCAATAAAACCACTAGGATTTTTACCCCTTCACACTACTTTTGGAAAAGGGGAAAAATCAAAGACTCTGAGTATACTTCATAGTCATCGATGTGGGGTCAGCATATAATGCTCTGATCGGCAGAGCTACCCTCAATCGACTCGGAGCAGTGGTATCTACCCCTCACCTCTGCATGAAATTCCCGACCTCAGCGGGAATAGCAACGGTAAGGGGAGATCAAAAGCTAGCAAGGAAGTGCTACAATGAAAGCCTAAACCTAAGGGGAAAGGGCAGAGAAGTTAACACAATAGAGCTCGGCGGTGCAAAGGCCAGAGAAGAGCTGCGACCACAACCAGGAGGAAAAACCGAGGAGATACAGGTTGGTGAAGAGGAAGGGAAAAACACTCATATAGGAGCCAACCTAGGGGAAACTCTAAAACAAGGGTTGACTAAGCTCCTAAGAGATAATTCCGACCTCTTCGCCTGGAAGGCCTCCGACATGCCTGGGATTGACCCCGAGCTCATGTCCCACAAGCTCTCGGTTTATCCAAGATCCCGACCTGTACAACAAAGAAGACCCAAGCTCGGCCCAGAACGAGCCCTAATAGTGGAAGAACAAGTACAGGCGCTCCTGGAAGCTGGCTTCATCAGAGAGGTCAAGTACCCAACATGGCTAGCCAATGTAGTGCTAGTCAGAAAACAAAATGGTAAATGGAGAATGTGCGTCGACTATACCGACCTAAATAAGACATGTCCTAAGGACCCTTATCCCCTACCAAGTATTGACACCCTAGTGGACTCCAGCTCGGGGTACCAATACTTGTCATTCATGGACGCCTACTCGGGATATAATCAAATTCTGATGTATGAGCCAGACCAGGAGAAAACATCATTCATCACACCCCGAGCTAACTATTGCTACGTGGTCATGCCATTCGGATTAAAGAATGCAGGAGCCACATACCAAAGATTGATGAATAAAGTGTTTTCCCCCACCTAGGGACTTTAATGGAAGTATACGTCGACGACATGCTAGTGAAAACCAAGAATGAAGTCGACCTCTTATCCGACCTCTCATAAGTCTTTGGCACCATAAGGCTGCATGGGATGAGACTAAATCCGGCAAAATGCGCCTTCGCGGTGGAGGCAGGAAAATTTCTAGGATTTATGCTAACACAAAGAAGGATTGAGGCCAATCCCGATAAATGTAGAGCCATCCTAGAAATGAAAAGTCCGACTTGTTTTAGAGAAGTCCAGCAGCTCAATGGCCGACTTGCAGTCCTCTCCAGATTCTTGGCAGGATCAGCACTAAAATCCCTTCCACTATTCTCCTTATTAAGAAAGGGATGCCAGTTCGAATGGACTCCTGAATGCGAAGAGGCATTCCAGGAGTTCAAAAAGTTTTTAAGCCAACCTCCTATTCTAACCCGACCCGTACCTGGGAAAGACCTCGTCCTATACTTGTCCGTAGCAAACAAGGCTGTCTCATCAGCCCTGATAAAAGAAGACGAGGTCGGACAACATCCAGTCTACTTCATCAGTAAAGTTCTACAAGGCCCCGAACTAAGGTACCACAAACTAGAAAAGTTTGCTTACTCCTTGGTAGTAGCCTCGCGAAGGTTACGGCCTTACTTTCAAGCTCACACCATAAGAGTCCGTACGAACCAACCCATGAAGCAAATCCTCCAAAAAACGGATGTTGCAGGGAGAATGGTTCAATGGGTAATAGAGCTCTCCGAGTTCGACTTAAGATATGAAACTCGGACAGCGATCAAAGCTCAATGCCTCGCCGACTTCGTTGCCGAATACGCAGGGGATCAAGAGGAAAAACCAACTACATGGGAACTCTATGTAGATGGATCCTCCAACAAAACGGGAAGCGGCGCAGGCATAATATTGGTAGATGAAAGAGGAACCCAGATAGAGGTTTCTCTAAAATTTGAATTCCCAGCCTCAAATAATCAGGCAGAATATGAAGCCTTGATTGCTGGGCTAAAATTAGCAGAAGAAGTCGGTGCTACAAAAGTGATGATATACAGCGACTCGCAAGTGGTGACCTCCCAAATAAGTGGAGAGTATCAGGCAAAGGACCCAAACATGAAGAGGTACTTGGAAAAAACTTTGGAATACCTTGGGCGCTTTGCAGAAACCGAGGTAAAACACATAACTCGGGATCTAAACAGCAGAGCAGACGCCCTATCCAAGTTAGCAAGTACCAAACCAGGAGGGAACAACAGAAGCCTGATCCAAGAAACCCTCCAGGAACCCTCAGTAATAAAAGATAAACAACAGGTACTTGAGGTAGTCGGTTTAAACCTCGGATGGATGAATCCCTTAGTCGAATACCTGAAATTCGACATCCTCCCTAAGGAGGAGAAAGAAGCTAAAAAGATCCGAAGGGAAGCACAACATTACACTTTGGTGAAAAATGTCCTCTATAGAAGAGGGATATCGACACCATTGTTAAAGTGCGTACCGACCTCAAGAACCACCGAGGTATTGGAGGAAGTACATAGTGGGATCTGCGGAAATCATCTCGGAGCAAGGTCGCTCGCCAGGAAAGTAATCCGAGCAGGGTTCTATTGGCCGACCTTGCAGAAAGATGCCACAGAATTTGTGAAAAAATGCCAACCTTGTCAGATGCACGCAAATTTCCACGTAGCTCCACCAGAAGAGCTCATCAGTATCACTTCTCCATGGCCTTTTGCAAAATGGGAAATGGATTTGTTAGGTCCTTTTCCCCAAGCGCCAGGACAAGTCAAATACCTGATTGTGGGGATAGATTACTTCACAAAGTGGATAGAAGTAGAACCATTGGCCACCATCACCGCCCAAAGAAGTCGCAGGTTCCTCTACAAAAATATCATCACAAGATATGGGATACCTTATTCCATCACTACGGATAATGGAACCCAATTCACTGACACTACCTTCAGAAGCTTAGTAGCCAGTATGAAAATCAAACATCAGTTCACCTCGGTAGAACACCCACAAGCAAATGGGCAAGCCGAGGCAGCCAACAAAGTCATACTGGCAGGACTAAAGAAGAGACTACAGGTAGCAAAATGAGCTTGGGCTGAAGAACTCCCTCAGGTGCTATGGGCTTATAGGACAACCCCCCAGTCCGCCACAAGAGAAACACCTTTCCGACTAGTCTATGGCGTAGAAGCCATGATTCCAATAGAAATCAACGAGCAAAGCCCAAGGGTAATTCTCCATGACGAGGTCGGAAATATACAGGGACACAAAGAAGAGCTCGACTTGCTCCCCGAAGTCCGAGAAGGTGCCCAGATAAGAGAAGCGGCATTGAAACAAAGGATGACTACCAGGTACAATAAGAAAGTCATTCAAAGAACATTTGCCCCGGACGACTTGGTCCTAATCAGAAACACCATTGGAGTCAACAAATCGGGAGAAGGAAAGCTCGCCGCAAATTGGAAGGGACCATACAAAATCAAGGAAGTGTTAGGGAAAGGTTATTATAAAGTGACCGACCTGAACGGCACTGAGCTACCAAGGTCGTGGCATGCTTGTAACATGAAAAGGTACTACAGTTAAAAGCGAACTCTACTCCCTGATGTACTCTTTTCCCAACTTCCTGATTTTTTCCCAAAAGGGTTTTTTCTGGAGAAGGGTTTTTAACGAGGCATCATAGTAGAGACTAAGGGAAAATAGGCTATCAAGACCCTTAGTAGCAAAAGAAGGTACCTCCCCAATTAATAAAGATCTTTTTCATTCACAATATCTTTTATAATATCCTTCTTTATTTTTCTAAGTCTTTCTACGAAACGCGCCGACTTAAGCTCGACAAAACGTGAAAATCCCATGAACCGACCTAGATGGTCGTCAGGATAAAACGACGAGGTACAAGTCGGCGTAAAGAGGTTGTATGAGTTGATCGTAAAAACTCGAGAACAATCCGACTTCTAAGTCGAGATGGCACTCCGAGTAGAGGAAAAACGCATCACAAAAATAACCTAAGTCATAAAAACTCACTAAAGCAAAGTTGAGTATAAAGGATAACAAAAAGAGATTGGAAAACCTGAGAAAAGTTTGAAGGCTGCCTAAAAGCCCTTAAACAAAAAGGCTCGGAAAAACAAGACAAGCCAATAAGAAAGGTTTTTCAGAGAAAGATCAAGAGGGTTTTAAATTAGAAAAGCATACACGCATAAGGTAACTTAAACCCTTATCTAAAAAAGGGTATTTATTTTGTTAATCTAAACCCTTATTCAAAGAGCACTTGCCGAAATACTTTGTTTACGGCCATTAAAAGGCCAAAAGAAATTGTTCAAGCGTCACCAAACAACATGAGTTAAAAAAAGGGGGGGGACTCACAGGCCGAGCCCCCATATAGCCATAAAAAAATAAGTTATTTCTGCAGAGGAGTAGACGGATCACCACCACCAGAGCCAGGAGGAGCGCCACCAGGACCAGGAAGAGAAGCTGAAGAGGAAGTCGGAGGAACAACTGAAGAACTCGGAGCATCTTTGGAACGAGGAGGAGACTCAATAATCCTCTGCCCCCGAGTCTTCAATTCTGACTCGGAAACAACCTCGGGGACAGGAGGATCCACGATAGCACCATCAATAACGACTTTATCAGGATGTAAAGGAAAAAGATCCAAGTCGGGAGCGATAACTCTGACTTGCTCCAGGAAAATTCTCCAAGACTCATCGGCACCATCAGCAATAGAGTCCTCCAACTCGGCGTACGCATTCCGAGAATTCAGCAAATCCTTCCTCATAGCCACAAGATCTTGAAATAAACTCTGGTAACTATCCTGTGCTGTCTTCCTTAAACTCGCCTCCATAGTACATTGGGCCCGCAGCTTACTCTCCTTCTCCCGAAGGCTATCCCTCTCCTCCCTCAACTTAGCCACCTCCTCCCTTAACTCCCTCTCTTGGTCTTGGAAAGCAAGAAGCCTCCCCTCCAACTCCTCAACTTTCGAGGTTGCCCCCAAAGAGCTGAGGAGAGTCTTCTCAAAAATGTCCAAAAGTTTGCCACAAACACCCGCCGCCCTAAAACTCTCCTCGGCCAGAGTGGTGAGGTGGTTTCGAACAGAAACATCATCCATACTTATATAAGGATAGATGTTCTTTCGGACGAATGCAAGAGCATCCGCCTTAACCCCACCATCAAAAGAAGAGCCAGACTCTGAAGTTTTGCGCTTTTTCTTCTCTGGCTCAGGAAGAAGTTGGGCAGAAGGGAGTGGCCGAGACAAGGTCGAAGATGAAATTACAATGGGCTGAGAGGGAGTACCCACGTTCTTAGGAGGAGGAGTAGGAGGAGGAGGAGAGGTGATCGCCCTGGCACCACCGGACCTGGCCCGAGACTTTGCTTTAGCCTCTTAAACTCTCTGGTAAGATTCCTGAGCATTCTTCCTTGCCATATCTGCAAAAAAAAAAATAACTAGCAAAAGTTACAAGTCGGTAAAACCAAAAGTCGACAAATACAAGTCGGAAGAAAAGGAATACGTATACTACCTAGTTGCGACTGAACAAAGGTCGGCGACCCTTGGAGGAATTTCCTAGTGTCTAAGTATGGGGCCCTCCCCTACACTTCTCGGAAAAACCCCACAATGGCCGCCTCCACCTCGTCCAGATCGTCTAGGCTGTACTTTTCACAAGGAGAAGCCTCCAGCCAGTATAAGGAAAAGCGAGGAGAGGAGTTGTCGTCCAGAAAAAAGGGGTGATGACCCTCTACAGCTTGCACTTTGAAAAAATAATTTTTGAAGTCATGGAAGGATTCATCAAAAAGAGTGAAAATCCTCCGACCTTGTATGGCTCGGAAGGATACCCATTGTTGTTTGTTGTTTAGCCCACTAAAGGGCTTAGTCATATGAAAAAGAAAGAAAATCCTCAAAGAGGTCGGGAAGTCCAAAGCATGGCTAATAAACTGGTAAATTTTCAAGAAACCCCAAGAATTGGGGTGAAGTTGGGTAGGAGCAACTCGACAGTGGTGTAAAACAGATATTTCAAAATCTGAAAAAGGAAGAAAAACACCCAAACGGGTGATCATACACTCATACATAAAGAAAAAATGAGGGGCCGCCTCATTGGCCCTCCCAAAACAAACCCGGTCTTCCGGACCCGGGATCACCAACTCATATTTTGGCTCGTCCTCCTCCGAAGTACAAACCCTGTGGTGAGTACGAAGGTGAGTAATAAACTCAGCATCAACCAAGGGTTCCTCCCCCAGGACCGTAACATCAACCCACTGAGAAAGAACATCTACAGAAGCCATTTTCTTTTTCTTATAAAAGGTGACAGAAACCTACAAAAAGAAAAAAGAAAAGAAAAATAAAAAAATACGGTCTCTAAAGGGAGGAGACACGAAGCCAAAGAGCTACAAACCAACCTATCTACCCGCAAAATAAAAGCATGCAAACACAAGACGTATCATAAGAGGTGAAAAGCTAACCTTTATCTGAAAAGGTGGAGGTTGAAGGAAGCAGAAGTCTTCAAGCGCAAGAATACAGCACGAACGAAGAACAAAGCAAATTTGAAAATTTTCAGAAACGAAAAAATGAAAGAGAGGGAAAGTATTTATGAGCATGCTAAGGGGCATAATGGTAAAAACAGAGCAGTCATTAATGAGAGTGCACCGTTACCGAAGCCATCAATCCCTAAGTGCATCCCTAACGGACACGACGCTTGAATAGACGTAACTGTCAGAAACAAAAGGTCGCGAAAATCACGTCGGTTTAAAAACCCGTGTTTACTCCGAGAAAGTCGGCTACGAACCCGAGTTAAATACTTGAACCCAAGCACTAAAGGAATCTTGGGCTCAAGTAGGGGCATTGTTCATACCCTGGCCCAAATAACAAAGGCCCAGGTCCAAATAAAAGGCCTAATCCGAAGGATTAAGCCTAACCCAAAACACCGACCTTCATATAAGAAGTCGGTGTCAACTACGACCTACTCTAAAGAAGTCGGACATGAGATTAGCTGGCAGATAAGCACTCATTCAAATGAGTAACCACCCCTAAAATCTCTCTAACCGCTTCGTAAAGCCATATCTTAACTTCTCTGAGATAATGGGACGGTTAACATCCTAAAGATGGCACTACTCCAACGGTGGTTATTGGCTCACCACTATAAATACACTGACACCCCTCAGGTATCTCTAAGCCCAATACTCTCTAGACCTGCTCACACTCTTGCTAACTTAGGCATCGGAGTGTCTTTGCAGGTACCACCCCCTCTTCTCTCACAAACAAGTCGGACGGAGCCTCCCGAGTTGCACATTCATCCGGCGACCTCCTCCTTCACACATTTGGGCCAGCCAACGCCATCCATTCAGTCCATCTCCGGTTACCCACCGTAACAAGTATATATATCCTGTCATCAAAGTGAATAAATGAAATGGCTCAAAGTTTCAATTCTTTCACGCGATTTTTGTTAAACATTCTTAGAGTTTGGTGTGTCAATCCTAATCAACTATAGTGTTGGCCAAAGAAGATTCGAAATCTCGGAATGTGCCGCGAAAAATTAAGAAATTCAAATAAAACTCAGTTATTCAACAAATGAACAAACAACTTTGATATATTTATAAGAGTTATCACAATTTTGAAACAACTACCTTATATGGACGTCAAAATACATCTACTAAATCATATTCATATAAAATATATATTGAAATATAAAATAAATTAAATAATATATATTTAATTATTTATACATAAATATATCATAATTAATTTAGTGACTAATTTCAATGTGTATATAACATTTGTTATTTAAAAATGGGTGGTGCTCTATGCTGACACCTTTAGATTTGTTTATGGTGTTGGAGATAATAGCTAGAATTTCAATTTAATTATTAAAATATTTTGATATTATAATTTTTAAAAAGCTAATCGATTTTAAACAATTTATACTAAGCTAGAAAAATTTCACGATTTCATGTTTTATATGTTTAACATACATCTTTAATTTTACATAAAATTTCGATTTTTTTTTCTACCTATTGGAAATAAGAATTAATTAAATTATGCTGAAAAATGGCCATTATTAAAATTATTGTGTTAGAATAACAGCATGTTCCTCAATTATTCTATTCCCACACCCAAAATATTAAAAATATAATATTTTAATATTCTGAGAATGATGATATATATAAAACAAGCTATTTACAGGAATTTTATTTGAATAATAAAGTTTCATCCGTTCAATAGAAAAATGTATCATAAGGATTATTGTAGCAGTATAAGATGATATTCTGAAATCTGAATTGATTGCAGAATAAACACAAAAGAGAAAGTGGGTAGAAAATGAATGAAGGAAGGAAACGAGACAGCTCATGTACCTTGAGGCATGAGGCACCTCCAAAGTAATATGTGAATAATGTGATTGAGTTATCGAGTGATGTGGTGTTCATTTTATTATACACACATTTTTTCTGAGGTTGACATTAAGTCACAGAAAAAAGGCTGCGATAAACAACAACGACTTATCCAAAACACAGAGAGAGAGGGAGAGAATGGCGAACATACCGTCGTCACTGTCTCTGCAATTCTCAAATTCATTCCCGCTTCCTTTTTCCAAATTCTCACCCAAACCTCACCTTCTCCGCAACCACCACCACCGCCGCCGCTTCTTTCTCTTCACAACCCGCGCACAATCCGATCCTGACGAGTCCTCCCAACCCGAATCTGACCCGCCCGCCGCTCCCGACGACGACGACATCGAGAACCGCATCAACCAGCTCCGTGTCCGTTACCGGAGTGGCACGGGGAAGAAAGCAGAGGCTCGAAAGGGCCGCAAGTCCAAGAAGGGATCCTCCTCCACCTCCGGATCCGGCGTGTTCTTGCCACCGGTACCACTGAAAGAACCGGTGTCCGGCGGATTGAAGGTAGACTTCGGGTTCAGCGCATACAGCGAGAGGTTAAACGGTCGAATTGCGATTCTAGGGTTAACGGCGCTGTTGCTGGTGGAGCTGGCAACGGGGAAGGGAGTGATAAACTACCACACACCAGCCATTATTCTTATTCAGATCTATTTCGTGGCCGCAGTTTCTGCCCTCTACATCAAGTACGAGAAGGAGAAGATAAGCGTTTGGCCCCAGTCCTCAACTAACAAGTAAACTTCAACCGCAAAGGCTTTTCTTTTTTCTGGCCAGGGATGCTATTTATAATTTAACTGTGCTATCTTATATATATATATATATTGTTGAGCTTCAATTTTGTTCATGTAATAACTAATACTATGGGAAAGTAAATATGTAAAGCAGATATATTGGTTCATATCATGGCATGGAAATAAATTGAAGGCGATTTTATTATCTTTGTGCACTGCACTAAATTACAATACATCTCCACAACAGTTTTATGTTTGCCACCTACCTGGAAAGAATGATGATTGATGACCACTCCAAACAATGTTTTTATGATGCCATTTTTCATTAGATCTTGAGGCAGAGTTCTAATGGTTTTTCATATGCTATTCTGTTCATACTGCACTTTACACAGCCCTTTTTATATCTTATCTTTTGCTAGAAAAATATGACAACCTACGCTTACAAAAGGTACATCAAGGGCTCCAATATTTTTTCCCACTACCTTCCTGAATGATCTTCACTATAACAGTAATCCAAACACACCCCCACCCCCCCCCCCCCCCACCCCCAAAAAAAAAAAAAAACAAAAAAAAACTACTTGGCTATAAGGGTGGGCGTGCAAAAAAGTCATTGACGGCAAGATTAGTGTCACCGTGAGCCACGGCATCCTCCGGCTCTGGAACGAATAGACTAGTTGATGAAACCTGCACATTAAACATTCCTTGAAGTGTCAGTAGGAAGAGCTTATACTGTGCATGTCAATATCTTGTATCTATAAAAGAACCAGCAGCCAGATAGCTTAGTAACAGCATGATCAGATAAAGATGAGTGATATTTCAGCAAATAAAAATTCTATAAGCTCGTATTGATAACTATTTCAGGATAGCAACAAAACTCATGACATGGACAGGGAACAAAAGATAGAGATTAGACACATACTTTTGTATCAACTACCATGTCACCATTGTTATCCGCAATTATGTTTGCACCGTGTGCTTTCAACCATTCTGAGCACTCTTCCAAAGCATCCGTGTCTTTATCATCGCTTACACCATTTGTTGGCACTACATTTGAGAATCCAAGAACCTGAGAGATATATGAAACAGGCACAGTTGGGCGATATGACCGGCACATGCAGGTCACAGCTTTAAAACGCATCTTCTCAACATAAAGATCTGCGGAAGTTAGATTGAAAATAAAAAATCACATTAGTGTGAAACGCTTAATTCTTCATAATAAGTTGCCAAAAAGCTGCAAATGAAAACAAGTTAATCTAAAATGCTCACCCATAAGGCAGGTGTTCAAGTTAGGAGCTGCTTTGTATAGTCTGAAGAAAGTAACATAATTTCCAGAGGTTACAGCTGCACGAACAGCAAGGGCATGTTTTACAGCTTCATCCTTTTTTGCTTCCTCGGATAACCTGACATCGACAAATATTAGACATCCAAAATCTGATGTACTCCTTGACAATTTCAACATGGAAATTATTAAAAATGTGGGCTAACCTTGACATTGATGATAGGAGATCTCTGTTATTATTTGCATGCATTATAACACAAAGCAAGTTGTAAGCAGCAAATTCCATATAGGACCCCTCAATCCCTTCAGCATACAGAGTTTTCAACTGAGACTGGCACTGAAACCACACAAATCCAATCAACTTGCTTCGGATTCAACAAATAAAATAACATGGCACAAAAGCAACAAGGCTTTGCACTTGGTAATTAATAATTCAATACTGAATAATTCCACAATTCTTATAATAAAAAACTCCTATTTCTTGATCAAAAGAAATTGTACCTAAGAATGGTTATACTTAGCTCCCTGATCTAAAATTAAGAATCCAACACTAACCTGATTATACTCAGGGAGGTCTCCAAACTCCAGTGCCAACCGGGCATGTGTTTCATACACCTGAAACATTATTTAGAGTTAGCGAGAGCAGTAAAGATGGAAACATAAGGTACCTAGAATAACCAGTTAAAATAAAATAGAAGGCATGAGCTATTTGAGAGCAAAAAGAAACCAAATTTAAAAATTCCCAGAACAAATGACTAGTAGGATAGCCAAAGATATTTGACGTGATCCAGTAGAAGATATCTAGACTGAATAGTACCTTGACTGTTAGATGATTGCGTATTCGTTGCACAGTAAGGTCTTGGCGAATTGACTTTAACTGGTCACATTTATAAAGGTAATTCTTTTGGGAATTTTGAACCATCAATAGTGCCTTTTCAAGGACCTCTTCAGGTCTTACCTGCAAGTTCAATAAAATTTAATCGAAGATTAATGACTAAAGTGGAGAAGGGAAGCCAGCAAAAGGAAGCAGTGTGCCATTTAAATTCATAAGACAAAGAAACTATACAGTGGCAGGGTCTGGTGCAGAAGTTAATCGCAGATAACGCTTCTCAATTTCTTGGCAAGTACCCTTTACAGTAAGGGCATCCCAGTCAATATCCTCAACAGCTTTGCTAACACCATCTTCAAAGGCTTTGCTCAACACCATGGCACTAGCCCTTCTATTATACAAGTTTCCAGCTCCAGCATTTCTTTTCCTGAAGTGATTATTTTCTGATCGATGCCCTTGCCCTAAATCGAAACGTTTAGAACGATTTTCACGTCTCTTCCTTTCCTCTGGGGAGTCCCTAAAAGCCATTGCAGCAGAATAATATTGTGTCAACCTTTGTTCTTTATCACTATCACTGGATGCATCGCCATTTTCAGAAGCATCAGCAAGGCGTTGCTTCTTAAATGCCCTTTGGGGTGTCTTGTTTGATGTTCTCTGAAAGAATGGAGAAAATTTAGTATTCCTCAAACTATCTTCCTTGTTCTCGTTGTTCTCCGCTACCACCTGCATGTTTCATTTATATAAATACATATATAATTTTGTTACTCATATAGACACATATTTCTAATTCTCAAAGTGATTAATGAGAAGCATTTCTATTCCAAAAAACAAAAGCCATTGCAAGCGATAATGCATATTATTCTTTTTTTTTCCCCAATAAAAATTAAAAAGTGAAGTTACAGTAATGTGCAGGAGCAGACCTTCGAAAACCTATAAATTTCTTACTAAGTCTATGAATAATACCTTTCTGTCCTTTTGATTTGGTAACCAACTGCTGTATTTGATAGTGTCATTACTGACTAATACCGGATTATCGACTGGCTTATCCTCTGGTAATGGTTCCCACCTACTTTTAGTTCGCCTGGGACTCCTTTTGTATTTTGGCAATGAAGAATCGTTGGTTGAAGATGGCGAACCACTGCAAGAAATGATATAAGAAAGTATAAAAGCACTGACTCAACTACTTGTAAAAATAATAATAGCCATTAGAATTTATGACACGTCAACATTCGGGCATTTGGATGCATATAATCCACATTTACAAGGCATGACACAGGTGCCAAAACAATATGGATACGGGACTCAATTCTAAAACAAAGGATAAAACACAGGAGGAATACATTAGCACAAATTCCACTAGCACCAGTGATGGAGGTGACTGCATACATAATTATAGAAAAATGAATGGTACCTGGTTTAAGCTGAAGTTATAATTAAGTTATGATAATGAAGCATGAATATTTGAGAATGTTAAAAATTATGTTCCATGAAACTAAAAACATAATAATTAGAAGAGAACCATGACAACATACGAAAGAAAGGAGATAGGAAAGCTTTCCACTTTCAGTGTTTTCTTTTGTCAGTTCTTTTTTTTTTTTTTTCCATTATGAAGATCCACCATTCTCTCTTTTTAATATTCTTACCTAATGTTATTGAAATTCTTGTTTTATCAGTGAGAGTGAAACATACAAAAACTAGAGCCAAACTGGAGACAACATACTCTTTATTGGCATTATCTGCATCTGGCATTGGGAAGAGTGGTTCCATATCCCAATTTCGTGCATATAGTGTACCATCAGCTGTTGCCTTGGTGATCATCTGGAAGAAAGTTAACGAGCCAGATAAGATTACAAAATCAAACTACCAAACAAAAATTATGTCACAAGCCAACTTTTTTCAACGGGTAACTGGCTAAAAGGAATAATGCATTAAAACATTTACTTCCAAATTCCATTGAAGAAATAAAACTCACCTCTTTCATTACAGCTTGACATGCTGCCATTTGCTTTTCGTCTTTACAACGAGCCAAAGCTCTCTCACAATAGCCACGCAAAGACTTGGGAAACATACCAGGCTGCAAGCAACAATAGTTTAATTACTTATACTTAATACATAAAGTCATAACCATGACGTGTGGTAGCAGTTATGAGTTGTTATGAACCAAACATGCAGCAAACCAATTTCTGGGAAAATCAATCCTGTTCATTCAAAATGCACCCAAAACAAAAAACTCCAGAACAAGGCGCCTTTCCCTTTTAGCCTATTAGTAGTATGGTGAAACAGGCAAAAGTCAACAGGCATATTGATTAGGGAAAGAAAGACCTTCTCAAGGGTTTTCTTTCCTTATGGTTATGTTGCAGAATTGGCTAGATGTGCTTCATATATGTTTTTCTTGTTCTTTTGTTGATTTTGATTGCTTCTCAAGTTAGAGAGAAATCCTAACCCTCAAACTATTTTCCTTCACCTTAATTATTTGTTTTCATTTTTATCCAGTACTCTATTTATGCTACAATAACTTTAAATAACTAGTTTCCATCAGCATGTAATAAGATGTTATGTTGAAGCTTTTTTTTTTTTCTGTCTTCACATTCCTTTCACTAGTAATATATGAAATAGAAGTGTATAAATTGGCAGGTGAAATACTCTAGGATGCATTGTACAGAAATTAAAAATAAATATTTGGATATTATTTCTAAATTCTCACCTTGAGTATTGAGTTAGCAGCATCATTAGATGCCACTTTCTCAGATGGCTTTGGAATTGAGACAGCAATATAAGCAGGTTTTACTGTTGGACTGCTTGAAGAGTTATCTTTTTCGGTTTTGGGCTGTCCGAATGTCAAATTTGAAGCAATTCGAGGATTTGTTGGAATCTGCAATTTACTTACCCGTTTCGTATCCAAAGATGGAGCAGTTTGCATGGGCATCTGGTTCACCTGTTGAGCAGTAGCAGGAGGAGGATAAGAAGGAGGAGGAGGAGGAGGAGGAAGGTGTAAGTTGGCCCCTTGGGAAGAAGCTGTCATCGGCTGATCCTGAAATTTATCATAAGAATTATTTAAATCTAAAGGACTTTGATAGTTTGGGGGAATAGGATTAGTGTGGTGTATTTGAGAACTTTGGCCCCCATGTTTCCAGTAACCATCATGATCACCACTATTTACAGCAGCAGGCTGACCACCAAAACAAACAAACAAGAAGTTAATAAGTTAATTATGTTTTATCCGATGGAAGCCACACAATATTGGATATCGTATATACCAAAATTTCATCATAATAGGGACGCAACAACTAGCCTAACATCAATGCATATATCAGAATACAGAAAAGGGAAAAAAATTAGCCAAAGCAGTTCAACATGTATAAATATAATTGGTTTCCCAACATTTCTTTTCCCTGAAAATAATATTCAAACCTGAAAAGAAGGCATTGCAGAAGAGCTGGACTCTTGCCTCCAATATGGTGCATATGATTGTGGTGGCTGGCTATTTGGAGTTGGATAACTACTAGTAACTTCAGGAATAGAGCATGACAAAGTAGATGAACTTGGGACAGATAAGTTCTCTGTCCCTGGTGCACAGCTGACTTCTGTTTGGTTGTAATAGTCTGCCCACTGCTTGTATTGTTGTTGATACTGCACAGAAGGGGCTGCAGTGTTGGAACTATAAGAGGCAGTGGAATCTGGTGTGTAATTTGTATAAGAATGAGAAGAATAACTTGAATAACTTCCATTGTTCCACCCTGTTGCTTGGTTTCCATAACCGCCACTGTTTTGGTAACCGCCATTTGTCTGATAATCACCAGGATTGTAATAAGTGCTTGAATAACTTGCGGATCCAGCATAAGACCCAGTATTCTGAAAGGAGGAAATAGGCTGATAAGGAGCACCTGTGTTTTGATATGCTCCTACAGGCTGTGTATATGTATGATTAGGTTGCTGCTGATAGTTGTTATAGTAGCCTGAGTATCCCGCACTGCCATAACCATATGGATTAGAAGAACTTGGGTATGATGCGTATGCATTGTAATCTTGTGGTACATTAGCTGTTCCCAAATTTGATGAATTACCAGCAACTGACGATACGTTTTGGCCTTCTTGAATGCTTCGTCCAGGTGGTTGTGGATGCTGATTATACTGGTAGGGTGGATTAGAGTAAATTCCATTTGTTGTGGAGCTATGAACAGTCCATGAAGCAGCTTCTGATCCAGCCGTAGGTGCAGTGTATGAAGATGGCTGATGTTGTGTTGCATCAATATGCCGATTCTAAAGAAGAAAGAGAGGTGGGTTATGCATCTAACCAATAATCAAGATGCCTAGCAAAAACAGGTAAAAGCGTACAGAAACTGAACCATTTCTGAATCTAAATAATTTCCAACACAGAAAATTACAGGCAAGGAAACAATGACTATTATTTATCATCTGCAACTATAATATTAGCATATATGACAGTACAGAGAGGAGATCCCCAAAGTTGGTACAAACTTTCAGTCTTTTCCTAACAGGGTCAAATTTCTCCAGAGAACACATATCAAACAATGAAAATTAAATGACAAACTGAAGCTTCCAGCAACATATGAATCAGAGTTTAGATAAAAATAAACAAACAAATAAATAATGATAGGTGAAGCAAGGTTATGATTAATATTGGATTTAAAGCTTATGCTAAAATGAGTAACATGAAATTTGAGTATCCCTAGTAGTTTGTAACTAGAGAGAGACAAGCTTCATAGATTACCTCGAACAGATGGGACTCCGCAGCTAAGGTTTCGGTCTTACTTCCTTCGTTGGCCATCATCTCTCGAACACGCTGCTTGACAAAGCACACCACACGATTTAATTCACACAAATCCAACCAAAAATAAAAGACAAAAACCCTAATTAGTTCATAGCAAATCTTTACATCACAAACCTTGGAGTAGCTCGGGAACGGAAATCAGGGGATCAGATACGCATCGGAGGAACCGCGATAAACCAAAGTTCGGAGAAGACGAAAAATAGAAGATTCAACGAAAACAAAAATCAAAGCAAACGAAAAATAAAAAAAGAAACAAACAGCAAGATACTAATTATTAACAGAGGAAGATTAATGAAAAATGTGAAAAAGTAAGAAAGGGGGGACTTTGCAATAAAATTTTAAAAGGGGTTATTGGCGAAAACGCAGGAACAGAGCACAAAAGAGGGATTTGGGAAAGAGAAAAAGGAAAATTTATGCGGGCGTTCGGGTCACAATGTAAATACTAAATAAGCGAATTGGCAATACCCTTTGATTTCAGAAACTATAAATAAATGAGTTAAACTGTTTTTTCCTAAGAGATTGGATTTTCCTTAGTAACATTATTTCGGGATTTTTGCAACTGGCTACTCCCGTTTTTTCTTTACGTTACCGACTATAGTACAAAATTAACCATCATGTCATGACAGAAAAAAAAACCCACATGTTAAATATACACGTTAATAAAATTTTAAAAATATTAAAAAATAAAAAATAAAAAATAAAAATCCAAACAAGACAACTATTTCCTATTACACTATATCCAAGTGCTAATATTGAATGTTATGCATGATAATATATTTATATTTATTTATTTATTAGAATTTAATTATTATATAATATATTATCATACACAAAAATTTTAAGTTTATGAGTGACCTAGGATACATAGATACGGGACACGACATATATGCGAATTTTAAAATTTAATAAGACATGGAAGACTATATAAAATATAAAGTATTTTTTAAATATATTATAATGATATTTTGATATTTTATTGATATTAAAATATAAAATAAATTTTTAAATATTTTCTCTTAATTATATAAAATATTTAAAATATTTTTTGTTTTAATAAATAATAATATATATTATTTCTAAATTTATTTAAGAATATATATCAAGAATAAAGTTGGATGTACGGACACGTGATGATATTTAGATGTGTCTAAACATGTCTAGTAAAGAATTTTTTATTTTTTATTAAAATACGGCAGACACGCCAAACATGTCTGGTGAAAATTTTTTTATGTCAAACAAGTGTCAATAAGTGTCGTGTTCAAAATGTGTCTGACACACAGACGCAACAAATCAGCGAAGTGTTCATGTTTTATAGCAAGTGACTAAGTCATATATTTTTCTATTAATGTGAAATTATGTTTTTATAAAAATTGGTTTAGAAACATAATATATGCAAATTAAATTCTATATAATCGAATTCCATTATGTAGAATTTATTTATTTAGAATCATGTTTTGAAAGATAAGTGACAATCATCAAATGTGAAATATGATTAAAATATAACATCTGCTTTCGTAGCTCAGTTGGTTAGAGCACCCGTTTAGTAAGCGGGAGGTCTTGAGTTCGACTCTCAACGAAAGCAAACCAAGTTTGTCCAATGAGCTATAGGTATACAAAAAGAAAAAAAATATAAATAGGAGTGTACATAGTTGAAATTAACCAAACTAGTGTAAAATGCTAAAATAGCCGATTACAAAATTATTAAACTAATTTTAAAAATTGATTATCCAAAATGTGGTTATAAATTTTTAACTAATGGACCATGTTTTGAATTTAAAATGTTCAAACCTAAACACAAGTTTAGATAGATAGATACATTCAAAAAAATATTTAACAGACAACTTTCCATATTCAATGGTCATTAATTACTATGAATCAAGGGATTTTATTACATTACACGAGTGGCCCCTGTTATGCAATTAATACAAGCGTCTTAGGCTTCAGTCAGGCATAAAGTAGATGTGGACTATACCACAATACCTAGGCACTTGTGTGATTGTGTAAATCGCCAGCAATTTAAAGTGAAGGCCAGCAATTATCCTATTAAGGGATAGGGTAATTCATGCAACTCTACAAAGTATCCAAAAAAAAAAAAACTCTATTTTCTTTCCATTATTTTTTCTTCATCCAAACAACACACAAAGAAATCTACTCTTCCTTCCATTTTCTCTTCTCCTGTTTTCTTTCCTTCCATTTTCTTTTTCTATATCCAAACAAAGTGTAAATGTGGAACAAGTTCTACTATTCCATTTGTCCACTTAATGCTTCTGCTTCATCTTCAGCATCCAGTTCTTGTTCAACTCCTTTGACCTGTAAAGCAAGCAGCATTGGAAATTTTGTTCATGGAATTCATTCCATTAATGTTGCTATGACAAATGCCAATTTGCATATGCTAGAGAACAAGCTAAAAGAAAAAAATTGATCAAACATTTGGTACAAAATAAGAGCATGATCCCTATGATAATTAAATCCAAATTCCACAGTTTGAATGTGAAAAATAAAGAGGAAATAAGTTTTGTAACTGGCACACTATAAATTTTGCCTTCTAATTCTAAGCTTACAACAAACAAAGCTGCTGCTCTTTTTCTTAAAAAAAAAAAAACGTAAAGAAACTGGAAGGGCAGAACAAACTTTGTTTCTAAGCACAAGCATAGTCCCCAGTAGGAAACAAGAATTAATTTCAGCACAAGAAGATATCCCAGAACTTGTTACCTCAGGTACATAATGCATCAACATATTTTCAATGCCGGATTTCAAAGTCACCGAAGAACTTGGGCACCCACTACATGCTCCTTGCATCTTAAGTTTTACTATTCCAGTATCCCTAGATAAAAACCACAATAAATAAATTAACTTGGTAAAAATATAATTCTATAATGCCAGTAGTTGGACGCTCTTCCTAAAAGTTTCATCCATGTGCTTCAAAACCAAAATAACAAACTATTAAGAACTTACGGATCAAATCCTCGATATTCAATGTCTCCACCATCATCTTGAACAGCCGGCCGAATACGAGTCTCCAACAATTCCTTGATCATTGCAACAGTTTCGGAATCATCCTGTACAAAACACATGCATACTACCATTTAGTTTAGGCCTCTCAAATATGGTTGAGTACATACTCAAATGTACTCCAAGGTTAAAACATTTTCATACTACACAAGGTACTTAGATTAGTTAGATACAAGTATAGAATATGTTAAGGAAAAAACCATCTGAACTGATTAGGTGGGGAACAAGGGAGTGAATGCCAATTTAGTGGGGAAATGGTGCCTTTACATCAAACCCTAGAAGAACAAAAAGAAAAAAAGAAAGGTACAGGAACAGAGACAGAGGTTTTCTTCCAGTTGGCACAACACAAAAAATTACCAGAAGGGAAAACGATGCCTAACTTAGCAAAATGTTTGATGACTACAGCGATTAACCAAACTTAGTAGCATCTCATACATGATAGCAAGGCAAAGCAAAAGTTATTATATTGCTGATATAAATCTAGCATTAGTCTTTATGCAACCAAGTGAAATAAAGGATTCAGTGACAAATACATGACAGGTATGCACTCTGGTTAGCAAAAGCCAAAGACCTCATAAACTAATCACAAAAAAGCATGTTCACATTTGCTAAAATGACAAAAATAACATGAGTGGCGCAATCATCAATACAAAAACAACATAAGCATTTGAATAAACTAGAAAAGAACAAGGATGCATAATATTTACCTCTTGAATAGCTGTATCCATGGCTGCAGCAGCTTTAGAGTCCAAAAACAACGGCTGACCAGAGGAGTAGAAATCCATAATGGCCGCAAATATCTCAGGCTTCAACAACTCCCAAGAAGAATCATCAGATTTCGTCACGGTAACAAAATCAGACCCGAAGAAAACCCTAGTAATCCCTGCAAAGCAATCGCAAACACGCATTCACCAAAATGCCAGCTACAAAATGAAATTGAACTAGAGGACAAACAAGAATACCATCAATTCCAAAGATTGATTTAGCGAGAGGCGAATTCATAGCCGAACGCGCGTTTGGGAAGTCGGCGCTTCCAACTTCCATGACAGGCTTCCCGGCATAGAACATCAGAGACGAAGGATTCGGTGTAGGCTGCGTTTGGATGAACATGTTCCTCCTTTGCCCTGTTACGACGCACAGTTTGAGTTCAAACAAACAGAGAATAACAACCGAAAAAATATCAATGCAAAAGAAGAAGAAGAAGAAAAATACCTCCGAATCCCAAGAAGGGGGAAGATTTGAGTGATGGTAGTGGAGAGGCGGAGGAATAAAAGGCATTGTGGTAGTGGCGGTGAAACGACGCCGTTGTGCGCACGGGGTGGATGATGGAAACTACACTGTTCTCCGCCGCGGATTTGGGCGTTCGGAGGGGATGTCGTGCCCGTGCTGCTAATCGGAAAAAGTTTCTCATCGTTAAATTTCCTGTTTCTTCTGACGGTGAAGGTGGTGGAGCTGAGGTTATTTCTATTGTTCTTTTTGTTGTTAGGCGGTGTCACAGACCAACCACTTAACGACACGTGGCTAATAAGGGAGAAAATATGTTACGTGCCTTGTTTAACCAATAAGGGAGAAATTATTCATACGTACAAAATCAATTTGGTTTCTTCGTCAGTAAATTTTTCGACATATTACCTCGAACAGATGGAACTCCGTAGCTAAGGTTTCAGTCTTACTTCCTTCGTGGTCATCATCTCTTGAACACGCTGCTTGACAAGGCATACCACAGTCTACACGATTTAATTCACAAAAATCCA
This sequence comes from Arachis stenosperma, assembly GCF_014773155.1. Lineage (NCBI taxonomy): Eukaryota > Viridiplantae > Streptophyta > Magnoliopsida > Fabales > Fabaceae > Arachis > Arachis stenosperma. Next base: position 159,720,989 of record NC_080385.1, read on the forward strand.
ATAAAAAATGAAAAGCCAAAACCGTAATTAGCTAACAAGATTGCAAAAACATAAATTGGTAAAATTATTAGTTTAATAGATCATTGATTCAACAAAAATTCAACTGATTTAATTAAATATTAAATAAAATTATTAAAAAATTTAATATATATAAATTTAATAATTTTAAACTTAATAAAATTCAATTATATATACCACAGCCAAGATCATGGAAGGTTATATCCAATCATGACGAAATATATCCTAAATAAACTAAATTAAAAAAAATTAACCACCAAAAAATTTTCGAATTATTAATTCAAACACTGTGGACAGAAATACTCAAATTTTACTATCAATCAAATTATTTTTAAATAATTTAAAAACATAACAACAATACCACCAATAAATATATATTTTTAAAAAATATCTTAAAAATTAAATTTTAATATAATTTTTTACAAAAATAATTAAAAAAATGAGATATTATTATTCTTAAAATTTGATAATTTTTTTTCTAAGTATATATATTTTTATGATTTTTAAAATTATTATTAGTTGTTAGCAAAAAAATTACAAAAAAAATATATACTCAAAGAAAAATTATCAAATTTTAAGAATACCAATATCTCATTTTTTTAATTATGCTTGCAAAAAATTGTATCAAAATTCAATCTCTAATATATCTTTTGAGAAATACATATTTAATGTTATATAATCTTGCAAAAAAAACTAACATTAAATATGTATTTCTCAAAAAAACTAACATTAAATATGTATTTCTCAAAAAATACATTAGAGATTGAATTTTGATACAATTTTTTACAGACATAATTAAAAAAATGAGATATTATTCTTAAAATTTGGTAATTTTTTGTTAAGTGTATATTATTTTGTGATTTTCTAAAAATATTATTAGTTGTTAACAAAAATAATTATAAAAAATTATATACTTAACAAAAAATTACCAATTTTTATATATAATAATATATTATTTTTATAATCATGCTTGTAAAAAATTACATGAAAATTCAATCTTTAACGTATTTTTTGAAAATATATATTTATTGTTGAGTATTATTATTGTGTTTTTAAATTATTTAAAGGCATTTTTGTTGATAGTAAAATTCGAGTATATTTTTGTTCGCGCTTGAATAATTCGAGAGCGTTTTTTTTGTGGTTAACCCTTAAAAAAAATCTCAATGCTCTTAATACAAAAATTAAATTAGACAGTAAACCATGAATCTTTAGCACACATCAAGAAGATCAAGCCTGCCACAACAGCAATAGCTGAATAGCATTCATCTAAGGTTGAGCCATGGAGAAACTTGTCAAATAGCTCAGCCTGTGACAAGAATATGTTAATTGTTAAGGAAGAAACAAAGTCATAAAATCATTCTAAACATAAAGAGAACTTTCACAAAATTATCACATGAGCCAAGTTAGTGATTAGGCAGCTGCCAAGTTTCGAAATGATATTAGGTAAATTACAGTATTTGTATTTTTCAAAAAAAAAAATCAGGAAATAAATAAGCAAATGGCTAAATAGAAATTACCAAAATAAATATAACATTTCTTCCACTTTCAACTTTATCACTTGAATAATGAATATATGTTCTGTCAAAGGAAAGTAGGAACAGATATCCTCAATCCTAATGATTTATCCATATCAAATATTATGATGCTTTGTGCTTGAAGCTAACGATCTTAACCCATATACCTGGAAAACTTTTATTACTTTCAGTTCACCTCTTCGCTTGTTCTCAAAACCTTTAAGCTCTGCAAGGGTTCCATCATCATTAAAAAATCAAAAATAATTCAGAGGGAGCTCAATTATTAGTAATAAAATTCCACAGTAAAACCAGCAACACAATTATTAGTTGGAGTAAAGGGACACAGCAAAAATCATTAACAAAACTACACAGCATAACTAATGAACTGTTATCAATTTATCACAGTGCTTACCGGCGGCGAAGAGGAAGGGGGAGTGACGGCGCGACACGGCGAAAACAGAGAGAGCTCCAACAGAGGAGAGGAGATGCGGTGGCGGTGGGCTATGCCGGGCTGTGGGGCTGCGGTGGCTACGGCGGCTGCGTGCTACGGGGCTGGGGGGCTACGCCGCTAGGGTTCGTCGCATCTTTTCTTTCTTCTTTCAATTTTGAGGGAGGAGAGGGTGAGTTTTAGCGTGTGCCTATCGAGATCAGCTGCCCTTTATTTTTTGAGAGGAAGAGTCAGAGGTTTCCTGGTTTATTATGAAATTTGGTTGCTCCACCCGATAGGTCAAAGACTAATTCGTTGCGGATTTGAATTCTATTTAAGGGTTTGTCGTTGGCCAATAAATTGCACAAGACAGGGTTTGAAACTCCCGACACTTGTTTAAGTGAACGAGTGAGCTGACTACTCACCAACTCAAGTTGGTTTGCTCCCACATAAATTTTGTTATTTGAAGAAGTGAATCCTGGTTTATTTGGAAATGCATCCTGGTGCAATAAATATTGGGCCGGCCCGTCCAATGTCATAACATCTTTGCCCTTGTTTTTGTTATAGTTACCCGCAAGGATTATTTATTGTGTCTAGTGGAGGACAAAAATATTTTATTGTGAAAAGTTGAAGACCAAAAACAGAAAACCTGAGAAGTTTTACTAGAAAAAAATTGAAAGACAAAAAACAAGAAAATTATCATCTCATTGTCTGAAAGTGTGGCTTCTCTTCTCTGAAACTTAAATTCCCAAATTGAGAAAGTAATGGTATCCGGTCTGAGAGTTTGATTGCGGCCAAATTGCATAAAATACTTTGACATCGGCGGTAGTTTCCATGATGGGTAACTGATGGTAAGCATTTCGTTCTGTTTGAATTTCTGTATGGAGTTATACATTGTTCATTAAAATAAAGCAGTATTATTTAAGGATAGGCAGAAGCACACTTATTTCATGGTTTTTGATATGGTGATGCAGAGGAAGATGCGTGCGGCGGAGTTATAACTGCCGGCAAAAATATAAAAGGAGATGCTGTGCTTGAGCAGCAATCTTCAAAAAAAAGAAAAAAAAACGCGTAGAGTGCAATGAGATTGATCTTCAGAGGGCGTGTATGGCGCAATAAGATTGGTCTTCAAAGGACGCATAGAGCGCACTAAAAGTGCAGATGGAACTGCTAAAACATATATAGATTGAACTTGCTGAATAGAATGCAAACATGACTGCTGAAACAGAATGCAAAAGAAACTCTCGAAAGAAGGTGCAGACAGGACATAGTGACTATTCCATAAATGATAGTTGTTTTCTGTTAGAACAGGTGTAACCAAGACTGATGTTAGATTTTTACTTGGATGGATGTAATAGAGATTGATTGCTGAGCTAAATTAAAAGATTGATTATTCATCGTGGAAGAAGGTTGAAAAAGAAGTAGGGTGATTATGATAGCTTATGTATCCTTTTCAAGATAGATACCAAGGCTCTGATACCATGATAAAATTATGAAAGAATAAGAAAAGAAAAGAAAAGAATGCGAACTTTTATTAATTATTAACTGATTGAATTGAATGGTAAATTATGACGAAATGACACCGGTCCCCACACTTCTGGAGAAGGAAAACTCACGTCCAACTGGGAGGGTCTCTACCGAATCAAGACTAATCGGAAATAGATCCTACAGACTCAAAACACTAGACGGGACAAGCTCCCGAGATCCTGAAATGCCACCAACTTACGACGTTACTATACGTAGAAACATTCTTCCAAAGTAACAAGATCAAGGTCGTTTAGGACTATCTCTTTACCTTTTAACTTTTTCTTTCTTTGTTCACTTTCATTTATTGCTTAAGTTGTTTAATCGTATATTTTCTACGGGAGACTCTTTCCGACCCACATCGGGAGGTTTTAACGAGACCCAAACCACAAATGAAATTTATTTTTTCAAAAGTATTGTCCCGTACGATAGCACGAACTAAACGCGGCTACTCTTGGAGATCGATCACTCCGAGACTAACAAAACGAATATCCAAAAAATAAAACGGTTGTTCAAGAATTGATCATCCCGAGGCCAACAAAACGGATATCCAAATGGTTACCCGAGAATCGATCACTCCGAGGCTAACAGAACGGATATCTAAATAAAACAGATATCCAAATACCAAAAAAGGTGACCTGGGGATCGATCACTCGCAAAGCCAACAAAGCGGATATCCAAATAAGTTAAATAGCTACCATTAGAAATCGATCACCTCTGAGACCAACAAAACGAATATCCAAACAAGCTAAATAAGCAAAGTATAGAAATCGGCACACCAAGAGGTCTAAAATAAGTTCATAATAACGGCCCAAAAAGGACACACAAAAACAAGCATGAGCTAACGGTATTCCAACTCGCGAAAAGTCGAACTCACCAACATCCCGCGAATCGGCACAGGATGACATCACACCCTTTGCAAGCCCCCTCACCGCATCCCGAGAATAGAAAACTGAAAACCAAATTCGTCAACGAAAGCGGCGTTAAGGTTTAAACTAATGACTTTCCAACTCGCGAAAAGCGAAACTCACCAACATCCCGCCAATTGGCACAGGATGACGTCACGTCCTTTTCAAGCCCCTCACAGTCTTCTGAACTATAGAAAACTGGACACCCCAACAATTCAATATTGAGACCAAGCAAGCATGCTCTCATGATCTAGGGACACATGTTCCAGACCTAATTTCCAAGTCCTTCTTTGGAATGGTCACCAAATCTAACAATCCTAAGATTGGGTCATCCTCACGGTCCAAAGACGGATCAATAACTTCCAGTATCCTGAAGTAACATTCGAATTCAAATACCTCCCTTATTTTAGCCTGGTAAGATAAGATGATGATCGTCTAAACTGGCTCTACAATTTCTAACTAACATTTGAATTCAAATATCTCTTTTATCTTAGCCAGATAAGATGAGATAACTACCACCAGTTATATAAAGAAGAGCCAGAGACCTCCTCAGATATTCACTCATTACACACACTTTATACCTCTTAGATCCATTCTGACTTAGGCGTCGAAGTGTCTTTATAGGTACCATCCTCCGCCGCTCCAAAAAGACGATCCGACAACTACCTCGATTCGCAAGTTTTCGATTCATCTCACAATCCATATCAGAGACTTTTAGTACCGAAATAAACAGCAACATACTTATGAATTATTAACAAAGGAAGATTAATGAAAAATGTGAAAAGTAAGAGAAAAAAAGGGGGTTGGTTTTGAGAAGGGTAGGGTAAGTTACATGTAGAGTTAGTTTGTAATATATATTTAAAAATTATATATACAGTGAAGAAAGTGAGTATTGAATCTACAACTTTTTTCTTATAAAAGCTTAAGTAACTATTAAACTAATTATTTAAATTATTAATATAGTACGTTTATTATTTAAAGACTAATGTTGTAAGAATTTGGAGTTAGAAGGAGAATGACAAGACATTTATTTTTATTTGTATTATTTTACTTTTATTAAAAACTTGATGATCAATGCTATTTGTAATTTTATATTGAATTGCTTTAAATTTTTATTGTTTTTAATTTTAATTTGAACTTAATTTTTTTATTTTATTAATACGTATGAAATATGAAATTATTGAACTTTTTATTTAGTTGAAATTTTAATTTTTTTTTTGCGAGTAATTTCGGATAGGATAAGGTTAAGAATTTTAGAATGTATGTAGGGTTAGAAATAAAAAATTTCAACCTACTGATAGAAACCTACTGATAGGATAAAGTTAAGTTTTAAAATAATTTTTAATCCGCAAATAAAATTAAGATAAAATCCAGACTCTATCCTATTTATTGCCAACCCTAATTGAAAAAGGAAAAAATATAATTCTGACAATTTAGTTTAAAACAATTATACATATAAAAAATTAATTATTATATCAGTTTTTTTTTCAACGAAATATTGATTGATTTGTAAAGTAATAAATAAATGGGCCACATTTGAACAATATAAAAAAATGATATTCACCAATCATATATAAAAAACATACTTCAAAAGAGATAAAAACTATAAAGTGTAAGCATGAGTATATATAAAATAAATAATTTTTAATATACATATAGTTAAAATTAAAATGGAGATGATACACATCCATGTAATTATGTAATTAAGTTGGCCCAACACAAAAAAAATCTAATACCATTAAATGAAACGTAAAATATACGTGTTCAACACACACAAAATCGCTCTTGCCCAGCGCTTCTTCTCCCCTACGCTTCTTCTTCTCTTCCCGCGCTTCTTCTCACGCTCGTTTACGCACGGAGCGTATTCTTCTTCTTTACCTTCTTCTTCGCGTTCCTCCTTCTCCTCCTTTTTCGCGTTCCTTCTTCTTCACGTGTTTTCTCCTTGTAGTCATTCTTTTGTTGTTGTTGCTACTGTATTTTTTGTCTTTTTCTCCTTCTCTCTCTGGTGAAGAAGCAGTAGAAGGTGAAGAAGAAGAGTTTTGAATAGTGCAGAATGAACCGAACACAATACTCATGGTGAATCGAACACAATACAATTGTATAGTACTGAGTGAATGAAACATAATCCATTATATAAAATCAAATTCAAGCAGCTTTCGCGTTCCTTTTTCTTCACGTGTTTTCTCCTTATCATCATTCTTTTGTTGTTGTTGCTGCTGTATTTTTTTGTCTTTTTCTCATTCTCTCTCTGGTGAAGAAGCAGTAGAAGGTGAGGAAGAAGAGTTTTGAATAATGTAGAATAAACCGAATACAGTACTCATGGTGAACTGAACACAGTACTCATGGTGAACCGAACATAATACAATTGTATAGTATTGAGTGAACGAAACATAATCCATTATATAAAATCAAATTCAAACAGCTTTCTGCAGAATGAACTGAACACAGTATTCATGGTGAACCGAACACAGTACTCATGGTGAACCGACACAGTACTCATGGTGAAACAAGTATATAATATTGAGTGAACGAAACATGATCCATTATATAAAATCAAATTCAAATAACTCTGCCTGCAATTTACATATTATCAATTCAATTCAATTCAATTCAGTACACCTCCGTCCATTTAATTCAATTCAAATTAGCATTTGCATTCCATTCAATTCGATTCAAAATTGAATAATCCAAACTTTGTCAATTTGATTCGTTTCAGAAGAGTAATCCAAATCGCTCTCCTGATTTGAAGTTAAGTTATTTATTGTTTCGATTCAGAAATGCAGATTGAAGAAAAAAACGAAGAAGAATAGAAAGAAGATAAATGCAACATAACCAGATCGAAATAAGAAAACGAGAAGATAAACGCAACCAAAGGAGAACGACGAAGACAATGCAGATCAATAAGAAAAAACGCGAGCAGAGAAGAAGAAGGAGGTTTACGTTGCAGCAAAAGATATACATTGAGCAAAGTTTTAAGTTGCAGCACGTTATATGTAGCGCGTGTATAACAAACGAGTGTATAACAAATGAATGAAGAATGGAGAAAGCGTATGTAAAAAAAATTACTTGATTAATAACCATATAAAAAATACATGAATATAGAGTTTTTCCAAAACTCAAATTAGAAAGCATGTGTTATAATTTATAAACGAACCTTTTTTCTGTGTGTGGGGATGTGTGCTGGTGTATTTCAATTAATGTTAAATTAAATCCATGCATTAATCAATGTCTCTGGCTAAGTTAATCTCATCATTCAATAAATCTTATAATCTCAAACTTCAATAATATAAGATTGATCTATCATGGATACTAAAAATACATATTAAAATTATAAAATAAAAATTTTTTTATTAAAAATTTAAAATTTTAATATATTTATTTTATATTTATTAAATAAAATATTTAAAATTATTTAATAATAATAAATTTATCATTTATCTTTAAAACACATATTAGCTAAATCCTAAAATATATATTGAACACGTTAAATGAGCTAAATGAAATAAAGATTAACCACTAGAAATCAATGTGTCAACTTTTATTTAGTAATTTACAGCATCTTATTATTTTAAAATATGCGTTTTGTGTCTTCAGACAATGAGACACATGTTAAGATACTAACTAAAATACAACTTAAAATTTCAATATATTTATTAAAGTAAGAGATTTATTATGTATTTATTAAAATAAAAAATTCCTAATAATATGCCTTAACTAAATCCTTTAAATATCTAGATTTATGTTAGTTTTTCAAATTTCAACACTTTGACCAATGTCTAAAAGTGATTGCATATATTTTTAGAATGATATAAGATTACGAGGCCAGTCTGATTAGCAAAGTATAAGTTTATCACGTACTCATTTACTCATTCATTGAAAGGGAAATGTGTACTGCTCTAAAAGCTGCAGCTGTTTTATTTTTCTTTTACTAGTTTGGTAACACAGGCCACCGTCCAAGTAAGCACACGAAAGAAAAAGAATTGTGAAATCATGTACTGTAGCACAAGACAGAATGTCTTGGACGGCATCAATAACACCTTAGTTGTTACGAACCACCATTATGCTGATTGGTGACTATGACCTGTTTAGTTGTCCTAACTAGACCCATTAGTCGGCAGTGAGCATCCGAGGCAGGGCGTCATAGTGTTATAGTGTATTATTAAAAGAGCATAAGTGTGTTGTACTTTCCATTCCTTTTATTACTCTTTTTGGCGATTATTGATTTGATTTGATCCATTCCCTTATAAGCCTGTGGGCACTTTTGCCCCGCGCACAACCGAGAATTTATTTTTGAGAAGCAACCTTCATTCATTTCACAATTCCTTGCACTAAAATCTGGTCACTTCACACAGCTTTTACAACCAACCATTACTTTCATCTCTGCTCTCTAAACCAGAGCTTGAGGCAGCAGCAGTAAGGGGGAAAAACTAAAAGGATACTATTTATTATCACAAAATCTAAATCTAATTCTGTAGGTGGAAAAACCTGCAATACAAATTCCAATATTTAACACCCAGCAAAGCATTCATGCATTCAGCAGGTGACTCGTCTAACCATAAAATAAATTAAGAGGGAGAGGAGGGAGAATCAAAATCTTTTCCTCTTTACTCGTGATATGTCGTCAAAACTATCATCACTCCAAACCTGTCCACCACCATGCCTGAAGTTATCTTCCTGCTCATCCATGTTTCTTGTTCTTCTAGGTGGCGGCACATTTCCTGGCCGCCCCTTAATTCTTCTGTCGAAGTCTCTTTCCCTCATGGCGTTGCCTCTTTCATGAAAGTCCGAGTCTTCAGAACAGAATCTATAATGTCTAGGCCCCTCCTCAGCATTAAGGTGAAAGTTCTCATTAACATTACCATTGTAAGGTGGCCTGAAAGAACGAACAGGTCCTCGTCTCTCACCAAACCTCCTCCTCTCCTCACCATTTCCTTCATTGTTAAGCTCAAGTATCCTACCAGAATGCATAGGACCCCCAAAGAAGTCGTCATCATTGTCTGCACGATCGCGGGGATCCACAACATCAAATCTCCTGTTCCTAACTAAAATCCGGCCAGACGGACTCCTGTTGGACATGACAGACCTCGGATGACCATGATCTCTTGCAGAATCAATGTCCCTAATGTCATTAGAAGGTCTCGACATGTAGGATGGGGAACCATGCCTACGCACCACTCTCTCACCAAAAACAGGGCGCTCAGGGGACCTCATCCTGTCAACCCTGTATAATGGAGATCTTCTGTGGCCTAATTCTGGATGCCCACCAAACCCATCTGGGGATCTTCTTCTAGGAGACCTCCTCCTTGGAGAAGACCATGGACCAGGTGAGCGACTCCTTGATCTGATGGGAGACTTGGAACGCATCCGTGGAAGACCCCTTCTCTGCATTGAAGAGAAGTTCCTATTCCCTCTAGTAAACCGACCATCCAGTCCATCAAACGGTTGGGGACGTGTGAACATAGAATCTATAGTGTCATCAGGGAAATTTCTCATAAATTTCTCACTGTGCCTCATGCCAACCATCTCTGAACCATCACCTCCAATGCACCTACTTGGACTAACGTTTCTTGGTATTCTATGACCCATTTGGATGCCATCTCTTCCTCCTGGAGAGCGCCTCCTTGGCGGAATATATGAACCATCATTCAATGGTTTTCTTCCCATCCGACCATGCCCAACATACGAGCCATCAGGAGCAACATTATTGAACTCCATATCACTATCGGCAATAGCAGATGCATATTTTCTGGGGCCACGGAACTGACCTGGACCATTGTAGAACTCACCAGAAAATTCCCGGTCAGATTCCCAATCCCCACGGAGTGTATCCATTCGATTATTAACCCTTCCTCTACCACGCACAAAATTCATTCTAGAATTTCTAGGGGATATATCTTGGTGTCTTTCTCTAGAGAATTTGCGAGGTGCATCAATATAAACATCATCTCTGAAATATCAAAACAGGAATAAAGGAGGGAAAAATAAGACTTTAAAGGAAAAGAACAAACTCGACCAACAAAAGACATCCAGATGAGAATAAAATGCATACCTTACTCGTGGTAGCTTGTCACCATCCAGGGTGTCGGATAATACATCTCTACCTCCCCGTGATGGCAATGACCTTCCTGATATAGACCTAGTTTTACTAGGGGATGAAGAGCTAGCAGCTCGGGAGAGATCAATGATTCTTCCTTGGTTACCACCATTATTAACATCTTTGCTTGCATCATCAGCATTTGCAAACACTTCCATCTTTGGCAAATCTAAATCAATTTGTCTAACAGTGTCAGCTGTCTTTACAACCTCATTGGCACACTGAACAGCTTCTTCCCCATTGTTTGCAGTACCTTGGAAGGAGCATAATTCCATCTCCACGGTTTTAGATGCATTTTGCCTATCTGAAAGATCTAGCGGTTTCGTTTGCATAAGGTTAACCAGTTGCTTCCCATCAGAGGCAATATTTGGCTTTTCATTATCCACCGACTCTTGCATGCACACAATTTTATCAACGACCTTAGCTGACCTCTCAAGCATTTCAATGTCCACCCCATCTTCACCAACCTTTACCTCACCATGGGTTACAGCTGTCTTGTCATCCTCCACAGCATGAGATAAGGTAGGACAATCACCAATCACACCCCCTTCCTCCATCTGTCTATTTCCAAAATTATTAGAGTCAGGATGTTCTACTTCTCTTACCTCGCATATGGTGTCTTGGGCAGTGGATTGCTGCAGAGGTTCTCGGACCTCACCATCTTCATAATCATCATCTTCAGCGTACTGTTCAGTATCAACAGGAACATTCACAGCACGATTGTCATCAGAATCATAATCAGAACCGTAAGGATCATCCTCCATCATATCGGTTGATAAGGTTATCTTTTCTTCATCACTTACACAACTATCACCCCTGTCTCGTGGATGAGGTGTAGGCTCATTCATGAGTTTCACTCTGCAACCATCACGATTATCAGCATTTTCTTCTTTGGTTATTAATGAATCCTTCGTGCTAGCATCAGAGAGTTCTGTACCATTATCGACTACAGGTTTCATATCTGTTTCTGAAGGAACCTGCACGGCCAAAGCACCAGGAGATACTTCCTGAACATTAACTTCAGTGGTAGAAGTACAATTTTCTTGGTGGCTAACTACATTTTCGGGGGTAGTCAACTGCGCTGAACAAGATTTCAAGTCTGCTGAGCAGACAGGTTTCATTGGAGGACAAACTGCCTCTGCAGGAACTTTTGCCACCTCGGAAGTGACTGGCACTGGCACTGCCAGAGCTGAAGAACAAATATCTGACCCTTGTGACAACTCATTATCCAACCGATCTGTTTTACCCTCTGATGCCTTTGGTCTTTCATCATTACCATCATGACTGGGTTCAGGTTTAACAAGCTTCGGATCAACTAACATTGTATTGCCAACAGGCACAGACTTACAAGACTCCACAATGGAATGCTGAACAATTTCTTGTTTAACGGAAACACTATCTAATGAACTGGCATTAGCTTCCTTTAAATTCCTTTTCAAGTTCTCATCAAATGGTTCTGATTTTACCGACCTAAGACTAGAAGCATTCACATCACCAGAAGCTATCAAACTTGACGAGCTCACAGTTGGAGTAGCATTGCTTGGATTTAATGTAACAGATACTCTAGAGAGCTCAGCAAATTTCGAAGGATAAGTTGTAAGACAGAGATCCCGTGGGAGGACCAATTTATGCTGTCCATACGGACCAGAAGAAATAATGAAAGACTTCCTTTGACTCTCTTCAAGTGTTTGCTTTACAGACTCAACACCTGTTGGTAGCACCATTCCAGTTGAGCACATGAATTGTTTTTCATCAAGGGCACCACCAGAAGCTTTCATCCCATCAACAGAAGGTTTAACTGAACTTGCATCAGTCCCAGATTCTTCCCACGCATCCATTGTAGTATTCAGATCCCAGTTTGCCCTGTTGGAATGAACACGAGGTGTGTCACTGTTAATTTTAGCATCACTAATTGAATTTTGAGTAGTGTGTTCTTCCTTGCTTAGAGACAACTCCAATGAGACGGGTTCCACTTTCTCAATTTTACTGCTGTTGTGAGTTTCAGAACTTCCAAGGGCTGGAAACTCATGATCCTTTAACCTTAAAGATAAATGAGTACTATCCGGAACTATAGCATACTCTTGTTTACATATGTCTTGGACACTCTGTTTGCTCATATCTGCTCCAATGTTAAGTGCTAGACTTTGCTTTGCAGCCAACAAGAGTTCAGGATTTCCCTTAATCATCTGGGATCCCAATTTCTTATCAGAACCTTCATTAAGTTTCACCTTCTCTAGGCTATCCATGACATCCAAAGTACTTGATTGAGTTGCAATAGTCGGTTCCTCAAGTTTGGGCCTAAGGAGGCCAGAATCGGTTTGCACCGTCTTAGCATGAGTGAGATCAGTACTTGCTTTCTTGTCTTCAAAGACAATTCCATTAATATCAGATAATCCAGATGTACTGGTAGAAAGAGTTGAACCCTGTGATGTGCTTGAATGTTCCTTTCGCAAGATATCACTTTCTTCTGGAAACGAACCCTCTTCCAGAGGAGCTGACGAAGCTTGAACAGAAGGAAACCTCCTTTTCTTGATTGGTGCCCCTGCGGCGGTTGCGTTCGAAAGAGTAGATCCTTGGGAATTGCTCGAGTTTTCTTTTCGTTGCAAATCAGTTTCTTCAGTAAGAGAACATGGTTCTTCAGTCAGTGGCGATGAAGGCCGATTCAAAGGGAACCACCTCCTTTTCTTGATCGGTACACCTGCAGTTAAACCACTAAATTGCCCAGCAATGGATTTAACCCCAGTCTGTCAATAGAAGATCAAGTAATCAATATCCAAAATAGTACAAATTGGCAATGGTTCTCTAATCGTAGTTAGCTGTTAAATCAGAAAGGAAATAAACACCTCTTCATGTCCTGAAACAGGCATGATTCCAAAGTTTGCTTAAAAATCTCACAAGTCAAAAACCCTTCTTTCACTTCAGTTATTAAAATTCAACAGAAATTCCTCAATGATATTATTGAAGTTGGCTAAAAAATATCCTGCACTGAATTAAGCATTCGTAGGCATATCTCTATCTTCCATAAAGCTTGTTCGCAAATATCCAAGTAAACTTAGTTCTATCCTTAGCCTCACTTCAACATCACACAAGATGTGGGAACCTGAAACACACAACATAAGTCTCCCGTGTCAGAAACTAATTATCAAAGCCAAAAACACATAAATTTAACACCATAACTCCCTGGAATTTAATTCTATCAGATCCAAACCTAATTCGCCACATAATCAGAAAAAGCTTCCAGATCAGTCCCTATTATCACTTCAAGAATATTCCACACGCAAGAAGAGTAAGCAGAACACCAAAATGAGTAAAATATTAACCTAATAACCACCACCAAACCCGGCACAGAGTGGTCAACAAGACCAAAATTCACCAAATAAAGTCAACAATAGGGTTGGTAAACGATCTATCCCGCGGCATCAATAGTGCTCACCAAATCAACCAGAAAACTCCCAAAACATCATCAAACAATAAGGAACAAAACAAAGTCCGAAAAACTGATTTCACAATCGGTGTCGTATTCCAAGAACATAAATCACCCTAAGCATATAAGGGATGATCAGATCTAATCCAATAATCAAATAGGGGCAAAACACAATAAACGCCAAAAGCAAAGAGTAGTGTGAGGCTCGTGAAATTAGATACCCACAACCGCAGGCTACGGAGAAACCAAACCAATTAGAGGAGAAAAAACAGATCTTGACCCAGAATTTCAATAGAGCGCGATGAAAAATCCGAAGACGAAGAAGACGAAGACGAAAAACAAGAAAAAGAGGGGGAAATACCTGATAAGAAAGAAAAACAAGGTTGTTTTGTGAAATGGTAAATGAGAAAAGGAGGAGTGGGTTTTGGGGAATTTGGTTTCGGTCAAGTTCGCTCTGCAACTTCCTAGAAACGAAAGTGGGAACAAACGAAAGAGCTGAGAAAGAGGAAAAAAGGAATCTGAGTCTCTCTTTCTTTCTCTTTCTCTCTCTATTTCTCTCTAATGAGTCGTAGAGAGAGAAAACTAGGGTTTGCTTTTTTGTGCTGATTTTATTGACTTTTTGATAACGGAAGCTTATCTTCGCTACTATATATTCTATTTCACCGACGTGACGGGCCAACTAATCTTCCGCCACGTGTCCTTTTCTTTGGCGTGGCATCTGATCCACCATTAATTCCTTTTCTTTGAACCACAGCCGTTAGATCAAAAAGGACGACTTTCCTTCCGGTTCTTTCCCCCATTCACACTGGACCTCGTCGTCTTTCTCATATTTGCTTTCATTTTATATTATATATTGCAAAAAAATCAATTATTCTACAAGTATTTAATATTTAATAACAGATCTTTGGTGTTAGTAAAGCGTTTTTGGTTTCCTTGTCATATTATCACTTTCGCATTTGAAAAAAAAAAAGATATTAATTTCTCTTTTGAATGTGGACCAAGTAAAATAGTATCCTACTATGGACTGTCTATGGTGACAATGACTTATATATTTGCAAAATTATTAAACTGAACGCGCCTTCATTCGGCTAACTTTTTAGAAATGGGTAAAGATGGTGTGTTACTACTAATATGGCTAGATGTGAGTCTGAGTTGAGATGAGTGAAGCTAAGTTTAAATTCCATTCATACAAATTAAATTCGTTTTATTAATAATTGAGTTTATTTGTAAAATTTAAATTCAGTTCGCCTAAAATTTAGGAACCAGTTTAAATTCAAGAATTGACTTAAATAATATAAATATAATTATAATTTTATATAAACAAAAATTTATATTTCTATTAATTATAATTTATGTCATCTATTATAATTATATATAAGAATATATGTATATTAAATATAAAATATATATTAATATAATTGTTACGTGGGTAATCTGAGTTTGGTAGATTGACCTTAGAAGATAGGCCCAAACGTTGAGTGGTGGTGATCTCCGACTAAGTTTGTATCTATGAGTCACCGTCCGATTTGTATGTATAAATGAATGGGGTGATACCTATAAAAACACTCCGATACCTAAGTTAGCAAAGGGTTTAGCAAATTTAGAAAGTATTGGAATTTTTTTTTTTCGGTTTTGTGTCGGGGCTAAACTGCCCAAAAAGAAGAGACTAAGTACAAACTAAACGGGGTATAGAGACCCCTTGTTCATCATCAGTTAAAAGACTAATCACTCTAATCACTTCTCTAGGAGGTGTGTCCCAAAAGTGAAGGCCTAACTGTAAATCTAAACTTTTACGAGCAAGGTAATCAGCACATCTATTGCCTTCTCTATAAATATTTACAAAACAAATTTTTCAATTCTTTTGTCTCCAAATATTAATGTTTCTAATCAGAGCATTTGGGTGTCTGTTGAGATCTTTTTGCCCATTCAAAGTTGAAACTACTACTTGTGAGTCACATTCCACCACCAATTTTCTAATTCCCATAGTCCAGGCTATCTCCAAGCCTTTGGCAACTCCCCACAACTCAGCCTTATATGCTGAACAGCGCCCAGTGAAGTAGGAAAACCCACCAATCTATTTTCCCCTTCCATCCCTTAAGAGTCCACCACAGCCTGCTCTCCCTGTTCCCCTTTCCATGGCTCCATCCAAATTCAAGGTAATCCAATCAATAGGGGGAGGGTTCCATCTAATGGCTATTTCCTCTCTTCGATGAGCTTGCATTATTCTTCTTCTCTTCTTGAAAGCTTCTCGGCATGTCTCTACTCTTTTCAAGATCTCCATGTGTGTTTCCGGTGGTCTTTGGTAACCAGTTTCATGCACCTCCCGATTTCGCCATCTCCAAAAGTTCCAGCAAGCAATATTGAACATATCTATCCAGTTCATATTTTGGTTTGCTCCCAGGTTGTTGTTGAAGTTTATGTGAATCCATTCCTGAAGGTTGTTGGTTCCGAAGAAAATTTGAGCATTTTCTGGTTTTATTAGGTTCATCCAAGCTCTGGACACTTTCGGACAATTACGGAGAGCATGAACGATGTCTTCAATTTGCCCATTGCAGATCTGGCAGCTCTCCAGTCCCCCAAACATCCTGGCTTTTCTCTGGTTGGTAAGGATTCTGCCGTGCATGACTTGCCACATGAAAGTCTTAGCCTTTTGTGGGCCTTCCCATTTCCATAGTTTGCTCCAGGTATTCTCTTCTGGTTTTGACCAATTTTCCAAAGCTTTGTAGGTTGCTCCCACCATGAAATTTCCATCCTCGGAGTGTCTCCAGCCTATTCTGTCATCTCCATGTTCCTCTGCAGGTGGGAGGGTGGCTGTTATCTTGTGTACAACTTCTTCAGGTAGAAATCTCCTCAATTTGTTATTATCCCAGTTTCCTTCATTGTCTGTCCATTCCCATACAGTGCTTTCAAGATCAGTAATATTCTGCATTGTTTCACTTAACAGGTTTGCAGTCCCTTCGACCCAAGGATCAAGCCAGAAATTTGTAGACAAGCCATTTCCTATAATGCAGATGGTATTCTCCTTGTATGTTGGCCATAATTTGACCAATTCCTTCCAAAGAGGTGAGTCTGAGCTTCTTGCTACTGGTTGGGCTGTATGAATATTACCATTACAATATTTATAAGATATGACTTTTGAGCAGAGAGTGTTAGGTCTTTCTCTGAGTTGCCATAGGATTTTCAAAAGGAAGGCATCATTCATTGATTTGAGTTTTCTTAGACCAAGGCCTCCATCATGTTTAGGAGCACATAGTGTCTTTCAGTTGATGTGGTGCAACCTTCTTTGATTCTCATTATCACCCCAGATGAAATCTCTTTGTAGTTTTTCAATTTCAAGGCATACACCCCTTGGGATTCTTCCATGTTGCATCTCAAAATTGACGCTTGGGCTTATGACAGATTGGGCAAGAGTAATTCTACCAGCTAGGGATAGGCATTTGCTTTTCCAGCCCTTTAACTTGTTTTGAACTCTCTCAATGATAGTTTTAAAATTATCTTTTCCTCTTCTGTTGTTGTTTATGAGCGCTCCAAGGTAACGTCCTAGGGCATTTCTTTCCTTGAACTCGGATCTTCTCAAAATTTCATTCTTTGTTTGGGCTGTGACATTTTTAGAGAACACTATAGATGATTTAGCTTGGTTGACCTTTATGCCTGCTGCCTGATGAAAGAGTTTTAGAATCTCCTTAATATTACTGATTTGCCGGGGGAAGCCTCTGTAAAAAGTAACAAATCATCTGCAAACATCAAATGTGAAACTTCCGGTCCGTCTCTTCCCACTCTAATGGGATTCCAATTTCCTTTTCCTACTTCTTGTTCTATGTATTGGGATAGTTTATCCATACATATCACAAAAAGATAGGGCGAAATTGGATCTCCTTGTCGAACTCCCCTAGTAGGGGAGAAGCTACGCAGCTTGTTTCCATTCCAAAGAACTTTGTAGCTCACTGATCTTACTCCATTCATGATGATGTTTATCAATTTTGTTGGCAGATTAAATTCTAGTAGTCTTCGGTTGATGAAGTTCCAGCTGATTCTATCATAAGCCTTTTCAAAATCAATTTTAATTGCCATATAGCCTTTTTTTCCTCTCATCTTTCTCATCGAGTGCATAATCTCTTTAGCTATCATTATGTTGTCTTGTATGTTTCTTCCCGGAATGAAGCTGGATTGGTGGGGGGAGATCCTATCATTTAGTATTGGTTTTAATCTTTGAACTATGATCTTGGTGAGGATCTTGTACTGAACGTTGCAGAGAGCTATCGGTCTAAATTGAGATATGAATTCCGGATGCTGATTTTTTGGAATGAGGGCCAACAAAGTAGAATTGGATTCTTTGATTAGGTCCGGGTTGTTCCAGCAGCTTCTGATGTGTTCACACGTCTTCTTTCGTAGTAGGCTCCAATTGTTTTTATAGAATACAACTGGAAAACCATCTTCTCCTGGTGCTTTTAAGGAACCTATACTTTGAAGTGCATCTTTGATTTCCTGATCTGTAGGGGTAGTTTCCAAGATCCTGCATGTAGATGGTTCCAAATTAGGTAGTGATGTGTTAGTTAAATCAAAAGAAACACTATTTACCTCTTCTTTGTAGAGCTTTATGAAGTATTCTTCAATGTGCTCTTTCAATTGTGTTTCCTCCTCAATCCAATGTCCCTGTTGGTCTCTTAGTTTCAGGATTTTGTTTTTTCTTCTTCTGATAATAGTCTTGTTGTGATAAAATTTTGTATTTCTATCTCCTTCTGTGATCCACTGTTCTCTGGATTTTTGAAGCCAAAATATTTCCTTTTTATCGAGTATCTTATTCAGCTCCATTTGAAGGGAGGATTCAAGTTGTTCCAAGAAGGGGTTGTTTCCGTAGGAATGGTGCCTCTGAATTCCTGCCAGTCTATTCAAAATTCTTCTTTTCTTTCTAAATATATTACCAAAGACTTCTTTATTCCATTTTATTAGCCCCTCCCGAATATTGTTCAGGCTACTCGGGAGTGACATTTCCTCGTCCCAGTGTTGTTGCAGGATGTTCTCATAATCTGGGTGGGTGGACCACATAAGTTCGAATCTGAACGGTCTATCTCCTCTTCTACTGCTTTCTCCTCCGTCTGATATGAGCAAGGGGTGGTGGTCCGAATTAATCCTAGGAAGGACCTGGACCGTAGCATTCTGATAGGTTAAGTTCCATTTTGAATTGGCCAGCGCTCTATCAAGTCTTTTTAGCACCCTGTCTTGTCCTTCACGCTTTGGTCCTCTCCATGTGAATCGTGTCCCAATAAAACCGAGGTCAATAAGACCACAGTGATTAATCCATTCCTTAAATTTTCTACAAGCTGTGTTATTTGTATCACCCCCTCCTTTCTTTTCGGTTGGATCCTTTATCTCATTAAAGTCCCCAATGAGCAACCACGCCTTATCTAATCTATTTGCAATATTTTGGAGGAGGGGCCAAAGGGATCTGCGATTCTGAGCTTGAGGGCTCGCATAAACAGCAGTAAGATAACACTCCTCCTTGTACGGAGCCTCAATTTTGGTGTGAATGTATTGAGAGTGAGATTCCAACTTGGTTATCTTCAAGTTGTCATTGTTCCAACAAATCCATATACCCCCAGCGAAACCCTGTGCTTCTTCTATAATGAAGTGATTGAATCCCAAGTTTCTAATAGCATTTCTAGCGTTATCTCCACTTATTCTGGTTTCCATAAGTACCACTATTTCAGCCTTGTATTGTTTAAGTAACTCTTTGAGAGTGCGTCTAAAAGCGCTACTAGCCGCCCCTCTAACATTCCAGGATAGGATAAACATATTCACGGGGTTTTTATTGTAGTTGCATGTCTACAGCTTCATTGTCTTTGGGCTCACTAATAGATGGTGTTTCGAAGTCCACACCTTCTATTAGGTTTTCAATCTCTCTTTGCATCTCTGTCTCCATGCTATCCTCCTGGTTTCGATCTGCTTTTTCTGGATCAGGAGGTCTCCCTTCTTCCATAAAATTCTAATTTAATTCTGTGCATTGTATCTCCTCTAGTTCAGTGCTTTGTGTGTCATCATTTGTCTCATTCCAGTTTTCTCTGTGTGTTTCCTTTACTGGTCCTTCTTGGTTGTGGCTGGAGGTCTTTCCTTGTGTAATTTTAATTGCTTTATATGATCCTATTGTTTTCCCTTTGCTCTGTGCTGTTTGTTTCGGTAAGTTCTGAGTGAGGGTCCCGTTGTTGTTGTTTTCCTTTAGTTTTTTCTGGTTCTGTTGCATTTGGTTTTTTCCTTTGTTTTTCTGTGGGGTTGCTTTGTGTGTAGTTTGCTTGTTAGTGTCTCTTTCTTCCTCCCTTTGTTGTAGTTCTTCCTCTTCTTGCTGGGTCTCCTCTACTTCTAGCACCTTGAATCTGGATGAATTTTCATTTTTCTTCTCCTTTTCTGCTGCTTTGCTTGTGCCTTCTCCGTTTTTGTTCCCTTCTTCTGTTGGCTCTCTCCTAGATCTTCTTTGTTTTTGGACAATCATCCATGGACCAAAGTTGTTGCTGGTGTGTTGTAGTGTTTCTTTGCCCTTCTCTTTTCTTCTTGCTTCCTCTTCCTTTGCATCCATTCCACGAGTGTTTTGTCCTTTAGCTTGCTGCCGGCTTGTTTCTTTATGGTTCTCGTCTCTCACCTGTATGTGCTGTCCTCTCTCTGAGTCTATATCTTTTCCTAGGGTGCATTGTTTTTGCTCATGGTCTATTCTCCCACACAGGAAGCATAACTGATGTATTCCTTCGTATTCAATCTGATAAAGTTTACCATTGATCATGTATACTCCCAAGAGTGGTTTGGTTAGATCAACTTCCACACATAATCTAGCAAACTTACCCCTGCATAGATTGGAAGTGTTATAGTCAACTTTGCATGTCTTGCCAATCAGATCCCCTATTTTTTTTCAAAATTTTATCATTGTACAGTTCTATGGGCAAGCCAGGAAGTCTGATCCATGCTGTTATCTTGTCTATAAAAGTTAAGAGTGTGTTGAAGTTTGGTTCCCAGAGCCTGACTGCTAGGTAGTGATCATATATTTTCCATGGTCCGTCAAGAAGAGCGTGGTCTAGGTCTTCTTGAGCATAAAACTTGACGAGGTAGAAATCGTTTCCCAAGTCGATAACATCAATACCTCCAAATCTGCCCCACATGATCTCAAGCCTTCTTTTCATGACAGCATAGCTTATCTTTCTTCCTAGCAGTTTAACAATCAGTGATCTCCACCATGGCTTCCATAATTCTCTTTCAACCTTTTCACTTATGACGATGTTAAATAGTCCCTCCCCCATATCTTGCACTGTGATATCTGACTTCTCTATGTTGCTCTGGTTCTCATTTGCCTTGTCTTTTGCCGGTGTTGGGGCTTCTTTCTCCTCGCTGTCCATTCTATTGTCTTCATCTTCCAAAAGATCTTCTTCTAGGGGGTCAGCTTCGCCTACTCTGGATGAGCCCCTGACCATGCTTGCATATGTTTTCCTTGCTTGTTCTGGCTCCTCCTGCATCCAGTCTTCTACCCGAGGGATGAGCGCAGTAGTTCCAGTGAAACCTTCGTTACCTTGTCTGACCTTTTTTACACTGCGTTGGAGGAGGTCTTGTTCTTGTTCCGTTGGTTGGTGGTCGACCGGAGTATGTTCCGGCCTCCCTAAATCACTCATGAGACTAGGTAGAAAGATGAACGAGCAGAAATTGTACGGAGAGAAAGCTAACGGTCATATAAAAAAAAAACTGAGAGTATTGGAATTTAGAGATACCTGAAGGGTGTCAGTATATTTATAATGGTGAACCAATAACTACTATTGGAGTAGTTCTACCTTTTAAGGGGGATAACCGTTCTTTTATTTTAGGGAAGTTGATATATGGTTCCTGAGATGAGAGATTTTAAGGACGGTTACTTATTTAAATAAGTGTTATCTATCAACTATCCTTCGAACCCGACTTCTTTGAGGTGTAGTCTGTATTGAATCCGACCTCTTCTGTGGAAGTCGATTGGTAGCGAAGGCCAATATTTGAATTGGGCTTTTTATGTTTATTTGGATCTGGTTGGAATAGGGTATGAACAATTATATTATTATTAAACTATATATAATTGAATCAATTTACTAATTACAAATAAATTATAGTTTAAATGATATAATTTTTTTATATTCACCTAAAAATCATAGGTTCGAATCTTATTTCTAATTTAAAAAAAAAATCTATATTACTTTTTCCATCTTTTATGTTGAATGGCATCAAGAGTTTGACCAACTAAACTAGCTATTATATATTAAAAATTAGAATATCAAAAAATTAAGATTTACTTAGTATTTATATTTTAATATTTAGTATTTAGTATATAAAATATTGATCAAATATTAAAATAATAATAAATTTTATTAATTATATAAAATTGCTCTTATTAAAATTTATATTCTTTCTATGGACAAGCTAAGAAATAAATAAGTCAACGAATTATAGTTTAAATGATATAATTTTTTTATATTTACCTAAAAAATTATGAATTTAAAACTCTCTATCTTCAATAAAAAAAAACTAAGGAATAAATAATATGTGGTTCGTACTCTAATTAGTGTGTTCAAGACAATAACTATAGTTCTTTGGTGCTTTGCTTACAACTTAAAAAGAAATGACAAGCACAAACTCTTAAAGTAAAATAATCACAATCAAAACATCGCTTGATTGCAATAACGCCACGTTAAGAATTAAGAACATAATCAAGCTTCCACTTGAGGCAATCAATGCAAGAGATGCTTCCAGCTGGACCATATATGAATGTCAAATAAAAATTGGCAATAAATGTATAAAAAATTGCTGCCAAAATAAATGATCCCTCAATAATATTAGTTTTGGCACAACAAATTATACACTAATAATAACTATAATTAATATAGCAATTAAAATTTTGTCTCCCAATCTGCTTATTTTAATTGCATCATAAAATAAGAAAATATATAAGTAATTTTGCTCTACTGTCATTATAATATAAATTAATTATTATTCTATAAACATTGTTCTTTTTTTATTTTTATTGGATACTTATATTTTTTTTTCCATTAAGTTAAAACAGATAGACAACGGTAAATCTAAATAATATAAACAATAGTCTAATTTTTTATCCCACTAAAAATAAAAAAATACCCAAATCAAGTAGCAAACAAACCCTTTTAATTTATTTATAAAATTTTGAAATCAGCAACGGATGATTAAAATTTGAAATTTTAAATTGCCGATTTTTTAATTTTAAAATCTGTTAATAATTATTTAATTAATTAAAAATCTAAATTTTAATTGTGCTGTCCATCATTTTCTTACTAGTCAGTCTCACTGTTTTCGAGCTTCTTTTTCTTTAAGTCGTCGGTTTAAAATGAAAATAACTATTTATCCACATATTTAGTAAAATGAACATCTAGCAAAATTCACTGTATTTACATAAATCTAATCTAAATTAAATGAACATCTATTTTAAAATGAAAATAACCATCAGTATACATAATAGGAAAATATGAGGAAAAAGAAGAGGAGGAGGAGGAGGAGAAAAATCATGGCGGTGGAGCGAGGACGGCGACGAGACAACAGCAGCACCGCCCAAGGATCATGACGCAGTAGTAGCGGCGCCACGTATACAACCCCAAACATGTTAATAAAAGTATTTGGTGAAGCAACAACGACAAGAATTCGGAGACAAAGATGGTGTCCGAGGAGAGAGAATTCGACACCGATAAGAGGGTTGGTGGGATGAACAACGACGGCATTGAAAGGGGTTTGGGGAGAAGCAGGTGCGACAGGGAGGGAAAACGGCGGTGTTATTCTATGTCTCACCAGCTGTCTTTGGCGACGACCGTAAGTAATGGTGGTAGACGTGAGAGGAACTGGCGCGGACGTTGGAAACATGATTATGGTGTAATTAAAAATAACCGTGCATAGTGTGAATGTATTTAAGTGTTAATCGGCTAATCCTAAATTTTCAACTTTTAAAATCTGTTAATAATTATTTAATTAATTAGAGATTTGAATTTTAATTTTAATTTTACTTTTTTTTAAATTGTTATTCACATTGTTCACTATATATATTATTTATCTATACTTTTTCTCAAACTATTTATCATTGGGTGATTAATCTTTCATAAAAAATACTTTAACAGATGAAATAACTTATTAAAAATTCTAAAATTTATAGATTCAAAATTTCGATACTTGAAATGATAAGTTTCTTTCACTCAATCACTTCTCCCATTATATCATAGTTTGCTTTTTTATGAAGTATTTGTTTGTTCGATTGTAACTTAGTTTAAGGACGAGGTCTATGACTGTGGCCAGACTTTTTTCCTAACTAGTATTTAGCGGCTTATAGAGTTCGAATAAGCTATATTACTTGATTTTAATGAGATTTAGAAGTGCCTCAAGATAATTTTTGTTAAAAATAAACGGTCATAAAAATGTCTTTAAGATTGTGTTTGTTTTTCATAATTGGAAATGTAACTGAAAGTGAAACCGAGTATTATATTTAGTGATTAGAGATTAAAATTAAAATTTTAATCTTTAGATATAAAATTTTAGTAATTTTAATATCTTTAAAAAATAAAATACAAAAAATAAAAAAGTATAGAGACGAAGAATAAAACTTTAATATTATATTACTATTTTTTTAAATACTCATTTAATTTTTATATTTATCTTAAATTAAATATAATATTAATCATTAAAATAACACTCAATCTTTTAATTTTAATCTCTTTTTTAAATACAGTCTAAACGTAAAAAAAAAATTAAATTTAAATTTAATATTAGAGATAGCTTTGAAAGTTGGCTCCGAGACGGCTCCAAAAAGGTTCTAGGTATAAGCATTTAAAAATGAAGCTTTTGACAATTTGGTGTGACTAATTCTAATTGGAAATCTAATTTTTATTCGGGTACTGTTAGGAAGTCAATGACCTAATCGTACAATGTGTACAGTGGGCTAAATCTTTGGTTTATGAATAAAATGAACATCACTTATACTATCCACCTCATCCCAAAATCTTAAGCTAATTTTGGAGTTTACCAAGGATTGAAATGAAACCACTCATCCCAAAAGCATAACTTGATAAAATAATATAATATTAATAATTATATCTCTAATACTTTCTAAACCTTCATTATTCACATTGTACACTTAGAACATTAATTTTTTATACTTTCTCTTTTCAATAACTTGAATGTGAGATAGATTCAGTTGATGCATTCTGTTTAGTACGATATCGGCGCCCTTCTTGGACCATGCAAAAATTTATGTCATTAAAGGATTATGAAGTTGAGGCAATTATCTACTTGAATTGTTACGCAAATAGTTATTTTAAGAGAGACTAATAATAAAAAAGATTTGGATACTCTAAATTTTGAATTTTAATTTTAGAGAGTAAAGTATGATCTCTCATTCTTAAATAGTTTTTTTCTTATATTTTTTTATTTTCACTTATAAAATAAATGGTGAAAAATCACATTTTATTCTCTAAAGTAAAATTCAAAATTTAGAGGATACAAATTCGATAAAAAAGAACTAATTGACCCAATTATCATTAAAAGACTAATTGACTAATTGGCTTGTTTCTTCATTCTAGTGTTTTGTTTCTTTCTTTCCTTTTTCCATTTACTGAAGAGCATCAAAAGAAAAAAAGTGTAAGAAATGCAAAATCCATAATTAGTTTAAACAAATAAAAAAAATAAAGAGGTGAATTTTAAGAACATTATATATAAACCCTACATGACATCAAATAATCAAATAAATATTTAAATAGTATAGAATATAGATAAAGACTTAAATCGTTACATTTTTTCGGTATGATCAAGAGCCAAGACTGGTTAAATTAAATTAATGGAATGCTAACAAATTTGGTAGGCTAATAAATAGTACTAAGGTCTGAATATGGACCTCTTGAGTTTGTCCCTGTAGTGTATAGTCAATAAAACATTAAACCTCTGAGTTAAAATTATATCACTGTTATTTCAATAAAAATAATATAATATTTCATATAAAAATTATTCGAAGATTTTTTTTTCTTAAAAGAATAAATAGAATAGAGTATTTCCCTATTTCCCTATAATGCCCTTCTCTGTAACAAGAGCTGATACAACTGAAGCTAGCAGCCATTGCCACTCTGCAAACGACACCGTTTTCAACGGCGGAGGCGCCGCAATGCCATTTCGAGCTCGCACTGCAATCTTCCGTTGGTCTCTGCATAGTGTTCCTTACCGTATCCATCACCATCAACCTCATTCTCTTCACTCTCCTTCTTCTTCCATTCCCCACAAGTTCACTTCTTTAGCCCAAACTCAGGTTCGAAATTCTTTCAACCTTTTTCTCCCTTCTATCTATTTTCTATCACATTTTTATTTTCCTTTTCCATCCAAACACTGTTTTGAACCAGGTTTATGGCGAATCTGTTGAAACAAGTGACGATGATGGATTTTTGTCATGGTTGGAGCGGAAAGCTGGTTGTAGAATTTCTTCATCGCTTTCAATCGGTAAATCTTCATATGGCAGGTACCCTCTTTGTTCTTCTGTTGATTGAATTTGTTTCCATTGAACAGGGAAAACAATGCTCAATTTGTTTCGATTAATGTTGTAATGTAATTAATGAAAACCTACCAGGTTCTAGCTCTTAACTGCATGCTTATTGTTTCCTATGTCATCATTCTTGAAATCGAATAGTAAGAATGATTGTGAATTTAGGAGTAGTTTATGGGTTAATATTCTTCATAAGTCATAACACAGAATGATATACTGAAGATGGAACATCTCTCTGTTTATATTATATATTATTATATTAATTAATAGTGGTTTAGTAACTGTTAATTTGTGTCTTGCATCTAGGTCTCTGTTTGCTTCTAAGGCGATAAAAACCGGAGATTGTATTTTGAAGGTTCCTTATAGAGTGGTAGGCATCCACTCTTAATCTTTCCTCGAACTATATGTTATGGCTTGCTTTTTATATGTCACAATGACAAGTCACTCTTGATAACATAGTATTTGTAATTGGTTTTGTAGCAAATAACAGCAGATAATCTCCCTGCTAAGATCAAATCTCTGATCAGTGAGGAAGTTGCGAATGTTGCAAAACTTGCTGTTCTTCTTCTAATTGAGCGGAAATTGGGTCAGGTACCATTGTTATCATGTTCCTGTAAAGGTTTAATCTGAAATTTGGGAATTGTTGAACTTTTGCAAACTTTGAGTTTTGCTCTTGGTAAAATCTAGAAGCTTGCTTGTATGTCTGAAATATCTCTCTCTGTATGTAGGACTCTCAGTGGAATCCTTATATCTGCCGTCTACCATGGCAAGAGGAGTTGCATAACACGGCAGGTTTTCTTTTCATTTTGGTTTTTGAGTAATGATCTTTTATCTTTTTAACATGGTAAAAATTGTTCTTGTTACATGGTGTATGACTATGATTTATTTTTCTTTTACACATTTCATTACCTTGTGCTATTATAAACTATATTATTTACTATGGTATTTTTTTTAATCTTAGATTTTTTGGAATGAAAGTGAGCTGGAGATGATTCATCGAAGCTCGGTTTATTGGGAAACAATTAACCAAAAGTCTCAAATTGAAAGGGACTTCTTGGCAATCAGACCTGTAAGTGCTTTGTGTTGGCTATATATATATTCTAACTTATGAAATGCAAGTCATTTTCTGCCAGGGGAGGAATACACATATATGATATGATGAAACATCTTAAGACAAAACTAATCAGAATATAGAAACTTTATACTAGAATAGGTAGTCTTGGAGTATGAAGTATAAGAGGTCATGATGAATTGATTACTTCTATATATTGACATTTAGAATCATCAAGAGTTCTTTCAATCAAAATTAAAGAAATGTATTGCTGTTCAAACTGCAATAGGTAAGTAACTGGATCAGAGTACCGAGTGTATCAGGACACCATGTCTTCTCAAGTAACTTATTAAATTGAGTCTGCTAAATCTGGATTCATGCAACATTAATTGAAGTGCCGTGCATCAGCAGAAAATATAGGTTGATTCTCTGGCCACATAGAGTTTAATTGAACAAGCATGAGCATACTATTGATTGACCTTGGCTGCTTTAGCATGCTCTCTCTCTCACTCTCTCTCTCTCTTGCCCCACCTTCCTATATTGTTTCAGTATGTTCCTTTCTTTTTATTGTAACTTGTAAGTATATTGACAAGATTGAAATTACAAGATGGGAGGATATGAGATACTTTGTACAAGAAAGAAAAGAAAAATTGTAAGTATAACTGTCAGTGGAGCATAATATTCTTCTCTCTCAAGATATCTGACTTGCTTTACATCATATATAGGCCAAGCATCTAATCTTTTCCTGCATGACATTTTTTATTTTTTTAAAATTTGTCACTGGAAGTGTGATAATTGCATTCTTGTGTTCACTAATATTTTAATTTGGTATGTTCCCCGTTTTATTTATATTATACTGTTTAAAAGCTGAAAGACTGGTTGTGCCAAATTTGTCCGTCTATTTCAGATTTTTGAATGTTTCAGTCAAAGTTTTGGAGATATTACTTATAAAGACTTCATGTATGCATGCACACTAGGTAAGCAACCACTTCAAAATTTGTAGTTCCCTACCAAGTTCCCTTTCTACGACATTGATTTAGTCTATATGGCCTCCCTTTGGAGCTCTGCTTTTCAGATTCCTTTAATAGATCGACATGCTACTCAGCCTCCCTAATAGTTGTCTTTTCCTTCTTTTCTCCACCTATGTATGAAGGATATCTATATGATGGTGTATCTTTACTCATACCAAATTTTGAAAGGAAACCTCATTATTATATTTTATGTAAATATAGACTTTCATCTTTAGTTTCGTTGTTAACCTCAATATCATTATCAGTTGGTTCTCGAGCATGGGGAAGCACCAATGGTTTATCTCTGGTATTGTTACTGTAAGGAGACTTATTTTAATATTTTTGTTTCAACCATAGTTAGTTTTCTGACCTTTTTTTCTTTGTTCTAGATTCCTTTTGCAGATTTTGTAAACCATGATGGGAATTCAGAAGCAATTGTGATGAGTGATGATGACAAACAATTATCAGAAGTTCTCTCTCTCTCTCTCTCTCTCACACACACACACACACACACACACACACTCACTCTTACACTTCTTTCTCCCTTGTATCTATTCTAACATGGTGATTGGAGTCTATTAAAATGGTTTAAAGAGATATTTTTCTCATAGATGAAAGCCAAATTTCTTTCTGATGGCCATTAATACTCCACTCTTTTCATATTCAATGTCTCATATAGTAAGGTTCGTGATGTTTATATAGGGGACTTTCCCTCACAGACATGTTGAGAGATTAGGAATCTAATGTTTTATAGATAAATCCTTTTTTACATTGCTTTTGTATTGGGGAACTCTTATCCCTCATTTTGTATTATCGTTTTCCATATCTTGATGAAATTCTTATTTTATAAAAAAAATGTGCTTTTGAAATTACCTCATTAATACTCAAATAATGTTTTTATGAGACTGATATTTTGAGGTGTATTTTTTTTCTTACTTATTATTAGGTTAAGTACTAGTGTAGGACACCAGTTCCACTTCTTAACCCAAATTAATATATATGTATATATTTTCTTAAACAATTCTCACACCCATTTAATTTAATATTTGCAAATATGTGCAGGTTATCTCTGATCGTGACTATGCGCCTGGGGAGCAGGTCATATATCTCTTACTGAAGACTATATACTTTACCGTCTCATGTGTGCTAATGGTTTCCAAGGTGAAGACTCACATGCAATTGTCTTCATGTAAAGTTGTTAGTTAAGAACCATTAGATGATTTGACATGTTTGATAAAATTGTTATCTAACGATTCTCAACTAGCAACTTCACATGAAGACAACTGCATGCGAGTTTCCACCTTCCAAATTAAGCTTTTACTCATTTTTCATTTTCTGCAAGCTTGAACAAAGTCTTCTTTAATGAAAATTTTACCTGCAGGGATTAAATTACCTCTTATTGTCTTTGTATTTTCCATTATTAACCAGTAATGTCATTCCAAAAATGCTGACCATTGATTCCTGCTGTTTCTTTATCGGTTAAACAGCAAGGATTACCTTGAGTTTCATGCTGTTCATTATGGTGAAATATTCTGAACTAAAATGTCAACATTATTCCCATGAATGCAAATATGCCAGACTCTTGGAATATGCTTTCACGAACCATAATTACTAAAATAGCTCAAGTACAAGTACAAGTTTTCTGCACTGAATGTGACTTAAAACAAGAAATCAACAATTGGTAAAAAAAAAAGAGAGAAAGGAACATTATTGTTGCTTCACCTTAATTATATGATCCCTAGATTTAGAGATCCTTGCAATCATGTATTTTCTTTTTCTCTGTATAGGGCTATTATGCAATTATGTGATTTTGATTGTGTTTAATAGCTACAATGTATTTCAATTTGTTGCCAAATTTTGCTGTTTGTAAAATTTGTCACTTAGAGGTTACTGGGTTTTCTGCTTTCATTGTTTTAGGTACTGATAAGATATGGAAAGTTTTCAAATGCTACATTGATGTTAGACTTCGGTTTTACAGTCCCCTACAACATTTATGACCAGGTATTCCTTGTAGAGGAAGTATAGGGAGCCAATGGAATATTCGTATAATGTGTACAATGGAGGTTTAGGGATGTCCGATTCAGTATTAGAGATATAATCATTAGTGTTACCTTTTTCCATCAGCTTAAGCTTTTGGGATAAGTGGTATCATGACATGATATCAGAGCTTTAGATCCGAAAGGTCAAGAGTTCGATCCGGGTGATGTTCATTTTGTAATTCATATAGCTCATTGTATACATTGTGCACAAATATTCCATTGGCTCCCTAGCAGGACTTTTCCTTGTAATAATTAAATTTCTTGTATCATTAGCACAGCATAATGAATTTTCTCGCCAACTTGTTGCTTTATTAACTCTATGATTGCATCTGTAATCATTGATTAATAATGCTGGTCATTCTCAGGTTCAGATCCAGTTAGATATACCTAAGCATGATCCTCTGCACAAGATGAAGTTGGAACTCATGCAACAATACTTTGTGCCTTCAAGGAAAAACGCGGAAAACTTGAAACATTCTTGGAACATCTTCACAATCAAGTTTGTGCTGATTCTTAATTTTTCATCCGTCATGTTGATTCTACTTTATCAGTCCAAACTTTTGTTAATGCTCATGAACCAGTGCTTACTTCAGCAAACTGATCGTTATCATTTGCTTCTCTCTTTCCTTTTCATTTGATATCGGATAAAAAAGATGACCCACACAGCACTTGATTAGTCAATTTTATGTATATTGGGCATGAGATATCTTTTGCTGACTATTTTGCATCGGCCTTTATACATGTCTGGTTGCATGAAATGTGCATGTTAATAATGCAGAAATCTCTATATGATTTTACCCTAAAATATTGCTGATAAACTTGCCAGTATTTGGATATCTGATGGAGCTATGATCATCACTTAGGGAGGTCAAGTGGCCTAAAGGAAAAGGGAAAGGTCTTCCACAATCGCTTCGTGCTTTTGCTCGTGTTCTTTCTTGTACTAATCGTCAAGGTGCGCATAGCATCTAGTTGCTAATTTTTCCCACCCAAAAAGTAGTTTACACTTGTTGAATAAACTCTACCTAACAGTATCCACTTTTGTAATTCACATTGATCAATTATCAGAACTTGATGATCTGGTTGTGGAAGCTGCACAAACTGATGGTAGGCTAGGTAGGCGGCCGTTACCGGATGTCAACAAAGAGATTCAAGCCCACCTGATGTTATCGTCATTAATCGGCCAATTAATTGAGGAGCGCAGTGCAGCCATTATGGTAATGACTTTATCTTATAGGTGTATGATTGGTAGCAAGTTAAAACAATTGGAGCATTTTTTTTTGTAAAGGTGTATTAATTGTATGTTCATGTGTTATTTCAATTATTTGTAGTCATTGGAGGAGTCTTCCAATTCTTCATCATTTTGTGTAAGAGTTCCTGTTAGAAGATTCATGGCCCGGGATCTCCTATGCGGCGAACTTCGCATTCTGAATTCTGCTTTTACATGGCTGGAGAACTACTGTTTGTCGTCGACTTAACGGTTGTCTGTAGCTGCAGCCTCAGTATAGCAGGAAAATGAAACTACCACATCAGATATATTGGAATTATCACAACCTGAAGATTATGCTGACTATGGGTTAGCTGCTTCTTTTGGTTGGTTAGACTATTCAACCTAAGTTGTTTTGGTTCTATCACCTACTGGATTTGGAATGAGTATATTAGAGAGCAAGTTAGGGCAGCATCTGTTGTAGAATAGTAGAAATAAATATATTTCTCATGTTGTACCTTAATTTATTCTCTCCCTTCTGGATCAGAAAATGATCAATTGTGTGGTTGAGGCATGTGATGTAATGGCAAAACTGTTTGTCTCTGTAAAATAAATCTATATCACATCCAATTATGTAATGACACGTTAACAAAAATAATTACCTTTTTATATTGATTGTATGAATAGTTATTCAAAAAATAAATGTGTTGTATAGTTAATAGTTGTGTATTAGTACATTAAAATTAAACTCATAAAAGAATCATCTTTTATATATAAATAAAAAAATGTATAAATACAAAAAGGTAAAGCTTCAAATTATAATAAAATCCTAGCTAATAAACTAGACTTAAGTAAGAATGCTATAGCATTAATTATTTTTAACATCTTTTTATATATTCTAACTTACATGAATAGCGCATAGTAGTGCAGCACCCAATACACCAGCAACTCCCATCATATGAAATGGGTTTAATGTCCAATTATGAAATCCTTGGAAAAATAGGATGAATCGAAATATAGCTGCTACACCAAAACTGAGTCCAAAGAACCAACTAGACTGACCCAGTGGATAAATCAGGAATACGGAAAGATAAATCAGGAATACGGAAACAAAAACAGCAATTGGACCAGAGAATGCGATTGCATTATAAGGACGCAATTGAACAGATCGAGCAAGTTCAATCATATAATTTACATTCAAATACATTGAGTTTTAGATATATCAAAATCATTTGACAATATTTTAAATAAAAATTTCTTACAAGATTAAATTAATTTGAAATTTTGCCGATTGCCGCTCTTTGAATGGCTAAATTAGGAGTGTTCATGGGTCGGGTGAAATCGGATTTAATGTGATCTAGATTGCTAGACCCGATCCGAAATATATACTGAGCCTGTTTGTTAGACTCGAACTCAGCCCTAAACTCGATGAAACTTACACACTTTTGGGTCACGATTATACCGAGTAAAAACTGGGTAAAAATCGTATCGTTAACATTATATTACCTTGATACCTTCTTGTGAGTTAGCATGTGAAAATATCCAAATTTTCAAGACTCCAACCATTATTTGACATGGTGAAATTCACTTAAAAAAATACAACAAAAACCAACCCTTCTCTAAAATTAAAGCATAACCACAATCAATACTAATATTGTCTAATAATACCAAATATTTAAATCAATACAAATAACACAATATTATGCATTAGTCTAAAGTCTTATGCATTTTAAACATAAACCATTAACTTATAATCTTATAATGACTAATAACACAAACTATTAAGGTTTACGATACTTAAATTCCACGTAAAAATAGCCATCATTCATCACTAACAATACAAAATATTAATTGTGTATGATGACTGGACCACCGGGCCAAGTTCGGGTGACCCAAACTATGGTCCGGACCTGACCCAAAATAATGACCGGATCTATTTTTGAGACTCTTACCCGACTCTAAACCCAATAAAATCACACCAAATTAGTTCCTAAATAACCACTTGCAATATTATCCAAAAAATGATTTTTCCGTTTGAGCACATTCCTTGTAAAATTGCAAGAGTAACCACATCTTTAGCAGAATTTGATGTTAATATTTAATAATCTTCCATGAATAACATTCACGAAGATAGTTCTCTAGACATTTATCCGAAATCAATTTTAATTAATGCAAAGCATCTAAAATTTGAATAGTAGTGTGATCTTATCCTTGATATGATACAAAAAAAAAAAACCTTATCCTTGATATTATCACCTTATATTAACATTATTGATGACTACAGAATCATATCAAATTATAATTTTTCCAAGCTAAGGCAATTCGAATCTCCACAAATTTTCTAACATTAATCAAACCAATGCAAAAATCAAATTAATTTAATTCAGACTATCTATAATTTAAATCAAATTATGTATTTTGGATCATTAAATACCATTTTATCTAATCATACTATTATATTAATATTAATATAAAAAAACTGTATATATACCACTATATATTCATCACATTGATGATGACATTGATCATCAACGAGGAAAAAAAAATGTCCTCCATGCCATCAATTCATGCAACGCTGTTGCTTTTTCTTGTAGCTGT
Source organism: Arachis stenosperma (assembly GCF_014773155.1). NCBI lineage: Eukaryota > Viridiplantae > Streptophyta > Magnoliopsida > Fabales > Fabaceae > Arachis > Arachis stenosperma. The sequence goes on from NC_080385.1 coordinate 159,755,335, forward strand.
TGTGGCGTATTCCGTCGTCACAACAGCTACAAGTTTATTACCATCTCCATCTCGAACTCCTGTTTTCGATTTTGATGACGTTAATATTACATTTATTAACGAATTGCCATCCGATGTAGGCAACAATAGAACAGAGTTGTTCCTGCTCTACAACATGCAACAATCAAAGACAAGGTTGGAACCATTAGTTCCAGTGTTACGACTTGCCAATGAGATATTTATACAAAGCAGTAATATATGTTGGACCACAAGGTGTGTCAACTTTAATCACTATGATCCTTATGTTGACGTTGACCTTTTAAATTTACATTATTCGGGTAGATTGGATGGTCTCTTCAAAAGTAAGGATAATACCAATTGGGACCAAGTCGCAACCTGGGGATGAAGCATTATTATATATAGTTATATACTTAATAAGTTGTGTTTATTCAATAAATTAAAGTTTCTTTGTGTAATTGAGTAACCTATCTATCTGTGTCAATGTGCTCAAGCAAAATTGGAGATATGTGTTATGGTTTCACACATTATGTATAATGATATATGTCTATTTCAATAATACCCATAGGCCCCAAAAAAAAAATAACTTGAATGAAACTTTGTAGAAAAAAAAAGGGTTAATACTTAAAATAGTCCCTGAAAGATTACCCGTTCTTCTTTTTCGTTCCCGAATTTTTTTTAATCAAATTAGTCCTCGAAAGAATTTATTTAAACCACGTTCGTCCCTCCGTTAGTTCCGTGACGTCGCCGTTAGAAACTGCTGACGTGGCGTGTGACTTGGCTGCCCACCCCAACCAAACGACGCCGTTTGGTCACTCCAGCGTGTCGCAATGAAACGCTTGCGTTTTGAGGTGATAGTGAGACGTTTTTCACTGCGTGTTTGGTCTCTAACCTCAGTTGTTCTTCTTCATACTAAGGTTGAGTCTCTGTTACTCTGCCCCCTAAGCAAGCAACAAGAAGACGAAGAAGACTGCCCCATTGAACGCAACCGTTGGAGTAGGCGTGGAGCATTGTTGGTGTGTTTGCTCTGGAGCCTGGTGGGAAACCTGAAGGCAAGAACAGAGCGTTGTTTCTGCGTTCGAAGTAAGAGGTAAACCTTTTTGTATGTTGCCAAAACCCTCTGGTAAAACTGTGTAAAACCGTAGTTTTCGCATTATTTGATTGACTGATCGTTAACAATCTGTTAGTGAATAGGGTCTAGGGTTTCATTCCAGGGTTGGGTTTATGAACGGGTGAATGCGTATATTAGGAAAGACTCTGTATTTTTGGCTTAGGAAAAGTGTTAACTATGGCTTGTGTTAATGGAGTAATGGTTAGTGGTTTAGGGTCTGTGTTGGTGATGATTTAGTGTTTTTCATGTTCCTTTTTAATTTTTGTATAGGGTTTGGAGGCCTTGCACTTCTAAGATGGAGGGTCCTCCGATGACGTTCATTTTTCATCATGGTGGAAGCTTTAAAAATGATGAGAAAGGAAGTAGAATCTATGATCCAGATAATACAGAAGTGTTGGTGGGGGTGGATGGGGATACGTTGGATGTGTTTTTTGTTAAAGGATACAATAAGGAACTGGGATATGCAGAGGAGGCTTTATGTTGGTGGAAGGTTCCTTGGTTGTCGCTTGAGAAAGGATTGAGGAAGTTGGAGACTGATAAGGACTTGTTGAAACTGTGTAAGACCTGTAGGAGGAATCACAATGTGATGAACATATACTTTGAACATGGAGTTTCAGAGCCACACGTGGTGGAATGCATGAGTGAGGAAGATGATGTCATTCTGCCAACCAATGCACACTTGTTGAAGCTGCCCAGCACACAACCTGCAATGCAAGCAATGAAAATTGCATCCCAGCCCACAATGAGCCACTCACAGAGGGAGTCAACAAAGCCTCTGCATCCCACTCCCAAAAAGAAAGCCAAAGCCACTCCCAACTCTGCTGGACCCAATCCTCACCACAAGAATGTGGACTATGCAAAGCCCAAGACAAGGTCCCAGCAAGCAGAGAAGGCCAAGGAAAAGCCCAATTCTGAGCCCATTGAAAAGCCCATTAAGAAGCCCAATTCGGCCCCCACTAGAAAATGTAGTTCTCAGCCCACTCCAAAGCCCAAATCCCAGCCCAAGTTCCAACCAAGAAGCTTCTCCCAACCTGCAAATCCTAGCACTGATGTTAAGCCAAGAAGTAGGCACCAACCTCCAAGAAAGTCAAATTCTAAAAACAAGAACAACCCAACTCAGCATTGTACTAGATCTGGGAGAGCTGTTAAGCCACCCCCTATTCAGGATGATAGTGACTCACATGAGTCATATGAGAGTGCTGAAGGTAAGGACAGTAGAGGTACACGAAAGAATGATTTTAGAGAGAAGCACAGACCGGCTTCTTCTAGAAGGGAGGAGAAGCTTATTGACACAGATGACTCTAGCTATGAAGACATCGAAGAGGATGACTCATCAGAATCAGGTAACAGATGGTTTCTAATTTGACTTATATTAATCATGAATTTTTTATAAGACATATTAATTTGATAACTGGCATGTGTGTTGTGATTGGATTGACAGATTCTGCAGGGGATTCTGGAATTGAGACTGCATCCGACTGTGACTCGTGGCACTCGGAAGATATGGATAAGGTCCTGGACTCTGATGAGGAGGAGACTGCTGTTTATCCACCATACAATGAAAAGGCAAAATTTGGAAATCTGAAGCTTGAGGTTAGCATGATCTTTAAGTCCAAACAACACTTCATGAATGCCACTAGAGATTATACCATACAATGGGGTAGGAATATCAATTTCATTAAAAATGATAATGTGAGAGTGAGGGCTGTATGTAAAACAGAGGGATGTCCATGGGTTGTGTATTGTGCATGTAATAAACAGAATGGGGTATGGCAGATTAAGACACTAGTAGATGAACATAGCTGTCCTAGAAAGAGAAAGAACAGGGCTGCAACACAAGAGTGGACATTGGGTAAGCTGGTTCCTAAGCTTAGAAAGCACCCAAGTATGAAGCATAGAGAGGTATACGATTGGTTTGTCAGGAAGTGTAACGTTAAGCTTAATAGGACCTGCATAACTAGGGCCTTAAAGGCAGCAAGGAAAGTAGTTGAAGGCGATGAAGTTGAACAATACGGACTCATCTGGGATTATGCTCACCAACTCTGGACCACCAACCCAGGTTCAACAGTTCAAGTTGGAGTCATTCCCATGCCTGAGAGTCCTCCACAATTTCAAAGGTTCTATGTATGTTTGGAGGCATGTAAGAAAGGATTCAAGGCCGGGTGTAGACCGTTAATTGGCCTGGATGGAGCCTTTTTGAAGAGCTTGCATGGAGGGCAGCTGCTGACTGCTTGTGGCCAGGACGCTAACAATCACGTTTTCGTTATAGCTTATGCCTTTGTGGATGTTGAGAACAGAGATAACTGACACTGGTTTCTGGAGATGTTGCAGAATGATATCGGTGACTACAGGGAAAATGGTTGGGCCTTCATTTCGGATATGCAGAAGGTAAGGACCTTTTTGACTCACGAAATGATTTTTAAGGACTTGTTTGAGTTATTTAATTTATTATAAGGACTTGTTTGATTTAATGAAGAAGCAAATTCATTTCTGATTCACTGCAAACTATTTTTGCAGGGATTAATTCCAGCCATGCAGGATGTGATGCCAAGAGTTCACCATAGATTTTGCGTCTGGCACCTGTGGAGGAATTTTTCCAAACAGTGGGGCAGTATACAATTGAAGGAGTTGGTGTGGGAATGTGCTAGGTCTAGAACTGTTAGTGAGTTTGAAAGAAACATGAAGAGGGTGAAGGTGTTGAATGAACGAGCGTGGGCTTATCTGGATAAATGGCCGAAAGAAGCATGGACGAAATCCCATTTTCGTGAAGGGCCAAAAATGGACACTATATGTAACAACGCCTGTGAATCATTTAATGCAAGGACCAAACATGATAGGGGTAAGCCTATCCTTACACTGGCAGAGGAGGTTAGGAGGATCATAATGAAGTCCATGATTGACAATAGGGAGGAACTAGCCAACTACCAAGGTCTTCTGCCTCCAGTGCAACAGAGCAGGCTTGAGGCAATGACAAAACTTTCTCAGCATTGGAGCCCACAGTGGAGTGGCGATCAGAATGAGGCGTTATACGAGGTTCACGGCTGGCCAGCGACAATGGTAGTTGACCTAGGAAATCGAACTTGCACATGCAGATTCTGGCAATTGACAGGTATATGATCTCACCCTATTGTAAGCTTCTGAAGTGTACTTTTCTTACACTGCAAAACTATGTCTGAGATATTAACTGCTGCCACAGGTATGCCTTGTATGCATGCCATATCCTGTATACAAGATAGGAATGATAAGAGGGCTGAGGATTACTGCCATGAGTGGTTAACCATGGAATCATACCGAAAAACATACGCTTTCCATGTTAATCCAGTCAAGGGCCAAGAGTTATGGGAAAAAACAGGTCGTCCTGCCCCAGTTCCCCCTCCAATTAAGCCCAAGCCAGGTAGATCGACAAAGAACAGAAGAAAAGACAAAGATGAGAGAGGATCTGGGTCCAAGACAAGAATGAAGAGAAAATATAACCCCATCCGATGCATGTTCTGTAGTGAGGTTGGACACAACAAGAGAACATGCCAGAAGAAGAAACAGGCTGATGCTGAAGAAGAAGCACGTTTAATGCAGCTGCAACTGGCTTTAGCTAAGACTAATACAGATGTACCAAACGAGCTCCCTTCTGATGTACCAAACGAGCTCCCAACTGATGCTGATAGTGCAAGCCTACATAATCCTCTCCCTTTGTCTGTTTCCCCACCACCAAAGCGGTCAAATGCAGCCACTGAAACAACACCGGTATGCTTTATTGCTTTGTCTTCAATTTCATTTCACCACAGCTGTTTAGTTTCTCAGTTTGGTGTTTAGGATGTCATGCAGGCTGAAATGAGAGGAAAACCACCGAAGCTTCAAGTTTCTAAGGGAAAAGGGAAAAGAGCTGCCTCTCCCCAACCTGCTCCACCAACAGCAACAGCTCCAATTTCTGCTGGAACAATAAGAGGATCGAGTGCTGTGACAACCAAGAAGTTTGCAAGTTTTATGACCTTTGTCCCGACTCCAGGGTTCAAGCGGCCTAGGAAGAAAGACGACGCCATCTGAAGCACATCCATCTATACATATGCAACCTTTTTTTTTCTAGGCTCTAGACTAAAAAAGACATCTTTATGTTTCTGTTAAACAATATCTAGAATCAATGTTTTGTAATGACTGTATTTTGGGTGCATCTTATGCCTTGGTATGAAGTGTTTCTGTTGAATCACTTTTACGAATTCTACTACCTTTTGTTATGACACTTAATATTAAGAAATTTAAGGAACTTTATTATCTTGTTATGTTTCTGGTTTTGCCATTTGCTTGTTTACATTTTATCTTTTCACCACAGGTTATCCAAAAATCAAATTGCCATTCATAAACTCTAGTATCATATTACAATACCTTACCTAGGGTACTGAAAACAACAAAATCAGCCCTACTTGTACATATATGACATGGAAAATAACACTCCTACTAACATGACTAGCATCACAATAGTGAACATGAAGCACAATAACATTCTGTGTGCTCTAACTTCTGCTTCTAAACTACCTATTCTCCATGCTAACTTAACCTTCCAATCTTCATAGTCATTGTCCAGTTCCCCTTCCATTTCTTGGACACCCCTGGAACCCTCTGCAACAGCTACATCTTCAATTTCTTCCACCCATTTAAAAAAATTGCAATGGTTCCCTTTCTGGAAAAATTGAACAACAGTGTAAAACCCAGAACAAGAGTAAAAGCCAACATCATGCTATGATTCATACAAAATTAAACTCACCCGAAATCTTGCACAGGTATGGAACAACCGATCTGGGTTCTTTGATGTCCCTGATTTCTTAATCAAGGTTTTTAAACCGCAGAAACAGGTTTCCTCATGGTTTTGTCTTCTTCTTCGCATGGATGAGCTTGATGTATGACTACTCTGTGACGGCGATGGAAACCCACGACCGGCCCCTCCACTTCCGCTTCCCATCATGGCGCCGAGACCAACTGCCTCCTGCAAGCACAACACCTGGGTCTGTGACAACGATCAACCAAGGGAACCGTGTTCTTCGAAGGTTGGGAATTAGGGTTTTTTAATCTCACAATTGGGGACCAATTTGATGCAACACACTAAACATATCTAGTCACCAATACACACACCATGCCAGGTGTTAGGGTGGGCAGCCAAGTCACACTCCACGTCAGCAGATTTCTAACGGCAACATTACTGAACTAACGGAGGGACGAACGTCGTTTAAATAAATTCTTTCGGGGACTAATTTGATTAAAAAAAAAATTCGGGGACGAAAAAGAAGAACGGGTAATCTTTCAGGGACTATTTTGAGTATTAACCCGTAATTCTTTTATATTTTTTATTAAAATAATAAGAATTAAAAAGTGAAAAAACGTAGAAAGACAATTCGAAATTCCATTTTTATTTTTAGTTTGGAAAATACTAGAGATCAGTATTTTAGTGAAAAACTAGTGTTAGCTAAGATGTAAGAAAAAATATTAATTATTTAGTATTTCTCTTTTTAGTTTTATCATTAGCTTGTAATTCTTCCCTTTTCTATATATTTTTAAGGGAGAGTTATGGGGAATGCAAAGTAGTTAGACAAAAATAATTTGTCTGTTTATAATTCTATTCTAATTAATTTGTTTCGTTTTTTTAAGAATTTGTCTTAAATAAAAATTTTATTTTTAAAATTTTAATTATACAATAAACAACTATTTAAAACTATTAGACAACATTTATTATTGGTAATTCACACATGTAAAATAAATCTAATTCAAAATTACTATACCAATATTTTAAATATTGGATTGGATTACATACATGTCTCGTTTACATGTATATATATGTTATATTAATAATAAATTGAATTAAATTGATTCGATTTATTATTAATACAACATATATATGTAAAACAAATCAACTTGATTCGATTTATTATCATCATTTTTTTTCTTTAACTTATAAAGAATTATTATCAGAATTTTTTATGTTAAAAAAGTTAGTCCTTCAAAGTGGCATAAGAATTATACAATCAAGCTTGTTACACTTCCAAATCTATTTTATAACTAAGTCTAATAAAGTTGGTTCAAATCTAATAAAAATCAGTTTCATTAGTAAGAGTGTGAATACATGCTCCAACTCCTAGCTACTAACGTGAGTGTGCATGTTCATATCCTTCTTTTTCTTCGCATTCCTTCTTCTTCTTTGCATTCTTTCTTCTTCTTCGCGTGTTTTCTTTCCATTGTCGTTCATTTATATTTACTGCTTTTTGTTGCGTTTTTTCTTTTTCTCCTTTTCTTTCTAGTAATTTTACAGCATTGATTTTTCTTTTTTTTTGTTTTATTTCTCTTAAGAGAATGAATAAGAATAATTATGAGAAAATAAAATAAGAAGAAAAAGTTGAAGAAAAAAAGGATAAAAAAGAAGGAGAAGAAGCAAGAACGAGGAAGAGGAAGAATTTTGATTATGCAAAATCTATCATAACAAATAACATCGAAAATTTCTAACAATAACATATACATTTTTTTAATTTTTACACCGAAATTTTTGTTATAAAAGCACAAAAATATCTTTTTTAATGTTGTATTTTTTTCTTCTTTTTATTCTTCTTTCTTTCTTTTCTTATTGCTCTTATTTCTTCTTTTAGGAGCATTACTTTTTATATTGGACTTGAATGAACATGTTTGTATTTTGTAATGTATTGTAATCTTATTTAGTTGAATTAAGGTATGTAGGTTTCTCATCTTCTTAGTGATTTTGTAGCATTATATATTTCTCTTTTTTTTCATGTTTTTATTCTTATTAAAAGAGTAAAACAAGAAAAATTATAAGAAGATAAAACAAGAAAGAAAAAATTAATAAAAAAGGAAGAAGATGATAATAACAAAAAAGAAAAAGGAGGAGTTATGAGTTATTATTAAATAATTGTGGAGCATTCTATATTTAAATAAGATACATTTTTGGTCTGTGCTTATTTTGAATTGAGTCCACTTGTGTGACATCATCATTAAATAATTTTGGCGGGATTTAAATAAAATACACTTGGTCTGTGCTTGTTTTAAATAGAGTTTGTTTGTATATCGTCATTAATTTTGGTGCATTCTAAATTTAAATAAAGTACAATTTTAGTCTGAACTTGTTTTGAATTAAGTTTGTTTATGTGTCTCAATTATTAACAAATTTCAGTGTATTTTGATATATTCAGAATTTGAACTATTATACATATAAGAAGAAGACGACGCTAATGATAATAATGATGATATAGTAGGAGGTGAAAGAGGAAAAGGAAGCTAAGGAGGAGATAAAAAAAATTCAAATAAGAAAAGAATAAAGAGGGGTAGGAGATGGAGGTGGTGATGACAACGATAATAAAAGAGAAAGATGGAAAAAAATGAAGAAAAAAAAAAGACGACAATAATGATAACGACGATGATAATGACAATGATGATGAAGATGGAGGAGAAGGAGGAGAAAAAGAAAGAAGACGAAGAAATTTAAATGAGAGAATAGGATAGGATGAGGAAGAAGTGGTGGTGGTGGTGATGTGATGGCGACAATAATAATAAAAGAAGAAGAAAAAAATGTAGCAATAACATAAAAATTAAAAAGAAGATGTGGCCACAATATAGATAAAAAAAAAAGATATATGTAAATTTAAAATGCTTGATAATATCTTGGTTGGATTTTGTTAAGTATTTTATTTAGTTGTAAAAAATTTTTCTTATACAATATATAAATGTTATTTTTTATTCAATCGTCCAAATCTCGTAAAAGTTTACCAACTAATATAAATAAGACCAAACAAAATCAACAATTATTGATTAACTATTCAACCAATCTCTATTTTGAATTCTTTAAAAACATAAATTAGTAAGAATAAACTTAAAATTTTTTACAAAAATATAAAATGAATAATAGAAATTTTTCATCTACCTAATTTGGTTAACAAAAAATATAAAAAATAAATTAAATCGTAACATTTACTAGAGAAATAGAATAAATGATATTTTTTAAATGAATTTATGGATTCAATTTAAATTCCGTAAAAGTTTACTGCATAATATAAATGAAACGAAACAAAATCAACAATTACTAATTAATTCAATCAATCCCTATTTTGAATTCTTTCAAAAAAAAAAATAGTAAAGAATATACTTAAATTTTTTTACAAAAATAACAGTTGAATGGAAATTTTTTGTCTACCTAATTTGGTTAAAAACATATAGAAAGTAAATTAAATGCTAACATTGACTAGAGAAATAGAGGAAATGCTATTTTCTGAATGAATTTATGTATTCAATTCAAATTCTGTAAAAGTTTACCGCATAATAATGTATATAAATGAAACCAAACAAAATCAACAATTACTGATTAATTCAACCAATATCTATTTTGAATTCTTTCAAAAAATAAATTAGTAAAGAATACATTTAAGTTTTGTTTCAAAAATATAAATTGAATAATAGAAAATTTTCATCTACCTAGTTTGGTTAAAAAAAATATAGAAACTAAATTAAATGCTAACATGGACTAGAGAGATAGAGTAAATGTTAATTTTTTGAATGAATTTATGTATTCAATTCAAATTCCGTAAAAGTTTACTGCATACTATAAGTAAAACCAAACAAAATCAACAATTACTAATTAATTCAACCAATCTCTATTTTGAATTCTTTCAAAATTAGTAAATAATAAACTTAAAATTTTTTACAAAAATATAAATTGAATAGAAAATTTTTATTTACCTAGTTTAGTTGAAAATATATAGAAAGTAAATTAAATGCTAACATTAACTACACAAATAGAGGAAATGTTATTTTTTGAATGAAATAATTTTTTAAATTTAAATCCCCTAAAAGTTTACCGCATAATAATTAATATATATAAATGAAACCAAACAAAATTAACAATTACTAATTAATTCAACCAATCTCTATTTTGAATTTTTTCAAAAAATAAAATAATAAAGAATAGATTTAAAATTTTTTACAAAAATATGAATTGAATAATAGAAATTTGGTTTAATTACTCTGTCAATCTCTGTAATTTTATCAAAATTTTTAATTAAATCTCTATATATTTTTTCTTTTCGATTGAGTTTCTAACTTTCTGTATTATATCAGATTTTATAATTAAGTTCTTACATTAATAAAAATACTGGAATTAACGGAATATTCTGTTAAATAAAACGAATATGCTTAATAATTGTTTGAATATTCTGTATAATTTAATAAAATATTCCGTTAATTTCAATATTTTTGTCGCGATAGGAGTTTAGTTATAAAATCTGATATGATACAGGGACCTAATTGAAAAAAAAAAATGTATAGAATTCTAATTGAAAATTCAATAAAATTATAGGGAACCACAAAATAATTAAACCTAAAAAATTTTTGTCGACATAATTTGATTAAAAAAATATAGATATAAATGCTAACATTGACTAGAGAAATAGAATAAATGTTATTTTTTAAAAGAATTTACGAATTCAATTTAAATTCCGTAAATGTTGACAGCATAGTATAAATGAAATCAAACGAATCAATAATTACTAATTAATTTCAACCAATCTTTATTTTGAATTCTTTCAAAGACAATAATACAGCTGTACTTTTAAATGATGACTAAACGTCTAAACCACATGCTAAATTGAAGAAGAGTATAATTTAAATAGATTTTAAAAAAATTTTGTGTGGGATATTTGTGTCACTAAAATTTTTTTATTATATTAAATTTTTTTAATTTAATTAAAGTAAGATATATAAGTTTTATTCTTAGACAAATTCTTTATTTTTATTTAGATAAATATGTCTTTAAAAATATGATTAAATGATTTATATATATATATATATTATTTTTTTTAATTTAAAAATTTTAATGTAATTAAAACTTTTTTGAGAACAAAAATGTCTTATGTATTTTTTTTTAAAGAATTTATTTGAATATATACTCTTGAAAAAATTTATTAATATTGATTGATGATATGAGAGATATTTGTATTATAGCATAAAGATATGTTTAGTTTTAAAAGTCTAAAAAAATTCTCTCTATATATATATTCATCACTTCAAGTTAATGTGACACCACACATTTTAGTGAACAACCATGTCTCTGTCATTTCATGCATCCCTCCTCTTACTACTTTCCTTTGTTCTTGTTGTGGGGTGTCTCACTACAACGTCATCAGCATCATCACCAAATGCAACTGTGACAAAATCATCGAATGGCCAAGTTCTTCTGACGTTTAAAAGCGAAATATTCGACAAAGTACCAGTGTTTATGTTCTTCAACCTCGAAGATCAGAAGACTTGGTTACAACCCACTGTACTTATCCAACGATATACTGACCGTCAAAGGCAAACGGGTTTGATATATTTTGATGTTTTGTGTGTCATATTTTATCAGTATGATCCTGCCGTTGACGGAGGTCATGATGCCGTTCATTGGTCCGTTAGAGTAGATGGTTTGTTCAAAAGTTATGACAACCAAAAATGGGTGCTTACCAAGACGTGGCGAAACGATAACTGTGGATGAAATAGAATAATGTAAAAATAGAGTATCAACTTCTTGTTAAGGTGCATGTGATTTTCATTTTCCATCAATAAAATAAGGTTTCTTTAGAAAACAGGTTAATCGTCGGCTAAAAATTTTTATTATGAAGGATGGATGTGTGCAATTTAATTTTGTTGGTGGTATATGTGTTTTTATTTTGATATGGGAATCAGTAATCGGTGTTCGATTACTTTATAAGTTGATTTTTTTTATTTTTTAATATCAAATTGGAGGTCCGATTTGTTTATTGTAATTTTTTTATAAAAACTTCATAAATTGGAAAGTTCGATTTTTGTTTTTAATAAATCGGATAGTCCGATTTTTATTCCCAAAAAAATCAGAGAGTCCGATTTCCACATTTTAAATAAAAAAATTCCACATTTAAGAATAACACCTTTATCATCTATAATTCTAAAAAATACCATTTTTATCCCAATATAAAAAATAATTTGCATCAATTGTCATCTCCTGTCACAATAAAAATAGGTTATTATCAAATTTTCTATAATTTCAAAATCAAAATATAAAGTATGAGCTATCTTATATGCTAGATCTTAAATTTAATTATTTTTTGTTATTATATTTTATTTATGAGATGATTGATATTATTTTAATTGCTAGAAAAGGATGTGGCAAAATTTCTTTCTTTTGTTTTTGTTTGCTTTTTTTCTTCATTTATTTTTATTCTTTTCAATTGTGTTTAATATATACATGAAATTATGAAGACTAAATTAAATAAACAAATTTATTTACCAAAATAAATACGAATATAAAAATATATCATTTTATGTATTTAGTTGTGTTTTTATAATAAAAAATAAAAATGAAAAAGTGCATTTTTGTACTAAGTATCTATATAAACAAGACAAAATATTTACTCATTTTCGTCCTATATGCAAGCAAAAATAAAGAAAATTTATTCCGTTGTAATATGGATGTCCATCAATTAAACATTTATAACTTATTCCTCTAATTAAAATTATTTGAGAGATTCAAATTTTTAATGGTGCACAGTATAAAATTTTTAAAGTTGAATTGAATATTAACGAAGTTTATTAAAAATTTAAACTTTATACGTGTATAAATAGGAGGAGTATAGTGTGAGACAAAACATACAAGAAGGTGGCAATTGTGAGCCGCCGGAGCAGGGAGCTACAGGCTATTACTGAGAAGGGCGAAAGGAGAAGGAAGAAAGGACCGCGACAGCGTTGAGAGAGAGGGGAAGAAGGAGAAAAAAGAGGCGTCGGCAGTGGGAGTTAAAAGCAACAGAGAGGGGGTAGCGACGACGGGAGTCTTGGCGGCGGCGGAAACGAGAGAGAAGGATGGTGGTGAGGGTTCAAATGAAGGGAAAGGGTTCATGATTTGAATTTACGCCACCTTTACCGTTGAATTTATAGTCAGATTACCGATGGTAAAGGACACGCCAATTTAATTTATTTTTCCTCCAAAAATTACTGACAGATTTACCATCGAAAAATAGAATTCGCCGATAATTAAAATTTTTTTACGAATTCAATGTGGTTTCCGCCAGTAAATCCGACGGTACTCACCGTTTTTCTTGTAATGCGAGGAAGAGATGAGAGGGACGAGGAAGGGAAAAGCGTGACTGAGGAACATCAACGGCAAGTAACCTCCAGCGTGGCGGCGAATAGCATGAACGAGGATGATGGCGGTGTTCGATGATTGAGAGACAGTGACTTGGAGAGGGAGTGAAATGAGATTGGGTTGTGATAGTAGCGTCGAAATACAAAGGGAGTTAGAGTTTCTTAATTCTTAGCTATGTTATATTTTATGTGAAAACTCAAGTGCAGTCAATTTCACGTGAAGTTGATAATTGAGAGCAGTCAGTTAAATTATCTAATGACTCTCAATTATCAACTTCACGAGAAGTCGACTGCACCTGAGTTTGCACCTATATTTTAAGTATATATTATATTTATTTATTTATTACGGATATGCGAATTTTCAGATCAGGTTCGTGGGTATCCATCTCAAATCCACGATCCGATCTTTTTAGTATGCGGATGGGATCGAATCTGATCCGATAATTTTGTGGATAAGCTCCGATCCGATGACTTTGCGGATCGGATGTTATTCGTAAATTTTGGATCGGATCCGGATAAAACACCGCAAATCTACAGATCTGATCTGATCTATGTGCAGTCCTATTTTAATATTTAGATTAATTTTTTATTTCATCTTTAATATTTAAAATATTATTTTTTAACATTTTATTTCATTCTATTTTAATCTTTTAGTCAAAATTAAAATTTTTTATTTTAAAAATATCCTTTTTGTCATTATGATTTTCTTTTAGGTAATGAAAAAAAAGTGAGAATTGTAATAATCATGATTGGTGGTTCTAATAATTTAAGAATAAATGTGTCACAATAAAAAACAAAAAAAAATATTTTTAAAAAGAAAATTAATTTTGACTAATTGACTAAAATATGATAAAATAAAATATTTTAAATATTAAAAATAAAATTAAAATTAAACATAAATATTATGGACTAACATAGTACTTTATCATAAAAAATAGAAGTGACATTGAAAACAAAGGAAAAAGCAATTACTATCATTCCTGTTGTGAAATAAATAACTAGATATATAAAATAAAAAAGTGTAAATAAAAAATTTTATATTAGGATTAATATTCAGCACGTCAATATCTCACACTAATAGAAATGTATTCATATTATATATATTAATACTTATATACTAGCATCCACTAAGAGAGAGAAAAAAATAGAATTTATAATATTAGTGTATGAAAGAAGAGAAAGGTAAAAATGTTTGTTATTGCTATGTGCATTATTTGAGCTTTTAGCTTCCTATTTATATACGTATAACATCTTTACATTTTCAACTTTCTTTAATGTTTTTTTAATGTACTTCTCCTTTGAGAGTATGAGTGCTCATAGGAAATGGGTATCCACATCTCATTTTTATCACAACATTCTCTTTTGGATGTCTATTTATGATTATGCTTCATTAAAATTTTACTAAAGAAAAACCCAATAGAAAAAAATTTTATTAAAGGAAAAAGAGTACAATATCCTTTGTGATGGGACTATCTCATTAAAAACCTTGTTAAGAAAAACCCAATGAAAAAAACCTGACCAAAGGAAAAAGAGTATAATCTCTCCTTTTATCAACATCATTTAATGTCTCAAAATCGATGCATTCCAATCTCATGTACCAATCTTTCAAAGGAAGATTTTGGAAGTGATTTTGTAAATAAATCTGCCAAATTGTCACTTGAGCGGGCCTGTTGGATATCAATTGTCTCTTGATTTTGAAGATCATGAGTGAAGAAGAATTTGGGAGAAATATGCTTTGTTCTATCACTTTTGATATATTCGCCTTTAAGTTGAGTAATACATGCTATATTATCTTCAAATAGGACAGTTAGAGTTATCTTATGATCAATCAGTCCACATGATGATAGAATATATTGGATGAAACTTCTAAGTCAAAAACACTCGCGACTAGCTTCATGTATCGCTAGTATTTCAGCATGATTAGAGGATGTTATCGCAATCATCTGTTTTGTGAACCTCCATGATATAGTTGTACCACCATATGTGAATAGGTATCATATCCGAGATCTCCCTTTATGTGGATTAGACAAGTATCCAGAATTTGCATAGCCAACTAATTGTGACTTAGATCTATAAGGTTAAAACAATCCCATTTCAACCATTCCAAGAAGATATCGAAAGATTTGTTTGATTCCATTCTAATGTCTTCTGGTTGGAGAGGAACTATACATTGCTAGTAAATTCACAGCTAATGATATATCAGGTCGTGTATTATTAGCAAGATACATTAGTGCTCCAATGGCACTAAGATATGGTACTTCAGGACTAAGGATATCTTTATTTTCTTCTTTAGGACAAAATTGATCATTTTTCACATCCAAAGAACTTATGATCATTGGGGTATTTAATGGATGTGACTTATCCATATAAAATCTCTTCAAGATCTTTCTGTGTATGTTGTTTGATGAATGAAGATCCCATTTTTTGTATGCTCGATCTGTAGGCCGAGACAAAATTTAGTTTTTCCAAAATATTTCATCTCAAACTCTTCTTTTAGAGCTTTTATAGTTGTTGGAATCTCTTCAGGAGTTCCAATGATATTTAAATCATCAACGTACATAGTAATTATAATGAATCCAGATGCAGATTTCTTTATGAAAACACACGGACAAATATCATCATTCTTGAATCCGTTTTTTGCCAGATACTCAGTAAGACAATTATACCACATTCGTACAGATTATTTTAGACCATATAAAGATATTTACAATTTAACCGAGTATAATCCATGTGAATATTCATTGGATGATTTAGATATCTTTAGTCCTTCAGGGACTTTTATATAGATATCACGATCTAATGATCTGTGTAAATAGGTTGTTACCATATCTATTAAATGCATATGTAGTTTATGATAAGCGGATAAACTAACCAAATAACGCAATGTTATTGCATCCACTACAAGGGAATATGTTTTTTCATAATCTATACTGAGCCTTTATGAAAAACCTTGTGCTACAAGTCGAACTTTGTAGCGTACAACTTCATTTTTCTCATTTCGTTTTCTCCCAAATACCCATCGGTATCTAACAGGTTTTACATCTTCTGGTGTACGGACTACAAGTCCAAAGACTTCACGTTTTGCAAGTGAGTCTAATTCAGCCTTCATGGCTTCTTTTCATTTTGACCAACCATTCTTTTGTCGACATTCTTGGATTGATCTTGGCTCAAGATTCTTAATTTCATGCATGATATTCAATGCCACATTATATGCAAATATTTTATTGACAATTGTGTTATTTCGGTTCCATTTTTCTCTTGTAAAGACATAATTTATTGAGATCTCGTCATTTTCACAACTACAGGTGTCTTTACTATGTCTTTTTCAACATGAATAGTATTTACCTCTTTTCTTTTTCAAGGATTTTTGTCTTTGAAACTGACAAGTCTGCCACGCTTCTAGCGTGAATTTGTTTCAGTGGCTATTTGTCCGACTAGGACATCAATTCGAATTGGGGTATTTTTCGCTGGTATATAATATTTGGTTATCCTCTTTGTATCAGAAAATGCATCAGGCAATTCATTTGCTATTCTTTGCAAATGTATAATCTTTTGAACTTCTAGTTCATATTGTCCGAATCGAGGATTTAAATGCATCAAGGATGATGCATTCCAATTAAGTTCCTTTTTAGGAATCTTATTCTCTCCCCCTAATGTCAAAAATTTTGATTCATCAAAATGACAATCCACAAATCGGGATTTAAATACATCCCTAGTTTGTATCTCAAAATACCTTACTATATAAGGAGAATCATATCCAACATATATCCCTAATTTTCTTTGGAATTCTATTTTGGTGCAAGAAAGTGGTGCAATGGGAACATATATTACACATCCGAATATTCTTAAATAAAAACTATTTGGCTACTGGCCAAAAGCTAATTGCATAGGAGAGAACTTATGGTAACTTGTTGGCCTTAAACGAATAAGTGCTGCGGCATATAAAATAGCATGCCCCAAACCGAGGTTGGGAGATTTGTTCTCATAAGTAAGGGTTTAGCAATTATTTGGTGGCATTTAATAAGTGATTTTACTAGCCCATTTTGTGTGTGAACGTGAGCTATTGGATGTTCAATACTTATTTCATTAGCCATACAATAAGCATCAAAAGCTTGGGAAGTAAATTCACCAGCATTATCAAGACGAATTGCTTTGATTGAATTTTCTGGAAATTGTGTTTTTAATCGAATAATTTGAGCCAATAATCTCGCAAACGCTAAATTGCGAGAAGACAATAAGCACACATGTGACCATCTCGAAGATGCGTCTATTAGGACTATAAAATATCTAAAAGATCAACATGGTGGATGAATAGGTCCATATATATTGCCATGAATCCTTTCTAGGAATTCAGGCGACTCAAATCCAATCTTTACTGGTGATCACCTTAAAATTAACTTCTCTTGAGAACATGCAGCACAACAAAATTCACTAGATTTAAGAATCTTCTGGTTCTTTTAGTGAATGTCCATGGGAGTTTTCAATAATTCTTCACATCATGGTTGTTCCCGGATGACCTAATCGGTCGTGCCAAGTTATGAATTCATTTGGACTAGTAAAGTTCTGGGTTACAATGGTATGTAATTCAATTGCACTAATCTTGGTATAATATAAATTAGATGAAAGTCGGCCTTCAGCTTTAATTCCTGCTCTAGTTGCTCAAGTCGGCCTTAATGTCCCTATAGCCATCCCAAGAGGTCGGCATCCTGAGGTTGTCCTTCCTCTTTAGGGAGGTGAACTTCAGATTGGACTTTCCTTTGGTTGCTGGAGGGGCCTTCTCCAAGTGGCTCCCCCATTCTTGGCTGAGGTATTACTAATGCTTGGTCGTTATTGACCATGTCTTGATATTCTTGATCTAACTCAGACGCAGTGTGTCCGTCTTTGTATTGGTCGTCTGCCATTGATCGTTGATCTATAGGTCCCTGGCAACGGCGCCAATGTTTTGAGGGTTACCTGAAATTAGACTGACTAGACTTGAATATAAGGCCCAAATGTCGAGAGGAGGTGGCTTCCGACTTGTTTACGTCTATGAGCCGCCGTTTGAGTTGTTTGTGTATTTGAATAGGTGGGGGTGGTACCTGTAAGACACTTCGATGCCTAAGTCAGCAAGAAGTTAAGCAGGTTTAATATATTAGAACTTAGGTTTACCTGAGTGTGTCAGTGTATTTATAGGGGATAAACCAATAACCACCGTTGAAATAGTTCCACTTTTAATGGTGGATAACCGTTTCTTTATTTTAGAGTTGTTGAGATATCTCTTCTAGAAGTGGGCAAAAGATTTAGGGAGGTAGTTACTTACTTGGATAAGAGTGAGCTGCCTGACTTTATCGATCCCGACCTCTCTGAAGAGGTCGGACAAGTGGTGGAGGCCAATCTACTAGATTGGGCGTTTGAACTTGGTTGGGCCTGGCTTATACTTTGGGTTAGGGTATGAATGCCTAATTTGGTTAAAAACATCTATAAAGTAAATTAAATGCTAACATTAACTACACAAATGGAGGAAATGCTATTTTTTGAATGAATTAATTTAAAAAAAAAAGGATGAAAAACAAAGGAATTGCTTATTAAATAGAAGGACAGTCTTGTTTAAGACTACTCTTGAACTCTTCCCAAAGAAAAGAAAGCTCCACATGATGAAGTTATAAAATCATCGTTATCTTTGTCATGGTGTTTGCCACCGTGTTAATTTTTTAAATTTAAATCCCTTAAAAGTTTACTGCATAATATAAATGAAACTAAACAAAATTAACAATTACTAATTAATTCAACCGATCTGTATTTTGAATTTTTTAAAAAAAAAAATAAATTAAATTATTTTTTATAAAAATATGAATTGAATAATAAAAATTTAGTTTAATTATTATGTGAATCCTTATAATTTTATTAAATTTGGCCAAAATAGAAAATTTTCATCTACCTAATTTAGTAACCAAATATAGAAAGTAAATTAAATGCTAACGTTGACTAGAGATATAGAGTAAATGATTTTTTTTTTTCTGAATGAATTTATGAATTCAATTCAAATCTCGCAAAAATTTACTGCATAATATAACGAAACCAAACAAAATCAACAATTACTAATTAATTCAACCAATCTCTACTTTGAATTCTTTGAAAGACTATACAGCTGTACTTTTAAATAATGAACACTAAACCACATTAAATTCAAAGAATATATTGATTGATATTGATTTATGTTATATATGAGAGATTTACGGCATAAAGATACGTTTAGTTTGATAGTCTGTAAAATTTCTCTATATATAATCACTTCAAGTTAATATGACACATCACATTTTAGTGAAGAGCCATGTCTATGCCATTTCATGCATCCCTCTTACTACTTTCTCTTGTTCTTGTTGTGGGGTGTCTCACTACAACTTCATCAGCATCATCACTATATGCAAATTCTAGAAAAAACCTTATTGAATCAAACTCAACTGCAATAAAAGCATCGGATAACGATGTTCTTCTGACGTTTATCAACGAGGTATACGATAAAAATATAGCAGTGTTTATGTTCTTCAATCTCGAAGATAAGAGGACTCTGTTGGTATCCGGCGTACTTGTCCAACGATATAGCGACCGTCAAAGGCAAACTGGTTTGATATATTTTGATGTTTTGTGTGTCATATTTTATCAGTATGATCCTGCCGTTGACGGAGGCCATGACGCCGTTCATTGGTCCGTCAGAGAAGATGGTTTATACAAAAGTTATGACAAGGAAAAATGGGTGCTCACCAAGACGTGGCGAAATGATAACTGTGGATGAAGTAGAATAATCCAGAAATATATATAGATAAAACTTTTTAGATAATTTAATATTTTTTATTAAATTATTATTTAACAATTTTTAATTATCAATTTTTGTTAGGGGGCATGTAATTTTCCACTAGTGAAATAAGGTTTTTTTAGACAATAAAAATAAATTATTGTCAAATCTTCTATAAATTCAAAATCAAAATATAAAGTGTGAGCTATCTTACAATTATATGCTAGCATCTTAAATTTAATTATTTTTTGTTATCATATTCTATTTATGATGATTGATATTATTTTTAATTGCGAGAAACGGAGGAAGGCAAAGGAATTTTTTTGCTTCTTTTTTCTTTTTTTTTTCAACTATGTTTAATATATACATGAAATTATAAATATTAAATTATATAAAAAATTACGTACCAAAATATATTCGGATATAGAAATATATTATTTTATGCATTTAGTTGTATTTTTGTAATAGAAAAAGTAAAAATAAAAGAGTGAATTTCTACATTAGGTGTCTCTAAAAACAAGACAATTTTTACTCATTCCATATTACACGCTAGCGAAAATAAAGAAGAAAGTTTGTTCTTTTAATAATAAAAAATACAAAAATGTTTTCGAAAAATATCATTTATTTAAAAAAATTGAAAATTATACGAGTTGAAAAATTATAAAAGAAGAATAAAAACTAAAACATCAAAAGAAAAATATATACGCAGCAGCAAGCGAAGTGAACTAGAGATGAAAAGGAAAAAAAAAAGGGATAGTTTCCTTATACATGCATAATTGAACAAAAATTGAGTACAGTGCAATTAGGAGTTGAAATGGATCGAGTCAGAGTCGAATTTTAGCTTTACGAGCCTATTTCATATTATAAATATTTATCGATGTTTAATAAAACTTAATATTTATTTTAATAATTTTATATAATTCAATAATAATTAAGTAAAAACAAATAAATATAAAATAAAAAAATTAAATAAATATAAAAATCATATTTAATTAAATGTTTTAGGTTATATATTATGCTAATTTTTTTTATATAAAAAATATTGTTATTTTTGTTAAAAATGAGATTATTTGGTATAATTACAGATGAGTGAATTTTACATATAAAAAGTCAACACGCAAGATGCGTGTTGGACACATGGCAACATCCTGACAACATGCAAGATGCGTGTTAGACACGTGTCATTATCCTAGCAACACGCACGATGCATGTTGAACACTTTTTTTATATATATACAATACTGCAATACACTTCAAATATTCATTTTCAACCAAAACACCATCTTAATTTTCATATTAAAAATAATTTCTGTATATATTAATTAAAAAATATATATAGTTATGTAATATATTAAAAAAAAACATAATATATAACAAGAAATAATCTGATCTAATGGTTAGCTAACAAGAAATAATCTGATCTAATGGTTAGCTACCGTAACATTTGGAAACCAGTTTGCTACCGTGACAATTGAATAATATGTTTAAAAAGGTTAGCTATTTAATAAGGCTAATTCTATGGTGCCTATAAGTTTTTGTTTAAATTTTGTCTAACTTACTTCTTGTAGTAAATTTTAATTTTTTTAAAATTATTTATTCTTATATCTTTTAAATTAAATAATAACTTTTAACCGCTTTTAGTAATAAGGCACCACATTTTAGACACTATAGCATTCACCATTTAATAAATAGTTTTAAAAAGTTGGCAGTTGAGTGAAAAAACCCCTATGCAACAGTCCAAGGTCAAATCTCAGTGACACTTGAAAAAAGTAAAAAAACATGTTACTTACATATGTACATGATTAAGAATGGAACACAACGCAACATATGGACTAATAAATCCCATGAGATGAATTTCCGAAAGATTTCCAATTACACAGCCACAGTGGCTTGAAGGCAATGGCAGCATTGACATTTGCAATCATTGACAAGGTTTATTTTTAATAAGAGAGAATTATGAAATGTATGCCTTGACGAGTTCCGTATAGTTGTATTCTGATCCTGTCCTTGGGCAAGTGATTCTACCATCATTCTTCTTAGCCATCTCTTCAAGAGCCTGAAAAAACAGCAAACAAATAACAAAAAATCAATAAATAAAAATATAGCAGGCAAACATGCTAGCTTTTATACCGAAAATCTAGGATATCAGGGACCTTAGTGCTATAAACATATCCATTGGGCAACACTTGAGGAGGATTCTCAGTGTCCATTAGCTCCTTAGTTATATAGCAAACAAGCTTTGAATGATGCTGCTTCGAATATGGTAACGGCATGGCAATTGTTCGAAAAGCTTCCTGTGACAGAGGGTCCTCTTTCGTGCAATCATCCTTGTAACAATATCTTTATAAAGTCAAGGGACATGTCTCAATAGAGTTAGTTGTGAGTCCGTGACAATGCATAAATACTTCGATCTTCTATTTTTTATTTTTAACAGAATAAATGCATAGTTAAGCTAACTAAGATAAAGTAGTTAAAGAATCAGGCAATCAACTAAATTGATTTTACGAGTTGTTAATGGATACGGAGTCTTAAGAGCAGAAAGGCCAGCTTGCAGATAGATATTGAGCAGAGGCTCCATTGTCATGCCGTATAACTTGCAGAACTCCTGCTTGAATTGGTCCACTAGAAAATCCCATTGCTTAGCTTCAAATAAGACCTGTAAAATATTATGCGAAATAGTGAACCCTATTAAGTACCACACTACCAATATAAGTCATGTAATAAGTAAGACCATAAGTCATAGGTCATAACTCATAATCCTAATATAGATAAACCATTTCAGATTGACTTCTTAAATTCCCAAACACTGAAGAACAAATCAGAATGAATGAAATAAAAAATGTACCTGATACAAATAGCTCTGGATTGGTGGTTTTTATTAAATTGCACAATTTGGATTGTGAATCATGTGATTCTAACAACTATCGATATAGATATGGTTCATACGATTTAGAAAAATAAAAAATGCAAATGCATGTGTAAACTAAATTTTGTTGAACTTGCTCCTGTAAACCCCACTAGTTAGATATGTTCCATACCAATAATGCTCAAAAGACTCAATCACGAAGCAGCCTCACCTTATATGTGGCACATTCAGTATCTCTTTTAAAAGCCAGTGTTGCAAGGACTCGCTGCAATTCTTTCATGTGGGTGGCACCCCATGGCGCAAGATATTTCCTGGCATATGTGATGGCTCGCATATTGTTCTCAGCTCTCACCAATTCTATGAACTCTTGAAGTCTCAACTGGAACTCTAATTTGCTCTGTTGTAATTGAAACACACTAAATTAGCAATACTAAGTATGCTGCAGTAACCTAATTATGCATTTGTTACTGACAACTTCCACCAGATGAGAAACCAACCCTAGTAGCATTAGGATAATGGGCCTAACTTCCCTAATATGAGTTTGGGTTTTTCTTTTACATTCCAATTCTCAACCAGCTTAAACCAAGTTTATACACATCCACAGCTGCACACAAGAATTTTCTATTTTGATGAATACCTAGTACGCTAAGAGTATGGCTTAGACGATTGTCTATTCTCAATGTCATAAAAAGAAAAGCATATATCCTAGACCTAGAAACCAAAAAAATAAAAAAATCTAAAGGTTGAAGCTGTATGTATGTTGTGGCAAACATTAAGCTCAAACATAAGTATAAACCTTTGATTTCTTCAGCCTTGATTTATTATCGGCACACCATGCTAGGGCAGGTGCAACATCTTTATTTTGCAATGCCTCAATAACCTTTTTTGCTTCTTGGAATACATCAATATCAACAAGATCCTGAAGCACAAAGACAAAATAAGATTACCGTTAGAACTTAGAACTGAATTATGCACTCTACATGCAGAAGACCCTGAAGGAACAGCATGTTCCTAGCATTCACAGATGACCACATATTCGTTACAAATGAACTGCATCAGCATTCAGCAACCAAAAATGATAACCTGGCTGTCTTACAGGATAGTTGCCTAAACTTCTGCGAAAATTAAACTCCTCTTTCCAGGTTACTTATTATTATTTCCTCACAGGCTCACACCATATTCTTTGCAACTGAAAAATGGCAAGATTACCTGTATGTTGCTGCATTCAGCAAGTTTCACCGCAGTGTCATAATATGACATCCTCAACATGTAATCAACGAGAATCCGCTTCAAGCGAGTGTTGTTCCATTCTGAAAGATTTTCCCCATCAGCAGATTCTAAGTGATCGAGACGTGCGCGACACTTCTGTGCTTGCAAATTCTCAGCTCGACTTCCTTCCTCCAGCTTAACATATTCCATAAATGACTGTCTTTAGAAACTTAACAAACGGCTATGAAAACTTTCCAATTATGCAACACTGAACATTGGATGCAATATAAACCATTTGAGAGAAAAATCTGGGAAAGGAAACGAATCGAACAGAAGGCAATCTAAGAATCATAACTACTCACAGTAATCCCATAAAATAAAAGTCAGTGAGTTCCATAATGTATCAAATCAAATTATTTACTGAACTTCAGTTCAAGATACGTGGATTGGGCATTAATTTTTCCATTCTGAATACCATTTGACAATGCAATCAAGAACAGAACGAACCCAAAGCTCAAATCATTTCCAACATCGCAACCGTAAGAAGCGAGTAAACGGAGAAAATTGCTCAAATCACGCGAATTCAGAATTGGAATTGGAAAATTAGGCTAGGAGTTATACCTTCCTCTTGAGCCCTTGGAGGCGGGAGACGAGGGAGTTGAGGTGGTTGACGGCGTCATCGGGGGAGAAGTCAGCGGAGGCAGCGTCCGTGACGCCGGATATGACGGCGGACACCTCCTTCTCGACGGCGCGGTGGTTGGCGCGGATGGTCTTCTTGTAGTGCTCAAAAGGGACCCTCAGGAACTGGTGCTCTAGCTTCAGGGCCTCCGTCAGTTGGGGACCGGTGGAGGAGGGAGGGGGAGTAGGGGTGGCTCTGGCGGTGGCGGCGGAGGAGTCGGGGCTGACGGTTGCGGGGGTTGAGGCCGTGGCGGTGGTGTTGTTGCCGTTGGAAAGGGAATCCATCTCCATTGGAAACAACGAACGGAATGGGAAAGGAAAAGGAACTCGATTCTCAGATTCAAGTGGATAGACCAATTTAGTTTTTTTTTTTTTTAAGAAGAGAAGTCACGCATTCCTTCAAATATAAGTCAGCATTTAATTATTAAAAAAATTGTGTAATTTTATATTATTAAATATAATTACACATCACTAAAAATATTAATGATGATGAATAGATATAAATTATAAAATATATTGATTTTTTAATATTAAAAAATATTTTTATATAATTATTAATATTCAACTTAATCTTTGAAATTTAAGACCAAACTCAAAATGAACTTAAAATTATAATTAAATTAATTCGATTTGTAAAATTTATAATAATAATTTATAATTTATGTTAACTTCTGAACTTATATTTGTAAGAAAATGGCACGTTGATTTTGCACATTAACTCCGTATTAATATGGAAAGGAAACAGTATAGTGAATTCCTAGTTGCTTCTAATAGTACAATGTATATAATATGACATAACTGGAGTCCATGCTCTGAAAGAATTACCCGTTTCGGCAAGTGCAGCAATAGGCTCTTTTGGGTACAGTTTAGCACTAACCTAATTCTCTATATAGTCTCGGAAAAAATATTTTTTTATAGTAAAAAAGAAATAAAAAAATCTGAAATTAGTGTTTTTTTATTTTTTGGTTGAATTATACACGTTGACAAGACAAATCTCCACCAGTTGGGAGCACAATGGTCACAAACGCCGCCATATTAGTGCAGTTGCATGGAAGAAGTGGGCCGATTTATGAGTTGGTTTTACACCTTTAGTAATAACTAACAAGTTATTTTGGTTCTCTACCGTAAGAGCTTATCTCTTCATTCTTTCTAACATAGATAAATTTAATGGTAAACCCCAAAAAAAAAAGGATGATAAATTTAATGTAAGAAGTGAAATCCTTTTGAAATGTGTTTAATTTGCATGTTTTTTTTTATCACCATTAACAGAATAATTTTCTTAACTACTTCAATCTACCATCGCTTTAATAACTCAATAATCTGTAACTCGAGACAAAAATTAGTAATATTAGAATATGGAGAGAGATAATTAAGAAGGCCATAGAAGTACTCCTGCATCAAAATTAGATAAGCAGCGGTATACATTAGAATTCCCAAGAAAGTTGAAGTTGTAGGATGATTCAATAATGTAGACAAGATGAAGTTCTAGGATGATTCACTAATTACCCCAAATCCCTAATTCAGCAGTTTTGAGAGCATGCAGTCCCTAGTTTCCTAATTACTCAACTTGCACAAGTTATACAAAAATACACAAGCCATTACTTAGTATCACTATGAAACCAGTTTTTTTTTTGTCAGTGAATTGGACAACCCCCAATCCTAAGTACCCTAATAGATTGGACAACCCCCAATCCTAAGTACACAACACACCCATACACTCCTCATACATTTATCACATTTTTTCTCTCAAATGCATCTTCTTGAGTTTGAACTCTACACTTTAGTGGTGGGGAGGGGGTGAAATGCCACCTGAGCTAAGGCTCTTCGGCACTATGAAACCAGTTTTTGTTACTCAATGTTGAACATCCTTTGTCCAATTTATTCTCATCACAAAAATAGCCAATAAATTCGACCCACTCGATGATGTTTGGCTATGTTTACAGTAAAGGATGGATTTGGGCTACAAGAATAAGAGTATCCCTTACACTAACAACTAAATATTAACTAGTTCAGAATAATAGGTGCCAACAAAGAATAGACAATATTCAAATAGTTTGAACTGAAATGCTCTCAAACATAAAAAATTATAAAAGAAAAAGATCAATATATATCATACTCTTATCCTAAAACTTCTGGACTTTCACATTCCTGGATACAATTCCACCAGACCTTTGAAGTTTAACCAACTTTGGGCTCTCCCTTCAGGACATCTCTGAGCAGCTGTACAGTTTTTCCTATATGAAATCAAATGAAAAGCCTGAATGAGACACCAATCCATCCCAGAAGAAATCTTTTATCAAAAGAAATGTAAATGTGTGAATTCACGCCCATCTCCTGTGTATAAGCAGGTACAGTATTTCAGAACCAATTATTATTTTGGGTACAATCATCAAAAGAACTGGCTATCACTGCACAACTTACACAGAAGGTGCTAGGATGCCTATTGGATAAAGATAAGGCAGGTTTCTACCTGACCCAAGACTAAGACAACATTGGCCTTAAGTGTACGAAATGCATGCGATAGCAACTGCAAGAAAAATCCAAAAACAGACGAGAAAGAGACAATTACAATCTAGATCTTTTTAATCAGAACTAGAAGTGTATTCTATATTTGAAAGCCATCCAATTTAACCATAACATCAAGTTCGAAAGTTAATTACAACATAGCCTACTCCCTCTATCCACCCCATGGTATTTATCACCATGCCGGAAGCACGAAATTCGGCATTTCCAGCAAATCGTCTCTCTAGCATCCCCCCCCCCCCCCCCCCCCCCCCAAGTTTCTTGACTAGCACTTTATACATTGTTACTGTAAAACAAAATAATGTGAATAGCAATTTGATTTTCATTTCCTTCATGTGTATCAACAACTTTCATTCTCTTAAAAAGTCCAATTAAAGCGAGAATATAAAAGCACAGCAGAAATTACCTTGGAGTTGTATGGCCAAAAAAGTAAACAAGAGGCATATCAAGAGTGATTCCTTCAACAGGGTCGATGGGCATTTCAATTGGAGTGGCAGCAATGCATCCAGGAATAGTTATAGATCCCTGTCCAATATCCAAGTCAATGAAGGTAGGGTTCAAACCCTGCTTAGCCGCCCAGCTAAGAAGCATCCACGACAAGGTACTCTTTCCAGAATCAATAGGTCCTACAACAATCACCCTAGGCCCATGAACAACCAAGCCTGTTAATAAAATTCAAACTCACATACACTAACAAACAAACAAAGCATTTTCATGATTTTCCAGAATTCATTCAACATGATTTATAAACAAAAATAACAGCTTTATCATGAAAATGGATGAAAAAGTCACACCTGAGAAGATTCAGAATCTCCAGAGGGTGAAGCTTTAGCACGAGTTCTTCTGGCTTCTAATATAGCATGCACGTTAACATAACTGACCATTGGAGTCTACAATCAAACTCATAAAGAGTCACATTTTCCCTAAACAATTCAACCAGCTCAAAGATTATACCAGAAAAGAGGGTTTACCTCATCAGCAGTATAATCAGTTTCAGTAGTACCTTCCATTTCAATAGTAGCACCATACCAAGTAAAAACCTAAATGAAAAAGCAACACAAGTAAGAGCACTAACAATAACAATAACAATAACAATGATGAAAATAGAAGAATAGAAGAGTATGAATTTGAAAATACAGCGAATTTGAGTCGGGGTGGGAAATTGAGCCAAATTTCGGGGGCAAGCTCAGTGCCGAAATTCTCGGCATTTCCATTGAGAAGACGAACGCGAAGAGGAACATCGTTCCCAACCTCAATCCTGAGCTCGATGCACCGCCACCGTGCGCCATCGCCATCGTTACGCTATCACAATACACAGTTCAAAAGGGAATTTGATTTCCCTTATTTATATGAAACGATTCAATTCCAATTTCTACTCGAGAGGTTTTGCTTCATCAATCACTCGTTCATTCTTCTACAAGAAGAACGTTGGAAAAGACCAAAGAGAAGACCATGTTTGGAAAAAGAGAATATATTATTATTCATTTTTTTTTTGCGTGATTTTTTAAATTATTCTTCAATTTTATTATTTTATTTTCCATGACGATTAGAGAAATTTTTATTGAAAATAATTTGTAAATAATATAAAATAAAGGAATAATAATACGCACTCCCCATATTATAAGCAAATGTTTATAGTAAAGCAAAAATGGGTAACCGTTTTAGATTTGTAAAAATTTTATCAAACTATTCACAAATATTAAATAATATAATTTAAATAACAAATAAGAAAATAACTTTTAGTTCGTTAATATTAGACAAATTTATTTTAGAATTTAGAATTTAAAATTTAAAATAAAAAATTTACAATAAATAAAATAATTAAAAAAATTGTAGCATTACTCTGTAAACAATAATTTTACACCTTCTTGCCTATGTTATTATACAAAGGTAATGTTTTCATTTAATCCAAGCATAATAGGTTGTTTTTAAGATAGTGAAATTTTCATTTTCATAGTTGAAAATGTCTTTTTTTTTTTCTTCTATAATTTGTTTAAATTGTCCTCTACTCTTTTTATTTTATTTTTATAGTGAAGAAAAAAATTATTATAAGAATAATTTAAAAATATTATATAATAAAAAAGTGACATTATTAAATAGGAAGTGATAATGTTTTTTTTTTTACATTTGAAACCATAATTTTATTTATTTAAACTAATTATTACATAATTGAATATATAAAAGAGTAACTAACAAATTTGTAAATATTAAAATGAGTTTAATCTTACATTTTTCTAAAACAGATTCTTAAACTATATTAAATTATTAATAGATTTAGATTTAATTTTATAATAAGTCACCAAAAAAGATTTAATTTTATAATTTAGAATAACTTCAATTTTATTATTTAGAATAACGTTCAAATTTTAATTAAGTTATACTTGGTGAGTGTAAATCACTTTCAGTTTTATCATGATGATATACAAAGTCAAATAGAGTTCATCCATACAAATTTTGTTAATTATTTTACTCCCAACCAAAATGGTAAATGAATTCTTAAAGTTATCCTTAAAACACCTGTTAATCAAACCCCATTAAAAACATGATGAAGCACAAAATACCACTATCTCTTGGGTTTTTTGCTTAATTATTGAGAAACAAGTGAATCAAGCCTCACATACTTTTTAGATCTGGATAAGGATCAAGGTGCCTAGGGCCACCATCATGACTAACAGTCTTAAACACAAAAAACCACTAAGATTTTGAAAACAACACACCCGTTTTGATAAACGAAATTTAAAAAGGTGTAGCTTACATCTGTTTTAATAATTTACTTTAAAATTAGGATAAAATATATTTTTTATTTTTAAAATTTATTAAAAATTTTAAAAATTTTCGTAAGTTTTATTTTATTTGAATTTTATTCCAAAAATTTTAATATGCATCAGATATATTTCTATCAACTAATTTTTTACAAAATTTAGGACTAATCTACCAAGAGAGGATACACAAAAACAACTTTTAACATAAACTAACCAAATATAGTTGTCATACATTATTGATAATAGATTGATTTTAAATTTTTTAAAAATTTAGCTGTCACGAATATATTTGATACGAATCAAAAACTTTTTGAACAAAATTAAAACAAAATAAAACTTATGAGTATTTTTAAAATTTTTGACAGATTTCAAAAATAAAAAATATTTTACTTTTAAAATTATTATTAATAGAAATTTTTAAAATTTTATTAATAAATAAAAAAATTAATACATTAAAAATTTAAGTT
Source organism: Arachis stenosperma (assembly GCF_014773155.1). NCBI lineage: Eukaryota > Viridiplantae > Streptophyta > Magnoliopsida > Fabales > Fabaceae > Arachis > Arachis stenosperma. The sequence continues at coordinate 159,785,851 of NC_080385.1, forward strand.
TTATATCATTTTTATACAAAACTTTTAATAACCTTAACATACATCTCTAAACTAAACCCATAAAAAAATGTGGTGCATAAAAAAATTAAAAATCTTAGTACTTTAATTTTATTAGTGCCTATTGTTTTCAGCCAAGGTTGCTCTTAAGTGTGCATTGGCATTACAGTGAAAGCTACTTGTAGTTGATGGCACTATAAGAATAGTAACTCAATAATCTTTGGACCAAAAGAACAATGTGGATTTTAGGTGCAGATAAGAGTGTTATTACTATCATGTGTCTCCACATCTTATGTTTATTACTTCTATTGAAAGTAAATGCAAAAGAAGAATCATATGAATCTGATGATAGAGTCATAAATCTTCCTGGCCAGCCTTCAAGCCCATCAGTTTCACACTTCTCAGGTTATATCACTGTCAATGAAGATCATGGAAGGGCCCTCTTCTACTGGTTCTTTGAAGCTCAATCTGAACCTTCCAATAAGCCCCTCCTTCTTTGGCTCAATGGAGGTAAGTTCATGAAGACCATAATACCCTTGTGGTTGTGATAGATATATTATGTGTTTAATGTTTTTGCATTTGATTTGAAGGACCTGGATGCTCCTCCATTGGTTATGGTGCAGTTGTTGAGGTAGGACCTCTTATCATCAACCAAAATGGTGATGGTCTTCATTTCAACACATATTCTTGGTATCAAGGTTAGTGTATACTTAATTTTATTCTATATTTCATAATATTAAATATTATTTATGTATTATTAGAAAAATGAATTACCAATTTAGTGCACTAAAATTGCATTTGATTTTGAGAAGAGAATGAGACAAAAACATTGAGAACAAGAAATAAAAAATAGAGATATAAAAATTAATATTCTTATATTTTGTTTGGTAATAAATTAAAATAAATTAAAAAAATTTAATTTATAAAAAAATTAGAAAAAAAAAATATAATAATAAAAAAATAATTATAAAAATTTGATAAAAATATAAAAAAAAATAAATTATCTTTTGTTAATGTCTCTGTAAACATAAAATATATATACTAATTCAAATCCGATCCTATCTAATGTGAGTCGGATATCCAATTGGATATCGCTGCTCAGGTTTTAAATATCACTCTATTTTGCTAACTCGGGATTTTTTTTTAATTTGTATTTCTTTTGAAAATCTGTGTAGAAGCAAATTTGTTATTTGTGGAGTCCCCTGTTGGAGTTGGTTTTTCTTACAGCAATACAACTTCTGATTATCTCACCATTTTAGAGGATAATCTTGTGGGTAAGTCACTCTCCATAATTTTAACTTGAAAAGTTCATCTGATTAGTCAAACTCATAAACTTGAAACTATTAGCTGAGGATTCCTACAATTTCTTGGTGAATTGGCTGCAACAATTCCCACAATTCAAATCCAGGGACTTTTTCATAGCTGGAGAAAGCTATGGTGGTTAGTCTTTAATTACTCGTTATTAACTTCACTATGATGAACTCTATCTATTTGATTAACACTAATTAGTACTAACTAACATTAACATTATTATCTATAATTTCCAGGGCACTATATCCCCCAACTCGCAGAGCTAGTCTTCGATCGAAACAAAGATAAAAGCAAATACCCTTTTATTAATCTTAAAGGTTTTATTGTAAGTAATCTCTTTCCAACATATCTTAAAAAAGATTAGGAAAATTCTGAACCTAAGATGATTTCTAAATGTGCAGGTAGGGAATCCAAAAACTGATGATTACTATGATAATAAAGGCCTTGTGGAATATGCATGGAGCCATGCAGTTATATCAGACCAAGAATATGACAAAGCAAAACAAGTTTGTGATTTTAAGAAATCTGAATGGTCTAATGAATGTAACATTGCCATGAATGAAATCTTCACAGATTACTCAGAGATTGACATATACAACATTTATGCTCCGTCGTGTCGTCTTAATAACTCATCTAACAATAATCATGGCCGGGAACCACTCACAAAGGTAGATCATATAATCATCCGTATAAATTATATGTTGAAATACAAAATACGCAAATATATTGTGGATGAATTAATAGCTGATTTTGTGTGCATATAGCATTTTTTTATTGTCTAATTATATGCAACAAGAATGAATGAATGAATGAATAAAACTTTGCTTCTTGCAGATGATGAGAATTGGAAATAATAATTATAAAGTAAAGAGGATGAGAATTTATTTTGAAGGCTATGATCCATGCTATTCCACATATGCAGAGGAATATTTCAATAGGGTGGATGTTCAATCATCTTTTCATGCAAATATTAGAGGAGGAAATACTAATAATGCAGCATGGAAAGTTTGCAAGTAATTAAGTACTACTAGCTACTTGAATTTGTATACACTAATTATTTCTAATTTTTTTATTAAATACTAATTATTTCTTTGTGTGTTGGATTTCATTTTTAGTGATTCCATATTGAGGAGTTACAATTTCTCTGTATTTTCGGTCCTACCAATCTACACAAAACTCATCAAGGGTGGCCTTAAAGTATGGATTTACAGGTAATGGTAATGGTAACAATGACAGATTGCATATGGAATGAAACTATCATTTGATATATTATATGATTATGTTTTAACATATATGATTAATTGAGTATCATAAACTATATCAATCTAAATCTTTTTTTTTTCATTTTCTTTTTTAGTGGAGACACAGATGGGAGAATACCAGTGATAGGGACACGGTATTGGGTTGAAGCTCTAGGATTATCTCTAAAGTCTAGTTGGCAGAATTGGTACCATGACAATCAGGTTCCATTTAATTTCTTAGTCTTTTCTAATATAACTGTTTTGGAAAAGTCTAGGGTCAGCAATTTTATTAAATTCTGACCAGCATGTAACCAATAAAGAAAAATAAACCACACACTAATTTCATACCATTAAAATTGTCATTAATGACTATTTGATGGCTAGAATTCACAAAAATTACTGTCCTCTAACACTCCTCTAACAATTTTTTCAGTGAATATTATTCCAATAAATTTTAAATATTCTTAAAAAGTGTCAAAATGATATTAACAATAAAAATATTCACATAACAAACTTGATATATTTTAATATAAAATATTTTATACAATCGTTGAATTGTTGATGCACAGGTTGGTGGAAGGATAGTGGAATATGAAGAGCTAACATACGTGACAGTGAGAGGGGCAGGTCACTTGGTGCCATTAAACAAACCAAGTGAGGCTCTCTCCCTCATTCATTCTTTCCTTTCAGGCCAACATCTTCCTACTCATCACAAATAATCAATTCTATATTAATTATGTACCAAATATATATATAGAATAAATAAGAAGGAACTATATGTACGTATCTTGTATGTAATAAAAATAAATTAGATTGACGTAGAGGTTCTGCAAAGAGTTTTATTAAGTATTTAAAAACAAATATATACAAACTTTATTGGTTATTGACAAAAAAAATATATATCTAAAAAATATTATTGATTATCGACGAAAAAATTACAAAAAAAATATATTTAACAAAAATTATCAAATTTTAAGAATAAAAATATTTTATTTTTTAATCATATTTATAAAAAACTGTATTAAAATTTAAATTTTTAAATATTTTTTGAAAATATATATTTAATATTAAATATTTTTATAATATTTTTAAATTATTTAAAAATATTTTTGTCAATAATAAAATTCAAAAAATTTTTTAGTGGATTACCCTTATTTTTACTTTACTCAACGCATACTTTTATGCCTTCTTTTTTTTTCCATATTTTAAATATGGACAGAGATATGGTATGAGTGTGCGACAAAAATTTTTCTTTTCTTAGTTTTTTTTTTTTTTTTTTTTTTTGGGAAGCTATACATTTGAGCCCTACTCAAAACCTACTAAGATCTGCCTGCCGCGAATTCATTCCTGCCAGATCCTACGCTGCGCTCACACCTTATGAGAATTGTTAGTGATATTTCCCCAATGGCTCAGAACAACGAGAGCACTTCTACTTTAATGAATAAGAAAATTCTGCAGTGCTTATATCAAAGATAAGTAGTATGTTGATATGTAATAGTAAAGTCACATCCGTATACAAAGAAGACACGTCAACGGTAAAGTCACATCCGTATATAAAGAAGAACAGAATCGTTCTGCTTAAGAATTTTATTAGGGACAATGGTATAATGGTTTGGTTAAACAAGCAAGTCATTAGAGGTAGGTTTAGTGGGCCGTTCAGACTTCTTTTGTTTTTTTTTTGTGACGGACTCATGATTGTTTGAGAATGTGTTTGTATACTTTATTTGGAGGCCCTAAAGAAATGAATAATATTATCCATAAACAAAAAATTCTATTTGAGATGGAGTAAGGAAAAGTTATGCGTGGGTTTATTGTACGAGAATATGCCACTGCTGATGTTATAATAGTCTAAAATGATTGTCATACTTCTTATAATTATATCATTTTTTGGTTAAGTACTTAAGTTATTACAGTTTAAGAGTTTGCAAGTGAACCATTACAGTAGATAAAATTCTTTAGGATAAAGTATATTTTTTGTTCTAAAGTTTGACAAAAATTTTAAAAATATCCATAAGTTTTATTTTGTATCAATTTTGTCCTATAAATTTTCGATTTGCATCAAATATACTCCTGACGGCTGATTTTTCAAAAAATTTAAGATCGATTCAACAATAATTTCATGAAAACAACCCCTCAACACAAGCAAATCAAACATAATTTTTATGCATTATTGTTATATTCAGTGGCGGAGCTTGAAAAAAATTTTTGGGGAGGCCAGATAGAAGATAATTGTCAAGATGCTTTTGATATAGACCCCATTTAACATAAGCTCGTCTAACGTCATCTCTCTGATTTTGGTGATATTGCCAAATTTAAAACTTTTTTTTAGAGACTCGTTCCAAAGAATTAAGGTCAAACTCATCAGATGCAACACTTTGAACTTTTGAAGGTTATATCTCACTTTCTTCATAATTCATTAAAGTAGAAGAACTATCTACAGGTGTTGATATTGTAAAAATTATATGTTTTCCTTCTTGAATATTATAGCCATCCTCTTAAAAATGCATCAATTCCTTGATTTTTCATGATTATTTTATATAAAAATTTGAATATATATCCTGTAAAATATGTAAAAAAGAAGTTAGAAAGACAAATATTAAAATTTATAATATTTATTAAATTTTTTATCAATTTATACAAATACAATAATATCAATACTTATTGAATATTCTAATATTTTTTTATCATATAAAAATTAAATTAAATAAACAGTAAAATATAAAATAATATTAAATTACATAAATAAAAAATACCTAATTTTTTATATTTGAACTCAAAAATAGAGGGAGTGTTGCTTATTTAATAGAGAGCTGCGAAATGCGAATAGTTCAGTCCAAATCCAACAAGGTTTAAATGTTTTAAACTAAAAATTATTGTGCAATAAAAACAAGAGATGAAGATTGAATTTTACTATTTTAAGTCATAATAAAATATTAGAGCCAACTAAACTATTTTTTAAGAAGTACTAAATATAAGCACTGCAAAATTTCCCTAATGAATATGGTCAAGGATGAGTCAAGTCACAAGGATTTCAATTGAGTTCCTTCGTCAAACTCTTTTCCGCAACCTGCTATACCATGCTTAGGGCTGGAAGTGAGTCGAGCTGAGTCGATCTAGACCAAGTTCAAGTTCGGCTCACAAAAATTGAGCTTGACTCACGATTCGGCTCATTAACAATTGAGCCTATTTCTTAAGCTCTAGTTCGGCTCACTGAAAGCTCACGAGTTGGCTCGAGCTCACGAGCTGGCTCAAATAATAGAAACATAAATATATAATCTATAATTCTATATCAATAAATTATAATTTATATATTTTAAAAAATATTTAAAAAGATCAATTCTATATATTGTTATCTATTAATAAATTATAAATTTTTATTTATATCCTACATCAAAATTATATATAAAAACTAAATATAAAATTTTAAATAATTAAGATCATATATATATATATATATATATATATATATATATATATATATAATAAAGTCAGCTCACGAGCTAATGAGCTGAGCTTATCCAAACTCAAGCTCGACTCATTTAATTTATGAGTTCAATTTCAAACTCAAATTTGGCTCACTAGCTCACGAGTTTAGCTTATCGAGCTATTAACAAGTCGAACTCAAAGACATAGATCTAAATATATAATTCTTACTTTCAAAAACTAAGCTTACTACTAACAAAAATAACAAAGAAAAAAGTAATGATTTTTCACTCTCCATTCTAACACTTTCGGTTCCACTGAAGCTCCACCCCTACCTTTAACCTTATTCACTCTAAACATTCAATAAAACTTGTGCAAAAATAAAAGAATCTTAGCCCAAACATAAAAACCACAAAAATATAACAATTAACATAAAAAACAAGTTCAAAGGCATTTTGAAAACAAAAAATCCAAAAGAATAAACCCAGTGACACCAACACATACTCATTTTCAACCAATCCCGTGCCATTGCCACAACCTGAAACCTCGCACCAACGCCACCTGCAATTGCGACTTCCTACAGCTTGGGATATTAACACATACAACAAAAACCCTATGGACGCAGACCAAGAACACAGGACATTACCCTAATGCTCGTTGTACACGGATTAATCTGACTTTCTCAGTTTCTTCCTCCATACTCAAAAGATGAACATCACATCAGGATTCCACAATAACCAAAGCCTACAACGAACACATCCATCCCATTCCAAAACATAATCAAATAATCAATATTCTACTTTCTCCACTTTAAACCTACTGCATCGATGGAGGTTAAGTCCGGACGTCGCTCATCGCCGACCGGCACGAAACCCACCCAATCTCCCCCAAACTGATTGCACCAATTGACATTTATACCCCTAGCATATCATGTATTTCCAACACAACTCCTGCAGTAAACAGAAAATAATTTACGGCGCTTAATGTGTTAGTCACACCTTAATGCTATGAATGCACAATCTGCATGTAATAATGCCATTGTAGAGTCAGCGAATAGTCATTTGTAACCACTAACAATAAAGTAATCAGAGATGTGGCCTATATATATGAATAGGATTAATCTTTATATACAAGTTTTGCGCTTACAAGCTTTACAAGTTTGAAAAAAATGAAACCCACTAAAGGTGTTGCTTATGTTGCGTGTTTCTTTAGCAGACTTTTAAATCAATTCAAATCAATTAACGTTCAAATATATAACTTTCATTTTTTAAAAGATTTCGTTTTTTTTTTCGATTTTCATGGTTTTTGGAATCCAGCTTTGAAATTGTTTTGAAGATAATGAAACTTCAGAAATACACTAAAATGGTTACATAAATACACCTAAAGGATTTAAGAAATACATCAAAAATATGGGGGAGACAGTATATTTCTTCTTGAAATCTTTTAATGTTTTGCTGGTTAAGGTAGTAGAGACAATCTAGAAAAAAATCTAGAAGAACAGTAAAACAGTACCTTGAATAATGTTTTTTCGTTTTTTCTAGTGATTTTTTATGGAGATTTGTATCTTTTCTTCTTGATTTTTTCTACTCTTCGCGAGGAGTTGGAACGTGTCTTTTGTTTCGAGTTTGAATCTTAACGGTTTACGTTTTGATTGAGGAAGAAGAGGAAGAGTGTGGCATAATGAACGCGTGCGTTGCACGCTCGATTTTAAAGGAGTGGTGCGCGTGTTTTTTTCTTAGACTTGGACCAACTTGTATAATTTATAAGCCAAAAAGACTTGTATATGTAGCAGGCCTGATATGAATAAATATTAAATTACAGATGAGTGATATGTAATAGCACCTTAAATATTTTTTAAAATATTTTCTTGAGAATACAAAATCAAGTAAGATTAAGAAACACATTAGATGATAAAATAAACTTTAAAAGGTAATTACATTTTTCTCATTCAATAGTTATGAATATAAATATTAGCCATTTCACATCACTACAGACTACACATACGTGAAAAAGAGACGCATCTTTCTTTGTTTGGGAAGAAAACAAAAATTGTAGGTAGGAAGAGATTGAAATTTTAGAAATTTATAAATAAACCACTGCGCAAGTACGCATGCTCCATGATATTTATTACACAAGTTCTACGTTGAAAAGAAAGAACAAAACAGAAGGAGAAAAAGTGTCACGCTGAATGTAGATGTGATAATAATCTCCTATATATATACGAGTTATGAGCCTATTCGGTATCATCAATCACTTTGCTTGTCTCAGAAGTGAGATAGAAGATTAATCACTGTCCTTGCTCCTCTTCCTCTCAGTAGGGTATTTAAATTTAAATATGAATTAATTTAAATTAAATTGTTCATCTAATTTAATTTAAACCGATTAAAATCACGTTAATTTGGATTTGATCAAATTTTATTTTTGATGAATGTATAAATTGAATTGGATTTTGGATTTATTTTTCAAAATTAATCTAATTTAATTCAAGCCGTGCAATATAATATAATATTATTATTTTATTATTATTTTAAAAATTTTACTTATAATATATTCAACTTGTTATACATTTTTTTATTCATGTATTATTATTATTTAGTGAATGTTTTATAAATTTAAAAATGAGATTTATTTATTTATTTTAATCCATCTATAATTTTATTTATTATTAATTTTTTAAAGTAATATTGAGACTTGTTGTATTATTATTGGTTATTTAAAATTTTATATTAAGACTTATTATATATATATATTAGATATTTAAAAGACACAAAAATAAATTCTTTTAATAATACTTTAATAACTCATAAAAGTTAAGATAATAAATAGTTATAATTTATAAATCAAAGAGAATAAGACAATATAATAATTGCGGTAAGATAACGACATATATGTGTAATTGTGCATAAAAAATAATAGTAAGAGAAAATAATAATGTGTGATATAATGAAGAAATATAATAAAAATATACATTAATAATTTAAAAAGATAATAAAATTAAAGATAATTTAATAAATTTAATATAAAATTTAGAATTATATATGAAGATAAAAATAATATAAATGAAAAAAATTTATATAATATTATAAATAATTACTTTATAAATATTTATCTTGATTTTATTATATATAATAATAGTATAATAAATTTTTTTAATATTTTATATAATTTTAAATTTATAAATTTTATACGTTGTCAAATTTAAATAACTTATAAAATTTTTATATTTATTTTTAAATATTTTTTATTCTTAATTTTTAAATTATTTTATCAAATTTATAATTTTAAAAATAAAAAATATAAAAATTAATTTTTTAAAAATAATAAAAAAAGTACCGTATACTTGTTGAATTGTTAGTATATATTTTTTAAATTTATAAAATTATAAATTTAATCTAATTTAAACTGTTTAAAATTAAATTGAATTATCTAAAAATAATTATTTAATCCAAATTATATCATAAATAAAATTAATATTTGAATCAGATAAATTTTTCGTAAAATACCCCTCATAAATGGATCTAGAGGGGTGTCCAGGAATTTTGGTAATCCATATATATATATATATATATATATATATATATGTTACGATGGGTAACCGGAGATTAATGGATTGGATGGCGTTGGTTGGCCCAATTGTTTGAAAGAGGAGGCTTTCCAATAGGTCTGCACTTTGGGGGGTGGTGGACGAAATTGTGATCCTTAAAGTTGTACTCCTTGTACTTGTATGGAATTTGAAATTGGCACGTGTGATCACAACTCCGTTCAACTTAACCAACAAGTATACTGGGTCATCCAAGTAATACCTTACGTGAGTAAGGGTCGATCCCACAGAGATTGTTGGTATGAAGCAAGCTATGGTTACCTTGTAAATCTCAGTTAGGCAGATTAAATGGTTTTGGGTTTCGAAAATTAATAATAAAAAGAAAATAGAAGGGATAGAAATACTTATGTAAATTAATAGCGGGAATTTCAGATAAGTGTATGGAGATGCTGTGCTCCTCTTGAATCTCTACTTTCCTATTACATTCATCCAATCCTTCTTACTCCTTTCCATGGCAAGCTGTATATAGGGCATCACCGTTGTCAGTGGCTACATGCCATCCTCTCAGTGAAAACGTTCCTATGCTCTGTCACAGCACGGCTAATCATCTGTCGGTTCTCAATCAGGTTGGAATAGAATCCATTGATTCTTTTGCGCTTGTCATCACGCCCAGCCTTCAGGAGTTTGAAGCTCATCACAGTCATTCAATCCCAGAATCCTACTCGGAATACCACAGACAAGGTTTAGACTTTCCGGATCCTCATGAATGCCGCCATCTATCTAACTTATACCACGAAGATTCTGTTGGGGAATCTAAGAGATATGCGCCCGGCCTAGAGTAGAACGGAAGTGGTTGTCAGTCACGTGCGTTCATAGGTGAGAATGATGATGAGTGTCACGGATCATCACATTCATCAAAGTGTTGTGCAACGTATATCTTGGAATAAGAATAAAAGAGAATTGAATAGAAAGTAATAGTAATTGTATTGAAACTTGAGGTACAGCAGAGCTCCACACCCTTAATCTATGGTGTGCAGAAACTCCACTGTTGAAAATACATAAGTGAAAGGTTCAGGCATGGCCGAATGGCCAGCCCCCTTGAATGTGATCTATAGCCTCCTAAGATGAAGAATAAAACAAAACTGAGACCAAAGATGTCTAATACAATAGTAACTTATCCTATTTATACTTAGACTAGCTACTAGGGTTTACATGAGTAAGTAATTGATGCATAAATCCACTTCCGGGGCCCACTTGGTGTATGTTTGGGCTGAGCTTGATCTATCCACGAGTTGAGACTTCTCTTGGAGTTGAACTCCAAGTTATAACGTGTTTTGGGCGTTCAACTCCGGATCATGACGTTTTTCTGGCGTTTAACTCCAGACAGCAGCATGTACTTGGCGTTCAATGCCAAGTTACGTCGTCAATTCCCGAATAAATTATGAACTATTATATATTTCTGGAAAGCTCTGAATGTCTACTTTCCAACGCCGTTAAGAGCGCGCCATTTGGAGTTCTGTAGCTCCAGAAAATCCATTTCGAGTGCAGGGAGGTGAGATTCCAACAGCATCAGCAGTCCTTTTGTCAGCCTTTTTCAGAGTTTTGCTCAAGTCCCTCAATTTCAGCCAGAAATTACCTGAAATCACAGAAAAACACACAAACTCATAGTAAAGTCCAGAAATATGAATTTAACATAAAAACTAATGAAAACATCCCTAAAAGTAGCTTGAACTTACTAAAAACTACCTAAAAACAATGCCAAAAAGCGTATAAATTATCCGCTCATCACAACACCAAACTTAAATTGTTGCTTGTCCCCAAGAAATTGAAAATCAAATAGGATAAAAAGAAGAGAATATACTATAAATTCCAGAATATCAATGAATATTAATTATAATTAGATGAGCGGGACTTGTAGCTTTTTGCTTCTGAAGAGTTTTGGCATCTCACTTTTTCTCTTGAAGCTTAGAATGATTGGCATCTCTAGGAACTTAGAATTTCAGATAGTGTTATTGATTCTCCTAGTTAAGTTTGTTGATTCTTGAACACAGCTACTTTTATGAGTCTTGGCCGTGGCCCTAAGCACTTTGTTTTTCAGTATTACCACCAGATACATAAATGCCACAGACACATAATTGGGTGAACCTTTTCAGATTGTGACTTAGCTTTGCTAAAGTCCCCAGTTAGAGGTGTCCAGAGCTCTTAAGCACACTCTTTTTGCTTTGGATCACGACTTTAACCACTCAGTCTCAAGCTTTTCACTTGGACCTGCATGCCACAAGCACATGGTTAGGGACAGCTTGAATTAGCCGCTTAGGCCTGGATTTTATTTCCTTGGGCCCTCCTATCCATTGATGCTCAAAGCCTTGGATCCTTTTTACCCTTGCCTTTTGGTTTTAAGGGCTAATGGCTTTTTCTGCTTGCTTTTTCTTTTTCTTTCTAATTTTTTTCGCCACTTTTTTTTTCGCAAGTTTTTGCTATTCACTGCTTTTTCTTGCTTCAAGAATCAATTTCATGATTGTTCAGATCATCAATAACATTTTTCTTTGTTCATCATTCTTTCAAGAGCCAACAATTTTAACATTCATAAACAACAAGATCAAAAGACATATGCATTGTTCAAGCATTCATTCAGAAAACAAAAAGTATTGTCACCACATCAATATAATTAAACTAAATTCAAGGATAAATTCGAAATTCATGTACTTCTTGTTCTTTTGAATTAAAACATTTTTCTTTTAAGAGAGGTGAAGGATTAATGGAATTTATTCATAGCTTTAAGACATAGTTACTACATACTAATAATCATGAAGTAGAGACACAAAACATAGATAAACACAACATAAAAACCGAAAAGCAGAAAGAAATAAGAACAAGGAATGAATCCACCTGAGTGAGGGTGGCACCTTCTTGAAGGTCCAATGGTGCTCTTTGAGCTCCTCTATGTCTCTTCCTTGCTTCTGTTGAATGATTCCTAGTAATTTTGGTGTTCCTACCCTTAGTTGCTTCCAATATTTGTGTGGAGGACAATTTATCCCCTGAGGTATCTCAGGGATCTATTGATTTGCAGCCACATGTTCTACCACTGAGCTATAAACCTTTTACATGAGTCTTTCCATCTCCCATGACTCAGAGGTGGAAGCTTTTGTCTTTCCTTTTTTTTTTCTCTTCTTCTCTTTTTCTTCTTTTTTTTTTTGGATGTCTCTGGCCTTAGGTGCCATTAATGGTTATGAAAAAGCAAAAAGCTATGCTTTTACCACACCAAACTTAGAAAATTGCTCGCCCTCGAGCAAGAGAAGAAAGAAAAGATGAAGAATAAGAAGAAGATATGGAGGAGATTGAGGGATGTGTTTATTCGGCTATATGGGTGGATTGGGTGGGAAAGAGAATTTGAATTTTAAAGGTAGGTGGGGTGTATGGGGAAGAGTGGACAGATGTAGGTGGTGAATGAAAAACAGAAGGGATGACCATGAATGGAGAGAGAGAGGGCGAGGTAGGTGGGGATCCTGTGAGGTTCACAGATCCTGAGGTGTCAAGGAATTCCATCCCTGCACCAAATAGGCATGTAAAATGCCTTTGCACACCATTCTGGCGTTTAAACGCCGTGTGGTGCACATTCTGGGCGTTCAACGCCCATGTAAAGCATGTTTCTGGCGTTGGACGCCAGTTTCATGCTTGTTACTGGCGTTCAGCGCCAGCTTTTCTTCTCTAGGCACATTCCTGGCGTTCAGCGCCAGAATGTTGCTTGTTTCTGGCGTTCAGCGCCAGATGATGCTCTGTTATGGCGTTGAACGCCGGCCAGATGCATCTTACTGGCGTTGAACGCTAGCCTGTGCTTCCTCCAGGGTGTGATTTTTTTCTTCTGCTGTTTTTGATTCTGTTTTTAATTTTTATGATTTTTTCGTGACTCCTCATGATCATGTACCTAATAAAACACAAAATAACAATAAAATAAAAATTAGATAAATAAAATTGGGTTGCCTCCCAACAAGCGCTTCTTTAATGTCAATAGCTTGACAGTGGCTCTCATGGAGCCACAAAGGTGATCAGGTCAATGTTGTATAGTGCCAACACCAAACTTAGAGTTTGGATATGGGGTCTTAACACCAAACTTAGAGTTTGGTTGTGGCCTCCCAACACCAAACTTAGAGTTTGACTGTGGGGGCTCTTCTTGACTCTGAACTGAGAGAAGCTCTTCATGCTTACTCTCTTTTGTCACAGAGGGATGGCCATGTGCCTTAAACACAAGGTAGTCCTCATTTAATTGAAGGACTAATTCTCCTCTGTTGACATCTATCACAGCTCCTGCTGTGGCTAGGAAAGGTCTGCCCAGGATGATGCAATCATCCTCTTCCTTCCTAGTGTCTATGATTATGAAATCAGTAGAGATGTAAAGGCCTTTAACCTTTACTAACACGTCTTCTACTATTCCATAAGCTTGTCTTAATGACTTGTCTGCCAATTGCAATGAGAACAAGGCAGGTTGTACCTCAATGATCCCCAGCTTCTCCATTACAGATAGTGGCATAAGATTTATCTCTGATCCCAGATCACACAGAGCTTTTGCAAAGGTCATGGTGCCTATGGTACAAGGTATTAAGAACTTGCCAGGATCTTGTTTCTTTTGAGGTAGAGTTTTCTGAATCCAAGAATCTAGTTCACTAATGAGCAAGGGAGGTTCACTTTCCCAAGTCTCATTACCAAACAACTTGGCATTCAGCTTCATGATAGCTCCTAAATATTGAGCAACTTGCTCTCCAGTCACATCTTCATCCTCTTCAGAGGAAGAATAGTCTTCAGAGCTCATGAATGACAGAAGGAGATTTAATGGAATCTCTATGGTCTCTATATGAGCCTCAGATTCCTCTGGATCCTTAATAGGAAACTCCTTCTTGCTTGAGGGACGTCCCAGGAGGTCTTCCTCACTAGGATTTTCGTCCTTCTCCTCCCTTATGCATTCGGCCACATTGATGATATCAATGGCCTTGCACTCTCCTTTTGGATTCTCTTCTGTATTACTTGGGAGAATACTGGGAGGAGTTTCAATGACTTTCTTGCTCAGCTGGCCCACTTGTGCCTCCAGATTTCTAATGGAGGATCTTGTTTCACTCATGAAACTGAAAGTGGCCTTTGACAGATCAGAGACTATATTGGCTAAATTAGAAGTGTTTTGTTCAGAATTCTCTAACTGTTGCTGAGAAGATGATGGATATGGCTTGTTATTACTCAGCCTATTGCGTCCACCATTGTTAAAGCCTTGTTGAGGCTTTTGTTGATCCTTCCATGAGAAATTTGGATGATTTTTCCATGATGAGTTATAGGTGTTTCCATAAGGTTCACCCATGTAATTAACCTCTGCCATGGCAGGGTTCTCAGGATCATAAGCTTCTTCAGAAGCTGCCTCTTTAGTACTGTTGGATGCATGTTGCCATCCATTCAGATTTTGAGAGATCATGTTGACCTGTTAAGTCAACACTTTGTTCTGAGCCAATATAGCATTCAGAGTATCAATTTCAAGAACTCCTTTCCTCTGAGGTGTCCCATTATTCACGGAATTCCTCTCAGAAGTGTACATGAACTGGTTATTTGCAACTATGTCAATGAGTTCTTGAGCCTCTTCAGGCGTTTTCTTCAGGTGAATAGATCCACCTGCAGAATGGTCCAATGACATTTTCGAAAATTCAGAGAGACCATAATAGAATATATCTAATATGGTCCATTCTGAAAACATGTCAGATGGACATCTTTTGGTCAGCTTCTCGTATCTTTCCCAAGCTTCATAGAGGGATTCACCATCTTTTTGTTTGAAGGTTTGAACATCCACTCTCAGCTTGCTTAGCTTTTGAGGAGGAAAGAATTTATCCAAGAAGGCTGTGACCAGCTTATCCCAAGAGTCCAGGCTATCCTTAGGTTGTGAATCCAACCATATTCTAGCTCTGTCTCTTACAGCAAAAGGGAAAAGCATGAGTTTGTAGACTTCAGGATCAACTCCATTCGTCTTTACAGTCTCACAGATTTGCAAGAACTCAGTTAAAAACTGATAAGGATCTTCAGATGGAAGTCCATAAAACTTGCAGTTTTGTTGCATTAAAGCAACTAGTTGAGGCTTAAGCTCAAAATTATTGGCTCCAATGGCAGGAATGGAGATGCTTCTTCCATCAAATTTGGATGTTGGCTTTGTGAAGTCACTAAGCATTCTCCTTGCATTATTATTATTTTCGGCTGCCATCTCCTTCTCTTGTTTGAAAATTTCTGAAAGGTTGTTTCTGGATTGTTGTAACTTAGCTTCTCTTAATTTTCTCTTCAGAGTCCTTTCAGGTTCTGGATCAATTTCAACAAGAGTGCCTTTATCCTTGTTCCTGCTCATATGAAAGAGAAGAAAACAAGAAAAGAAGAGGAATCCTCTATGTCACAGTATAGAGATTCCTTTATGTTAGTAGAAGAAGAAAGGGGAGAAGAATGTAGAAGAGGGGATTCGGATAATTAGATGGAGAGAGGTGAAGAGAAGTGTTAGTAATTAAATAATTAAATAGAAGAAGAAAAGAGAAGGGAAATTTTGAAAATAATTTTTGAAAAAGGGGTTAGTAATTTTCGAAAATTAAAGATAAAATATAATTGAAATTAAAATTTAAAACAATTAATTAATTAAAAATAATTTTTGAAAAAGAGAGAGGTATTTTCGAAAATTGAAGAGGGAAAAGTAGTTAGGTGGTTTTGAAAAAGATAAGAAATAAACAAAAAGTTAGTTAGTTGATTGAAAAAGAGTTGAAATCAAATTTGAAAAAGATAGGAAGATAAGAAGTTAGATAAGATATTTTGAAATCAAATTTTGAAAAAGATAAAATTTTTGAAAAGGATAAGATAAAAGATAAAAAGATCTAATTTTTAAAATGACTTGACTAACAAGAAACTATAAGATAAGATTCTAGAACTTAAAGATTGAACCTTTCTTAACAAGAAAGTAACAAATTTCAAATTTTTGAACCAATCACATTAATTGTTAGCTAATTTTCGAAAATTTGATATAAAGATAAGAAAAAGATTTTGAAAATAATTTGAGAAATAGTTTTGAAATTTTTGAAAATGATAAAAAAATGAAAAAGATATGTGTTCCGAGGGTTACCTGAAACGTGTAGCTCGGTCGTCTGGCAAGACCCGAGGTAGGGGCTCCGTGACCCGAGCTTGGTGTGCTGAGCGGCTGGGGGTTGTACCTGCAATGACACTCCGATGCTTAAGTTAGCATGGGTCCAAGCAGATATTGAGTAGAATTAGAGTATGAGTTATACCTGGGTGCTCCAGTGTATTTATAGTAGTTGGTCGTGATCTTCCCTGGATAAGATATTCTTATCTTATCTTATCTTCTGGGAGTTTTATCTTCTATCTTTGCGGAACCGCCTTTCCCAGGCCTTTTCGGCCTTTAGGTTTTGGGCTACGTTCCTTTTGATGGGCCTTCTTAGCATATTTGTCCGAGGTCCGACCTCAGGCGTGGGCCTTGGGACGAGGTCGGACCTTTTGGGAACTTGTCGAGTTTTGGGGAGCTCGGTCAGGGTATGAACAGTGCCCCTGCCCGAGTTCGTCTTTTTTGGTAGGGCGAGCTCGGGCATAGTTGTTTTTTCAAAATTTGAAAAACGGTCGTTTCAGCATTTATTGCTTTTTACCGTTTCTCCTCGATTTCTGTTTGGACTCTGTGAAGGCATTATATATTTGCCCTTTTTTCTCATTTTCTTCGTTTGTTCTGTTCCTTTTCCGCTTCCTGAGTTTTCGCCACCTTCGAGCGCCGCTGTTTTCGTTCTCCCCGCATCGGAGCTCGTCGTCTTCTTCCTCTCTTCCAGGTTTGCTCTTGTCTTCATTTTCTTTGTGCACATGTGCTTCTGCTTCTTTTTCTTCTGTTGCCTGGGTTGCCCCGAAAAGAGGCGCCGCCATTGCTTTGTTTGTATGTGTGTGGGGGGGCTCTTTTCTCCTGTTATTTTGTTTTTGGGTTGCCGCATTTTCTTTCTAAAAGAACTTTGCTTTCTTTTGCTTTTGCTGAATGGGTTTTTTCTGCCTTTGTGTGATTTTTGCCTTGCTGTTGTATTCTTTCTTTGTAGGCAAGATTTTTATGTCTCGAAAGGTGTTTCAAGCAATGTCGACCAAGATTCCGAGTGGTCTTGGTTGGGTAGATCCTGTTCCTCTAAGGGTCCCTTCTGTTGTAGATTCTGAGTATCTAGTTAGGTTCCGTAGGGAGTGTAGCATATGTGAGAACAGGGAGTCTGAGCGGGATTATGAGTTAGTAGCCCCGGAGTCCGAGGAGAGAGTGTGCTTCCCGCCTTTAGAAAGTTCTGAGAAGCTCTTCTTCTATGCTTACGATTGTTTTTTCTCTAAGCTGGGCGTACGACTTCCTTTTACCGACTTGGAGTCCGAGGTCCTTTGGTCTTGTAACCTTGCCCCTACGCAACTCCATCCGAATTCTTGGGCATTTTTAAAGCTGTTTCAACTTTTGTGTCAGTTTTTGGGCGTCTCCCCTTCTGTTTCCCTTTTTTCTTATCTGTTTGTGTTGACGAAGCCGGGGTCGGGTGCTGGGAAGGTGTCCTGGGTCTCTTTTAGGGCTAACCAGGGGAGGAAGTTTTGTACCTTGTATGATGAGTCGTTTCATGATTTCAAGAACTACTATTTCAAGGTCCGGGCTGCTGGAGATGTCCGACCTTTCTTTCTAGATGAGAGTGGGGAGCCTTCTTTTCCTCTTTGTTGGCAGGAGAACGTAGTGTCGGTTAAGTATACTTTTGAGAGTTTAGATGAGGTGGAGCAGGCTTTTGTGGGTGTGGTCAGCAGTTTATGGGGTCGGGCACCTCACTTGGATACGAAGAAAATGTTGGGAGATTCAAGCCTTCTCCGTTCCGAGTTAGGTAGTTCCCGACCTCTTTGAGATTTCATTTTAGTATTTTGACTTCATTTTGGTGATTTTTCTGTTACGATAATCCCTTTCTTTTGTTTCTGCAGAGATGTCTTCTCAGGCTGATTCCATGAAGTTCCTTCGTCGGTCGAAGAAGTCTGCAGCTGCTCGGAATATCGAGGCTGAGGCTTCTGCCCGATCTTCTCCGCAGAAGACTATCGTGGGTGTTCAGACTCGGTCGAAGACCATTCCGACTCCTCAGTTCCGAGCTATAACTCAAGATCCTCCGACCTCCGGACCCGGTCACCTTTCCCCGTCTTCGACCTCGGGTCCTCCCCCTAAGAAACAGAAGACCTCTCAAGAGCTTGCCGGCTTCAATGATAAGGACTTTGACGCTCTTGGTTGGATTGAGCAGCACATTCTCCCCCAGACCTTTATTTCTACTGATGATGCGTCTATGGAGCATCACTTTCAGTATATGGCACGGAGCTGTGTTCGGATGGCTAGTCTTCATGCCACCATTGCTCGGGAGTTCAAGAAAGCTCCCCTTGGGGCGACCAGCTCCCGACTTGAGAAGGCACGGTCCGAGCTTGACAAAGTTAGTCGACTGAAGGCTGCCAGGATTGCTGAGCTGGAGGCCTCTTTGGAGGAAGAGAAAACTAGGGCTACCGCGACTGTGGCGGCGGCGAAGACATCTGAGGAGATGACGAGGGTGGCGACGGAGAACTATACTAAGCTGTATGCCGAGCTTGTGGAGACGAAGGAGAAGTTGCAATCTGCTCGGGATGATTTTTACGAGCTGGAAGATAATGTGGCCAAGGGTATGGATGCTATGTTTGTGAATTTGAGGGATCAGGTCCGGGTTCTTGCTCCCGACCTGGATCTGAGCTTATTCAGTACGGATAACATGGTCGTGGAGGGAAAGATTGTTCCTGCTCCTGCCGAGGATGAGGCTCCGGTATCCGACCCCAAGGCTCCAGTGTCCGACCCCGAGGTACCGGTTGTGAACCCGACTTCACCTTTGGCTGAGGATAGATCTGGTGTGGAGGTTTCAAGCCGGGATGATGGTGCTGTCAATGCAGTCCCGATTTCGATGTTCCCTCCGCAGCCTCCTGTTGATGCGGAGACTGGGAAGGACCTTGATCCTCTGTGATCTTTTTAGTGGTTTGCCCGGCCTGTGGGCTTTTTGTTGGATGGCTTTTGTGAACACTTTTGGACACCTTTTTGCTATTTTAGCTACTCTGTAGTAACTTTTTTAGCTTATTGTGCCGTGTTTTGTGTTTTGACTTTCTTGTTCCGCTTTTTATGCTTTTTGGTTGTCTTTGGATAACAACTTTTTAGCTAGCGTTTTGACTTCTTGTTTTCGCTTTTGTGCTTTTTAGTTGTCTTCGGATAACAACTTTTTAGCTAGCGTTTTGACTTCTTGTTTTCGCTTTTGTGCTTTTTAGTTGTCTTTGGATAACAACTTTTTAGCTAGCGTTTTGACTTCTTGTTTTCGCTTTTGTGCTTTTTAGTTGTCTTTGGATAACAACTTTTTAGCTAGCGTTTTGACTTCTTGTTTTCGCTTTTGTGCTTTTTAGTTGTCTTTGGATAACAACTTTTTAGCTAGCGTTTTGACTTCTTTCTTGGGTCCGAGCTTTTTTCTCGGACATCGGATGCTCGAGTACCTCCTTTTTTGGTTAGGTCCGACTTTGTCGCTTGGTCGGTTCTTTTGAGTTATTTCTGTAATCTCTTTTTGTTTTGGCTTTTCGAGCCAAACAAGAGTTACTTTATAACTTTCCCGACTTCGTCGTTTGGTCGGCCTTTTTAAGTTATTTTTGTAACCTCTTTTTTATTTGGCTTTTCGAGCCATTTCAGAGTTACTTTATAACTTCTCACATTAATTTGAACCTCGTCGCTTTATCTTTGCCGACCTTGTATGGTCTCTTGGCAAATGATTTTTTGCGTTTTGCCGAGCATAAATTAATGCGCCTTGGTGGGGTACTTTCTAGGATTTGCTTCATCACGAGGAAGAAAAAATAGAGAAATTTGATTAGTATTAAAAAAGAAGAATATTTACAAAGTGTTTACCCTTTGACTAGGTCGGGTATCCTACTTAACCGGGTGTCTCATTAAAAAAACCCCTGTAGGGAAAAAGAGTACACCTTGGGTTAAGTTTTTCTAGCTGTAGTACCGTCTTAGGTTACAGGCGTGCCAGGCCCTGGGCAGCTCATTGCCTTCTAGGTCGGATATTTTGTAGTAGCCTGTCCCTGAGACTTCTGTTACCTTGTAGGGCCCTTTCCAATTTGCGGCTAGCTTTCCTTCTCCCGACTTTTGTGTTCCGATGTCATTTCGGATTAGAATCAGGTCGTGAATGGAGAAGCTTCGCTTTATTACCTTTTGATTGTATCTGAGGGCCGTTCGCCGTTTTAAGGCTTCTTCTCGGATTCGGGCTCTTTCTCGGACCTCGGGGAGGAGGTCGAGTTCTTCCCTTTGTGCCTGTGGGTTGCCTCCTTCGTTGTAGAAGATGACTCTGGGCGACCCTTCATCTATTTCGACAGGAATCATTGCCTCCATCCCGTAAGCTAGCCGGAATGGGGATTCTCCCGTTGTAGAGTGCGGGGTTGTCCGATATGCCCATAGTACCTGGGGGAGTTCGTCG
The DNA here is from genome assembly GCF_014773155.1 of Arachis stenosperma. Taxonomy (NCBI): domain Eukaryota; kingdom Viridiplantae; phylum Streptophyta; class Magnoliopsida; order Fabales; family Fabaceae; genus Arachis; species Arachis stenosperma. The sequence continues at coordinate 159,806,874 of NC_080385.1, forward strand.
GCCCACGCCCCTTTGGCCTCTTGGAGTCTTCGCTTTAACCCGGCCAAGATGACTTTATTTGCAGCCTCTGCTTGTCCATTGGCTTGTGGGTGCTCGACTGATGTGAATTGCTGTTTGATCTTTAGTTCGGCCACCAAGTTCTGAAAACTCGAGTCCGTGAACTGTGTTCCATTGTCCGTTGTGATGGAGTAGGGGACTCCGAACCTCGTGACAATGTTTTTGTATAGGAATTTACGGCTTTTCTGAGCCGTAATAGTGGCTAAGGGTTCGGCTTCGATCCACTTTGTGAAGTAGTCGACCCCTACTATGAGGTATTTGACTTGCCCCGGTCCTTGTGGAAACGGGCCGAGTAGGTCGAGTCCCCATTTTGCGAAGGGCCATGGCGCAGTGATGCTGATAAGGTCTTCGGGCGGTGCCTTGTGAAAATTGGCGTGTTTCTGGCAGGGGGGCATATTTTCACAAACTCTGTTGCGTCTCTTTGCAAGGTCGGCCAGTAGAACCCGGCCCTAACTACTTTTTTGGATAGTGCCCGAGCTCCGAGATGATTCCCACACATGCCTTCGTGGACTTCTTCGAGGACGCTCTTTGTTTCTGAGGTCGGAACGCACCTAAGGAGGGGGTTTGAGAATCCTCTTCTGTATAATACGTCGTGAATTAGCGTATAATTCTGGGCGTCCTTTGTAAGCCTTTTAGCTTCTTTTCTTTCGATGGGGAGAGTTCCTGACTTCAGGTAGTTGAGTATGGGGGTCATCCATCCTTGCTGATGGTTGGATATATTTAACGTTTCTTCCTCTCTTAGCACGGAGGGAGATTGTAGGGTTTCTTGGAGAAGACTTCTGTTGTTGCCTCCGGGTTTGGTGCTAGCAAGCTTTGAGAGGGCGTCTGCCCGGGCATTTTGTTCCCGAGGTATGTGTTGGATTTGTATTTCCGGGAAGTGTCGTAATTGTGCCTGTGTTTGGTCCAGGTATTTTTTCATAGTAGGGTCTTTGGCCTGGTAACTTCCATTTACTTGTGATGTGACGACCTGGGAGTCGCTGAAGATCGTGATTTTCTGGGCTCCGACCTCTTCGGCTAGCTTTAGTCCTGCTAGTAGGGCCTCGTATTCGGCTTGGTTGTTCGAAGCCTGGAACTCGAATTTTAGGGATAGCTCTATCCGTGTTCCTTGGTCGCTTTCGAGTATAACACCGGCTCCGCTTCCTGTTTTGTTTGAGGACCCGTCGACATACTGATTCCACGAGAGTGGGGTTCCCGGGGTCTCAGTATATTCTGCGATGAAGTCGGCTAGATATTGAGATTTTATGGCAGTCCGGGCTTCATAGTGGAGGTCGAACTCGGACAGTTCCACCGCCCATTGTAGGATTCGTCCTGCCATGTCTGTCTTTTGTAGGATGTGTCTCATGGGTTGGTTTGTCCGAACTTTGATGGTGTGGGCTTGAAAGTAGGGACGGAGCCTCCGAGCTGTGAATACTAGGGCGTAGGCGAATTTCTCTATTTTCTGATAGTTTAATTCGGCCCCTTGTAGTGCCTTGCTTACGAAGTATATGGGGTGTTGTCCTTGGTCATTTTCCCGTATTAATGCTGAAGCAACTGCCCGATGTCCGACCGAGAGGTATAGTACGAGCTCTTCCCCTTTTAGAGGTCGGGTTAGGATTGGTGGCTGCCCGAGGAATTCCTTGAATTCTTGGAAGGCCTTTTCACACTCCGGGGTCCACGAGAAGGGTTTCCCTTTCTTTAGGAGTGAGTAGAGAGGTAGTGACTTTATCGCTGATCCTGCCAAGAATCTTGATAGGGCGGCTAGCCTCCCATTCAGTTGTTGTACTTCTTTGACACACGTCGGGCTTTTCATATTGAGTATTGCTTGGCATTTGTCCGGATTTGCTTCGATGCCTCTTTGAGTCAGCATGAAGCCTAAGAACTTTCCGGCTTCTGCGGCGAAGGTGCACTTTGTCGGGTTAAGTCTCATGTTGTGTTTCCTGAGGGTGTCGAAGACACTGGTGAGGTCGGCCACCAAGTTTCTGTCTTCTTGTGTCTTTACCAGCATGTCGTCGACGTACACCTCTAGCTGTAGTCCGATGTGTTCTGAGAACACTTTGTTCATTAGCCTCTGGTAGGTTGCCCCTGCGTTCTTTAGCCCGAAGGGCATTACTACGTAGCAGTAGTTTGCCTTTGGGGTTATGAACGAGGTCTTTTCTTGGTCGGGTCCGTACATCGGGATTTGATTGTATCCCGAGTATGCATCCATGAAGGAGAGGTATCTGTAGCCCGAGGCTGCATCGACTAAGGCGTCGATGTTTGGTAGTGGATATGGGTCTTTGGGGCAGGCTTTGTTGAGATCCGTGTAGTCGACACACATCCTCCATTTTCCATTGGGCTTTTTTACCAGGACCACGTTTGCGAGCCATAGGGGGTATTTTACTTCCCTAATGAACCCTGCATCTAGTAGTGCTTGTACTTGTTCTTCTATCACTTGCATGCGTTCGGGCCCGAGCTTCCTGCGTCTTTGTTGGACAGGTCGGGATCCCGGGTACACTGATAGCTTATGGCACATTAGGTCGGGGCTTATGCCTGGCATGTCGGAGGCTTTCCAGGCGAAGAGGTCGGAATTCTCCCTTAAGAGGGTTGTGAGTGCCTCCTTCAGGCCTGCTTCGAGGTTTGCCCCTATGTTTGTTGTTTTTTCGGGTGTGTCCCCGATTTGGATCTTTTCGGTTTCTCCTTCTGGTTGTGGCCGAAGATCTTCTCGGGTTTGAACTCGCCCGAGTTCTATTGTGTTGACCTCTTTCCCTTTTAGGCTCAGACTTTCGTTGTAGCATCGCCGTGCTAGTTTTTGGTCGCCTTTTAGGGTAGCGATTCCCTTTGCGGTAGGGAATTTCATACAGAGGTGTGGGGTCGAGACTATAGCTGCTAGTCTGTTTAGGGTTGGTCGTCCGATGAGGGCATTGTATGCTGAAGTGACGTCGACTACAATGTAGTCGATGTTTAATGTTTTGGTTTACTCGCCTTTTCCGAAGGTAGTGTGTAACGAGATGTATCCTAAGGGACGGATCGGGGTATCTCCTAGTCCAAATAGGTCGGTGGGATAGGCCTTTAGCTCCTTTTCTTCAAGTCCGAGCTTGTCGAAGGCCGTTTTGAACAGGATATCTGCTGAGCTTCCTTGGTCGATCAGAGTTCGATGTAAGTTGGCGTTTGCTAGGATGATGGTGATCACCATAGGATCGTCGTGCCCGGGTATTATCCCCTGAGCATCTTCTCGGGTAAATGAGATGGTTGGCAGCTCGGACAGGGGACTGTCTTCTCGGACATGATAGATTTCTTTGAGGTGTCTTTTTCGCGAGGATCTGGATGTTCCTCCGCCTGCAAAACCTCCGTTTATCATGTGTACGTGCCTTTCAGGGGTTCGTGGGGTTTGTTCTGCCCGATCTTCGTTATCTCCCCGCCTTCTCTTCCTAGTCTCTTCTCCTTTCTCTGCTATGTATCTGTCGAGTTTTCCTTCTCTGGCGAGCTTTTCTATAACATTCTTTAGGTCGTGGCAGTCGTTAGTAGAATGACCGTAGAGTCTGTGATATTCACAGTATTCGGACCGATCTCTTCCTGCTCTTTTGTGCTTCAGAGGTCTGGGTGGTGGGATCTTTTCGGTGTGGCATACTTCTCTGTAGACGTCTACCAGGGAAACTCGGAGGGGAGTGTAGCTATGGTACTTCCGTGGTTTGTCCGAGTTGGACTCTTCTTTCTTTTTCTGTTCCCGATCTCGGTCTCGGAGTGGGTAGGTTGATTCTTTCCTAGAAGAGTCTCTTAGCTGGGAGGTTTTCTCCATGTTGATATATTTTTCTGCCCGCTCTTGCACCTCGTATAAGGAGGTCGGATATCGTTTGGATAGGGATTGGCTAAATGGTCCTTCTTTTAGGCCGTTTGCTAGTCCCATGATGGCTGCTTCAGTGGGCAAGTGTTGTATGTCCAGGCAGGCTTTGTTGAATCGCTCCATGTATTCTCGGAGAGTTTCTTGGTTACCCTGTTTGATCCCGAGTAGACTGGGGGCATGTTTTGCCTTGTCCTTTTGAATAGAGAACCTTGTTAGGAATTTTTTCGTTAGGTCCTCGAAGCTGGAGATTGATCCCGGTGGCAGGTTGTCGAACCACTTCATGGCCGACTTGGTGAGAGTGGTGGGGAAGGCTTTGCACCGAATCGCGTCGGAGGCGTCGACCAGGTACATTCTGCTTCGGAAGTTGCTGAGGTGGTGACTTGGGTCGGTGGTGCCGTCGTAGAGATCCATATCAGGTGGTTTGAAGTTTCGCGGTACCTTCTCCTTCATGATCTCTTGCGTGAAGGGATCATGGTTGTTTTCGGGGGTGGTGCCGCGTTCCGTCCGGTCTTTCAACTCGGCCTCTATCTTCCGCAGCTTTTCTTCTAACTCTCTGCGCTTGCGAGCTTCCCTTCTCAAATCTTGTTCAGTTTCTTTCTGCTTTTTTATGTCCTCTTCGAGTTGTTTCAGTCGGTTTTGCTGCGCCCGCACTGCTTCTAGAATTTCTGAGCTCTCTTCTTTTTCGGGATTTTGTGGATTTTTGTTTGGAAGTGATGTCTTTGGGCGATTCTGTTTGTTTCCTCCTGGAGTGCGTGGTGATAGAGGGCTGTCCGGTCGTTCTCCGGTGTCAATTTCCTCTTCTTGTTCTGATGTAGCGTGGTTATTGTTGGGAGGGTCGTCCGCCATGGTAAAGGGATGACTTCCAGGGTCCCCGGCAACGGCGCCAATGTTCCGAGGGTTACCTGAAACGTGTAGCTCGGTCGTCTGGCAAGACCCGAGGTAGGGGCTCCGTGACCCGAGCTTGGTGTGCTGAGCGGCTGGGGGTTGTACCTGCAATGACACTCCGATGCTTAAGTTAGCATGGGTCCAAGCAGATATTGAGTAGAATTAGAGTATGAGTTATACCTGGGTGCTCCAGTGTATTTATAGTAGTTGGTCGTGATCTTCCCTGGATAAGATATTCTTATCTTATCTTATCTTCTGGGAGTTTTATCTTCTATCTTTGCGGAACCGCCTTTCCCAGGCCATTTCGGCCTTTAGGTTTTGGGCTACGTTCCTTTTGATGGGCCTTCTTAGCATATTTGTCCGAGGTCCGACCTCAGGCGTGGGCCTTGGGACGAGGTCGGACCTTTTGGGAACCTGCCGAGTTTTGGGGAGCTCGGTCAGGGTATGAACAATATGATTTTTGAAAAAGATTTTAAAAAGATAAGATTTTTAAAATTGAAATTTTGACTTGACTTGTAAGAAACAACTAAATTTTTTTTTTTTAATTTTTGGCCAAGTCAACCCAAAATTTTGAAAATTTGGAGGGAAATAAGGAAAAGATATTTTTTTTTATTTTTGAATTTTTAAAGATGAGAGAGAAAAACAACAAAAATACTCAGTGCATGAAATTTTTAGATCAAAACAATGAATGCATGCAAGAATGCTATGAATGTCAAGATGAACACCAAGAACACTTTGAAGATCATGATGAACATCAAGAACATAATTTTGAAAAATTTTTGATGCAAAGAAAACATGCAAGACACCAAACTTAGAAATCTTTAATGCATGCACTCTAACAAATGAAAAATGCATATGAAAAACAACAAACAACACAAAACAAGAAAACATCAAGATCAAACAAGAGGACTTATCAAGAACAACTTGAAGATCATGAAGAACACTATAAATGCATGGAATTTTCAAAAAATGCAAAAAAAAATTTTAAAGCATGCAATTGACACCAAACTTAAAAATTGACTCAAGACTCAAACAAGAAACACAAAATATTTTTGATTTTTATGATTTTCTTAATTTTTTTGGATTTTTATTAATTTTTTCGAAAATAAAGTTTAGAAAAACGAAAAATAAAAGAAAAATTTTGAAAAAGATTTTTGAAAAGAAAATTACCTAAAGCAACAAGATGAACCGTCAGTTGTCCATACTCGAACAATCCCCGGCAACGGCGCCAAAAACTTGGTGGACGAAATTGTGATCCTTAAAGTTGTACTCCTTGTACTTGTATGGAATTTGAAATTCGCACGTGTGATCACAACTCCGTTCAACTTAACCAGCAAGTGTACTGGGTCATCCAAGTAATACCTTACGTGAGTAAGGGTCGATCCCACAGAGATTGTTGGTATGAAGCAAGCTATGGTTACCTTGTAAATCTCAGTTAGGCAGATTAAATGGTTTTGGGTTTCGAAAATTAATAATAAAAAGAAAATAGAAGGGATAGAAATACTTATGTAAATTAATAGCGGGAATTTCAGATAAGTGTATAGAGATGCTGTGCTCCTCTTGAATCTCTACTTTCCTATTACATTCATCCAATCCTTCTTACTCCTTTCCATGGCAAGCTGTATGTAGGACATCACCGTTGTCAGTGGCTACATCCCATCCTCTCAGTGAAAACGTTCCTATGCTCTGTCACAGCACGGCTAATCATCTGTCGGTTCTCAATCAGGTTGGAATAGAATCCATTGATTCTTTTGCGCTTGTCATCACGCCCAGCCTTCAGGAGTTTGAAGCTCATCACAGTCATTCAATCCCAGAATCCTACTCGGAATACCACAGACAAGGTTTAGACTTTCCGGATCCTCATGAATGCCGTCATCTATCTAACTTATACCACAAAGATTCTGTTGGGGAATCTAAGAGATATGCGCCCGGCCTAGAGTAGAACGGAAGTGGTTGTCAGTCACGTGCATTCATAGGTGAGAATGATGATGAGTGTCACGGATCATCACATTCATCAAAGTGTTGTGCAACGTATATCTTGGAATAAGAATAAAAGAGAATTGAATAGAAAGTAATAGTAATTGTATTGAAACTTGAGGTACAGAAGAGCTCCACACCCTTAATCTATGGTGTGCAGAAACTCCACTGTTAAAAATACATAAGTGAAAGGTTCAGGCATGGCCGAATGGCCAGCCCCCTTGAATGTGATCAATAGCCTCCTAAGATGAAGAATAAAACAAAACTGAGACCAAAGATGTCTATTACAATAGTAACTTATCCTATTTATACTTAGACTAGCTTCTCTTGGAGTTGAACTCCAAGTTATAACGTGTTTTGGGCGTTCAACTCCGGATCATGACGTTTTTCTGGCGTTTAACTCTAGACAGCAGCATGTACTTGGCGTTCAACGCCAAGTTACGTCGTCAATTCCCGAATAAATTATGGACTATTAAATATTGCTGGAAAGCTCTGGATGTCTACTTTCCAACGCCGTTGAGAAAGCGTCATTTGGAGTTCTGTAGCTCCAGAAAATCCATTTCGAGTGCAGGGAGGTGAGATTCCAACAGCATCAGCAGTCCTTTTGTCAGCCTTTTTTAGAGTTTTGCTCAAGTCCCTCAATTTCAGCCAGAAATTACCTGAAATCACAGAAAAACACACAAACTCATAGTAAAGTCCAGAAATGTGAATTTAACATAAAAACTAATGAAAACATCCCTAAAAGTAGCTTGAACTTACTAAAAACTACCTAAAAACAATGCCAAAAAGCGTATAAATTATCCGCTCATCAGGGGGACTCTGTCCGACTTGTGTGCGTGAAAGAATGGGGGGTGGTACCTGCAAAGACACTCCAATGCCTAAGTCAGCAAGAGTGTGAGCAGGTCTAGAGAGTATTGGGACTTAGTAATACCTGAGGGGTGTCAGCGTATTTATAGTGGTGAACCAATAACCACCGTTGGAGTAGTGCCACCTTTTCAGGTGAATAACCGTCCCTTTATCTTAGGGAGGTTGAGATATGGCTCCTGGAAGTGGGTAGAGAGATTTTAGGGGCAGTTACTCATTTGAATGAGTGCTTATCTGCCAACTAACCTTCGTCCCGACTTCTTTGGAGCAAGTCGTGGTGATGACCGACTTCGTAAGACGAAGATCGGTGCTGGGTGAGGCTCAATCCTTTGGATTAGGCCTTTCGTTTGGACCTGGGCCTTTACTATTGAGCCAGGGTATGAACAGTGCCCCTACTCGAGCCCAATTTCCTTTAAGATTTGGGTTTGAGTATTCTACTCGGGGTCGTAACCGACTTGTGAGGGAACCGACGTGATTCGTTTGCAACCGACGTGAATTTCCGTGACTTTTGATTTTTACAGTTACATCTACTCAAACGTCGCGTCCGTAGGGGTGTGTGTAGGTATTAATTACCTTGGTAACGGTGCATTCATTAATGACCGCTTCCATTTTTATCATTATGCCCCTAACGTGCTTATAAATGCTTCCCTCTTCCTTCGTTGTTTCGTTTCTTCGATTTTTCAAAAAAAATTTCCCTTTCTTCTGTTCGTGGAATACTTTCGTATCTGTTCGTGGGGTACTCTTCGTTGAAGGCTTTCATCTTCCTCTACTTATTTTCAGGCAAAGGTTGGTTCTTTCTTCCCTTTTATCAAGTGCTTCTGCATGCCTTTTATTTTCTTTGGCGAGGGAGAGGGTGACGTCGTAGGTTGTTTAGATTTCATGCCCCTTAGGGACTCTCGTTTTTTATTCTTTTTTCCTTTTCCCTTTGTAGGTTTACATCGTACCCTAGGGAAAAAATGTATTCTGTAGAAGTTCTTGCTCAGTGGGTTGATGTTACGATCTTGGAGGAGGAACCCTTGGTCGATGCCGAGTTCATCACCAACCTTCGCACTCATCACCATATTTGTACTTCTGAGTAGGATGAGCCGAAGTATGAATTGGTGGTCCCGGGTCTGGAAGACCGGGTTTGTTTTGGGAGGGATACTGAGGAGGCTCTTCATTTTTTCTATATGTATGAAAGCATGATTACCCGTTTGGGTGTTTTTCTTCCATTTTCTGATTTTGAAATAGCTGTTTTGCGTCACTGCCGAGTTGCTCCTACCCAACTTCACCCCAATTCTTGGGGTTTTCTGAAAATTTACCAGTTTATCAGCCATGCCTTAGATTTTTCGACCTCTTTGAGGATTTTCTTCTATCTTTTCCATATGACCAAGCCCTTCAGTGGGTTAAATAACAAGCAACAATGGGTGTCTTTCCGAGCCATACAAGGTCGGAGAGTTTTCACCCTTTTTGATGAATCCTTCCATGACTTTAAAAATTATTTTTTCAAAGTTCAAGCTGTAGAGGGTCACCACCCCTTTTTCTTGGACGAGAGTTCTTCTCCTCGCTTTCCCCTGTATTGGTTGGAGGCCTCCCCATGTGAGAAATATGGTCTGGATGACCTAGACGAAGTGGAGGCGGCCGTTGTGGGGTTCCTCCGAGAAGTGTGGGGGAGGGCCCCATATCTGGATACCAAAAAATTTCTCCAGGGGTCGCCGGCCTTTGTCCAGGCACAATTAGGTAGCCTTTATCTTTTATACTTTGTTTCCCACTTGTATCTTGTTTTTTCGACTTGTCTGAATTTTTTGGCTTTTACAGAGATGGCGAAGAAGAATTCCAGTGAATCTTACCAGAGAGTCTAGGAGGCCAGGGCAAGATCTCGCGCCAGGGCCGGCGGTGCCAGGGTAACTAGCTCCTCTCTTCCTCCTCCTCCTCCTCAAACTTTGGGGACCCCTTCTCGACCTATTGTTATTTCCTCTTCGGCTTCTTCTTAGCCACCCCCTCCCCCCCGACCTTCTCCTGAGCCGGAGAAGAAGAAGCGTAAGACTTTAGAGTCTTCCTCTTCTTTTGAAGGTGAGGCTAAGGTGGATGCACATGCATTTGTCTGGTAACACATCTATCCCCATACCCGTATAGGTATGGATGATGTTTCTGTCCGGAACCACTTCACTATTCTGGCTCAGGAGAGTGTCAGGGCGGCGGCGGTATGTTCCAAGTTTCTTGATATTTTTGAGAAGACTCCTCTTAGCTCTCTGGGTTCAACTTCGAGGGTTGAAGAGTTGGAGGAAAGGCTTCTCATATATCGGAAACATGAGAAGGAGTTGAAGGAGGAGGTCGCTAAATTGAGGAAGGAGAGGGATGACCTTCGGGAGGAGGGAAGCAAGTTACAAGCCCAATGTAATATGGAGGAGGGCTTGAGGAAGAAGGCGCAGGAGAGTTATTCAAGCTTGTTCAAGGATCTCGTGGAGGTGAGGAAGGACTTGTTGAATTCTCGGACTGCTTATGCCGAGTTGGAGGACTCTATTGCTGAGGGAGCCGAGGAGGCTTGGAGGATTTTCAAGGAGCAAGTCGGCGTCTTTGCTCCCGATTTGGATCTCTCTCCTTTGGACCCTGACAAAATTGTTATTAATGGGGCCATTGTGTCTCCTCCCCGACCTGTATCTGAGTCCGAGTTGAAGACTCGGGTTCAGAGAATCATAGAGTCTCCTCCCCATCCAGATAATGCTCCGAGTTCTTCCGAGACTCCTGAGACTTCTCTTCCAACTCCTGTAGGTGCCTCTCTCCCTGGTCCTGATGGCGCTCCGACTCCTCTTCCTGGTTCTGGTGGTGATCCGTCTACTCCTCTGAAAAAATAACTTTATTGGCTATATGGGGGCCCGGCCTGTGGGTCCCCCCTTTTTTAAACTCTTTATATTTGTTGTTGGTGGTAGTGGTAACTGAACAATTTCTTCTGGCCTTTTAAGGCCATAAACAAAATATTTATTATTGCCCTTTTTTGGATAAGGGTTTTGTTTAACAAAAAATACCCTTTTTGATATAAGGGTTTTCAGCTACCTTTTTGCGTGCATGCTTTTCTGGTTTTGACTTTTCGAAGTCCCCTTGATCTTTTCTGAAGACCTTTTCTTTGGCTTGTCTGTCTTTCTAAACCTTTTCGCTTTAAGGATTTTAGGACAGCTTTTAAGCTTTTTCCTAGGTTTTTTAATCTCTTTTTTGTTATTCCTTATACTCAATTTTGTTTTATTGAGTTCTTATGATTTAGGTTATTTTTGCGATTCGTTTTCATTTCTACTTGATTTTTCATTTCGACTTATAAGTCGGAACGTCTCCGAGTTTTCCACGATCAACTTTTATAACCTCTTTACACCGACTTGTACCTCGTCGTTTTATCCTGACGACCATCTAGGTCGGTTCATGGGACTTTCACGTTTTGTCGAGCTTAAGTCGGCGCGTTTCGTAGAAAGACTTAGAAAACAAAAAGGAATTTATAAGAGATATTATAAATGAAAAAGATCTTTATTTATTGGGGAGGTACTTTTATTGCTACTAAGTGTTTTTGCCAATCTATTTCCCTTAGTCCCTACTATGATGCCTCGTTAAAAACCTTTCTCCAGAAAAAACCCTTTGATTTTGGGAAAAAATCATGAAGTTGGGAAAAGAGTACATCAGGGAGTAGAGTTCGCTTTTAACTGTAGTACCTTTTCATATTACAAGCATGCCACGACCTCGGTAACTCGGTGCCGTTCAGGTCGGTCACTTTATAATAACCTTTTCCTAAGACCTCATTGACTTTGTATGGTCCCTTCCAATTAGCAGCGAGTTTTCCTTCCCCTGATTTGTTGACTCCAATGTCGTTTCTGATCAAGACTAAGTCATTTGGGGTGAATGTTCTTCGAATGACTTTTTTGTTGTATCTTCTAGTCATCTTTTGCTTCAACGCTGCTTCTCTTATCTGGGCTTGCTCTCGAACTTCGGGGAGCAGGTCGAGCTCCTCTTTGTGCCCCCTGTATGTTCCCGATCTCGTCATGGAGAGTCACCCTTGGGCTTTGTTCATTGATTTCTATTGGTATCATGGCTTCTACGCCATAGACTAGTCGAAAGGGCGTTTCTCCAGTGGCGGATTGGGGGGTTGTCCTATAAGCCCATAGCACTTGTGGGAGCTCCTCAGCCCAGACTCCTTTTGCATCTTGTAATCTTTTCTTCAGTCCTGCCAGTATGACTTTGTTGGCTGCCTCGGCTTGTCCATTGGCTTGCGGATGTTCTACCGAGGTGAACTGGTGTTTGATTTTCATACTGGCTACTAGGCTTCTAAAGGTAGAGTCGGTCAACTGGGTTCCATTATCTGTAGTAATGGAATAAGGTATCCCATATCTTGTGATGATATTTTTGTAGAGGAATCTCCGACTTCTTTGAGCGGTGATGTTGGCCAATAGTTCTGCTTCTATCCACTTTGTGAAGTAATCTATTCCCACGATCAAGTATTTGACTTGTCCTGGCGCTTGGGGAAAAGGACTTAACAAATCCATTCAACATTTTGCAAAGGGCCATGGAGAAGTGATACTGATGAGCTCTTCCGGGGGAGCCACATGGAAATTTGCATGCATCTGACATGGTCGACACTTTTTCACAAATTTTGTGGCATCTTTCTGCAAGGTCGGCCAATAGAATCCAGCTCGGATCACTTTCCTGGCTAGTGACCTTGCTCCGAGATGATTTCCGCAGATCCCACTGTGAACTTCCTCTAATACCTCGGTGGTTCTTGAGGTCGGTACGCACTTTAACAATGGCGTTGATATCCCCCTTCTGTAGAGAATATTCCTCACCAGAGTGTAATGTTGTGCTTCCCTCCGAATTTTCTTGGCCTCTTTTTCCTCTTTGGGAAGGATGTCGAATTTCATGTATTCGACCAAGGGGTTCATCCATCCGAGGTTTAAACCGGCTACCTCAAGGACCTCTTGTTTGTCTTCTATTTTTACCACAAAGGGTTCCTGGAGAGTTTCCTGGATCAGGCTTCTGTTATTTCCTCCTGGCTTGGTACTTGCTAACTTGGATAGGGCGTCTGCTCTGCTATTCAGATCCCGAGTTATGTGTTTGACATCAGTTTCTGCAAAGCGCCCAAGATGTTCCAGAGTTTTTTCCAAGTACCTCTTCATATTTGGGTCCTTCTTTCATCCACCAATATTATGCCTGCACCGCTTCCTGTTTTATTTGAGGATCCATCTACATAGAGTTCCCATGTAGTTGGCTTTTCCTCTTGATCTCCTGCGTATTCTGTGTAACACCCTACCATACAGAGCCTTATGCTTAAGTCATAATTCAGAGATGGCAAGGTATTACGACCTCTAAAATAAAAATTTAGTACGTATAGTAGTATGAATGATTAATTATAACTAGGAGCCTTTGTAGAAAAAGGGGTAAACAAAAACCGCAACTCAAAAGCGCAACACTCCGATCGATAACGTAACGAATAAGGATAAACCAACGCGAGATTATATATATACAAAAAAGTGTCAAAAACAGGAATATCAAGACTCAAGATCCGGCTGCGAAGATAACCGGTCCGAGCATAACAATATATACATATGATAAAAATAAGGAAACCCCAAGGAAACCCAAAGGGACACCAAAACATAAAACCTATTCTCCAAAATCCCCCATAAGAGGAGTCATCACAGTTTGTATTATTTAATGGAGATAAAAGTATCTAAGCACAACATATAAACCAAAAACGTAGTCCCCAAGAACAAGGAATCTTCGCAATATAGAAGTCTCCAGCATGCATCAGCGGGACACCTCACGTCCTGCATCTGAAAACCACAAAATCCGCATGGGTGAGAACCAAAGGTCCCCAGCATGGTAACAGCTTCCACATATATAATACATAATAATGGAGGAAAGCCGAAGGCAATCCTAGAACTTCCTCCAAATAATATCAAAGCTTATAAACAGGCTAAACCATAAAGGGCATCTGACTAAAGATACTTCAGTCTAACTAATACTTCCCTTTCCAATTCCTTCAAACCTCCCAACCACCAGCAGGAGTATATTATAGCAACCACAATTATTTCAGACAAAGAATATCAAATAGGAGCAAGTAAGACAGTTAGACAATTAGCAAGTTATATGCAGTCAAATAGGCAATCTCAAACAATTCACATAGTATGCATATGATGAATGCCTGTTCCTAGTGGCCGATGATATCATCTTGTCGGTTATAGAGCCAACCCGACAAGTCCTGGTCGCTAACCATTGGACTGTCCCTCTGTCGTGTCTCCCCAACTCGAGTATGCTCAATATGAGCTTGATCATAAACATGATCCATATCCATCACCATCACTGGTGAATATTTATCCATCACCATCACAGGTGAATATTTATCCATCACCATCACAGGTGAATATTTGGGAGTGAGCTCGTCCGGGAATTTCACAGTGCCCGGCCACCCTGACGACATAGGGTAAACAGAGTATCAAGTCTCAACCTGGAGCACGCGGTGACTAGCCACTGCTACTACCCAGGGAAACTTGTATCTCAGATAGTGGAAGTACAAATCACAATTATCAACAATTCAGCATAAACATGCATGAATTCTCATCCATGGATCAACATCCATATCCGCCATTCGGCTCACGGTTAAATCCATAACCAGCCAATATTCATAGCATACACAGCTATTCCGCTCACGGTTAAATCCATAACCAGCCATTTCACAAATAATCACGGCCCTTCGGCCAATGGCATACCAAGCACCTCCACCACCATCCTCCGCATCTCACATAATCATCTTGATCCTCATTGATCATTCATATTTCCCTTGCTTCACTCGTAAGTTACCTCATTCACTAGCCCCTTTCTAATAGCTAGGCATGTCATAATGATTTAAGACATAAATGGTGAGATCGGAGGCTTAGAAGTATGAGATTTGGCTTTTAAAACTCAAAAATCAACTTTGGGATGAAAACAGGGCCGCGCGTACGCGCACTCCACGCTCACGCGTGGATGGCCTCAAAAACTCATCGACGCGTAAGCGTCATGCACACTAACGCGTGGATTCCAAACTTGCCCATCGACGCGCACGCGTCAACCACGCGTACGCGCGGGTGTTCTCGTGCCCCAGGCACAACACCGGCACAGTTCTGGCATAACTCTCGGGAAAATGGCTGGACATTGGGTGCAGCACAATCGGCGCGCCCGCGCACATCACGCGTACGCGTGGATTGCACTTCACGGAAGATCGGCACGTACGCGCCAGGTGCGCCCACGCGCAAGGGGTCATTCTGCTAAAAATTTTCTAAGTTAAAAGCTGCAGAATTTCACAGATTTAAACCCCAATCTTCCGACGGACATAACTTCCTCATTTTAAATCGTTTTTCACCCGTTCTTCGAACGGCATGGACATCCCGGATCCAATTTCATTTCTAAATAGATTTGGTACAAAACGGAGATCCGTAGTCCAAGTTATGTCCCGTCAAAGTATGCCCAAAAACCATATTTTCATACAAAACCACAATATGCCATTTTCAAAACAAACCATTTTCAACTCCTTTCAAAGTCAATCAAAACATGCCAATTTCATCCCTTTTCTTTGGAAACAATCAAAATGTATCAAACTCAACATCAAGCCTCCTCAACTCACACATTGACACATTACCACAATATACAAAATCACTATCTCATCATTTTAGCCTACTTCACCCAAGTGGCTCAAACTCAAACATATTGACATATCATATACTATTCCTCATGCCAATTTTCAACAACACCAATTCCAACAAATCATTATTGTACACAATCAACATCACACTCACCATCAACATGGTTCAACCCACAATTCAACCATAACCAATCATCAAGCATATATCACAACATGCATATTTCTCATACATCATACCACTAAGGCATCAATAATCATCATCACATATATGACTACATCATATATCTCAATCATTTAACAACATCAACCATTCAATGCCTATCTTAGGGCCTCTAGCCTAAGTATTTCCTACCACATTACATATTAGATACGGGAAACCGAAACCATACCTTAGCCGAATTTCCCAAGCTCCACCGGAGCCCTTCCAAACCACTTATCCACAAGCTCTCAAGGCCTCAACACCTCCAAGAACAGATTTTTCACCACCAACCCTTCCCAAGCTTTTCGAAGTCACCAATCAAGCTCCAACATTCACATATACACAACCTAAGCCACAATCATCATACCCATACACAACATCTCAAAACCCAAGTATCATAAAACAACAAAATACACTAGGGTTGAGAATCTTACCACACCCAAGGTCCAAGGAGACAAGGTTAACCTTCTCCTTCAAGAGAGTTTGGTCCTATAACATCAAAGAACCCAAAATCTCAACATTTCACCCATGAAACTCGAAAATAAGGGCTGAGATTTCGAACAGCAACACGTGGCTTACCTCAAGATTGGTTGTATGGGTTTTGTAGAGCTCTCCGCGGTGAACGCGTGGCCGCAAACGGGGCGGCAATCGGAGCTCTAGATCAAAAGTTATGGTGGTTTGAAGATCAACCAAGGGAGAGAACTTGAAAGAGTGTTCTTCCTCCCTTTCTTTCTAATTTCAGCTTGTGTGTGTAACAAATGAGGAGAGAGAGTGCTGAAAACTAGGGTTTTTGTTAAGTTATGTTGGGCCAAGGGCCCACTTTGGGTCCAATTGGCCCGGTTTGGCCCGTTCGGTCCAATCTTGGTCCGAATTCTATAAAATTGGTACCAAAATTCTCGTCTCAGTCTCCTCTATCACATTTAGCCATAAAAATCACATTTTAGGCTTTCTAGAATAAATTCTTATTTATGGGTTAATTAGCCGTTAATTAACCGGGTTTTACATTCTGCGATGAAGTCGGTGAGGCACTGGACTTTAATCGCCGTCCGAGTTTCATACCTCAAGTCAAACTCGGAGAGCTCTATTGCCCATTGAACCATTCTCCCTGCGACATCCGTTTTTTGGAGGATTTGCTTCATGGGTTGGTTCGGGCGGACTCTTATTGTATGAGCTTGAAAGTAAGGCCGTAGCCTTCGTGAGGCTATTACTAAGGAGTAGGAAAACTTCTCTAGTTTGTGGTACCTTAGCTCGGGGCCCTATAGAACTTTGCTGATGAAATAGACTGAATGTTGTCCGACCTCGTCCTCCCTTATTAGGGCTGATGCGACAGCCTTGTCTGCTACAGATAAATATAGGACGAGATCTTCTCCAGCTACAGGTCGGGTCAGAATCGGAGGTTGGCTCAAGAATCTTTTGAACTCCTTGAATGTCTCCTCGCATTCAGGAGTCCATTCGAACTGACATCCCTTTCTCAATAAGGAGAACAGTGGAAGGGATTTTAGTGCTGATCCTGCCAAGAATCTGGAGAGGGCTGCGAGTCGGCCATTTAGCTGCTGGACCTCTCTTAAACAGGTCGGGCTTCTCATTTCCAGGATAGCTCTATATTTATCGGGATTGGCTTCAATCCCTCTTTGTGTCAGCATGAACCCTAGAAATTTTTCCGCCTCTACCGCGAAGGCACACTTTGCGGGATTTAGTCTCATCCCGTGTAACCTTATGGTGTCAAAGACTCGCGAAAGGTCTAAGAAGAGGTCGACTTCTTTCTTGGTTTTCACCAGCATGTCGTCGACGTATACTTCCATTAGGCTCCCAAGGTGGGGAGCAAACACTTTGTTCATCAGCCTTTGGTATGTGGCCCCTGCATTTTTTAATCCAAATGGCATGACCACATAGCAAAAATTTGCTCTGGGCGTGATGAAGGATGTCTTTTCCTGGTCTGGCTCATACATCGGGATTTGGTTATACCCCGAGTAGGCGTCCATGAACGACAAGTATTGATACCCCGAGCTGGAGTCTACTAGGGTATCAATACTTGGTAGTGGATAAGGATCCTTAGGACAGGCCTTATTCAGGTCGGTATAGTCGACACACATTCTCCATTTGCCATTTTGTTTTTTGACTAGCACTACATTGGCTAGCCATGTTGGGTACTTGACTTCTCTGATGAAGCCGGCTTCTGGGAGCGCCTGTACTTGTTCTTCTACTACTAGGGCTCGTTCTGGGCCGAGCTTGCGTCTTCTTTGTTGTACAGGTCGGGACCCCGGGTAGACCGAGAGCTTGTGAGACATGAGCTCGGGGTCTATCCCAGGCATATCGGAGGCCTTCCAGGCAAAGAGATCGGAGTTGTCTCTTAGGAGCTTAGTCAACCCTTGTTTTAGGGTTTCTCCTAGGTTGGCTCCTATGTGAGTATTTTTTCCTTCCTCTTCGCCTACCTGTATCTCCTCGGTTTTTCCTCCCGGTTGTGGTCGCAGCTCTTCTCTAGCCCTTGCACCACCGAGCTCTATTGTGTGAACTTCTCTGCCTTTTTCTCTCAAGTTTAGGCTTTCATTGTAGTATTTCCTTGCCAATTTCTGATCTCCCCTTACTGTTGCTATCCCCGCTGGGGTCAGGAATTTCATACAAAGGTGGGGAGTGGATACCACCGCTCTGAGTTGATTAAGGGTAGCTCTTCCGATTAAAGCATTATATGATGACCCTACATCGATGACTATGAAGTCTATACTCAGAGTTTTTGATTTTTCCCTTTTCCAAAAGTGGTGTGGAGGGGCAAAAATCCCAGTGGCTTTATTGGCGTGTCGCCTAATCCGTATAAGGTGTCGGGGTAAGCTCTTAATTCTTTCTCCTTCAACCCTAGTTTGTCAAAAGCGAGCTTAAAAAGGATGTCTGCTGAGCTTCCTTGGTCTACTAGGGTTCTGTGGAGATGGGCATTTGCTAGGATCATAGTTATTACCACTGGATCATCGTGTCCAGAGATTATTCCTTGCCCATCTTCTTTTGTGAATGAAATGGTAGGGAGGTCGGATGATTCTCCTCCGACCTGGTAGACTCTCTTGAGATGCCTTTTACGAGAGGATTTGGTGAGTCCCCCTCCCGCGAACCCTCCTGAGATCATATGGATATGTCTCTCCGGAGTCTGCGGTGGTGGGTCTCTTCTGTCCATATCGTCTTGCTTTCTCTTCCCATGACTGTCCGACCTTTTTATGAGATATCTGTCAAGCCGACCTTCTCTAGCCAACTTTTCTATCACATTTTTAAGGTCGTAACAGTCATTTGTGGAGTGACCATATATTTTATGGTACTCGCAGTAGTCGCTGCGACTCCCCTTTTTTATTTTTAATGGGTCTGGGAGGTGGCAGCCTTTCGGTATTGCAAATTTCTCTGTATACATCCACTATAGAAACCTTTAGAGGAGTATAAGAGTGATATTTCCTTGGTCTATCGAGGCCGAGTTCTTCCTTTTTCCTGGGCTCCCTCTCCCTCTCTTTTGTTGAGGGAAGGTGTCCGGGTCGCCAACTCGGATCTCTCAGCTTAGCATTTTCCTCCATGTTGATGTACTTTTCAGCTCTTTCCTGCACATCACTTAAGAAGGTGGGGTGTCTTTTAGATATAGACTGCGAGAAGGGACCTTCTCTAAGCCCATTGACTAACCCCATTATGACTGCCTCGGTGGGCAGGTCTTGAATTTCTAAACATGCTTTGTTGAACCTTTCCATATAGGCTCGTAAGGATTCTCCGACCTCCTGCTTTATTTCCAGGAGGCTTGGCGCATGTTTTACTTTGTCTTTCTGGATAGAGAACCTCATCAAAAACTTCCTTGAAAGGTCTTCAAAACTGGTGACCGACCTCAGAGGGAGGCTGTCGAACCACTTCATCGCTGCTTTCGACAGGGTAGTCGGGAAAGCTTTGCATCGCATAGCGTCAGAAGCGTCAGCCAGATACATCCGACTTTTGAAATTGCTTAAGTGATGCTTTGGATCCGTGGTTCCGTCATAGAGGTCCATATCGGGGCTTTTGAAATTCCTCGGAACTTTTGCTCTCATTATGTCCTCGCTGAAAGGGTCCTCTCCTCCTAGGGGCGACTCTTCTCGCTTGTCGCGGGAGTTCCGACCTTTGAGGGAGGATTCCAACTTCAAGAGTTTTCTTTCTAACTCTTTTCGTCGTTCCATCTCCTCTTTTAGGTTCTTTTCCGTCTCCCTTTGTCGCTCTCGCTCCTGTTCCAACTGTTCAAGGCGACTTTAGTGGACATGGACTAATCCCATGAGTTCAGTTGCATGGGAGGGTCCGTCTTTTTCCGATTCGCGCCCTTCTGAGGAATTCACCTTCGAATTTTTGACTCCGGAGGTACCTTTTCTGTGCTGATCGTTGGTTCCCTGGTGGAGGGTTAGATCTGCGTCATTGTTTCCGGTATCCAGATTCTCTTGTTCGGAATCCGATTCCACATGACCCTCTTCGGGAGATCTGTCCGCTATCACTGGTTGATCTCTCGGATCTCCGGGAATGGTGCCAATGTTACGATGGGTAACCGGAGATTAATGGATTGGATGGCGTTGGTTGGCCCAATCGTTTGAAAGAGGAGGCTTTCCAATGGGTCTGCACTTTGGGGGCCTCCGTCCGACTTGTGTGCGTGAAAGAATGGGGGGTGGTACCTGCAAAGACACTCCAATGCCTAAGTCAGCAAGAGTGTGAGCAGGTCTAGAGAGTATTGGGACTTAGTGATACCTAAGGGGTGTC
The DNA here is from genome assembly GCF_014773155.1 of Arachis stenosperma. Classification (NCBI taxonomy): domain Eukaryota; kingdom Viridiplantae; phylum Streptophyta; class Magnoliopsida; order Fabales; family Fabaceae; genus Arachis; species Arachis stenosperma. The sequence continues at coordinate 159,827,016 of NC_080385.1, forward strand.
AGCGTATTTATAGTGGTGAACCAATAACCACCGTTGGAGTAGTGCCACCTTTTCAGGTGAATAACCGTCCGTTTATCTTAGGGAGGTTGAGATATGGCTCCTGGAAGTGGGTAGAGAGATTTTAGGGGCAGTTACTCATTTGAATGAGTGCTTATCTGCCAGCTAACCTTCGTCCCGACTTCTTTGGAGCAAGTCGTGGTGATGACCGACTTCGTAAGACGAAGATCGGTGCTGGGTGAGGCTCAATCCTTTGAATTAGGCCTTTCGTTTGGACTTGGGCCTTTACTATTGGGTCAGGGTATGAACAATATATATATAATGCACAAATATATTTTAAAAAGTTGTTAATTGGATGGTGATTTTTCTTAGAGTAAGAGATTGTAATATTCTCTAATATTTTGGTCAATTTTCATTTTCATTTTTAATATTTAAAATGTTATTTTTTTTACAAAAATTTTTTAAATGTATTCAGTGATGTTTTATCATTAAATATGATGCGTGTACAATCAAAATGTTATTAATTCAGTAATATCCTCTATTAATATGTATATAAACTATGATTTTAGAAGTAGGAGAAAAATATGTTTTAAGTTAGAACATATTAGTGTTTACTTGATAAATAAGTAAGTGTTAATGGTTATATTAATATTTAAAAAATAGGTCATTATTTAAATTTATTTTTAAAATTTTTTATCAATTAAATTAATTTTTTAAAAATTATAAATTGATTATTTTTATTTTTCTATCACTTAACTAATAATTTCTATTAACAATTAATAATATAAAATATTAATTGATAGCATACATGATATCTAACATATCTAATTAAATGCTAAATAGATATGTTTATGAAAATCTATTAATTTAGTCTATTTTTTAATTATATAAACTTTAATCCTAACATAAACCAGCTACAGTAAATTAATAAATTTTTATAAATATATTTATATATTCAGCTTCTAATAATTAGATATGTTTCGTTTCATATCATCAATTATTTATGAAAATCATGAATTAAGTGACTAAAAGATGAAAATGATTAATTTATAATTTTTAAAAGACCAATTTGATTAATAAATTTTTTTAAAGATATTAAACAACTCTTCCACCTTAACCCATGACAATAATAAAGATGTCTCACAGCTTACAAATTCAACCCAACAGAATATATAAATTCAATTATAATTTTAGTATTTATCTTATTTTATCTTTATTTTTATCTTATTTTTATTTATTTTTATCTTTCATAGGACAATCCTTTATATATACTTAGTTTTACCTTCATAGTTTACAATTTTTAATCAATCAACAATCAATAAAATTTCTTCGTCTTTTCTTTTCTTTCGTTATTTTTTTACAATTTTATTATTTTTGGGTACTCTTTATGTACTCTTTCTATTTTATTATTTATTATTTATTATAATTGTACTTTTTTATGATGCATCCACCACAAGTTTTCAGATTTGCAATATTGATCACCTTCCTCCATCCTCCTCTTTCTCTTGGCATCTTCTTTTTGCTCGCGCCTATTTTGGTCAACATGGATGCAAAGATCATATTGGGTTTGGTTCTTATTGCCACTTTCTCTTATATTTCGGAGCTCGTCTTCCTTTTCCATCAGTTTTTGTTTGAGAGTTTTTTTTTTTTCATTTCACATGTGGTGTATGAGTAAAGAGGACCTGTCATAGTATGCTTCTTTTATTCCTGAGCATTTCAAGTAAGTGCGTCCAGGTGCTTGGAATAGTCTTAAGGGTTCAAGTCTCTCTCTTAAGAAAGCTTAGAACGCATGTCGGAGTAAAAATTCTAGTCAGCAAATCATATCTTATGCCTCCCCGCATATGCCTCCCCGCATTTCTTTCGGTTCTTCACACAGTGGGGGCATTTTTTCATTATCTGAGACGAGAAAGAATCGGCGCTAAGAGAAACAAGAAAAAAAGGACAGAAAAGAAAAGAGAGAAAAGAGTGAACGACTGAACGTGGTTAAGAGAAACAAGAAACAAGTTTCAGTTTAAAAGAATATACAAATTCAATTATACTTTTAGTGTTTATTTTATTTTTATCTTTATCTTATCTTTATTTATTTTTATCTTTTATAGGTCAATGTTTTGTATATACTTAGTTTTACTTTTATAGTTTACCATTTTTAATCAATCAACAATAAAAAAAATTTCTTCATCTTTTCTTTTCTTTCGCTATTCTTTCACAATTTTATTATCTTTGCGTACTCTTTATGTACTCTTTCTGTTTTATTATGGTATCAGAGCTTCTCTTTCAACCAATTTAGATCTCAAAACCCCTTAAACCTCTTCTTTCACTATGAATAATCAACCTCCCTACACTCTTCTAGATCAAGGAGAAACCTTTCGTCAGCATTTTTTCTTTCATGGCACTTCCTTCCAATAAAGAAACTCGTCCTTCAAATCAACTTGAGCTTTTGTCAAATTCAACTACTCATTATCTTTGTTCTTTCAATAATTTTTCTATTGTTAACAATTTTTTAAATCGATTCATTCTTAAACACTTTGATCATTGATTCTGGTGCCACATATCACATTGCATCAAATTTGTCTTGCTTTATTTCTTACACACAAATTTCTCCTATTATTATTCATTTACCAAATGGTTCTCAAATTATTGTTTCTTATAAAGGCATTGTTCAATTTTCATCATCCTTAGTTATTCGTGATGTTCTTTATCTACCTCATTTCAACTTTAATATTATATCTATCTCAAAAATTACTTCAGCACTCATATGTGAATTCACTTTTTTATCTTCTTCTTACACTCTACAGAGCAAAAAATTTAGGGACAGTTGATTTGGACAAAATGATAGATGAATTATGTCTTTGAACCCAATTTCGGTAAAAATCGATCTATTACACATTCCTTAAATTTCATCCAATCCCCAACCATTACACCTTCAAATATATGGCACTATAGCAGTTTCATTTAGGACACCTTTCTGGACAAAGACTTAATTATTTACATAAACAATTTTCTTTTATCTCTATGTATCATGATGAGGCTTGTGACATTTGTCATCTTTCTAAGCAAAAAAAACTTTCATTTTCTCAAGTTTTAACAAAGCCAATACAAGTTTTGATTTATTACATTTTGATATTTGGAGTCCGTTTCGACAAAATTCTATTCATACTCATAAATATTTTTTTTACTATTGTTGATGATTTTAGCCGCTTTACATGGGTTATTTTATTAAAATCAAAAGGAGAAGTGCAAAATCATGTAAAAAATTTTATTACTTTAGTTGAAACACAATTCAACTCTAAAGTCAAAACTATTCGTTCCGATAATGGACCATATTTTTTTATACTTAACAGAGTTCCATCATCCGTAATTAATTTTAAAACACCATTTGAGATTTTATTCAATCATCCACCAAATTATCACGACCTTAAACTTTTTGGATGCTTATGTTTTGTTTCTCCCCTAATGACAAACAGATCAAAATTTGATCCAAGAGCAAAAAAGGTTGTGTTTATTGGCTTTCAACATGGTTTTAAAGGATATATTGAGATTTCTATAAACGTTATTTTTTATGAAATGATCTTGCTCTTAGTCATAAAAAATGTCCAATTCCATACACCCAGCCCAATATTACCAAACACCCTTTCTCAAAAACAAGATTCAGTTAGTCTTCCAGTTGAACCCTCACACATACCCATTGACCCAACTCCATCTAATTCTTTATTTTCTCCAACAACCTCTTGTGTAATTCCTCTCTTATCTCTACAAATCAATCTCCCTCAAAGTGCAAGTATCCTTTATCTTCAGTCATGTCTTTTTCTTCTCTTTCATTTTCATATAAAAAAATTTTTTATTTCTACATTCTGACGTTGAGTCAAAGTCTTTTAAGGACGCCAATCAACACTCTAACTGGTGTAGTGCTATGAAAGATGAGTTGGATGCTCTTGAGTTGAACAAAACTTGGTGTATTGTTGATTGCCCTACAGGGGTTAAGCCGGTTGGCTGTAAATGTGTCTATTGCATCAAACGCAAGCCTGATGGTTCAGTTGATCGATATAAAGCACGCCTTGTGACTAAAGGGTTCACTCAAACTGAAGGTGTTGATTTCTTGAAAACTTTCTCTCCTGTTGTCAAGCCTGCCACCATCAGATTAGTTTTGGCATTAGCCTCTATGAAGTATTGGCCCATACATCAGTTGGATGTCAATAATGCTTTATTACATGGGGATCTTTCTGAGGATGTTTATATGACTTTGCCACCTGGACTTACATCTCCTCAACCGAATCAATGCTGTAAGCTACTAAAGTCACTGTATGGTTTACGACAATCTAGTCGTATATGGTATGACAAACTTTCTCATCTTTTGCTATCTCATGGATATCAGTAGACCTCATCTGATTATAGTCTATTTGTTAAATTCATTGGTGATCAAATTTCTATCCTTTTAGTCTATGTTGACGACATTGTTCTCACTGGTAATTCCATTTCTAAACTTGCTGTCATTAAGTATATTTTGCACCAACATTTTCGAATTAAAGACTTGGTCTCATTAAAATATTTTTTGGGTATTGAGGTTGCTCAATCATTGAAGGAAATTTGCTTATCTCAGAGAAAATATTGTCTTGATCTTTTGGAGAATTCTGGTTTATTAGGTGCTAAACCTGCCTCTATTCCAATGAATAGTACCACAAGACTATATCAAGACAAAAGTCCCTGACCCTTTTGTATATCGTCGTTTGGTTGGCCGTCTTATCTATCTCAATACTACTCTACCAGACATCATGTATGCTACTCAACAATTAAGTCAATTCATGACATCTCCTACTGATTACGATATTTGAAAACTAGTCCCGACAAAGAAATTTTTTTTCCAAGGGAATCAGAAATTCAGCTTCTTTGGCTTCAGTGACTCTGATTGGGCCGGATGTCCTGACACTCGGCGATCTTTAACATATTATTGTTTCTTCTTAAGCAGTTCTTTAGTCTATTGGAAGACCAATAAACAAACCACCGTTACCCGCTCATTCACGGAAGCAGAATATCATGCACTTACTAACACAACTTGTGAACTTCAATGGATACTAAATGTGTTACAATTTTTACGCATATCTCCTATTCGCCCATCAGTTTTATATTGTGATAATCAGAGTGCTCTTTATATTGCTGCTAACCCGGTTTTTCATGAACGGACCAAACATTTAGAGGTTGATTGTCGCTTGATTCGATAAAAAAAGCTCAAGTTGAAGTGATGAAACTTCTTCCAATTTCCTCTTCTGGCTAACTAGCTGACATCTTCACCAAATCTTTGTCTTCTCAACCCTTCCATCTTAATCTAAACTTAGTGTTCTTGACATCTTTCATCTTCCAACTTGCGGAGCGTATTAAACCACTCTTCTACCTTAGCCCATGACAACAATAAAGACGTCTCACGACTAGGGGTGGCAAACGGGCCTTAATCCGCCGGGCCGGCCCGCGTAACCCGCCAAAAAAGGCGGGCTGGGCTGGAAATTTGGGACCGCCGTAAGACAAAAGCCCGCCTAACCCAAACCGCTTAAACCGTGGGCTTTGGTGGGCTTTGGCGGGGCGGGGCGGGCTGCCCCGGCGGGCTGAATGTTTTTTTTTTTGGGCTGAACCCATTAGGCATTAGCCATTACCCATGAACCCAGACCCAGAACCCAAGAACCCACCCACCCACCCGACCCGACCTGACCCAATCCCCATTCCCCACCCACCTAAACGGCTGAAAGTCTGAAACCCTAAATTGAATCCCCATTCGGCCATTCCCCAATCCCTAACCTAATCCCCATTGCAGATTTGCAGCTGCCTCACTCTCACTCGTCGGTCCTCTCCTCTCAGTTCCTCGGCAGACGGCAGCACCGCAGCACCCAGACACTCAGTCGTCTCGTCTCCACTCTCCAGTCTCCTCGACGGATCTCAGCCTCTCACTCGGTTCCTAAGCTCAGCCTCTCACTCGGATCTCAGCCTCCTCACCGCCACTCTCAGTCTCTCACTCGGTCATCCTAAGCTCCTCACCATCACGCTCAGTCTCTCAATTCCATCGTCCAGCGACCTCAGCTCGAACTTCAGAGAGGACTCCTCACCTCTGTCTGGCCGTCGTCGCTGCTGCCTGCTGGTCTCGGTCCTGGGCTCCTGGGTCTTGTGGGTCGTGACTTGTCCTCTGAATCTGCTGCTCCTCGCTCTCGGTCACAGACTCACGGCTACTCCACGCTCTCGGTCACGGCTGCTGCCTGCTTGTCTCCTTGATCCTTCAAGGTCTGCACAACTTTAACCTTTGCTAATGCTATTACCTGAAGTCCTGAACACATATTTGTAACTAATTCTTTGTTTTTAAATTATTAACACAAGTTGATATATGATATACTTGATGATTGTAATTTATAGTGTGTGTTGCTAAGTGAAGGTGCATGGTGTTGTTATTTATTATGTACAAAAAAAGGGTGGAGTTATCTTAAGAGAATTGAACAATTTTATTCTTTGAATTTGTCATTCTGGTGCAGTTGTTAGTGCGGTTTTTAGCACCCAAGTGGTGAATTTGATAATAGATTAATGGTTGTTAAATATACTTGATAATGGTTGATTGTTGGTTAAATACTTGAATTTGATAATGGTTGAGTTTTGAATATACTTTATAATGGTTGAGTTTTGATTATGAGTGCCAGGTCAAGCAGTAAGTTTTTTAAACTTCCAACTTTTCTTTAATCACAAGTATTCATGATCTGCCATACTCTCATTATAGACAGCTTAATCTTGTTATATAAGAAACTTCAGCTTCAAGAATGTAAATATGTTGTTCCATTATTCATCTATATCATTATTTTGCATCTAAATCTTTCTCCTAGGCCATTTGATTAGACATTCATTCATCCTATTCTCAATTATTAAACTAAAGCTTGTTTTCCAATCATATTCTTGTTGAATAGGTCACTTCTCTGGGTTCAACACTTGCTATTAAGCTATTGAGTAACACAAGAATTGAGGATTCAAGCTTTTCACTGATGATCAATTAGAGAAATTGAGTGAACATATTGATCCCTCAAAAACCTCTCTTCTAGACTACTATCCCCTCCCAAAAACTGGTGAAAGATTTCCTGTGGCAGATCCAAACTTAGCTCCAAGGTACTTAATCCTTTATGATTGTTGTTAGAATATAGAGTCTTTGAAATTTAGTTCCCAATAAATTTAGCTTTGATTGGATGTTGTTTTCATATAATTCAGTTCTAAATTTGTTAGAATCTCACAGTTGGGGATTATTTTTCTTTTAAGATTTTTCCTCCTATTCTGTTTCAGTAAGCATTATAAATTAAAATTTTTCCCTTGCCAAGGTTTAAAATTGAATAATATTAGATGTAATAAGTGTGTAATTATAAATGTTATATGTATGAAATTATAAACATTAAGTTAAATAAGATAACTTTGAGTTATGGTTTATAAATTAAAATTTTGCCCTGGCAAAGGGTCAACTGGTTGTAATTGAGATTTGAGGGTGGTACCAGTTCTTAAGAAAAATAACAGTATTTGACTATACATTGATTGCGGGACAACAATTTATTTCGTTGTTAAAATATGCATTTAAGTTAATGTGCTAAATTGTTCTAACTAGAATTACTAGATGAGTATTCAATTTTTAAATATACTTGATAATGGTTGATTGTTGGTTAAATGCTTGAATTTGATAATGGTTGAGTTTTGAATATACTTCATAATGGTTGAGTTTTGATTATGAGTTTATGACTGAATACTTGCTGTTTTTTGTATGATTTGCTAATGGTTGAAAAACCTAGTTCATATAAACAATTTACATTTACTTTTATTTCAGGAAATATGAATTCTGAAACTGTGAGTAACCTTGTTACTACTGGAGTTGGTTCTGAGGCTGCTCCGGTCGAGGTTGATGAACCTAGTTCGAAAAGGCTGAGACCAGCAACCTCTGATGTTTGGAATTTTTTCAAAAAGCTCGGTCCAGATAAGGATGGAGTAGAACGTGCTGAGTGTAAAGGATGCAAGAAAGTGTTTAAAGCTGGAGGTAAGCGATATGGCACTTCTACTATAAAACGGCATCTTGATAGTTGTACTCAAATTAAGCATGAAGATATTGGTCAGACTATAGCAGAATTACAACTTAAAATAGGTTCACTTAAGATTGATTCAGGAGTGGCTAGAGATATGTTTGCTGGGTATGTAGTTGCTGGGGATAAGCCTTTTAATATGGTTGATGATAGGAGATTTAGAAATTGGGTGAAATATATTAGTCCAACTTTGAAACTTCCTTCTAGGAATACGATTAAAGCTGACATAGTGAAAGTTTACAAGAGAGAAGCTGCGAAACTTAAAAAAATTTTAGTTTCCATTCCAAATAGAATTTGCTTAACATCTGATCTTTGGACTTCCAGTACCAATGAGGGGTTTATATGTTTGACTGCACATTTTGTCGATGAGAACTAGAAATTACAGAGTAAAATTCTCAATTTTTGTCATATGCCTCCTCCTCACACAGGATTTGAATTGTCTTCTAAAATCTTTATGCTTTTGACTGAGTGGAAAGTTGATAAAAAGATTTTTTCCATTACTTTGGATAATGCTTCTTCTAATGATACTTGTGTTGAACACTTGAAAAGTACTTTGGATGTGCATGGTTCATTGTTGTGTGGTGGTGAGTTCTTTCATGTTCGTTGCTCTGCTCATATTTTAAATCTTATTGTCCAAGATGGAATGAAAATATGTGGTGATGCAGTGTTTAAGATTAGAGAGGGTATTAAGTTTCTGAGAAAATCTGAAAGTCGAATGGTTAAGTTTAAAGAATGTTTTGAAGATATTGAGGGACTTGAGTATACGACTGCATTATGTTTAGATGTTCCTACTAGGTGGAATTCACTTTATGCAATGCTTGCAAGTGCTATTCCTTACAAGAAAGCTTTTGAAATGTATAAAGTAAAAGAAGCTGGGTTTAGGGAGTTTTGTCCTTCATCAGATGAGTGGAGAAGAACTGAAAAGATATGTGATTTCTTGTTACCATTTTACGAAACTACCAAGTTGATGTCTGGAACTTCTTACCCAACATCCAACTTGTATTTTTTACAAGTTTGGCAAATCCAGCTGATTTTAATGAATAGTTTGAAGAATGATGAAGTGCTTATAAGGAACATGGGAGAAAAAAATGATGATTAAGTTCAATAAATATTGGGAAGAATACAGTGTTGTTCTTGCATTTGGGGCAGTTCTTGATCCTAGATTTAAACTCAACACTTTGGTTCATTGCTATAATGAGATTGATCCTATTAGTGCTAAAGACAAAGTGGAGCTTGTGAAGAGTAAGTTATACAAGCTTTTTGAGGTTTATGACCAAAATTCCTCTACAACTGTAGAGAGTTCTTTCCAACTTTCAAGTAATTTTTCTCAAGCAACATCTTCTGCAATTGGAACTCAGCTTATTAAAATTGTTGGTGTAAGTATTTTTATCTACTTGATTATATGTGTTTTTTATTTTTCATGCTCTTTGATTCATATATTGTTTGTAATGCAAAGGATTTGATGTCCCGTAATCAAGAAGCTGAAGTGAAAAGTGGAAAGAACCAACTGGATATTTATTTGAGTGAGGCAACATTATTTTGCAATGATGCAATCATTGATGTTTTGCAATGGTGGAAAGACAACCATCATCGTTTTCCAACACTATCACTAATGGCACGAGATTTGTTGAGCATTCCTATTACTACCGTGGTTTCAAAATCTGCATTTAGCATGGGTTCTCATGTTTTGAATAAGTATAGAAGTCGTTTGTTGTCAGATAATGTTGAAGCGGTGATTTGCACCAGAAATTGGATACGTGGATATGATGATTTTGGTATATTATATTTATGACATACATACTTGAGTGATTTTGAACATTATTATGTACTATTTTGCTAATATATTTATTTACTTTTTTCTAGAGGAAGATAAAGATCAGGAAGATATTGCAAAAGGAGAAGGCTATTCTTCAGGAGTTGGTTCCAATGATGTTATTGACTTATATGAAGATGAAGATGAAAATTAAGTGTATTGAATTAAGTTTAATTTGCTTTGAAGACTATTTATAATTATGTTTTTGGACTTTGGATTATATATTTATTTTGTCTATGGGACTATTTATAACTATGACTTGAGTATTTTGGATAATTGGATTATGTTTATTTACTTTGAAGACTATTTATATCCTTTGAAGACTATTTATATTTAATATTTGTATTTATATTGATTTAAATAGAAGATATTAGATATGTTCTTCTAAAAAAAATAATTAATTAGGCGGGACTTAGCCCGATTTATATTAATTTAAATAGAAGATATTTTTTCTTATTTTAAAAAAAAAAACTAATTAGGCGGGCTTAGCCCGCCAGCCCGCCAGCCCGCCATTAGGCGGGGCGGGCTAGGATTTTGGGACCGCCAGAATAGGCGGGGCGGGGCGGGCCAGCCCGCCAGAGAGCGGGCTTCCGGCGGGGCGGGGCGGGGCGGGGCGGGGCGGGCTTCCCCGCCTGACACCCCTACTCACGACCCACAAATTCAGCCCAACAGAATATACAAATTCAATTATAATTTTAGTCTTTATCTTATCTTTATCTTTATCTTATCTTTATTTGCTTTTATTTTTCACAGGCCAATGCTCTATATATACTTAGTTTTACCTTCATAGTTTACAATTTTCAATCAATCAACAATTAATAAATTTTCTTCATCTTTTCTTTTCTTTCTTTATTCTTTCACAATTTTATTATCTTTTATTTATTTTTTATGTACTCTTTCCGTTTTATTAAAAGACAAATTTAAAGAACAAATAATTTTTTAGAGACTAATTCAATTATTAAGTCGAATAAATAAATTGATAATAAAAATAGTTAGATTAACAATATATGAATTAAAAAATTAATGGATTTAGTATTATAAATTTACTAATAAAAATCCTAAGTACGTTAACAGCATTAACTTGGTGATAATGAAAGGATCATTTTAATTTACAAATTAAAAAAAAATATTTTGATTAATTAAAAAAAATATGGAGCACTCATAGTAGAGCCATCACGCCAACATGGTATTTCACCATCATAGTAGTGCCTATAAATTTCACGATTGTGGCCTATGTTTCTCTTTTATCACACATCATTATGCATGTCATTATCTAATTCACATTTGGCGCCTACTTATTTATCCTAATCATGACTAGAGTTAGAAAAAAAAAAAGGATAGAAAATGATTCATTAGTTTGCAGCTGGAACGACCAAATTATGTGCACAATTATTAGTCATTACTATATAAACTCTCAAAGATCTTTTATCCTTGAGGTTATGAGTGGTGGCTTGCAAAGTCGTGAGTTTATTTCTTTTTTTAATTTGTGTGTTTTTTTTTTCGATTTCATTGCAAATATCTATCCCACTTCTACCAAAATATTTATTAAAATTAAATGCAGCGATATACTAGAGTACTTAAATCATAAATCAAGAGTTACGCTTATTCCATCGTTTAAAAAATATTTATATTTAAATCTTATAACGTTACCCATTCATTTAACGGTGACCAGAAAAATATCCCTTATAATATCAATAAATTTTCCATTTCACAATAGTTGTATAATAGTATAAGATTTGATTTGATAATATTTTTTATTTTTTATAATTAGCCTAATAAAGTTAGTTTTTAAAAATAGTATTTTAAAGTTTAGTAAATTAAATTAAAAGTAATTTTCAATAGTTATAATTAATAATAATTTTGTTTCATTAAATATTTTTTAAAATTTAAAATTAACATAATAAACATAAATAAAAAAATATTTTGATCAAAAATAAAATTTAATATCAATAATTTAATTAAGAATAAATTTAAATATTTATTAATATAAAATTATTTTAGACATTTTAATTTTGATAAATATAAACTAATTTTTAAAAATATTTAAAAGTTACTATAATTTTTTAACTATTGAAAATATTGAAAATATTTGATCAACAAATAAATTTCTTAAAGATATACTAAAATATAATTATAATTAAACTAGTATGCTTCAATTTCTAAAATTAACTATGTCAAAAACATTTTAAAGTTAAGAAAAAGGAAAAAATATATTATGCATAAGTAATTATTCTCAAAAATAACAATTTTATATACTTTAAAACAAAAATAACCTCTTACAAATTTTATTAGTATTTAGTCTTTATCTAACCAAAAATACTATGTATATACAAAAAGTTAATAATGTATTTGTATATAAATATATAAAATATATAATTTATTTTTAATATATATTTTATATTTTAATATATAATTTATAAGATAATTAATTTAATAACTCAAATTTTTATGTACATCTAACATAATTATTATCAAATACTTTCATTGTTAACTTGTATTTTCATTGATTATTTTTAATATAACACAATAAATATAAAATAATCATATAGTTCAATGATTAAAAAAATTGTAATTTTGTGTAATGTATAATTTAAAGAATTTAATTTTGATGTACGAATAATTTTACATATATTTAATGATATAACTAGTCATAAAAAAAATTTAACAATATAATACCACATTAAAAAAATAACTATTTTTTATATTGAAAGATTATCCAAAAGAGCGAATATAATTACACAATTGTAATTAAATTTGATTGGTCTAGTAATTAGTTCACTAGTTCGCCTAAACAAGTGATAGGAATTTGAATCCCGTTTTTTACATGCTGCAATCTATTGACTAACGATTCCATTTTATTCTGTAAGGCTAATCCTGAAGCATGTTCAAATATTCTGCATTTATTGAATTCTTATGAAAGCATCTGTGGCCAGAGGGTAAATCTTAATAAATCTGCTGTATTCTTTAGCCACAACACTCCGTCCACTACTCGTACACTACTGGCTAACTCTATGAATATTAATCATATTGGGGCTCAGGATAAATACCTTGGTTTGCATTCTACAGTCTCTAAATCGAAAAAGGCTTCTTTTAGTATGATCAAAGAAAAGATTCGGAAAAGAATCCAAGGGTGGAAGCGCAATCTTCTTTCGTCAGGTGGTAGACACGTATTGCTTAAGGCAGTGAGAGAAACTATTCCTATTTATACATTGTCTTGCTTCAAGTTGCCTGATGGTTTAATTTCGGAAATTCACTCTTTACTTTCTCAGTTCTGGTGGGGACAAAAAGGTTCTGAAAGGAGGATGGCTTGGATTAGCTGGGACACTATGACTCGCCCACGAAAAGAAGGAGGCCTTGGATTTAAAGATCTCAGAATCCAAAATCTGGCGCTTTTAGGCAAACAGTTTTGGCGACTTGTATCACAGCCTACTTCCTTATTATCCAAAATTTTAAGAGGTAAATACTTTAGCAATGGTAATGCTATAACGGCAGAAATTGGACCTTCTTGGGGATGGAGGAGCATACTGGAAGGCCGAAAGATTGTTGAAAAAGGTCTTAATTGGGCTGTGGGTACTGGTGAGAATATCCGAACCTTTGAGGATCCTTGGCTGCCTCCTCCGTATCCTTTAATGATTTCTGACATGCCAAATAGACAGGCTATTTCTGAGTTGTTTCCAAGAGTTAAAGATCTAATTACTGAAGATAGAAATTGGAATCAGAATCTCATTCAAGAACTATTTCCCCAAGACGTTGCAAACAGGATTTTGTCAGTTAAAATTCAGCAGAGTAGGGACAAATTGCAATGGGATTTGAACAAATCCAAGCAATATGATACAGCTTCAGGTTACAGAATTGGCTATTTATTTTACCATCCGCCTCTGGAGCTTTGCCCTAATTATATGCAACAGAAAAAGCCGTGGATTGATCTATGGAAGTTGAACTTGCCTCACAAAATTAAGCTATTTATCTGGAAAGCTCTCCATGGCCGACTTCCGATGCTTGCTCAAATTCATCACCGCATCCCATCTATATCACCAATATGCCCTTGCTGTCATGAAGCAACGGAAACAGTCACTCATTGTTTGATCGATTATCTTCGTGACTGTCTTCCCCCTCAGAGTTCTAACGACTTTTGGACATGGTGGACTGCATCAATAGAGATACTTAACCCGTTGAAGAATGCTGACCGTAATCCTCAATTGCTTGCCATCATTTGCTGGAACTGCTGGAAAGCTTGCAACCAGTTGATTTTTGAAGGTTCTACTTCTATGCCGTCTGCCATTCTAGCAAGCTCTGTCAAGTTGCTCCGTGAAATCCAAAGAACTCCCAGTTTAGGTCGTCATCTCCATGAGACAAGCTCTTAGGTGCATTCAATTTGATTTATCATTATTTCTTCTTTAAGATTTTTCTTCGTTTTTCGACCACGCACCGTTGGATGAATACCTTCAGTGTAGTGTTTTTGGGAAATCCCCACCTTTTATTATGCTGTCCTGCTTTTGGACATCTTTGTATTTCATTTTTTAATAATTAATGAAATAAACCTATTATCTTTGGGGAAAAAAAATCTATTGACTAACGACAAACTCTTAAATGAAGTTTTGATCCACGACGAATTAGTCTTTGGCCTATCGGACATCGAATTCCGCCTTATGCATGCAACAATTTTTTGCCAATATCAAATTTTTAAATAAAACTTTTATCCACTACGAATTAGTTCCTGAACGATCAGAACAAAAAAAATATGGTAATAAGGAAAAAAAAATTATACAAAATATTTTATACTATTATTTGATCAAAATTAAATTCGAATTTAAATAGTAAGAAAAAAAAACGAATACTAAGGATTTTGAAGAAAAAATGTGGTAGGTGTGGGACCTAGAATTGAATCATAGATTCATAGGTTATAAGAGTAATTATAATTGAAATTGATTTGATTAAAAATATAATGTGCGCCTGATCCAACAAAAACAAATAAACCAACGACATCCCCCGCTCCTTCGAAGGCATCGTCACACTTTTAAATAAAAACGCTTTTGCGTTTGCCTCTTCAAACTTGCAATTAATCCTTTCATTTCATATTTTTGAACACTCATTCCAAATTGAACCACCTTCCTTTCTAATTAATTAATTATCACGCATTTAATTCTCGGATTTTCATTCATCCATATTTTACTTTTGAAAATAATTGGACACTAGAAAGTACGCATTGCATTTCAGTTACACAATTCAAAAGATTTCATCGTTCATCTTTTCTTTGGCTCTCACCTTCGTTCTGCTGCTGCTTCAACTGGTTTTATTTTGACCGTTTGGAACCTTGTGAGTCTCTCTCTCTCTCTTCTTCTTTTTGTTTGTTTCTTTTGTAACAAAGAAAATTTCGAATCTGAAAAGGTTTTATTTTGATTTGTTTATTTCTTTCTTTTTTGTGTATTGTCAAGTTCACTCACTCAAGAAGCCGCAATCAACTCCCCTGAATTCCAGGTCTTGAGCATTTTCTTCAAAAATAGGGTTTCGTTTTTTTATCCCCGGTTGATTCTTCTATGCAAGTTGATGGATGATAGTATTATCATATTTGTTATCTGTTTAATTTAATTTTCTTTTAATTGCTGATTGTTGTGGAAATCAAGTAATCAGTGTTTCACTTTTATGTAACATCATGGTTCAGCTATACTAGTTTATACCTTAGCTTTTCTTTCTCTATTTTTTTTTCCTTTTTAATTCTATCTTATTTTGTTTGGTTGCTTTTTCATCCCCAAATTGGTGAATTTGCAACAATGGTTTGATTTTACCTTGATTGAATTTGTGGTTTACGTCTGCATTGTTGGTTCAGTGAGGCCTGAGTTAAATTGTGGAAAAGCTGGAAATTTGATGAGTTTGAGATAGCAGGCACAGAAAAAAGTCCTACTCATGAAGAAACTATTATTTTTCAAATCCTCTGCATCCAGCGGTGGAGGCAACAATGTAGCTACTCCAAAATCAACAAACAAGCATACATTATGGGAGAATTCATCAGATAATGGAATGAATAGTCAGGCTCATGGAAAAGCTGAAAATTATTCCCAGGTCCCCAAGGGATTGTTCTCCAAATCTCGAAAACAAGTTTCTGATACTCATAGTTCTTGTGCTGGTCCAGCTCTTAGAAGGAGCAGGTCATTTTCGTCCGCTGCCTACCACTTGAAAGATCCAAGTAGATCTCCTTCTAGTAGCATTGCTAGTGATCCGTATCATCAGTTTGAGCATTCGTCTCGGTGAGAGTCAATTACCTTATATCGAAATAATATCTTGACTAAAAAGTTTAATTTATGCATTTTGTTGCTTGTGTTTTGCTCGTTATTTCGTTGAACTTTCTGTGTATCTATCAGTTGTCAGGCTCTTAACTCTGAGAAGCAAAAGAGGGATAAGCCAGCACAATTTGCAGTATCTTCTAACCACAATTCCAATGGATACGAGAGACCTGGGTCCCATAGTTCTTCACGATCCCATCATGATTTATCTGGGAACTCTTCGACTTGCTCTAGCAATGTTTCAACTAAGGTTGTAGACCGTTATATTGATGGGGAGCAGCAACTGGAGGACAGTAGACCCAGGAGCAATTCACATAGTTATAATTCTGGGCATGGAAATTATGGTGTGATGCTGCCCCCAAAAATTCAGCTCACAGCACCTAATTCACCAACAGATGGATCCAAAGATAAACCAAGGGCTTACTCATTCAGAGAAGCCAAAGTTAGTCGTCCTCGCCTCTCATCTCGAGATTGGATGGAAAATGGGTTTGGACATGAATCACCAAGGAGTATTGCAAAAAATGTCATTGAGAGACTTTCTCAGTCTCGTGATCTCTCTAAAGCTAGGTCAAAGGATTTGGATCTTGACAATCCAATCACAATCGAAGATATCTATGCAAGATCAGTGAATGGGCACTATGACTCTGATTTGGATGACACCCCACCAAAAAGTTATTTGTTGGATGAACCATTCAGGATGACAAATGGTTATCATGGCATGAATGGCATTTCTGAGGGTATAAGCTGTGATGAAGTTGATGCTGATGCTGATTCTGATCCAGAACTAATGAGAAGGTCAAGGGAAGCTGAGGAGAGAGTTATTCATCTTTCTAAGACGTTAGAACGAGAAAACTTTTTCCCTGATGGTGGTTATGATGTGCCAACACTGATTCAGACAATCAGAAACCTGGCAGAGGAGAAAATAAGCTTGGCTCTTGAAGTTTCGACCCAACTAAGGTCTCGAATCTCTGACAGAGCATCTGCTAAGGAAGATCTTAGACGTGTAAAGACGGAACAGGAGTTTCGAACTCAACGACTTGAGAAAGAGAAGAACGAGATGCAGTCTGCATTGGAAAAGGAACTGGACAGGAGGTCAAGTGACTGGTCGTTCAAGCTTGAGAAGTTCCAGTTAGAAGAACAAAGGCTCCGTGAACGTGTTAGAGAGCTTGCAGAGCAGAATGTATCACTTCAAAGGGAAGTCTCCTCTTTTGGTGAGAGGGAGATGGAGAGCAAACGTGTGATGGCATACACTGATCAACAGCTCAAGGGATTGACTGAAAAGACAGAGAAAATGAAAGAGGAGATTGTTGATTTGCAGCAAAATCTCTTAGAACTACAAGAGAAATATAAGATAGCAGAAGAAAATCGGGACTGTATTCGAAGAAATTTTGAAGAGAAGGATAAGGAGTGCAAAGAGTTACAAAAGTCCTTAACGAGATTATTAAGGACTTGCAGTGACCAAGAGAAGACAATTGCAGGATTACAAGAGGGCTTTAATGTGGAACTTGAGACAAACAAATCTAAGGAGGGCGTTGATAAGCACATTGCCAAAATGCAAATGGAGCAGATGAGGTTAGCCGGAGTAGAATTGGCCTTGAGAAGGGAACTAGAATCCTACAAGGTTGAAGCAGATTCTCTTCGCCATGAGAATATAATTCTGTTAAACAGATTGAAAGCTGATGGTAAAGAATGTTTTGTCGCAACTTATAAATTAGACAAAGAACTGTGGGCCCGCGTCTGCTGCCTTCAGAATCAAGGCCTAACAATGCTGAATGAAAGCACATCTCTGTGTTCTAACATGATGGAATTCATTAAAGGGAAAGGAAGTCATCTTCGTCAAAATATCCAACTGGATAGAGAAGTCATTGGAAACGGTTTAGATGCGCAGTTTATTCTTGAATCTGAAACAAAAATTCAGGGACTTAAAAGTGGTACTGATCGCTTAACTAGGAGTTTGCAGACAATGTCTTCTTTGATGAACGAAAAGTCAAATCCATTGACTTCTAAATTTCAGTCAGAATGTATAGATGCTGATAAATCAACTCAACTGAATGATCAATCATCTGAGGTGAGGTTCTTCCGGAAAATTTTCTGTTGTATTCAAACTAAACTAATATAGACCTTTACTTGCACTATTGTGTTTATTTATTTTAAACCTTTTTTGAAGTTCCAACTTATTTATTTATTATTTCATTTTCATTTTTTTTTTGGGTGAACTTCTCTGTTCTTATCATATGGAACATGTTGTTTATGTAGGATATACTAAGAACTGAGCTTAAAGCAGAATGTTTGGTAACAAGTTTATTACGAGAAAAGATGTACTCTAAAGAGCTCCAAGTTGAGCAGATGCAAGCTGAACTGGCTACAGCAGTAAGAGGAAATGACATACTTAGATCTGAAGTGCAGAATGCTATGGACAACCTTTCAAGTGTAACACATAAGTTGAAGGACCTTGAACTTCAGGTTACTCAGCTATACTGAAATTTTGTTAAAATTCAGCTAGTGTATATTTGCTTCTTGATGAAATTTTGTCATCTTTGTTAGTATTTTTTTTTCTTCCAACGGCTAGTATTTCAACCATTCCCCCAACCCCATGTTAAAAAATGACGTTTTTCCTTGTTTTGGTTCTATTGTAATAGATGATGAAGAAAGATGAGAGTATAAACCACCTTCAAAGTGATCTTCAAGAGGCTATGAGGGAGTTAACAATAACGAGGGGAATGTTGCCCCAAGTGTCAGAGGACAGAGATCGTTGCTGGGAAAAAGTGAAACAGTGTAGTGAGCAGAATATGCTGTTGCAGTCAGAGGTCAATGTATTGAAGAACAAGATAGAGACACTTGAAGAAGATATACTTGTCAAAGAAGGTCAAATAACAATCTTGAAGGATTCCCTTGGCAAAAAACCCTTTGATCTCCTTAGTACTGATTCCATGCATGAGTTTTTGATTAGATGATTACACCTGTCAAATCTTGTTCCTATCACTTAGGACAAATAATTACATTGTTCATAGTTGCCTATATCTCTTCAGAATTGTTGGTCTTCTACAATGTCTTAAAGTTTTTCTTTCTTTTTCCTTTATCGTTTTAGTTTCTTATATACTTGGTGTAAGATTTGGACAGAGAAGTAAAAGAATATATAGAAAAGTCCTTTTTGACCTCTCATCCCTTGAGAAGTTTTATTTTCAGCCGCTACAAGCTTGTTCCTTCACTCATTTCAATTTTTTAATGTTTCATCCTTAATTAATGTGTCCCTTTAGCTATTTGAGGATTCTTGCACATTGCTGTTTGCTGTTTGTCTTTAGAGAAACAAATGCTACAAATCCAAAGTTACTGGAACAAAGACTCATTTCCAAGTACACATTTTAGAATAGCCCAATACCATTTTTACAAGATAAAGCATTCATTGTTTTTATGAGAAGAACATATAATTGATCATACCAATAATGTGACAACATATATAACCAGGGGTTTATATGAGCCTTATCATGAATATAACTATTCTATTTTATCTGTCTCTATTCTATTCTAGTTTGGTATGGTGCTGATAGGCATATACCCTTAACTGGTCCAATTAACAGAAGTTGGCCCCCAAAACTATAATGATGCAGCTTTCCAGAAGTCAATTGGCTTCCTTTGCTGTAACAAAAATGAACATATTCTCTGCATTAGGGAATATAGATTGGAAAAGCTCTACTTCAATAAAAGCAACCCTGAAGCCCATATATTAGTATCACAACTGTTACCTTAGCAATTGGCATCTTCTCCCTTACAGAATCAACCAATGATAAATCAATATCAGCTACCACAATGCCAGTGGACAATCGATCTGAAACAGAATAATGAAAATGAAGCATGGAAAAACCAGTAACTATGGGTTAAGCAACCAGAACACAACGTCAAAACTCAACATCTGAAACATCCAAGATAAACTTCACCAACAAATGTTCTTACCTGGTAATCGGCCAACAACAGTTCCCCAGGGATCGATAATCAATGTATCACCATAACTCTCTCTTTTCTCATTGTGTTTACCAGCTTGTGCAGCAGCTATGACCTGATCAATTCATCAAATCATTTCTAAAAAAAATAAGAGGCTAATAAGAAAACAGTTTAATATATTTCCCGATACACATTTCTTAATAACTTCTATACCTTTAATGTATCAACAATGAATACTTACATAGCATTGATTCTCAATTGCACGAGCACGAAGAAGAATCTCCCAATGTGCTTCACCAGTCACTTTAGTGAACGCTGAAGGAACCAGTAATACCTGAAAAATAAAAGCAGTGGTTTACAAAACAACATATCTAAGCAGAAAAGAAAGATCTCCACAGAATACCTGTGCTCCATGTTGGAAACGTAACAACTGGTAAATCTCTGGAAATCTCAAATCGTAGCAAACAGTGAGGCCCAATCGCCCAATAGGACTGTCTACTGCAACAACATCTTTGCCTGAAACATCAACAGCAGAAGATGTTCATATGAACAAAACCAACTCTCAATACATAGTTGCTAATCTTCTTTATCAACATCCTCCTCCCACAAAAAGGGAAAACTGCAGCTCTGCAGTTTCAGGTAAAAGGAAATATGATCTGAATTACTATAGCCAATGGAGGAATGTGAAAAGTCCAACTGATCCTTATATTTTCTAGTACGAAAACAGCATGCAAGCCTAAAGGATCCATAGGCTCTTTCTTTTAATTTCAAAAACACTTAGAAAACCAGAAGTTCCAAGGAGGGCTAAAGCAAGACAGAGACTCATCTACTCTTCATACTACCTGCTTCTGTAAATCTACTTTCTTTATATACCCTTCCACCAGGAACATCTACATCAAACCTTCACAAGAGGTAGAGAGAAGAAAAAAAAATGTCATATTGTTTGTACAAACATAATTAGACAAACAAATAGCAATAAATTCCTCATATGGCAAGTTATATCTAGGAGTAGATAAATGGGTATTCTCCGTAGGGAACTATCTAATATCAATTGTTTTCTAACACTAGTAATGCAAGTGGTTGGGCTTTGATTTACCATTTTGAGCATTAATTTGTGCGTTAGTTTTCAGCTTTTATCAATTGATATGGATGCCCCTATGTTTCTCTAATTCTCCCCATTCTCTAATTCTTTTTCCAACTTTCTTGGTTTAAACATCACTCACTCACACTTTCTCTCAAGCACATACTCTACACTTGTGTTTGCATGACAAACTTGCAACAATATGCATGCAGATAGTGCAAAAAGAAATCCTCAAAACCACAGTTGATGGAATCAAACACACTATTGACAATAATTTAATAATCTTACAAGTGTATCTTTCTATAAGAACTTCTAATTTCCCCGGTATCGTCCACCACGACGTGAGTATTACACAAGTGTTCATCATCAGATCCTTTTTCTTGAAAGCCTCCAAGTGACAACCAAATGCTGGATTCTCTGCAGTGGTTCAGAAGTGGCAACTCAGTTGCATTATCAAAGATGTCTTGGCAGTAGTTATCATCATGCACAAAATGCGAAAACCGCAAAGTAAAACCATCAGCAGCTACTTTATCTTAAAAACACATCACTTCCTAATGCCTATGGTGATATAGGATCATGAGGTACCTTGCCAAAGAGCAATATTTGTTCATGAGTGGGCCATTTAAAGGTTCAGCAATGCTAACACTATCTCCATCCTTGGCACCAACATAAGAGAAAGCTTCAGGAAAGCAAAGCAATTTTGCTCCAGCTGATGCTGCTTCCTTCATACCCAGCAAAATGACTTCAAAGATCAGCATGATAATGATGCCAATAAAACCAACTAATTCTTGAACAAACACAACAAAGGAAAAAAAAATTCAAAATTTGTTCCCATTTGGCATTAATCTCTCCCAAACAAAATAAACTATTTAATAAATTGAAGGCAAGCAATATTATATCAGGACTTTCCTCATACCAACAAATAAAGGGGAATGATGAGAGAGAGATACATGCAAATGATAGCAAAATTGTGCAAAATAAAGGGGACCCATAAGATATTAGAGATGAAAGAATGGAACTTTGAGAAGAAAAAGGGAGAATTTCACTTTGACAAGACGTGAGCAAGTGGCGAAATTGGCAGCGAGGTCGTTGATGGAAGTCATCTGAGCGGCTGCGACTCGGACTGAGTTGGACGGCATGGTTGACTCGCTGGACACACAGAAGCGTGGAAGAAGAAGGCGAGTGTAGATTCTACCAATCACATTCACCGGCATGGAAACTAGTTTGTTTCACTTTGTAGGAACCTGAATATCTATACTCTACAAGATTATAATTAAGATGTTAAAATATTTTAAGTATAATTTTGATACTGTAATTTTATGTTATTATTTAATTATATTTATTTTTTAGATGATTATTTATTTTATAAATATAAAATATAATTATTTTTTATTGATGTAATATTATATAATTAAATTTTAGTGTAAAATTATTTTACACAAATAGTATATCAAAATTAAATTTAAAATATCATATTAAATTACTTTAATTTTATTATATTGATAGTATAAATATTTTCTATATTCGTTCAATTATATTCATTTGTTTGGATGGCTATTTAAATAATTAATGTAAAAATAATTATTTTTGTTGATTTATCATTATGTAATTGGATGTCGGTATAAAATTATTTTACAAGATTGACAGTGCATTAAAATTAAATTTATATTAAATTTAGTTAAATATATTAAATTATTTAATAATTTATAATTATTATTTTTACTTAAAGATGAAAATAATGAATAGTTATTTTTGTACAAATAATTTTTTGTTTGTTCATATAGAATTTTCAATTATAATTTATATTGCATATGAATATAACATTTGTAATTTTATTTACTTGTAAAATAATTGAGATATTTAGTTATTAATTATATTTTTAAGGTAAATACTACTGAAATTCTCAATTATAGGCTAGTATTTTAATTTTGTTATAAATAAAATAAAAATTACATATATTCATATAAAAACAATACATAATAACTAGTTTATCTACACAAAATATAACTAGTTAATAATATAGCAAATTGTAAACTTATTATTTTTAACTTTAGTCTTTTTGAAAAAGTATTGTCAAGATGGCTGCATTAAAATTTGAAGTATCAATACAAGATGCAAATTAAACATAGGAGAGAGTTTGTCCCCAAGGTTCAAAACCAGAGCATCTGAAGGAACTGGACAACTAAACATGTCCACCTTAAGGATTATAATCTTACACACAATACAATATATATGGTAGCAAATTAAACTAGCAGTATGATTATGTGAATCAACTACATAATCACCATGCTTCCTTTTATATGTATAAATAAAAATATTGCAGTTGTGATGGTAAATTATATTGATACAAAGATATATATAGATATATATAGATATTTGAATGTGTTTTCACATAAAAATCATATTGTGAACCGTTAGATAGTTCAATCAGTATATTTAGTTAAATATATCAATTTATCTAATAATTCACAATGTGATATTGATACTAAGATATCATAACTAAAGTATCTACTTTTGAAAATAACCTTATGTTTGATAATAAACTTGCTCCAACACAGTCATTCTAGACAAGTCAAACATGAAAAAGAAAAATTAAAAAAAAAATCAAACACAAGCATGCATACACCAAAATATTTCAAAGCAACGTACTACGACATAACATTCAGTTTTCAATAAAGAATTAAGTAGTTGAAAAAATAAATTATATAAACAAAGAACACAGAGATATCAGTACATAAACCTGGCAGCCTTCATGTAAAAAGAAAATCTGGTTAAGAACATAAGAAATCAGCTACTAAATCATTTACTTGTATAAAATCTATTAAAATACAAAATATATATTAAAAATAAATTAATAATATATATATTTATATATAAATACAAAATAACTAATTGTCTAATTTAGTTATTATTTTTGCCAATGAGTTATAACTCAAATAGCATAATCTTCCCATAACCTAAGAGGTTGCGAGTTTGAGTCTCCCTATCTTTGGTAAAAAAAAAAGTTTAGTTATTATTTTTTTGTGTGCACATATTATTTTTTAAAATAAAATGATAATGATGGGAAGTGATCAATATTTAATAGGTACTAATAAAAGTAAGATTTGTATAATTATACTCTAATTAAGATATCTTAGATTCAGGTATTAGAAATATCAAATTTTTTTATGTATTATATAATAAATAATATTTTAGAAGAGAAAATTATGCAATAAACATATTTATATTCCCACATATATGCAGATATATTCTAGCACTTGAATTCCACTAAATATATTTGAATCAGATTAAGCATCTTGCAGTTTTTGGTTTTCGGTTTTCAATCCATATTTCAGGGAGCATTTGGACGTGCACAGAAATTTCCATTAGAATCAGATTAGTTTCATTCACTTGCTGTGATTACATGTTACGTTCGTGTCAATGTTTGCGTATTTTATTTGTATTTTACTATTTTTCAAGTCATAAACCGATTCTTTTGAGATTCTATAAATGCCCATGAATTCAATTATGCAAAGTTACAGGATAGATAAAAAAGAAATTTCAGCATTTTACATATTATTAGCATTCTATTATGCCAAAAGGATCCTTAATTAAACTTCTGATTCTGCAGCTGAAAGATTTATGGTGCATCTTTAATTTTTTTTTTTCCCCTTGTCTTTGCTTCTGATCTATATGACAATTTACACATCTTACTTATTAATCGCTGCAACAGATATTGAATGATGACTAATAGATAATTTGTCAAGACAGACTTATGTGTTTATTAAGAAAAGTTAGAGAATTTCTCCCTCAATAAGACATAATTAATTAATCTTGACAGAAAGAATAAAAATAGTATACATGCATATGATATATGGCAAAATCATAACTTTGAGATTGATAAATATATAAACAAAAGATGAAGCTCTAAGCATAATAAGTTTCCACAGGTTATATATTAATAATAATGAATTCATTTTACACAATTCCGATTTACATTATTATTACATGCATTGAGCTTGAACTTAAGAAGCAATGTCCCCTTTCCAGTCAAACCAAGTTGATGTTCATAATCATCTTCATTTCCATCTCTACCCTCATCACAACCCTTTACCTCATCATTTTCAGAATAAGGCCCCATTTGCAGCTGCTGCTGATGAGATCCTTCAATGGCAGCAGCATAATAAAACTTGTTCATCCTATAGATCTCCTCTACTGTACAATGCCTTGCATCAGCTAAAATATCCGCCATTGATCGTTTCTTGCATCTCCCTCTACGCCTTCTGCGTTTATCTTTCACTCCTTTATTAGACAATAATGATGCCATTCTTGGACTTGGACTAGTTTTATGAACATGAATTGATGAACTTATTGGTTGGATATCAAGTACTTCATCATCTTCTGCTACATTATCAGTGACAGGAACAATGCAATTATTGTATTGATTATCGTTATTCCCCTCTTCATCATCATGAAATGAGGTGCCATAGTCATTATTCTTGATATTGCTATTTGTTTTGCAAAACTCAAAACCATCTTTGCTATCATCACCATTATTACCATGGGAGTGGATCAAGTTCTTTGAAGAACAACCTTTGAGTGATTCATCTTCACAAGTTTGTGGTGAAAACAATGGTGGCAATACATCCCTGACATCTATGCCGCGGCTTAAACACATGTGCAAGTACTTCTCAGGAAATGGCCAGCTATGGAAGATGCTTCTATGACGCCAAGCAAGAGCATATTGTCTGCATTATTGAAGCATAACAATACATACATACATCATTAAAACACTAATTATTCATTAACCTTTTAACTATGGCATATACATCAACAATTCTTAACCAGATACCAAAAATTGTTCATGTTTAATCATAACAATATTTCACAAACAATAGAGAGATGCAAGGCAAAGAGCAAAGAGCAAAGAAAAGAAAATAGAGAGTTAAACAGAGAATAATCATAAGCTTAAGTGGTGTAACAAAGAGCACAAAAAACCTACAACTAACAACCACTTCAAAGCATAGAAGCTAAATATAGTGTAAATCAAGAAACAAATCCGAATATGGAACATGCAATAATGGGATAATAATATGTTAATATTAATAAAAGAAATTACTATACTTTTAATAGATACTCTTATGGTGACATTTCTTTGAAGTACCTTATAGAGAAGGGTTTAACATCTGCTTCTGCGTTCGTTTTCTCAGAACCCATTTCTTGTTGCAGAGATTTCGAATCCGCAGGTGGATTTTGTTGGTGGGACGACATTGTTTCCTACAAAGATTGCAACTTTGAAATTCGATCGCAGAATAGTCACTGCAAATTAATAATTTAACGAAAACCTAAGCAACCCCAGTTTCTGTTTATAGCTTCTGGAGTCTAAACGTAGATGCAGACCAAAAACTCCATAAAATCACCGAGTCTCGTAGCTGAGAGCGCAATACCCTCGAGCAGAAAAAGACAAAAATCAGAGTCTTTGGGGGCGCAGAATATGCATGTGGGTACCCCAAAAGATGAAAAATTTATGCAGAGAACTCGAAGAAGAGAGGATAGCGAAACATGAAACTTTTGGAGGGTTACGCTGTTGAACAACACTACAGAGTCAAGGTGGAAACTTGGAGTTTCAGAGGAGTGAAAAGACCAAAAGGGTCAAGAAAACTAGGTTACAAAATGGAGGGGGGACATAATCACATAACCACGATTTGAATATCCAAAAGAAATGGAAAAAAAAAAAAAAGAAAGAGAGAGAAAGGAATGAGTAAACTGAATGAGAAGTGAAGTGAAGTGGAGTTAGCAGGATTTCAATAGTCACTTTTTTGGTGCTTTCTTTTTTTTCTCTAATTCTTCTTTTATTGGTGTTTTTGTTTTGGTCTTGGTTGCAGTTGACTTCATTTTAATTTGTACAACTAACAGTGTAACTAAGGGAGGATTACTTGAGTTAATTAATGTTAATCTTTGCTGCTATTTATACAATAGAGAAAAGAGAAAGCTTTTAGTGGGATATGGCAGCCACTCCTTAACCCTTTAATAAGCACCTTAAAAACAGGACATACCCGAAATCTTGGCTTGTCCAAAACGCTCATCATATACTACAGAATTTGTCATACATGAAAGTTTCAACTAAGATTGAGAAAAGTGGAAACTTGGAGGAAAATATGAACTGGGTTGTGTATATCTGCAAATGATTAGGACAGAAGCTAAAGTAGAGTCTGATTGAGCAGAAATAAATATATCAGTTTCTTTTCTTTGTATTAAGACAGAAGCATATTGTAATTGAGGTAATGGAAATGGCAAGATTAAATATGTGTGAACAAGTGTGCCAGAGAGTCTCTCTCTCTCTCTCTCTCCCCCTCTGCAGGAGAATAAGGTACAAACAACACCTGAACAGAAAGAGTCTCAGATATTTTTCTTGTTTAGGGGAAAACGTGCATGTGCTATATCTCCTTATTGTATGCTTCTATTAGCAAGCTTTACTCAAGAGTCAAGAACATTGAATTTAGTTACTTTACTATATATATACCAACCATAGAATGTAACATCATTTTGATTTTTCAATGGCTTATTCTGAAATCTGACAATGGCAAGACACATATGTAGTAGTGCAGGTTATTAGGAACGTATAAACTAATTTAGTCGAGTTTTATTTGGTAATTATATACTATGTGACAAATTTCTGATATAGAAAGTTTCAGCAACTTCTGATTTCCAGAGATCAGAGAGATATATTCAAAATCAAAATATTCTAAGCTCTCTCCTGCATCTACGGCTTTAGTGGTTTGGGACATTGAAAACAAAAGAATAAAGAACAAAATTCATGAACGTAATAATTAGACTCCAAGTACAAGGCTAAAGAATTAATAGAGACATAAAAAGTATGAAATTGCAATAAAAATTGCAGATGTGTAACTACTGAAGGATGGTTTGTTTACACAGCGAAGAAATATTGAGTTTAATTATTTGTGGTACTGTCAAAGAAAAAGAAACATGTAGCTTTTGAACTTATGAGGAATTATTAGGTAGCTTATTTTATTAGCATTAAGGAAAAGATAATGTCTGATAATGTGAAATATTTTTTTTGTGGCACATACGTAATTAAGCTTCTATGGTAATTAAGCATGTGATCATATTTTTAAGGTTCAATATATGTAAGTTTTTAATACGAATTCCTTATTATATATCATATAGCTAAGGCCTGAAAGTACAAACGTATGCAACGAAACAAAGCAAAGCTAATTATTAAATGCTTAACAGATTAAAGTAGGCCACACCTGCTATTTTAACTGTGCATGGGACATTGCTGAGAGATGTGTTTTCTTCATTTATAATTAATCAAGCTCCTCTCATAATAAAGTTCTTCAAAAGTTGGATTGATGATCAGATATAATACAAATGTACAAACTTTGATCGAAGGGTAAAACTGATGTGTATGTTCATATATAGTTATATACATACATATATAGGTGTTATTTGAAATGAATGTAAAATAATTAGTATTATTCATCATGATGCATGTTTGCAGCAGGGACATATCTATCTATCTATCTATCATTTATCCAATATTTACTGATCCAAATTGTTCTTATTATCATATTATGCATGTATTGATGATTATTTTTTCAAACAAATATTAAAATTGATCTGATTTGACTTTATAAATTTTTTATATATAGTGATATATTAGATATATGTAATCGTGGATGTTGTACTGTGTGGGCACATTATATATCTTTGCGTCTTCTTGAATAATCTCTCTTTTCTTAAGACACAGGCTACACACCCTTTGTCATGATCTCATACTTTTACTTGATCTGGGTATGTAGGAGTGTCATAGGGAAGAAATTAAAGACTATATATGGAAGTATATAACACCTTTCTTTTGTTCATCAAGGCTAATTAAAGAAGAATATATCAACATAAAATAAGAAAAAGAAGTTTACAAGAAAAAAGTTTATAAATTCTGTTGGGTGAAATGACCCTCAATGGTTCTGACGACTATAAATTAAAGTTGATGCAAACTTTTTGCAGTTAAATAATTTTTGCAAAAACTCGTTACTATATAACTTGGATATAGTGTATATATGTGTAAATAATGCATACATATACATATATATGAATACGACTATGTTATATGTACACCAAAATCAGTCACCAATATAAAATATATGTTGGAATATAAATATACATTGAAAATAAATTAAAACACATATGTATTTATATACAAATATATTGATGGTTAGTTTTAGTAACTGATTTTGGTATACGAATAACATTTTTGATATAAATTAATATGATAGCAAAGTAATCCATAATTATCATGAGATAATAAAATACAGAGCGTGAAACACATTATACGTACTGTGACTCGCTCCATCTTAGTTCAAAATTGCAACACTAGCACGTTGCTGAGTTGATTTTTTTATTCTTTTGGTTACTACTGAGTTGATCTTAATTTAGCGAGTTAGAGATATGGGCTTTTACCTTCGGGCATTTTGGGCCTCTTGATTATGGACTGACCCTCATGGATTTTGAGTTTTTCGGATATGGGCTTGTTGGGCTTTTGATTATGGGGCCCACGGATGATTTTACCAGCTACAATCGACTGAATAAGGAGGAAATCAGTTTTTGAACGTCATCACCGGTGTCTCTGCGGCTGAGGCTGGAGGTTTCCAGAATCTGGATTGAAGCGAATCAATCAGAACCAAAACCCTAAAAGCCGCGATGCCGAAGAAGATGGGAGTGAACACGAAGGCGGAGGTGGCCAGGGCTCGGAAGAGTGCCGTCGAATCGGAGCGAAAGGAACGAGAGACTCGTGCGAAGGAGGAGGAATACTGGCGCGACGCGGAGGGTCCAAAGTCGCGGGCGGCGAAGAAGAAGGAGGAAGAGGCGGATAAGAGAGCGGAGGCAGCTGCACGGAAAGCGGAGGCGCGTCGGCTAGCGGAGCAAGAAGAGAAGGAGCTGGAGAAGTCGATGAAGAAACCGGATAAGAAGGCGAACCGCGTGTCCATCCCGGTGCCTAAGGTGACGGAGGCGGATCTGAGAAAGCGGCGGGAGGAGGAGCAGGCGGAGCTTGCGAAGAAGGCAGAAGATGCGAAGAAGCGGCAGAGCCGGACTGCGGCGGAGGAAGAGTACGAGCGGCTGGTGCTGGTTTCCAACACGAATCGCGACGATTCCGTGATCGAAGCTCGATCTGTGGACGATGCACTCGCTCAGATGAGCATCGCTGACACCTCCTTGCCACCTGATAGGCATCCGGAGAGGCGCCTCAAGGCCTCCTTCAAGGTAACCACCTCCTCCTTCAAGATTGTCTCCGATTAGGGTTTTTGATCTGAAAATCTTCAATGTTATGCATTGCAGGCCTTTGAGGAAGCTGAGCTCCCCAAATTGAAGGAAGAGAAACCTGGCCTCACTCACACTCAATACAAAGACCTCATCTGGAAGCTCTGGAAGAAATCTCCTGACAATCCTCTTAATCAAGTTAGTAATAATTCTAAATTCTAAATTTTCATTGATTCGTAAACCCTGAATCTCAATAAGCTGACTCTTGCGCTTATGCGCAGATTGCAGAATGAGTGAGTTATCAATGGAAAGCAGATTAAGCATTCTTACAGAACATTGCATTCACTCCAAGTTCGTATTTAGCTCATAAAACTCAACATCCTCAGATATTGTTGTAGAAGAGAGTGTGAAGAGTGAGAGTTGTTCCGTAAACCAGCTAAGTAGTGTCTTTTCATGTGTCCTTACTCTGCTATATGTACATTAATTGGATCATAAGAATTATCTACTTCGTGTGTCTTGTTTGGGCATTAATAATAGCAAATATCCTGTTTGAGAGCCATCAATGAATGGGAAACATTATGTGTGAATAATAGGGTGACGCCAATTCTTCTGTGCATTCTAGTAGTTAAGGTTTTGTAACAATTTGGATCTTCTCAGGTCCAAAATAAATATGATAAGGTCACTCATCTGTACCATGCATTATGGAGTCACTAAAAATGGCGGCAATAGTTGAAATAGTGGTGTGTCTAATTTGGTCTTTACAACTAAATTTGGTTTTATATATACAAAGTGGGTTCTGATGATTAAAGTTGGCTCATTGTGATTTCAGCATTTGATGAAGCAACTTTAGAGCTTAGAGCATAGGCCTTAGGGTTTGAAACAATAACCTTTTTGCAGCTGAATAATAACTTGTGCATTCGAAATCCCTAATCGTTTGTTACTGAATCCAAGAACTCGCCGGTTATCATGTAAAGTAGTAAAGCAGTGCTCACGCTTGCTGGAACGGAACTGTCAAATGTTGGAACAAGTCAAGTGTAGGCCTACTTTGTGAATAGTCTTATGTAGCTCTAAGAAGTTTACGACTTGATATCCGTTTCTTGAGTTCATTCCAGTGCTTAGCATCAAGCTGCCAAGGTCGTTCAATAGTGATGGGGCCAGAAAAGGCAGGTTCTTGAAAAATAATAATAAAAATATAAAAATTTTATGTATACACAAAAATCAACTATTAGATTAGTCATTATATATTTTTATATAAATACATGTGTTATTTTCGATACTTTTAATATATATTTTGTATTTTAATATATATTTTTTATATATAATTAATTTAGTGGTTAATTTTTTATGTATACGTAATATAATTAAATATTGAAAATGTGCGAAACACGTATTTATTTATACACAAATATATGATAATTTATTTTTAATATATACGTAGCATTTTTAGTTAGATTATTTTAATAAGAAATAAAAAATAGCTATTGTAAAAATTTTTCATAAAGTCAAAGATCCAAAATAAATAAATAAATTTCGACTGTTGCTTGTTAAAAAAATTGTGTACTTCGATGTTTAGCACACAACAATGAAGCTCTCGTTTATTACAATGGTGATCCTATTGTATGTAGAAAATTATTTGCAACCAATTCTCATTTAACTTGCAATAATACAACTAGTCTTGCATAAGTTCTATAGGCTTAATAAACGCTCACATAAATGATCTCCAGATTGCTCAATAAACTCAACCCATATCCGCTTAGAATATGTTCTAAGCCTTTGTGCATCTGTGCCAACTCTCCTTGGCATCTATCTAATTTATTCAAGTCTTTGGTGTTGACATGGTGGTTATCCAAGAAAAAAAATTCCATCCGCTCTAATCATAGTATTCCTATAAACATCTTGAAAATGGGAGTAAAACGGGACACAAAGGGAAACAGAAATTGAAGAAAGAAGGGAAAGGGGATGAAATATAATTGTACATTATTATTCCACTGTGAAATAACGTTGAAATCCTATCCCTTATTCCGGATAGCTGATTCTTCTGGAATTTTCAATGCGAACATAATAAAATCACCCTTTAACTGCTTAAGGCAGCCAATCAGAATACCATTTCAATGAATATACAAAAACAAAACAAAACTCCGTAACAAAAATGTGTTAAATAACAAACCCGAAAACTAGATATCAAGGGGCATTATATGAAGGAGCAGGCAAAAATGGAAAAGGGGCAGCTGAGGCATACGCTACTGGTGGCCGTGCTTGTCTCCGATTGGATTGTCTCTCCATCTTCTGGTTACCATTTTCATCTTCCAGCTCTATAGTCTCTGCAGAGGATGAAGACTTCACAAAACTCTCTGCATTGTCTTCTAAAGGTTGTTGGTTATCAGAACGACGATGAATTAAAAGCCCGGACATAAACACAGGAAGATAAAGAAGGCTGGCATGGAACATTCTTCTAGCCTTTTCTCTAGTGCGGTCTCTGTAGAATGAAAATGCCGCAGCACTTATTGCAAGGGTAAGTGCAGTGGACTCGAGACAGAACCATTCAGAGGTCACACCCCCTGTTAAAAGACGCAAAAACATGAGTCTCATTATTCTTCTTGTTGCCAAAGCACTCACTACTGACATGTACCAAAATGGTGAATATTATAGTCATCTTAAGGAACCAACTGGTACAATGATGTCTATTGATTTGATTAAGTATATGAACTTCTATTATTGTAAAAAAAAAAAAAAAAAAAAAAAAAAAAAAAAAAAAAAAACTAAAATTTAACACAACTCTGTAAATTTTCAAGCCAAAATCAGAATCTTATGCAAGACGAAAAGGATGCTTATGAGGTTTTGCATGAAAGGATATTTTGTAAGATATCCTATCATGGTACCAGTACCATGATCAATATTCGCACCAAATAACTAATAGAAGAAAAAGATCACGGAAAACAGCATTTAATAAAGCACTTCAACTAGAAGAAAATATCAACTCACAATCGTAAGCTAAGAACCCCAAAGGTATAAGATATATTGAGTTCCTCAAAGCCACAAGTGCTGTTCTCCGCCCAGATTCATCAGCAAGAGAGTACATCTTAAACCTAAATTTGCAATGCACACTCATAAACATTAATAAGCAAATAAGGTGTTGCCATATAGCTAATAGTTTTTGGACCATCTTTAAATGATTGCAAGATAAAATAAAATTCACCAAAATAAACAAAGATATAAGAACATACCCTCCTGCAGCATAATCATCCCGGCACATGTAGGCAAGGGCCATAAAATGAGGTAACTGCCAAAAATACAAAGCAGCTGGAAGAATCATTGCATTTAGGCAAATATCACCAGAAGCTGCAGCCCATCTGGTATCAAGAAGCCAAAATCAATATGGATACCATATTTGTTCATCACATAGTATGCCAAGCTAGTATAGGGGCTTACACACATCCATACAGATAATACACCAAAGCATAAAAGGGATAGTGAAACAGGAGCATGAATCATATTAGGATTTAATGACTAAAGTAGATGATTGACTTAGAAGCCAGACGTTTAGGGGTAGGCTCCCCTTGAAAGATAAATCAATGTTATGTATATCTCTCAAGCATCTTGAAACTTACAACACATAAGAAAGACAAAATAAAATTTAAAGATAGTTAATTGTTTACCCCAGAAGTGGTGGAATAGCTCCGACAACAGCCCCCACCCATGTATTAACAGGATGAATCTGCTTCAACGGAGTATACACGAATGCATACAAAACAAGGTTGGAAGCAGCAAGGCCAGCAGCCAACAAATTAGCCTGGAAAAACCTTGTCAGAAAGATGCAATATTAGTCCCCCAATCCAAATCACATCAATCAAACGCTCGCTAAGCAATGTATTTACTATTTGGAGTTTCATTTTCATACTTCCATTGCTGATAGAGTTAACAAGTTTTACAGTATGATCCAATCAAATACCTGTGATTGTAAAGCTTCTAAGAGCGAGTGATCATAGCAAATAATCGTGTACAACAATTTTTTAGTGCATACAAATGAAGAAAGGAGCAAATGCATTGGAAGTACCTGAGTGGCAAGGAGTGCAGTGCCACCTAAACCAACAGAGGATGCCCATCCAACTGCGTGAGGTATTGAAATTCGTCCTGAAGGTAGAGGCCTTCGACTCGTTCTCTTCATTTTGGCATCATTTTTTACCTCAAAAACCTGATTGAGAGAGTTGGCGGAAGCAGCAACCATCATGGTACCCATACAGGTCCAAGAGAGAGCGGAAAGATCAACAGCACTCGTGCTTCCGAGGACAAATCCGGTGCCAGATGTCGCAACCACGAGCATGCTGCAATTTCATTGATTGGATTCTAATTCCAAATCCCTAAAAATGAATTGAGGAAATTGAATAATAGGAATAGGAAGAGTGTGGAAACCTTAGGCGAGCTTTGGAGAGCTGCCAATAGCAGGTGGCATAGTGGTGGGTCAACGAGACCAAGTCGGTGGTCGTCTTCGTCGCCGTCGCCGGAGCTGAGAGATCTGCTGCGGGGGAGTGCAGTTGACGGTAATGACGTGTCAGATAACTGTGATTAGTATTATGATTGATGAGTTTCGATTTCGAATAGAAGGGGAAGAATTCCTTCCTCAACTTCAACCTCATCCTCAACACACACACTCTCTTCTTTTCTGAAACTGGTTTTCTTCTCTTCCCTTTCCTTCGCTTCTTCTTTTCTTTTCTTTTCTTCTCTTCTTTTTCGTATTATTAAACTTTTTCACGAAAGTAAATTTCAGTGTGTGTTTTGTGTATTTGGGTATTGGGGCGCTTAGAGGCTCATATTTTTAGTTTATGAATTTGGAAAGATAATAGTCCAATCCATCCCCAAAAAATCACTTATTTTTTATTTTTGTTTTTATATTATTTTTTTAATTAAATTAATTTTTATTTTTTTTTAAATAATGTTCATTCTTTCGTTAGTTTTTTGACACTATCGTTAACGGTTTACTAACCTAAAACGTAAAGTAACAGCACAATATAGTAAATAATGCCGTTTTATACTTAAAACAGTGTGAGATTCTTATTCACTCTCACTCTCATTCTCTACTTCCGTAATCCATGACCAACCATCACGAAAACAAAAAAGATCACAATATCATTCACAACCATTAAAGTAGTCATAGAGCATTATTAGTATGTCCGTTCTAAAACTTGAAATGTATTAAATCAACAACACAACAAGCGCTATCCAATTTCCATTAACCCTGTTTTGGTTCCTATGAAAACTCTCCAATATGATAAACTAACGATTTTCATCGATGCTTAATCAAACACAGCAATAGACCGTAAAATTAATGATGCCAACAACAAGAATTTTGTTTCATCAATTGAAAAATTGTCCCTCTCTTCTTTTGATTTATCAATGCATGAAAAGTGGATATATGCATGAAGAAGTGGGGTTATGCTTAATGGAAGAGCCAGGACCAGAAGAGAACAACACAAGCAATGACAAAAAATCTGGCTTATCGAATTGGCTCACAGCCTCACACTAACCCCTTGGGTAGCTTCAAGCGTTCAACCACCACTCCTAGTGGTCCACTAGCTGAAGTTTTAATGCCAAGTACAGTCATTTCAATCAATGATGGTGCCGCCACTACTTCCAATTCAAATCTGTCGTCTTCGGCTAGGACAATGTTATCATCTCCATATGGGGTATTTCACAAGACACTTACTTGCCTCATCGTTCTTCCTTCTTCGCATGGAGGAGCTCAAAACATAACTACTATGTGAGTGAGACAGTAGAAGTGAAGCAGAGACGTGGGGCCAACTTCGGATGTCGCACCGGCATCATCGGCGGCAGCAGCAGAGTCATCGACGGCAAAAGCAAAATCAGCGGAGGCAGCAGAGGTGTCAGCAGTGGCAGCGCGAGCAGAGGCATTGGTAGCGGGAGCAGAGGCATGGGTGGAGGAACGGAAGCAAAGTCGTTGGTGGCGACAGGACCGACCGTAATTGAGCCAGTGGCAACAAAGCCGTTGCCAAGGAGGATGGAGGATTTACGCAGTGTTCCACCATGAAGGAGCAGGAGAAGACGATCAGTGAGGGAGTTTTGGTAGGGAATCGGGTCGGATAGTGGTTAGGGTTCGTTTTCTCGAGTTTGGGTCTGCCTTGGTTCCAAGCCTTGACCAAAAAGAAAAATGTAACTGCCACGTCATTCTCTGTTAGTGTCGTTAGTAAAAAAAATAACGGAAGGACTAATGTGACCAAGTTGGTTATCTTTTGAGGACAAATTTGATTGATTTATTCTTTCGGGAATGAAAATGGTGATCAAGATATCTTTAAGGGACCATTTTGATTATTAACTCTGAATTTGGAAAACATGTTATATTAGATATGGAAACCTGGTGTGTTTTTGAACAATATGAAAATGATTTTTTTAATTTGAAAATACAAATTGGAGCCTCAGTTTTAGATGATGTAACATCCTACTACACAGAGCCTTACGCTTAAGTCGTAAAGTAGAGGTGACGAGGTATTACGACCTCTAAAAGAAAAGACTTAAATAAATATAGTTGAAAATAATTTTATAACGAGGAGTCTTGAAGAATAAGGTAATCAAAAGCGAAAACAGAAAATCGTATCACACTCGTGCGTATAAGCGTAAACAGAATGGACAAGATCAATGAGAGCTGGAAAACGTAATGTACATATCAGAGTTCCAAAACACAGATATCAAACTCAATACTCGACCTGCGACGCTAAGGTCGGCCAGAATATATAATTATATATGTATATACAACCCAAAATAAAACTCAAACTACAAAATAAACACCTGTATCTCCAAATCAACCTCTAGGAGGGACAAAATACAAAATATACATGTGAAGATTTTATAAACATATATACATAGCCTAAAACAAAATATGACAGTCCAAAAGATAGTTCTTCGCTTATAAGGAGGGTCTCCAGACGCTCAACAAGGTGTCTCTCTACCTTTATCTATAAAACAACAAGATATATATGGAATGAGAACCAGAAGTTCTCAGTATGGTAAAAGTGCACATATAGATAATATATAAGGTCCCGGAAAAGCTAGAGGCGATCCTAGAACTCCGACACTCAGGTTTAAAACTTAAAGTTTATAAATGGAAA
The DNA here is from genome assembly GCF_014773155.1 of Arachis stenosperma. Lineage (NCBI taxonomy): Eukaryota > Viridiplantae > Streptophyta > Magnoliopsida > Fabales > Fabaceae > Arachis > Arachis stenosperma. The sequence goes on from NC_080385.1 coordinate 159,864,578, forward strand.
ACCATAAACAGGGTAGGTTATCTAAGGTTCTTATTTCTAATTCCTTTCTAACTTAAGCCATAACTTCTGCCTTCCTCCAGTCCTCCAAAACTTCGGTTCACAGACAAGCAATACAAACAAAGCAAATACAAGTAGGATACAGATACAGCAAGTAGCAAATATAGCAGGTAAGCATAATAATCACATAGGCAAGCCCAATTAATGCATACTCAAACAAAACATGCATATGCACATGATGTATATCTGCCCTATGGGCGATGAGTCTCATCTGTCGGTTATAAAGCCAAACCCGACATGTCCGGTAGCTAACCTGGACACTGTCTCTCTGTTGCGCATCAATACCATTAGAGGGAATACGTGCCCTGTCACCATTAGAGGGATTATGTGCCTTGTCATCATTGGAAGGATTATGTGCCCTGCCACCATTAGAGGGATTAGGTACCCTGTCACCCTTACAACTAGAGAGAAAACACAGACGTACTTGTCATTAATCATCCTCAACCATGTCTCTTGTATTATATTTATTCAAATTTAATCATAATCTTCATACTTCTCATTCCGTCTACCAAAAATCCCAACTCAAACATAATTAATTCTTTCTAATTAATTCAAACTCAAAACGTAATCCTTTTTTTAATAACTCAAAATCAAATTATAAAATCCTTAAAAATTCAAACCTTTCTAAATAACCACTTCAAATGAAGCCTCATATTTTCATAAAAATTTCAACAGCATACTTCAAATGAAGCCTCATATTTTCATAAAAATTTCAGCAGCATCTCCTCTAAAACTTGGACTTTTGCCACCCTTTAAGGGTTCCAACTACCAAATCAAACACCTCTCAATTATTCAAATCATTCCTAATATCAAATTATTTCAAAATCAAATCAATTATAATATTAAATCTTTTTCCAAAACCAACCAACTCCAATATCAAATCGTTTACGAAATTGAATCACACATCACATACCATATATCCAATTCATCAATAATTCATTCAGTTCATTCCTATCTTAAAGTCTTCTAGCCTAAGTTTTTACGTGACATTAAACATTAACTACGAAAAATCAAAATCATACCTTAGTCGATTCATCTCTAAGCTCGAAACACCTAAAAAACCTCTCATTTCACAAGCTCCAAGCCTCCAAACGTCAATTCTTCAAACCTAACTACTCAGATTTTGTTCCAAACCGCCCAATTGAACTCCAAATAAACCAGAACATAATCTATTTCACAAAATATCACTATAATCATCATAGAGTTTACTAATTCAATTATTCACAAGGGTTTAACAATTTCTTACCTTACCCACGGATCTATTGAAAAAAACTCAGTGATTATTCACTGTTAGAGTTCACCACTTTGTTCTAATAAAATTGAAGAAAATTTCGAGACGAACACGTGGCCACTGACGGCTCGTCAATCGGAGCTCCAGATCGAAAGTTACGTGAAATTAAAATTGAAACGAGGGTGTCGGTGTTTTTTGTTGAAGCTCTTCTCCCATTAAACGCATCTCTTCGGTGAAAAATGAAAGAGAAGGCTTCGTATGGTATTTTATGGGTTGGGCTTTGGGCCGGTTTAAGTCCGGTCTAATTAGTTCGGTCCGTTAGTTCGGTTTTGGACCAAAATCTTTAAAATTAGTGTCAAAACTTATATTTTAATTATTTCTACTTCATTAAACTATAAAATTAAATTTTCTAATTTTGTTGATTAATAATTAATTTATTATTTAATTATTTACTAATTACCTGAGGTTTATAGATGAGGTAGAAAATTGATGGTCCGATTTGAGATATGTGGAATTTAAATTTAGAGAGTGCACATATTGGAGCCTTCGATTTGTGTGGATTCAAAATAGTTTTTTTTTTATTTCGAGTAAATCAGAGGATAAATTTTGCAAAAAAAATTCATAAAATAAAATATCAAAATCGGTAGGTCAATTTTCTGAATTAAAAAAAATTAATTCATAGAAATTCCAAACTACTGAAGGTCAGATTTGTGATATATATATACTCTGTGGACTACTTGTGCAAACTTCATCTTCTTCAATTTATCATCTTCTTCTTCGTTCTCTCACTCGTTTTCACTTTGTTGCCTTTTCACTTTTACAACTTTGAACTTATGCTGAGAGGAGAGATATTGTTTTAAAAAAATGGAGGATAGAATTATGTTAAAATTATATTATCATAGTAAGATATTATTACAAACACCCGAGGGAGTAAGATTTGTATGCGAGAATCTATGTAATGTTATTAATTCATTTTACAATACTATTTGAAGAACTAAAAGGTGTTATTTGTGAAAGAATAGATCCGCATATACCAAAGATGGTATCGAGTACTTTTTACCGGTATCTTGTATCAATGTTTAGTGGGTTCGTTCATTTTCAAACGAAGTATGTCACCAATGAAGTGAGTATGCAAGAGATGTTTTCAGTTTATTACGAAACTTGATCACAAGTGTCATTTATCGAGTTGTACATTGAGTTCCAACAATCTGAAGTCGATCGAAATATCGAATGAAGAGATTACATTCGGGTGTTATATCTAGTCTTTTGGAGTTATTACCCTTGTATTAGAGCATTCAGACACCACAAATCAATTATATAGGTAGACATGACTCATTTATATGAAAAATATAAGGATTGTCTATTGGTGGCAGTTTCACAGGATGAAAACAATAATATTATGCCCATTGCATTTGTCATTGTCAAGGGTGAGACTTCTGATACGTGACATTTTTTCCTTAGTAACTTGTGACAACATGTGATGACACGGGATGGTGTGGGCTTTATCTCTGATCGTCACGATTCTATTAGTTCAGCTGTAGCTCGCAGTAATTGAGCTTTGTCTCCTCTGAGAGTTTTTCACATGTTCTGCATCAGGCATATAGAGTCTAACTTTTTGAGAAAATTTAAGGCACCATATCTCCAAAAGCTTCATCAACATAGGTAACTAAAAACACAACAGAGTTTAAATGTTATAGTTACCATCATCGCAATAGTTGTGTTGTTTTTTCCTTATCGCACGGTATTCTAGGACAGTGCGCGAACACCAGTTACGTCACAAGCATTTACACAAGGTAGCTGGACAGAATTTCGCGTGAACAATATGCTTTGGCATTTGATGGTGGATACCGATGGGTCACATGACTACAAATTTAGTTGAGTGCATCAATTCGGTATTGAAGGGGGTGCGTAATCTCCCTGTCACTACACTTGTGAAAGCAATGATTTACAGACTTAATGAGTTGTTCACCATAAAAAGGGCTGAAGCTAAAGCTCAAATTAATGCTGGTTATGTATTCTTTGAGCTTGTCACCTCCAAATTGCATGCAAATCAGTGCATTGCTAGAAACATTAAGGTTAATTGTTTCGACAGACATAATGAAGTATTTAAGGTGCGTGAGATGTCCAGTGGTCTCAAGTTTGCAGTTGATCTACGTCAGCGACATGTGTGATTCTGGTGAATTCCAAGTGGATCGCATGCCATGTCACCATGTCTTTGCTTGTTGTGCAAATCAACGATTGAATTGGCAGGTGTACATTCATGATGTTTTAAGATGTACAAAGTTTGAAGGGTTTATAGAGCTAGGTTTAGGTCACTCGAAAATTCCACTACATGGCCTGTGTATCATGGATCTCGGTTCGTACTTAATCCTTTTCTCAAGCGAGTGACAAAAAGTCGGCCAAAGATGACCCGGTTCTTGAATGAGATGGACACGCGAATGATACGCGGTCCAAGACGCTGTAAGCAATGTAAGGCCAAGGATCACAGTCGTAGTAGATATCGACATGGCAGTGGATCAAGTGCAAGCGGTGCTGCTCAGAATACCTAACTGTTATTATATTGGCATTCTAATTTATAAAATTTATGTCGTACCAATAATATTATGTTGCCATGTTTGCAACTTATATTTTATTACCAAACAATATGTCCTTTAAAACATTCCTATCTTGCTACTTATAAAAGTCCAAATACTTTTTACACAGAGTTTAGATATTTTTACACAAAATCTAACATTCTACTTTTTCATTGTCCACTTTACATCTTTGCGAAACTTCTTACACTTCTTTGCGACATTCATAAATGCGAATGGTGTGAATCTGTTTGTACTCCAGCGTGGAAAATCAGATCTTAGATTATATCCTTTGCCTCTAGTAGATAGAGATGCGGTCCCACCTGTATCTGTACCTACCCCACCTAAAGAAAAATTTAAGATAACATATATATCAAGAAATGGCACCAGAAATCAGGGCAAAAAATGACATACAAATCCAAGCCCATATATGCAACAATGTCAGTGGACTGTCAATCTCTTTACAGTCAAAGTGAGATGATGTACAAGTGTGCTAGGGATGTCGATCCCGGCTGATTTTGTGAATCCGAGAGAAGTCACGAATCAATGGCAGAAATTTTCAATGAACTGCTGATCCAGACTTATCAGCAAACAAGATTGACCCAAACAACAACAATATATGGCATTTCACGTACTTCTCTATGGCAACTCAATCATTCAAAATTAATCCGTCTTTCACATTTCTAATTCAAATCATCTTGATGTAACTTTTTCTGCAATCACTGGTCTTAGGTGCCACTCCAAATTGATGTAAGCATTCAGCTTCTATAGCTTCTTGATTAGTCTTGGTTGTTCCTGTCATGGAAAGACCATTTTTTGGAATACCTAGAATTAAAGCCATATCTTCCAAAATAACTGCACACTCACCAGTCAGAAGATAAAATGCATGAGTATCTAGGTACCATCTCTCTACTAGAGTTGTTACCAAAACCTACTGACCTTGAATCACTCTGACTTAAGATACACGATAAAACTTAATGGCCCGCACAAGAGGCTTGACAATCGAATTATATGAATCCGGTGGATTCATGTGGACACACCTCAAAATTTTTGTACCCTACAAAATATAGACAAATAATACTCAAATTATCTTATTTAATTAATCATATATAAATTAAAACACTTATAATTAACATTAAATTTACTCGAACGTTAACAAAAAATAATTTAACCTCTCTACTAAACTTGTGTTCATAAATAATAAAACTATCCACTAAACCAATTTTTACTTAATTATCATTATAACTAACTTTCTTATCAATAATCCAAACTAACATATTCATCTTATTTATAACAATACCTACTAACAAATATAATTAATAAATGAACCTTTACCCTACACACATGCATAAACAAAATGGCCATAATTAATAATATTTTATCCTAGAACCTGATTAATATTATTTCCAATAATACTTACCTACTATAAAAATTATAAATTTAATAATTATTAACTATTTATTTTATATTTTAACAATTTTTTATTCTAGAAGTTTTTTGATAGCAAGAAAAATAATATTTGAACCCAAAATAATATTTTGATCCTCTAAAATAAATAAATAGATAAAATGAGAAAATAAAAAATTTAATCATTATTAATTTGATTTTTTACTGTATTTTTTAATTTGATAGGCCAAAAATTAATCAATTGAGATCGAAACTTTATTTAAATAATTTGTCGCCACAAAGTGAAATTCAAATTCTCGACATAAAAATAATTTTAATTTTAAATATATTACACGACTTAAAAGAACAAAAACAAAACAGAAAAGAGAAGAAAAAAAAAGTATCATTAGACAAAAAATAAAAAAAAAAATTGTAGTCCCCAAAATTTGTTTATATGTTTGAATATACGATAGTTGTTGTTTTCTTAATTAAAAAAAAAAAAAACAAAACTATCTAAGCAAAGCGACATTATTAATGGAAGAAAAGAATATCACCCTTACTCCCTTAATTTAAAAAAAAAATCACATGATACATGCCCATTCTCATATATATCAATTATCATGAGGAGTTTATACGGCAATTTTATATCAAAATTATTATTCGACTAAGTGAATAATCCTCTTGACTTTTTGACTCACTTTAAAAGAGCTAAGAAATCAGTAACGAAAAAAAGTTTTTAACATTTTTGAGTCATTGACAATCACTTTGCAACTAAAATTTTAATGCAAACAGTTCCACATTTAATAGTCCTTTATTTGTAAATTTGTAACTGAAGATTCAAATATGTAAATATGTAATTAACATTTTTCATTGAAATCAATAGTTGTTTCTTCATCTTTTCTTCAACCGCTCCCATTTCAAGATGAAATTAAGGTTTAACTTAATTTAGTGCTTGTTTGTATGTTATTATTTTGATAAAAAATGATATTTTTTAATAAAAAAAATCTTTTTTATTTTTTAACGTGTTTGGCAAATTTCGAGTAGTAAAAATAAAAGCACTGAAAAAATCAGAAAAACATCTTTTTTGAGAAGCTGTAATTTACATCTTTTTTTAAAAGATCTTTTTTCCTTAAAAAAAAGATGTTTTTCATATAATAAATAAACAAAAAAGTACTTTTATATTATTATATTCAAACATAATTGATAAATAAAAAGATCTTTTTGCATGAGATATTCAAATATAAAATTACTTTTACTTTTTCATAAGATCTTTTAAAAAAAAGATAATTCAAAAAAATATTTTTTTAAAAAACTCACCCAAACAAATCCTTAAGCAGTCTCTAAAATACATTGTATATTCACTTGACAAAAAAACTAATTACATATTTTAATATAAACAAATTTAGCCACATCCCCCTTTTCCCACTGTTGATTCCGATTGGGACATAGTTGTTTCCTTTCAACATTTTGGTGTGTTATCTTTGACAAAATATAGTTGCCACTCAATCACTCACAGCTTTTAAAAATTTGTGGTTCTGCTCTTATTTCAGCAATGACTCCTTATCTAAAATCTGAATAAGCGGATAAAACAAAAAGCATTACTATTTTCAGTATCTACATATTAATCACATTAAAAAATTACTACTGAATACAATTTTAAATTTTACATTTATCTAAATCCTTAATTCTATATTCATCATCTTAGACATTGTTGTACATATATATTCAAGTAACAAGGTCAAATTTTTATAAAATATGAACCATTGACGAGAAAATATTCAGTTTAGTAACTGAAATTAGAATCGAGCTTCAATTTAAAGTTTGTTTGGCTAAATTTTTTAAATAAGATTTTTTAAAAAAAAATTTAAAATATAAACACTTTTATTAATAACAACTTTTAAATAAATTATTTTGTATTTGAAAAATTATTATAGAAGTTCTTGTTTTAAAGTTATGTATATAGGAGTGATAAAATAGCTTTTAAAAATAGGAGAAGTCACATTTTGTAACTTCTTCAAAAGCTCTTAAATAATTTTTTGAAAAATTAAAAATTTATCTAAAAAATTGTACCAAACACTATTAATGTAATTTTTTATAAGTCAAAAGCTAAAAAAAAGTAGTTTTTGGAATTTTCTAAACAGACCCTTAATCTTTAAAATCTCAATTACTTTAATTCAATTCTTAAACTTTTCAATTGATTTGTGAGGAATTAAAATTTAGTAACTAATTTTTAAAACCTTATTTTTCATGCACAATAACCAATTTAGTAACTAATTTTTAACCTGTAATTAGCAACTTCTTGAAGAATAAAACCTATGTTGTGTTGATTTATTAGCATCAATAAAAACAAAAAAGTACAATAGTGGAATATGCTACAGAATTAAAATTTGCAATTAAAAAGATTATCATAAGGTTGTTGTATGATGAGAGGAGTGAGAGGCAGAGAAGAGAGGCATAGCCACAAGCACAGGCTGAGATTTTCCACACCCTCTCAACCATAGGAACTATCTATACATCTCTCACCTCTTCTTCCTCTTCTCTTTACTCTTTCTCTTCTTCTTCTTCTAACTGCCACTAACACGTGGTGGTTTGGTTCTGTTGTTTGTTAAACTAGTTATTAACCAACCATGGCTTCCTCTTCTTCCTTGCATCTTTCTCAGGCTCTTTTAGCACGTGCTGTATACCTTCATGGCTCTTCCTCAGAGCGTGTCTCACTCACCACTACTTCCACTCTCTCCTCATTCCCATCATTCTCTGGCCTCAAGACACTCTCTTCTGCTTCTTCTTCTTCTTCTTCTTCTTCTTCAAATTGTGGCGGTTCAGGGGTCACAGCACGTGCTCCACGCAGGGTTGGTTCTGTGGTTCGTGCCACTGCGGTTGAGACACTTGACAAGACCACAGAGGCATCTCTGGTTGAGAAATCCATCAACACAATTCGGTTCCTTTCCATTGATGCAGTTGAGAAGGCTAACTCAGGCCACCCTGGTCTCCCCATGGGTTGTGCTCCAATGGGTCACATTCTCTATGATGAGGTCATGAGGTATAATCCCAAGAACCCTTCTTGGTTCAACCGTGACAGGTTCATTCTCTCTGCTGGCCATGGATGCATGCTCCAGTATGCTCTCCTTCACCTTGCAGGCTATGACAGTGTTCAGGTCAGTCTTGGATGGATAATTTCATTGGATCTATCAGAATGTCATTGTTGAATCCAAATACTTATTTTTAATTTAAATCAGTTCTGAATCATTTTAATTTAGAGTTTATTTTTGATGCACTCACGCTCTAAAATGTTTTAGACAATTGTCCAATCACATCATTTTTTTATGATCATTCACGCGGTCAATGCAAAAAGTAGTTATTTTTGCTGACGTTGAGATTGAATAATAGGAAGAAGATTTGAAGAGTTTCAGACAATGGGGAAGCAGAACTCCTGGACACCCTGAGAATTTTGAGACATATGGAGTTGAAGTTACCACAGGTTACATAGTTTTAAGTTTCCATGTCATGGCATAAGCCTTTTTGTTTTTTTGTGTTCTGTTATCTCAATTACCATGTTCTTTGTCTAGGTCCTCTTGGTCAAGGAATTGCCAATGCAGTTGGTTTGGCACTTGCAGAGAAGCACTTGGCTGCGCGGTTTAACAAGCCTGACAGCGAGATTGTGGACCATTACACGTAGGATAAGTTGATAACTGCATCTTGTTTGTGATCTATGAACTTGTGGTGATTGTGTGAATGACAAATTTGTTTTGTTCTTGGTTCTCTAGGTATGTTATATTGGGTGATGGTTGCCAAATGGAGGGAATTTCGAATGAAGCATGCTCACTTGCTGGACACTGGGGACTGGGGAAGCTTATTGCTCTCTATGATGACAACCACATTTCCATTGATGGTGACACAGAAATTGCATTCACTGAGAATGTTGACAAGCGTTTCGAGGCTCTTGGATGGCATGTCATTTGGGTAAAGAATGGAAACACCGGCTATGATGAGATTCGTGCAGCTATTAAGGAAGCAAAGGCTGTCAAAGACAAACCCACTTTGATCAAGGTTAGTTACCTGACATGAAGTAGCAGAAATTCATGGCTCTTTAGCTTTGATGTTTGTCCATATTCTCATACCATGTCTCTTTCCAGGTGACAACTACCATTGGATACGGTTCTCCAAACAAGGCTAACAGTTATAGTGTTCATGGAAGTGCATTAGGTGCTAAAGAAGTGGATGCTACAAGGAAGAATCTTGGATGGCCATATGAGCCTTTCCATGTTCCTGAGGATGTTAAAAAGTACGGATGGAGTGTTAAGAGTTTCTCTTTGTTTTCTGTTAGTAAACTGAGATTTTCATAATATGATCTTAAATGAAACTTGCTTGCTTACTTTCCGTAGGCATTGGAGCCGCCATGCCCCTGAAGGTGCAGCGCTTGAAGCCGAATGGAACGCTAAGTTTGCTGAATACTCGAAGAAATATCCAGAAGAAGCTACAGATCTGAAGTATATTATTACCGGCGAATTCCCTGCCGGTTGGGAGAAAGCACTGCCGGTTAGTAGAGTGCTAAACTGATAGGTTTCTCATGATGTTCATATGATAAGATTCTTAATAGTTATGTTGCATGATGCCTAATCCAAATTATATGCTAACAAGTTAATAGCATGTTCATTGTCACATTTCACATTCTTACTTCAATCAAATGGTGCCTGGAATATTAATCATGCTTCCCATTTGATTTCAACTTTACAGACATACACTCCAGAAAGCCCTGCTGATGCTACCAGAAACTTGTCTCAGCAGAATCTCAATTCCCTTGCTAAGGTTCTTCCTGGCCTGATTGGTGGCAGTGCTGATCTTGCCTCTTCCAACATGACCTTGTTGAAAATGTTTGGAGACTTCCAAAAGGGTACTCCGGAAGAACGCAATGTTAGATTTGGTGTCAGGGAACATGGAATGGGAGCAATCTGCAATGGCATTGCTCTTCACAGCCCCGGATTCATTCCATACTGTGCAACTTTCTTTGTCTTCACTGACTACATGAGAGCTGCCATAAGGATTTCTGCGCTGTGTGAAGCCGGAGTTATCTATGTTATGACTCATGATTCCATTGGACTTGGAGAGGATGGGCCTACTCATCAGCCAATAGAGCACTTGGCAAGTTTCCGGGCGATGCCAAACATTTTGATGCTTCGTCCAGCTGATGGTAATGAAACTGCTGGAGCATACAAGGTTGCCGTGCTCAACAAGAAAAGACCCTCAATTCTAGCCCTTTCTAGGCAGAAGTTGGCCCAACTTGCAGGAACTTCTATCGAAGGAGTTGAAAAGGGAGGCTACATCATTTCGGATAACTCATCAGGTAACAAGCCTGATGTGATTTTGATTGGAACCGGCTCTGAGTTGGAGATTGCTGCTGCAGCCGGCGAGGAGCTAAGGAAGGAAGGAAAAGCTGTTAGAGTTGTTTCTTTTGTCAGCTGGGAGCTTTTCGACGAGCAATCAGCTGAATATAAGGAGAGTGTTCTCCCTGCTGCTGTAACGGCTAGAGTTAGCATAGAAGCCGGATCAACATTCGGTTGGCAGAAGATTGTTGGCAGCCAGGGGAAAGCCATAGGCATTGACCGTTTCGGAGCAAGTGCTCCAGCAGGGAAGATATACAAGGAGTTTGGTATCACCAAGGAAGCTGTTATTGCTGCTGCAAAACAACTTTCATAAATCCTCTGAGTTTTCTTGATTTTTGTTTCTTCTTATTCAGAACTTTTAAGTTTCACTAGTGGTATGGATTTCAATTATGGATCTGTTTCTTGAGAAATCACTTTAGCCACAATAAGGAAGATTAGATTACTCTTGAAAAAATGGTTCTCAGAGGAGAGACAGAGACTGAAGGATGAGTGGAATCAATGAAGTTGTAAGAATTTGTAACAACTCTTTTGGCTTGTGAGTTTTTTCCCTGTGATGTAGCACTTATTCATGTATCATAATTAATTTAGCCAAAAGGATTGGCATCTGAAGCAACAACAACAACAACAACAACAAAGCCTTGTCCCACTAAGTGGGGTCGGCTACATGAATCAAACGACGCCATTGCGCTCTGTCATGTATCATGTCTACAGAGAGACCGTTTACAACAACAACAACAACAAAAGGATTGGCATCTGAAGCATCTTGCTTAAATGATTATTTAGACTTCTTCAAGGCTCACTCAAGCTTAAAAATTAAGAATGTAAAAAAAAAAAAAAAAAAAAAAAAAAAAACAGAATAAAAGGTGTAAGCATGCTTCAAAGGGAGTAAAAATGACTACCCAACCTGGTTATTCAATTTCAATCTATGTTTTAAACTGACTAATAAATTGCAAATAAAAATGAAGCCTATTCTGTTTTGTACAGATTAACAATAATGGATAAAAGATTATATTTGAGGAGTGCCCTTATTTCTATGAATGCTAGATGGAAGATAAACATACAGTAATTCAACCTGCACATAACATACTCATCTCACTATAACAAAACCAAAAGGTACAGCCATACCAAGAATAAATATGCCTTGAAAATATAAATTTGTTTCAGCAAATTTTAAAATGCATATGATATGATATGATGCTATTTAATTTTTTCTAGTCCAGAACCTTCTTTTCCTGAAATTTGAGTCCCAACAACAACCTATCAACTTCATCATTGTTCTTAGAAGCTACACTTGCAATCACTGATGATGATGAGGAGGAGGAGGAATATTCTGTTCTTGACGAACTTTAACTACCAGGAGGGGGTGGAGGAGGAAAGGAAGAGGAGTTGCTTTTGAATATGTGAGAAAGAACATTAGAAAAATTATGCTTATGTGAAGAGTGAAAGGTATTTCTGATCTTAGAGGAAAAGTAATAGCCAGAAGGATTAAGAATGAGTAGCATCATAAACAAAACAGAATCAAAAGTGAAACCATAGGCAAATCCCATTGTTCCTCTGGAAGGATATAACCACATGGAGTCGGATTTTGTGAGCAAACGGCTACTCGAAGTTACCGGTGAATCCGGTGCCATTATTGCAGCTACCTATGCTCTATGATCTGATTATCAATGTGGTGTGTTACAGAACTTGTTCTTGTCTTGTAAGAATAACCAAGAGATGATGATGGTGATGATAATTGTGAGATCAAAAGAAACTGGTTTGAAAAATGAGGAAGTGCTAGTTTGGGAGAAGGTAAGGGAAGATATGGAGAGATCAGAGAGTGTGTTTGAAAAAGAGAGAAAAAAAATGGAGGAAACATATCAATTTTCTTCTTCCAAATTATCAGATTAAGGTGTTTTTAAGTTATATTATATGCACGGTTAATGTAAAACATTTTTTTTATTGGCATGATAAAAAGGAAATCCTCATTTTAATTTATATAACAAAAACATATAAATTATTAGGGTGGAACCTTAATTCAACTTAAATGCTTTATGTCATTATTCATATTCATACATATGAACCAGAAGATACAACATAACATCAACGAAATTGGAAAAGGAAAACGTCATCAATAGCATCCATGTGCCACTTAAGGTTTAATCATTGATTTTAAGAGAGACCAATGACTTTTCCAGTTGCTGTATCAAGATCAATGTCATAGAAGCATGGTCTAGTTGGAAGCCCTGGCATGGTGCTCATTGTTCCAACCAATGGATAAATGAAACCAGCTCCAATGCTGGCTCTAACATCCCTTATGGGTAAGATGAAGCCACTTGGAGCTCCCTTTGCTGCAGCATTGTCTGAGAATGAATACTGAGTCTTAGCCATGCATATTGGTAGCTGCGAAAATCCTTGCTTGCTATACATCTCAATCTGTTTCTCAGCCTGAACCAGATTGTTTTACACAAATACAAAAGTAGCAATCACTTTGTCAAAATCACAATCTTAGCTATAAGTGTTGTGCTTTGTAAGTGCATGCAAGAAATGATGATATTACCTGTTCTGAGTACTCGACGCCACTGGCTCCGTAGGACTTTGCTATTGCTTCGATTTTCTCTTTTATGCCGTGTTCCAGAGGATACAGGAACTTCAGTGGTTGTGACACATTCTCGCAAGCTTTTTGAACCGCAATAGCCAGGTCAACCTGAATCAATGCAAGGCATAAGTTAGCAAGTAATAAATTATTCCTATACTGAATGAAACTAAATTGTTCTGCTGATTGTTTCCCTGAATGGTTCCTTTTGATGATTAATAAAACCATTGATCATTTAGCATAACTTAATCAACTGTAATTTGTTGAATTTTGCATAGAATTCAATATCCTATGATGTTAATGTCAGGGTAAAATGTTATATGGCTTCATGGTTAGTTAAAAATGTAGGACTATTGAGGCAAGTACTTACTGCTCCTTTGCCACCATGGGCATGATGGGTACAAATTACAGCATCAAAGGCACCAGCAGCTAAAGCTGCGTTTTTAACTGCGTTTAATTCAGCTTCCGTATCAGTTGAGAACTTGTTGATAGCAACCACGACATTAACACCATAAGCTTTTGTGTTTGATATATGCCTTGCCATATTCACACAACCAGCTTCCACCAGATCAACATTTTCAGACAAATATGCATGGTCCAGAGGCTTTCCAGCAACAACAGCTGGCCCTCCACCATGCATTTTCAGAGCCCTTATTGTTGCCACGACAATGGCACACTGAGGTGTCAAGCCACTATATCTGCACTTAATGTTCATGAACTTTTCTGTTCCAATGTCAGCACCAAAACCAGCTTCAGTAACTACAAATCCACCTGGCCCTACCAACTTCAATGCAATCTTATCAGCAACAATGGAAGAGTTCCCGTGAGCAATGTTTGCAAATGGTCCCGCGTGAACAAGAACAGGTGTTCCTTCCAGGGTCTGCATGAGTGTAGGGTGAATTGCATCCTTCATTAGAACGGTTAAAGCACCTCCAAGACCAAGATCATCAGCAGTTACAGGATCACCCCTCCTGCTAATACCAACAACCATCTTTCCAAGCCTTTCTCTCATATCAGATAATGATGTTGTTAGTGCCAAAACAGCCATAATCTCACTAGCAACTGAAATATCAAATCCTGTTTCTCTTACCATTCCTTTCTCTTCAGGTCCCTGGCCAATGGTAATTTTTCTTAGGAACCGGTCATTAATGTCCATTACTCTTCTCCATGTGATAGATTCCGGGTCAATATCAAGCCTAGCAAATTTATTTACTTCTTCTGGCGTGAGATCATCTGGATTTGTCTTTGAGATGCCAAGTTTCTTGAGACGCCTAAACATGACATCACTAAAGCTCCTTTTACCTTCTTTGTTCGGAGGGCATAATCGGTTAAAGAGAGCCTTATCTGACTGTGTAGACTCATGGAAAATCCTGGTATCGATTGCAGCAGCTAGGAGATTGTTTGCTGCAGTTATTGCATGAATGTCTCCAGTTAGGTGAAGATTAAACTCATCCATCGGAATCACTTGACTGTAACCACCACCAGCTGCACCTCCTTTGATTCCAAAAGTAGGTCCTTGTGACGGTTGCCGAAGGCATGTCACTACCTAACAAAAAAGAGATACCACCATGGAATTTCGTTATGTAACCACCATAACCTTGACATTATGAACAATATCTCAGATTAATGAATAATTCCTATAAAGTACAGAGAATGATACTACTAACCAAAACCAGTGTCATAGATCCAAAATGTCAATACATTCCCAAAGTACATGCTATGAAAATCAAAAAACTTGATTGATATCAGTATCAAATGCCATAAATGCACAAGGGAAAAAAAAAAAAAACCTTTTTGTCAAGAAAAGCTCCTAAAGCTTGACAGAGCCCAACAGTAGTAGTAGATTTGCCTTCTCCAAGAGGAGTTGGAGTAATGCCTCCAACCACAACATAGTACCCATCTTTTGATCCTTGAAGTTCATCAAGAACTGACAACAATACCTGTACATTAAAGTGCATTAAAAGCCATAAAGAAAGGCTGAGATTTTATGAAGTCATACAAAATTACACTGCTCAGTACCCCCCCAGTTCACAAAAAGTGTTCTTTTAACTTTTTTCTGCTACATCCGTAAATGAGCATATCTATACATAAATCATGCAATCTGATGAATGCATGTTACCAAAATCCAGAATTTACAAACATTGCTGCAAATTTGAAAGAGAGAAAAAGGATGCAGAGAACAAATCAGAGTTGAAAGTGAAAGGAAAGAATCAAGAATACCTTAGCCTTATATTTACCGTAAAGATCATAGTGATTGGGAGTGAGATTGAGATCCTTGGCAATCTCAGAGATGTGAAGAGGTTCAACTGAGTTAGCAATGTCTATGTCCGCAGGAACAGGGGACACAACCTCCAACTTCCTCACTGTCTTTGACGAACTCATTCTTCAATCTTCTCAATCAACAAGCTATGAATCTCGAAGAGTGAAGACGACACTGCTGCTTTGACGATGAATCAGATTTATATGTTCTTTAATCTCTCTTCTTATTTATTGATTCTTATTATCTTATCCCCTTCAAAAATAACTATCAATAATATTTTGTTTAAATAATTATGGAAAATGTTTAGTGATAAAAAAAATCCAAATTTATCTTATAATAATTAATAAATATTAAATAAAATAAATTTTGATTATTTTTTAATATTACTGAAATAATAAATATATGTATTTTGATTTTGGTTGTAGAATATTTTTCGCTATTTTGGTTCTCTTAAAATTCAAAATTTTTTGTTTTGGATTTGCCAATGAATTTAATTTTGATAATATAAAACAAAAATAATTATTTTTTATTTTAAATGCATTTATATTATTTAAAAAATAAATAATTAAATAATTATGTAAAATATTTTATATAATAACAAAATTAAATTATATGATAAACTAAATCATATTTTGAATATATAGTTTAATTAAATTTATACAATTTTATAAAAGAATTTGTTTAAAATAGTTATTTTTTATATCATGATTATCAAATGGGCCAAACGTGACTAGATTATTATGTAAAAATATTCTGAAGTTTTACTATATTACATTAAATACCGACAACATTAAAAATAAAAATAAAAATAAAACAACAAATTTTAAGCTGTTACAAAAAGATAAAGATTATAGGACGAAAAAATTATGTATTTTGTAACGATAAAATAAAAAATTTAAACTTGTTTTCAATGTTATCTGGCTTAGTGGCTTGGAATTTTCGGCACTGAATACATTATCTTATGTGGCAGCTTCTGAAATGGTTGAATCAATGAATCTACATCATCAAAGACCCAAAAAGTTGAATACATTTAGGTTGTTGAAATGTTTGAAATCACTGGATAATTAATTATTGAAGTTATGCTCAAGATTTAAGATTTGAATACTAGTATACTATATAATTATTGAAGTTATGCTCAAGATTTAAGATTTGAATTTAATTAATTAAAATTTTAAATTACAAGATTTAGTGTTTATTAACCAACATGATTGATCAAAGTAATTAGATAAAGAATACTTTCAAAAGCAAAAAGTTTGTTTTAAGTGTTCTTAAAATATATTGATTGCGTGTTTAACAAATTTTATATTCATCCATTTTTTTTAACCCACACATCTTTATCCCATTTAAAAATGTAAATTATCATTTTTTTATTTATGAAAGTTTAAAATATTAATAAATCTATTTATGAATGAATTATTTCATTTATTTATAAATAAATTTATCAAAACTATATTAATAGAAATAGTAATTTATTGCGTTCAACACTTAGTGATTAAAAATTTAAAACACCATTACTCAATAAAAACAAAGTTAACACTTCTATCGTTCAATTCGCATAATCACTAAGTAATGACTTTAAAGGAATTTCGGTCATGGGATTAGAGTTAGAAAAATTGTTGGAAATCATATTTTATTTTTTAAATTATTCTCTTAATTTTATATAAAAATTTTAAATTTTTTTATCTTTTATATTTCAAAAGATGGCAAATATATTTAAATTTGTACTCTATTTAATAAAAAAAAAATAAAAGAAAAAGTTAAGACTCTTAAGTCTCAATAAAAGTTATGTCTCCCAAAAAATCTTTTATTAGTGAAAGTGTGGAACCAGCTAGATAATGATGGGTCGATCAATTGGACTTTTAATCATGAACAACATTGATGGATTCTCTACCTGAAATTATGTTGATGGGCAAGCCTAAAAAAATATTCAGCAAGACCCAAAAAAAAATCTTGTTGATCAGCTAGCATTTTATGTTGGGCCTTAGGCCCGGTTACATATAAAAAAAAAAGGGAACTTCATGTATATTATTACTTTATTAGTCATCTTCCCATATTCAGGTTAACATTGCTGTTAGTCCTTAATTAGATATGAGGGACATTTTTTTTTTCTATTTTTTTTTAAACTTATCTCTTCATTATTCATCTAGTCGAACAAATAAGGAATTAGAAATCAAAAGATCCATGCATATAAATGACATTTAATTAGTTTGGATACGTTTTCCCCCATTCCTTTGTTTGTACCATGAATTATTGATATATCATTAATCATTAAATACAGATATAGAACATATCCTAAACCTTGAGTCACTTCCAAAGATATCTCAATTCTCAAGCACAATGGTGAGAATCTTGCACACTTGGAAGAAAAACAACGATCTAGTACCAACTCATGAAACACAAAGCCCCCCATCACCATCCTTCATCTTTGAAGATGATGTATCTAAGCTTGTTTTCCAAATGGAAGCACCACAAGAAGCCACTACAAGTACAGACACTGAAGATGAAGAAGGTCTAGAATCAATCGAAAGAAAACTCGAGGTAGAATCTATTATTTTTTTTAGATTCCATATCCTTGAGCATGCTCAAAATTTCGAATAACTAAGGTTAATTAGGACAATTGTCAGCGAAATCTTTTTAAAAACATGTTTTTATGTGCGCAATTTGTACCTGAAGTAAGACGTTCATGCATCTTCCTATTACATAATCAATTCCTTTAGCACTTTAATGTTGATTTTAAACAAAAAGATGTTGAATAGGTTAATGAAGAAGAAGATGAAGGTCATAAGCTAAAGGAAATGGATGATCAACAACTTCGACAAATCAAATGTAAGAAAAAAATGGTAACATATGACATTGATAAGTTACAAATGTACTCAGAAGATGAGTTCCTTAACAAACACTATGAGAAAACATCATATTTTCCATGTCGCCTCCAACCTGAAGAAGATACATTGGATATACTCACAATGATTGTAAAAGAGAAACGAGGGATGATACGATCCACACGCAAAATGCTCAAACAAATGGGGCGCGAGCTTAAGAACAGTGAAGATAAGTTGAGCACCGTTGAAAAGAAGCTTCGAAAATCTAAGTGCTCCTCATCTACCTCTAGTTCACTTATGTCCTAATCACAAATTGGTCCGGGATATGGATTTTCATTAAGAAGCTTGTTCCCATCAACTATTTTATATCTTTTTCTTATGGTGTAAGACACCTTAATTAGATTTCTACTATGAATGGTTTGTTGTCCTATACATGTATTTTTACGTCCTTGAATGGTCATGCTCTTATCTTTTATCTTAATATTAATAGCATGCACTTGGTAAAATAAGTTATCAAGATATTGTCATGAATTCAGATCTCGCAATAACACTAGAAAAAGAAGAAGAAAACAGACTTACAAGTTACAAATAGCCATCCAATATGCCTTTCTTTTGGTTTGTTTGAAGGTGGGCTTAATTGCTATTTCCCAATTGGCCAATTCCCACTCATTCAAGCATGAATTACCTTGAATATTCCTCCTACATTTTTAACTTAATAAAGGGATAGAGAAAGTCTAGGGGCCAGCACTTTTATTAAATTTCGGCCAGCACTTAATCATCAAAAGAAAATTGAGCAATCCATTAGATGTAATCTCACACCATTAAAAACATTATTGATGGCTAATTGATGGCTACAAATCACATAATCTGCTGGCCCCCTAGCACTCCTCGGAAGGATATAATGATCATACCAGTGATGCTTGTAATGCATACAATTCTCTTAATTCAATAGACTTAACCCTTACTGCCACCATTATCACCCAAAAACAACAACCATTAACAATAAGAAAGAAGTCAATACCTTGAATGGACAAGAAAGGTACGAAGTGTGAACATCTACAGATTTGATTCCTAACAAAATCAGAACATGAGTAGCTGCTTTTACTGGAAGTATTTGCCAAGTGTTTACAATATACATGGGATTTTACAATGAGGAGTACGTTTAAATATGATAATTGTAGCACTGAAAAACTGACATCTTCTCATATATATAGGTGAAAATCAGGGCCAATGGGTAGTTTTGTTTTGGGATGCATCCACACCTAAAATACAAGCAAAAATTCCTCCCTAATCTTCTATACAAGGAGCTGAATACCAAAGAACTCACTGATTTGTGTTAACAAGGTGGAGAATAATATTCCAATCAAAATGTGACATGAAACAAAACTGGACACTAGTAACAACATAAACAAAAAAGACTCACATTTTTCTTAAGAGTTTGGAAGTAGGCGTCCATTATACATCTTATCAAGTAGTTTTCGCGCATCAGGCCTCCTTAGGAGACCTTTATTGTTTGGCAACCCAGTTCCTAAGCAAACTGGACACACAAGCTTTCCTCGACCTGTAAATATCAATCCCGCAAGTTAGTCCAATACATATGTCATTTGATTCCTGTAATAGGATAGAAAGGATGAAAAGAATAACACAGCATAGATGCGTTCTAGTGTCTCTTCTTTTTGAAAGTACTGGAATTTGCTTAAATATTGTCCCCTAGACATGCCTCGTGTCTCTACTATAGACATTACAAAATTCATCAAATAAATTTGAAGTTTTTTTCTTTGTTTTCTTCTCCAACTATGTTTTTATTCAAAACTCGTCTATCTTTTCTATCCCAAGACAGTAACCAAACACAACGCCCTCTACATTTCACTCACAAAGAATAACAGCCTAAATGGCGTAAATATGTTTGGGGTTGTTATTGGATTGATTTGGTTAGTTTCATGACAGCTCCATCTAAAAGTTTGAAAAAAAATCATAGTAAAGAAATTTGTAAAGTAATAAAATAAGGGATTAATCCATTGAATCTGTATATTATAACCTCTATCATGTGTGAATCCCACTATCTTGATTCACTTCTTTACTTCACCAACTTTGAGTCTGATCCGAAAAGTTTCATTTCTATCTGAAGACAGTAACCAAACAAACACTATACTACGCCCTAAAAAGAAAAAGAGAATCACCCTACTAGTTTCCTAAATCCCCTTCTTTCTCCTTCAAAACCCTAGACTCAATAAATGCATGATTGAAAAGCATATCATCATTCATCAAAACAAGACAATTGTATTTAATTTCCTCCAACAACAATATATAAGGGTAGGAGCACGGTTACCGTAACAATTAGGACACTCAGTGAATTCATAAACATCTTTGGCTCGTTTCCTGTTGAGAGCTTTCCATTTTCCGGTACCACCGCACATGTCACAGATGATGGCACCACTTCCGCCGCAGTTTCTACACACTGCTTTCTCCATTCCCGCCGCAGCAGTTGAATTTGGTGCAGCTGCAATTAGAGTCAGAGCTGCACTCGAACACATGCACGTTAGACACACGCGCCTTGAAACCTTCACTGATGCTTCTTCCTGCATTCAATTATCAGTAGCAATAAACAAACAGAGAAAATTGAGTAACAGAGAATGTCAATTACCTGTGACTGTGAGGTATTGTGTTCTTGATTGTGTTGAGTTGAGTTAACAACACGAAGCCGCAACGCTTTTACTCTGTTTGGAGAAGGAAGGCACCGATGAATAACAGTGATATTAGCAGAAGTAGAACTCGCCATTGCCATTGCCATTGTTTTACTCCTCTTACTTTCTCTCTTATCCAAAGGTAGCAAATATCCTTTCAGAGAGAGAAAGAGAATCAAATCAATGGATTCAATGCCGCCAAGTAAGATCTCTACAATCTCAATCTTTTTTTTTTTTAATATGATTGTTAGTATTTTTTGTTTAATTTTGATTTTTTATTAATTTTTTATTTATTTTTCTTGTTAATAGTATAGATATTGTTATTTAAAGTTTTTTTTTATGTTTATTGATATATATTATTATATTTTTTTAATAGAATTTTTAGTATTTATTGTTTATATAATTTTTTAATTATTTTTATGAATATATATTTTTTATAAAACTTTATCTTTTATTTGAGTGTGTATATTTTTTACTATGTGTTCTTAAATTAATATATATTTTATTTATTATTGTTAATTTTTATAATATAAATTCCATTAAAAAGATCTAATTAAATACAAAAAAATATTAAAGAAGAGTACTAAAAAATTATAACTAAAAGAGTACTAATAATTTTAATATATAAATTAAAAATTTTTTTAAAAGAAATTATAATTAAAGAGTATTAAAATAATATAGTTTTAAATGATATAAATTTATGTCTTTTTTTAACAATTTTTGTTTAAACGTAATTTTAAATAATGTAATCGAAACAACATTCATTTTATTATAATTCATTTTAAAACAAAATTTTCAAACATAAATCACTTTAACACTAACTCACGTCTTATCACAATCAAATTCTGTCGCGGTACTGAGTTCGACACTTGCTTAAGCTAACTAGTGACCCTAACCACTACACCAACCCAACTTAGTTAAATCTGATTCTATTTCAAATTCATAGTTTAGAACAATTAATTACACTAATAAAATGAATTGTGTTTATTCCTATGTTATTCGTGTAATTCTTTTATTTGTTTTTTCTTATTTTCTTATGATGGAGTTAAAATATGTTTAATAAAGATAATTTTGATATTTCAATCTTTAGTAGTAATAAAATTACAAATAAGATTTATTTTAGTCTCATTTAGTTTATACTTTAATGCGAAAATTAAAATTCTTTTCTGAGAATTAAAAATTATAATTTCATTATATTTCAAACTAAAAAAATTTCTTTCTTTTTGTGAGAATTCTATTCTCAAAATGTTCCAATCACATACATAATAGATCAAATTTGAATTAGATATTCACTCAATTTTTGTCTTGAAGGATTGATACAAAATATACAAATTTATTTAGTGACCAATTTTCAAAGGAAAAATTTTGTAGTATTATTTTTACACCTTTCTTGTTTATAATCACAAAAATGATGCATATATCAGTCATTCTCCCAAAATGCTCTCTCTATTCCCAACACCTATTAAAAAGAGCTAACCCAAGAAGATTAGCAGAAAAAGGAGAGGGATTTCCAGAGTTTTGTTTTTAAGTCCGCCTTACTTTCTCAGCATGTTTCAACTTTCAAGCATATTATCTAATCTGATATAATATAAGATAGATTGTTATCTTATTTTATTTTCCATGCGCCCTTTAACAATAACAAGAACCATCACTTTGGCATTCGAATAGCAGCATTTTATTCCAAGGTCATGGTCAACAGAATAAGCAATAAACTATGGGAGAGATAAGAATCGCCACTGCTTCTAAGTAAAGTCCTAATTGTACCATAAACTACTACTATGTCAGCATGTCAAATGTACAATATCATGAAACTAGCAATAAATCAAACAACTGAAATCTTGACATGGCAAAACCCACAGTTAAGCACTGTGATTGTGAGCCAAGCATCTAACCACTAACAAGTCAGTCTTGAGCTCAAAAGTCAAAACTTCATTTAAATTGAAATCTTAAAAAAAAATTTCTATTTCTCTGATCAACCATACTACGTGTACACAAAAAATCAGCCACCAAATCAACCACCCATATAAAGTACATATTGAAATATAAAATACACATTGAAAATAAGCTAATCACCACATGTATTTATACACAAATTCATGATAACTGATTTGGTGGCTAATTTTTGGGATGCACATAGTATTTTTGTTCTCTGCTCTAAGATTAGTCATTCTGTACTTGTTTCTTAATTGATGCCCTTATCTATGCAGAAAGAATCAAGCACCTCATAAACCTCCATTGGGTGACTTCTCCGAGCCCAAGCAGCTAGATTCAGCACCCATGCCGGCAACCGGTGATGCATCCTCATCAAAATCTTTTTCCATAGCTCTATCATCGTCATAGTCGCTTCCACCAGTACTGCTTTCTTCTGGTGTTTGAAAAGAATCGCCCTCCGTTTCATCCAATTTCATGTCCTCAGGAAGCCGCTGCTGCAGAGGCACAGCATCACTAATAACTTGGCCCATCTTCTGCTTCTCACGATAATCCTCCATTTCCACTCTATACCTCTCTTTATCCTTCATAGCCTTCTCTTGATAAACCTAAAAAGTTCAATGAAACTCAACATGTTACAATAACTTAAGATACAAGAAATGAAAGACTCATGCATGAGCTTGTGCACCATTCAACTTGATACAAGTTACTTACTACTCTTTCTGATTCATTCAACTTGTTCCAGAGTTCGCCAATGATCCTACTAATCTCCCTGTCCTTCCCATGATGGTGTGCTTTTAGCCTTGCATGCTGTTCCGCAAAAAAGAAATTGTAACCACTTCTGTTGGGTTTTGGATGAGCAGGATCTCTCCGCTTTATTTCTGATTTCTTTCTGCGCCGGCGCCGACGGACACCTAACGGAGCAGAGGCGCCACTGTTGTTGGCCAAAACTCCGTGATGAGAAGTAGACAATCCAGGTTTTTGTGGAGCCTGATAGAGGACGCCTTTAAGTTTCTCTGAACCTATTGTTACAGTGACTAGATAGCCACTTTCGAACTTTCCATCAATGACCCCAATCACCTGAGACCCTCCTGAAGATTTTCTCATGGCTGAGACCACAATAGAACAAACAGTACTAGTGTTATCAACTATATTCAATAAGTATGGAAAACAATTTCCAGCCATCCTGAACAAAATATGAGCAATTCCTTAGATCTTATAAATAAGATTAAGTGGTTCAGAGGTCTTTGGTGTTTAGGAACATAAAGTGTAAAATATGCAATTGATAACATACTAGATATACTTGTTAACCAACATATTTACTTGTCCAATGGCATGTAAAATTGTAAATGAATATTTAGGTCTTAGATTGACCTTCAGGCAATTCAGCAGCATTAGCGCTTGACTGTTGAAAGACCGGCGATTGAAATCCTGATGACGGCGGCATAAACTGTGCCTTTTGCACTGGAACTGGAATGGATGATTGACACTGCAGACCGCCTGCTGAAGAGAAAAAGCCTATTGGTGCATTAGATTGGGTTCCGAGTATGATAATGAGATTATAACAAACAAGCTATGTGGTGTAAATGGCATACTGGAAGCAGCTGGACTCCATCCAGGGGCTTTGAAATAGTAGATTTGTTCATAATGGTAAAGCAATGAAGCATAGTACTTCCGCAGAACAAAAGAGGCATTTGTAGCAGTTGATGGAAAATTGAAAGTTGCAGTTACTTCCTTCCATTTTCTCTCTTTGATTATCTGCAAGACAGAATGATAATTGCAATTACTATCACTACACCAAACAAAACAAAACAAAAATATTGTTCATGAGAACAGTTAAAAATCTTTAGTTTTAGTGACCAACTTATCAGACAAAATGCAATCATCTTTTATTCAAGGCAATATCCTGAATCAACTACAATTTACAAAAGACATGTGAAGTATTTGGATTAAAAGTAAAAAGACAAGGATCCAAATGAACAAACCTTCCAAAGAAAATTCACAGACAATACAATATTCAACTATATTATAACGAATGACGGCATAAAAACAGGGTAACCATTTCTGAATCACATACAATACAACGACTTTACAAGCATAAAACACATTGTTGACCAAGCTTGAAAGAGTTGAAGCTACCATGATAAATGAAACATCAACATAAGAAAAAAGACATATTTCAAAATGGCTCCCTAATTCATGCGAATAAAACTTATTCTTAGCATCACCTTTTCCAACCAGTTTTATCAAGTGCTTAATAAAATTATGACAGACAAGCCATAAAATTTTATAATGCTTCAACAACAGCATGCTGCATGTCTTCGATAAACATGTAGAGAAAGGAGGAAAAAATCTTATCCCAGCATTGGATTTGCACCACAATTATAGGACATGAAAATGCAGATCAGAAAAAATAGAACATCTTTAACTCCATTGAACCAAACTCAGAATAACACTTGAGGTTGATGATAATCAATAAAAACTTCTTTAACCAACATAAGGATCATTACTTTCATGCCCAAATTCAAACAGCATACAAATTTTAAAAAAAGTAGTATAGGTTCAACAGAACCTCTGGACTCTGGTCATGGTGGAACAGAATATTCAGTGATTCCGGAAAAAAAAATAGTAAGGGAAACGGCGCAACCAAATATAAAATAATCACAGCTTACCTTCTCAATACCTCCTCTAGAAGTTACTTCAACAAAGAGTCGATGCAAATCTAATTCTCTTCCCCCAATAATGGGAATCCTGGGACATAATTCAAAATGTCGGAAAAGGAACTCAAAAGGTGAAAAAAAAAATGTTTAGTAGTCACAAAGCTATGCAAATCAGCAAAGGCATTAGTAAGGTGCAACATTTCCAAAATCCATAGAAAACTATAAGCAGAGACCACACTACTGATCCACAATCAGGAACCAACTAGAAAACCAAATAGATCTATAACATCAGAATGCCCTTTACTATTAGAGAGTTATTAGAAGACAAGTAATGCCAACATCAATAGGGAAGAAAAAGCAGCAATATATATACAAATTACTAAAGAATGTGATGCAGGAATTCAAGAAAGAAACCAAGACACTCCAAGAGTATAGAATAGAAGTAGTAAAATAAAGAAAACAAGACATGTATATGAGGAGAGCTTACATGAACTTGGTGCCCATAGAAGAGTGGAGCTTCTCCAAGGTTTCCATGAAGAGCTTGGGATTGTTTGCAACCTCCTCGTAGCTTGCTTGCGGTGGAGGATACACATAATACCCCGAAGCTGAAGCTACTCCAGCATCTTTCATTGGTAACGGGCTCTTACTCGCACAAGAAGCTGATGCCATTAACAAGTTGTTGTTCTATTTTCAGCTTTCACTATGTTCCTGCCCCAACATCAACAAAGACAAAACAACCTTGGTGTTAAGTACATAGTTGGGAAAAAACAAAAAAAAAAAAGTGGATTAGGATGTGAAAACTGAAACTGCAATAAGAAGGGGAAGAAGTAAAAGAAGAAAACATCAAAGACTGTTCACTGGATATTAAAAAGAAAACAAAAAGTAAAAGATATGAAAGTAGAAAGTAGAAATAACCACTTACATGCAGGCAACATAAAAATGAGAAAAGACAAAAACTGAAGAGAAACAGACAAGTTCACTGGATAAGAGAAGAGGAGAACTGTACCATGAAAAGAATATATAAAAACAAGAGAGAGAAGATAGAGAGAGAGAAATAAAAATCACCATCAACATCACCATTAAGCTGGAGATTCAGGACTGAAACAATCCACGACAGTGATAAGATACACAACACATGCTCAATGGGGTGGTGATGATGAAGTAACTTGCAGTGACAAGGGAGATACAAAGCCCAAGAAAAGGAACCAATGGGACAGAAAAGCAGTGTCATAGCCATGAATTCCTCCAGATTACCGAGGATGTTACAGCAAAAGAAACCATTCAAAGCTTCTCAGAAAAGAAAAGAAGCCTCTGAAAAACAAACAGAGGCCAAACCAAGTAACACCCTTTTGGTCTTTGGTAATAAAGACGCACCCAAAAAGGACCCTTTCTGTTTCTACTCTCTCCTTAACACTCTTCAACCACTGTTCACAGAACCTACATGAGCCTATAACTGAACCCTTTTTTGTTTTGACGGGTCCTATAACTGAACCCTGACATTACTACCATAGGGGATAAATACACGACTTAACAACCATATTCTTTTGACATAAATATGAATATGAATATAATAATGATATTAACTTAATGTCATGCAACAACATAAAAGCAAGTCAATACTTTTATTCATCTTTCTCTATAATCTGACACTGTTTCAGGGTTGAAAAGAGGGGTTTGTGGGGAAGGTGCCAAAGTAAATACCTTTTTTCCTCCAAAGAAAAATTCAAATAAGATTTCTTGTCCTTGCACTCTGTAATGGTGGCCAATGAAGACAAAATCACAAAACAAAACGTTGATAAATCAAAGATTAATAGCTTATCAACCACAATAATAATAATGAATTATAAATAAATAATACTAAAGAATAAGAAAAGGCACGCACTGTTCATTATTACTACTTTATTTCTCCATGCGCATTAAGGAATTAAAGAATAAACAAAAATAGAGTAAGTAATGCATGCGTACATGAATAATTAATATATATAAAAAGAAGCAGCATATGACGAGAATCAAATCCAGAGGCAGAGAAGCAAAAAGTGTTTCTTTATATTATCATTATCTTCTTGTTGTTAATATTATAGTATGATTATTATTATTATGAAAGAATAAATCTAAATTAGAAAAATAATAATGATAATGATATTATTAAATTATACTTACCAACAGTAACAGAGAATGGAGCATCAGAATCATCATCTATCTAAAATGAAATGACAAAAAGGAAGAGAAGCTTTAAAGACGAATAAAGGCGCTGTTATTAATAAAAAGCTTCGGAAGATGCGAATGGATTGGCGAAGAAGAAAAATTTAACCCTATCAAATTCCATAATCACTTTTTCAAAATGACAATCATGTCCTGCTTCGGTTTTCAATTCATGCAAACTACACGAGGGTGATTCTGCCTTTCTGTGTGGATTTTGAGATTCAATTTTCAATATTTGTATATCTCAATTTCTCAATCTTACCAATTAGATATATATCAATAAATTAAATTTTGAAATCTAAAATCTGAATTTAATTTTAATATATTATTAAAAATTTAATTTTGAGATACTTTTAAGATTCAATTTTCAATATTCGTATATCTCAAATTCTCAATCTCACCAATTAGATATATCTCAATAAATTAAATTTTGAAATATAAAATCTGAATTTAATTTTAATATATTATTAAAAATTTAATTTTGATATATTGTTAACAAAAAAATAATTATTTTTTATATTAATTAGATAAATAATTATAAATATAATTAAATAACTGTATAAAATATAATACATTAAAATTAAACTCATATTATAAGTGTAAATCAATTTTAGAGTTGTATCTAATTATCTAACATGTTAGGTAAAAAAAATATAGTTTATATTGGTCACATGAATAATTATTTAAAAAAACGAATATAATTTGATATTTGTATAAAATATTTTATATATATTAAAAGGATTTAGTTAACATGTTTAAATATTTATATATTTAAATATTTTTATTTAATAAATATAAAATAAATGCATTAAAAATTTAATTTTTTTATATTTTTAATAAAAAAATTAATTTATAAATTTAACATGGACGTTTAACATACAAGTTAGATAAACCATATTAAAATTATAAATTAATTTTGTATCAAAGATATTGCTAGTCTCGTACTAAAAAATACTAATTTTACGAGTAAAAATTAAAATGATTGTAATTTTGTTATACATCTAAATTTTTAGGTTTAATTAGGGGTGGCAAACAGATCTAAACCTGTCGGGTCGGTCCACGTAACTCGCCAATAAAGGTGGACTGAAAAATTGGGACCGCTAAATAGTAAAAACTCGCCTAACCCGCACCGCTTAAACGGTGGGCTTTGGCAGGGTGGGACGGGCTTTCCCGCTGGGCTTAGTATTTTTTAGCAATGGATATTTTTACAATTTTTTTGCCAAAATCCAATTTTTTCCAACCAAACTTACAAGAGAATGAAGATGAAAATTGAGTGTTTTGGATTATATTTATTTTTTTTAGAGACAATATTTATAATTATGTTTTGAATTATGTTTATTTTGTTTTGGGAACAATATTTATAATTATGTTTTGGATGAAAGCTTGATTTATAATTACAAAGACTTTAATGTTTGTGAATATATAAATTATAATTTGTTTATACTTTTAGAAATTATAATAGTTAAAAGTAAAAAATAGGAGAAATTTTTTTATGCCTTTATATATATTATTTAATAGTTAAAAGTGAAAAAAAGAGGATATTTGGCGGGCTTAGCCCGTCGGCCCACCAGCCCGCCGTTAGGTGGGGCGAGTTAAGATTCTGGGACCACCTCACTAGGTGGTGGGGCGGGGCGGGGCGAGCTTCCCCGCTCCCCCCCCAGATTCAATCTACAAAATTCAAGTTCATTAGTGATAGCATGTCTAATACGTTCCAACTTTTTATTTTCTTTCGAATGATTTTGTACCATTATATATTTCTTCCTCTTCTTTATTTGATTTTTTGTGTTTTTGTTTTTGTTAATAGGGTAAAATAAGAAGAATTAATTATTGTAGAATTTATCAGAAAATAATACTAAAATTTTTTAATTGTAACATAAAAAAAATTTATTTTGACATGAATACTTTTTAATCGTATCATTTTTAACTAAATGATATAATTTTCTTATCAGTTGGATAATATTAAATTCATATAAGATGTTCAATCATTTATGTGTCATTTATAGCAAATTGATGTATTTTTTTATTCTAAAACATATTTAAATGTATTTTGTTAATTGAGTGAGTTAAGGTTTTGAATTTGTGATTCTTTAAAATTTTGTGTGTCATTTATCAAATATTTATATGTCATTTCTAATTAAATGATATGTTTTGTCATTACTAAATTGTAGTATTAAACTAAAGAAGAGAAAGAAAAAAAAG
Organism: Arachis stenosperma; assembly: GCF_014773155.1. Classification (NCBI taxonomy): domain Eukaryota; kingdom Viridiplantae; phylum Streptophyta; class Magnoliopsida; order Fabales; family Fabaceae; genus Arachis; species Arachis stenosperma. Next base: position 159,894,534 of record NC_080385.1, read on the forward strand.
GAGGAGGTATTTTGATATAGTGACAGATTTAAAAAATTTTGATAATGAGAGCAATATATATAATATAATAATAATTTTTTTATAAAAATATTATGTATATATAAAAATCAATTATCAAACTATCCATTAACTATTATATATTTGTGTATAAATACATGTATTGTTTAACTTATTTTTAATATGTATTTTATATTTTAATATATATTCTATACAAGTGGTTATTTTTATATACATATAGCATAATTATTGTTATAATTATATTTTGTTATTGTAAAATATGATTAGTCTTCAAAATATCTAATTTACAAACTAAAATACTAAAATAATAATTTAAATAATAACATATAATATAGAAGTCTATTTTTTAGGTTTTATATTTTAAAAAAATTGAATAATTTTTTTTAACAATACAATTAAAATATCTATCTTTGTATATATATCAATAACAATTATTTAAAAATTTACTTCTTATACAATTAGAAGCCAACTTTTATTAATATTCATAGTTGAAAAAGTTATTTCAATTAATAGAGTTGCTGCGAAAAAAATTACAGTAATTTTAAAAGAAGATAAATAATACTTTTTCGAATCAATTTCTAAAAAAAAACACCAATCTCTTTAAATTGCGAATTGATAATTTTAATAGACATCTAATATAAAATTCTTAAATTGATTATTATGAAATCAAATTCAATATTTAATGAGACAAATAAATATTACTATGTAAAAAAAATTTAAATTGTAGTGGGAACATTTGTCCCACAACAATGATAATAGATCCATTCTTGATCGTCAGTTATGTAAAATTTATAAAAAAATAGTACTAAAATTTTTTAGTTGTAACACAATAAATTTTTTATTTTAACATTAAAATTTTATAGCCGTAATATAAATTTTTGTTAATAGGGTGAAATAATATTATAAAAATGTGAAAGAAAGAGAAGGAGAATTTTAAATTGTATAAAATTTACCAAAAAAATTAACACCAAAATTATTTTATTGTGATACAATTTTTTTTATTTTAACAATTAACTATGAAATAAGAATTTGATATAATTTGTATCGTTAAAGGAGCAGAAAAAAATAAATAAATAAAAAATAATAATAATAATGATAATGATAACAAAGAAAAATATGAAGAAGAATAAAAAGAAAAAGAAGTAAGAATATATAAATAAAAAAATGAATAAAAAAAACGCATTCGGAGAAAATAAAAAAAAAAATTCACGCACTTGCGCCACTAAAAATGGTTATAATCACTTAGTTGGATTTGGGTAGATAATAAAGCTTTTTCGAAACGATGGTACCAATCAATATGCCATTTATTCGATTGCTTTAGTTGATATGGTTTGAAATATTTAACGGTTTTACTATTTTCAATGCGACAAAAACATGGCCGCATAAGTACAAAATCGACTTTATAATATCACTATATTCCATTTTAAATAAATCTACTATTTTCTTAATTATACCACGATGATAAATAAAATAACAACAATAATACTCTATTTCACTAGACAGAGTTAATTATGTAGATTAAATGATGATAAGTGCGAAAAAAATATAATTAAATAAAATTACTATCAAAATTTGTAAAATTTAAAAATATAAGATTGTACCAATAATTTATCTTTTTATCGAGAAAATTTTAAAAACTTTTTTCTTTTTGAAAGCTCAAAAAAAATTACAATATAAATAAAAAAAGAGTTTAACTAATATATACTCTGACATATGATAAGTTATCGTTAGTAAAAAATTTTAAATATTTTAATTTAATAAATATAAAATAAATATATTAAAAATTTAAATTTTTTATATTTTTAATAAAAAAAATTATTTTATAATTTTAACATGTATTTTTAAGACACAAAGAATTATGATAGATAAATTCAATAAAAAATACTAATGAACAAGTAATTTATTTTAAACAAATTTTAAGAACCTTCTTTTTTTTTTAAAAGCTCAAAATAATAATGTCATCTTAAATAGTTACATGTTTTTTTATTATTTATCTATTTTAATTTCCAAAGTGCTTACACTTCTTTCAGATTAACCTTATCTTTATTCATAGCGTACATCTTTAAATTTAAATTTATAGATTGTGATTTTATTTAATTTCTTTTGAATTTGTTTTTCTGCTCAAGTGTTTAAACATTCTGTTATAAATAAAGATAAGATAAGATTACCTCCGATCCAATCAGTCTATTTATTGATTAATTGGTTCGACTAATTGAATTGTGGTTCAACAAAAAAAATTCAATTTTATAATAAAATACATATAATATTATAATTAAATACAGAAAATCATAACTAACAAAAAAAGGTTAAGTATAATTTTGGTTTCTAACGTAGGTACCAAAAATTGATTTTGTTTTTGGTCTTTTTTTCGTTACAAAATAATCCCTAAAATTTCAGTTTATTTTAAAATTGACATTTTTATCAATTTTATTTTTTAATTACCAAATTACCCTTCGTTCAAAAATTATAAAACAAAATAAAATAAAATAAAAAGAAAAAGAAAGGCATTAGAGGGAGAAAGAGAATTGAGGGAGGGGGAGCGAGAAAGAAAAGAGGGAGGAGGGAGAAAGAAAATCTGGTGGGCAGCGAGGATGACGGCGACGCCGATCAGGGAGGAATTACCCACCACTCACCGACACAAATCCTCAAGAACTTTAACGAGATTCGCCTCCTTCGGATCGAGCTCCCAAGCGATGAATTAGAGATCGAAGACAGAGTACTCATTAAGTGAATGGCAGATTTCGGCTCAACCATTGACAATTGCGTGATCCTCGGAGCATAGGACATTGGACAGTTTGGTTATGACCGATGCCGATGGTCAGGGAGTGTTGTATATGAACAGCGAGTGTTAAATTTCCTTTTTGTCCAGGATCTCTTTAACTAAGGTTGGTAGCTTTATTGTGATGGCCTAATTGTATATGTGATATTGTTTGTTAGTTGCTTTAGAAGTGATAGAATGATGATGATGATGACCATGATAATAATAGTGGTGGTGGTGGGTTCTGGTTTCGCTTGAATTTCTGTTCTTTTTCTATTGAGTTTGGTTGATTTTCGAGTGAAGGAGGAAGGATATTTTCGTCTGAAGGACGATTTTAAAATAAACTGAAATTTTGTGAATCATTTTATAGCGAAAAAATATCAGAGACGAAATCGATTTTTAACTTTTACGTTAAAACTAAAATCATACTTAACCCAAAAAAAAAATGTAATAAGATGAACACAATAGCTACTCTAGTAATAGATTGAGCAAAGGCAAGGAGAATTATATATGGCTAGACTTTGGAAAGAACATTAAAAAAAACAATTAAGGAAGGATGAAGAAGGATTAGGATTTATTTGAAATAACTTTTTTATAATTTTTTTTTATTTGGTAACCCTAAAGCAATAACGCTTTTTTTTAGATTTTACAAAAATAGTCGATTTTCGATTTGGCTCAACCGATTAATTTTGTGGTTTGTCAATAATTTTTATTATAGAAGATTTTTAATGTAATTCGAATCACACACTTTTTTTATTCTCAATTGGATAGATAAATTCAAATTCGTTTTTAGAATAATGATTATATAAAATTAAAATCGTGTTTAGTTTGTATTTTTTATTTCTATTTTCATTTTTTTATTTTCAAATTTTTGTTAAAAAAATTAGAACAAAACAAAATTTCATTGTTTTTATGATTTTTTCCACAAAGTTTTAATAACAAACTATCAAAATAAAATAAAAAATAAACCTACTCTAACATTTTCAGGAAAGTTAAAGAATGGAATAAAATTATTAAAGAACGAACAAAAATATTTCTTTATTCACCGTCCAAAATATTATTTTATAATATTTCAAATTAAGAGGGGGTTCATTTTTTTCTATAAGAAAAAACTTATAATACAGTGCAATGAAATAGAGGTGTGTAAAAAATTTTCGTTACTATAGTATCAGTATAAATTACAACCTGTGTTTTATCTTTTTCTATTATTTTTTATTTTTTTTTGTTTATCAAAATAACCAAATACAGCTTACGTTTTATTTCTTTTAGAGTTTTCAAATTTCTTTTGTTATTTTCTTTAGGTTCAAATGCAGCCTGCATTTATGGATAGACAATATTTTAATTTTTTTTTTAAACTCCAAAATGCAGCTGCAATTTTAACGTATCAAAAGCTTTTTTTGGTATTTAGTAGTGTCAAAAAAGTCGGATTAGGTGAAGTTGAGATTATGGAAGGTATTGCAAATATGCGAGTGTATTATAACGGTGAGATTATACCAAACACACACAAAGGAGTGACATTTGTATGTGAATATCCGTTTTCATTTGCTATTATTCCATATACCATAAGTTTTGTAGAGTTGCAAAATGGTATTTGTGTGAACATACAAAGTCACATTTCGAAAAGGGTGAGCAACATTTTGTACAGAAATCTTGTACAAGTATTTGGTGGGCTGGTATAGTTTCAACTAATGTCCATCACTGACGACGTATGCATGCAACGGATGTTCTATATTTATCAACAAACTCGATTTCACATGCCGATGATAGAGTTGTACGTAGAGTTTGAATAGCATACGAGGATGTATGAGGTTGGCGACGATGTCAGCGTTGATGAACTTAGGGATATAGATTGAGAAGAAGATAACAACGACAATGAAGAGGAGTTTGAAGCCAACTATGAAGTTGATGACGAAAATTATAACGGAGACTTGGCAGGTAATTCGGCGGTATAAAATGAGGCGCATGCGATTGTAAGTCATTACTTTTTTGGCGTTCCGTCTTTTATGCAGATTCTGGATCTCGAAGCAATGCATGCCCCGAAATTTTCTGAGTATGTGAATATCAGTATGTTATCTTATGGTTATTAATTAAAGTTACCACTACCATTAATTTTATTTGCCTTGTCCAACTAACGGTGGTTTGTATGTCACAGGTGAAGGCAACGTTGCAGCGGAAGATGGTGAGTTTAGTGTCAGAATGGATTTTGGTTTTAGAGAGTCGGTGATATCTACAATCAAAAGCTACACTATCTCTAGAGGAGTTGATTACACTGTTTATGAGTTTGAGCCGCAGACATTCTATGCAAAATAGAAGGGTTATGGTGCAGGGTGCGATTGGCTTATCCGAGCTAGCTTGATTCAAAAGAAGGGGTGTTGGGAGATCAGGAGATACAATGGTAAACACACGTATACCATGGGCACGATTTCACAAGATCATGTAAAGTTGGACTCAGACACAATTGCAGTTGCCATTAGGCTATTGGTTGAAGCAGACCCGTTGATAAAGGTGAAGTCTATTATTGCAGAAGTTCAGTCCAGGTTCAACTACACTGTAAGTTACTGCAAAGCTTGATTGCCAAAGCAGAAATCTGTCGTAAAAATTTTCGGTGATTGAGAAGTTTCTTAACAGACTCTGCCAGTATGGTTGAAAGCAATGACTGCAAAGATGTCAAGGTCTCGTGTTCAAATAAAAACGCTCGCCATTTACTGTGAGATCAAGGAGGTTCAAGGTGTAAGAGTTCTCCATCGCGTTTTTTGGAGCTTCTATCCGTGTATTGTAGCATTCAGGCACAGAAAGCCACTAGTGCAAGTTGATGGCACACACCTGTACGAAAAATATAAATGTGCACTTCTAGTTGCAGTTGCACAAGATAGGAACCAAAACATTGTGCCTATTGCATTTGCGATAGTCGAGGGTGAGACGGCAGACGCGTGGGAGTTTTTCCAAACCAATTTGCGGAGATATGTTGTTACCATTGATGGCGTGGGAATTATTTCTGACCGCCATAACTCCATCCATGCAGCAATAGCTCGCAGTAATGGTGCATGGTCACCACCAAGAGCGTGTCACATGTTTTGCATCAGACACATTGGGTCCAACTTCTTAAAGAGGTTTAAGACTCCATATTTGCCTAAACTTGTGGTTAACATAGGTATTTGAATTCGTTGTTATGGTCCTATTAATAGTAATTTTGTGGCATCTGCTTATGATTAAATGGTTTGTTTAACAGGCTATTCTAGGATGGAACAGGAGTAAAACAAAAACTACTAAAGACTTAAAGCGTGGGGTGAGGCATATACTCAATAGTGCGATGAGATCGGTGTTTAGAGATGGGTGTTGCATTCGACGGGGGTCATCGTTGGGGACATATGATGAGAAACTTGGTAGAGTGCATAAATTCTATCCTGAAGGGTGCACGCAACCTTCCTGTGACTGCCATTGTTAGGTCTACTTTCTATCGGCTAAACAAATTGTTTACTCAGAAGAGTGTCGAAGCTCATGAGCGTGTCCGCAACGGATTCACGTATTCAGAATTTGCTACCAAAAGAGTTTAAGAAAACTTTCAACGTGCAGGAAACATTGTCGTCAATCAGTTCGACAGGCGCAACGAGCTACTTGAGGTTCGCAAAATGCATGATTGTTCCATTTACACTGTCAACCTTGCACAACGACACTGCGATTATGGTCATTTCCAGGTCGAGCGACTCCCATATCGCCACGTTCTTGCATGTTGCGCTAACCAGCATCTTGACTGGCAAGTATATGTGCATGACGTGTATAAGATGTCTGAAATTTGCAAGGTGTACAGAGGCGAGTTTGTTCCGATGGGTGACCCATCTACGTGGGATAGATATGAAGGAGCGAAGGTGATCGCCAATTAGACATTGAGGCGCACGACAAAAGAAAGACCGAAGTCAACCCGCTACTTGAATGAGATGGATTCGCGGGATATGCATGGTCCTCACCGGTGTACTATATGTGGACGGGAGGGACATAGCCGTAGCTGATGTCCACATCGCGTAGGTCCAAGCTCTGTCGGAGGTCAATAGTGGTTAAGCTTTTTATGTAACTTTTTATGACCTACTTAACAATTATATGTAACTTTTTATGTAACTTCGTTATCTATTTTAAACTAGTGTTTAAGCTTTTTATGTTATTGCACAGTTTATTTATGTATGCATTAAACACTGAATAATAAATAAATATTTAGATTAAAAGTGCAATAGGCTAATCTCAAACAGAGTTATACGAGAACAAAGCTAAATATAGAATAAGAATACGAGAACAAACAAAAATATCTAAATATGCAATACGAGATACAACACTGAATACAAGATACAACACTGAAAACAAAGCTAAAATCAAGCAATACAAGATAAACTACAATAAACTACTTCATCGGCGCCTTCTTCGAATACAAAGTGGGTGTAGTTATCCGGTGGCGCAGTTTGTGTCCGTAAATTATACAGATGACCTTGAGACACACCGACATCCAAACCACCGCCAACGTCAGAAGCATTGACCTCTGGCATGCTCGCACCGCTAGTGTCGTACAAACCAAAACTACTCATCTTCAGAGCATTCACTGCACCATAATCATACCAGTGCTGAAGGTCATGTCCCAAAAATCTCTCTTCCTGTTGCGGGTATTCATTCAAATCGAGCAACTTGGTACGCGGTGGTGCGAAAGGACAAGGATGATCTACATGACACGACGATCGATCCATGTTGAAGTCACTGGTATGACCTGATGTGACGTGATGACCAGCAGACTACTGAAAAATAGCAGGCCCTTGCTGCTCTGGCAACGGAAATAGATAATTTGTATCTCTCAGGACCTGAGACAAGCTGATGGTGTCAGATCCACCCGACGGACTAAACTGACCATCTGCTGGAATTACCAATTGTGATCTGTAGGGTTCAACTGCCTGATGTAATTGTGGTTCCGGTATGTACGGTTATTGTTGCTCATATGCCGGCCATTGCTGATGTTGCTCATATACTGAAAATTGTTGCTGTTTGCTATAGGTCGGTGCCTGAAACTGCTGGGCATATGCCAGCTCTTGAAAATGCTGCTTATGTGCCGGCATCTGATACTGGTGCTCATATGTCGGGGCTTGAAAGTGGTACTCATATGCTGGAACCTAGTTAATAGTTAATTACAATTAATAATAATTAATAACAATTAATAAACCTAAATAATTACAATTAATAATAATTAAATACGGTAAAAATAATAATAATAATACTTGAAATTGCTACTTGTGAGGGGAAACTTGCTGCTGAGGTCCAGCTGGTTCTTCCTGTTATTCTTGTAGTTCATTTCCGCCAGCCTTTTCACACCTGCAACTCTATCTTACAGTTGTTGGTGATGCCCGTACGGCTGTGTGTACCACTTGTAGTACACCGGGAGAGGATGAAAGTCAACAATCTTGTCCCCTAATTACACTGTGTTATAACGGCCAAATATCCACAAGTTAACCCATTGATTGTTCTTGTCTCTCCAGTCATAGTTCTGTGGGCCTGTCAACCACCTGCAATGATCACGACCAATCTCGAATGTCGGGTCTGGTGGAAGCTATTGTAGCCCGAACTGTCGTCTAACTCGATTTGTCGGGTGCCACTCTATACACTTGAATGACACTAATGACGACTTTGTGGATCACATAAGCAAATTTACAATGAGGTACACCAGAACCCCTAGTCCCATATACCGCTGCCATATAAACTGCACATTTGTAACCACGAGGCCAATTAGTAAAATTATGATTCTAAATAAGCAGCCTAACTTAAATGGTTAAAACTTATATCGTTGACTCCCATGTCATCAAGTCCTCACCTAAAATGTGCAGTAGGCTTCCGTGTATATCTTGTATGCCGGCACCAATAACTCCACCTAAACAAAATTAGAATGGTTGCAACAATAACAATAACAATAACAACAACAACAATAATAATAATACCATCGCGCGAGTGGAACACCAACATCAACGAGCTGATCGTGGGGGTTAGGCGCTAGGAACGACATACACTCTCACGCCAAAACAAAAAGTAGTATGAGTGGTCCATCCATCTCTTTACAATTGTATCGTAATGCATGGCATAACGATCTATATAGATATACCAGACTGGCTGCCCTCCAACTGTATGTGGAATCCGATGAAAATCTCGAAGTAGAGGCAGAAACTTCGAGTTCAATAAAGTGGTAGACTTATTTGTAAACATAACCATTCCGAGCACGCAGAAAATGTGGGCCTGGACGTACTGCTCGATGGACTCCTGCATGTCACACGATTTGATGTCTCTGCACCGCTGGACCCATCCAAGATTTACCTTACCCAAGACGTGATCGTGCGGACCAGGCTCCCGACCAAAACAAGCAATGCAGTTTTCTATGAAAAACTGGTTTCTGCTGTCTATTTTACCCGTGAAGGGCTCCCCATTAACCGGGAAGCCAAGAATAAGTGTCATGTCTTCCAGTATCACCATCACTTTGCTGACTGAAAAATGAAACATGTGGGTTTTCAACCTCCATTGTTCCACTAAGACAATCAGGGGTATAGAATGACCTCTCATTTTGCCTACTCGTAAAACGTGTTGAAACAATGAAACCCATTAAATACCAGTGACGTTGCAGCTATCTCGTTAAAGGTCTATAACAGATCTAGTTTTCTTGGCAACAAATTCCTGATAGCCTGCAAAAAGAAAAATAATAATTATTAATATTACTTCATAATTATAATTAGTGTTAACAATAATATTAATAAAAGTATTAATACTTTTCTTAATAACTAGCAACAACTATATCTATCACAATAATAATGATAATAATAAATTTTTAATAATAACAGTTAATAATATATTCAAAAAATAATAATAACAATATAATGATAATAATAACAATAATGTACCAACAGTATTATAAAAAAATTATTATTATTATCATAGACATTATTATAAATATTTAATAATATACTAATCATAACATTAACGACCCCATAAGCCAAAAACACTAATAATAATAATAATAATAATAATAATAATAATAATAATAATTTATTAAACAGTATTATTATTATCATAAAAACTAATAATAAATTATTAAACAGTATTATTTATTATTAAAAATAATAATAAATTATTATTCTTATCAAAAAATTAATAATAATAATAATAATAATAATAATAATAATAATAATAATAATAAATTATTAGTTAAAACATAAATAAAGAACATAGAAATAAATATATTTATTCATCATAAAATTAAAAAAAATTACTTACCTATAGAGGATGATCCAGATATTCAATAATGTGTTCTTAAGGTAAGGTAAAATCATGAACCATTTTTTCTTCCTCCCTCATTGAAGCCCTAAATCTTCGTTATGTTCTTTTTCCTCCCACACTTACCCCCTTTCACCCCTCAACACCAACTCTTTCACTATCAAAACACCGTCACCGTATAAGTGAAATTGCAACTTCTTCCCAGACTGCATTTTGCTTTTAAAGACCAGCTGCATCACTCTTCTCAACACATGTCATGCATGCAAGGGGGGAGGCTGCCAATCGCAACATGCGATTTGCCTGTCATGCTTACCCAACGCAACCTGCAATTTGCCTGTCCCGCCTACGCAACGCAACCTGCGATTTGCTTGTCCCGCCTACCCAACGCAACCTGCGTTTAGGGGATTTCTAAGCTGGTCAAAGTAGTAGGGAATGTCTGCATGCAGGGAGCTGGGACACGTTTCGAGACTTCGTTGTCCCTCCCTGCCAAACGCAAGTTTTGTTTTGCAGCTTCATACAGCTTTTGCTTTTTCTATTTCAGTCAAAACGTAACCTGCATTTTACGAGTTACTGATTATAGCAGATCCACATATATAAATTACACGCCATACAACAATATACCTAAAGATTACCATTTTCGCTTCAATTAATAAATTAATTGCCATAGGAAAGGGGTTGTCAAGGAAATTAAAATTCATAAAACTTTAAAATTTTTTATTGTTGGTACTTTCTTTACCACGGAATTAAGCCCAATTTATAGCATTCTACTCCACTATAGAATAGTCATGTGATCAAGCATTATTGAAAATAATTGAATATCAACTCCAACCATTGAGTATGTTTCTTTCTATTAGTTGGTTATTTAGGATAAATTTTTATGAGTAGTTTGGTTTTGAACTCTATTATGCATGATGGGGAATTGTGTAAAGGGGAATATGATGGAGAGTGGTGATATAATTTCTGGATTAATGGTCAAATTGGTCATTGAAAGATTACACCATCGTTATTTTTTAATCAAATTAATTCTCGAAAAATTTAACATTAATTATATTTGTCCTTTTGTTTATGGGCTAACAGTTTTCATTAACGGTGGTACACATCGTTAACTGATAGGTATGTTAATAGCTTAGTATCCAGTTGGAAGCTGACAAAATATGTTCACTATATTATATCAAAATAGTTCATATCCCCATTTTATAAACCCTAATCCCTAAAATGGATGGAGACATTAATCCATCTTGATGAGTGGTCTTGCAGTGGTGCAAAGGCATTATCCAGATTTAGAAGCCACGATGTAGAACGCCGGTAGAGGATGAAGTGGTGGGTTGTCACCACAATTGCTGGATAGCTTCAGTTCTAGCTCCTCCATGTGAAGAAGGAGAATGAACATGGACAAGACATGTTTTGTGGGCTGAAAACTATGATTAAGAAATCTGAAACACTAGAAAATCCAGGAAGGTTGTTTCACACTTGTCCAAGATATCGGGTGAGTTTAAATTGGTATGAACTATAGTTTCTTGAACCCCCTTCACCATTAATGTGAGATTCAATTTTTTCACTTAAAAATCCAGAAAGACAACTACTGTAACTACTTTAGTTGGGTAGATGATAATGAATATGAAGTTTTTAAAATTACAAATGGTGGGACAGAAGCAGAGTTTGAAGTTGAGAGTGACTATGAAAATTGAAAAGTGAAACTAGGTTGGAGAATGGATAGTTTGGAAGCTGAAGTCAGAGTAGTTAACATGTTGCTTATTTTCATGTTTGCCCTAGTAATAGTGCTTATGTTAGTAGTTAGGGCACTTTGTATGTCATCTATGAGAAAGTAAAACATTTATAAAAGTACTGGTGATCTTGTTATTTTATTGGATATTGTTAAGAGTATTGGTGAAAATTAGTAAATGAGGTTGGACATTTTTTTTCTATCCATTAACAATCATGCAACCTGCATTTTTGTGACATTATTTTAACCAATTTTTACACAACTCTAGAAACAAGTAAATAAAAATAAATACTTAATCACTCATAGGATAAATTAACTCTAATCATATGTATTGAAATCGAAGCATTTGCATGTCCATATAAGCATGCTAACATAGTCTTCAAAATAATACCAATCCTATTAACCAAGACTTCATAATATCAAGCATAAGTTATCTAATTTCGGGCTATATAAAAATATAAACAAGGTTGTACAAAATACTTAGCAATATGTCTATAATGCATAAAGCTTCTAATCCTTAGCCCTTTACAAAATACATAATTCAGCCCCTAATAGATAACACATCTCAAACACATTTGTCTTTCTTCCTCATACGTTTGAACCTGGGAGTTGGCACAAAAGTCATTAAGCTAGCTAGTTTCTTTGCAGTAACATAACTGATGCCCTTGATTGTTTTAGCCGAAACTGGAATTGTTGCAGTTGTAGCCGATTATGGTGAGGTAGGGGTTGTTGCTTTTCCTTTGACAACATGAAGCTTTAGAGGCCTTGATCTTACTTTGTCCTGCATTTTATCATCATGATGGATAAATTTAGTTCACTAATCATATTCACATTATGGAACATTATAATTTTTAACAAAAGATAGATTACAAATAAAGTATCAACTTGGCTGGGAACAGATAAAGGTTGAGACTCTTATGTAATCGGAATCCCTTCCAATTGGCCAAAGATAATCTCAGTTGGTACATTTGAGTGTGCTGCTGATGGATTGGTATGATCTTGAGCAGTAGGATCAATTGGGGTTCCATTGTGTATATGTTGAGCATTAGCATCAGCAGGGGCAGCAACTACTGCAAGTTGAAGTCGCATAAGCCTTGCTTGTTCAGCAGTTTCCTCTTGTTTCTTCACTTTGTACCATCTTCTGTTGTGTCCAACTTCACTACAATACAAGCACTGTATTGGGTTATACATTCTGTTCATCTGTGTCTTTGATCCAACAGGTTCTTCATCTTTGTCCTTTTTCCTATTCATTGTGGGCCTACCCGACTTGGGTTTAACTGGAGGCAGAACTGGTGCTCTATTTTTTTCATAGATCTTGCCCCTTTATTGGATTCATATTGAAGCAGTATGTTCTTCTATATGCATCCATTGTTAACCACTCATGACAATACTCTCTAGGCTTCTTGTCAAGATGAGTTAAAATAGATTAGCCCTCAAATGATAATGAGTTAAAACAATCCTCAAATGATCATCATTAAATCAGATTAGTTCTTAAAACTTATTTATTAAGTTAAAAAAGTCCTTAAAACACTTTTCAAAAGTCAAAATGGTCCGCACCTTTTGCCTATCTGAGATAAATGCCCAGCCATGCTGTGTGTCTCCAAGGTCATTGTGAAGAAGTTCCAAGAACCAACTCCAATTGTCGTTGTTCTCAATTTCCACTATTGCATAAGCAATCACATATACGTGATTGTTAGCATCCTGCCCACATGCAGCCAAAATCTATTCCCATGTAAATTCTTCAAAAATGCTCCATCCAATCTGTTCAACGGTCTACACCCGGCTTTAAACCATTTCTTACAAGCGTCGAGGCACACATAGAATCTTTGAAATTGTGGAGGACTCTCAGGAATTGGAATCACTCCAACCTAAATTGTTGAACCCGGGCTAGTGGTGTACAATTGATGGGCATAATCCCAAATCAGGCTGTATTGTCAATCTTATCTCCTTCAACAACTTTCCTAGATTTCCTTAATGCCCTAGTGATACATGTACTATTTAGCCGTATGCTACATTTGCTCATAAACCATGCATACACCTCTTTGTGCTTCATTGTCGGGCTTAGTTTAGGAACAAGCTTCTTCAAAGTCCACTCCTGAGTAGCAGCCCTATTATTCCTACTCTTAGGACATTAGGACATGTATGTTTATCCATGTAACCACCCTACCCCACGAGGTCTGTGATTCTTCATTATTTACAACGTTTGTTGACGCACATAGGTTATATATATATATATATATATATATATATATATATATATATATATATATTTATATAGTAAAACACGTACCACTAAAACTTTTTTTAATGCGTTCGAGTGATGAATCTTGGTAATTAGATGATTACAGTTAATTTATTTCTTTTAAAATTAACTACCTCTTACTAATTTATAAATAATGAATTAGTAGAGAAATTATCCTAAATGTATTACCAACTATTAACCTGGTTTGTTCTTCCTCTCTTTCAAAGTCACAGTTTTTTTTCCTTTCTCCGGTTCAACCGAACCAAGCTCCCCTTAATTAAGCCCAACCCTGATTGCCTTCCCTCTCAGCACCGTTTGGAACTCTGGTTACACCTCCTCAAAACTTGCGTTGATGCTGTGTTGAAATGAAGAGAAGACACGAAGCCTCTGCTCTACCTCACCCCACTTCCTTTTCTTCCACCTAATGAATCTAATGCTCTTCATTCTCTTCAAATTGAAGACACACACAAAACGAAGGAAAAAATAGAGAAGAGAGCAAAACAAAGCTGGAAAGGAAGGAAGAGCAATCCACAGCAAGAAGATAGGCGCACCACCTCTCATCACTCAGAATCTTTGAAGCATCCTTACTAGATGAGAACCAGCAACTTTCCTTTTTTCTCTTCTTTAAAATTCAGAAAGAAATTCTATTCTTTCCCTTGTTCCACCACTTCCGTTCTAATATCAATTCTTGCTAGATTGGTAGTAACCGTAAATAAGAACTCTTCTCTTGCTCAAGCTGAGGCCGGTCGTTTGTCTTTTGAGGAGAGGCCGAAGCTCAAATTCTATGTGAGTAGGGTTTTGATTAAGGGGAAAAGCAGAAATAGAATTTTTAACTTCAAAAAGAGGTAAGGGTTAGGAATATAAATTAGTTATGGGTAATTGTTAGATGTAATCTTGATTGATGATGACGAGTTAACTTTATTGATGCTACTGAAAATTCTGTTAAGTGGCTGAATTAGTATTGCTGAATATAGTGCATATTTTTAATGTTGTGAAAATATGATCATGTTATGTTAATTGTATAAATTCTTGATGTTTATGGATCTGATGCTCTTGGGAGAAATTAGAGCATAATTCTTGTAGAAATGGTAATAAATAATGAGAATTGTTGATTGGTATGAGTTAGGAACTTAGGGGGTCAGATTTGATTAGTGAAAATCAAGAAGCTTTGCTGCAAAAATTTTTAAACAGACTGGACAGCAACTTAAAATAAAAACTGGGAGCAATCTAGACATGATTTTCGAATCAACCCATTTTTCTATCAAATTTCAGAAAGATTACCCCATAAAAATTTCATGGAATTTGGCCAAGTGGTTTGGAAGAAATGAATTTTTGAAGTTTAATGGTTGCTGCAGAATTTTCTAGTTTTCTGGTTCTGCCGTACCAACTTTCAGCTGCTATAACTTTTGATTTATTTTGAATTTTGAGTTGCTTCCAACAGTATTTTAAAGACCAGTATATTTTAAGTGAGTACAAACTTTATATCCATTGCTATTTTGTAGAGTTAGTTACGTCTCTTGGAAACTAGGCTATTCACAGGAAATTCAAAACCAATTTAAAGAAACAGGACATCACTTCCAACTGACATTTAATTAACTAAATGAGGTTCTATGGATTTGGAATTTGTTTGTCATAAAACTTGGGGATGTTAAGTGTATTCTCACCAAAATATAGAAGTATTGGATTAGAATTGAATTTATCATAAATTTTTCAAAATAGAGTTGCCTGTTGTATTTTTTCTAAATCTTCTTAGGGCAGTAGCAGATTTTCATCAAGTTTGCCACCAAATCCAATTAAAATCCAAATACGATAAAACTTTAATTTCAATTCAAGGGAGCATGTCCAGATTTTGCAGCATACATGTCCTTAGTTAAAGGAAAAGAAAAGGATAGGTTTTATATTAAAAGAGTTGATGTTAAGAGGTGATGCAGAGGGTTGCATAATTAAATGGTGATGCAGAGGTACATATGATAAAACGGTGATGCGGAGGTATGTATAACTAAATGGTGATGTGGAGGCATAAAGAAAGAAAAGAAAATGAGAAATAATGAATGAAACGAAAGTTGAGAATTGTATATTGAATGGGCCTTGTGCTAAATTGCCAAAGTGGAAGTGCCCGCCTAACTGATAGCCTGAGATTGCTAATGCGGGAATGTTTGCCTAATTTATAGCTTGTCTCTTACCATGATGCCAAGATATCCTAATTGACATAGATTCGTCCATGATGATAATTGTGCCTAACTGACACGGTAAAGAGGCTATATTTGGCTTCGCCCCGAGTAACGTTGGGTTGCGGGTAGACAACCGACGCATGAGCTCATGGCTTACGTTAGGAATAGACATGCATCATCTTGTTTGTGCATATGAATTTTTTGTGAATTATTTAGTGCTATTTCTTGATTGTTTATTCTATTTACTTATTGTACATATTTTGTGCCTTGTGTTTCTGTGTTTGTTCTATTTTTTCTATTTCACGACAACTTAGAGACAAGGACCTTATGTTCCCCTTTTTACCTTGCCGAGAACTCTAGGTTCTCACCCTTCTTCTTTTTCTTTTTTCTCCTCCCCATATGGGATTGGCAGAGGAGTCCATTGAGTTTCGGGTTTCGGTACATCGCCTACGTTTCAATCCCGGCATGTCGTACGTGTTCATTCTAGCTGAAGACCATTTCAGAGATTGATCTAACTGACTTTTTACTCCTTTTGATGATCAGTAGTATTATTTTTTCCTCGCTTTTGTAGTACTTTTAGAGGGGTAGGACCTCTTATTAGTTTGGTTCCAGTTTAGAAAACCCGTATGAGAGTTGGGACTGACTTCCTCTTTTGTATATGTATATATATCTTGGTGTATTTCTTGGTTTATGAAGAATGACATGTATCTCCAAACTTAACTCATGTGCATATTTGTATATATGATATTGGCTGTTACCATATATTTATCTATGATATGGCTTTAAGTATTAACCTAGTGAGCAACTAAATAATTTTTTATGATAAGTAAGTTAATTACGCTGAACCGATAAAGGTTTATATTACCATTTGCTTATGAAATCTGAGTCTAGAGCCAAGTAGGTCCTTACGACAAGTAACACCTAAACAATTGACATTGGTCATGATGTGGCAAAAGTTGGGGGTGTTACAATCCACTAAAGTCTTAATCTGCCAAGATATATCAGACTTCTCTAAAGCACAATACACTATCCAAGGACAATTTTCTCCCTTACAAATAGCCCTAACACGCACATTATCATTCTTCTTCAAAACAATATTCCTACTCCACTGTATAGTATAGTCCCTAATAGCATTCATAAATTTACGATTTGTCTTGAAGATCATACCTACCTCAAGCTTTAACTCTCCAAACTTGGTTTTCTCGTTATACAGTGGATAAACTGCACAATCCTTCTCCTCATAATCTAACTCTTGATTCATGTCTTCTGACTTCCAGGACCCACAATCAGATGCATTATCAGACTCTACATTAGTTTTTGATCCTTAAAAATTGATAACAAAAGGTATTTTCTAATTGGTTTCATAAATAAAATTTGTAACACAACACCATAAACAATATAACAAAGTTCATTGCATATCATTTGAATCTGATATCTCATCATCTTCAATATCCTTATAACTAAATTCATCCGTATCAATTGCCTTATTAGTGGCTCTGCTAGATGCAGGGCTAAACCTCTCCTTGATTCCATATTTCTTTGGGAATGGGATTTTGAGGGTTGGCTATGAGTCTTTGATGGTTGGGAATGAGCTTTCAAGGGTTTGCTAGAAGATTTTGATGGCTGAGATGAGGAATTCAGGGGATGATTGTGAAGACTTAATTGTGTTTCAGATTGTGATTTGGGATGAGACATGAGCTGTGATTTGGGTTGTGATTTGGGCTAACACATGGGTTGGGATAGTGGTTGTGATTTGTGCTTTAAACAGTATCTCTTATTCAACCGAAAGTATTTTTGGCTTGGATTTACAGGTGTTGTTGGTCTCTAATATAACTAGTTCATCATGATCCTCAGTCATACACTCCACCATGTATGGCTCTGAGACTCTATGTACAAAATAAATGTTGATCGAATTATGATTCCTTTTATAATTCTTCACCATTTCCAATAAATCAGCATCTACTTCTAACTTTCTCAACCTGACTTCAAGCGATATTCCAGGTTTTTTCCAGCAACAACCGTCTACCTCTGAATATTCTAACTCCTTATAATATCCTTTTATGAAGAAAACATCTAGAGTATCCCCTTCAACTCCTGCTAACAGCTTTGTATTGTTTGGTTTATGAATTTTTGGTCCACTTTCGTAATTTTTAAACTTTCCATCATGATGGAAAACAAATGTCTAGATAATTTTCTATCTATAAATTAAAAATAGCAATAGTGAATCACACAATACACTCTGTTTTTCATTATTTTAATTTTTGTATAAAATTTATTTATGTTTCAGCAACAAAACTTCAATCACTAATTTAATCTAAAATGAACACCATCTCACCAAACCTTGCCTTTTACATGAACTAAACAAAACAAAACATTTTATTTATCCACACACATTGCATTAAGCCATATAAAATCAAAGCATTCAGATTTTTTCAACATACAAAACGTGTGAACCAATGCAAAACCCTAGCAACAACTACCCCTAGCACAAAAACCCTAACCCGAAATCAATTAACATTCAAAATCAACGAATATCATACTACGACACATTCATACCAAAAAAAAAAAAAAGAAAAAATGGAGAAGAAATTTGCGGCACAAGGGAACTTATCTTTCACCGGAGATGACACCTACCATCGCAAAAGAATGGTGGCCTTCAGACCACGATGAGGAGGAGCGGTTGCACTGCGAACGACGTCGCCAATTATTGCTTCCACCGCTGATCATAGTAGCTTCGTCTTCTCACTCTATTTGGGTGACTCTTCGTTGGTCTTAGGTGAAAAGGAAAAAAGGGTAAATAAAAAGGAGAACAATGGAAGATTAATGGGAGAGGTACTTTAGTAATGAGCCATTTGTGCAAAACATCACCGTTTTAGTCCTACTGAGTTGTCAGTTAACGGTCCATGTGTACCCCGTTAACGGAAACTGTTAGCCCATTAATAGAAGGACAAACATGATTGATGTTAAATTTTTCGAGAACTAATTTGATTAAAAAATTATTTCAGAGACAAAAATGACGATCATGCAATCTTTCGAGGGCCAATTTGACCATTAACTTTATAATTTCCCAACGCATCTTACTTATAATCCTTTTGTTTTAAAATAAATAAATAAGAAAGAGGAAATAAATATAAAATAAAAAATATAAATAAAAAACTCTATTACTAATATTCACCAATATTATTATTTTAACATGATAGAGATGATTCATATATTATATATATTACAGTGTACATATATATGAAAGAGAGAAGAGTATTTTTGTTGTGTATATATTTTTTGAGACCTCTTCACTATTTATAATGCACAATGTTTGTTTTTTCAAACTTCATTTAAGTTCAGTTTAACTTGGGAGCTTCATTTTTTTATCATAGAAAAACTGAGCTGCCCATATAATGAATCAAAGTCACATATCATTAATTAAACGGGCATCCACATCCATATCACAATACTCCTCTTGGATGTCTATTTAGGATTATGCCTCATTAAAATCTTACTAAAGAAAAATCCAATAGGAAAAACTTTAGTGAAGAAAAAAGAGTACAATATCCTTTGTGATGATGACTGCCTCGTTAAAAATCTTGTTAAGAAAAACCCAATAGGGATAAAATCCTAATCAAAGGAAAAAGAGTACAACCTCCCCCTCTTGTTGATATTATTTAATATCTTGAAATCGGCGCATCCCAATCTGGTGTACCAACCTTTCAAAGGAGGATTTTTGGAAGTGACTTTGTAAATAAAGCTGCCATATTATTGCTTGAACGAATCCGTTGGACATCAATTATTCCTTAATTTTGAAGATCATGAGTAAAGAAGAATTTTGGAGAAATATGCTTTGTTCTATCATCTTTGAAGTATCCACCTTTAAGTTGCGCAATGCATGCTGTATTATCTTCAAACAGAACAGTTGGAGCTATGTTATGATCAATCAGTCCACATGATAATAGAATATATTGGATCAAACTCTTAAACTAAAAACACTCACTACTTGCTTCATGTATCATAATTATTTCAGCATGGTTAGAGGATGTTACTGTTATCTTCTGTTTCATCGACCTCCATTATATAGCTGTATCACCATATGTGAATAAGTATCCTATTTGAGATCTTCCTTTATGTGGATCAGACAAGTATCCAACATCTGCATAACCAACTAATTATGACTTGGATTCATACGGAAAAACAAACCCATATTAACTGTTCCATGAAGATATTGAAAATTTTGTTTGATTATATTCCAATGTCTTCTGGTTAGAAAAGAACTATACCTTACTAGTAAATTCACCACAAATGATATGTCAGGTCGTGTATTATTAGCAAGATATATTAGTGCTCCAATGGCACTGAGATATGATACTTCAGGACCAATGATATCTTTATTTTCTTCTTTAAGACAAATTGGTCATTTTTCACATCTAAAGACCTTATAATCATTGGGGCACTTAATAGATGTGACTTATCCATATAAAATATCTTTAAGATCTTTTTTGTGTATGCTATTTGATGAATAAAGATCTCATTTTTTATATGTTCGATCTGTAGGCTGGACAAAAGTTAGTCTTTCCAAGATCTTTCATCTTAAACTATTCTTTTAGAGCTTTTATAATTGTTGGAATCTCTTCAGAGGTTTCAACGATATTTAAATCATCAACGTACACAGTAATTATAATGAATCTAGATGCATATTTCTTGATGAAAACACATGGGCATATATCATCATTCTTAAATCCGTTTTTTATCAGATACTCGGCAATACGATTCTACCATATTTGTCCAGATTACTTGAAACCATATAAAAAGCTTTGCAATTTTATTGAGTATAACTCGTGCGAATATTCATGGGATGGTTTAGATATCTTTAATCTTCATAGACTTTCATATAGATATCACGATCTAATGATCCATATAAATAGGCTGTTACTACATCCATTAGATGCATATGTAGTTTATGGTATGCAGATAAACTGACTAAATAACGCAATGTTATTACATCTACTACAGGGGAATATATTTTTTTTATAATCTATACCGGGCCTTTGTGAAAAATCTTGCACCACAAGTCGAGCTTTGTAGGGTACAACTTTATTTTTCTCATTTCGTTTTCTCACAAATACCCATCTATATCCAACAGGTTTTACATCTTCTGGTGTACAGACTATAGGTCGAAAGACTTCACGTTTTGCAAGTGAGTCTAACTCAACCTTCATAGCTAGCTTCTTTTCATTTCGGCTAATCATTCATTTGTTGACATTCTTCGATTGTTCTTGGTTAAAGATCCTTACTTTCATGCATGATGTGCAACACCATATTATATGCAAATATTTCATTGATAATTATTTTATTTCAGTTCTATTTTTCTCTTGTAAAGACATAATTTATCGAGATCTCATCACTTTTACAATTTTCAATATTTTCAGGTACCTGAACGTCTTCTAGCGTCAAAACTATATCGGAATTTTTGGCATCTGCAGGCGTCTTTACTATGGTTTTATCCTTTTCAACATGAATAAAATTTACCTCTTTTCTTTTTCGAGAATTTTTGTCGTTAGAACCGACAGCCTACATGCTTCTGATATGAATTTATTTCGGTGGCCATTTTCCGACCGAAACATCAATTCAAATTACAGCATTTTCAGATGGTATATAGGATTTAGTAATCATTTTCGTATCAAAAAATGTATCAGACAATTCATTTGCTATTCTTTACAAATGTATAATCTTTTGAACTTCTAGTTCACATTGCCTTAATCGATGATCTAAATGCATTAAGGATGATGCATCCCAATTAAGTTCTTTTTCAAGAAGCTTATTCTTTTCCCCTAATATTGAAAATTTTGATTCTTCAAAATGACAATCTGCAAATCAAACTTTAAACACATCTCCTATTTGTATCTTAAGATACCTTACTATAGAGAGAGAATTATATCCTACATAAATTTTTAATTTTCTTTGGGGTTCTATTTTGGTGGGACAATTAGAACATATATCGCACACCCAAATATCCTCAAATAGGAAATATTTGCCTATTGGCCAAAAGTTAATTGCAGAAAAGAAAATTGATGGTAATTTGTTTGTTTCAAACGAATAAGTGTTGCAACATGTAAAATTGCATTCTCCAAACAGAGGTTGGGAGATTTGTTATCATAAATAAGGATAAATGATTCTACTAACTCATTTTGTGTATGAACATGAGCTACTGGATGTTCAACACTTATTCTGTTAGCCATACAATAAGCATCAAATGCTTGGAAAGTGAATTCATCAGCATTATCAAGACGAATTGCTTTGATTGGATTTAATCGAATAATTTGAGCAAGTAATATTGCAAACTCCAGGTTGCAAGAAGACAATAAGTACACATGTGGCAATCTCGAAGATATATCTATTAGGACAAAATTAGTTTTTTCTGAGAACATACAGCACAACAAAATTCACTAGATTTAAGAATCTTCTGGTTCTTTAATGAATGTCCATGGAAGTTTTCAATAATTCTCCGCATCATTGTTATTCCATGATGACCCAATTGATCATACTAAATTATAAATTCATTTGGGTTAATAAACTTCTATTTTATAATGCCATGTGATTCAATTGCACTAATTTTGGTATAATATAATTCAAATAAAAGTGAGGGTAACTTTTCTAAAATATAACCTTTTTATTTAAATCATGGGTTGTGATATATAAGTACTTATGATTTTTCTCCTTCAATGTTTTAATATGATATCCATTTCGACGAATATTTTTAAAACTTAACAAGTTCTCTAGAGACTTGTATTGGTAGACAATAGTGCATTATTTATTATGAATTTTGTTCCTCTAGTAAACAAAATTATAGCTCTTTCGGAGTCTTCTATCACATTATCTGAGCCAATAATAGTATTAACATATTCTTCTTTTGATACAAAAAGAGTAAAATATATATTACTTTTTAGCAAGGTTATAAAAACCGGACCGGATCGGCCGGTTCGACCGGTTTAACCGCGAACCGGCGCTGCTAACGGTCCGGTCCTTATTTGAAAATCGCAGAGAGAAGAACCATTCAAGAACTGGCGAACCGGTCAAAAACCGGCCAGTTGGACCGAACCGGTGACCGGCCGGTTACGCTAAACGACGCCGTTTTACGTTTTTAAAAAATAAAAAAAATAAACCCGACCCGACCCGCCAGTGGAGCACCCCACCTCCCTTTCTTCCCCCGAGCCCTGACCCCATTCATTCATCAATCATCATCTGAATCTCCAATGGAGAAGGAGAACCCTAGCCGCGCTGCCTGAACCATAGCCCCCTGTCGCCATCCTTCGCCCCCGTGGTGTCGCCATCCTCAACTCCAGAAACCCTTCAATCTCCATCACCGCCTGGTTCCTGCCCAGTAGCCCTCAATCTCCATCGTCTTCATCTTCTCAAGTCTCAACACCAGCACGCAGTAGCCTCTCATCGGCAGTCCTCAACAGTCAACACCGGTAGCCCTCCATCAACCCCAGGTGAGTAACTCGTCCTCTGCTCATTTCTCTTTGTCCTTCGCCCTGCTCATGTTCTTCCATCGACTCCGGTAGAAACATGCATGAAATTGAACTTTCTCTGTGAACTGAACTTAGAATTAATGAATTATGTTTAATTTTCTGTGAACTGAACTTAGAATTATGTTTTACTTTGTTGGTCAATTTGTGTTTGGTCAATTTGTTTCCTCGGCTCAATTTCTATTTGCTGCTGAGCATAAGAAATAAAAAATCTGAACTGTGAACTGTGTGAAGTGTGAACTTGCTCTGTGAACTTGGCTCTGTGAACCGTTCAATTTCTGGAACTTCATCTATGAACTGTGAACTTGCTCTGTTTGTTGCACAAATTATATTTTGTTGGTCAATTTGAAATGTGAACTTGCTCTGTAACTGAAGACATTCTGTTTTTTGTTGCTCTCTATTTGTCAATTTTATACAAACACGGTTTGGTATGTAACTAAAGACATTCTGTTTTCTGTTGCTTTTTTTCTTTGTTGCTCCATATCTTTTGTGCCCCCTTCTCTTTTCCCAGTTAAGATTAAATGATTCTTCTATTATGAACTTTGGTTGCATTCGGCAAGTATTGTATAATGTTTATACAATGCATATCGTCTTAAATACAGATTGATGTCTGAAGGATTTGTTTCATACCTGGAGTTGTGGAAAAAAAATGGAGTTTCATTTAAAAGATTGTAACATCATTTGCAGTATCAGCTACTTTGTTGATGTAAATATCAATATTATACTATAATATGCTATCTTGTATTGCTTCCTTTTGTAAATATCAATTTCTGACTTTCTGTGAACTGTTCAATTTCTGACTTGGCTGTTTTTACTTTTTAAGTTCATATATGTTTTATTAATTTCAGTTATGAAAGATAATATTAATCAAGAAGTATCTGCTGATAACAATGCTTTTGTGAATAATAACATGCCTGCCGATACTCCTATTCCAAATGATGCTGCTAATCCTAATTCCCATAGTGCTAACGATAGTCAGTCACAAGGTTCTTCTAACCTTAGGGGAAAAACAGATTTAGCTTGGAAATATGTTGCTCTACAAATGGTGAATGGAAAACCACAATATCAATGTTTATTTTGTCTACAAGTTTTCAATGGAGGTGGAATTCACAGGATGAAGAAACATCTAGCAAAGATTACTGGACACGTGAAAAAATGTCCTAAAGTTCCATATGATGTGGAAAAACAGATGGAAAGTTTGTTGAAAGATATTCAGACCAGCAAAAAGAAAAGAAAAGTAAGTTTTGGTGAAGAGGGTGGTGATGAGGTAGAGGATGCAATTGATGAGGCAATAGCTCAAGAAGAACAGGAACAGCAGCGTACCCCGAGTCAGCAAGGAGTTGGAGGCGATCCAAAGAAAAAAGCCAAACTCATTCCTCCTATGTTTGCACCAAGAACTACTCTAGGAGCCCAGCCAAGTATTAAAAGTGTTATGCAAAACAAAGAGGCGATACACGAGGTTGATAAACGATTTGCTCGGTGGCTTTTGGATTGTAAAATTCCATTTAATGCTATGATGTCGCCATATTTCCAGGATATGTTGGATGGTGTTGCTGATATTGAACCTGGTTACAAGGGGCCTTCTTATGATAAGTTAAGGGTTCATTTGTTGGCTGATCTTAAAAGAGAAAGTCAAATGCTAGTTGATAGTTATAGGAGTGCATGGAAGGAAATTGGATGTACCCTCATGGATGATAGTTTTACAGATCAAAGACAAATAACGTTAATCAATTTCTTGGTGTATTGTTCTAAAGGTTTGTGCTTCGTGAAATCAGTAGATGCTTCCAATATGGTAAAAAATACTTCACACTTGTGTAATTTGTTTTCTGAGGTGATTGAATGGATTGGCCCAAATAATATTGTGCATGTTGTGACTGACAATGCGGCCAATTATGTTGCTGCTGGTAGGCTTATCAATAGAAAATATGATAATATCTATTGGTCACCATGTGCTGCTCATTGCCTTAATCTTATTTTAAAAGATATAAGCAGCATGTCGCATATTTCTAACCTTGCAACTCGTGCTTCAAAGATCACAGTATTTGTGTACAATCATACGATTTTCTTATCTTGGCTAAAACAGAGACCTCGTTGGAGAGAAATTGTACGTCCTGGTGCAACTCGGTTTGCAACTGTGTTTATTACATTGAAGAGCATCTTTGACCGTAAAAAGGAGTTGCAACAATTGGTTGTAGATTCAATTTTCACTGATCACAAATTAGGAAGGAGTGCTACTGGTAGAGCTGTGAGTGCTATTATTTTGGACTGCAAATTTTGGGATGATTGCTTTACTGTATGTAAACTTGTGGGTCCTCTGATTTACTTGCTGAGGGTTGTTGATGCTGATGACAAACCATCTTTGGGATATGTTTATGAAGGAATGCTAAGGGCAGAAGATGCAATTAAGGAGATGTTTAGGCAATCTAAGACTGCATATCAGCCGTACATAGATATTATCAACTCAAGATGGGACAAGCATTTGAAGAAAGATCTTCATGCGGCAACTTACTTCCTGAATCCTAAATTCTTTTTTAATGAAAATTATAAAGAAGCACCTGATGTTATGCGAGGTTTGCTTGATCTTGTTACCTTGTATTGCAAGTGTAACAATTTGGATTCAGTTCAGGCAATGAAAGAAATACATTTATATAGAGATCGGAAGGAAAGTTTTGATAGAGAAGAAGTTATTCCTGCTGCATCTGAACTTAAGCCTGGTAAGAATATGGCTGAATATTTGTTTAATTAATAGTAACTTGTTTTATGCTCCTATGTTCTTAATTGATATATTGTAATATGTTATGGTTTTATAATTGGTAGATGAGTGGTGGAGGTTATTCGGAGGCTCTGCTCCATGTCTACAAAAGAGAGCTGTTCGTATTCTTAGCCAAGCATCTGCTTCTTCTGGGTGTGAGAGAAATTGGAGCCTTTTTGACCAGATTCATACAAAAAGAAGAAATAGATTGGAGCATGATAGATTGAATGACATTGTTTATGTTACCTATAATTTGCGTCTTAAATCCAGGTAACCAATTTCATGAAATACTATATTGTTTCATTTGTAATCTTTATCATAATAAATTTGTAAATTATTAAATCTTCATATATTGTATTTAACTTTTTAGGAAGAAAAAAGAAAAAAGAAATCAAAAGACACAATATGATCCAATTGATTATGAAAGTATCAGTCAAGTTGATTTTTGGGTGACTGAAGAGGTTGTAGAGAAAGAGCCTGATCTTCCTAGTAATGTGGATGACTTATTGCGTGAGTATAGTATATTTAGTTTCTAATGATTTATTAGAATGTTGTTAGTTTATAATATAATGATAACATGTCTATTTTATTAGGTGAAATTGATGCTGATTTATATCAAAGTGGCGGTGGTAGTAGTGGTCTTTATGCTGCATCTCTTGATTCTTCTGCTGATCAGGGTGGGAATGAAGGTGAAGATCATCCCACCGAAGCATATTTGCAACAAGTTCTAGCAGATTTTGATGATTGATAAACCATGATGTTGGGATTTAATATTTAGATATGCTTTTATTACTATTTAACTTTTGACTTTGGATTTTGATAAGATCATGTGTATTTGGTGGATGATATTTTGTGTAGTGTTTTAAATTTCGAAGATATTTTAAGATTTATATCAGACTATAATTATATTTTAGGATGTGTATTTATAATTTATTTATTATTCTATTCTAAAACGATTTTTCCGGTTGAACCACCGGTTGAACCGGTTAGACCAGTGAACCAGTGAACCAGTGACTAGAGCGGTTTAATGACCGGTCCGGTTTTCTGAACCTTGCTTTTGAGAATGGTATGCAAACTTGCACTATTCGCAAGGCAAACATCTTCATTATATGTCCTTACCATTTTCTTCAAAGACAAATAATAGTAACATGAGTAAAAATTCATATGCAGTAAAATTGTATTCCTAATTGGAATTGTTTTTTAAGAAGCATTGTATAAAAACAGTATCATATTATTATTATTATTATTATTATTATTATTATTATTATTATTATTATTATTATTATTATTGACCATGACACATTTAGTGATTTTGAAATTCTTAAACATAAACATTAATATTTTATTAAACATTATTTTTATACATCATACCTAAAATACATAAGAGATAAAACTTAATAAGAAGTTTTTTTTATATTATTTATTTATACAAGTACTTAAAGAACTCAAATATTAAACGTTTTCATCATTGATCAAATGACCAATATTTTCTTAAAGATCCTTAAAGAAAGTAGATACTTCATAATGAGTGGTGTAATTTTCAGCAACATCTTTTGAAACAAAATTTGTCTCCTTTCCTTTGTCATTCTTTTTAAAAAATGCTTGATAAAGATCAACTAAGTGCCTTGGGATACAATAGGTACGAGATCAATGGTCTTTTCCACCATAACGGAAATATTTATCTTTTCTTGATTTATTTTTTCCATATTTTCTTTTTTTTTTTATCTCACTTCATGTGAGATCTTTTCTTGTGAACATATTTTTTCTTCCTTCCATAATTTTTTTTGTTACCAAAACTTTGTTATTTACCTCTTTTGTGATTATGATTTGCCGTGTCAGAATCGAATGTAGCCTTTCATTTAAAAAGGCAAGGCCCCTAGCGATAGGGGGAAAGAAGAGCGCATATTAAGAATAAATCACTTAAGATGTTCATCTCCACTTACTCTATCTAACCAGCTTTATCTGATTCAACCGCAGCAGAAGAAGGGGCCGTATCAGTCGGCTTGCCAATCAACTGACCCGCTTTCCTTGGTCGACAAGGGAGCTACCCCTAATCCCTACTTCAGCAGAGTTTCTTCTATCTTTTTTTCATATGGTCCGCTGATAAGCCTCGGGCTTTTCTTCTTACTGAATTGATGGAATTCTTTATCTGACTGAACAGTCCGTTGGTTCAATTCAAACTAGCGCTTCGCCCCTTTCCTCTTTCTTTGTAAGAAAGACATCCGGTGTGGCGATCCGATCAGCGAAATTCAATCCTTCCAAAAATGACGTAAGTAATGGATTCTATCTGTCTGAATCCATCGGTAGGCTAATCTTGACAGTTATCCCGATTGAGAAGGCGGCGGGCCAAGAGTGCACCGAAACGGAGCCGGAGAGAGGCCAACGATCCGCTAAGATCGAGAAGCCCATTTGCTTCAGGAAATGGGGTGGCACTAGATGAGCGTGCTTCACGATTTCTTAAAAGCAATCATTATTACGTTCAAAAAAATAAGAAGGCAAGAAATTAGCTCATAATATTTTTTAAATTCTTTTTCTCGATACTGCTGCTGCAGGAGCACATTCAAGGCATGGAAGGTCGAGAAAATTTTCTGTAACATATTATTATCAGTTATCTTTTTTCCCACGTAATTTCTTTCGTGAGATAATTTGGAACATTATTGAATTGTATTCATTTATGGATTTAAAATCCTGTAAATGCAAGTGTGTCAACTAATATTGGATTTGAGGAAGTATCATTGTCTTTTGATGATTATACATTTTTTCAAGGTTCTTCCACAGATTTGCAGAATCTTTTAGTGTGAGATATTCATTTTTCAATCATTCGTCAAGATGACGATGAAGCAAGATTATGGCTTTGGCTTTATCCTTTTGGGATGCATATTTTCAGCCTTAATGATATCTCTAAAGATCCATTGAATAAAGATGAATTTTGACATTTAGGCTATGTTTGGTTGGAAGAAAATAGAAAGGAAAGAAATGAAAGAAAGGAAAGGAAAGAAATTGAGTGGATTTTTATTTTTCTTAGATGTGTTTGGATGAAAGGAAAATAAGAAGGAAAAAATGTTATAAAAAGATATTTTTATCCTTATATTATAAATTACATAGAAAAAAAAAACAAAGGGATAATATTGAAAGTAAAGAGAGAGATTTAGTTTTCTCTTCATTTTCTTTCTATTGTTGGAGGGAAAAAAATTGGTGGGTCGTACCAATATTTTTCCATCCATTTTCATTCCTATTTCTTTCCTTTCTTTTTCCTTCCTCTCATTTTCACCTCAAACAAACACACCCTTAATATCCATGATAAGTAATTATTTTCAGATATATCAAGAGCATTAAATTCAAGATGAAATAGTTTTGGCATAATAAAAAATTATTATTTAAATCTTCTTAAATTTTGATTAGAGTCTCATACTGATAACGTATTGTAAAATAAATAAATAAATAAGAGAAAATAAATATAAAATAAAAAATATAAATAAAAAACTCTACTATGAATATTTACTAATATTATTATCTTAACATAATAGAGAGAATTTATATATATTGTATATATTGCAGTGTACATATATATAAAAAAATAGAAGAATATTTTTGTTGTGTATATATTGTTTGAGACCTTCTTACTATTTGTACACGCATAATGTTTATTTTTTAAACTTCATTTAAGTTCAGTTTAACTTAAAAGTTTCATTCTTTTATCATAGAAAAATTGCGTCACCCATATAATAAATCAAAGTTACATATCATTAATTAAATGGATCTATATGACAATATTTTTTAATTTATATTTTAATGTCATTCACAATTATGTGTGTTGTAATTTTCATATATAAATAAAATTAACAATTAATTTTTTTAAATCAGTTCAGTAAAAAGATTCATATTTTTTCTCTACCATAAATAATAATTTTTTTTAGATATATTAGATAATCTCTAATTTTAAATATTATATTATAAATTCATACATATTATTTACACACACATCCAATATTTTTAAGAATTTTTATTCACTATTTAATATTGTCAAAATTCGAAACCAAGTATAATATATTAAGAGATATGCTAATGTGTTATCTCAACTAGATTTCAGTTGCTACATGAATAATAGTTTGAATTATCCCTACTTCCTTAGAATGAAATCCTATAAGGTTTACCTTTTTTTTTCCAGTGGATTAGACAACTTCAATTTTAGATATCTCAATGGATTGAACAACTTTTAATCTTAAGTACATAATACACCCACACATTCTTCATACTTTTAACATATTTTTTTTAATTATAATTTTTAGAATTTAAATCCTAAACCTTTAAAATAGATAGGGGGAGATATGTTATGTGAGCTAAGATTGACCGGTGGTTTACGATTTTTTCTTACTTTTTCTGGTCAACAAATGGATTTAAAATGGGCTTTAATAATAAGTGGACTGAAATCTGTAGTCCATTACACTAAGCTTAACTAAACATTGTTATTAACATGACACCGGACCAAAATGAAAAAGGAAAAGAAATTAACGACAAATAAAATAAAATATTATATTATATTATATTATTTGGAGTTTTGCCAACACTTGTTAAAATTAGAGTAAAGTATTGTTTTTGTCTCCAACGTTTGGGGTAAGTCTCAAAGTTGTCCCTAACGTTTCAATCGTCCTATTTAAGTCCCCAACGTTTCAAAATTGACTCAATGTTGTCCTACCGTTAGGGATCCATTAATAAAATTGACGGCGGGACAAAATTGAAACGATTTTGAAACGTTAGGGACTTAAATAGGACGAAAACGTTGGGGACAAAAATGATACATAAAAATAAATTTTAATTTTATTCTTCAATAATAATAATTTTTTACTATACATAGTATTCAATTATTTTTAATCACATTTACACTTAATCACATCACTTTTATTCTAAATAAATTTTTTTATTTTATACTTAAAGTAATGTAATTTTTTTATAAATAAATAAATTTTACACTTTTATTCTAAATAAATAATGTAATATGAATAGAATGAAAGTGTAAAATTATAAAAAAAAATATAAGTAATGTGATTGAGTAATGAAAGTAAAATTACATTATTTAGAATGAAAGAGTAAAAGTATAAAAAAAATTAATTTATTTTGAATGAAAGTGTAAAATTATAAAAAAAAATTATAAGTAATGTGATTAAGTAATGAAAGTAAAATTACATTATTTAGAATGAAAGTATAAAATTTATTTATTTATAAAAGAATTACAATACTTAAGCATAAAATTATAAAAAATTTATTTATTTAGAATGAAAGTGTAAAATTAAAAAAAAAATATAAGTAATGTGATTAAGTAATGAAAGTAAAATTATATTATTTAGAATGAAAGTGTAAAAGTTATTTATTTATAAAAAAAAATTACATTACTTTAAATGTAAAATTATAAAAAAATTAATTTATTTAGAATGAAAGTGTAAAATTATTAAAAAAATTATAAGTAATGTGATTAAATAATGAAAGTAAAATTACATTATTTAGAATGAAAGTGTAAAATTTATTTATTTATAAAAAAATTACATTACTTTAAGAATAAAATTATAACAAAATTAATTTATTTAAAATAAAAGTAATGTGATTAACTGTAATTTAAAAAACGATTGAATATTATGTACAGTAAAAATTAATATTATTGAAGGATAAAATTAAAATTTATTTCTATGTATCGTTTTTGTCCCCAACGTTTTAAAATTGTCTCAATTTTGTCCCGCCGTTAATTCTATTAACGGATCCCTAACGGCAGGACAACATTGAGTCAATTTTGAAACGTTAGGGACTTAAATAGGACGATTGAAACGTTAGGGACAACTTTGGGACTTACCCCAAACGTTAGGGACAAAAACGATACTTTACTCTTAAAATTATTTTAGAATTAATATTCAGATTTATTCTTGAAATTATACTTGTACTTCAATTTAATTTTTAACATTTTAATTTATTTAATTTAATTTTTTAATTTAATATTTATGATTCGTGTTAATTTCTGGCTTTATTTTTATCATGGAATCATTATCATTATTAACGTACTAAAATAGATTTATGACTATAATATTGGACTTCTTAAAAATAATTTGATATATCAATTAAAATATTTTATCTCAATTTACTTTTTAAAAAGTTTTTTTTAATGTAACAAATAAAAAATACCCTAAAGAATCCTTAAGAAATTATGCATAGTCATTTAGCTTAGCCTTAAAAAACCTTTAAAATTCTTTAGTAAAATTAAAATTAGAATTTTAAAGTTTTTATTACTAAAAAGCTGAAATAAAAATATTTCAATTATCATTTCATTATTTTGTTAGCAATTATGTGACGAAAATAAGATTAGGATAATACGAGTCACAAATACTAAATTTAAAAATAAATTGAATAAATAAAAAATTTAAAAGTCAAATTCAAAAGCAAATATAATTTTAGAGATCAATTTAAATATTAACTCATTATTTAAAGTATAATTTTTTTTAATAAAATAATTAAAATCTTAAATATTTATAAATAAAAGCCTTTTTCTATTATTTTATCAGACTAATAAAAAAGGATTTTTTATTTAAAAAAAAATAAAATAATGCATTAATTATCGAAATAAATAATTTTAAAAATATTTACCGTTTTGCGTTCTCCAGTCATATATCGTTTACAGTATAAATGAGATATGACACATCAGCTGCGTCGTGTCTATCTCGTTTACACTGTAAACAAGATAAGGCTGAACGGCGCCTATAAGTATAAGTCGTTTACACAGTGTTCCTGGACCCCACCTTGACCTAGTCAAACTCTTCCTGCCATCTTTTAACCGTTTCCTTCCATATTTGAGTCCGATACGGTGATGGCACGCCAGGCGGGCAACGACGGTGACATCAACAGACTAAACGAGACTTCGCATTACGCTGGGACAACCGACTTTGAGGTTAGTTGCGTTATGTTCAGTTAATCTAAGTATGTGGACATTGTTAGGGTAGTCTCGTAGTGACAAAAACTGAGTAAGATGCTTTAGGGGTTTGACTGTATGATGAATTTAGAACAATATTTGCTTGTGTAAGATTTTGTATGACTTAATTACGATTTGCTTACCGACATAACTAAGTTAGAGACAATTGTAGAGTAGACACATGGTAGTATGTTCCTAAGTAGGAGTAGTACTTTGTTCTTAAGTAGAGTAGAAAAATGTATTATTATCTATTTATAGGTTAAAATTTTATTTTTCATTCCGCAGAGGCCTCGCCTTCTGTTGCCCCGGCGAGTTAGACATACCTTTCCTCCACCCGACGCCATCGTCCCGTATCTGGCTGAGGCCGGATTCAGCGACACGGTGCCGCTCAGGGACTTCACATTTGACAATTCCCTGATTTCGGCACACGTGGAGCGATGGCGTCCGAAGACGCACACGTTTCATCTTTCGTGGGGTGAGGTCACTATCACCCTGCAGGAGGTGGCGTACCACCTGGGCCTACGTGCACACGGAAACCCCGTTGGGGGGTGCCTTCGTGACTTTGGTCGGTGGTACAACACTGAGACGTGGGCGATGATGTTACAGCTGCTTGGTGCCAGGCTTCCTGTGGTGGCACAACAGGCGGGGCAGAAGAATGAGTCGTTCACACTGAAGCTAGTCTGGTTGCGTGATCGTGTCCGACAGATGCCCCCACCGACGATCCTGAGATCCTCCGACAGTATGCCCACTGCTACATTATGTTACTGATCGGAAGATATTTGCTGACAGACAAGTCCAACAACCAGGTACACGTACGGTGGCTACCACTTCTACAGACTTTGCAGAGTGCATGGCATTATCATGGGGCTCTGCTGTGCTGGCCTGGACATACCAGTCACTCTGTTTGGCGGCACAGTGGGGAGTCACGGATATCGCCGGTTGCACACCGCTGCTGATGAGTTGGATTTACTAGAGTTTTTCTCAGTGGTATTCACCAAATAAAGGAGTCTACCAGTACCCGCTAACTACCAGGTATCGAAATCTTACTTTTTCGTTTCGTGTTAAACTTTGCTGTTAATTCGCATTGTTTGTAACTTAAGAAGTTGTATATGTCTTTGTTACTTTCAAATTGGTTGGATTGCAGCAACAGAGTAAAGACCAGTACCAGTCCAGGGTCTTGCACTATAGGGTATCCATCGACCGGTTACGGTTCGATGAGGTAAGTCATGGAATTAAATATTTTGATATTTCCTTCTGCTTGCTGTGTTGTAATACTTGTTATTCTGTTAAACATTTTTTTTATTCAGTTTGCATGGAGGGTGTTTGTCGTCATGTGGCCAAACCGACGCCCATCGTTGCAATGTTGCAGCCAAATCTCCTTCCTGAAACGACTAGCCCACTCAACCATGGTGGGCGAGACTCCTCTCAACGCATCCATATACCACTCGTAACCGGCCTTGCTTGGACTATACGCAGCGTTAATGAGGTACCTCTTGCCCTCGACGGACTTAAACCGTGTCATGAAGTTCGCAGCCATGTGTCTTATGCAGTAAGCATGGTAGGCTCTAGGGGGATGCCAACCGCTGTCATTGGAGCTAAGCGCTGCCTTGATAGCCTGAGATCTGTCAAAGATAACCAGCATGACATCTTGTGGGGGTGATGTGGCATCTCAGATTAGTTAGGAAGAACGACCATGACTCGGTGCTCTCGGACTCCACAATGGCAAAGGCAATAGGCAGGATGTTGCTATTTTCATCTTGCGCCACCGCAATAAGCAACACACCACCATACCTGCCATACAGATGCGTACCATCTACAGAGACAAAGGGCTTGCAATGCTTGAAGGCTTTTACACATGACGGGAAAGACCAAAATACCTTGTCGAACATGCTGTAGTAACGTACAAGGATGTGCCCATCATAGAATGGTTTGACGCGGAGGTCACAAATGGTACCAGAAAAATAGCTCTGCAGTGCCTGAAGCAACTGGGAACCTTATTGTACGACTCCTCCCAATCTCCATAGATTTGTGCAATTGCCATCTGCTTGGTCGTCCACATCTTTTTGTAGGACAGTTTGAAGTGATAGCTCGCTTGGACTGCACCTTGCAAAACCAGAATGCTGACAGAGGGGTTGGATTGAATCAAAAGACAAGATGACCCGGCATATCAGACTGCTGTCTAGCTGACGATGGTCTTGAGACACGGTGGGTGCTAGACAACTATGCACTCCACCCACCCTCCGAACCTCCCTGAACACAACAACACACGATTGCTTTAGGCACTTCGTACAACTACTTAGTATATCGTAATGAATTATTGAAAGGCACCGATAAACTTAATATTACCAGTATCCAAGGTTCTGTCGAAAGGGCCACATGGAGGCTCCGTTGACACCTATTATCAGCTTGACGGCACTGCACATGATACTTTAATCGGTCTGATTCTATCATTCGATACTCTGCACTCCTTTAAATACTGTAGTTCTTCACACTCTGAAGCACTGCCTCTCGGCTTCTAAACTTGTGGCCCACCCAAAACTCTACACTGCCGTCTAGGTTGTAATCCTCTTTACCCGTGTCAAGAAACAGAGTCCTCCCGTGCATGGCATCCAAATCCAGACTGTGATAGTGAGAGGGAACTGCCAAAAGTGCTGGTATCGAAAGAGGTGGAGGCAGGACATGGCGGGCCGCAGTCGGAACGGGTGTCTCCGAAACACACTCATTCTCATCCCCACTATCGGATGATCCGCTTTCATCACTGTTCGCCACGTAATCCTCGTCCGACTCCTCCTTGCCCTCCTCCGACTCATCCACTGGAACGGCAACATGAATGGGTGGTGGTGCGAGAGGTCAATCGTCCTGCACATAGGTCGAGTGTACGGAAGGACCACCACCACTGTGTCCGACCTCTGCAGACAGCTCCATTACTTGCTCCGCCATGATCCTCCCATGGATGTCGAACATCACTCGCTTATGCTCATCCCCTTGGAGTCGGAATAGTCAAAATCAGAAGACTCCATTACCCATGGGGGCCAGTAACCTATACGCCACCCTTCCTATTTCCCTCGCTACTGTACCACCGAGCTTGCTCAATATCAAACTCTTCAAATCCGACAACGTATTCACACGTTGAGTGCGAAATAATATCGGATCCTTGCACACAAATGTCACCCCGTTGTCGCCGTTTCTCATACGGCAATTGGGATACACAAGCACAACTATATACAGATTATTACTGGCCATGCCTTGTATTTGTGAGAAATATGATACGAAAAGTTTGTGAAGAATACTAAAGATTACATATCCTTTTATAGCCGATGGGACATAAAATGTATGTAATTTGTGAAGAATACCGAGGGTTACTCTACATTCTTGTTATATTAACGTATGTGGTTAAAAATTTAAAAATTATTATATATACATTGAAATTGATAGAGATCAAATCTATATTTTTTTTTGTAATTTTAACATAAATTTATTATTATTTTGTTGTTTTTAATTTTAATATGTACTTAATTTTGTAGTTTCTGATTTATTAGTGTTTATGAAGTATAAAATAATTAAATAGTGTGTTTGATTGAAAAACTTAATTTATTGCAAATCAAATCGAAAATGTAAAACTTTAGAGTACAAATAAAATTAAAGTTAAAAATTTCTTAACCCACAAATAAAATAAGATTAAACTAAAAAATTTTTATGCATAAGTAAAATTTATATTAAATTTAAACCTATTGTATGCTATCCATTACAACTGTTATGTAAGATAAATTTAAACTAACTATCAATTTTCTCGTACACATATAAAGAAATTTATCTTTGCAAACTCTCTAAATCATATTTATTTAAATTTTAAATAATTAACAGCTACAACTATCCAATCCAATAAATATTCACTGACCCATCTTTTGGTCTTTCTTAATCATAGATTAATTTAAAATTTACCCTAAAAATAAGAATATGACTGGTAAAACACGTTTTTTTTTTTCAAAAAAATACATGTTGATAGACTTGAACCAGTGCTGATGAATTAAGACTTTAAAATCAAATAATTAGCATAAATTGAGTAAGTTGAACTATGTTAGGTTGTTGCCGACCAAATTTTTTAGGCTTACATTGTTTTATACAAGGGAGAAAATCTAAGATATATTTTGTGGCAAAATTGTAAAATCTCATATTTGATATTTAAATTTTCCCATCTGCCAAACAACTACAGGAGAAGGTAAAAAGATTTTGGTCATCAATAATCAATAATAATATAAAATAAAATATAAAAGTTTTTGATGAAGCACTGATTTGGTAACATTGGTCCTCTAGAGATTGACCTGCACAAATTTGGTTAAAAGAAAATATTTTTCTTTGTGTTTTCGTCATCTATTTTCTTTTTTCAGTTTTTATTTTTATGCGAGAAAAAAAAAAAAAATAAAACCCTCTTACTTGAGAGGAAAATAAATTGAAAGATTTTAAGTTGCTTTTCATCTTCAACCTTTCGTTTGTTTCTTGTTTGTAAGGCTCCTCTTGCTTCCTTTTACTTTCTTCTTTCTTACATCTGCTATTGAAAACCTTACTTAACCATCAAACCCTAACCCTACTAATTGGTTTCGATTCCTTTAATTCCCAGCTCAAAATTTCAACAAAATTCCCCCCTTTCCCCTTTAATTCTTCAAAATTCATTGCAAATTTCAGCGATGAATCGGGTCTCGAAGCTCTGATAAGGCATATGATGATAAAGATTATCGACGCTGCGAATCGATTGCATGGGTTTGGAGAATGCCGGAGCTTCGTAGTGGAGTGCGACGTGGTCGCGCTGCGGTAGGCCAAAAGGGCTCGGAACCACCGGCACCGGCAAGGAAGAACGTGAAGACACGCGCTCCTGCTGCGGCGGCGGGGGTTAAGGGTAGGCCCAAGACAAAGGCGGCGGCGGCGGCAGCGGCGAAGAAGCCGGTGATCGTGACATCGGAAGCGAAGGCGAAAGAGGTTAAAGAAAAGGTTTTCGGCGTGATGGGTGATGATAGTGGTGGCTTGAGCGCCAACAAGGGTGCTGCACCCGAAGATAACACTCCCCCTTTTCCTGAGAGGGTATGTTGCAAATAATGTTATGTTCTTTTTTAAAGCTACCCATGTTTCTATAGGTTGCATTTTTTTCTTCATGAATGTTATTTGTTTATTGTTTACAAACTATGTTGATGCTAACATGTTGGTGATGTTATGACTTATGACTGATTTTCTTTTCATTGGTTTGTTAATTTATTTGTGTTTTTGGTTCTAAAGGTTCAAGTTGGAGGATCACCTATGTACAAGGTTGACAGGAAACTGGGTAAAGGTGGATTTGGTCAGGTTTTTGTTGGCCGTCGTGAGCGTGCAACAGGTCCTGGAGCTGCCGAGGTGAGCTTCTATTGCAGCCTCCGGGTTTTCCAAGTTAATTGATACTTTTGGTTTGAGATTGATTTGGGTTGAAGTTGATTTCTGCCTTTAATTTCTCAGGTGGCTCTGAAATTCGAACATAGGAACAGTAAAGGCTGTAACTATGGCCCTCCATATGAGTGGCAAGTTTACAAGTAGGTGCTTTGTTTTTCATATTGTTTTTATAGATTGATTCACATTCATGTTTGACACTTTGTGATAAGGTATACTGAGTTGTGATTTGACTTTTGTGTTCTTTCCAAAGCATCCTTGGTGGTAGTCATGGAATACCTAGGGTACACTACAAAGGAAGACAAGGAGAATATTACATAATGGTATGATCTATTTTGGACAACGTCCATTGTACCATCCCTTTGTTGGTTCAACAATTACAAAATGTTTCTATCACTTATGCAGGTTATGGACATGCTTGGTCCGAGTTTGTGGGATGTCTGGAATTCCTCAAGCCAGACGTGAGTATAAGCATTCGTAAATCTTGACGTGATGTGTCCCACTGTCTGTTGCAACACTCATTTTACAGATGTGGATTATTTGAATGTATCATGTTAGAAATGCTGCAGTAACTTGCTAACTTTTTAAATTTTTCTCCCCTTTTTGTTAATAATTGTTTAGGATGTCTGCTGAAATGGTTTCATGCATAGCTGTTGAATCCTTATCAATACTCGAGAAGATGCACTCGAAGGGGTATGTTATTCTTCAGGAGTTTTTCTGTTAAGCACCTTGTTTCGTTCTTTGTACTTTCCTAGATTGATGTTTATAAGTTGATTAAGTCTTGATTCTTTAGAACTCTAAAGTAATAATGAAGTTTTCATTCTTTCTGTTTGTTGAAGCTATGTGCATGGAGATGTAAAACCAGAGAACTTCTTACTAGGTCAGCCATCTACAGCACAAGAGAAGAAACTGTTTCTGGTAGACCTTGGATTAGGTTAGTAGATGCAATTCAAGGGTAAAACTGTTTCTTAATACCGTTTTGGCAAACCACTTTATGATATAGTTACATTACATGTTCACAGCAACAAAGTGGCGAGACACCTCAAGTGGGATGCATGTTGATTATGATCAGCGTCCTGACATGTTTAGGTTCAAGTTTTACCTTCCTCTTCTCTCTTTCTTTCTTTCTTTCTTTCTTTCTTTCTTTCTTTTTTGATGGTTCTCTCCTTTTCTCTCCTTTTAAGTAACTTTTGTTCATGTACTTGGTTTGAGTGCCTTTGTTTTGGGTTATGTAGAGGGACTGTTCGATATGCTAGTGTTCATGCTCATTTGGGAAGAACTGCAAGTAGAAGGGATGATCTTGAATCTCTTGCATACACACTCATCTTCCTTCATAAAGGCCGGTTACCATGGCAAGGTTATCAGGTAAAATACATTAATTTTATGTCTATGAAGTAATCATGCTGATTAAATTACTATATACATCACTTTTCAATCTTGTTTTACCTTATCTCATAGGGTGATACCAAGTCCTTCCTCGTTTGCAAAAAGAAGATGGGGACATCGCCTGAGATGCTGTGCTGCTTTTGCCCTGCTCCATTTAGGCATTTTCTTGAGGTTGTAGTGAACATGAAATTTGACGAAGAACCCAACTATTCCAAGTTAATATCACTGTTTAATGGAATACTTGACCCGAATCCAGCATTGCGGCCGCTTAATACTGACGGCGCTCAGAAGGTAACGACTAAAATTATGGTTATTGAGGTATCTTATTTTTCTGGGTTATCCCCTCCAGCCATCTTCTGGTTGGGCTTTTGTGTATAAGTTTATCTGACAAAACCAAAATTTATTCTTAGGTTGGACAAAAGCGGGGTAGACTGAATATGGAGGAAGAGGATGATTCACAGCCAAAGAAGAAGGTTCGATTAGGGGTTCCTGCTACACAATGGATTTCGGTTTACAATGCAAGACTGCCCATGAAACAAAGGTAGAAACGCAATTACTCATTGTGGCATTTCCCTTTACTCTTGCAATCTAATATGTGGTTGCCTATGATATCGTTTGGGACTTATAAATTGGTTGGTTTTTTAGGTATCATTACAATGTGGCTGATGCAAGACTAGCACAGCATGTTGAGAGAGGAATTGCAGATGGCCTTCTTATTAGTTGTGTATCATCATGTTCCAATCTCTGGGCACTTATTATGGATGCTGGAACTGGATTTACGAATCAAGTCTATAAGTTGTCACCTTTTTTCTTGCACAAGGTGAAAACACCGTATATCTTGGCTTGTTTAAGAATATAATTTCACACCGTGAAACTTATTACTATGACTCCATTTTATTGCAGGAATGGATCATGGAGCAGTGGGATAAGAATTATTACATCACTTCTATTGCAGGGGGAAATAATGGAACCTCTCTTGTGGTGATGTCAAAAGGTAGATTGCAACCTGTAACATTTTGTAATGATGAATTATTTGTTTTTTGTTTTCTTCCTGGTTGATGATTATGAAATTATTTTCTTCAATATCATGGGAAGCCTTACAGGGTTTGCAACCTTTTCCCCGACAAATTGTTTTCAGTATTGTTAATAATCAAGTTCTGTGATTCTCTACAGTCTACATATAATTAATCTGCCTTGCTACCTTAAGTTTGTTGCGAGGTGTCATTTGCGATCTAATTTCTGCAGGTACACAGTATACTCAACAATCATACAAAGTCAGTGATTCTTTCCCCTTCAAATGGATAAACAAGAAGTGGAAAGAAGGTTTTCATGTCACATCAATGGCTACTGCTGGAAGTCGCTGGGGTGTTGTTATGTCTCGCAATGCTGGATTCAGTGATCAGGTTTGCTGATAATTTGTATTCTATGAATGTGCAATTTCGTTGTAACAGTTTTATCCCATCTTCTAGTATTTGATATATCCTTCTATCAATATGAGACCGACTTCCTGCCTTTTATCGACAACCTTTTTAATGTAGGTGGTTGAACTTGATTTTCTCTATCCAAGTGAGGGTATCCATCGACGTTGGGATGGTGGTTATAGAATTACCGCAACTGCTGCTACATTGGACCAATCTGCTCTAATATTAAGTATTCCGAGGCGCAAGCCAGGAGATGAAACTCAGGAAACTCTACGTACATCTCAATTTCCCAGCACACATGTTAAGGTAACGGAACGAACACTGACAACTAGTTGATTTTCTAAGTCGACATGTAAGACTGACTTTTGTTTTCTCATCTTGTGTCCTTGTTTTCAGGAGAAATGGTCAAAGAATCTTTATCTTGCTTGTTTGTGCTATGGGCGTACTGTATGCTGATTTGAGTTAAAAATCAAAGCATTTTAATGACACTGGAATTTGTGAATTTTCTTCTGCCCGATCGTATATGATCGTTTTGTAGAATCTTGTGGTGGCAGAAGACCATATTGTTATGAGTTATATAGATTATTGTTTCGTTTCTTCCCTTCTATTCTAAAGCTCGACTTTGGTGGAGGGGATGTTGCTGAGCAATGTAATATGCAGTTTAGTTTTGTGTTTCTACATTATGTAACTATGTATATGCTATGCTGCTGGTTTTCTGATCAATAGGGTATGCCCATTAAAATTTAGCATTATCCACATGGCAATGGCATACATACATACATCTAATATCCAATAAGGAAGAATATGCTTTCTACGTATATTCTGTGTTTATGTG
Organism: Arachis stenosperma; assembly: GCF_014773155.1. Classification (NCBI taxonomy): domain Eukaryota; kingdom Viridiplantae; phylum Streptophyta; class Magnoliopsida; order Fabales; family Fabaceae; genus Arachis; species Arachis stenosperma. Next base: position 159,937,002 of record NC_080385.1, read on the forward strand.
GGAATCAATAAATGCTTTGTAATTTTAACAATTATGGTAAGCTAGATGCGTCTGCAAACATGCCATCAAAATGAAATTTGAGAACAAAATTGTTACATTATCAATTGCGTTAGAACTTAGGAAGTAGGTCTATACAAATGACTGAGGACACCAATAATACAAAAGTATCTTCTTAATTTGTTAATGATAAAATATGATAAAAACAAACAAAAGATACAATCTTCTGTAAGTGATTTTATATTTGGCAAGTCGTACTTGATTTGATCCGAAATATGCCTGAAAATACTTACATAATTATTGAAAAAGTATGCAAAAAATATAAAAATTTCATCTCTCTTGTTTTATTTTTTCAGAACTTTTTTGGGACATTATGACTAAAATTACCAAATTTTAAATTTTTTTTAATCATGTTAGAAAAAATAGTATTAAAATTTCATCTCTAAATAATTTTAAAAAATATATTGATTGTGTACTTTTTATTATATTTTGAAACATTTTTGAAGTATTTTTATACTTCAAAATTTGAGAGTAATTACTCTTACAAATAATTTACGATTCAAAATCTATGATTGCAAACTACATTTTATTTCACACTTCATTGGATTCATAACTATCAAATTTAGAAGTTTGAATAATCATTTGGGTAGTAGATAAAAAATAAGGTTAACTACAGTATTTGGCGTGAGAATGCAAAATTGTATAACAAATGTAAAAAGTATACACACTATTCCTAAGTGTCAATGAAAGGTTTTTACTGGTCACAGTAGACTTAAGATTTTATTTTATCATTTTTACTTTTTACTGAAAATTGATCTGAAATGGAAATATTAGAAAACGAAAATATTACTGATACTGTGACATCAAAGAAAATTGATAAAAACACTATTAAAAAAAGAAAGTGGTGGCAGAAAACCAGTTTTTTGGGGAAAAAAGAGTGGGAATAACAGATAGAGGCTTTGATAGTTTGAAAGGTAAACTGGAATTCATTTTCTTATCTTCCAGGACTGATAAACAGTGAGGTAATTTGAAGATACCTTCACAATTACTAAAAACACAACAAGATTCAGTTCCCTGTTTGCAATGTTAACAGTAACACAAAAGTAGAAAACACTGAGAAATGCTCGTCCTACATATGCTTGCTAAATATGGACACAACAACACTTTGAGCAATTGGATGGTAACACTCACGCGCCTCTAAAAATACCCTCTTTGCAAATACTTTATCTTCTTCACTTCCTTTCACAAGGGCAGTGTAAAGTGGACGAAGATACTTCATCCTCCCTACTGCCTTCAATGTCCTCTCCACCTCGCCGTAGTATTCTTTGCATCCACACGAGATAGCCCGTTGTAGAAACGACACCTTCACCTCATAGTCTTTCGATTCAGATAGCTTGTGGCGCGAATCCAAGGCTACGATCTGCGTTGTCGAAACAAGAATTACCAGTTCATCTCAAGCATTTAAACAATGGGATAAAACCGGAGAAATGACTGAGTATATATACCTGAGAAGCTTCAATGGATTTGGGCAAGTTGTCCAAGTAGAGCTCCCACTCTTGACCTTGCCAGTCAGCAACTTCATCCTCACCCGGCATCCTCCCAGTAGCAGCCTCATTCGCCAGCGACACAATCGTTTTATATACAATCAATTCGGGTTCATAAGCATCAGAAGGGATCCCAGTACCTTCAGTCCACAGCACCAAATCAATCTGTTTCTCTATACCAGGAATGTTCTCCTTCAGGAAATCCAGGAATGTGTCGGTATCAATCGATTGGAACTTAAACTTGGCAATGTACTTCTTCAGAAACTCATCAAAAGCAGATCTCCCAACCTACATAGTAAATTAAATTCAGAATCTATTTGGAAACAGAGCTATGAAGCAATAACACACAACACAACAGAGAAGATGAATAGCTAATACCTGCCGTTCGATTCGAAACAAGAACTGGAAACCTTTCTCATATGGAACTTGAGAATAAACATCATCAGGATCGATTCCTTGTTGATTGTTCTTAAGCTTTGTGAACTCCAAGTTGTCCTTGAACCTCTCTATTTCCTCATTCAAACCTCTCCAACCAATCCCAACATTCAGTGTAGCTCTTTTCTCTCCTTGCACAGCCTCCACAATCCTCCTCTCAGCATATGTAGTAAAACCCTAAAGCCACAATCAGTAAAACCCCATTACAATCAATCAATTAATAATAACAATAAATAACTAATAATAATAACAATTAATACCTCATTCAGCCAGAAATGTTCGTTGGTCTTGTTGGTGATCAAGTTACCAGTCCAACTGTGAGCAAGTTCATGAGCCACAACTTGAGCACCACTGCCATCTCCTTTGATCACAGTTGGAGTTAAGAAGACCATCTTTGGATTCTCCATTCCGCCGTAAGGGAAACTCGGCGGCAGCACCAAAAGATCAAACCTTTCCCAGTCGTATTCCCCGAAGAGCTTTTCTCCTTCCCTAATCATCTCCTCTGTTCCTTCGAACTCCTTCGCCGCCGAGTCCAGCACCGCCGAACCCTCCTCCGCGTAAACCCTAGTCCTGGGTCCCACCTCCCTGTTCCCGAGCTGCCCAACCGCGAAGGCAAAGAGGTAAGGAGGCACCGGCTGCTCCATCACGAACTCCTCCACCACGCGGTCTTGGCTGCACCAGTTCAAGTTCAATGAGGCGAGAGCGGCGGCGTCGTCGTCACGCGGAGGGCGGCGCGTGACGTGGTTTGCAGCCATGACTGCGGAGAGCTCGGAAGGGATGTTGAGGATGGCGGAGTAGCGAATCCTTCGGGCAGGAGTGTCGTGGGAGGGGAAGATAGAGCGCGCGTGGATGGCTTGGCACTGAGTGTAGACGTAAGGGTGGGTTTTGTTGCAGGTTTGTGGAGGGAGGAGCCATTGGAGTGCGGAGGAGGAAGGGGAGGTGGAGAAGGTGAGGATGAAGGAAGAGTGGTTGGAAAGCGTGAGGGTGAGGAGGGTGCCCTTGATGGGGTCAGTGGTGGTGGAGAGGGAGAAGGGGATGGCTTCGTCGGCGTGAAGGGCGGAGTGGATGGTGAGGGAGCGAGTGTCGAGGAAGAAGGGGCCGGAGTGGGGGGTTTGGAGAGTAAAGAGTGCGGAGGCGTGGATGGTGGAGGAGGGGAAGTCGAAGTACAGAGTTAATGCTAAGTGAGTGGTGGCTGGCTGAGTTGACTCAGTGAACGAGTGAGGATCAACAGGTGCCATTGTTAGTGAAAGTTGAAACTTGAAAGTGGCAAAGGGCTGTTGTGTTGTGCTTCCTTAAATAGGAGACTCACAGAAGAAGAAGAAGAAGAACGATGCGGCTCCCCAGCTTTATTATCTTTTTAACGTTTTCCGATGCTTCATGTTAGGTTCTTCAAATATTAAATGCTCTGCTTATGGTTCTTTATTAGGGGAATAAAGAAACCTATCAACTACTTACACTTTTTTAGTAGACATTATTACGTGTATTTTCATGATTTTATGTTCGAATAAAGCAAAATTAGGATTTTATTCCCCTCGAATAATATATTCAATTTAAACTTGAAAGTTGAAACTGTCCAAAGGAAAGAAAAAAACAAAAAGAAAATTGTTGAATACTTGAGCAGGTTTCTTACTAGTTTGAAATTTGTTTGGATCTCGTTAAATTGTTAAATTTTTTTTTTTTAAATATTTTTATAAGTTATAATTTATATATTTTTAAAAAATTATTTAAAAAGACATTTTTAACACATTAAATAAATATAAGATGTTTTTATATAAAATATTTAAATATAAAATTATTTTTAATTTTTAAAAAAATTATTATTATTTTTTCGCAAAAATTCATCCAAACAAATCATTATAGTACTGTATAAGAGAAAGTGTAAAGTGTTTATTTTTGGACGGGCTGGGGTCCAACCCAAAACTACACACACTCTGTCACTCAGACTTTTTATCTGTTTCTGGGCTGAGAAAAGCCCTGAACACCTAAAACGCAATAAAGGCCCAATTATATGATAATAGGAAATGGGCCATAGTTAATAATAGCCCAAAAGATAATGAGCTTGAGCTCCAATTCTGTTTGTCTGGTGCACTCGACAGAACATGTAGTTGAGGCTGAGAAGAAGAAACTTGAAAGGGGGAACCAAAGAAAAAAGGAAGAAGAAGAAACGGAAGAAGAAGAAACAGAAGCACTTGAAATCGGTGCAGAGGGAGGGGGCGCAAGAAGGAAGAGAGAAAATGGATGACTATACTCGCGAAATGATGGACCTGAAGACACTCGTTACGCGCACCCTCGAGAAGAAAGGCGTCCTCGCCAGGATCCGCGTATTTTTCTATTTTCCCTTTCTAGGGTTTCCTCTCTCTCTTTCTTTCTTCCCTTTCCCAATTCTATTACCGTCACTTCCTTCACTAGGGTTTCGTAATTTTGTTCATGGACATAGATCCATCCAAATCCAATTGCATTTCCTTCACTAGACTCTTACTTAGGGTTAATTACGTCTGTTTCAATTTCAGGCTGAACTCAGAGCAAGCGTTTTTGAGGCTATCGAAGAGGAGGATCGGGTAATCGAGAAGGAACCTGCATTGCCTCCTGCATTGCTTGGTAGCTGCAACGATCGAGCCAAACAGCTTCACGCTTCTCCCTCAGGTTCGGTTTGTTTCATGCTTTTCACCATTCTATTCTACGTATTATTCAAAATTGGCGTCAATTCCGCTGTTACCAGAACCAGATTTGATTTTCATTTTCTGCCATCAAACTCCTACCTATTTACAACTCACCGGAACCCCGCCGTGCGATGCCGTGCAGGTAGACTCCTTACTGCGCTCATTTGTGAATACCTTGACTGGGCGCAACTCAATCACACGTTGAAGGTTTACCTTCCAGAATGTAATTTGGTAATCACACTATCCTAATTCATCCGCATTGTTTCTCATGTTGTTTCTTGTTAAAGTCCCATTGTGATCCATTTTGGTTGGCTGCATATATCTTTGCAGGAAAAGGATTTTTGGAAGGCTGAGCTGAAAGAATTTAGTAGCAAAAATGGATACGACCTCAACAGAAATGGAGATAGCCCTCTACTCTTGGATGTGCTTGAAGGATTCTTGAGATTTGAGGTCTTTCAATTAGTTGCATCCATGATATTGTTCTTTGTTTTTGCTTGATTCTTACTTTTCAGCTTAAGTTTGTAGATGATGTCTCCTTTAATTAATTTAGGCCTTGGACGCTGAATTCTTGTATTTGTTTGTCCTGATTGAGCTAAGAATCCGTTTTTGGTACTCTGTTATATGCTGCTTGTAGTGCGATAACTCTAAATTGGAGGACCCCAAACCCCAATCCAATAAATGTTTTGCTGAAATGTCTTAGGTTCCTTAGGTTGGGTTAATGGTTTTAGTTATGAATGGTAAGCATGAAATTTAGGGTTATGGAACTTGATATTTGTAGATTGAGGAGATGATGGCATATAGGCTGTAAGTTAAATTTGGCTAAGTATTTTTCACAATTTTCAGAAATTTCCTTGGCATTTGAGAGTATAGATTGGATGGGATGGGATAAAGGGCTTTCTGGATTAAATCACCGAATCTTTTGGTGGTGTAATAAACCCCTGAATCTAGTGTGCTTGCACCCATGTCATTATAAATCCGATATTTGCCTAAAATGGTTCACATGGTTGTTGCTGCTTTCTATTGAATGTTTGTGAAATTTTCATTTTTCATGTGCCATTTTAAAAACAAATGATTTCAAACCAGTAGACCTTTACTTTTTACTTGTATTGTTGCTTGCAAGATTGTACTGGCTTTTGATATAAATAGCAATATTAATTTTTCTTTACAGAATCTATCCCAAGCACGGGCTTTGCCAAACTCAGACTCCCGAAACATGCGAAGGCCTTCTTCGTCATCTGTTGCCGGTGGCTTGCCACCGCTGGGAAGGTGCATAATTGACCATGTTTCTATACGAGTTGGTTAAACATTACCTTCTATTGTCATTGTTTTGTTTGGTGCTCCTACCTTGCCTTGTTTTTATTCTCAAGTGAATTATTAAGTAATAAAAATGTTTGTTTCAGGGCTGTTCCTTCATCGCAGGCATCCGGTGACTATTTCTCTGATTGACTTTTACCTTCATTTGGGTGCTTGAAATTTTCTATAATTTAAATTCTGGCTTTCAGATAGAAGAGGAGGATCCTCCACGTCTGCATATAGGATGGATGAGTACAATTGGCGATATGACAGTGATGAACTTCCTGAGGGTGTAATTCAAGCCTCAAGTGCACTGGAAAATCTTCATTTGGACAGGAAGGCTCGGAATCTAACATCTTCTTGGAGGTTGGTTCTGATGCAATTCTTTTTTGTTCTTCTCTTGTAATTGCTCAACAATTCATTTGGGTTTCAGATTTTAAAACATCATATCAGCTTTTTGTTCAGATGGAATTCAAAGCAATAATATTTTCTCATTGTGTTCGAACCGCAGGCATGCTGGTGATGGGATCGGTGAAGATGATGGCAGGGCTGATCACGTGTAGGGACAGACATTGCTGCATATTTGCAATCTGCTCCTGTATTTTACTGTGTATTTTGAATATTTAGCTTCTTAGTGATTGATTGAATGAGCCTGTTTTTATGTAAGATTATGTAATCGTGATGTGATTTAGTGCTTTGTATGAGCTTCTCCAAAGTTCCCATCTAGCATATATATTTGAGAGTTGTCTTAGTGTGATGCTAGATCATGTCTTCCCATAAAAAAATATATAAAAGGAAAACAAAAAGTGGTGCCTAATTTAGTGAAAGCTTGATCCGAACCGACCTTTGTAGCTCCATATTTTTTCTGTATTGCTTTGAAAGGATTAGGTTTTCGTTTCCTCTTGTCACTTATTTACTGGGATAGAAATTCTCAGGATGAAATGAGAAATACTATTATCATGATGTTACCGCGGTGTTGGTTCGCTGAGGTTGATATTTAGTATACTAGTCGTGCGTTATCGATATATCCGGGGGCATGATATACTGTTACATTGAGTAGTGTCGGTTAGGTTGAACACGTGCTGTTGACCTCTGCTTGGTTTGCTACAGCTAGTGTCCAACTATTTGCTTTTGTTAGCATGAAAACGGATGCTGAGAGTGCAACTAATTAAGGCCGTCTTAGGTGGTCCAAGGAATCAATCAATTAAATATTATTGGAAGTATCGAAGCTGAACTTGGCATCTCATGACAAAAACTAATTTAAGAACAACCATAGCAAAATGGTCTAATTTGACAGCAGGTGTTACTCACTAGATACAACCTCATTCATTACGAAATTACTTGTTTCCTTAATTCCTTATGTGCATTGTAGCCGCCATATTCTCGCATTACATAGTAGAAAGAAGGTCTTCCTAACTAATTTTGTTATGCACCACAACTGTCAACTGCCTTGTGATTCATGAATGAATGCTGCCATTGCAATTGCAATTGTATTGTGCATGCTGTGTAATAATATCCGTTTTATTGCTTATCATATATACATTTAGATCAACATCATCTAAGGTGAAAAAGTTAGTAAAGTAGTATAGTGAGAAGTTAATCACTCTTCAATTAAGATAATGTTTATGAAACTTACAAAATTATTGATACTTAACTCTTCACTTTACCACTTTGCCAATTTTCTCACTTTAAAATATCTAAATTTCATATATTTTCCAAAATTACGTGTTTTACACATACCACTTAAATATCACCCTACATTTAATAGCACTTATATTTTGATTCATTTATCAGAAAAAGGTTATCAGATACAATGATATGTATGTCGTTTCAGATCATACGTGATAAGTTATTTAAACTTTTATTTCTATTCTATAAGTATTACAGAATACATATACTAAAAATAGAGGTGTACAGAAAAGAATAAAAGCAACCCTTGCTCCTCGTGAAGACATGGGGTGTTTCTGTTTGCAACACAAGACATGTTCAAAAATAGAAAGCAGCAGAAAGGAGAGTGAGATTTTTGGGGACAAAGCTGAGTCAGTTACGTTGTAGAGGAGAGGAAGTTTCAACTTACACACTAATTTAAGGAAGAAGAGGGAAAGTTGCCTAAAATGGTGGTTAATTAGTTGAGAGTCAAAGTCAAAATCCCATTCCAACGAAGACATTAAAAATTAGAAAACCAAAAACTGCCAACCAACCCCAAAATCCAAATTCCCCTTAGGAAATTCCCCCACCACCATGGATTTCAAACCGAGTCCATTTTTCTTTCTTTTCTAATTCTCTTTTTATGGCTTCAACCCGCACCTAATTACACAACAAAGAAAAAAAGGAAAAGGAAAAAAAGAACCACACTATTTCTCAAATCCACAGATCAAGGCATCAACTTTCTGACACCCTCTTTCATCAAAACTCTCCAAACCTTAATAACCTTCGGTACGATGATAATGATATTGGGCTGTTAGCAGTTGATGTTTTTCTAATGCGTCAGGACTTGGCAAAGTACTAAATTTTCTGTCTAAGGTACCATGAAATGATATGCTAAAAGTTATGTTTTTGTTTCTTTCACATGTTTCTATTGAGTTCTCTCGATCTCGAAACTAAATCACATTTTCTTTTAAACATTTTTTTTGGGTTGGAATCTTGTTTGTGAAATTTCAAGAGCCGCCCATGTTTCAATTTGATCCTTTATAGCAGAAAAATGGTTGATAGTTGTTAAATTTCAAAGTGAATGATGAAAACCCACATTATGGATTTATCTGATATAGTCATATAGATTAGGGGTCCTTGTATTGATTCTGATCTCAAATCCTTGCGCAGGTTTTGGACATTGGAAATAACGTCCTTGATAGTTTCCACTTTAATGTATTCTGGTGTCAGTGTTCATTCATTAGTAGGCATTTGATTTCTGGAGCTTGTAACTTGGGTTCAGTTATACATAGGAAACTAGGACTTTGCCATTTTATCATTGACTTTTCTTTGATGAACAATTTGTTGCTCAGTTGTATGGTTGAGATTATGTAAGGGATGGTTGTATCAGCTACGTTTAGGCGAATTGTCGCCCCTTGTTGGAGGCCATCTGATGTTCAGAATGGGAATGGGGATGCAAATGGTGAATATGATGGTTTGCTTTGGTACAAAGATTCAGGAAGACATGCCAATGGGGAATTCTCCATGGCAGTTATTCAGGCAAACAATTTGTTGGAGGATCAAAGCCAACTTGAATCAGGCCCCATAAGCTCGCTCACAACGAATCCTCATGGAACTTTTGTTGGTATCTATGATGGCCATGGAGGTCCAGAAGCTGCCCAGTTCGTGAACGAACGTCTGTTTAAAAATGTCAAGAGTAAGTTGTTCCTCCACTCTTTTGGATGGGGATGGTACTGTTTTTATTTGCAGCTAAGGGGCCTAGAGGCATAAGAATATCAAAAAGCTTTTCTATATTGACTTTTCTTGCAAGACAATTCATTCTACCAACTTAGTGGTTGTTCTTAATTTGCAGAATTTACTTCAGAAAATCATGGAATGTCGGCTGACGTTATCAATAAAGCATTCTTGGCAACAGAAGAGGAATTTCTGTCTGTTGTAAGGAAGCAGTGGCAAATCAAGCCGCAGCTAGCCTCTGTTGGATCCTGTTGTTTGATTGGCATAATATGTAGCGGGGTGCTCTATGTTGCAAATGCAGGAGACTCTAGAGCAGTGTTAGCTAGGGTGGATGAGGCTACCAAAGAGACTAAAGCTATTCAGTTATCCTCTGAGCACAATGCTAGCTGCGAATCTGTCAGAGACGAGTTGCGCTCGTTGCATCCTGATGATCCACAGATTGTAGTTATGAAGCACCAGGTCTGGCGTGTGAAGGGTCTGATTCAGGTGACTTTCATTCTGTTTTTCAGCATCATATACACATTTCAAATGTGCAGATTCCGAAATAAAAATTTAACCATGCTGCCATTGGCATTGGCATTTCCACTCCATGTAGTTGACCTTTTTCATATTTCTACTTTGTTCTTAATTGGTGTTCATTGATAATGGTTCTGATGTCTATAGTTGCATAATGCTCCTAAATTTCTTAAATTCTTAAGTAGGCATTGTAGCAGGTTATGAGGATCAATGGATTATCATGTTCAAGGGTCAGTGGATGATCCAATCCATTGATGATGACATGAATCATACTATTGCTTAAAGTCCATTGTAACTCAATTTGCTTAATCGTTTATAGCAGTCATTATGGTTTGAAATCTTTGTCAATTAATGTTTTCTGAGTTAGCAAAAGCTTCTTTTGCTTAATATAGAAATGACGGATTATTTGTTTATTATAGATTTCAAGATCCATTGGCGACGCCTATCTAAAAAAGGCAGAGTTTAACAAACCACCATTGTTGCCGAAATTTAGGCTTGCTCAACCCTTTGAGGAGCCAATCCTTAAAGCCGAACCAGCAGTAACAGTGCAAAAACTTGAACCGGGAGACCAGTTTCTTATATTTGCATCGGACGGATTATGGGAGCATATGAGCAATCAAGAAGCAGTTAACATTGTCCAGAGCTGTCCGCGCAATGTAGGATTTTCTAATTCAGTTGTGTAATTATTTTTCATGGTTGAGTGATTCCAATCTTGTAAATATGACTCTAATGCTGTCCATGACTACAGGGAGTAGCAAGGAGACTCATCAAAACAGCACTTTGTGAAGCTGCAAAGAAGAGAGAAATGAGATACTCAGACTTGCAGAAGATTGAGAGAGGGGTGAGGAGACATTTCCACGACGACATCACAGTCATAGTTTTGTTCCTTGATTCCCATTTAATCAGCCGTGATAATTGGAGCAGCCCTATGGTTTCAGTCAGAGGTGGTGGTTATAGTGGTAGTGGTCTTATTGGTCTTGGTCTTGTAGATGGCTAGTTCATGAAATTTTTTTTTCAAATGATGTTTATGTCAATTGGAGCCACCATCTATCAATATATATACTTGTGTGCAAAAGGCTAATTTTTTCCTTCTCTTTGTTCCTTCCCTATCTGGGATTATAGATTCAATCCAACAAAGAGATTCTTCTCATTCATTTTTTCACTTTTCCATTTAGAATTTCTTATCCATGAACACATGGCACCATTGTCATTATTATAACTAGAACTTTGATTTGTCTTGAGAGTCAGAAACTAAATGTTGCACCACTTGCAGGGTTCCTTTAGGTATAATTGTTAAACTATGATGATGGAAAACTGATTAATGTGATTGAAGTATCAAACTAATTTGGCTTAATGCAGACTTCTGCAGTATATGATGATATATTATGAACATCTTTTGCAAGAATAAAAATAAAACTGCATACAAATATACAATCATAATCTGCTAGTATAAAAGGAAGTTTTGTGCACCAAAAAAAACTTAAAACATAAGGATTTAAGTTAAAAGTAAGTTATAAATAAGTTATTTTGTATTTGAAAAATTATCATAGAAGTACTTATTTTAAAGTTGTATAATAAATAAGAGTAATAAAATAAGAATAAAGTATCGTTTTTGTCCTCAACGTTCGGAATAAGTTCCAAAGTTATCCTTAATGTTTATAAGTTCCAAAGTTGTCCTTAATGTTTAAATCCTCCTATTTAAATCTCTAACATTTTAAAATTGACTCAATATTGTCCTGCCTTTAGGGATTTGTTAACAGAATTGATGGTGGAAAAAAATTGAAACGATTTTGAAACATTAGGAACTTAAATAGGACGAAAACGTTGGGGACAAAAATAGAATTAAATTTTAATTTTATCCTTCAATAATATCAATTTTTTACGGTGCATAGTTATTCAATTATTTTTTATTCATATTTAAGTAAATTACACTTAATCACATAACTTTCATTTTAAATAAATTTATTTTTTATAATTTTGCTCTTAAAAATTTTTACTCATCATGAAATGTTTGCAAAATTACTAGAATCACATTATTTTATTGTATATGTATCATTTTTTTCCGCAAGTTTATATACTAGTCATTCTACAAACATTTCATGATGAGTAAATATCTTTAAGAGTAAAATTATAAAAAAATAAATTTATTTAGAATAAAAATAATGTGATTAAGTGTAATTTACTTAAATGTGATTAAAAAATAATTGAATAACTATATACTGTAAAAAATTAATATTATTGAAAAACAAAATTAAAATTTATTTATATGTATCGTTTGTGTCTCTAACATATTCGTCCTATTTAAATCCCTAACGTTTTAAAATTGTCTCAATCTTGTCCCGCCGTCCATTCTATTAACAGATCCCTAATGGCAGGACAACATTGAGTCAATTTTGAAACATTAGGTCCTTAAATAGGTCGATTTAAATGTTAGGGACAACTTTGAGACTTACCCCAAACGTTGACGACAAAAATGATACTTTACTCGATAAAATCATTTAAGGAGTAATTTGTAAATTATAAATAGTATTTTAGGTTTTAGTTAATTTTGTCAACGGAATTTATCTTGTGTAGGTACAGTGTTACAGTAGGGGTGGCGAACAGGCCTAAACCAGCCTAACCTACACCGCTTAAACCGTAAGCTTTGGTGGTGCGAGGCGGGCTTCTCCGCCGGCTTAAGGTTTTTTTAAAGATATTTTAATTTAGTGTTTTGCATTATGTTTTACGTTTGATTAATTATCTTCTAAACTTATAAATGTTTAATTATATATTTTGGACAATATTTTACATTGGACAATGTTGATTTTTGTTCATACCCTGGCCCAATAATAAAGGCCCAGGTCCAAACGAAAGACCTAGTCCAGAGGATTGAGCCTTGCTGAGCACCGACCTTCGTACTAAGAAGTCAGTCTTGACTACGATTTACTCTAAAGAAGTCGGGACAGAGAACAGTTGGCAGATTAACATCAATCCAAATAAGTAACTGCCCCTAAAATCTCTCTAACCACTTCCGGAAGCCATATCTTAACCTCCCTAAGATAAAGGGACGGTTATCACCCTAAAAGGGTGGCACTACTTCAGCGGTGGTTATTGGTTCATCCCTATAAATGCCCTGACATCCCTCAGGTATCTCGAGGCCCAATACATTCTAAACTTGCTCACACCCTTGCTAACTTAGCCATCGGAGTGTCTTTGCAGGTACCACCCCCCATTCACTCACGTACACAAGTCGGAAGGAGGTTCCAGCGTGTGAACCCGCTCGGAAGCTACCATCCGCAGACGATTGGGCCGGCCAAATACAGTCCAGTCCATCAATCTCCGGTTACCCACCGTAACATTGGCGCCGTTGCCGGAGACCCGAGAGATCAGCCACCGATGGCGGACAGATCCCACGAAGAAGGTCATGTGGAGACAGATTCTGAGCAAGAGAATCTGGACACAGGCAATAATGATGCGGACTTCACCCTCCACCAGGAAATTGATAATCAACACAGGGAAGGTACCTCCGGAGTAAAAAACCCGAAGGTAAACTCCTCAGAAGGGCGCGAATCAGAAAAAGAGGGACCATCCCATATAACTGAACTCATAGGATTAGTCCACAGTCGCCTGGAACAGTTAGAACAAGAACGGGAGCGACAAAAGGAAACCGAAAAGAGCCTAAAAGAGGAGATGGAACGACGAAAAGAGTTAGAAAGAAAACTCTTAAAGTTAGAATCCTCCCTTAAAGGTCGCAACTCCCGCGACGAAAAGGAAGAGCCGCCCTTAGGTGGGGAAGATCCTTTCAGCGAGGACATAATGAGGGCAAAAGTTCCGAGGAACTTCAAAAGCCCTGATATATACCTCTATGACGGAACCACAGATCCAAAGCATCACCTGAGCAACTTCAAAAGTCGGATGTACCTAGCTGATGCTTCCGACGCTACGCGATGCAAAGCCTTCCCGACCACTCTATCGAAAGCAGCGATGAAGTGGTTCGATAGCCTCCCCCCGAGGTCGGTTACCAGCTTTGAAGACCTCTCAAGGAAGTTTTTGATGAGGTTCTCTATCCAGAAGGACAAAGTGAAAAATGCACCGAGCCTCCTGGGAATAAAACAGGAGGTCGGAGAATCTTTACGAGCCTATATGGAAAGGTTCAACAAAGCATGTTTGGAGATTCAAGACCTGCCCACCGAGGCAGTAATAATGGGGTTAGTCAATGGGTTTAGAGAAGGTCCCTTCTCGCAGTCCATATCCAAAAGACACCTCATCTCCTTGAGTGATGTGCAGGAAAGAGCTGAAAAGTACATCAACATGGAGGAAAATGCTAAGCTGAGAGACCTAAGTTGGCGACCTAGGCACCCTCCCTCAATAAAAGAGAGGGAGAGGGAGACCAAGAAGAAAGAACTCGGTCTCGACAGACCAAAAAGTACCACTCTTATACTCCTCTAAAAGTTTTAATAGTGGATGTGTACAGAGAAATTTGCAACACTGAAAGGCTGCCACCCCCCAGACCCATCAAAAATAAAAAGGGGGGAAGCCGCAGCGACTACTGTGAGTACCATAAAATATATGGTCACTCCACGAACGATTGTTACGACCTTAAAAATGTGATAGAAAAGTTGGCTAGAGAAGGTCGGCTTGACAGATATCTCATAGAAAGGTCGGACGGTCATGGGAAGAGGAAGCGAGATGATATCGACAGAAGAGACCCACCACCGACGACTCCTGAGAGACATATCCATATGATCTCGGGAGGGGGGGTTCGCGGGAGGGGGACTCACAAAATCCTCTCGCAAAAGGCACCTCAAGAGAGTCTAGCAGGTCGGAGGAGAGTCATCCGATCTCCCCACTATCTCCTTCACTAAAGAAGATGGGCAAGGAATAATCCCTGGACACGATGATCCAGTAGTAATAACTATGATCCTGGCAAATGTCCATCTCCACAGAACCCTAGTAGACCAAGGAAGCTCGGCGGACATCCTTTTCAAGCCCGTTTTTGACAAGCTAGGGTTGGACGAGAAAGAATTAAGAGCCTACCCCGACACCCTATACGGATTAGGGGACACGCCAATAAAACCACTGGGATTTTTGCCCCTCCACACCACTTTTGGGAAAGGGGAAAAATCAAAGACTCTGAGTATAGACTTCATAGTCATTGATGTCGGGTCAGCATATAATGCTTTAATCGGCAGAGCTACCCTTAATCGACTCGGAGCGGTGGTATCTACTCCCCACCTCTGCATGAAATTCCCGACCTCAGTGGGAATAGCAACGGTAAGGGGAGACCAAAAGTTGGCAAGGAAATGCTACAATGAAAGCCTAAATCTGAGAGGAAATGGCAGAGAAGTTCACACAATAGAGCTCGGTGGTGCAAGGGCCAGAGAAGAGCTGCGACCACAACCGGGAGGAAAAACCGAGGAGATACAGGTCGGCGAAGAGGAAGGGAAAAATACTCATATAGGAGCCAACTTAGGGGAAACCCTAAAACAAGAATTGACTAAGCTCCTAAGAAATAACTCCGACCTCTTCGCCTGGAAGGCCTCTGACATGCCTGGGATAGACCCCGAGCTCATGTCCCACAAGCTCTCAGTTTATCTGGGATCCCGACCTGTACAGCAAAGAAGACGCAAGCTCGGCCCAGAACGAGCCCTAATAGTAGAAGAACAAGTACAGGCACTCCTGGAAGCTGGCTTCATCAGAGAAGTCAAGTACCCAACATGGCTAGCCAATG
This sequence comes from Arachis stenosperma, assembly GCF_014773155.1. Lineage (NCBI taxonomy): Eukaryota > Viridiplantae > Streptophyta > Magnoliopsida > Fabales > Fabaceae > Arachis > Arachis stenosperma. The sequence continues at coordinate 159,952,541 of NC_080385.1, forward strand.
TAGTGCTAGTCAAAAAACAAAATGGCAAATGGAGAATGTGTGTCGACTATACCGACTTAAATAAGGCATGTTCCAAGGACCCTTATCCACTACCAAGTATTGACACCCTAGTGGACTCCAGCTCGGGGTATCAATACTTATCATTTATGGACACCTACTCGGGATATAATCAAATCCCAATGTATGAGCCAGACCAGGAGAAAACATCATTCATCACACCCAGAGCTAATTTCTGCTACGTGGTCATGCCATTCGGATTGAAGAATGCAGGAGCCACATATTAAAGGTTGATGAATAAAGTGTTTTTCCCTCATCTGGGGAGTCTAATGGAAGTATACGTCGACGATATGCTGGTAAAGACCAAGAAGAAAGTCGACCTCTTGTCAGACCTCTCACAAGTCTTTGACACCATAAGGCTGCACGGGATGAGACTAAATCCCGCAAAGTGCGCCTTCGCGGTGGAGGCAGGGAAATTTCTAGGATTTATGCTAACACAAAGAGGGATCGAAGCCAATCCCGATAAGTGTAGAGCCATCCTAGAAATGAAAAGTCCGACTTGTTTGAGAGAGGTCCAGCAGCTGAATGGCCGACTTGCAGCCCTCTCCAGATTTTTGGCAGGATAGGCATTAAAATCCCTTCCATTATTTTCCTTATTAAGAAAGGGATGCCAGTTCGAATGGACTCCTGAATGCGAGGAGGCGTTCCAGGAGTTCAAAAAGTTTTTAAGCCAACCCCCTATTCTGACCCGACCAGTATCTGGAAAAGACCTCGTCCTGTACTTATCCGTAGCAGACAAGGCTGTCTCATCAGCCCTGATAAGAGAAGATGAGGTTGGACAACATCCAGTTTATTTCATCAGTAAAGTTCTACAAGGCCCTGAGCTAAGATACCACAAACTAGAGAAGTTTGCCTACTCCTTAGTAATAGCCTCACGAAGGCTACGACCTTACTTTCAGGCTCACACAATAAGAGTCCGTACAAACCAACCCATGAAGCAAATCCTCCAAAAGACGGATGTTGCAGGGAGAATGGTTCAATGGGCAATAGAGCTCTCCGAGTTTGACTTAAGATATGAAACTCGGACGGCGATTAAAGCCCAATGCCTCACCGACTTCGTTGCAAAACACGCAGGGGATCAGGAGGAAAAACCAACTACATGGGAACTCTATGTAGATGGATCCTCCAACAAAACAGGAAGCGGTGCAGGCATAATATTGGTAGATGAAAGAGGAACCCAGATAGAGGTTTCCCTTAAATTTGAATTCCCAGCTTCAAATAATCAGGCAGAGTATGAAGCCTTGATTGCTGGATTGAAGCTGGCAGAAGAAGTCGGTGCTACAATGGTGATGATATACAGTGACTCACAAGTGGTGACCTCCCAAATAAGCGGAGAGTATCAGGCAAAGGACCCAAACATGAAGAGGTACTTGGAGAAAACTCTGGAGCACCTTGGGCGCTTTGCAGAAACTGAGGTTAAACACATAACTCGGGATCTAAACAGCAGAGCGGACGCCCTATCCAAGTTAGCAAGTACCAAACCGGGAGAGAACAACAGAAGCCTGATCCAAGAAACCCTCCAGGAACCCTCGGTGGTAAAAATAGAAGACAAACAAGAAGTACTTAAGGTAGTTGATTTAAACCTCGGATGGATGAACCCCTTGGTCGAATACATGAAATTCGACATCCTCCCTAAAGAGGAGAAAGAGGCCAAAAAGATCCGAAGGGAAGCACAACACTACACCTTGGTGAGAAATATTCTCTACAAAAGGGGGATATCAACACCACTATTAAAGTGTGTACCGACCTCAAGAACCGCCGAGGTATTAGAGGAAGTACATAGTGGGATCTGCGGAAACCATCTCGGAGCAAGGTCACTAGCCAGGAAAGTAATCCGAGCTGGATTCTACTGGCCGACCTTGCAGAAAGATGCCACAGAATTTGTGAAAAAGTGTCAACCATGTCAGATGCATGCAAATTTCCACGTGGCTCCACCAGAAGATCTCATCAGTATCACTTCTCCATGGCCCTTTGCAAAATGGGGAATAGATTTGTTAGGTCCTTTTCCCCAAGCACCAGGACAAGTCAAATACCTGATCGTGGAAATAGATTACTTCATAAAGTGGATAGAAGCAGAACCATTGGCCACCATCACCGCTCAAAGAAGTCGGAAGTTCCTCTACAAAAATATCATCACAAGATATGGGATACCTTATTCCATCACTACAGATAATGGAACCCAATTCACCGACTCTACCTTCAGAAGCTCAGTAGCCAGTATGAAAATCAAACACCAGTTCACCTCGGTAGAGCACCCGCAAGCCAATGGGCAAGCCGAGGCAGCCAACAAAGTCATACTGGCAGGGCTAAAGAAAAGATTACAAGAAGCAAAAGGAGCTTGGGCTGAAGAGCTCCCCCATGTGCTATGGGCTTACAGGACAACACCCCAATCCGCCACTGGAAAAACACCCTTCCGACTAGTCTATGGCGTAGAAGCAATGATACCAATAGAAATCACTGAACAAAGCCCAAGGGTAATTCTCCACGACGAGATCGGAAACATACAGGGGCACAAAGAGGAGCTCGACTTGCTCCCCGAAGTCCGAGAAAATGCCCAGATAAGAGAAGCAGCGTTGAAGCAAAGGATGACTACAAGGTACAACAAAAAAGTCATTCGAAGAACATTTGCTCCGAATGACTTGGTCTTAATTAGAAACGACATTGGAGTCAACAAATCAGGAGAAGGAAAACTTGCTGCTAATTGGAAGGGACCATACAAAGTCAATGAAGTTTTAGGAAAAGGTTATTATAAGGTAACCGACCTGAACGGCGCTGAGTTCCCAAGGTCGTGGCATGCTTGTAATCTGAAAAGGTACTACAGTTAAAAGCAAACTTTACTCCATGATGTACTCTTTTTCCAACTTCATGATTTTTTCCCAAAATCAAAGGGTTTTTTCTGGAGAAGGGTTTTTAACGAGGCATCATAGTAGAGGCTAAGGGAAAATAGGCTATTAAAAACCCTTAGTAGCAAGAAGGTACCTCCCCAATCAATAAAAGATCTTTTTTTATTCACAGTATCTCTTATAAACTCCTTTCTATTTTTCTAAGTCTTTCTACGAAACGCGCCGACTTAAGCTCGACAAAACGTGAAAATCCCATGAACCGATCTAGATGATCGTCAGGATAAAACGACGAGGTACAAGTCGGTGTAAAGAGGTTATATGAGTTGATCGTAAAAAAACTCGGGAACAATCCGACTCATAAGTCGAAATGAAAACCCGAGTAGAAAAGCTCGGAAATACTTCGACCCGTAAATCGGAGTGAAGAACCGAGTAGAAGAAAAACGCATCGCAAAAATAACCTAAGTCATAAGAACTCACTAAAGCAAAGTTGAGTATAAGGAATAATAAAAGAGATTGAAAAACCTAGGAAAAAGTTTAAAGGCTGTCCTAATGCCCTTAAACAAAAGGCTCAGAAAAACACAAGCCAAAGGAAAAGGTTTTCAGAAAAAGATCAAGGGGACTTCGAGAAATCAAAATCAAAAAAGCATACACGCATAAGGTAACTTAAAACCTTATCCAAAAAAGGGTATTTATTTTGTTAATTTAAAAACCCTTATTAAAAAGGGTACTTTTTAATATTTTGTTTACGGCCTTAAAAGGCCAAAGGAAATTGTTCAACAAACACCACCAACCAAAAATAAATAAAAGAGTTTAAAAATGGGGAACCCACAGGCCGGGCCCCCAAATAGCCCACAAATCATTTTTTAGGAAGAAGAGTAGACGGATCACCACCACCGGAGTCAGGAGGAGCGCCACCAGAGGCATCCATGGGAGATGAAGAGGAAATAGGAGGAACTGCTGAAGAACTCGGAGCATCCTTTCCATGAGGAGGAGACTCAATAATCCTCTGCCCTCGAGTCTTCAACTCTGATTCAGAAACGATCACAGGGACAGGAAGATCAACTATGGCCCCGTCAATAACGACTTTGTCAGGATGTAAAGGAGAAAGATCCAAGTCGGGAGCAATAACTCTGACTTGCTCCAGGAAGATCCTCCAAGACTCCTCGGCGCCATCAGCAATAGAGTCCTCCAACTCATCGTATGCCTTCCGAGAATTCAGCAGATCATTCTTCACAGACACAAGATCATTGAACAAACTTTGATAGCTGGCCTGCGCTGTTTTCCTCAAATCCATCTCCATGTTACATTGGGCTTGCAAAACCTTCCCTTTCTCCCGGAGGGTATCTCTCTCCTCCTTCAGCTTGGCGATTTCCTTCTTCAATTCCCCCTCATGCTCTTGGTATGAGCGAAGCCTTCCTTCCAGCTCCTCGACCCTCGAGGTCATCCCTAAAGAGCTGAGAGGAGCCTTCTCAAAAATATCCAAGAGTTTGCCGCAAACCCCCGCCACCTTGAGACTCTCCTCAATCATAGTGGTAAGGTTGCTCCGAACAGACATATCATCCATGCTTATACGAGCATGGGGGTAGATATTCTTTCGGACGAATGCAAGAGCATCCGCCTTAACCTCACCGGAAGAGCCAGACTCTAAGGTCTTGCGCTTCTTCGGCTCAGGGGAGGGTCGGACGACGAGGGGCGGTTGAGAGGAAGCTGAAGAAGAAATCACAATGGGCTTGGAAAGAGTCCCAACGTTCCGAGGAGGAGGAGGAGGAGAGATAACCCTGGCACTACCAGTCCTGGCGTGAGACTTTGCTTTGGCCTCCTGGACTCTCTGGTAAGATTCCTGAGCATTCGTCTTCGCCATTTCTGGAAAAATAAAACAATAGTTGAGGAATTAAACAAGTCGGAAAGTTCAATTAACGAGTCAAGAATCTAACAAACAAATGAAAGCTACCTAGCTGTGCTTGGATAAAGGTCGGAGACCCTTGGAGAAACTTTTTAGTGTCCAAGTATGGGGCCCTCCCCCACACTTCTCGGAGGAACCCCACAATGGCGGCCTCTACTTCATTTAGGTCATCCAGACCATATTTCTCACAGGGAGAGGCCTCCAGCCAGTATAAAGGAAAGCGAGGAGAAGAATTATCATCCAGGAAAAAGGGGTGGTGACCCTCTACAGCTTGCACCTTGAAAAAATAATTTTTAAAGTCGTGGAAGGATTCGTCAAAAAGGGTAAAGATTCTCCGTCCTTGTATGGCTCGGAAGGAAACCCATTGTTGTTTATTGTTTAGCCCACTGAAGGGCTTGGTCATATGGAAAAGATGGAAAAATATTTTCAGAGAAATCGGGAACTCCAAAGCATGGCTAATAAATTGATAAATTTTCAAAAAACCCCAAGAGGGGTGAAGCTGGGTAGGGGCAACCCGACAGTGTTGCAAAACAGACATCTCAAAATCTGAAAAAGGTAGAAAAACGCCCAGACGGGTGATCATGCATTCATACATAAAGAAGAAATGAGGGGCCGTTCCGTTGGCCCTCCCATGGCAAACTCGGTCCTCTGAACTTGGGATAAGCAATTCATACTTAGGCTCATCCTCATCTGAGGTACAGAGCCGGTGGTGAGTGCGAAGATGAGTAATAAACTCAACATCAACCAACGGCTCCTCCCCTAGGACAGTAACATCAACCCAATCTACGGAGGCCATTTTCTTTTCCTAAAGAAGATGAGGAAACCTACAAAAGGAAAAAAGAAAAGAAAAAATAAAAAACAAAGGTCTCTAAAGGGGAGAAAAAGGAACCAAGCAAAAGCCTACAAACTCACTTATCTACAAAATAAAGGCATACGAAAAATGTGAAAGAGAAAAAGAAACTAACATTTCTTTGAAAATGAAGGTTGGAAGAAGCAGAAGTCTCCGAAACACAAGAATGCAGCACGAACGAATGAAGAACGAACGAGGAAAAAATTAGAAAAATCGTAGAAAGAAGATAATGGAAGAGAGGGAAAAGTATTTATAAATACTCTAGGGGCATAATGGTAAAAACGGGGCAGTCATTAATGAGAGTGCACCGTTACCAAAGCCATCAATCCCTAGGTGCATCCCTAGCGGACACGACGCTTGAATAGACGTAACTGACAGAAACAAAAGATCGCGAAAATCGCGTCGGTTTAAAAACCCCGCGTCTCCTCCGAGGAAGTCGGCTACGAACCCAAGTAAAATACTCGAACCCAAGTCTTAAAGAGATCTTGGGCTCAAGTAGGGGCACTGTTCATACCCTGACCCAATAATAAAGGCCCAGGTCCAAACGAAAGGTCTAGTCCAGAGGATTGAGCCTTGCTGAGCACCGACCTTCGTACTAAGAAGTCGGTCTTGACTACGATTTACTCTAAAGAAGTCGGGACAGAGAACAGTTGGCAGATTAACATCAATCCAAATAAGTAACTGCCCCTAAAATCTCTCTAACCACTTCCGGAAGCCATATCTTAACCTCCCTAAGATAAAGGGACGGTTATCACCCTAAAAGGGTGGCACTACTTCAGCGGTGGTTATTGGTTCATCCCTATAAATGCCCTGACATCCCTCAGGTATCTCGAGGCCCAATACATTCTAAACTTGCTCACACCCTTGCTAACTTAGCCATCGGAGTGTCTTTGCAGGTACCACCCCCCATTCACTCACGTACACAAGTCGGAAGGAGGTTCCAGCGTGTGAACCCGCTCGGAAGCTACCATCCGCAGACGATTGGGCCGGCCAAATACAGTCCAGTCCATCAATCTCCAGTTACCCACCGTAACAATTTTATTATGGAAAAGTATAGGGTACCAACATATTATCTGCCAACTTATTACCAACAATGATTAATTATTATATTTTAAACACATATATAAAGAGACACATCCAAAAAATATATCTATAAAGACACTTTTATTAAACATAACTATAAAAAAGACATTTTTATTAGACACTTCCATTAAATACTCTTATAAATAAGAGTTGGCAGATGTTGGCAGAAATGTTGTTGGTAACGTAGCGGGATTGTTTTATTATTTTGTTTCAAAAAAACTTGGTTTATAATTATAAAGACTTTAATATTTGTTAATTTAAAAATTATAATTTTTTTTATATTTTTTGAAATTATAAATTTATTAAAATGGTTGTGAAATTATATATATTATTTAATACTTTTTTTTTAATTTATACTATTTAATACTTAATAATAATAAAAAAAAGATTTGGCGGTCCGGAATGAGATTTCAAAACCGCCTCATTAGACAGGGCGAGACGGACTTGCTCGCTTGCCACCCCTAACGCACTGTTTGGATCAATAGAAAATGTAAAGAAGGAAAATGCAAAGAGGAAAAATAGATGAAAAATTTTATTTTCCATTGATTGGATGACAATGGAAATCGGAAGGAAAGAAAAAAAAAGTGGTGTGGGACCCACTCTCAAGTTTTCTTCTCACTCTTGGGATGAAAATGGATGATAATACACAAAGTAAAAGTCAAATTACTAATTTATCCATGGTGTTAAAAAAATTAAAAAAATAAAGGGTTTTAATATAATTTTATTTGGTTACGATTTTTTTTTCTCATTTTTTCTATCCATTTTCTTTTCATCCAAACAATATAAAAAAAAACAAACTTTTCTTTTTATTTTTCTTCCATTTTCTATCTTCCATCCAAACAAAGTGTAAGTGTTAGTTTTGTATTTTTAGGAAAAAAAAATTAATTGTCCGACCTGCCGGATTCGAACCAGCGACCTAAGGATCACCTGTCGGATATGAACCACTACAGTCCTCCGCTCTACCAACTGAGCTAAGGTCGGAATTGGATACATGGTTTTAGAAATGCATTTAAAACCCATTAAATTGGCCCTGAAATATGACCAAATTTAGTTTATGAATTTAATATAGCACAGAATAATAGGTGTTCCACCAACAGAGATTGATGTGCAATAATAAAACCATAAGTGGATAATACCAAAAAAAAAAAAAACATGTGGATATCTCTAAGTATTAGGGTAGCATGGTCTATCAATGTATACTTGTATAGCATAGAAATAGGTTTGGAAGTAGTACTACAACTGAGTTTTGAAGAAAGATACCGTACAAGATTATGTGTTAGATGATCAATAAGATATTAAGATGTATTGTATTAAAAAATTTAATCAAATATATTAAATTATTATACGACTTTAAGTTGTTATCTTTGTGTATAAATATTTTTCTGTAAATAACCACTTTACCTTAAATAGTATTTATTTTGTAGTATCAATTTTACACGCATATATACTTGATTTATATGTATTATTTTGTCATGGATATTAAATTAACTATTTTTTGTTTGTAACTTTGTATCTTTGATTAAGAAAGTTCAATTATTTCATAAAAGATAAAAAGGAGAAGGAATAATGTTGACCAAAAAATAAATAAATAATGCAACGAATAATAATAGATGAAAAATACTATTATTTTTAATTACTTTTGTCACAAAAAAAAAACTAATTTCATTCGTTCATCATTTGAAAACTTTCATGTTTATAAATGGTAGTTTTTGGGTGGCTTAGAATTTTGGATAGTGGCACCTGTTCTTGTTTTTAACAACTAGAATTGAGCTTGCCCCATTTCAGTTCAGTTCAGTTGAGTTCAATTCAGCATTGCATGAATGGCTATACCCACACCCATTCCCTCTCGTGTGTTTTCTGGATTTGGCACTATAACACCAAAGACTCCCTTCACTTGCATTGCAATCAAATTCTCAAGCACAAGCACTCCTTTCCCTTTTGAGTTTTCACCCAATAAGCTTCAGCTTCGGCCACTACTTAACACCACAAGAAATTTTTGTGCTGTGGCAACTGGGTACTTAATTCTCAGTGTTTCTGCTTTCAATTTTTATGGGTGTGTAGTACTTATTTCTAAACTTGCTGTTTTTGAAGGGTGCAAGAAGTTCTTCCAACACCCCTTACTTCAACTTCGCCCCCACCTTCGATGGTCGATGGAGCTACAAGGTTTCTTGCTCTCTTTCATCTTCTCCACCAGAAAATAAAATAAAAATTGAAACTTTTTTTATTGGGGTTTTTGTTTTCATGGGATTCTCTTTATACACACTATCTGTTTGTTTCATTGCTCCTGTGATGAACTATGATACGGGTATACCAAAAATTAGTCACAATATAAAATATATGTTGAAAATATATAAAATAACACATATATTTATAGCTAAATTAACGATTGATTAGTGTGATAAAGGACATCTTTCTATTTTGCTTTTGTTTATTTATTTATTTATGTGTGGCTGAAGGTTGTATATCTCCTACACCTGTCCGTATGCACAACGTGTATGGATCACTCGTAACTGTAAGGTTGCTAATAAGATCTCCATCTTCATATTATTCTTGTTACCATTGTTATGTGACAAACTCAACATTTGGAAGAGGTTTAGTGTTTTGTTACAATACTAGTAGATAAATATAGTTGTCTGGTTTTTCATATTTGTTTGGAAGCAGGGATTGCAGGACAAGATACAATTGGTTCCTATCGATTTAAAACATAGACCTTCCTGGTATAAGGACAAAGTCTACCCACCCAACAAGGTCATAGGATACTCATCTTTATTTATATGTGTTGTGCAAATTGCAAACTAAGTGTAACACATTCTAATAGTGATGTTTTGATGTCAAGTGAAATCCAGGTTCCAGCTTTGGAACACAAAAATGAAGTCAGGGGAGAAAGTCTTGATCTGATTAAATATATTGATAGTCACTTTGAAGGGCCCTCTCTTTCCCCTAGTAGTGTAAGATACAAGCTTTTTCCACCATGATGTTTGTTTTCAGGTCCGAAAATATAGGAAGCATTTCAGGTATGTCAGGAACTAAGGTGCTTCAGTGGTTTTTGCCGTTGATATCAACTATGTATATATTTTATGATTAAATTAACGGCCAAAACTAATGAAACATGTTAGTTCCGGGCATACTTGAAATGTATCTGAAAATATAAACCCGTATTGATAAACAGGGTCCTGCTAAGGAGTTTGCTGAAGAGTTGCTATCTTACACTGACACATTTTATAAGACTGTTGTTTCTTCATTTAAAGGAGATGATGTGACAGAAGCTTGTAAGATGATACTTGCTTTTTTTATTGATGATGCTGATTTGCTGAATAAATAATGCTAACATGTTAAATTGCTCTAGGCACTGCATTTGATTACATTGAAACTGTTCTCTCCAAATATGATGATGGACCTTTCTTCCTTGGCCAATTCAGTCTTGTAAGTATGGTTTACCTTGATTTTGTTGTATTCTTCCCATCTTCAATTTGACTTGAACTAATCAAATTATTTTCTATAAACTTCAGGTGGATATAGCATATGCTCCTTTCATTGAAAGATTTCAGCTATTTCTTATGGATGTTAAGAATTATGATATTGGCTTTGGCAGGCCTACTCTAGCGGCATGGATGGAGGTAGAGCATCCCTACATTTTCAATTATGATATTGTGCTTTTGCGCTGTTATGTTTGTCATGATTCTGCGATCCAACTATATCTTAATTTCACTTTTGTTTTAGCATATGCAGTTCATTGAATTAACTAAGAAAACTGAGTCTTATCACATTATGTTTGACACAGCAAATCTGAATCTATGTTGGTTTCAGGCAATGAACAACATTGATGGCTACAAAATAACTCGCTCTAATCCCAAGGAGCTTGTTGAAAGTTACAAGAGACGCTTCCTGGTACCATAAGACTCAACTCTACTCAAAACCTAACATTCTGAATTCACAAGGCTTTTAAACTGAAATGCTTTCATTTATCCATTCTTATCTGTAGGCCAATATATGAATCCAATCTTTGGTGGCAGAATATGTCTCAAGACTTGAGTACCAAGATTGATTACAGACTAAGCGTTCATTATAGACAGACTGCTTATGTAATCAAGTTGTTTCTTTCACTAAATATGGCCCACTTTTGAACCTATCATACGTGAAAGGTGAAGATGGTAGTAACTTCCATCAGTTCCATGGTCGTTTTTCATTATCTTCAATGTAAAATTATGAGTTTCTGAGATGAATCAAAGTGAATTACGAGCATTTCTAGCATCCCACAACAAGTCATATACTGATGAATCTGCTCAAGCGAAAGAATAAATAACAAGTGCGGTGCATGACATTAAGAGCACAAGTAAAATGGCAATGCACATGAACAAAATCATGCGTTAAAATAAAAAATATAAGACCTTTTATTTAAATATCATTGAGCAATAAACCCAAATAAATTTAAAGTCAGCTATGATCATACAAAATTCCTAGTGGTGAAATTTCCCTGGTCACAAACTTTAGGAGACTCCATAGTTCTAGTTAGGAGATTCAAAATGGGTGTGATAGCGTCTACTTATACTTATGGCCCTCTTTTCTTACCCCCATTTAAAGTTAAGAGACAATTAAGAGACAATATAAGGAATAGAAAAAATGGCGCCATGTGGAGTTGACAAATTACATATATATGCCACTAAAGATGTATCCCCCTTCCAAGACATTAGTAGTCAAGAAATTACTCTATAGAGAGCCAAATCCGAATAAGAAGTGATTGAATGTGGATTCATGGAGGAACAAGCATACTACCTCATCAATACCTTCCATATTTTCCGCATATACACAACCAACGACCATACAGCAAGGCCCGCTGAAGTATAGAGCAAACCAACACCAGAACCAACTACAAAGGCAGCACTTCCATCGCTGAAAAGGCAGAGAAAATCAAACCAGTAAGTAAAAGAGAGAGCTTGAACTGAAATTTTGGGGCGATACAAAATGAAAGCCTATAGACATTTTTCAAAATAGTATAAATCTATCTAACATCTATGGATAAGTTTTAGCATCATTTTCCCCCTTATCATGATAAATTTAATTAGAATAGAGCATCTTCAAAATTGAAAGGAATCAATACCTCCAGCCTCGGGTAGCAAGTAGGATGGTTAATGCTGTCATCTGTGTGGCTGTTTTCCACTTCCCCAAATTATTTACTGCAACAGCCTATTATTTTTGAAGTTTTATAATGTAAGCCAAAAACTTCAACCAATATCAAACAATCATTCAATTAAAGAGGGGGTTTAAACAAACCTCTAAAAGCTTAGTATCCTGGGAAGCAGCCCATTCCCTGACTGCAGACATGGTTATCTGTTTCACAAGTTGCAAGAGTATATGGTAAGACAAGACAGAGCCAGTAAATTAAGCAAGATATGATGCCTCAAAAATGAAATGCGTTGACAGGTTAAAGTATGAGTAATTTGAGTCTTGGTTAAACAAACAAGATTTTCATTAGCAACAACATATATCATATACTCGCTAAAGTATTTACGTGTTTTTGCACACCACCAACAAATTATGGACATGATCAGACACCATTACTGCTTCCATCCACCAGAGTTACAGGTAAGTCTAACCGTGGTGAATCGAAAATCTGAACTCACCCTTCAGAGACAAACTTGATCACAATGGTCACATATAACAATGCATTAGATTTCCAACAGATTCAAGAGAACTATATGTACCCTAAGCTTTACTTTCACTTATTCTATAATACAAAACATATGGCCAGATTCCATGATTGTTATAAGAACTCCAGTTACATACAAACTATCAGCAAACAAAACACTGAATCACATCTTGCAAACTAACGTCAACAACAACAACAACAACAACAACAACAAAGCCTTATCCCACTAGATGGAATCGGCTACATAGATCAAATAACGCCATTGCACCCTATCATGTATCATGTCTACAATGAGACTGTTTACATGTATCTTGCAAACTAACATCGTAAAATAAAAAACTGTTAAGATGCATAAGTTCGGCAATCAGTAACTTCCATGAGAGCAAAACATTTCCAAGTAACACTTGCAAATGCCTCAGAAGTAGCTGAAGCAGGACATTAAGTGTGGATTACCTCTCTGCCAATGATGGCAATTGAAGGTACCGTGAGAAGCCACGGCGCTTGACTAAACGCAGCAACATCCAAAGGTTTGCTACATAACAAGAGCAATGTAGCAGCAACCATAAGCTGCATTCAACAGAAAATTAACATTCACAAAACAGAAGAGAATAACCAGTCACATATCAAACGACAGAAATAAAATTGCATTTATATGTATCAACAAGCTCAAATTAAACCAAAATAACAGGAGTACCTTGTCAGCTACCGGATCCAAAAATGCACCAAATGAAGATTTCAGCTTCATCTGCTTTGCAAATTTATAAAATTAAACCAAAAAAAAATACATATAACTCGAAAAAATTGAATGAGTTGCGAAGTGTAGTTTACCTTGCGAGCGAGATAGCCATCGAGCCAATCGGTGACAGCTGCCGCAATGAAAATGCTCGTGGTGGCAGCTGGTCCCCACGGAGCATCAACATAGAAAGCTGAACCAATAACCACATTAATTAAATAATTAATTATATATGAACAAAGAATTAGGTCATAACATTACCAATTTCAAACTTACTAGCAACAAGAACAGGCACGGAAGCCACGCGACCTAGAGTTAGCATTGTTGGCAAGGTGAGCAGTTTGGAAGGCTCGGAGTGCGATGGTAATGGGCCGGGCCCGGGCCCAGGCCCACGAGTGTCGGGATCCTTGGCGGTGTCGGAAGAGATGCATCGGGAGAAGGAGTTGTTGTTGTGAGGGGCGAAAGTGACGGATTTGCGTGTGGAGCCTTGGGAAGGGGGAAGCATGATGTTGGCGCAGGGTGTTATCGTGCGCCCAGTGCGTTGATGATAGAAAACGGTGGTTGTTTTAGTAGTAGAAGTAGTGGAGGGCCATGTGCGTAAGAAGAAGGGTTTGGGTTTGGGGGCGGATGCGGTTGTGCGGACGTAGAAAGAAGAAGCTGTTGCGGTGAGTTTGAGGGGTGTCATGAATCGCTGCCCCTCTTTTTCCAAATTCAATTCAATTCAATTTAATTCCTACTTTGTGGTAGGAACCGTAGTACTGCAATCCAATGGAATCAAATCATCTCATGCACTTTTCCTTCACTTTACCTTTCTTCTCTTTCTTTCTCTCTCTCTCTCTCTCTCACAAGGCCCATGCACACTCCTATAATTCATTCATTAAAAAAATTATAAATAAACCAATTTAAATTGCATAGTCAACTCATTTGTTACAAAATAAATACTAAAAATTTAAATATTATTTTGTGTATATAATAATTTAGAATAATATTAAATATACACTAAAATTAATTATTAAAATTAAGTATTAATATAAAATACAAATTAAAATATAAATACATATTAAAAATAAATTAAACCACGCATATATTTTATATACATATATTAGTGGATGATTTTAGTAATTGATTTTAGTGTATAAATATCATTTTTAAATAATTTATTGGCTGACATACCTTTAAATATAATTTAGATTTGCGATAGATTAATTCTTAATCTGTAATTCAAAAATAGTGTGGACAATAAAATGAATTATAATTAAATAAATGGACAAGACACATAAATAAACCAAAACTAGCCCAATACTACGTGATTCACTAGAATAAAAAAGTGTTACATTGATCTTCCAAACCATATTTCTATGTAAATTGAATTGGTTAAATTCGATTTATACAATGTAGTAGTAAATCGAATTGGTAAGTTTTGAATTACATGGAAATGTTGGTTTTTTGCATAAATCGAATTGGCCTGATTCGATTTATGCATATATGATGTCCATAGTAGCAAATCGAATGAATATGATTCGATTTATGCATGGTTTATGATAACTAGTGATTTAAATTAGATTGCTTCGAATTATGGAATTTGGACGTTCATGGTAAATTGATACAGTATAATTCGATTTACTAACAAATTGAGTTCTATGTATAAATTGAATTTGGACTATTAAATTTAATTTAAAATCAACCTATATAAATATTAATTTTTATTATAAAAAAGAGTACGTAAGTTATCAATTTTTATATGTTATTTTTAAGTTAATAAATAAATATTAATTTTTATTATAATAATAAAAGATTATAGCATACTAAAATATAATACTAGAAAAAATATTATATAATATAAAAAATATACGAAAAAAGTATAAAAAAAAGATTATAACAAAATTAAAAAGATAATATTATAATTTAATATTACTAAAAAATTTTAATTAATATTATCTAAACAATATTTATTTTATTAATAAGATTTAAGAACAATTCAAATCCATTTCTTAATAACGCAAAATCAAATCATATGATTCTTAAATCACAAAAATATAATTTTCATATTAATATCAACTTGTAACAACTCTTAAAAGTAAATAAGTTTAAGAAAACCGTCCCTACCTCAAATAGTCGAATCCATAAAACCAAATGCATCTAAAAATCTTATTTCTCTTATCCAGCAATAGTAGCAAAGAGCTTCGGCGACAATGTACCCGCTTATTGTCACACGCAGCGGTGCCACCGTCACCTCCACTCTTCCAGTCAGCCTCAAACAGAAACGGTGGTGGTTCCTGATGGCTCCAATGCCTGCAACGGCGGTGAAGAAAACCACCACACACATTCTCCTCTTCTCCATACCGTCCTCTCTCTCTATCTCGTATGACTCTTCTCGCGGCAGCTCGACGGCGACGCTCCTCACGGGTGTGGCTATGGAAGGTTCAGCGGCTCCCTCCAACGATTTCTCCCGAACAAAAGTGACGTCAACATAAAAAGGAGGAAGATACGAACACTTTAATCAGATTAGATTTTAGGGGTGTACATGGCCCGGTCCAACCCGACCCCGAACACTTTAGAGGCTAATATAGTGTGATTTCATTGGGTCTAGGGTCGGATAAAGGTCTCAAAAATAGATCCGGTCATTATTTCAGGTCGGGCCTGTGCCAAAGCTCGGGTCACCCGAGCTCGGCCCGGTGGCCCGATCATCATACACAATTAATATTTTGTATTATTAGTGATGGATGATGGCTATTCTTATGTGGAATTTAAATATTGTAAACCTTAACACTTTGTGTTATTAGTCATTATAAGATTATAAGTTAATGTTTTATGTTTAAAATGCATAAGACTTTAGACTAATGTATAATATTGTGTTATTTGTATTGATTTAAATATTTGGTGTTATTAGACAATATTAGTATTGATTATGGTTATGCTTTAATTTTAGAGAAGGGTTGGTTCTTGTTATATTTTTTTAAGTGAATTTTACTATGTAAATTGTGAAATAATGGTTGGAGATTAGGTGATTTTTACATGCCAAAGACCCAGTTTTCATCCAGTTTTTATCCGATTTTCACCCGACCCAAAAGTGCGTAAGTTTCATTGGGTCTAGAATCGGGTTAGGGTCTAAAAATTAGGCCTGGTCTATATTTCGAGTTGGATCTGGGTTAATCCAAACTCGGTGTGGCCCGACCCATATACACCCCCTATTAAATTTTTTAGTAGAGTTATAAATCACAAGAAATTAAACTCAGAAGCTTGGAGGTGCCATAAAATCACGTTCTCCTCTATTGGATAATATAATGAATTAGCAGTCTAGGTGTCAAGGGACGGGGTACGTGTCACTAATTTAAGCTACTGAGTCAATGATTCAAGTTATAAATATCTTAAATAGATAATTATAAAAGTTGGATATATTCAAACATAAGTAATAATATATACTGAGATAAATATGTATGAATTACTAATACAAATGACATAATTAACATATTGATAAAAGATATATAATGAATAATTAGCAAAGATAAGGTCATCAAAGAGTATCGATATTTACTCATATCGGCAGATTTTGAACTCAATAATAATAATATTAACTAAACGTTTTTTAATCAAAGCGGGTTAAAATAATAATAATAATAATTTTATTATTTCTCAAAATATCTTATTATAATAAAAATTATATAAAAATTCAAGGCAAACTTATTGGCTGTTCAAGTGATCTCAACTAGGTTGCCTCAATACAAAAAGGAATAATTCAAGGCAATTCTCTATGCTCCTCACTATACAGCCAGGCAGTTGGGCTTTTCTCAAACTATTCCAACTCCACTTCCTAGAAACAGCAAACCTTTCTGTCATATCGAGTTAGTTTCGAAGGAAGCACTCGATATCTATCTTCTCTCAAATAAAAAACAAAAGATGAACTACAATCACCTTCTTTATGAGCGTAGTTCATACATCATCAAATCCTTTTTTGACTGGTGGGCCACATATTATTCTAAGTACAGTCGCACTCTTGAAGAGATTAAAAACTTAGCAATCAAGACAGCCCAACCACTGAAGGTTCGCTAAGAAGAACCTCAAAAAGGAGAATCGAGGTTGCAACACCTTCAAGGCAACCACCAAAGAAGAATCGACAAATTCCTACAAGAGCTTTGAGAAGGATAATCTTTCGATCAAACTATTTGAAACCTTTCTCAATTGTATTCATTCGAACTTCTCATGATTTCGATTTTTCTTTAGTATCAGGTTCAATCTTCGAGTGAAAGCTCTTCATAGGAAAGCGAACAGTCCATACAAAATATTTTTGCCGCTCCTTCTGACTCAGATGAAGATTCAGTAATTGAATCAGCCCCATCATTGATCTGGAGAAAATCCATTCCGGTAATTTCATATTAATTTTAAACATATTAACTTGGTTGAAAGATTTAACTTACTAAGTGTCTTATTTCAGGTTGAAACAATTCCTCAGTCAACATTTTCCTCACTCGCTCCTGAACAGACCAATCAACGTGATCAACCAAGGCCAGAGCAACAAAAATCTCACTCTCCACGTCAAACTATTGTATCTACTGAACCAATTCAGGCCATTCCACCCATTTCGATCGACACACAAGTAGTCGATTTGACATAAGAACATCCTTCACTCTCTCAAAATCAAAATGCTGGCAACCTTCCTTCTCCAACTCAAGTTGAAAATTTCACTGATTCTCTTGTTGCTCCTGACTCCGATTCACTCACTCATGTGCCAGAAACTACTTCTTCTCCTCAGAAATCTCCAAGCCCACACAAAAATATTGAGCCTTCCACCTCTCATAGTCCAGAACCATCCTTTGAAGTCCCTGATATGCCCTCTCAACCATCTGATGTCGACCTCGCTGGTTTGGTTGCCTTTTTGAACCAAATCATTCAAGAGATGAAATACCGATCTCAACTCCAACTCCTACAGGTCTTTCTACATCCAACTTTCCCTCAGAGCTTGAGCAACTAATCCTCCATTGTTAAGGTTAGGAGTTTTATCTATTTGTATGGATTGATTTTATTGCTTTTTCTATTTTAATTCATGTATGGATTTATAATTTAAGAATTGTTTTCGCTTTTTATCTTATGAATTTGAGTGGAACGGAAGTATGACTTTCTTTCTATTTGAGTTCTTGTAAAACTTGGAAAAGCTCTTTACTTGAACACAACTTGAAAACATATTCTCCTAAATTTTAATTATCTGGATTTAACAGCATACGTGACATATAATCCTTTTATTTTTGGGTAATTAGAGTTTTTGTGGCATATAAACTGGAATTTGATCATGCAGCTTCTAATTGGAATTAATTGAACAAGGAATTAGCAGTTAATGAATTTTAGAGGAGACTATAAAAGGTCTAAAGAATTAGGGTCTAGTCACATATTGTTTGCCATAAATTAAATCCTACATGATTAAAATAGTTAGTAAGAAAAGTTAATCCGGAAGAATAGATAACTCTGAAACCTTAACTATTTTCTCTATATTTTCTTCCCAATTTATTTACTTGCCTGACTAAGTCTATCACTCAATTATTGTTGCTTGATCCATCAATCCTCGTGGAATCGACCCTCACTCACCTGAGGTATTACTTGGTACGACACGGTACACTTGCCAGTTAGTTTGTGGGTTATAAATTACCGCACAACTACCGCCCATAACAAACAACAAATACTCTTCAAGGAGCTCTGCATTATTGAAGCCAATCAAGAAGATTGTGAAAGGCACCTCGACAAGGCACAAAATGAGGAGTACGAGCAAACTGAAGCACTCTCTGCCCTGGACAATGAGAGAGTCTAACTCCATTCTGACTTAGCAGAACTTTTGGCACCTACTATTCCGTCACCTTAGGATCTTTTATATGTAACAACTCTTTTGCATCCTGACTTATTTACTTACATTATTAATCTTTACTCGGCATACATCGATATTCCTTCAAATACTTTCTGTTTATTGAATTAATTACATTCTCGGAATCAATATCTTTAATTCGATATGCATTTCCATAATACAATTCAATTATTGGAAAAGGTCCATCCCAAGTATGGGACCACTTGTCAAGAAATCTCAATTTCTTTTTCATTGGCAATACAACTTTTAAGACCAACTCTCCTATACTAAAACATTTCTCTTTTACTTGACGATTATAACTTCGAGCAACATTTTCCTTTTGTCCAATCATATTCTCAAGAGCCAAAACATGCTCGGAGTCTAAATCATATAATTCATCATACATTGCATTCCAATAATCATCAATTGGCAACTCATCTTGCCTCAAAATCTTCAACGTATTGAGATTAATTTCTAAAGGCAAAAGTGCATCATGCTCATATACTAATTTATAAGGAGAAGTACCTGCTGATCCTCTTGGTGAGTTTTGATAATCCCCCAATACCTAACTCAAAGTCTCATGCCAAGTTCGAGGTCTGCTTCCAATCTGTTTTTTAATCAAACTAATTAAAATTTTGTTTGCCGCTTCGACTTGCCCATTGGCCTGTGCATAATAAGGGGTTGAAGTAACTATGTTAATATTTCTCGAAGCTGCAAAATTCTTACTTCGCTGACTAGTGAACATAGTCCCTTGATCGGTACTTAGCGTTTGAGGAATTCCAAATCGATGGATTATATATCCTCAATAAAATCTATTACTTCATTTTGCCCAGCCTCTATCAGAGGAATAGCTTCAACCTACTTCGTAAAATAATCTATGGCCACCAAGATAAATTTATGATTCTTCGAAGAAGGAGGGTGTATCAACCCAATTAGGTCTAAATCCCAACCTCGAAATGGCCATGGCTTAATGATCGAATGCAACTCAGATGCTGGGATCTGTTGCACTACTTTAAGGCGTTGACACTCTTAACACGCCTTTGCATAATCGATGCAATCTTTAACCATCAGACAATAAATATGATTTCGACGTAAAATTTATTTCATTTTTATCCCAACCTGATGGGCGCTACATATACCTCTATGGACTTCCCCTAAAGTAATATTTTTATCGGCTTGAGTTAAACATCTTGAAAGACTTCCATCGATCCCTTTCTTGTATAACTCATCAGCCATTACTACAAAATTCATTGCTTTCAATCTTATCTTTCTATCCACTTGAGTACTGGGATTCTTTAAATACTCAGCAATAGGTTTTCTCCAATCATCATCTTCCCATTCATCCAAACATAAAGCTTTTCTTTCATCCAACGGCACTAATATTTGGCGAATTTTTGCCAATTTTCTTAGTGTTCCGGGGCCTATTTTACATATCGAAGCAATATGAGCCAACTCATTAGCAATTTTATTCTAAATTCTTGGAAT
This sequence comes from Arachis stenosperma, assembly GCF_014773155.1. Lineage (NCBI taxonomy): Eukaryota > Viridiplantae > Streptophyta > Magnoliopsida > Fabales > Fabaceae > Arachis > Arachis stenosperma. The sequence continues at coordinate 159,972,969 of NC_080385.1, forward strand.
ATGGACTAATGAAACCTTTCGAAAGGAAGTTAGCAATTCCCATGCCGTTGCTAAATATTTTTGTAACTTCTCATTGTTACATTTGAACTCCTTTGATAACTATTTCAAAACTAACTGAGAATCCTCAAGGATTTGAACTTCTAAAGCTCCTTTTTCGATCAAAATTTCAAGGTCCAAAATTAAAGCTTCGTATTCAACCACATTATTCGAGCAAGAATATTTTAACTCAAAGAAAAATTTCGATGGAATTTTCTCTGGTGAAATAATTAAAATTCCCACTCCTGCACCATCTTTATACTTCGAACCATCAAAATATAACTTCCAATAATCAACATGAACGTCAATTATATTTGCCACCTGGTCATTTAGATTATTCGAATGGTCAACTAGAAAATCTGCAATGATTTGTCCTTTCACAGCCTTGGCTGGAACATATTGCAAGTCGAACTCTGTTAATGCCAACATCCATTTCCCTAGTTGACCTCGCAATGTCAGAGAATTCAACATATATTTAACAAGGACAGTTTGTGCAATGATTTTCATAGGTTTGACAACCACATAGCACTTTAACTTTGTGCAAGTGTAATACAAAGACAAACACGACTTATCAATAGGTGAGTACCTTGTCTCAATATCAGTCAAAACTCGACTAAGGTAATAAATGACTCATTCATGGCCATTCTCATCATCCTGAGCCAACATACACCCAACCGTGTTCCCAGATGCGTCAATATATAGTTTCAAAGGTTCATGAGGGCGAACATTCGCCATTATTAGCGCTTTGGAGAAATAAGCTTTAATTGACTCAAAAGCTTCTTGATGTTCTTCCGTCCATTTGAACTGTGATTCATTCTTTAATTTTACTAAAGGTACAAATATTCGAGTTCGACCTGAAAGATTCGATATGAACTTTCGAAGATAATTAACCTTTTCAAGAAAAGATTGTACTTCTTTTTTCAACTTAGGAGGGGATAATGCCAGGATTACGTCAGCCCTAGTCTTATCGATAGCAATTCCTTTTTTGTGGATGACAAATCCTAAAAGGTTCCCTGCTGACACACCAAACACATATTTTAAAGGATTCATTTTTAATCCTTTCTTCCGCATAGTAAAAAATGCTTTTCTCAAATGATCGATGTGTTGAGTTGCCAAATTCAACTTAACCATAACATCATTAATATATACCTCCATAAATTTCTCAATGTACACATGAAAAATGGTATTCATAGCACGTTGTTATGTTGCACCAGCATTTTTTAAACCGAATGGCATAATTACCCACTCATAAGTGCCCAACGTCCTAGGACATCGAAAAGTAGTTTTGGACACATCATCTTCAGCAATGAAGATCTGATTATATCCTGAATAACTGTCTATAAAACTTAGAATTTCATTCCCTGCAGCAGAGTCAATTAACGTATCTGCTATAGGCATAAAATACTCATCTTTTGGAGTGGCATTATTCAAATCTCTAAAATCAGTACACACTCTTAATTTTCCATTATTTTTCATCACAGGCACAATATTCGAAACCCATTCAACATAACAAGCGGTTCGAATGAATTTTGCTTTAATCAAGCGTTCAATCTTTTCTTTAATATTTTGATTAGTTTTAGGAGCAAATCGTCGAGGCCTTTGCTTTACAGGCCGAGCGTCTGGTTTCAGCGCTAATCGATGTTCCACAAGAGAACGATCGAGACCAGGCATCTCATGATAATTCCAAGCAAAACAATCTCTAAACTCATGTAGAAGATGGTATAATTCAGTTCGAAACGGGGCCGCAAGACCTTTACATATATAAGTAATTCTAACATCATCAATAGATCCCAGATTAATTTCTTCTAAGGGATCCTGTGATTCAAACCCTTTTGCATGTTCATCATTTTTTACTAAGTATTTTTCAAAACCCAAAGGTTCTAAATCATAGATGCAATCAAAAGATAAATCAACTGATTCATTAGTATTAAAACGAACTTGATTATTTGCTGGATTAACAACAGCTTCATTTTCAGTACAATGAATTTCTACTATTTCAACAACAGTTTGACTAACAATATCATTAGAATTATGTAAATAATAAGAGATTAAACCATGACTAAATTTGATCGAAGAGATCGAATCTTTAGTATGAGAAGAAAAAGAAATTACATTCCTAAATGATCCAATTTCATCAGAAGAATCACCTTTATTTTCTACTGTAAGGAAATTACTTAGATACTTATTTAAAGTTACCAGATAATCCGAGACGTCTTGCTTCTTTGCCATCGAAGAGCGTCCTCGAATCACCACTTATGTTGAACAATTCCACCCAGTTGGAGGAACGCTAAGTTGTGGATAGCAAAGCTTCACATTTAGGTCCAGTTTGGGTAACCAACTTAATTAAGCTCCTTTTGATAAAATAACTTAATCAATAAATGAATCTGTTAAAAGTAACTTATAAATAAGTTATGTTGTGTTTGGATTTTTAACTCTAAAAGTGCTTATTTTATAGAAATGTGATGAAAAGTAGAAGCATTATGAGAGAAGTCATTTTTTTAACTTCTCTATAAGCTCCTAAATAGCTTCTTAGAAAGTTGCAATTTGGTTTTGAAAATTGCACCAGACATTAATACTACTACTTTTCATAAGTCAAAAGTTAAAAAAAAAGTTACTTCTAAAGTTTTCCAAACGGGCCCTTAGACCTTCTGAAGTCAGCTAGCACCCTTTACAATTGAACGAATTAAGTACCCTGTCAACATTCAAAGGCTTAGTTTTGCACTATACACCTTGAAATCGACATGCAATTGTTCGACTTATAAATTCAAATTAGCCTTGACTACTTCAGGTTTTCCATCATCTATCCAAAGAAGAATACTCTGATGCATAGTAGATAGTACAGCTCCAACTCCATGAATCCAGTCTCGACCCAACAAGGCATTATAACTTGTCATCGAAGACTCCACCACAAAACAGTGTTTCAATCAGAAGATCCAACCTTCACCCCCAGAGTAACTAACACTTTAGCAGGGGTCGAAGCACCACTAAAGTCTGTCACTGAAATATTGGTTGGGATCAAATCATCAAGATGCTTGCCTACCTTCATCAGCATCCTCTCAAGCAACAAGCTTATAGCTGCTTTTCCATCTATCAAAACTTTGTTTACTTTAATCCCACTCATAATTGCAGTAATGTGAAGTGGGCGCAGATGGGATTTTTGTTTCTTGGAAGGCCTTTGAAAATAAACTGGTTCATCATGATATCGAATGAACGAGAAGGCTTCCTTATCGTCCATGTCATAAGCATCCTCAGGATCACCTTCATATTCTCCCAAATACTCAGTTGGGATAATCGAAATGGTACCGACCATTTTCTCATCTCCTTCTTCAAAGTATTCTTTATCCAGATCAGCACCCTTGTCTTTATCAATGACTAGAATGCTAACCACTGCTTTGCCCTTGTCCAATTTCACGGGAGAAGGAACTCTTTTCAGATATGTCTCTCCATCAGTCAGAAAGAATATTCGAGAATGCACTGATGGAGTTGCCCCTTTGCCCTTATCAGCATGAGTCACTTTAGACGGCTGTTGCCCCCTTCTTCCTCTACCCCTTGGTTTTCCTTTGGCTTGGCCACAGAAATAGGGATATCGAGCTCAAGGAGGCCCCCTATACCCCAACTGTGGGTTACGCTTGTAATGAGAATCTCTGTTCTGAAACTCCTGATAATTTCGAATTCATTGCACACCTACAACTTGAGAACGGCTTATAGGATCCCTAGTACTTTTCTGAAGGTCACTAGAATTTTGACCCTCTACTCATTGAATATGATGCTTTTGACCAGCCTGCTCCTCTCGATGAGCCAGTTCCTTATTCATTCTTTCTTTTTAAAAAATTGCTGCAGCCTCAGCATCGAATACTGTATTGCATCGGGGACACAGAGATACATCGTGATCCTTGAGTTTCTACTACATCAAAAACTCCAACAACCCATCCCCTACACCGGGATAGACAGCACATACATTCAATTCGAAGTCCCCCAAGGACACATAGAAGTCATAAGACATTCCAAGCATATTCACCCCCAAATATGGCTCAGCAAAACTAGCTTCAGAATCAAAAGGATCAGAATCAACTTTCATCTCTTTTTTACCATCATCAAACTTCAGTCGTCCTTCCATGATGGCTTCTTGTATTAAATTCCTGAAACGAACACAATTGTTAGTCAAATGACTAGTTGCTTAGTGAAACTTACAATAAGTTTTTCCTTTTAAATCTTTCACCGAAAGTAAAGTTATTCCTTCTGGTAAAATTAACTATTTATCTTTAAGCAGCACATCAAAAATCTGATCAGATTTTGAAATATCAAAACTGTATCTCTTTCCACTTTTCAGTTTTAAATCATTCGTCTTTTCATTGCTAGGGAGTTTCTTAAGTAAAGAACACACATAAGGAGGACCTTTCTTAAGTTCAGCCAAACCAACCTCCGTCTCTAAATTGGACTCCTCCTCAGAGTATTCCATGGCCACGAAAGCAACTTTTTCCTTTCGAGAAAAAGTTTTACTCTTCGACCTCCTTTCACTCTTATACTTCTGTTTTTCCTTCTTCAAAATTTCTACCTGGTGAACTCTCTCAGCCAAATGGGCTAAGTAAGAAATATGCACATTGAGTAATTTTTGACGCATATAAAATCCTAACCCCATAACTGCTTTTTTTACTACTTCACTTTCAGGAAGAGATACATAGCATCGACTTCTAGCATTCTTGAAACAAATCATATAATCATCAGTAGTTTCACCATCTTCTCGTTTCAAAGCCACTAAGTCAGTAACTGCCACATTCAATTCTCCTCGATAAAACTGGGCATGAAAGGCAGTTTCTAACTGAGCCCATATTGTTATCGAATTTGGTCTAAGATTTGAAAATCAAGTAAATGCATTCTTCATTAACGAGGAAGGAAAAAACTTCATTTTCAAACTTTCATCTTTGGCTAAATTTCTAATCTCGACCAAATATCGAGCAACATGTTTAGCAGTTGAGTCTCCAACTTCTCCTGCAAATTTCGTAATTATTTTAGGATTTTTTATTCCTCTTGACACTTCAGCCATTTAAACATTCTGGGGAAAAGCTGGCACGAATTGGGGTTGATTGATGAATCCTATATTGAATTCAACCCTATTTAAAACATCTTCCACAATTCTAGCTACTTGATAAACTTGATTAGCTCGTAATCAAGCCAGGACATCATCTGCATTTTGACCACAAAGAATTAACTGATAATTTTCTCTATTTCTAAAAACATCATTCTCATTTTGAAATAAATTTTTAAAACCCTCGTTATTTCCTCGAGCATTCTGCCTTTCTCCTTTATCATAATCAACGATTCGAGTAATTTGCTCGACTAGCCTTGTAAGGCGATCGAATTTCGAGTCGTGATTAGCCATCATAGGATTCAAAATTGTGGTCATTTGCTGGGTCAATAGATTGACCAAATCATGATGACTTTCTTCCACATGTTACCAAAATGCTGCTATTGAATTAGAAGTATTCGATGTAGAGCCCATATTATAATCTCGAGAAAACTCGGATTGTTGTTGTGGATTTTGGGCGTCACTTACTTTATTTATGCCCCTAAATCGAATTGGAGGGACAAAACCACTCACTGGCGGAGTATAACCAGGAGAAAGGCCATAAGGAGGCCAACCAACAGTTACTTGAGGCTGAATTGGCGATGGATTACCACGTGGACGAGTATTATGTCCATTATTTCCAGTCTGCACATTTGTAACTGCCACACTTTCACTGATAACCATCCCTTCGGAACGTGAACTAACGTCTGAAGGTTGTACAGTTATTGGTGTACTATCATTAGTGGACGAACCACCATTCACATTCGACACTTCATCAACCATGTTAACATTGCTTCCACTTCTTAATTGCATACACCAAGTGACACCAAAATCATTTGACATACTTCAATTTAAAAACTGTCCTACCGGGCATGCCAATTTGTTTTGTTGATTTTTAGCAAATCGATGGTGGTTCAATTCTAATGGTCTTTGAGCGAAACCTACTCTTCTTTTTTGCGAGTACCAGTTTTCTAGAAGTGCATCAAAGTTCCTCGAATTACACAAGAATTAAAGAAAAAGACCGAAGGACTGAAAGATAAAGATTTTGAACATAAAATTGACTGAAATCGAAATGGTTTGCATTGAATTTAAATAAAGCAATAAAATGTCTTTGATTAGATCAAAGGACTTTTAAACTTCAAAAATAAAATTACTGGTAATTGTAAATTGAATAAGGAAATTAAATGTTGCTGGAAAGATAAATTTGCAAAAAAAGTAAAGTGTGCAGAAAATGTCATCGGAAAGTAAAACAAGTGGAAGGAATCCTATAGAAAATTGACTCGAAACAGACTCAGTAAGTCGCTGGGAATATGAGTGTGTGTGAGTAATTTCTAAAGCAAAGTTCCAACCCTTGTGACTTCGAACCTTCTAGTATTTATATCTATTTCCTTAATTGATAATTTTAAAATTAAAATTCCACGTGTGCAAAAATACGGATAACTGTTTCCGCTCTTTTGCCTGATCTTGTAACGACTGTTGAATAAACTTCGATTCTAAAAATCTTCGATCTCTTATTCAATACCTCCAAATACATCTCTTTCGACACTAACTCTTTTCCGAAAGCTTACTTAATAATTTGAATAACCTTCTCCTTTGAATTCAATTATTTTTTACCAACAGGTTGTGAGTGTAGCGTCAAAATTTGCACATTCTGATTCCGAAGAACAACTCATTAATCTTCAGAAAAACATCCCCATCATCCAGACAGACTTACTTTCACGGGCACGGATTCCATGTGCCGTGTGTGTTTGGCGTTTTGGTGTGCATAGCATTTAACTTTGGCATATTAGTGCACCAAAAGACGAGAGTCGTTGGATCTTTTTTGTTTTTTTTATTCGACGGTATAGATCACTTGTTACTTCTCTCTTTTGATTGGCTACTAACTGCTTTTGTGTTAGAGGGGTTGTTTTGTAAAATTCAATTTTTGTTGGTTTTTTTGTTAAATCCAAAAACTAATGGGGTTATATAAAAAATAATTATGAATTCTTAAGTTTAAATTGATTATCGTTAATAATAGTGTATTTTATTAACTAAGACTCTTTCTTCTTAATTACCAAATTGGAACAAAAATGCACACTCTCTCACCTCCATATTCCAACGCACTCAGCTACCTCCACCGGGGGAATGAGCCCACATTTCGGGTCGTTCCAACCCGAATAACGATTAAATGCGGTTACGGGTTCGAATCATCAAGCTTATCGCAGGGAGTCGGGTCGACCCGAACGGACTTGTAGAGCGCATGCGCCATCCTATCCAGCAAGGTCGACTCTCAGAACGAGGACTCAAATCCCGTAGTTGCCGGAGAGAACATAGCCGCCGTGAACGGCCACAAATCCGCCGTAATAGACCTGAACCTAGTCCACGTCGGCGGCGAAAAAACTCTTCCCCCAAAGCCGCTCACGATCTCCGACCTATCGCCAGCACCGATGCACGGCTCGTAGGTGCGCGTGGCATACCAAGGAGTCCCCGGTGCGTACTCTGAGGCCGTTGGCAAAGCCTATCCTAACGGAGAAGCCATAGCTTGCGATCAGTTCGAGGTTGCTTTCCAAGCCATTGAGCTCTGGATCGCCGATCGCGCCATTCTATCCGTCGAAAACTCCCTCTGCAGCTGTGTATTGTGTGTTGAAAATACATAATTATTGTACGAAATTGCAAAAAAGACCCAACAAAAGCATGCATTTTTATTCTAGCCTTTTCTAGTTAACCGATGCGCCAAACATCAAAATGGCGTTTCGGTGCGCATAGTCCTCCTTTGTATCGAATCCGTGTCCTACTTTCACATAGCACAGTCCATAAACCACACTCCCACACCAGTATACTTATCTTGATAATAACAGATTAATAGGGTGCTTAATTTCATTTTAATGTTCAATTAATATTTTTGTTTTCTTGTGTAAAAATAAAAACGGTTTTTTTTTGCAATAATTATAAATTGGGTTCATCTACTGTACAGATGCATGTTTGTACAGATTTACAGATTTTGATTTAAAAGCGTGTCACTAAAAGTGTTGCGTAAAGAGAAAGTGTTACCCTTAATCGTTAACTTGGCTCTGATACCAATTTTTAAAAGTAAAACGACTTTAAAATTTTTTCGAATAATTTGCCAATTCATAATCAAAAGTATTGACCATAATTCTGATTTTTATAGTTTTTCAATCTTGTTTTAGTTTATAATATTCTTTTTTGCATGGATTATTGTATATAAAATCTTTTATCTGTTTGTCTTTTTCTTTAATATATTTTCTTAAATCCTCAAAAACTTCTTTTATTTCTACACTTTCTGTTGTTTCTAAATATTTTTTTAATTTTTCAACTTCATTCTCCATTTTTTCTTTTAATAGCTTTAATTCTTTTAAGTCATAATATGGTTTTCCAGGCATTTATAAATTTTTTAAGTTTAACTCCAACTTGTTTATATTTATTCTTATTTCTATCCTTTTTATTATAAGGTCATCAATTTCGATCTAAAGATTATTTAATTCCCTTTTATACTCTTTTATTTTACTTTTTAATTGTTTCGCCCTTTTCCTTTTTATTTTATTTTCTGGTCTCTCAATCTTTGTATGCTTCATTATTTATTTTAGAATTTCTGCAAATTCTATCATCCAGAACAAACTCTAAAAAGAGCAGATAAAGCTCCGATTCAAGCCCAGAGAACAGGAATAATGAGAAATATTCCTACAAGAGCTGAAATCAAGGAAAAGAAAAGGGTCTGTAGATCAAATCTCAGAGAAACTCTCAACAAGCAATGAACTCTGATGGTTTTGCTTGTTGTGTTGATTTCATTGCTTCAATGGCCTTCTTGAGAGATTGGATCTGTGTCCTTAGTTGTTGGCAATGCTTGCATTTTTCGAGTTCTTGCTCATATTTTTGAATTTCTTGATCTAATGCGTTGTAGACGAACTCCATTCTCTTTTTAATGTATCTGCAATAACATTTTTGTCACCCTTAATATATTCAATTTTTATTGGATATTGTAACAAAAATAATTGTCATCTTACCAATCGTCCATGATTATAATCAACTTTTAAATTATATCGTATGAAACCTGTTAGGTAACTTGAATCTGTCCTTAATGTAAATTCTCTGGGTAGTAAATCAATTTTCCATTTCTTAAGAGATTTAATTGCTGCTAGAGTTTCCTTTTCATGAGTGGTATATCTCTGTTCTGTTGGAGTAAAAGTCCCTGAAATATACTTGCAAAGTAATTCCTTTGGGAAATATTTAGAATCTAGTGATTCTTTTTCTTGTTCCAAACTTTTTATAGCTTTCTTAGCTTTTAGACATCCTGACCAGGTTATGTCTGAAGCATCTGTTTCTACTATTAAGTAGTCATTTTCTTCTGGAATATAAAGTTCTGGAAGTTTTTCACATAATTCTTTAATCCTTTGAATTTGCATACTGTCTTTTTCATCCCATTTCCATTCTTTTTTAGTACTTATTTTTGGAAATAAGCTTTTAGTGTATTCTGTTATATTCTTTAAAAATCCTTGATCAGAAATATAATTTATACACCCTAAAAATCTTTGTAATTATTTTCTATCTTCTATTTTATTAGGAAATAAATTTACCTTTTCTAGGACATTTGGCTGAAGTTTTAGCTTTCCTTGCGTGGATAGAATTAATCCAAGAAACTCTATTTCTTGTTTTGCTATTCTTGCTTTCTTTTTGCTAAGAACTAATCCTTTTTCTTTACATCTTTCTAAAACAATTAATAATTTTTGAAGATGATTTTCTTTATCCTGTTTTGTAAAAATTAGTATATCATCAATGTATACTAAAACAAATTCATTTAACTCTTTTAGATTTTCTTCCATAAATCTTTGATAAATACCTGGGGCTTGTTTTAATCCGAATGGTAATACATTCCATTCATAGAGCAACACACTTGTTGATTCTTTTGTTGGGCAAGTAAAAGCAGTTAATTTCTTTGTTTCTTCGTCTAAACGAAGTTGCCAATATCCTGATTTTGCATCAAGAGATGAAAACCACGTTGCTCCTTTGATTTTTTCTAAAATAGAATTTTTTCTTGGAAGTTTATGAGCATCACTAATAGTTGCTTCATTCATTTTCTTATAGTTAATAACCATCCTTCGTTTTCCCCTTTTAGTTTCATTATTGTTTTCGACGTAAAAGGCTGGAGCTGCATGAGGACTTTTACTTAATCTTATAATTCCTTTTTCCAAAAGATCTTTACATTCTAATGAAAACTCTTCTCTATCTCTTGCGGAATAAGAAATTTTATTTGGAACATTTATTTCTTTTGTAGGATCTTTTAATTTAATTCTTACTAATTCGTTATTTGTATTTTTAATATCTAAAGGATTTTCAGCACAAATTTTATCCAAAAGTTCTTCTATCTTTATTTCAAGATTATTTTTTGGAATATTTATCTGAAAGTGTAAATTTAAATAACATGTCTCTAATATAGAAAATATTTTAAATTTTAAGATCTTATCTATAGTAGTAGTCGGTATTTTTATACGTTTTGATTTTTGATTTATTAAAGAATCGTGTGGAGCTTTTAAAACTATATATGTTAATTCTTGAATGAATGGATGATATAGCTTTAAAAAGTTATTTCCTATAATAAAATCCATTCCAGAATCTAACATATATATAGATGGAACAATGAACTTATAATTTTGAATAAAAATTTCAGCCATCTCTACTTTTTGGTCAATTTTATGTATTGATTTGTCAGCTATTCTAACTCTTAATGGTTTCTTTAATTTTTTCCAATCAAGTTTTATATTTGAACTAGCAAAGCATTGTGTTGCTCCAGAATCTATGAAAGCATTTATAAACTTTTCTGTTATTTTTATAGTAATAAATGTGGCATTATTACTCAATCTCTGAGTCTATTTCTGAGACATATTCAAAAATATAGTCTAAGTTATCATCAGATTTCTTTAATGGTTCCATGAAACAAGACTTAGCAATTTCTATTTGCTTAGTAAGATCTTTTTTATCCTTCTTTTTGGGACATTCATTCGCATAGTGTCCTTCTTCTTGGCAATACCAACACTTGCAATTTTCTTTTTTATTCGGGCAATAGTCATTTTTTTGTCTTTTGTTTTTATTGTTATCTCTTTTTCTAAAGTACCTCTTTTTTCTCCAGTTTGGATAGTATTTTCTTTTTCTAAATTGATATTTTCTTTTTCTTTGAAAATTTTTATTAAGACCATATTTTTGGGGTATTTCTTCATTATCCTGACAGCAATTTCTAATTATATTTGCAAATCTTTTTTGAGTCGCTTCTTGCATACAACGTTCTTTTATTTCCTCTCTTATTACAGAGGTTGCTCCACCAAAATTATTTTCAATTGTCCCTCTATTTATTTCTCTTATAAATCTTCCCATTATAAATTCATTAGCAGGATATGGAAGTTTTGTTATATACATACTAAGATAATGATTTTTATCTTCTTCTTTTAATTTGTAATAATGTATTCTATATTCACATATATAAGACTCTACATTACATAGATCATATATCTGAATATTAGCTAGATGGTTTTTTGCTTCTTGATATTCTTTATTATAGACTTTTTGTCTATGATCTATAATATTTTTTCCAAAAAATTCTTTATATAGAATCATCATTATATATAATATTTTATCATAAGCTGTTATTTTTGTTGCTAATTCTTCTATTATTTGGTTCTCTATTGATGTCATATAATCTCTTATAGTTCCTTTAGTATGAAACCCTATGTAATTCCAAATATCTCTTCCAGACAATTCACTAAGTTTTGGATTAGTAAAGGCTTCTAATAAAAAGGAATTCAACCAATTTTCGAAAATTTCCTTTTCATTCTTTTTACAGTCTAAGTCAAGTATTCTTTCTCCTTCCATTTCCTGGATTTTAGGAACGTATTTTGATGGTATTTTTGTATATTTTGAATCTTTATTTATAAACCCTTTTTTGAAAGCATAATTATCAAAACCGGTTTCCCATTTAAATTGAGATTGATTATCCTTAGATGTTCCAGCTTCATTTTTTACTTGTATTGGAATTGCTGGTTCTTCGTCACTTGAATAATCTAGAATGTGTTCTTCATTTTCTATATTTTCAGAATTAACTAACTCTTCTTCTATTTGAAAACCATGTTCCATAATATTATTTTCTTGAGCCATTTTTAATTGTTTAAAAAGCATTGTAACTTCTTCTAATTTTTCTTCAATATTCATAATTTCAATGGTGGTTTTACTTTTAGATCTGTTATGTTGATTATATTTTGAAATTTTTCTTCTTTGGGATTCTCTTTTTCCTTATCCCTTTGAAATTTTATGGATACTAATATTTCTTCAAGCATATCTACTATAGAATTTAATTGTGGGTTGAAGGTATGATAAAAATGTGGGGAATCATTTCCATGGTAACATTTTTTAGAAATTTCGTGTGAAAAATAAGTTTTTTCAGGTTTTTGAAGTCCTTCAATAAAACTTATAGTAAAATAAAGATTTTGAGAAAAATCATTTTGTATTGATTTTAAGAATTCGGTGTCATTACAATTAACATTAGTTAAAATTATTAATTTTTGATCTATTAATTTTGATAACTTAATTATTTCTTCTCTTAAATCTTCTAATTTACTTTTTTTCATTAGGTGACGCTTTTCTTTGTAAAGAGTTACGGTTTTGAGTGAAAAGTGTAATTTTAGGATGTGTGGTTTAGATTTTGCCACATCATTATATCTTTAAATCTGTACAGATTTAGATCTGTACCATATAATTTTCTTTATAAATTTAATTATTTAATAAGTGATGAATGGATATGTACTCAACACTTTTTTTAATAATAAAAAATGTAAGTTCTGAAATTTCATGTAATTTTGTTTAATTACTTCTATTATGAAATTAAAAATAATAGTAGAAGTTAGAAGATAAAGAGAGCAAATAATTACTTTTTGTATTTTTGTTAATTGAGGATTTTTTTTGGACTATAATAAAATATTTGGTCATAGAAAACAGTTACCTTATTAAGCTTTTTTTATAGAAAAATTCTATAGTATCTTTTAAAATTTTTATCTAACTTAAACATGATTATTTTTTTATGATGAGATAGAAATTATAAATAGACATTACTTTTTTACGTTTTTATTAAACAACTTATTAATTATAGACATCATAACAATAACCTTTGTAAATACTAAATAGAATAAACAGCAACAAATATAAACTAATAGCCATTTCTATTTGCAATATCAAAATGACCTTACACACCTGGCATCTAAAAGAAATATTATAATCAATGGATTATTTTTACATAGTTCTATATTATAAGCATTGCAATAAAGTTAGATGTCTAGACATTTTTTAAATTTAGTTTCTAACAAAGTCATCGTATGTTTATTCTTCTTTTTACTGTTTTTTTTTCTACTCTTTCATTGTCATTATCATTGGTTATTATCATCATTACTGTTATTATTATTATTATCTTTTTTATTTGTGGTTGTTTACTTTTTTATTCTTTTTTATTATCATCGTCGTTATTCTTATTATTTTTATTTTTTTTATTAATTATACAAATTTTGAAATTTCTCGAAAGGCCAAAAATACAATTTTAAACCAATTAATCATATCCATTTCTTTTTACAAGGTGCTATGTGAATTCACTTTAGGAAAATTTAATTTATTATTTTTGACTAATTTAGAAAAGACTTTGGGGAGGAATCAAGCAAAAGAATATAAAATGAGAAGACACCACATCCAACTCAAAACTTTAAGATGTTAGATTAATAGATCTTTCATCTTATAAACTCATCACTCTTTCATGTTTTCTTTAATGTGGTGGGACTAACTTCAATTCTCCTCAGACTTACAACATTAACACAAATGAGTTAAGATCTATGATTTTCACCCTTTTTTGATTATAAAGAACCATTGAATCAATTATTTTGTTAAGGACGAACATGTATCATTATGAACTAATTTAATAAGATTTTATAACTATGGAGATTAAAAAGAAAAGGGAAAATTATCAAATTAGTTTTTGACGATTTTTTTAATAGGTAAATTGATTATAATTCTAAGGAGAAGGCAATGAAATATGATCACTTCAACAAAATCATTCATGATATATTAAAGAATGAAGATCCAAGTCAACAAGTTTATTCACTTCGTTCTCTAATTAAACAAGGGTCATGGAATTTCTTGATAGAGAGCATGAGTTGAGAGATTTTTCATTAACCAAGAAATAAGCGACTGTAAAGAACATTCAATAACTTAAATTAGCATCAATTCTCATTCACCTTTTTTTTGCGTAATATTATATCCAGAAAAAGAAAATATTTAATAATAAAAAATATTAATAAAAAAAATTTAAATTTAAATAAATATTAAATAAGATAAAATTAAACTAATTTTTATTGTTTCTCTAACTTTATGCATATAACCTAATTTATTCCCACAAACTATATAGATAACATTCAAGGTGAATATTTTGGTGTCTAAAACATAATGCTTAACTTATTAAAAAAGACAAAAAAATAATATTTAATAAATTTTAAATATTTTATTTTTACTTTATATATTTTATTTTTTATTTATAAAAATAAATTAGACAATTTAAACATCACAATAAAAAAACACCATATAATTTACCAACATTCAAAGCCATAATATGCCTTTCAAGTTTTAACTGACATATATCATTTGTGAAATAGGACCTCATTTTCCACTAATTACTAACCATGAAAAAGTACAAAGTCTATTTGTGTTTGAATTAGAGTTTGTAAATAAAATTTTGTATAAAATTGATTTTACAAACTTGATTTTGATAAAAAGTGAACTAGTCTTAATTTAATTTATGTTTGACAAAAATTACAACATTCAAAAAAATTAAACCGTACTTCTTTTGTTTTTAACGTGATTACCAAATAGACTCGATTTTCCTCTTCCAAGTTCCAAACTTTCTTAAACAGGAGAGGCTTCCCATTCTCCACTTTGCTCAAATATATCTATGCATGCAGCTAACTTCAAAGAAAACAAACCACCAACGAAATGCATCATTTTATTGTTAGCATTTAAAATAATGAAAGTTAAAAAAAACACAAAAAAATCTTTTAATATACAAAAAAATATACGATTAAAATATACTAACATGCAAATATATTTTTTTTCGTAGCTCTAAATCAACAAACTCCTTTTTTCCTATCGTGAAAAGTTAACTTAAAAAAACCTCTATTTTTAATAAAAAATGCTATTCGTATACTAAAATTAAAATCAGTTACAAAAATTAATCACTAATATATTTGTACATAAATATTTATACAATTTAATTTATTTTTAATATTTATTTATATTTCAACATATATTTTATATTAATAGTTAATTTTAATGACTAATTTTAGTGTACACATAACATAATTCATTTTCAATCCTAACCATTTAAATAAAGTAGTAATTTTGTGACGTTTGTCTGTCTTAAAAAATCATGCAAATTGTTTATTTAAGTGTTGCTTATGAAACAGAGTATAATCGAATGTCAGGAATTACAGGTGAATAATATTTATTAAGTGCAAAAGATTATAATTTGTATTTTTATTTTTTAACAATTATGAAGGATTGGAACACTAGTTATTATTTTTTACTATTATTGTTTAATTATTATGGATTTGTTATTCTTATTTACTTGGAACTATATGTGTTAATCTTGAATATTGTTAGTGATTAATTCAAGGGTTTACTAGAATAATATTTTTCAAGTTGAAAAGGAAGGAGAGATTATTAAAGTGAGCAAAGGGTCATTTTGTCTCCCCAAAAACGATAGGGTCAATTTAAAAATTTGATATTTCGGATACTGTTAATTATTTATAAATATTTTCATTTCGAGAAAAAAAGAAAGAAAAAGCAATGCATTTGCATGCATGAACTATTCACCGTTTTTATGCAAGAATTGACTGCTTCAAAAAGTTTTAGGGGATGTTGGTTTCATCAAAATTTTGAATGAACAAATAAACATTACATATCCCAAAATAAGTAAAGCATTGAACAAATAGACAACAAGAATACGATAAAGGATAAATAAAAAAGAAGGACAAAGGCTTGTAATAGAAAAAAAAACGCAAAAAAGCAAGTAGTTAGTAAAGAAAATATTTATATATCTATATCTATAATTCTTATCATTTATGCCCGAAAAGGTAGATTCAAATTTATTGTGATGGTGCCTGCAGTGTAGTGTCGGTGACGATGATAATGGGTAATGTACTTGGGGTCCAAATGAACCAGACCACACGGTCACTATTTTTTTTATATTTATTTTATATTAAGTTAGTATTTTTTTTTTATAGTATAAGATACCAATTTTTGCTGATCATAAAGGATAGCAAAAGGCTAAACTTTTACATTCGAAAAATATAATAAATGGTACATCATTTTGTTAAGAAATTGATTTTTTTATATATATATTTTTTCGCCGAAGGTAGTAGGTGCATTTCATTCAATCAGAAAAAAAGAAATACAAGTGTCCAAAACACAGACAGACCAGGGTAAAAGGAGGGATTTCACTCCCAAAGTACAAGTTAAATCTCAAAAGAAGAAAGAAAAAAATATTAAACTAATTTAATTTTTTTTATGTATTTTTAATTAAATTTTATTATTAGTTTTATAACATCAGTGATGAAAAAATACTAATTTTTACTCAAAAAAAATTAATTTTTAATTTTTACGAATAAAACTATATGAATATAATCTTTTTGACCGCGTTTAAAAGAGAGATAAAGACTGAAAGATGAAATTAAGAGACAGAAATAGTAAAAACTAAAACAAATTTTAATATTTTATTTAGTATAAAGTAAAAAATAAAAACTAAAATAAAAATAAAATTTTAATTTAATTTATAAAAAATAAAAATAAAATTAATTAATTAAAATAAATATTTTAAATATAAAATATTATTAAAATTTTAGTCTATATTTTTAAAAATATCAATCTCTTTATATTCTCACTTTTTAAAAATACTGAAATACTAAAATTTTAAAATTAAAAAACTAAAATTTTAATATCAATATTTAAACTAACAAATATAACACTAAATCTTAATTTTTTTTAATTTTAATATTAATTTCAGTATCTTAAAATAAATGCCGCCTGATTTTGGGCAGCGTAAAATACCAATTACCAATAAGAAAGTAGGAAACATTTGCAAATGATAAGCTCAAGTTGCGATAATTTAATTTTAATTAGACCGAAAAAGATAAATAAAAGGAAAAAATAATGACAATAATGGAGAAAAGCAGAGCGTACTATGGTCAAAACACTGAAATGAAATGTCGATGATGGTGTGACCTAAGACTAAAAGGAAGCAAGCAAGGAGAAAAAAAAAAAAAGGAGGAAGCAAAATAAGCGCAACTTTTGAGCTTTTCGAACTCTGTGTCAAGCAATCCACGCTGCACATGTAATAATAACGTGACGCCATTTTCGCTCTCTCATCCCCGCTTAGTGTGCATGTGCTTGTGCTCCTCTCTCTCTCTCTCTCTTTCTCTCGCACTCACTCAAGTTGAAGATCTTCTTCTTCTTCTTCCTCTTCGGACGCAGATTTACCGGTTCGCCGAACATTTGGATCCAATCCACAAATGAAGGGTGGCAAAGCTGCTAATCCGCTCATCACATTCGAACATAAGAGGTAGTAATTAAACGCTCCGCGCGTTTCTCAGATCCGTTGAATCCTTACTTCATCATTGCCTTAGAATCGTGTTTTCATTCTTATCTTTTTCGTTTTAGTTTACTATTTTTATTATTATTATTATTATTATTATTATTATTATTCAGTTATCCTACAATTCGGTTGGAGTTGGACCACAGTTGGTTTTCTTTTAAAAAATTCTGTTGCTCAACTTAGCTATGCAACTTTTCATTTTTCGTTTTCCATTTCGGTCTTTATTTCATTTCACTTTAAGGAAATGAAAATAAAATTACTGGACTGCGAAGACCGATCTCACTGCAAAGCTAAGTGTGTCGTTATTTTCTTCCTTTTATTCCTTTTGGATGAAAAATTGGGGTTTGCAATGAGGCAATGCCGAGTGTTGTGGGGAATGAGTTGTGAGCTTTGTGCGAAATGTGTTGTTACCATTCTGGGGATGATTGCTGGTACATTCACTTCGCTATTGTTTGAAATACTTGTTACTTTACTATTCTCTTGGATCATTGTTTAGCTTTGGGTTATTGGAATTTAATGCATATAATTCGTGTGATCAGGGATGCGTATGGGTTCACCGTGCGGCCTCAGCACCTGCACAGATATCGAGAATATGCTAACATATACAAGGTAGTATTGCCACTTTTTTAAGTTTTGATCTCAACAACTACTATTTTAAGGAAGAATTAGGGGAAATTTTACCTCATGGCGTGTTTAAAATCCTCCAGAACAAATTTTAGATATAGGCATTATGTGTTGGTATTCACACAATAATTCCGCAATTTCAGTGTTATTCTAAGCATCAACCGTCTTGATTGTGATTTCAGGAGGAAGAAGAGGAAAGGTCAGATCGGTGGAACTCATTTCTAGAACGGCAGGCCGAGTCTTCTGACTTGACCAAGGAAGGATTGGCTGCGGATGAAGATGGAGCTTTGGGGGCTAAAGCCACAGAGAAAGAATCTGATGTTAGCTCAGAGAAAGATGGTGATGGAAATGAGTCGAGCACCCAAAAGCCTGGTTCTGATGATGCAGCTGAAAATGGTAGTCAAAAAGAGGGCTTACCAGAATGTGAATCCACAAAAGTTCATAAAGTTCAATTATGGACAGAGATAAGACCATCTCTTCGCACTATTGAAGATATGATGAGGATCCGTGTGAAGAAGAAAACCGTGCCAATAAAAGATGAAAGAAACAAGAAAGGTGTGCCAAAAGATGAATCGCAATCTCACACTGACGATTCTAAGTCCGTAAAGGGAGCATGTGAGGAAGACTCTGATGAGGAGTTCTATGATGTTGAGAGGTCTGACCCTAGTTCAGATGCCCCTCCTGTTGATGGCACAACAAGTGCCCCATCTAATGGTATTGCTGCTGATGCAGCATCACTAGAGGCTCCATGGAAAGAAGAGTTGGAAGTTCTTGTTCGTGGGGGAGTGCCAATGGCTCTGAGGGGAGAGGTAGAAACTACATTCTTTGATAGTTGTGAGTTATAAGGTTAATCTCTATTTGGTTAGTTACCCTTTAGTTTGTTCATGTGGTTTAGCTTTGGCAAGCTTTTGTGGGTGCGAAAGCAAGGCGGGTGGAAAAGTATTATCAGCATTTGCTGGCTCTAGAGAATGACTCTGAAAGTAAAACTGATCAGCAAAGCATTCAGTCAGCTGAGGATAATGGGAACACTAGTGCTGATTGCATACGTGTGCCAGAAAAATGGAAAGGACAGATTGAGAAGGTCTTTGCCTGTGATATTGCACCCTTGGTGCTCCTAATGCTGCAACAGCATTGCCGGAAAATATATTTCTTTAGTAAAAGTTCACTGTTGTTGTTTTTGCAGGATCTGCCTCGGACCTTTCCTGGCCATCCTGCCCTTGATGAGGACGGTAGAAATGCTTTGAGGCGATTACTTACTGCATATGCTCGACATAATCCTTCAGTTGGTTATTGTCAGGTTGATTTTTTTTTTCATTGTCGTTCTGATGGATTGTTTAAAATCCTATCTCTCAAGTAATCTAGTGAGATGTCTAAAAATGTATGCATTAAACACACCCATTCATGTAGAAGACTTTTGGACTTGTAGTGTATAAAGATAACGGCAACCGGTCATGTATCTCACATGTGCTCTCACTAAGCATTGTGTGTGGTTTATTAATTGATTATAAGAAGATCCCAATACCTCAGTACTGTGCTTCATATTTTGATCTGCAGCTCACTAATATGTACGATCTGACCTATAACATGGACAGTGAATCCGCTACACTTCAATCGATGTCTATTCCCAGTTACACACACATGGCCTGTGTTTTCATGACATAATTTATTTTGCAGGCCATGAATTTTTTTGCGGGATTATTGCTGCTATTGATGCCTGAAGAAAATGCCTTCTGGTAGGTTTGGAGATTACTGCTTGACTAAGTGTTGTATAGTACTTTTTAAATTATATATTTAGATGGGACATATCAACATAATTGTTTCTGTAGTTCAGAAATGCTGTCATCCTTAAGGAATGGATGCTTGGCATCTTCATGCTTATGCAGCATCTTTACATCTTTTGACTTTCATCATGTCAACTTGATAAATGTTTACTGTGATTTTTCTCAGGACCTTGATGGGCATTTTAGATGATTATTTTGATGGCTATTATTCAGAGGAAATGATAGAGTCTCAGGCATAGTTTCTAAAACTATTCTCAAGTAAATTCAGTAATTCATAAGAATAATTATTGTCGGATATTTTGAGGTTTATTCAAGTACTTTTTTTCTTTCAACTTATCAGGTCGATCAACTTGTTTTTGAGGAGTTGGTACGGGAGAGGTTTCCGAAATTGGGTTTGTAATTTTTTTAATTCATTTTTATGTCTGTAAACTCAACAAGTGGATTTATTTAAGGTCCCCTTAGTTGTTCATCTTGTGCGCACTTCTCTTGCAGTCAATCATCTGGATTATCTGGGAGTGCAAGTAGCATGGGTTACTGGACCGTGGTTCCTTTCCATTTTTGTGAACATGCTTCCTTGGGAAAGTGGTCAGGTTTTATCCTTTTCTATTGAGTAGTATAGCTTAGTTTTCTTTCCATAAAGCACCCAATGTTAAATTATTTATTTGTTTCACTGTTCTTCTGATTTCTTACTATCATTTGGAATCCAGTTCTTCGAGTGTGGGACGTGCTTCTTTTTGAAGGAAACCGAGTCATGCTATTTAGAACTGCTGTTGCTTTAATGGAGCTATATGGTACTGGCTTGAAAATTTTGTTCTTTCAAGCTATGTACTGTGCATTTGGAGAAAGTAGACTATTAACTCTTAGGCAATTCATATCTACGTTAGACTTATTAATTTCTTTTTCTCTTAGGTCCTGCGTTGGTAACAACTAAGGATGCTGGAGATGCAGTCACTTTACTCCAGTCCTTGGCTGGCTCCACATTTGATAGCAGCCAGCTTGTATTGACAGCTTGTATGGGTTTCCAAAGTATAAATGAAGCAAGATTGCAAGAGCTGAGGAATAAACATCGGCCATCGGTAATAGCTGCTATTGAAGAAAGATCGAAAGGGCTTAAAGCTTGGAGGGATTCACATGGTTTGGCATCAAAACTATTTAGCTTTAAACACGATCCTAAATCACAGCAGTCAGGTGATATGCAAGTGATTGGGAGTTTGTCGCGATCAGAATCTGGCTCAACAAATGCAGATGAGATTCTGATTAGTCTGACAGGAGAGGGTGAGATAGATTCCGTTCCAGACCTCCATGAGCAGGTTGCTTTTGTCTTTCTGTTATCTTCCCCCTTTCTTCATCCTAATGGTGCTTTATTGTTGTTATCTTCTACATTGCTCATTACATTGTGAACTCGTTCAGGTTGCCTATCTGAAGGTTGAACTATGCAGAATACTAGAGGAGAAAAGATCAGCTATTATTCGGTACTCAAAATGTCAAAATTGATATTGACTAGTCTGTGGGAGAAATTAAAATATGAACTTTTATACTTAAACGCTACTTACTGTGTGTGACTTTCATACCGAAAGTTTGAAGCATTGCATGGTTATTAGGGTTCTTTTTTATTTCGGAATTTTTATTGGAAATGGATGATCCTACTATTATTCATTAACTACTAGAGTAATCAAACCACTTGATTAATGATTAACAAATTAATAAAAGGGTCAACCACAAAATGATTTGATGGTTTCTTCTTTATAAATAAAACTATCCACTATTCCTTGCTATCATACCTACCCCAGCCAGTTTTTCTCCTTAAATTACTTCAGGTTTCTTAACTTCTTACAGAAAGTTATGGAATTCACCCTTTTCATTCAGCATTAGTGACATTTGTTTTATTCTTTTTAACAGAGCAGAGGAGCTTGAAATAGCACTAATGGAGATGGTCAAGCAGGATAACAGGCGGCAACTAAGTGCCAAGGTAAGTCATGACCCATGAGGCCATATGAATTTGCTTCTTAGATAAACTATATGTTATTTGCATGGTATACATTCTATATCCCTAGGTTGGCACATCTTACTGTGGTGTTTTTTAATTATTATTGTATTTTAGTTTACTTTTATTTCTATAAGGCACACCCGCATTGCATGTTCTTGCAAAAAAAAAAAGGGTTAGAACATGTAGATAGTTCTAGCTGCCAATCACAACTTTTGAGTGAGCGAGTGATATTACAGCAAACTAGAAATACTTGTGCCTCAAGCAATCACTAATTATCTTACATTGTTCTGACTGAATATTGAAACTGCTAATAAAAAGGAAAATTAAAAAGTAAAGAAAATAGAAGGAAAGAGGCATAAAATTAGGCTTTCATGTCCCTGTTGAACCTAATGTTACTTCCACCTCAAGTTAGTTGCGTTACCAATGGTCACTATTCTGCACCTTGTAAAGCACATAAAAATGTACAAGGCTTGAATTTAAATATGTTTTTTCTCATTAGTACCTATAGGGGTGCGTTTGGTTCTGACTTTTTTACTGAAAATAACTTTTCACATATTTGTATAAATATTTGAAAGTAAAATTTAGGCTCATAAATTAAAATGGGGGTAAAGTATGTCTTTTGTCCCTAATGTTTGTGATTTTCTTCAAAAATACCCCTAACGTTTAATTGTATTCAATTTTGTCCCTTATGTTTTCGGTTTATATTAGAATTACCCTTGATGTTAATTCCATCTAAAATGTTGGGGACAAAATAAAAAACGTTTAGGGATAGTTTTGAAACAAATAAAAAACATTAAAGTCAAAATTGAATAAATAGAAAACGTTAGGGGTATTTTTATAAAAAATTGCAAATTTTAGGGACAAAAAGTATACTTTACCCATTAAAATGAGGTTACAAGTTTTCTTCCCTTTCAGTTTTTCACCATATTTCCTAGTTCTTTTGGGAAGTTCATGTATGCAGCTCATAATATCTCCAGGTTGAGCAATTGGAGCAAGAGGTTGCTGAGCTTCGGCAGGCACTTTCTGATAAACAAGAACAGGAAACTGCAATGCTTGAGGTCTCATTTTGACCTTATTTTTTCATTACTTTCCGGGGAAAATAGGACTTCTCTTCTCATTAAGATTTATTGCTGATAGGTCTTGATGCGGGTGGAGCAAGAGCAAAAGGTGACGGAGGATGCTCGCAGGTTTGCGGAGCAAGATGCAGCAGCACAAAGATATGCTGTCCAAGTGCTTCAGGTTACCTTTTTTCCCATTGGTCCTTTCTTGTCCATATATTTCATTGTTGTCTTTGACAAAGAAGGGTTAATAGATGGTAAATTATTCATCTTGATAACCTGTTGCTCATGTTATAGTAAAATCTGCCTTAACCGGTAGTTGGGATAATTACTTGGATTTATTTGACGGGGCTAAATTATATTTTGATTTGGCAGTCAAAGTATGAAGAAGCAACTGCTGCACTTGGTGAAATGGAGAAGAGGGCAGTTATGGCAGAATCTATGCTTGAGGCTACATTGCAGTATCAGTCCGGTCAGGCTAAAGCACAACCATCACCACGGTGTGTTATTTAATTTACTACTGTGTGCTAACATGCTTTCTGTTTGTTTTGCTCTTCTGAACTTGGTCTTTCTTCAGAATGTTTTAGTAGACCAGGATTTCTCTGTAATGCCAAAGTTTGGAATGATGGATATTGGAAAATGAAATGAGCATGATTGCTTTATCCCTGTTTATGCATACAAATACAACCTTTTTTGGATTAGCTTTAACTTCATTCCTCCTCGCTTTGTAATAGATCTTTGCAACCAGAATCTCCTGCATCAAGAAACAATCAGGAGCCTACAATCGACATCCCACCTAGGAGGGTTAGTTTGCTTTCTCGATGGCGTGATCGAAACAAGGTTAGTAACAGCCATTGCATGAGAATTTTTATTTTATCAATGTTGTTGCCCCTGCTGGTGTCATTTGAATGGGTACTTACTTTCTTGCAGTTTATAGTTCTTTTTTTTTTTTTGTCAAGGCAGTTTATAGTTCTTTTTTTTTTTGGTCAAGGCAGTTTATAGTTCTTAACCTGAATTCTTGCAACAGGGGAAAGAAGAGTCAGCTGATGGAAAGCCCAATATTGAGGAGCAATGTATGGGAAACCCCAAGGTTGAGGA
Source organism: Arachis stenosperma (assembly GCF_014773155.1). Taxonomy (NCBI): domain Eukaryota; kingdom Viridiplantae; phylum Streptophyta; class Magnoliopsida; order Fabales; family Fabaceae; genus Arachis; species Arachis stenosperma. Next base: position 159,997,282 of record NC_080385.1, read on the forward strand.
GCAAAGTATGGGAAAGCCCAAGGTGGAGGAACAAAGTAAGGAACAGCCCATTGTGGAGGAACAGAGTATGGGAAAGCCCACTGTTGAGGAACAAAGTGCAGTGAACCACCAAGAAGGAAATGGCCTTAAAGTAGAGGATGAGATTAGGAAAGAAGATAATGCCTAGATGGAATCATTCCTTCACAAGACGGTTTGAGGAGCACCTATTTAGTTCCTTCTTCCTGATCTGTAATTTTTGTTTAGTGTGAACGTATAAATTTTCATATTCATTAATTGTTTGTTCATGCGATAGAATAATAGCAATTCGAGAAAAAAAATGTAATGATCACGTCAATTGTAATACTTCTCGATCTCGATATTCTAATGTAGAATTAGTGTGGGTATGTCCAAAGTATAATAAATTTAGCTCTTATTACAGGGCATTCCCTCGCACAATGTCCGTCATTGGATGTGGTTTAACTAGATTCTACAACTCATAATTATGCATACCAATATCACATTATTGGCATTATCCAAACATTATCTAAACATTTCTATAGTTCAAAATTCATTGATTTTTTTCCTTTCAAATTTAGTTTGTATTAGATCAGTTTTATCTGGTAATAGATTTTTAAATTACTTTATTTAATTCCATTATTATAACTATTAGCATATCGTCTTTCAATCAACCATATAAAAATGGTAATTGACTTCAATCAAATGTTATTTTATTTTAAGTTAATCTTTTTAAATAGGTAAATATAGTTTATTCTACTTTATAGTTTGCTAAAAAAGGGTCAGAAAAATCTCTAGAGGAATAGCTGTGATTCTGTGAATACCCCTAAAATTCAATTTCCAAGTGATAAGTAGTCCAACTATAAACTTCCCCGCAGAGGCAGAGTACTAAAAAGTAAGACCAAAAAGGCCATTTAGCAAAACAAAAAAGAAGTGGAAGCCCTTGTGTTGTATATTTGGCAGAGTTAGTTCATCCTCGATGCATCGGTACGCGTATGAACGAACAGGATTTCATTGTATCCCCGGGTGATTCTGATCTTCTCATCACTATACCTGAAAAAGAACATTCAAACCATCAGCATCCAAAATCCATCAATTTAAGTTTTGGGATTTATGTGTTCTTACAGAAGCTCCAAGGTGAACTTGTTCTCCATCTGCATGGGATATCCAAATGGGCCACCAATTATGGCTGCATCGTCCATTGTAACATCATACATTTTGGTGCCAGTTTTCCTGTTAAATTTTGAGCAATCAAGACGTTAGAGCACATCAATGTCGCTTCCTTATCAAATGATTTTAATGAAGAACAACTTTGCTTCTAAATCTGTGGCCATCTTAATGGTCAACATAAAATTCCTTAAACACTGGAAACTCACACAAAATTTCCAGTCATGGAGAACTTAAGCCCAAGCAAGATGTCAACCACAAACTTTATTCGACCATTTTTCCCGATGATCTGCAACAACCATTGTAAATGACAAACTGAAGATGTGACGCAGTATATCAATTGCGCATATAAAGTAAAATGTAATGACTGCAATCACATGATCCTGATACCTGCTTTCCCATCAGACCGTTTGCAGCATTCTCTATCCAACTATCTGTCACAGTCTGTATAGGATAAGTTGTTTAAATAACACATAACGGATTTAGCCACAGAAACATTTTTGCTTAAATTAGATTATATCGGTAGCCACAAAAAGAAAAAGGAAAGGAAAGAAGAGCTTGAAAAGAATCAGATCATTAACAGTCTGTGGCCTGTTTGGATTTCCAAATCTACCTGTGAGTTCCATACCATCTGCCACTCTCCTTCTTCTAGTTCTGGTTCCTTTTCACCATTATTCCGCGTTAGGGAAACTAATTCCTCTATTGCCTGTTTGGAATTAAGGACGTGAAAGCAATGAGAATTGAAACATTCCAGTTAAATTTTATACACATGCATACACACTCTTAATTGACGATTACCTCTTTGACATTCCTCCCTGACGAAACCGCTGTCAGTAACCTCTGCCTAGGTTCAGTTTGCTTCTGCAACACAAATGTAGTTCCCTGCACTACAGATATGTTGCTAATAATTCTTAGAATATACAATATATTTACTTAAATAGGGATAGCTTCTGCTAGACAATGGATTTTACCCAAGGGAAGGAACAAAATACTTTTAAAAATGATGCTTATGCCTAAATCACCTTATTTCCCCTTGAGATACGAAGGTTTCCTGAATGCGACAAATAGGTGGTGTCTAACCAACCCTTTGCTTCATCACCAAGTAGCCTAAATGGAACTGGATATGGAACTTTAAATGGCAGAAATCTAAAAGAAAATGCAGCTCTGTCAAACCTAAAAAGGATTCTTTTTCCATCTTGAATTGATGCTGCTGCCTGTGTCAGTTGAAAATAAAATCAAGCCCTTAGCTGACTAAGTCGGTTCAGGAATAAGGGAACGAGCAATGTCACTGGTTCTTGAAAAAACCAAACAACAGAAAACACAATATATGCCTGGAAGCTAACCACGTATTCTTTATTCTCAGAAGCACTTAGCTAATAAGCATTGTTACAACATTGACAACAGAATGCCAACCTTATATTCTTTTTAAGATGTGAAAAGGCAAGTTCAGATTAACACGTGTATTAAATTTATCACAACTTACAATTTAAGTTAATTTTTATTACCTCAACTTTCAGCTCACCAATGGCATCAGAAAATGACACAATATTGCACACCCGTGGATCATTTGTTTGAAGATATACCTCTTGAAATACACTAAAGAAGTCAACCCCAACAAATGTTCTCTGAAAGAGCAATATATAATGCGAGACTGAGACACACTCTTACAATCAACTAAAGCTGATTTTGAAACCATTCTGGTGTGTGAGTTGGCAAAAGATTTGCTGACAGAACAGTCAACCTTAGGGGCATGGGAATTCAATGATATTTGGCATCCAAAATGCAAATAACAATTTCGAAATCTGGTATATTTTTCGAAGACAGCAAACTGTGATTGGAGTTTGGAGAATATGTTTCAAATAGGACCATCCAAAAGATTAAAAAAGAAAAGCCAAAAACGCAACCTGAATTGGCGATGCTGTTCCCGGTCTGGTAGTGAAAATTAACTGCCAACGACCCTCGATTAAGTTTGATTTTGTCTGCAGAATTAAATTTGATGTACTCCAGTAATCTATGAACTATGAAGAATTAAAAACAAACAAAATAACTAGTACTTCACGTTTGCTTGGTTCTAACTACCCAAAAAACTTAGTTCTGAAGCAGGTTGTATGAGTTGATTAAACAAAGCTGACGGCAAATTAGATGATAACAATAATTCAAATCTGATAATCAGGATTAATCATGTATAAAAAGAGTTGGATCGAAATTGATCATGGATGAACAAATTTGAAGTAAAAGACGAACCGGATCAGGCACGCCACCTAAACGTTCGAGAACTTGCACAGCTCGCTCAACAGCCTGCCATGGCACACAAATAAAACCGCAATAAATTATTTTTTTTAAAAAATAAATTAATAAAGAATGCTTAGTTGAATTTTACTGTGAAACAAAGTGAAGAAACTTGAGAGAGAGACATTGAGCTGGTTCGGAGAAGAAGAACGTCCACGTCCTTGGATGCCGAGAAGAGCTTCGATGAGTGAATTCTCAGATTCTGTAAAAGAGATTTGCTCCACTGTTGAGGACCGAAACACTAACCGATCTTTGCGGAGCTTTGGAGAAGAAGAACCAAAGCTTGAAGGACTTGATGAGGGGAACTGAAACCCTAAATTTACAGCTTTCACTGCCATTCTAATTCGCAACTAACTGCTTCCAAGTTCCAACGAGAAACAGCTTCAGTTCGCTTTCTGTTGTGTGGCGGATAATAATTGTTGGCGCCAAGATGAAATTGTACACGTGGCACTTCACCAACAAATGTTAAGATATTACGTTTATCGCTTTCAAATTTCAGTGTTCACACATCAGGTTACGTTTAGTCTTTACTACGCCACTCATCGTTGCAAATATCGCATTGAAAATGAAAATTTGGATAGTTCGCTCTACTTGTTTCTTAGCGTTTCGTATGAATATGAATACAGATTTTTTTTTTTTAATGTTTGGTCGGGGAAAACTTATATAATTGAACCCGTTTGTTTGCTGCCTTATTTAAGGCACACTCCAACTCCATGTAGATGTATGAACGGAAAAGCTCTGCATACAAGCCATTAGGGCTTGTATGCTTTACAAGTTTATTAAATCATAAATTTAAGATACTCGCTCCTCCAGTACGTTGATTACACGCGCTATATAATATGCCGCGTATATCTAACTTCCAAATTTAAAATATTTGTTTCCTTCTTCGTTTTCGTTATTTTGAGATTTGGTTGTTCTTCTTCTCGCGCGTTTTCCTCATTCTTCTCCATCGATCTTTTCCTCTTCTTTTCTCACTGGTATGTTCTTCGTTTACGTTCTCTTTTTCTCTCTCTGCAACTCGAGCTTCGTTTTCTCTCTTGATTTGTTGTTTTCTGAAATCAAAGTTTGAACTCGTTTTGAAGATAATGGATCCTTCAAGCTAAGATTCTGCGCTGAATCCAGGCGATGTGGATTATGAATTTGAATCTAACGAAGTTCCTGAGGTTTGATTTACAGTAATTTGTATAGCATTGTGTAGTTTAAAAATTGCTGAACATTGTTTAATTATCTGGAATTTATAGCAGACGCTCGGGTGTAGATCAATTTCTGATTTGGGTGTATTTTAGCTATAAGTGTGGGTGTATATACACTTTACTTGTTTTTTGTTATTTTTAATTGAGTTGTTGTGGTTCAGGTGTATTATATCAGACATGATTGTGTGTGTTTTTAGTTTTTGACATGGTGTATTCTGCAGTCTGTGTATTGACAGTTTATGGCTTTAAAGGTCATTCTGTAGTTTGAGTTGTTTCGGTTCGGTGTATCATATAAACATGATTGGGTGTATTTTGTATCATCTCTATGGGTGTATTCACAGTTCTGACACGGTTTATTGTGCAGCCTCTCTCTGTTGTTGATGACGAGCTTGTTCCGAAGGTCGGAATGACCTTTACGACCCTTGAAGATGCCGGAAAATTTTACAGGAACTACGCCAAGCTGCAGGTTTCTCTACAAGAGTTCGGTGCACAAATAGGAAGGGAAACGAGATTAAGAATCAACTGATTACATGTAGCAGAGAGGGAAAATGGAAATCTAAAATATCTCCAACCGAGAAGACCATCCGAGCCGGTTTAAACTGTCCTGCAAGAATTTATATACACACATTGAAGGATGTCGTGCTTGGATCATTTCAAAGGTTGTGCTGGATCATTCACACCCCTGCTGTCCAAGCAAGCAGAGATGCTCAAACAGCACAGGGAACTAAGCATCCATTCGTCGTACGATAGAGAATAACGACGAGGCCGTATCAGACCAAGCAAACCTACAATCATTTGTTGCGGCTGCCGGGGTCACCGCGAGTTAAATTTCATCGAAAAGGACGTGAGGAATTACATTACCAGGGAAGTGCGGAATGTTTTCCGAACAAGAAGATGCAAAGGAATTTGGGAAATATTTATTAAGGATGAAGAGAAGAATCCGAATTTCTTTTTCGAGCTCGAACTCGAGGAGGATCAATCGATTAAGCTGGCCTTTTGGGCCGACGCAGAAGCAGAGCCGCCTGTGAGTATTTCGGAGACGTCATTTCATTCGACACCACCTACAATACAAACAGGTAACAAACTGTCCCTTTTTATGATGCTAAATTAATTTATTTTTACTAATCCGCAGCAGAGGTGTATATTGGCCGTGTCATTGGGTGTATTCTAAGCATTTGTTGGGGTACCTAATGATTTTGCATTCTGACCATGGCAATTCGTGTCAGTATAATTTGGTCTGTGGTTCTTTTGTCGGGGTGAATCACCACGGCCAGTCAACACTTCTCGGATGCTCTTTGATGAGAACGAAGAAATTGAATCATTCAAATGGTTATTTTAATGCTGGCTTTGTTGCATGGGAGGAAACGCTCCGAAAGGGTTTCTCACCGATCAGTGCGCATCAATGAAAAGGGCTTTAGAGGCCTGTATGCCAACAACAGTTCACCGCTGGTGTATTTGGCACATCATGAAGAAGATTCCAAGCAAATTAAACGGGTACAAGGCACACGCCGATATCGAACAACAAATGAGCCATGTTGTTTGGAACTCTCACAGCAAAGACTCATTCGATAGGAATTGGAACGATTTTCTGGTGAATTTTGGTCTTGCGGACAACAAGTGGCTCTCAGGTAATGTGTTTTTAAATTCTGCAGCAGAGGTGTAAATTGTTCGATATCTCGGGTGTATTTTACTGTGTGTGTTTGGGTGTATTATGCAGATCTCTACGAAGACCGGCACATATGGGTTCCTATCTATCTGGACCATCACTTCTGGGCAGGGATGAGAAGCACACAAAGGAGCGAGAGCATGCATTCATTTTTTAACAAGTACATCACCCGGAACAGCTCGCTCATTCAGTTCGTCAAACAGTACGATAATTGCCTCGGAAGCAGGGAGCAAGCAGAGAGAGAATCAGACGCTGCAGATTTTCATACGGTCATACCGTGTGCAACCAAATCCCCCATCGAAGCTCAGTTTCAAGATGCGTACACCCACGCAAAGTTTAGGGAAGTCCAAGCCCAATTCAGAGGAAAGGCGAATTGCATCACCAGATTAAAGAATTCCGCTCTAGGCTATTCAGTATACGAAGTCGGAGAACAAGTTTCCAGCTCAATATTCGACAAGTTCGCGGTTACCTACGACTCAGTTGCAGCCGAGGTAAAATGCCAATGCTTATTATTCGAGTAGAGAGGGATACTGTGCCGTCACGCTCTAAGCGTGTTAAGCTTTGAACAAGTAAGCCAAGTGTCCCCTAGGTACATACTGGAACGATGGAGCAAGAAGGTAAAGAGGCGACACACACACATCAAGAGCAGCCACGACGAGCCACTAATGGAGCCAAGAAGCAAGAGGTTCGACCAACTGGTTTTTCGTTCGCAAAATATTTGCGAATTTGCCTCCGAATCGGAGGAGCTGACTGCAATTCTGCACCGTGCGTACGATAACGTCATGGCCGAGATGGAAGCATTAAAAGCCAAAAGGAAGGGGACATCTTCTTTATCCCACGAAGACGCCAACTTGGAATCCGTTAACGAGCTTCAAAGCCCGCCAAGGATTCGAACAAGAGGACGTCCAAAAAACAGGCTAGGTTCAAAGCTGGAGAAACAGATTGCAAATGCCACAAAGAAGAAGACGAAAGTTTTAAGCGAGGTAAATGTAATGTTCTTTAAATCTGTGGCGATTGAGTTTATTTTTCTAGTTAATTGTTTAGCTAATGCGTGAGTGTTATATTCAGATAAACCTGTTTGATGCTGCATCAGCGGCGCATTCAAGTAGCAGCCAATACCAGGGACAAGTTATAAATTATCAGTTCAGGGTACCAGCAGCAGGGGATAACTCTTTGGGTGTATAGTTATAAAGAGTATGGGTGTAAAATCCCTGTTACCTTTGGGTGTATTTTTGTTAATAGACAATTTACATATAGACACATATATAGATACATATAGAACAAAAGCTGTAAAAATTCACAGGTTATGGGCGTATTTTTCAGTTGATATTTTTTTTTTCATATTTTAGTTGTAATTCATTCATTTTGAATATTGCACAGACAATTGGGTGTATATTATTACTCAACCTCGGGTGTATTATTAGACTAGCGTTGGGTGTAACAATTTATAATATGCGTATGCCTTGATTTTTTGCTTTATGTTTTACCACCTGTAATACAGTTTTTAAATACATCACAGACAGTTTATTAGCACAGATAGTTTAACTATGGGAAATATACATTGAATAATTGAATGGCAAACATTTACATCATTTGTTCAATTTACAAACTACCCAGTTTCTATATCCTCAGAATTAATCTGACAGAACGGACTCAATAATACAGAGGATGGCTTCGACAGCCTTATAGCACTACTCTCTCTAATTGCCTGATCTCTCTGTCTATTCAACTCACTAAATAGTATCCGGGAAGCATATTCCACTCTGTAGTGGTCCACCTCCTCCTACAATTAAAGTATGTTATGTTTAAACAGAAATATTAATTCAGTAAAGTAATACAGAGTTATATACTTCTAAAGACAGTTACCTGTGTCCAGTTAACCCATTCATACTTCCCCTTTTTAATGTTTTCCGGCTCTATTAACTCAAGCCACTTCATTACGTAAATAGCGCAGTCATAGCTGAAAACGAAGAAAATAATTACAAATCTCATTTAGGAAAGTTTAAGGTTCAGAGTCACAAATCTATACCTTGTTTTTTGGCCTGAAATTTTAACATATGGGGCTTTAATTTCCTTCTCCTTTTCGCCTTTCTCGAGAGGTTTCCCGCCGGCATATGCTATCAATCTCGAAAATACATATCCCTTAAATACCAAAACAAGTCAGTAATACACCCGAGTCAATTGACAAGACACCCAACTTAATATGGAATATACACCCAATTGAATATGGAATATACACCCAATTGAATATAGAATATACACCCAACTCAACTTCAAAACAGACGTATCTATTAAAGTAAAGAAGACAGAGGGAACTTACAGTGAATTTATTAATGTCCTTTCTCTCATGGCTTGGAGCTTTTTTGTGCAGCGGGTCAAGTATTTGACATTTCCGCGTTCTTGTATTTATCAGCCATAACCACCAATGTCCGAGTGGCAAACAGGAGCAAAATCTGAAAGATTGCCACATTTCAACAGTCTGTTATTTTATTTGGCATATAAGTAAATAAGCGTACTAACAAATTTACGAAACAAAAACTTACATATGGATGCGAACTTAATTTTTCCTATCTATGAAGGGAATGAAATTGGGGTAGGCTTCCACTCTGAATTCTCTGTTCGTTTTCGGAGATATGAATTCCCCCTTTGGGTGATCAGAAAGTGCCATGCTCTGCAAGAATTGCAATACAAGAAATGAAACATGAACATAAACAACTTACACCCCAATCTAAAAAAAAATACACCCAAACCAATGCATAAAATACACCCAAAGTTCGTAGAAGTAACACTTACCACAATATCTGGGGGGAGACAGTATATTTGTGCATGAAACCTCTTTTCCTTTTTCTGGTTTAGGATGAGAGATGGCAGATACAACCTAGAAATCAATTTTAAATTAATAACCATTGCAGTTGACTTTGGTGTAAAAACATTAATGTTAGTCTAAAATTACCTGACATTCTATATCACTGTTTGCCTGGAGGGATGCAAGGTGCGTTCTCATCAAAATGTACTCTCCTTGGCCAGTCACAGTGCATATCTCCTCAAACTCGTTAGTATCGCCCTTTGCATCCTCCTTCAGTCTCGTCCCCCAGATGTACACTTTTCTTTCATATCATCCGGAATTTGATTTGTTCCCCCCGGTGTTTCAAACTTAGCAGAACTTTCTCCCCCAGTCTCCCTCCGAATTTGTGGACTTTCGTCTTTTCCCTTTGCTAACTTTTGGACCAAACTGTCCAATTGTTCCAGTATAGTTGCAGTTTCTGGAGATTTTTCCCTTTCTGTCTCCTGCGTCGACGCCCCCTCCTGGCTTGAATCTGTCAATCCGAGGCTGAATGATGGCATCGGCAGATCTTTTTTAGGAACATAGCTTGCTGTCCGTGCCATCATCAACAGGGCAGCAGCGTCCTCGGCGTCTGGATGACTGCATCAGTATGTATAAGAATGAGAGTAAGAATAAGAATATACGGATGACAAGCAAGGATTGATTCTGTCTAATTAACTTATTTTTTGTTGGAGCTGGGGGAAGCTTGGTGTTGTTTCTTGATGTTGTTTGGGGGTTTCAGGAGTGCTGCACAGTTGCACAAAATCGATCAGAAGAGTATACACCCAAACTCTTAGCAAATATACACCCAAACCCTAAGCAAATATACACCCATACTATTTTCTTACGTTTCTCTAGCCCTTCAATCTGTAGCATAGGGTTGGTTCGGAATCTGCGTCAGTGGTTGTTTGCTGGATGGCGGCACAAAAATTGGATCGGGACTCTAAACAATAAAAATGAAAGGTTAACAACGTATTTGAAAATATTAAGGTTATAAGTTGAAATATTCTTGCATATCTCACATTGCAAGCGCTTCCGACGGCGTTTGTTCCCTAACAACCATCATATTCGAATCGTCCGGAGTCAACCTAAAATACACGCAAAGAAGGTCAACAAATACACCCGAACAATTCAAAAAGAAGACGGGCTTTGTTTTTTGAGAACTTACATAGTTGCAGTTTTTGCTTTTTTTTTTGCTGCCTTTTTTTTCTTGAATAAAATAATAAAGGGCTTTTTTTCTAAAAAAATATATACAGAATTAGAAGTAGAAGTTATTAGAAGAGAAAGTAACGGTTATTTGAAAGAGAAATTACTGCTCTGAGACGGCTGGGTTACACTACTCTGTTCTGTGCGTCTTTGAGAGGAAGTATCATCACTTCCCAAGTTGACAGCCGGTAGTCTAAACAGATTTCATGTTATTCAAAACAAATATACATCCAACTTAGTGAACAAGATACACCCAACTTGATGCACAGAATACACCCATATTGTTTCACAGAATACATAACAAGATTTTATTAAATATAAAGCTTCTTACGTTTCAGAGGACACATAGCGATCTTCTGTCGATCCCAGGTCAGGCTGGTTGTCCCTGCGAAACAAGATACAATTATTAGCAAACAAAAGACACCAAAATCTCAATACACAGCACAGCAAGACATACCCCTCTGCAGCAGATTTACGAACGTTTTCCCCTAGCCATTCATCGAGTTCGTCACTCGATATTTCATATGTCTCACTACATTCATAAAATAAGACGTTAACAAAAATAATTACGATGATAGACCATAGTATAGCTTACGAGGTACTGTACCCGTCAAAGTATTGATCTTCTTCAGGAGGTGAATCCTCCACAACTACTTTTTTCTTTTTTTGTGGTGTTGGGTGGAAAAAAAAAACAGTACCAATCAGAAATAAAAATTAATTTTATCACAGAATTTTATCCAAAGAAGTGCTTACTCTTTTGGAGTTGTTTTTGTTTCTTTCTTTTTCTTCTCCTTCTCCGCAGGCAATGATTCTTCGCTCCTATAAGTCAATAACAGACGCTTCATTAATACACGAAATCTTTATAACGAAGCCAAAAGAAGGAGTAATAATTTCAGGACATTACTCGTCACTTGGTTCAGATTCAGATTCTGAATCAGAATCCGACTCCTCTTCCCTCTGCTTTCTTTTTCTTGAGTCCATTCTGCAGGCAAACAATCATCATTTAGAACATACTAAAATACACCCAATTGAATTCATGAGACACACCCAACTGAGTATACAATATACACCCAACGCAGCAAAAGAAACACACCCTGCTTAATAAGCTACATACACCCAACGTGGACAAACAAAATACACCCAAACCCTATAAAAAATTACACCCAAGTATGGTACTTACTTTTTCCCCTTTTTGCCGGGGTGTTTAATTCCCGAATCCTCCGAGTCTTCTTGAGCCTCAGACTCAGAGGTAGAAGTGTCACTCTCGGTAGTTTCTGTCTCCGAAGACGATGTTGAGCTCGCCTTCCTTTTTTTGTTTTTTTTATTTCCTGTTCTTTTGTTTTTTTTTCTTTTTTTTCTCATTTTTTCTTTTGTCTCTGCCAAATTCAGAATCCCCTGAAACATGAGATATTTTAGTTAGCACCATTAGGGTAAATAAGTACACTAACTTATTATGATTACTCACCAAAGTTTTCTCTCTCTCTTCATTCATTCTTTTCACCAACTGCTCCTTAGTCCAGTTGGCAATCCATGGCTTTGGTGGTCTTTCACCCCTGTTGTTGCGTTTGTTTTTTGAAAGGTGAAAGTAGATTATCATCAGGGCGAAGAGGCAGCCATTGATTGCCTTCTTCTTCTCCTGGTAGTCTGTTATGCCCCTGATCATGAAGGTCAAGACATGCCCCCCCAGTTTCTCTCCTCTATGCCCTCCATCTCAAAAATCGGGACCAGGTGCACCGGCGATATTTGTTTATCGTCGTTGGCAAAAGGAACGCCATCTGTATGTAGAGGATGAATATCCTCTTGAACATCAGGCGTTCCTCTTCGTTGCCAACGCCGATTTCCATCATTTCATCGTAAGACTTTTGAGGGTCTTACCCTGGAATCTTTATAAATTATTTTGTCAGATTCAGAAGTTTCTTGTAGTCAACTTTCTCAGGAAATAAATCTCCTACAAAAAGGAAAACAACAAAGCAACCAAGTCAGTTCAGATACACCCAAGCATCAGGTTAATATACACCCAAGCAACAAACTTAATATACATCTATAATTTTGAGCTAATTACCTGTTGCATTGATGCCAAGCGCATCACCTATTTTTTTTGGGGTTATATGGAAAGAACCATATCCTGTCCTCAGTTTGTTCTCCCCAAGTTTGAAGTTTTTTGCCAACTCTCTCAAGAGTTGGTGATCCACCCTCAGTGGTGGGATGTGCATCAACCCACCGAATCCAAGATCCCTGACAATGGCCTTCTCTCCTCAGTCATGTTTCTGAACTTATCATTCAAGAGATGTGGCACATTTGAGGTCTTTGGTTTGGTTTCTTGCTGCCATTTTCTCTGAAACTAAAAATACACCCAAAGACATCAGTAATATACACCCATATATATATGACTCAGATACACCCATTGATAACAACTAAGATACACCCATTGATAACAGTAAGATACACCCATATATATGAGTCAAGACAGCCAGATATTCGCAAGATACACCCATTCATAACAGTGAGATACACCCATTCATAACAGTGAGATACACCCAAAGATCTCAAACAAGATACACCCATTGATTACAGTGACATACACCCATAGATATATTCAGATACATCCATATAGATATCAGACAGATATCACTCAGCCATGCTTCATATAAAGCCACATTACAAGGTTAAGCAGTTTACACCCCCGAATCTACGGAATAAACCCCCAAAAATCAACAAAAATAGCAGGAGAACTTAGAACGACGTAGAACTAAGAAGAACGACGTATAACTCAGAAGAACGACGTATAACAAAGAAGCAACAGTAACAGTAAACCCTATCAGAACGACGTAGAAGAAAAGTAAAATATACAGTATTTTAATGCACTTACGTTGAGTATTCTTGGTTTGTTTTTTCTTCAGATTCTTCTTCACAGAAGAGGTTGATGGTGTTTTGATGCAGTTTTCGAACTACGATTTCTATATTTTGAAAGTTGATCTTCGCTCGAAAATGAGAGGGTTTCGTTGATTTGAAAGTGCCTTGAGAAATGGAAGAAGTGGAAAAAGTGGAAGAGTCTCCCATACGTAACCGTTCGAATGCTGAGCGCGTGATTTGGACGCGGCATCTTATCTCTCTTTCGTGCGCGTGTTTCGTGTTTGGGCTGGGCCAACTTGGTTGCTTGTATGCTTGTATGTGTAGCAGGCCCCATGTATGAAATATTGAAATTTATTATTTCATTTATTTGTGAATTGAGAAATTACATTGTCCATTGCAATTTGCAATTTGCAATTTACAAATACAATAAGATTATTACAAATGGGCAACCAAAGATCCACAGGGGAGAGAAGCCTAAAATGGAATAAGCCTGATTCACAAGGTTGCATTATGACATGATTGTGAGAGTTCACATTGAACTTATTAGCGAAAAAATCAAATCAAATCACCGATTGGAATTGCACAGAACCAAAAACAGTGCATGTCAGCATAGATGAAGCAGTTGTAGCAGGCGGCAATGCCTTCGTAGTTGTTGCTGTCGCTATTTGACTAATACATAGCAAGAACAGTAGAGCTGCGAAGACATGGGAAAAGAAGGGGTAAAAAATAAATTCCACAATTGTAAACCACACAAAATGCACTCAATAATTTTATTCCCGAACAAAAATATACTCGAATTTTATTATCGACAAAAATCCTTTGAAATAATTTTAAAATGCGACAAAAATGTCCAATATTAAATATATATTTTTAGCTTTAGAGACTGAATTTTAAAAATAATACCTCATTTTTCTATCATACTTACAAAAAATCACATTAAAAATCAATTTCTAAATCATTTTTTGAGAAATAAATATTTAATGTTAGATATTTTTGTCGCGTTTTAAATTGTTTGAAGGTACTTTTATCAATAGCAAAATTTGAGTGCATTTTTGTCCGTGACAATTATTTGACTATATTTTTGGTAGTTTACCCTTCTATAATTTTATCAAATTTGTAATTAATTTTTTATATTATTTTTAATTTTATAATTAAATTCTTTTCCTGTCAAAAATATTAAAATTAACATCATACTTTTTTCAAACATAACAATGTATAGTCAAACCAAATTGGGTTGGTCTAATAATTAGACTATGTAACAAACCTTTAAATGGAGCTCCAACTTATAAAGAAATACAAAACACATGGACTTCCAATTTGCATCGTACTTGAACTTTTGAAATTCAATGAGAAATGGAAAAACAAAAGATATTAGATAAGTTACCAGCAAACATTACTTCCATTTTTCTCCTCTATAGCAGCAGATCAATATATAACTCTTGCAGCCTCCATCCAACATTCCAGCCCCATGAGAAGGAATATCATCAAGATAGCATTTGGCAGTTCAGAATGTGATCTGGTACCCCTATTGTAAGATCTGCCATAAACATCTTCTATCAAAATTGGAGCTAAAAGCCACCTTCCAATCAAAGAGCAATCATAAGACCTATTGTCACATCAAACTCAATAATGAATTATGAAAGCGCTCGTATTTACTCCATAGTCCATACTGATGATAAGGCAATCATTCACTTGCATGCGTAACAAAAGACAAAACCATGGCAGAACCAGAATCAAACTAAAAGTCCAAGCTAGCAGAGACATGCACTAAAATATTTGTTAAGATTTTGTGAATGAAGGTGGTATTATTAACCGAGATGTACGAACAGAAAGCTTTTATTCATTGATATAATTAATAGAAGCGACTCAATATAAGGAAATTCATTCAGCATTGTAAGGTAATCACGTGTCAATAACTGGCAGAGGAGTTGTCAAATAAAGATTCAGAAAGATATTAAAAGTTTCATTGTACTAAGCGAATACATTAAAAGGAAGGATGGGGAATCCTCTCTTGGCAGAAGAACAAAACATGATAACCAAGATAATTAAAAAATCTATTACACGGAATTAGCAGAAAATATCGAAGTACAAGATATTCATTATTTTTCCAGATTAATTCACAGATTCATTACAGGCTAACCAGAGGAACACTAATGCTTACAGGTTAATCCCCTACACATAAATGAACCTGCAAACTAACTACTATTTTCAACAACCTAGACACTCAAGCCCTGTAACAGAAAAAAACGAGAAATGTTAAAAAGGGAGACAAAATAAAAGTGAACTATAAACCTAGAAGGCTACAATTTTTGTACGCATTAAAAAGCAGTAGAATCCGTTTCACTCTACACTTCCCCCATCGCCTATTGAGAGGAGCAACTGAAGCTACAAGGTGGGATAGATAATTATAATCTCTTAACAATCTAATAGCTTATCCCAACTACCTGCAAACTACCAAATCCTAGCAATCATCCTTCTCATAGAGGACTGCATCCTTTACACTATCATTTGTAGCTTCGAGAGCTTTTGATTCATCATTTCTGTCCAGCATTTCAGATTCAATACCCTCTTTGTTATCAATACAATCATCATCTTTTGCAAGAACTTTATCCGGCAAACACTGAGGCGTTGCTTCTTCATCCTTTTCCTCCTTCACTTCACTAAACCTTATTTCATCCCTCATCTCCTTATCCTTGATCTCATTCTTCTTTTCATCATCCTTTTGTACACCAGTTTCCTCCTTCAATTCATTAAACTCAATCACATCCCTCATTTCATCAACACCTTTGATCTGATTCTTCTTTGCAACCACCTCATCTGGAACAGATTCTTCCATACAAACATCACCTCTGCCTTCAGTCTCTGCTACTCCGACATTGTCTAACTTAGCACCAACCTCGAAGTTCATATTTCTCCCACTTACCAGCATCGAGTCAACCATCTCTGCATTGTTATCAATTCCCAAAACTGGAACATCTGATCCACCTTCACTTTCATTGTCAGACCCATTCTCCACCACTTCCTCGTTAACATCTTCCACAACTTGGTTTTGCCTCTCAAGAAACAGTAACCTCCTTCGCAAATCACCTAACTCTCTCTCCATCAGGAATAGACGCTCCTTCAATGTCAAATTCTCCTCCTCCAATTGTGCTATATGGGAATCCTGATCATCTACCCTATTCTCTAATACATTGTTATACTCACCTCCATAATTTGGGTATATCATCTCAAACCGGCTCAAATCATGGTCCAGCCTTCTTTCCACCTCCACATGTTCCTCCACATCACTCTCACTCGACCCACCGCCTCCATCCTCCTCGTCCTCATCATCATGAACATCAGCCTCGTGCCCCGGAGATCGAAGCCTAATCAAACCCTTCATCGACCCGTATCCATCAACACCCCACTCCTCCTTCGCCATATCCCCTAACACCTCCCTTGACGGAGACAGTATAGGTGTGGGAAGCACTGCAGGGGTCACCGGGCAAGGTGACACAAGCGATGCAATGCCACCGGACTTCTTCGCACGAATAATAAACGATGTCGTATTCCTAGGCGCATAAGGAGCAAACCTATTATTAAACTTCTTCTTGGGATAGAACTTACGTGCTTTTAGACGGTTTTGCGATTGCAACTCGTGCAGAGTAGGTGGTTGGTAAACGGCGCCGGTGTTCGGAACACTAACGGATGAGCTTGGAATGGGTTTTTCCATTCTCCTGAGGTCCTTGCGCTTGTCGGTTGGGACCTTCTTCCCCTTCCAGTTACTTCGACCAGGCTTAGGAGCAGAGAAATTTGGTTTCATAGGGTTCTGAAACTTCATGTTAGGGTCAAGAGGAGGCTGCTGAGACCAGACCTTGTATCCCCTGTTCATCATCATAGGAGGCTGAGTCTGGTTCATCATCATCTGAGATGGCTTCATCGGAGGCTGTTGAGGTTTCTGATTCATAGCTTGACTGTGAGAGAGCAATTGAGGCTGGGACTGACCTATGATCTGAGACTTGTTAATTACCTGAGGCTGGCTCATCATCGGAACCTGATTCATCATCTGAGGCTGGCTCATCTGGTTCAAATTCATCATCATCTGAGATTGATCGTTCATCGTCGTCGTTGTCACGATTTTCCTAAACAAAACCCTAAGACTAATAACAGTTAGGGCTATTACTCCTTTTCTTTTACAATTTCAAACCGCGTGGTTAAAGATCAAGATATTATCGCCGATCGGAAAAAAGGATCGGCGGAAAACGTGAGATCGAAACCCTAAATCCTCTTCTTCTCGGATTCGGAACCAAGAAGATTGGGGATTTGATCCTGCAAGATTCAACCTACGGCCGAAATCGTTTTCCTCCTTCGATATTCCGCTCAATCTGAAAACCGATTCTGAATTTCTAGTTTTATTTATCTTTTTCTCTCTAGAGAATTCTGTTTATCTGAGGATTTTTGCTTCTCTGAGGTGCCCGTTGGAACCAAGAGGGCTTATATAATGGATAAGGAATAACTTTGACGGTCAGATATACATTCGGAAAATTGACGGCTTTGATTGTACATACGTGACTAACACGTGTCACTGGTTTCCGTGAAGTTCGACTCTCACGTTTCTGGATTGATAATTTGCACCCTGACCCATTTTGTTTTGGAATTTTCACCCCTGCCCCATTAGGCCATTATGGGCCAGACAAGATGGCCTCTAAGTCCAACAAAGCCCAGTTTGGGGTTTACCTGTCTTCTCTGGGACCATACTTAAATATTTTTATTAAAAAAAAAAATCAACTTAGGCGCATGATGAATTTATGAATTTTTTTTTATTTTTTTTAAGTTAGAAGTGAGATTTAAATTTGCAATCTTTGAATAAATATAAAGATGCTATGCATTTGAATTATAACTCTTGGCATGAATTTTTTTATTGTTACAAATAAAGACTCGTAATAATTCATGACAAAGAAAAATAGAATAAAGACTTTTAGTTATGGAAAATTTTTTATAAAACAACTAAATAGAATAAAGTAATAAACACTATGAGATAAAAATTAGTTTTCAATATTTCAAAGTGTTACAAAAAAAATTAAATATCTTTTGCAAAGTGTTTTTTTATTGTAATATGCTAGTTGTAGGAGAAAACTTGATGAAAAATTTCTAAATTAAAAAATTAATAAAACGAGAAAGTGCTAATTTAATTACATTAAATCAACATAGCGAAATTCATGTATGATGTAAATTATAAAATCAATAATAATCAATTCTTCATTTTTCACTTTACCAATTTTTTGTTTTAGAATTTTTTTTGCTTTTGTTTTTTTTTTTTAAAAAAAACTCATGCATGATCACATATAAGAGCACAATAATAATGATAATTGCAAAATTAAACTAACTAAATTTGGAGGAAAAAAAAACTGAATATATTATTATCAGGTGCAAAAAATCGCAAAAAATTCAAAAAAAATGTAGTTTATTCGTATCTTCTAAATTTAGATGGCCAACAGTTCTATCAATGGTGGCAATAATTGAATGACAACCTATCGCAGTTCTATACAATGCTTTGTTGAAAGAGGTGATAGAGGCAGGCATGGTTAAACCTAGTATATAGTCCACCTTTGAAACCAGCATTGAGACATCCCTAATTTTAAATATTTAACAAATATTTAATGTTAAATATTTGTTCACTCGCTTTTTACTTTTTGTGTTGCAGTTGAGGTGCTGTTTTTTAATAATGTAAAAATTATATATATATATATATTTTTTTTATGAATATCACAAATTTAAAGATTTAATTTGTGGTTTTTATTTTTTTAAAATTTACAAATCTGAGGGATTTATGTTTTAGTGTTAAAATTTTTTTTTAAACATGTAAATCGGACTTTTCAATTTGAGTTTACATAGAAAAAATTGTATTTTCACTGATAAATATTTTTTTTTTATCACAAATCGAATCCTATATTTTGTATCTTAAATAAATCTAAACCTCCAATTTATGAATTTTAATTTTTTTAAAAAAATTATCTCTATATTTATAAAAAATACACCATTTTTTGATAACTGGACATACACATATTTTGAGTTTCCATAACTAAATAAATTAGTCCTCTTTTGTTGAATGTTAAAAACCTCCATTTTTTTATTACTCTTATCCTGATTTTTGGATACTCTATATTTTTTTAGTAAAATAAAATTTATTATCTTTGAAAAAAAAACACATTTATAATATCTTTATGTTTATATTAAGAAACACTAGAAGTTAATGTCACATATCATAAAAAAAAAAACTTAACGGTTATAAAATTTAATGAACACTTAATTTGGCAGTAACTTTAAAAAAATATTTTAAATAGAGTGCATCATATCTGGGCAATTGGCATTTGTGGGCTAATTTATTAACAAGTGATATACAATAATAATATAATTTTTGGTATTTTTAAAAATTATAGAAAGAATTAAGATTAATCTGATTTATATTTCTAAAATTTTTTAAATTTTTCTAAAATAAAAATCGAATTCTATATCTTAAATCAAACAATGTCACATTTAAAATTAATATTTCAGTCATTTATAATTCTAAAAAATATTATTCTCAACCCTATATAAAAAATAAAAAATGGTATTTGTGACTTAAATTTTTTTTGAATAATATCAAAGTGTTAGGTCTTTTAATTATGAACTTTCTACTCTTTTAATTCACAAAGTAAAAAATACTCAATTTATAATATTTTTATTTTTAATATGTAAAAGCCACTTAAAGTAACTGAAACATGTGATAAAGTCACAAGTGACAAAAGCTCTAAGCCTCTAACAATTTTTCCAATCGATAATTGAGGTTTATGGCATTTGTTATATTAGGAAAATTTATCTAATTTTAAGGTGGGAATTAACAATATAAAACAGCCGTTAATGTTTGAAATTTGAAAGGGCCAGCAAAAATGGCAGGAGGTGTTATTCAGAGGAAGAAACGGTGGCATTTTGTTGAGGAACACAGTTCCAAAAAGAAAACGGACCCCACCTTTTCAGCTTTTCTGACCTCTCTTGACTTGACGAATGTTACACTCAACTCTATTCAACTCAACTCCAACCAAGCGTCTTCCATTTCACATTCGCATTTCTATTTCCGCAACCGAATCCACCAGCTATACTAATTGCTCAACAACACACATGCTTTGTTTGCTTTGCTTCCCTTTGCAAACACTCACATTCACACACTCTCTCTATTTCTTCATCTGCTAGCTAGGGCACACTTCTCTCATTTGCATTGTAACTGTGAGCTCAGATTAAGTTTTTAACTTACATGCAAACGGTTCTGTGAAGAAACGGTTCTGTGAAGTAGATCCGCGAAACAATGTCGTCGAGGGTGGGGCCGTCGGAACCGTCGGGGGCGTCGCAGCGGCGGATCACGCGGACGCAAACCGCCGGGAACCTCGGAGAGGCCATATTTGACAGCGAGGTGGTGCCTTCCTCCCTTGTTGAGATTGCACCCATTCTTCGTGTTGCCAATGAGGTTGAGAAGACTCATCCTAGAGTCGCTTATCTCTGTAAGAACATTCTGTTTTTCTCGCTGAACTTCACTGTTATTTATTCATTCGCTGTCATAGCTAGGTTAGTGCAACTCATTGTGCTTATGCTTAGCTGAAGTTCTTTGCTTGCTTTCCTGGTGTTGGTTTTGTGCATTTCCTTCATAGATAGAATATTGCATTTGTGCATACATTTAATTTCTTTGAAGGCTGTAATTATTTATCCTTGCATGAATGTATTTCTTCTTGCTCTTGTAGGCCGGTTTTATGCCTTTGAGAAAGCTCATAGGTTGGACCCAACTTCAAGTGGTCGTGGTGTTCGGCAATTCAAAACTGCTCTTCTCCAGCGCCTAGAAAGAGTAAGCTATTAATGCTGCTTTTCCAGTATTTCTTCATGGTAATTTTATGTATCTTTTTATCAATTTGTTTCATTTGTTTTTGGGGTTAGGAAAATGATCCAACATTGAAAGGAAGGGTAAAGAAAAGCGATGCTCGTGAGATGCAGAGTTTTTATCAGCACTACTACAAGAAATATATCCAAGCTTTACAGAATGCTGCTGATAAAGCTGACCGGTGTGTTATCTAGATCATTTGCAACATAATACAATCTCAGTTATTTTGCAACTAACAGTGAGTTTGTCTTCTTACTTTCAGTGCACAACTAACCAAGGCATATCAGACTGCTAATGTTCTTTTTGAGGTTTTGAAGGCTGTTAACATGACACAGTCTGTGGAAGTTGATCGTGAGGTTATATTTCTATAGCTCCAGAAATGTGATTTTCCTATTGATGATATGTGGAATTTTGTCCAAATTTAAATAAGTTGATAGTCTACGTTGCTTCTAATTTGTTTTGTTGTCACCAGTCTTGAGTGCCTATGATTTATTTGCCACTGACATTTAATAGATTCTGGAGACTCAAGATAAAGTTGCTGAGAAAACAGAGATATTAGTTCCTTACAATATTCTTCCTCTTGATCCTGATAGTGCAAATCAGGCAGTAATGAGATTTCCGGAGGTATGATTGTAGTTTAATATCTGTGAAGTTATTTTATCCAAAACAAATGTATGAAATTTTAGCCACATCATATAATTTCCATCAAATTGTAGTAAAAGCCCATATTTGGCTCTATTCATAGATCCAAGCTGCTGTATCCGCTCTTCGAAACACAAGAGGTCTTGCCTGGCCTAAGGACTACAAGAAAAAAAAGGATGAAGACATTCTAGATTGGCTTGGGGTAATGTTTGGCTTTCAGGTAAAGTAAAATCTGGAATTGTAACATTTCTATTGATTCGAATCTCTGTTATTTTAGCATGACATGGCCGCTTCATGACTAGCATATCCTATCAAACTTGTTTTCACCTCTTGTACTAAATGCAGAAGCACAATGTAGCAAATCAGAGAGAACATTTGATCTTATTGCTTGCAAATGTGCACATAAGGCAATTTCCTAAACCTGATCAACAACCAAAGGTATTCTTTTGATTGGATAAATGATACAGTTTTTGTTTTTGTGTAAAAGCATGCACTGAAATTATTCCTTGATGCTATAGGTGTGTTTCTTGCTGCAAATCATTCTTAAGGAATTGAAACTTGTTTACTGTATGCATGTACCTGCAATTAATTTACTGGCAATCTATATGTGGAAGCCATACGGTTAATAACAACTATTTTATTTTGCATCAATTGGTGTTTAATCTGATTTTGACGTGTACATATTATTTGATTAGTTGGATGAGCGTGCTCTAACAGAAGTCATGAAGAAACTTTTCAAGAATTACAAAAGGTGGTGCAAGTATTTGGGTCGGAAAAGTAGCCTTTGGTGAGTGTTTCTATTTTCATTGTGTCGAATGATTATCCAACTGTTCTTTTTCTAACTAGAAGTTCTTTGTTTGGCTACAAATGGGTATAACCAGACATTATTCATTTTAAACTTGTTTTCACAATAATGCTAAATCCATATGTCAGCTCCTGAATCTGACACAAACATTCGTGGATGCATATTGCAGGTTACCAACCATACAGCAAGAAGTGCAGCAGCGTAAACTACTGTACATGGGCCTGTATCTTCTAATATGGGGTGAAGCTGCCAACCTAAGATTCATGCCAGAATGCCTGTGCTATATCTATCACCATGTAAGGCTTTGTAATTAGAACAAACTATTGTTTAATATTATAGAATGAAACTGCAACAGGTAATGAATATCCATTACCAAACTTACTAATTAACGAATTTTCACGAGTGCACATGTATAAGCTTGTGTTTTCAAGTGGGTTTTTTCCTTTTAAGCTATTAGGAATGTATATTTCAACAGTTTTAGTATCTGTGTTCAACCTTATTTAATTGTGTAAAGTTTTTTTTAACTACCTTTTAGTCCTCTTTTGCTTCCATCTTATTATACATTCTCAGTTCAATATTTTGATACCAACATAAACACTAGGTTAGGTTTTCTTACCTGTTATTGGATAACCCTCATGTTTTATCTTGTGCCGAAAAAATTAACTATGAAGATTATGAAGATTTGGAGGAACTTTATAGTTCCTACCACTCGGTCATTATAGTTTATGATACAGTATTGGAGATCAACTCTCTCAAAAGTTTAAGTTGTTAGGAAGAAGAACAAGCGTTTAACACTACATCTCTAACTGATGCATTAACTCCCTGTGTTTTGGCATTTAAGGGGAATCAACCACATATTGACATGTTCTGTGCCTTTGCGGGATACTTTTTGTGGTCTCTTGTAGATGGCTTTTGAATTGTATGGTATGCTTTCTGGTAATGTTAGTCCAATGACGGGAGAGAATATCAAGCCAGCTTATGGAGGTGAAGAGGAGGCTTTCTTGGGGAAAGTTGTAACTCCTATCTATAATGTTATTGCAAAGGTGCTTTCCGCCCTTTATTATTGTCTTCTTTTCCCTCCTTGTTTTATGTTTGTCATCATGCACAACCAATTTGTAATTTGTACCATTGATAATGCCTCATAAATGGTTATAACTGTGTTGCTACAGGAAGCTGAAAGGAGTAAAAAGGGAAGGTCAAAGCATTCACAATGGAGGAACTATGATGATTTAAATGAATATTTCTGGTACAACTGATGGTTCTCTCTTTCTATCCTCTTCTGTTTGCTGCCTATTACAGTATTGCTGATGCCTTTCTGGGTTATCAATTCTTAATGACAATTGTAGGTCAGCTGATTGTTTCCGGCTTGGTTGGCCAATGCGTGCTGATGCTGATTTCTTTTCGCTGCCAGTTGAGCGTCAAGATTTTGACAAATCTAATGTAAGTGCTGATCATGAATTTATTGTCTTTGATTTTTCTCACTATCTTCACAATTATAAACATTTACTTGCTCCCAGTATGAGTTCATGGGGCATCCAGCGAATCTTATATGCTCTGCTGCATAAAGTTGGTGTCATTTTTGTTGGGTAGAAGAGTTGGATATCTGAAATTTATGTTTGGTGTCATTTTTCTTCATAGTGCTTTTGTATAGTAGATGACTCTATCTTTCTTCGAATCTAGCTTTTTGGGTGAAAGCCACTTGCTTGTGTGATACTTTGAGTTTGTCTTTATAATTGCAATGCATTTAGGGTATATATGGAACATTTGAAACAAGACTAAGTTGAGACAAATTTAAGCATTTAAGAGCTTATTTGATGTTTCGGATTTAAGACCAAATACATGAATCTTTTTTGCTTTTTCGGGAGACAATTATGATATGTACTGTTTGATTAAAAAAATAGACTTAATGTTTGGCTGAAGATGGGAAGAAACTTATTTGTACTGTTGTACTTGATTATGACATTGACTACTAAGTTATGTAAACTGTCAAATGGATTTACTGTTGTACTTGATTATGACGTTGGCTAGTAAGTGATGGAAACTGTCTGATGGATTTTTTTTAATTTCTTACCATTTATATGAATAACTTAATTTAACTAGTAACTGTTGAAAGCCTGAAACTCCCATGTGCCACCTTATCGTAAGTCTTGCTGCAAACTTGAATTTACAGGATAACAAGCCAACTAATTCCGACAGATGGGTTGGAAAAGTCAACTTTGTTGAGATAAGGTCATTTTGGCATATTTTCAGAAGTTTTGATCGCATGTGGGGCTTCTTCATTTTGTGCTTACAGGTAATAAATATTGCGTTATGTATTTATGTTGTCACTCTCCCTCTACGTTAATTGTTTTTCCCTTTAATATAATGCAAAATAAGATCTACTTCTGAATAGCTAATATTTGATTAGGCAATGATTATTGTTGCATGGAATGGAACTGGGAATCCAAGTGCAATTTTTAATGGTGATGTCTTCAAGAAGGTGCTGAGTGTGTTTATAACAGCAGCCATATTGAAACTTGGACAAGGTAGGGGATAGCAAATTTTACCTGAAGATATACTAATGTCTTAGTGTAATTCAATAGCTAATTCTATCATTGTTGCATGTGTTTCTGTAAAAATTGCAATCTACGTTGCTACTTTAACCGCCATTTTGGAACCATTTCTTCTGCCGCTATTAATGTCTAACATGCAAGAGTATCAATGGCCAAAGTCTTTCTAAACTTGCTTACTTTCAAGCTTTTTACATTATGAGGAGGTTGCTTATGGTTTTTCCTTTTTCTTTATCCTGGTTTTGTTTTTCACTTGGGCAGCTACTCTGGATGTGATTCTCAGTTGGAAAGCGCAGCGAACTATGTCCATGCATGTTAAGTTGAGATATATTCTTAAAATTATTTCAGCTGCAGCATGGGTGATTGTTCTTTCAGTTACATATGCTTACACTTGGGACAATCCTCCTGGGTTTGCTCAAACCATCCAAAGTTGGTTTGGGAGCAATTCAAGTTCGTCTTCTTTGTTCATTATGGCTGTTGTTATATACTTGTCCCCGAACATGCTTGCTGCCATATTATTTCTTTTCCCACTTATTCGTCGTTTTCTTGAGAGGTCAAACTATAGGATTGTGATGCTAATGATGTGGTGGTCACAGGTAGGTGACATCAAAACTCTGTTTTCATTATCTGTTATGTGGTTTGGTACAACAAACAGCAGTTTTTTTGTGCCATTGCAAGTGGGACTATAACTAGTTTTTTCTGCTTTAAAAATGACAGCCTCGTCTCTATGTTGGTAGGGGAATGCATGAGAGCACTTTGTCCCTTTTCAAGTAAGAAAGTTCTAGAGTCTCTCATCATTCGGAATTTATGCAAGTTTCCTAGGAATAAGATGTTAATTCTCTGTCTTTAATTTCAGGTACACAATGTTTTGGGTCCTCTTATTGATCACAAAGTTAGCGTTCAGCTACTATATAGAGGTGATTCCTTATCATTTATTACTGTTGGATGGTTCTGTTATTTCCTCTGCATTTTCTTTTTCACATCCTGATTGTTTGTATTGTACATTGTTGCTATAGATAAAACGTGTGTTTGTAGCTTTCTTTAAAAAAATCAATTAACTCATATAACTGCCTGTATTGGACATTAATAAAAACATAACTACTTTGAAATAACCAATTAATTTGATTTGTGTTAATGGTCTCTCTCTTTCATTCTTATTATAGATAAAGCCTCTGGTGGGACCTACAAAAGCTATAATGGGTGTAAAAATCTCGAAATTCCAGTGGCATGAATTCTTTCCCCATGGTAGTAAGGTTGAGCATTTTTTTTTATTTTATATTATTTCATTTCATTTTTCTCATGTGAATTACCTTCTTGTGCTTTTTGTAGCTCGAAATAACGTTGGTGTTATAATTGCACTTTGGGCTCCAATTATTCTGGTATGTTTTTATACTATAGTTAATTTGGTTGCTCTTCAATATATTCTGCATAATTACCTAAATCTTTTTTTTTTTTCCTTTGAAGGTATACTTCATGGATACCCAGATTTGGTATGCCATATTTTCTACTTTATTTGGTGGTATTTATGGAGCATTCCGTCGCCTCGGAGAGGTTAGTAGATTGGCTTCTCCTTTGATCTCTTTTATAATGGTTTTGGATCATTAGATTTTGTTATTTATTTAGTGCTTAATCATGTTCTAAAGAAGCAAGAATTTGTTGCCATGGTAGATATGCATTAGTCTTGTTCCTTCCATCTGCTGTCCCTTGAATGTTGGACTGCTCCTCAAGCAATAATATGTAGCCATTGTCACTAGTGTCTTTTTCTAGTTGATTATTCAAGTTTATGTTTGCTTGAGTTTCAAGTTTGGTTTTCTAGTTCTAATAGAATCAAATCCAAGTTGTTGATTTTGAAGGGGTCTTACTTTATGAATGAATTATTAGTGCCTTTTATAATCATTTCACTGTCTGCTGGTTTCAGATAAGGACACTAGGAATGCTCAGATCCCGTTTTGAATCATTGCCTGGAGCCTTCAATGCTTGTTTGATCCCCGAGGAAAAGAGTGAGCAAAGGAAAAAAGGACTGAAAGCTACTTTTTCTCGCAGATTTGATCAGGTTAATTATTATGCCATCACATTCTTGAGATTTTAATTAAAAATAACAGTATCCCCAACTTACGTAATTTGGCTAAATGGTACAGATTCCATCTAACAAAGGTAAAGAGGCTGCAAGATTTGCTCAGTTGTGGAACCAAATAATCACTAGTTTCAGAGAGGAAGATCTTATCAGTAATAGGTTGTCAGTGGATTCAATTTATGCTTTCAGTTCTTGTTCTTTCCTGTCTATATATCCTGTTTTTTTAACAGCAGTGTACTCTTATGGTGTTCTTATTCAGAGAAATGGACCTTTTGCTTGTACCTTATTGGGCTGATCGTGAGTTGGACCTTATACAATGGCCACCATTCTTACTTGCGAGCAAGGTTTGTTTATTCTGTCTTCTTTTTGAAACTTTGCTACCTTTATGCTCATTTAATAATTTGTCTGTGTTCCATAGATTCCAATCGCAGTGGATATGGCCAAAGACAGCAATGGAAAGGATAAAGAGCTGAGGAAAAGGATAGAGGCTGACAACTATATGTCTTGTGCTGTTCGGGAGTGCTATGCTTCATTTAAGAGCATTATTAAGTACCTGGTTCAGGGGGACCGTGAGAAGCAGTAAGTTTTAAAGCTATAATGTGGTTGTTTATAGAAGTGAGAGTGCTTTATGAGTGATCTCTTTCTTGATAATCTCTTCCTATCTTGATCCAAAGTAGACTCTTGGAAATAACTAGATTCCTCAACTTTGATGCTTTGCCTTCTACGACACTCTTAATCGGTTGTCGTTTATCTAAAACCTTTTGGTTTTTGTTGGCACCTTTCATTTCAGGGTTATAGAATCCATTTTCTCTGAGGTAGACAAACATATAGAAGAAGGTGACCTAATAAGTCAATTCAGACTAAATGCACTTCCTAGTCTCTACCGGCAGTTTGTTGAGCTAATCAAATATTTGGTATTGTTTGATCACCTTGTGTAGTTTATATTTTTGTTATAAGCATGTCAAAATCTTATCATGCATTTTTTATGTTGCAGATAGACAATAAGCATGAAGAAAGGGACCAAGTTGTGATTCTCTTCCAGGACATGCTAGAAGTAGTGACGAGAGATATAATGTTGGAGGATCATATATCCAGGTGAAGAAACATAGAACCCAATCTCTACACCTTTGAAGGGAATCATCATAATTCCTTGATTATGATTGTGTTGGTTTTGATTGAACAGTTTGGTAGAATCAATCCATGGTGGAGCTGGACATGAGGGGATGCTTGCCCTTGAGTCACAACATCAGCTGTTTGCTTCTGAAGGAGCTATTAGGTTTCCAATTCAACCAGTTACTGAAGCTTGGACAGAGAAGGTTCTCTACCAATCTAGTTATTCTGCTAAGAGTATGAATAATGGAGCACATATCTGATGTCATGTTTTCCTCCTTTTAAAAATTGGCAGCTTAAACGGCTTTACTTGCTGCTTACAACCAAAGAATCTGCAATGGACGTACCATCTAATTTGGAAGCCAAAAGGCGTATTTCTTTTTTCTCTAATTCACTGTTTATGGACATGCCTGCAGCACCCAAAGTCCGCAACATGCTATCATTCTCGTAAGCTTTTCCATAGTCCTGTATTTTATTGCATTTTTCCATTGACACTTCTGAAATAGATAATTCAAAGCTCTTAGAGACGCTCCTTCTTACATACTATTTGCATATCTGAATTGTTTTGTGTCTATGCATTCTTGGTGACTGAAGATTCAAAGTATTTATATAGTATTTATTATTATTATTTTTATGTTTTTATTTTTTCCCCCAAAAATATGCATACATAGTTGTAACTTAAATTTGTAAGTAAACAATTTACAAGGTTTTCAAACTATACTTAGATTCATGAATAGAATAATGTGATAACAATTCTAACCGAAGGATTAGATCCTGAATGAACAAATTGCTGCATTAATGACGAATTTTGATTGATTCCATTCATAATAGAGTGCATTATAATCATCAGCACAATTATTTGCTAAACTCACAAAAATCAAATCATTTAAAAGCAAAATGATATTGTTAATTAAAAAAAAACGTAAACTTTACAAAACAACACGATCAACTCTGCAACTTTTATGTTATTGTGAAGGCAACCCAGTTTTATTGTTTGGTTTGGTTTCATTTTCATGGCTAGCTTTCAGGAACAACAATTTCTTGAAAGATGACCTAAGTAGGAAGAAATTGTATTAATAATAAAATATTATTGGATGAAAGCTATGGTAAATTCTTTTCACCGTACTGCAGCTTGAAGCTTTTTCCCATGAAATTATAACTTACTGGTTATTAGAAATTAGACATATTCTTTGCTTCTTTAATTTGGTCGACATATATACACATATACGTGCTTACATATATTGTTGAGGGAAAGAACTCCTCAGCTTGTAGGTCTTAGTCCTTCTTCAAAATTTACAATGTCTAATAAAGTAGAAACTAATTATATCCCTAATTGATACATAGATGAACTTTAATATCAACATATATATACGTTGTATTAAAAGTAACTTTAACTTCCTTTAGAAAGAAAATGAATCATGTAAATATTTATTTTTGGCACGTTGACTTAACAGGGTTTTAACACCATATTACACTGAAGAGGTTCTCTTTTCCTTACGTGAGTTGGAATCACCCAATGAAGATGGTGTTTCGATACTCTTTTACTTGCAAAAGATCTTTCCAGGTTCACCCCTTTACACAGAAGTGTGAAAGTTCAAGGATGGATATCATTGCATTTGATGTAACCTTTTTTGTTATTGATATACAGACGAATGGAACAACTTCCTTCAGAGAGTGAATTGTTCCAGTGAGGAGGAACTGAAAGGAAATGAATCGGATGAGTTAGAAGAAGAACTTCGTCTCTGGGCTTCATACAGAGGCCAAACTTTGACTAAAACTGGTCCTCTCTCTCTCAGATACACACACACAAAAAAAAAAAAGAACAAATATTTCTAATACAAGCTTGGGTCCTTTAGGATCCTATCATCAGAACTTGATATGCTTGTTAGTTGTTGTAATTGACTGAAGTTTGCATACTGGTGCAGTAAGAGGCATGATGTACTACAGAAAGGCTTTGGAACTCCAGGCTTTCCTTGACATGGCAAAAGATGAAGGTGATTGATTGCTTTTGGGATTGGCTGAATGCATACTCAGTATCTGCTTTTGTTTTAGCTTTGAATTTACAAGTCCTCGAGATTTTTTTTTTTCAGAAGTTTTGTTTTTCTGACGAAATGCCATGAATGTGCAGATTTGATGGAAGGCTATAAAGCCATAGAAAATTCAGACAACAATGCAACGGGTGAAAGGTCATTGTTGACGCAATGTCAAGCAGTAGCAGATATGAAATTCTCATATGTAGTATCATGCCAACAATATGGGATTGACAAGCGATCTGGTGCTGCTCGTGCTCAAGACATATTGAGGCTTATGACAAGGTAAGTTAGTGTCCCTGCTTAGTAATACTGATCTTAATGCTTCATGTACTTATTCATTGATTGGCAGATACCCTTCACTTCGGGTTGCTTACATTGATGAGGTTGAGGAACCTAGCAAAGAGAGGCCAAAAAAGATCAACAAGGTTTATTACTCTTGTTTAGTGAAGGCAATGCCAAAATCCAGTAATCCTTCAGAGACAGAGCCAGTGCAGTATTTAGACCAGGTGATTACATGTCGATACATGGAGCCTGTAATATTTTTCATCTTTTTTTACTCTAGTAATTTATAAAGAAAATATATTTTTTTTATTGGGGAGAAACAGTGAAAATACCACCTATGGAGGATACAAAATATGATAACATTGGAAAGTTTATAGTTGACATGGCTTAAGCTTTTAGGAGAGATGGTTCATGACATAATCTTGATGGTGAATAATATTAATTTTCCTAGGATTGGAAGAGGTATATGCATAACTGAATAAACCCTTTTACAGAGAAACAATGTTTTGTAAAAATGTTAACTTCAATGAGGGAGTAAATAGTTTTTTCTGTAGGGCTAAATACAACTCTAGACTTTAACTTTTAATCAATCTTTTTCCCTCCATTGAATTCACTTGAAGATATCTTGGTTCATATTCTCCACTTGACTCTCCTAATCAGGTAATATATAAAATAAAGCTTCCTGGACCAGCTATTTTGGGTGAGGGTAAGCCTGAAAATCAGAACCATGCCATAATTTTCACACGTGGAGAAGGCTTGCAAACAATAGATATGAACCAGGTAAGCTTGTATGATAAGGCAGAGAACACAATTATAAGGTCTTGCATAATGCTATGTGATTAAGTTGCCTTTTCTGTAGGACAACTATATGGAAGAAGCTTTGAAAATGAGAAATTTATTGCAAGAATTTCTTAAGAAGCATGATGGTGTGAGGTACCCAAGTATTCTTGGACTCAGGGAGCATATATTTACTGGAAGGTAAAGTCACTTGGGTCTTTTATTTATTTCTGTTTTTGAATATAATTTTAAATTATTTTTTTTTTTGGTATTCCTGAGAAGTAACATTGTTCTCATACAACTGTAGTTGATAAATTTTAGTGTCCCTGACTGTGTCTGTCTGAGATTTCAGTGTTTCTTCACTTGCATGGTTCATGTCAAATCAGGAGACCAGTTTTGTTACAATTGGTCAGAGATTGTTGGCTAATCCCCTGAAGTAAGTTCTCATTATTGATCTTTTCACTTGTTTTTATCTTTTGATGGCTAAGAAAATTATATGACTGAGAAGAGGAGTTGGAGAAAAAGGTTCCAAGTGGGAGACGCAATAGGTTGACATGCTTGGTCCAGATGGTATTTGAGCAACTTTATAGTTGCATAAATATAAAATCCATGCTGAAGCAACATACAGAGAAAGTGACAATCTGAATGCATCAAATGAATGCAGGCCAAATACTAACTCATTAATGCCTTTAAGTAATATTTTGTCATATTTTCATTAGATATATTTTTGTATCACCATTTTGGGCTTCATCATACATTTTTCTTCGATACTCTATATATGTTATAGAAATGTATAATCTACTTTCTTTTATTATGCTTTCTATAGGGTTCGCTTCCACTATGGTCATCCTGATGTCTTTGATAGGCTTTTTCACCTCACAAGAGGGGGTGTTAGCAAAGCCTCCAAGGTTATCAATCTGAGCGAAGATATTTTTGCTGGTAAAGTGATGTCCAAAACATTCTTTCGTTGCTTTGTTTTTTTCTTTTTTTATTTTTATTTTTATCTTACCTGTGTATGAATTTTACTATGTTCATGTAGGCTTTAACTCTACACTCCGTGAAGGAAATGTCACTCATCATGAGTACATTCAAGTTGGGAAGGGGAGAGATGTTGGACTCAACCAGATTTCTATGTTTGAAGCAAAGATAGCTAATGGCAATGGAGAGCAAACACTGAGTCGAGATGTGTACCGACTTGGGCATCGTTTTGATTTCTTCAGAATGCTGTCTTGTTATTTCACCACAGTTGGATTTTACTTCAGTACACTTGTATGTTACCCTTAGAGTCGAGTCATCCTTGTGTTGTTGTTCTTATATCCAGAATTTCTAACCTTTTAGTTTACCTCTTTTCATTTTACAGATTACTGTTCTTACTGTATATGTATTCCTCTATGGTCGCCTATATCTGGTTCTCAGTGGGCTTGAAGAAAGTTTGAGTACACAGAAAGCCATTCGTGACAATAAGCCTCTTCAAGTGGCTCTGGCTTCTCAGTCGTTTGTTCAAATAGGGTTTTTGATGGCCTTGCCCATGCTAATGGAAATTGGCTTGGAAAAGGGCTTTAGAACTGCACTTAGTGAGTTCATATTAATGCAGTTGCAGCTAGCTCCAGTATTCTTCACATTCTCGCTTGGGACAAAGACTCACTATTATGGAAGGACATTACTTCATGGAGGTGCAAAATATAGACCTACAGGTCGAGGTTTTGTGGTTTTCCATGCCAAATTTGCAGACAACTATAGACTTTACTCACGCAGCCACTTTGTCAAGGGTATTGAGCTCATGATTTTGCTGGTAGTGTACCAAATTTTTGGTCATACTTATAGAAGTGGGGTTGCCTATCTCTTCATCACTGTGTCGATGTGGTTTATGGTGGGCACTTGGCTTTATGCACCCTTCTTGTTCAATCCTTCTGGGTTTGAGTGGCAAAAGATTGTTGATGATTGGACTGATTGGAATAAATGGATTAGCATCCGAGGTGGCATAGGCGTACCACCTGAGAAAAGTTGGGAGTCCTGGTGGGAGGAGGAACAAGATCATCTCCAATATTCGGGAACACGGGGAATCATAGCTGAGATATTGTTATCTCTGCGCTTCTTTATCTATCAATATGGTCTTGTTTATCACCTAAATTTTACAAAAACAAAAAGTATTCTGGTTAGTCTTCACCTTCATTGCTCTTCTCATCTTTATTTGTTTCTAAATCAAAATTTGGAAAACTGAATGCGTTGTCTTGGTTTACAGGTGTATGGCATATCATGGTTGGTGATCTTTTTATTTTTATCTGTGGTGAAGGTTAGTACAAGTTCTGTGTGTATATTGTATGGCATATCGGATGTATGTTTTCTCAAAATAAAATCATTATATCTGTTGTAAGCTTGTCGCTTTCTTGCCCATAAAGCTTACGTCAAAATCCTATGTGTTATATCAACACTTATTTCTTTTTATCTAGCAGAGCAAGTTCCTGTGTCCTTTCTGATTTTTCCTTTTTCACATTGTTTCAGGTGGTATCTGTTGGGAGGAGAAAATTCAGCGCAGATTTTCAACTTGTCTTCCGGCTAATCAAAGGATTGATATTCGTGACTTTTGTATCAGTTCTGGCCCTCTTAATTGCCCTTCCTCATATGACAATCCAGGACATTGTTGTTTGCATTCTTGCTTTCATGCCAACCGGTTGGGGAATGCTACAGGTTATTGCTCTCTCCTTTTTTCCTCCAACTAATGAACTAACGATAACTATTTCATCATTAATCATTGGAACACACTTAACTGGAGCTTTTGGTTTTAAAAATTGTATGCAATGCAATAAATCTTTAGACAGTTTTATCTTCCCATTCATGAGGCAGTTTATTATTATTTTATATTTGAGGTTTGACTTTATTATGTGGAATTACATTATCTTGATTTTCTTCAACGTGCTTGCTGTTTACGGCTTTGGCTTTTCGAAGTTACCTCACTGTTATCATTGTATTTTGCAGATTGCACAAGCATTAAAGCCTCTAGTACGGAAAGCTGGATTTTGGGGCTCAGTAAAAACTCTTGCACGTGGCTACGAGATTGTAATGGGTTTGCTTTTGTTCACTCCCATTGCATTTCTTGCTTGGTTTCCATTTGTTTCGGAATTTCAGACACGTATGCTGTTCAACCAAGCATTCAGCCGAGGCTTGCAAATTTCTCGCATTCTTGGAGGCCAAAGGAAGGGGCGCTCTTCTCGTAACAGGGAATAATCTTCTCTTTCTTCTGCACAGAGCTTTCCCATGCATGCATGCATGCAACCACGCCTCTTGTGCAATGTTTTTGTAGCCATTGTATTGTAATCGAAGTAGCTGTTATTAAGAATGGGAAGGATACTAGGCCTCAATTTTGTTGCTGGCATTTGATTATTGCCAAAAGCCCAAAACTAATTAGCGAGTGTTCACTCAATTTAAATTTGTCTTTCCTAACCAATTTGAGTTGGTTGAGTAGTCAGATAACTCGGTCGTTTAAACAAATGTCGGAGGTTTGAATTCTGTCTTGTGATATACATTATGCAGCAACTCATTAGCCAGCGGTATATCTTTAAATGGAGTTCAGATTTGCGACGGATTAGTTTTTAACCTATCGGGATAGAGGATACCGTGGATAACAAAAAAAATTGTCCTCCTTTATTAAAAAAAAAGACATTGTCTTTCCTTAACCAACTTAGATTGGTTAAGTGGTTAGTTAGTTTACTCGTCTGCTTAAGTGTCAGAGGTTTAAATCTTGTGCATATAATAATTCATTGCCAGCAACATTCCTTTAAATGGAGCTTAGATTTATAGGGAATTAGTCATTAGTTTGTTAAACATGAGAATACTCTAGACTAAACGAAAAATTGTCTTCCTATCTTTTATTCATTGATCGATGGCCTCGAGTTTTTCTTAATTCAACATTTGACAACTTAGATTGCATTTACAAGTTGAGATATTTGCTGGTATGCAGGGAAATGGAGTTGGGTTAAAATTTATAAAACATTTTATAATTTGACTTTGGTAAATATTAATGTAATTTATCATATTATTAGGTTAAGGCCACTCTAAATAAATAATTTAATTAAGATTTTTTGGGATAGGAACTTAAAATATGAGTTTATATTAAAAATAATTTATAAATAAGTTAAGATTTAGTTAATATTTACTCTTAGACATAGGTTAAAATTACTAATAAAATAGATTATTATAGAAAAATGTGCAAAATATTTTTTTTTAATTTCTAATTTAATTGCTGAGTATTTATTAAAATAAAATAGTAATACTAACTTATATTTTTAGATTGCATGTTAGTTAAATTCAATAAGATGCTGATTGGTTCGAGCGTTTTTGTTTTTATTTTTATTTTCATTGAAAAGCATTTTGAATGAACACATTTTCAAAAAAATAGAACAGAATTAAAAATGTAATTTATTTTGTATTTAGTTTTTTTAGTCATAAAAATACTTATTTAAAATAGATGTGATAGGCAATTTTTACAGGAGAAAGTTTTTTTTTAACTTTTTTGTTAGTATTTTGAATAATTTTTCAAAAGTCAAAAATTAATTTTAGAAGTTATATCAAATATTAACACAGTGACTTTTTTATAATTTAAAATAATAAAAAAAACTTTGGATATTTCAAAACGGAGCCAATATTGTCACGGCCTTGGACACACTCCAACGCTACCGTGCCGGCACTCGGACTTACTCAACCCATTGAACTAAGACCAAGTCAGCCTAACCCTCAATGCTTAGCAAGAAAGCTAAGAACACAAGAGAACACAAGAGAAAGGAAGCTAGGTGGAAAGAACACTTTATTGCTCAAGTGTTTGTTACAAATGATTCACACACTTTACACTAACTCTCACCTCCTATTTATAGCCATCCACCTCCATAATGGATGGTTAAGATTAAATCTAATCAACGGTCCATATTAATAATCCAGAACCTTCTTTACAAATATCTATCCTACCACAACTTTCTAAATGCTTCTAGATTATTCCATACCACTATTTATACTTCTATATACATCTATACTCTTCTAGAATACTCTATGGCCTTCCAGAGTATTCTAGAACCTTCTAAAGTATTCCGGGACCTTCTAGGACATTCAAGAACGTTCTAGAACTATCTAGAGCATTCTCAAATACTCTATAAAACTCTACAAACACTGTTAAATTTAACATTCTAAAATTTACCGTGACATTCTCCCCCACCTAATGCGCAGACGTCCTCGTCGCGTTCTGTTCATGATAGCGCTGTAGGTGTTCTTGGAATTGCCACAAATCCTCACGAGCTTCCCAACTAGCTTCGGTTATTGGGAGTCCTTTCCACTTGATCAAGTATTGGATACTTGGTGGTACTCCTCTTCGTCGCACGATGTGATTAGCTAAGATCTCTTCGATTTCTTTATCGAAGGATCTAATCACCACAGGCGGAGCATGAATCGATTCACCTCTACTCGGTTCATCTTGGTCTTCGTGATATGGTTTAAGCATACTCACGTGGAAGACCGGGTGGATCTTCATAGAGGGATGGAGTTGTACTTTATAAGCAACCTCCCCAACACGTCCAATGATCTTAAATGACCCTTCGTATTTGCGGATTAAACCCTTATGAACCTTGCGAAAGGCTTTGAATTGTTGTGGAAGAAGTTTAATCATTATCTTATCTCCCACTTGATAGCTTGCATGCCTCATCTTCTTATCTGCCCATTTCTTTATCCTCTTTGCAGCTTTGTCGAGGTAAGAACGAGTAACATCTACTTGTTCTTTCCATGACTTAATCATATGATAAGCTCCAGGGCTCTTCCCTGAGTAAGAGGAAGAAAGAGAGTGAGGTGTAAGCGGCTGTTGTCCAGTTACAATCTCGAATGGGCTCTTCCCTGTGGACTCACTCCTTTGTAGATTGTATGAGAATTGAGCAATGTCTAGGTGTTTTGTCCAATCCTTCTGATTAGCGCTTACGAAATGCCTCAAGTAACACTCGAGTAAGGCATTCACTCTCTCCGTCTGCCCATCGGTTTGAGGATGGAAGCTTGTTGAGAAATGAAGCTCCGACCTAAGGAGTTTGAACAGCTCTGTCCATAGTCGTCCTGTGAAGCGTAGATCTCGATCACTAATGATGCTCTTAGGCAATCACCAGTACTTCACCACATTCTTGAAGAATAGTCGTGCTGCCTCCTCTGCAGTGCAGTCAGTAGGGGCGGGTATAAAGGTAGCGTACTTCGAAAATCGATCTACTACCACGAGAATAGATCCAAACCCCTCGGACTTCGGTAAGGCAGAGATAAAATCTAGAGAGACACTTTTCCACGGTCACTCTGATGGAGGCAGAGGTTCCAACAACCCGCTTGGTGTCTTGTTTTTAATCTTATCTTGTTGGCACACAAGACAAGTCTTCACATAGCTCTCTACTTCATCTCTCATTTGAGGCCAATAACAAGAAGATTCAATGAGTGCCAAGGTCCTTTGCTGACCTTGGTGACCAGCCCACTTGGTGTCGTGGCATTCTCTCACTAATTTTCTTCTTAGATTTTCCCATTTAGGGACGTATAGTCTTCTTCCTTTAGTGTAGAGAATGTCATTTTCTAACCAAAATCTTTTGGTCTTACCTTCTCTAGCCAATTCCACCAACTTCTTTGCTAATGGATCATGATGCAACCCTTCCTTGATGGTATGCACAATATCTCCTTCAACCATAGAAATGGCCGCCAACTCAGCCTTGCGACTCAGCGCATCTGCTACCACATTAGTCTTGCCTGACTTGTATTCGAATTCGAAATCAAACTCAGCCAAGAAGTCTTGCCACCTAGCTTGTTTGGGGCTTAACTTCTTTTGAGTTTGGAAGTAGCTTGTAGCCACATTGTCTGTCTTGACAATGAAGTGTGAACCAAGCAAGTAGTGACGCCAAGTTCTCAGACAATACACTACCGCGGTCATCTCCTTCTCTTGGACGGTGTATCGCCTCTCTGTATCATTCAACTTGCGACTCTCAAAGGCAATCAGCTGTCCTTCTTGCATTAGAACCCCTCCAATGGCATAGTCAGAAGCATCTGTGTGGACTTCAAATACCTTTGAGTAGTCGGGTAGTGCTAGTACTTGTCCTTCTGTGATAGCAGCCTTCAACTCATCAAAGGCCTTTTAACACTCTTTTGACCAATCCCAAGAGTGATTCTTCTTGAGAAGATCAGTTAATGGTGCAGCCTTGGCGGAGTATCCCTTGATAAACCTCCGACAGTAATTAGCCAACCCAAGGAATGACCTCAATTCAGATACCTTGTTTGGCGGCTCCCACTCTTTGATAGCCTTCACCTTTCATTGATCCATGCAGAGAGTTTCACCTTTAATGATGTGTCCCAAGAAGTGGACTTCGTTCCTTTCAAAGGAACACTTTTCCTTCTTCACATATAGGTTATTCTCTCGCAAGATCTTGAACACAGTTCGTAAGTGTTCTACATGTTCCTCCAAAGTATTGCTATAGACAACAATGTCATCCAAGTAGACTAATACAAACCGATCAAGGTAAGGTCGAAAGATCTCGTTCATCAAGGTACAGAAGGTCACAGGAGCATTGGTCAAGCCAAAAGGCATCACCAATCACTCATACGATCCATACCTCATAACACACGTGGTCTTAGGCTCATCACCATCAGCAATTCTCACCTGGTGATATCCTGACCTCAAATCTAGCTTTGAGAACCATTGGCTCTACCAAGTTGATCAAACAAATTGGCTATCAAAGGAATGGGGTATTTGTTCTTGATGTTTACCTTGTTCAGTGCTCGATAGTCGATGCATAGTCTCAATGAACCATCATGCTTCTTTTGAAACAAGACTGGTGTGCCATAAGGTGCCTTTGATGGACGGATGAACCCAGCATCTAGCAAATCCTTGAGTTGCTTCTTCAACTCATCGAGTTCTGGCGGTGCCATCCTATAAGGTGTTGAGGCAGGCGGCTTTGCTCCTGACTC
The DNA here is from genome assembly GCF_014773155.1 of Arachis stenosperma. Lineage (NCBI taxonomy): Eukaryota > Viridiplantae > Streptophyta > Magnoliopsida > Fabales > Fabaceae > Arachis > Arachis stenosperma. The sequence goes on from NC_080385.1 coordinate 160,036,590, forward strand.
CAATTCAATCTTGTGGTCCACCTTCCTCCTATGTGGTAGTTGTTTTGGCAACTCGAAAGGCATCGCATCCTTATTTTCTTCAAGGACTTCCTTGATTTTGGGAGGAACGTCTTCTCTTTCAGATGTTGACTCCTCTTGTAATAGAGCCAAATATGTAATCTCTCCCTTCTTGAACCCTTTCTTGAGTTGCATAGCAGAAAGTATCGGTGATCCGCCAACTTTAGAGACTATTGGGACCATGCATGGAGACCCTTTCTCCATGAGGCATACTACGTCATAGTATGGCATATGTATTATATTTGCCTTCCTTTGCAAATCGAGCCCGATGACTATTTTAAAATCGTCCATGGGTGCTACTGAGAAATCCACAAGGCCCTTCCAAGAACCAAGAGTCATCTCCACCTCTTTTACTACTCCCTTAAGGGGTTCACCCTTGGTGTTCACGGATTTGAACCAACCATTCTTTTCGGTGATCTTCAATCCAAGCCTCTTTGCTTCATCATGCGTGATGAAGTTGTGTGTAGCACCAGTGTCGATCATAGCCATGACGTGTTTTTCATTGATAAAGGCTTTGGCATACATCAAGCCTTTCTTTTCTACAGGGTTTGTCTCCTTTCCCTTCACAGCATTCATGAGTTGGACAGATTCAACACATTCAGTCACTTGTGATTGAGCCTCTCGTTCCTCAGCGATAGATGCTAGAGTCCCTAGTTTGGGACAGTCCTTCATTTGGTATGGTCCCTTGCACACGAAACATCCTCCTTTTGGGCACGAAAGCCTTCTTCTTTTCCTTGTATTATTTCTTTGAAGAATATTTTCCTTCCTTCTTGGTTGAGAAACTCTTCCCCTTATCTCCCCCACCTTTAGTAGAACTAGGCTTGGAGAAAGACTTGGGTTTAGAGTCTCCCCTATGATACTCAGTGAGTGATTCGGCCACCACGATGGCCTCATCGACATCCTTAACATTCCTTTTTTGTAGTTCTTGCTTTGCCCAAGGTTGGAGTCCATCAATGAAGAAGAACAATGCATCCTCTGATGCTAAGTTGGGGATTTGAAGCGTGAGAGTAGTGAACTCCTTTACGTAGTCACTAATCGTACTCTTGTGCTTCAACTCCCTCAACTTCTTCCTTACTTCATAAACCACATTTTCAGGGAAGAATTGTCTTTTCAACTCCCTTTTGAAATCTTCCCATGTGGCTATGTTGCAGGTACCCTTCTTCATATATTCGCACTTTCTCCTCCACCACAAAGTAGCATTATCAGAAAGGTAGAGAGCTGCAGTGCGTACCTTTATTACTTCTTCGACCACCCCTTGGCCTTCAAAGTACCTCTCCATTTGCCATAGGAAGTTCTCCACCTCTCGAGCGTCCCTCACGCCCTTGAACTCCTTTGGCTTTGGGAGATCAATCTTTGTCGTCTCCCTTATAATGGTTGGTCGAGATTTTGCCTCCTCGAACCAAATTCGAACTTCCTCAAATAACTTCAAGGAATTCTCAAGCTTCTCTTCGATTTGGAGCATGCTTTCTTTGAAAGCATCTAGTTCTCCCAACACCTGAGTCTCGAGGGTTTCCTTGTCATGTTCTATCCTTTGGAACCGCTCATCCATAGAGGATAGAACATTTTCCAACATAGAAACTCTTTCTTCTAAGAAGTTAGAGTCCTTACCTATAGGCTCACTTGAAGAACGAACCTTCTTGCCTCCCCATTGAGAAGGAATAGCATCCCTTCCCCTTTGAGACTCAACATGCTCCATGGTGATATTAGAAGCCATACCCACAAACCACTTGTGCTCCCTCTCGAACCTTGCTCTGATACCAAATTGTCACGACTTTGGACACACTCTAACACTACCGTGCCGGCACTTGGACTTACTCAACCCCTTAAGTTAAGACCAAGTCAGCTAATCTTCAATGCTTAGCAAGAAAGCTAAGAACACAAGAGAACACAAGAGAAAGGAAGCTTGGTGGAAAGAACACTTTATTGCTCAAGTGTTTGTTACAAATGATTCACACACTTTACACTAACTCTCACCTCCTATTTATAGCCATCCACCTCCACAATGGATGGTTAAGATTAAATCTAATCAACGGTCCAGATTAATAATCCAGAACCTTCTTTACAAATATCTATCCTACCACAACTTTCTAAATGCTTCTAGATTATTCCATACCACTATTTATACTTCTATATATATCTACACTCTTCTAGAATACTCTATGGCCTTCCAGAATATTCTAGAACCTTCTAAAGTATTTCGGGACCTTTTAGGACATTCAGGAACTATTTAGAGCTAAACTCTACAAACACGGTTAAATTTAACCTTTTAAAATTTACTGTGACACAATAGTACTTAAAAGTGACTTTTGATATATTTCAAGTATTATACATATATCTTCTATATTTATAATTTTATAATTATATTAGATATACATAAAAAATATAAGTTAATTATTCGTATAGATATAAATTAAAATACAAAATATATATTAAAAATAATTAAAATAATAAATATATTTATATATAAATATATGATGACTAGTTTGATAATTAATTTTTAGTATACATGTATTATTTTTGTTAATTTTATTTATGAAATTAAAAGTTTTAAAAATTAGAGGATTCTTTATATGTGCAGTTAAAATATGTTTACAATATTACTAATGTTCAATAAAAAATAAAAAAAAAACAAAAATTATGGATAATCTTAATAATAAATAATTACACAATATAATTTGATATTAATTTTTTGAATTTGTTTCCTTACATTGTCCACGCTTAGATAGTAATTCCTCGATTAACTAACAATGATAGAATTTGTTTATTCTTTCAACCCAGCTAGGTACCTATACTTTTAGGGGTGTTTATACATTAGATGTGATATTTGTAGTGTTTATTTAAATCTGATTCAAAAATTGCATATGTCGATCAGGTTTATAAAATTATGAATTATAGATTTTATGTAGATCTACATATTTGATCCGTATATTTACGGATTTATAAAAATAAATAAATTAATAAATAAATATTATTTTTATATTTTATTTTAATTAATAATTATTATATATATTATATTATTTTATTTTTATTATTTAAAAAAAATATATTTAATAATATTTAAGAATAAATATATTTAAAATAATAAAAAAAATATTTTACTGATATTTTTTAATAAAAATAAATTTTTTAAATTATTTATATATTTTGTAAATATATTTAAAATTCAATCTGCAATCAGATCCAAGTTAAAAAATGCGAATATTAATTTTGATTCAATAATTTTAGTATAAATCAAAATTTGTGTGATATCCAATCTGATCCGTGTTCACCCTATATATCTATACTTTTCCTTATTTATTCATTCATTAATCATTACAGTCCATTTGTCTTGTCTTAATGGGTTTGATTTCCCCTTTGCTTCTCCGCGTCATGGGTTTGACGGTGAGACCCGCTCGAACCGAAACGCTGTTGCGTGCACTACCGGCTGCAACCGGCATATCCGGTTTCCCGTTGCCCATCACTTAAACTTTCAGCTTTTTCCTTTACATCTTTTTCTTTTTTATTTACCCCATTTTTCTTTTCTATATCTTCGCATTTCGCATCCCTCTTCATCTTTTCAAAACGAAGAAAAGCAACACAAACCGCTTTTTCGTTCGAATCACACTAATCCGAGACCAGATTCTGCTCATTTTCAACTCCGAACCATACCTCTAGGGTTTATCAGGTTCCTCATTTCCTCTCTCCTTCGCTTATTTTCCTTCTTATTCTGTTTACTTTTCGAGAAAATTAACCACTCCAATGGAAGTTCTTCGATCTTCACATTTTGTTTTGTTTTATTTGTTTCGGAAATTTGGTTTCTGAAGTGTAGGAAGTCCATTTTAGGTTGAATAATGTGATCTCGTGTTTATTATTGGCTATTGTTTGCTGCATCGTCTCATGTCCTTTATCTAAACATGGAATATGACCTGTATTTTGCAGTAGATTGTCTAGTGCCTACTGATTTGATGCTATAGAGCGAGCTGAATTGGATCCACTTGATTCAAGAGCCGTTTCCCGTCTTTCTTATCAACTTGTTATCATTTCATGCTGTTATGAACGTCTAAGTTCCATAGGTACGAGTACTGTTAAGCTTGAGTCGTTGCATACCTTGCCGGAAGCTGGTTATTCTGCCAAAATATAAAGAATATCGCTGTTGCTCGTAATTTCTTAATGATTGTATTGCAGAGTACTGCATTGCATTGCATTCATAGCACAAGTCATGTGCATTTATTCATTTGGTCTGTTTGTGGAGTTTGGCATCCTCCACATTTTTAAATATACAAGATAATTTTTGTTTAAAGAATAAGTTAATATTGGTAAATGCTCTGCTGGGGCTCAGTGGTGACTCCCTGTCACTCTTTATATGTTAGTTTTACTTATTGTCCCCATGCTATAATGGGTTTTTTGCTCAATTTTATTTTACTTTTTCTTTAACTGTTAGTTTGTGTGGTTTCACTTAATATTATTGTTAGAAATATGTCTCGAGTTGAGGAACTTTGGGAGCGGTTAGTACGTGCTGCATTAAGGAGGGGCAGAATTGGTGATGATGCATATGGGCGACCTGTTGGCGGAATTGCTGGGAATGTGCCATCCGCTCTTGCAAAAAACAGGGATATTGATGAAATTCTTCGAGTTGCAGATGAAATTCAAGATGATGATCCCAATGTCTCTAGAATTTGTATGTTCTTCTTCACTTACTAGTTACTACTTTGTATTCTTTATGCGAATGTTCTGTTTACTTTTGTTGATATGGGTTTTTTGACATCCAATATATAGTCAGCGTAATGGATATATATGTCAACAAAACAAGAAAGAGGAGAAAGAAAAGATATCCCCTTCTGTCAATCAACTCATTTGCAAACTAAAAATATTGAATAATATGAGCATGAACATAATTACCATGTGCGTATCTCTAACGATGTTAAATATTTGATTTAAAAATAAAAAGTATCTGTTACATTAATTTACACTATAAACTAGGAGTTATAGTAATATGAGAAGGCACATTATTAACATGTCCATATTTCTATCAATGTTAAATGTTGAAAGTGTATATGTTATTTGAATTAAGATATTGTCGCTTGGGAGTGCCGATATATATTAATTCGGTCATTGAAGTTCTTAAGGTTCCTAACAATTGTTCTAATGGAATCTTATTCGATTTGCAGTATGTGAGCATGCATACTCATTGTCACAAAACTTGGACCCTAACAGTGAGGGACGGGGTGTTTTACAATTTAAGACCGGTTTGATGTCTGTCATTAAGGTACATAGTTATTATCTGATTTTCTATCTGGAATGCAAATTTTACTTAAAATACTTGTGTTGCACATCCTGGTGTGTATGTACATGGTTTCTCAAAGCCTGTCTCTGAAAAGTTCTTGTCATTTGGCATCCTTTTGTATTTTAAGACCGGATGCACCTTTGATTTAAGTTTAATGCATAAACTTTCCTGTATAATCATTGTCAACTATTTTCTATGACAATTGTTGCTGCTTAATGAAATACTATCATGATCTTTTTACCCACACGTCTTTGTTCACAAATTTTTCTTTAATTTGTAATTCTTTTTAAAATTTTATGTCGTTCTTTAATTTTGCATTGTAGTTCTTTATTGATGCGATTATTTCATGACCTACATATCTAAGCAGTAAAGTCATAGTCATCTTTTTTGTGGGAGGCCTCAGAAGGTTCAATTAAACCTAAAAGTGAATTTTTCTGTGCAACCTTTACTTTTTTTTCCCTTTTTCCTTTTATATTCTTAAAGGACTTATTATAATAATCACATTTTTATCCCAAAAAAAATTACCATTATAAAAATTGTTTTTGAACTGGGAGGACTGCCAAAGAAGGTTCCACTTATTCCCAGAGGGAATTTTTGTGAAACCCCCTATTTTGTCTCGTTTTCCTTTGTTATTTGTAAAGTATTCATTATCATCTTCTAATGTTTCTTTCCACCTTAGTAGACCTCTCCTATGGTTCTTTTGGGTAGCTATGTTTTATTTCTTTCTTATCTTCTTTTTTACTTATATTTTCAGCAAAAGCTGGCTAAACGAGAAGTTGGAACCATAGATAGAAGTCGGGATGTTGCTCGATTACAAGAGTTCTATAAGCTTTATAGAGAGAAGAATAATGTAGAGAAATTGCACGAGGAAGAGATGAAGTTGAGGGAATCTGGTGCTTTCAGCCGGGATCTTGGCGAGTATGTTTTTTGTCCAAGTAGATAGACATAACACTGATTTGGATAGTCTTATGCTTTCTCTTTGCCTCCATTGGGTCCTGCTTAATGCAATGGCATAGCTTGATTGTTGTTTTCCATATTATTACTAAGTTTGATAAGTTCCATAAATATTTTCCCCTTAGTTCAGTGAAATAGAGATGTAGATAAGGAGTATACCAAAAATTGGACGTTTAGGGATTGTTATTATTCTGCAATCAGGCATTAAGTTTATGGAGTTGAGTTTCACTTTTATTTAGTTATTACTGATTTAGTATATACAGTCCTGCAAATCCTCTCAAAATTGAATTTGGAAGTCATTCATGTCTCTAATCTTACACATGAGAAGAAAGTTGAACATATATGACACAAGTTGCTTTGGTTTCAGAAGGTTGTTTAAAGGGAAACTGTATCCAACTTTGGCCACTATTATGTTTGTGAAAATATGTTTTATATTTTATTTTATGTGATCTTCTATTACCGGAATAGCACAATAAATGTAACTTAGAGGTATATGTCATAATTATTGTTCATGAAGAATAGTATTTTGACTGTGAATCTGGTATCCTTGTAATCCAGATTGAATCAAATGGGGCAGCTAGTACACTGCATACACTATAGAAAATCAAAACAAAGCAAAAGATTTATCTATAAAGCATAGCTTTATAATCTCTCAACAAGTCTGAAAGGGAAAATCCTCTATAAAGATCATGAGCTTTACACCAAATAGATGCTAAAAGTTTCCTATCTCGTACTTCTATTTCTTCCCTCCTAAGAATATTTTATTGTTTATCCAAAATGATTGATTAGGCACTACATAATACTTGGTCACTGAAACTTCAAAAACATCTTAGCTATCTATCATGGCTTTAATTTTATCATCTGAATTGTTTTGTATTGATTGTAGCTGTTTTCCTCAGTTTTGCTTTTTCTTCTTATACAGGTTGGAGCGCAAGACTGTGAAGAGGAAACGGGTTTTTGCTACCTTAAAGGTTCTGGGGACAGTACTTGAGCAGCTAACCCAAGAAATTCCAGATGAGGTTGAGTTCTTGAAGTGCACAAATATATAAACGGTTAAACTGATTCTTGCTTGTGCATTGTTCTGGAAAAGATTCCTTTAATGCATGTAATGTAATATGTTAATCCCTCTGGTCTGAAATTATTTGTCCACTCTTAAAATTTTATTTGGTCTCAAATAATTTCCCATTTAGAAAAAATAAGGTAAAATGAATTAATTTTTTCCACTAAATGGAAATAAAGAGTAAGTATAAGAATAGAATAATTGATAAGGGTTATTTTGAATATTCAAACATTCAATTAAATTGATCTAAAGATCAAGATGTTTTGAATAATTTCTTTAATGTATATGCATAATTGTAACTAGACAATTATCATTATAAAACCACTTATTCGAAAATCTTAAGCTGATAAGTAGAGGAATATGAATAATTATATTTCTAACATGCTCCTCATGCAATAATGTTTTTCTTTTTTTTCTTTTTTGGATTTCTGTGAATTTTACATAGGCTTTTTTTCCCTTTTATCTTTTTGTTTTGCCTTATGCTTACATTTTTTCTTTTGGGTTTGACAAGGATTGAACTCTAGACTTTTAGGTCAATATCATGAAAATAATTATTTCAAAAGCTTAAGATGATAAGAAGAGACATGTGAATAGTTATATTTCTAATACACCTCCTCACACAAGAATTCTTTTGGACTTGAAATGTGATTGTGGGTAAGCCTTATAACCATTCAGATGCCTTTACATATCAGCTTAAACTTTTGGAATAAACGGTTTCATGACATAATATTAGATTTTATGACTAAAAGGTTAAGAGTTTGATTCTTGTTACACCAAAAAAAAAAAGGGCATAAGACACAAAAAAGCTTATGCACTATTAGGCTTCAAGCCTAAAAGAGGCTTTTGCTTGTTAGAGATAGGACCGTTTATGTGTCTTCCCTTATTAGTTTAAGTTTTTGGGATAAGTGGTTTCATGGCGGTTATTTTGGACCAGAATTATTATTATAGTGGTACACTTGAAGCAATGATAATGTCATTTTACTTTAAGTAAGATGCATCCAATACTCTAAAGTGAAGAATAACAGAAAGGTTTAGGTTTAGCCTTGGTTTCAGTTTTCACTGTTTCTTTTCAGGTTGATAGTTGATCCTTCATCATCACATTATTTCACTTATTTCTTCATCAAATATTTTATATAACTAAATAAATAAATTTGCGTAATTGGTTTAACATGGAGTTGGCTACCAAGGTATTGCAGTTAACACAGAGACTATCTTGGTTTGGCTTTGGAAGCATCTTATGCACTCCGAAATTGTCTATTTCAATCAGAATGAAATATTTCCTAGATTTGAGCTTTCCTTCAATTACTTTCTTTCTGTTGCAGCTCAAGCGGGTCATGGAATCAGATTCTGCGTTAACGGAGGACTTGATAGCTTACAACATCATTCCCTTAGATGCTGCATCTTCAACAAATGCTATTGTTTCTTTCCCTGAGGTGATTGACTTTCTTTGTTCTAAATCGCCATTTTTTGTGAATTCGTGTCTGTTTATTACCTAAAGAAATTTTTTTACTAGGTTCAAGCAGCAGTGTCAGCCTTAAGATATTTTTCTGGCTTGCCAGAGTTGCCTAGGGAAGCCTTCACTTCTTCTACAAGGAATGCTGACATGCTTGACTTTTTGCAGTATACTTTTGGATTTCAGGTCTGTATATCAGGGTTTCTATGTGGTTCCAAGTCGAGATTGATATGCTTCTCTCTGTTTTTCACATTCTTCCCTGTACTTAAACTAATTTATCTTTCTGATATTTTTCTGAAACTTAATTGTTTTATTTTTTAGAAAAATATTAATATTTCATGTTCATCGCTAATCCTTGAATATTTATACATTTAGCTTGGGATTTACTTTGCATACTCTTGTTTCAAATTTGATGTAATCCTCATTGTCTCCCTTTTGGTTCTCTGCAACAATAGGAAGGTGTCTATTCCTTCAATTAGAGGTTTCCTAATAGAAAGATTTTGCTTTTTTTAGGTCTTGCTAACAAGTTGCCTAAGAGTACTAATTAAGTATATTTTTAATAGAACACACAAAATTTTTAAGTTCCTAATGCATTGATTGAATTGGTAATACATTGGAAGCGTCAAAACTTTTTATTTTAACTCTCTTAGCCAATGCTCGTAGGGTTCTCTTTAGCTAAATCCTTATTTTTAATGGAAAATGAACAAGAACATTGACAAATGAATTAAAAAGGCCCATTCTCTAATTCTCGTGTCTCTAATAAAGTGAAAGTTCCATCTCAAATAATTTTCTTGATAGAATGAAAGGTTTCTCTTGGGCAGATTATGTAAAGTAGAGAAATTATATAAGCTGGTAAAATCTTTAAAGTAAGGAACATCCTCCACCTAAAAATTCCCCCAAATCTTGAAACACAAAATTCCAAGCCGAAAGAAACATGAAACTTGAAAATAAATTTTAAAGGACTAGATTTAGTAGTAGAATATGATGGGCTAGACCATATTTACTGTCATAAACCACTTGTCTCAAAAGTTTGAGCTTTAATGGTTATATATCTAACACGGTGCTCTCACTCAAGAGTCTCTTTTTTCTTGCATGAATTTTGCATAGTATTTTTTCACCATTTTAATCTGTCTTAAAAATTTTTTCTTTTGAAATCATCAACAAAGATTGAACTATAGACCTTTAGGTCATAGAAGCTCTGATATTGTGTCATGAAATCACTTGTTCCAAAAGTTTAAGCTGATAGGATAAGGTGCATGAATATGACTTCAATTACTTGGATCATTTTTCAGAAATTCCTAAAGCAAGGAAATTTATTTATGCTGTAAAAACTCTTAATTTAAATAGAGTTCTTTTGACAATTGTAGTTCTCTGCTGCCTTTTGGATTTTGTACTTTATCTTCATTTTCATTAATTTTGTTTGTTCTAATTTATTTGATAAGCCTCAAATAACGATCATTTGTTGCTGGCAGAAAGATAATGTATCTAATCAGCGTGAGCACATAGTCCACCTTCTCGCGAATGAGCAATCTCGGCTTCGAATTCCAGATGCAACTGATCCTGTAATTCTTTGTTTCTTTTAGATGTCAGAGTTGTATTATGTTATTACATTGAAATTGATTAAACTGTTCATTAGTCCATATTTAACTCCTAAAGTTTCCCAAGGTAAACAGTTGTGTGTGTAAAAATAGAGATATGCAATTCTAAAGGATATGAACTAGGAATTTGTGTAATAAGGCTGGCTGAAGCAACACTATTTCCATTTGTTAATTATTACTTCATTTAGTAGATCTATGCAATGACAAGTCAAAATTTGAAAGTATAGTGAATGCCTGATTTTTATTGGTGCGTTTGAAGAAGCATTCCCTTTCCCACATTTTAATGGTGCTCAGATCAGTGTAATAATCAATGTTGTCATTGTTCAGTTTCTGCTATTCTCTATTGTCTTTAAGCTGGAATATTAGAACTTTGAGAAGTCTCCAGTTTTTCAATACTTCAGATATGGTTGCCTTCTTAGCTTCTTTGTGGTGTTCTGCAAATGGTCTTTTGAAATGTCTTTCTTTGGTAGATACATAGAGAGGTTGTCTTATTAGATGTATCAATCTTTTAGTAGCTATTTTGTTTTCTTTTTTCTTTTATCCTGATGGATACCTTATATTCTATCTCTTGTTAATCTTTCATTTCTCATTAAGAAGAAAAAATTATTAATACATCAACGTACTACACATTGTCCGCTATCTCTTCTGCTTGATGATAAAGATGAAAAGGAGACACCTTTCCACTTACATTTCATGTGGGTACCTGTCAACTAGGGCCACTAACTTATGTCATCACTAATGTAAAGTAATTTACATGCCAACATTTTATGTATCATAAATAGAATGTATACTCTTGGTTATGTATCTTTATCCGGCATATCTCCTCACTGTTTCTGTTTTTGATTGCCACATATTACTTGTTCAGGCAATTGGGAAGTCCTTAGTGTTACTAATCTTTTATTACACTTACACTAACAACTAGAGAAGGTTCATCTCTTGGTTTCGCTTCCTCTTATGTTGTATATCTTGTTTCCAGAGATTGGATGAAGCAGCTGTGCGGCAAGTTTTCCTTAAGTCCCTTGATAATTATATAAAGTGGTGTGACTACTTATGTATTCAGCCAGTTTGGAGCAAGTAATGATACACATCTTTTGGTTTAATGTTAGTTGACTTTTTGTGGTTTACAAAGATTGTCACTAAAGGAGGTCAAATGGTTTTTCACAGTTTGGAAGCTGTTAATAAGGAGAAGATATTGCTATATCTTTCTTTATACTTTTTAATATGGGGTGAAGCTGCCAATATCAGGTTTCTTCCAGAATGTTTGTGCTACATATTCCATCATGTAAGTTAATTGGATGGAGTCTGAGTGAAAGTTCTTTTTTATTGGCTCTGTAAAGTTTCTTATTAATCTACTGATGTTTTGTAAACCATTGCCAAGTAATAGGATTATTTATTAATTTCAAGTCTTCAACATTCTAGTGAACAGGAGGATGTGAAGTTTCTCTTATTAGTTATATTAATCATAATTTGACTCCATAATTGCTCTGAGGATGTTGTGATGTTGCTGGAGCTCTTAAATTGCCGTTCATATGTTGAAATTCTGTGATTTTGTTCCTAACGAATCTTCTTATTTACTTAACTTTTATTTGGTATACTGCATATATTCTGCCTCCCCCCCTCCCCCTCATTTCGTAATGATTTTACCAAGTAGGGTTTATGGTTTGTCTATGTTGTTTTCCCTGTTATCTGGAGCCTGATAATTTCTTAATTGATATCCAGATGGTTAGAGAGATGGATGAGATATTAAGACAACATGTCGCCCAGCCAGCTAAGAGTTGCACCTCTGAGAATGGTGTCTCATTTCTTGATAAAGTTATCTTTCCTCTTTATGACGTTGTTAATGCAGTAAGTTTACCACTATTCTATTTGTACTTTTAGTTTCTTAAACTTTAGGAAATACAAAAACAGGGGAAAAAGCTGTGCAGATTGCTAGTAGATCGTAACCAGAATATTTGGTTGTGGGTACTGACTGGGTACTATTGATGACATTAAAAAGGATGCTTACCCTTTAAAACATGGTCTAAAATCTCTGATGAGAAGTGTCATTGTTGAACTGAAAATTCTGCTGAGACCTTGTAATAGTTTGAGTTGCACAGTTCCCGTTTTTTATTTTCAATAAAAATTTAATTCAGCCTAGAAAAATTATGCATTTTCTCACTAGATATACATGGACGAAATAAGGTCACTGTTTTCTATTATAAATCTGATCCATCACATAGTGTTTTGTGAAATTTTACATTGACTGCCAATAGCTTAACACAATCTTCTCTTTTATTTGTGTTTGGGACTGACTATGTTAAGCTTTTAATGACAATATTTCTCATAAATGAGGAAGTTAAAAATTTGGTGTGAAGTGGTAAGATGTTTTCACTCTAACTTTCTCTCTCACTCTCTACCTTCTCTTCTCTCTCCTCTCTCAACTTCTCAAACTATAATAAAGATGTAAATAGGAAATGGTTCCCTCTTCACGGGGAAACCACACAGTATCTTAGAATTTTGAGTTGTCAAAATTGTAGAAAATTAATTATTTATGCAAGTTTTTGTGATTTGAAAATTATTAGATGCATTTTGATGTGTCCTATGTCGTTGGTCAGTTTGTCCGGTTTTAGCCAAGAAGTTTTAGAAACAGGATGATAATGTCAATAACTACCTCACCCAAAAACTTTATTGGGTCTAGCTAAGGTATTTGGTGAATGTTGTTAAAGTGTCAAGAAATTTTAGCAAGTTGCACTGATCATGTGCCTTAAATTATAACCAAGGTATTATAACTAAGGTGTTCTATGTAATTGTGGATCAGGAGTTGTGCAGGAAAATATTCATGACTGTTTGGTCTGACCATTTAAATAAAGAACAAAAGATGCATAGTGTATTATTTTATTTTCACTTCTCTCCTTGGGTTTTTGAACTGCAATAGTTAATGTCTTGGCTATGTTGTTTTTCTTTTACAATTGGAGAAATGCTTTTCAACTGGAATTTAGGTAGATTATCTCTCTTTTTTTCTTTAGGAATTCATCACTAATTTTACATGGAATTTTAGGAAGCTGGTAACAATGATAATGGGAAGGCACCTCATTCATCCTGGAGAAATTATGATGATTTTAACGAGTACTTCTGGTAAGGAGTCATCAGTGACTGTCAAATGATTATTCTGTTGTTTATTATTCATTAATCTGATCCCCATTTTTTAGGTCACTTCATTGCTTTGAGCTTAGTTGGCCTTGGCGCACAAGCTCTTCTTTTTTCCAAAAGCCACTGCCTAAATCAAAGGTTTGTCTGGTTCCCATTGACATGCTATAGTAGTGTTAAAATACGGCAGTTCAATACTTAGTATCTGCTTTATGAACAATATTCCTGCCTGCACTTATTTATAAAAAGGTGTCTGCTAGTAGTTCTCGGCATTCTAGTGCTAGTAAGATATAATAATGGTGGGCTGTGATACCGGATGAGGACGAGAAAGACAGAAAGTAGGTTTTATTGCCTCTAGCAGTAGCATAACTTAAATGTATGGTGGAACCTATACATTGTGAAATGGAACTTAATCTTTTTATCTAAATCAGAATCAGTGGATTGAACCACAACTAATTTGATTTATAAATTGGGCCAATTTGTTAGAGGGCTATAGCTCTATTTGTGCCATTTTCTGCCACATTTTATTTACAAGACTCATCTTGACCTTGCATAAGAGGGTTATTACATTTGAAACAATTCGTGTTCTCTATCTAATAGCTTAAGCTTTTGTGAAGAAAAAGAAAAAGAAATTGATCATATTCTACTGGAGCCTCTTTGGCCAAATGGTCCAGAGTTTGGTTGTTGTTACCCTGTGTTGTGTAAATAAAAGTTAATCAGAAGGTAAGATGAGGCATTGCATTGTTTGCTCTTGACGTACAGTGGGGCCATGTATACTATTAGATATAAGCGTTTCATATATTTCTACTTAACAATATAAGTTTTTTTAGTGAAAGTTAGGTTGAGCCAAGCATTGTTTACATAATGAAACTTAGTATATGGTCTGATTCTTGAAAACTGATCATTATCATAATTTTATTTTATTTTTGGGTAAATCCTTGTTGATCTATTTATTTGTATTTTTAACTTCCAGAAAATGCTTATATCTGGTGGAAGTCAGCATCGAGGGAAAACATCTTTTGTGGAGCATCGGACCTTTTTCCATCTCTATCACAGCTTCCACCGTTTGTGGATATTTCTTTTCATGATGTTTCAGGTTTAATTAAACATTCAGTGTATTTTTTTTATTATTATTATTTTTATATATGCCACTATTTGGGATATTTGGGTAGAATACAACCTATGCACCTTTAATGATAGATTCTCAGGAAAAGTTAGTGTTTGGGATAAATTTAGCAGTTTAACATCATGTAAGGCATATAAACTTTTCAGAGGACTTTCTCTCTCAGACATGTTGAGACATTGCAAAGCTACTATCCGTTGATGTTGTGACTTTCTTGGTTTTTCTTTTGGTTGGGGAGGATCTTATTTACTCCTTTTCTTTTGTATTCGTTTTCCTCTTTACCTTAATGAAATTTCTTTTGTTATAAAAATGGCTCCTTTAAATACAAAATTCTCTTTTCTCCTTTCACATTTTGGATAATATCATATTATTTGGCATATACTTTCATGGTCTATTAGCCTTTCTTTTTTCATTGTGCTAATTTTCAACTTAATTCTTAATGTTTAGGGTCTAACCATTCTTGCCTTCAATGATGAAAATCTTAATGCGAAGACTTTGCGAGAGGTTCTTAGTCTTGGACCAACATTTGTTGTGATGAAGTTTCTAGAGAGTATGTATTTATTTTGTGAGGTTATGCTATATTTTAAGTTGTGGATTTGTAACTGTTCTGTTCTGCTGGACTTCTTGATCTAAATACCAAGTTATTTGTGGCTTGTTCCACTAAAATAGTTTCTTACTAGTACTTTATTATTATACGAAAAGGAATTTCATTAAGTAGAGGAGAAGGCCTTAATATATTATTTCATCCTTTCATCTCTTCATTACTTTAGGTGTTCTGGATGTTTTGATGATGTATGGTGCATATTCAACAACAAGGGGTCTAGCTGTGTCCCGAATATTTCTACGTTTTCTTTGGTTCAGCCTTGCTTCAGTTTTCATTACCTTCCTTTATGTGTATGTATGCCCTCAATTATGTTATTGTTCTTTATCTAGTTTTATGATTTTTCTTAAAAGTCTAGATTGTCTGAAGTGATCATATCTCACTGCAGTAAAGCACTCATGGAAGAGAATAAAAGAAATGGAAATTCAGCTTTTTACAAATTGTATGTGTTTGTCATTGGGATTTATGCCGGTATCCAATTTTTCATTGGTTTTCTCATGCGGATACCTGCAATGCATCAGCTTACAAATCAATGCGACCGTTGGTCTGTAATTCGCTTTGTGAAATGGATGCGCCAGGTTTAATGTGCTCAGCTGCTTTAGTTTCGGCGATCATATTTCTTAATATTATGTTAAATATCTTGTTGTGTCATTCTGACTGTTGGTTTGTGTTTTCTTTTTGGGGTGTTCTGTGAACTTCTTAAGGAACGCCATTATGTTGGGCGAGGAATGTATGAAAGGACTACAGATTTCATAAAGTACACACTCGAATTCCTTTATATGCTATAGTCTTACTTTTAGAACACTGGGAATTTATAGTTCTTGCATCCACATCTCAACATGTTCCTGTAAAAAAAAAATAAAAGAATTATTTTTATTAAGATGAAAAAAATAGAATACGAAGATATGGGGAACAGGCAATTCTTTCTTAATGACATAAACTAACAAACGTGGAAATTATATCTAGGGGAGATTACTCTTGGTAGTTATATTCAAATCTAGGTCATGTTCTTTACTTGGTAGTTATATTCTCCTTTCAGGTATCTGCTATTTTGGCTTATTATTTTGAGTGGAAAGTTCTCGTTCGCATACTTTCTCCAGGTTTGTCCTCCTTGTCTAGATAGCTACACATGTGTGCTTGCATGCATCCATTTGTTCTATATACTATTTTGCCTTAAATTTTGTGGTTTCTAGATCAAGCCCCTGGTGAAGCCAACAAGGGAGATAATAAAACAGGATAATATAGAATACTCTTGGCATGATTTTGTCTCTAAAAGTAAGCAATGACTTGATTTTTTTTTCTTTTATCATCTTGTTTCCATCAGTTACTTAAAAGAGCCTTTGTTTGTTCAGATAATCATAATGCATTGACAGTTGCTAGCTTATGGGCTCCGGTGTTTGCTGTAAGTTCATGCCTGTTTCTGTTTGTTCTCTTTTTCACTTGAATTTATCTTGCAAGTTGTTGTTAAGGATAAAGTATGATTTTGCTTATCAAATCACTTGATAACTCAGACACTTGCTTTGGTGTAGCCAGCCTCAAAGTAGGGCTCCAATCCTCCTTACTCTGCAATTCTTCACTCTAATATGCTCTCATAGGCTTTCTAGAAACACCCCATGAAAATTTTCTTGTACTTCCTAATGTTGACCCTGGTACACTTGTGCTGATTACTAACAGTTTGTGGTACTAAATAGTTTGAGTGTCCAAAAAAGAGTGAAACTGAGTGAAACCTAGTGAAAATCTAAGTACTGAGGAGAGATATAAGAGAGATGAGAGGAATATTCTGAAAGAAATTCAGTATGATTGCATGTCTTATTATTACAATCAAATCTCTGGTCATGTACTGATTTGTTAGAAATGCCTACTACATAATTTATAACTTGTACCCCAAGTTTTGTACAATATTCTATTTTGTATCCCTTTTATTTCTTTTCACCCACATTGTCCAATTTATCGATTCCCATCTTTTCAGATCTATCTATTAGATCTTCATGTTTTTTACACACTTGTATCTGCTATCTGGGGATTCTTGCTTGGGGCAAGAGATCGTCTAGGAGAGGTATGTGATTTTTTGGGTATTGAAGTTGTTATTAATATATTTTACTCTTGCAATTTGTTGGGTCTGTGTGTATGTAATTTCCCCCCTTTGTCTGGCAACAGATTAGGTCACTTGAAGCACTACACAAACTTTTTGAGCAGTTTCCTAGAGCTTTTATGGACACCCTTCATGTTCCTTTATCCAACAGGTGCTGTTTCTGGCCGTGAACTCTTTTTTTTTTTTGGGGGGGGGGGGGGGGGGGGGGGGGGTTGGAAGATAGTTGTCCGTGTATGTTTTCTTTTTCTATCATAGTTGTTTAAGTTACATCTCCATTTTGGGTTTTTGCCCTGCTGTGTTGTCATATTCTTTATATCTGCTCATACATTTCTCGATCATTTTCATATTTTCAGGGGCTCCCGCCAGTCAACTTCTCAGGTCAGCCATTTGCTTTGGGGAAAGGAAAATAAAATTTGTTCAGAACATATTACTGTTTGCTGGTTACTAACTAATCACATATCTTTTGTACTGACTACAACACTGCCATCATTGCATTTTGGGGGGATCAAGCAATTTTATTGATATAAAGAAATTTAATAACATTATATTAACTTAGTACAATGTCTCTAAAAAACATTTTCTATCGATCTGATGTCTTGATAAGGATTAGTCGAGTCCTTTTGATGTTCAACAATTTCTTCTTACTCAATTGTTCTTTCATCTAAAGGCTGTGGAGAAGCAAAAGTTTGATGCTGCTCGGTTTTCGCCATTTTGGAATGAGATCATAACAAATCTAAGGGAGGAAGATTATATAACTGACTTGTTAGTCTTTAAGCTATTATATATTTTTCTTGGCTTTTCTTGTATTTAGCATTTTTCTTTTCTAATTATCAGATTCTAATACATGTATGTTGTTCTCCCTTGCTTGCAGTGAAATGGAGTTGCTTTTAATGCCTAGAAACTCCGGGGATCTTCCTTTGGTTCAGTGGCCACTTTTCCTACTTGCAAGCAAGGTAGTCCAGCTATTTTATTCATGTTTTTCTAATTGCGAATTGGAAGACCATTTTTCCGAGTTTTTCATGCAGTTTAACTATTTTCGCTCTACAGTTGTCATGACAGCTTATAGGCAACTTTATAAATGATTTTGAAATTCAATAATTATTATAGGGCCTAGAATTATTTGCAGAAGGAAAAAGCTCAATTTTACCATTTGGGTTGTGTTGGACCTATGTAATGTGGATGTAATCTAGCTAGTCGCCAGAAACTAATAATTTGAATCCTCCCACAATCCTTGCCGCAAACTTGCCATGTCATATTTGTAACCTTGATGCCCTTGAGAATCCAATGAAATTGAACAACTTGAACAGAAAAGAACTGCTTGATTCTGATAATCATGTATTGCATTACCATGAAAGATTTAGTACTAACTGTTATCGTTCTGTTTAGATTCTTTGATTTGGTCTTTACTTCTTGTGCATGATTATGTAGATATTTTTGGCTAAGGATATTGCTACTGAGAATAGAGACACTCAGTATGAGCTTTGGGATAGGATTTCAAGAGATGACTATATGAAATATGCTGTTCAGGAGTGTTACTATGCTATTAGACTCATTTTAACAGAAATATTAGATGAAGTGGGAAGGATGTGGTGAGTAAGCTGTTTTATTGAAGCACATGAAACCGTTGTGATGAACTTTATTGTTGATATTTATTGATTTTTGGTTGTTTTTTCCTGCACAATTATTGCCACTATACCAGGGTTGAAAGGATATATGGGGATATTAATGCAAGTATCGATAATGGGAATATTCATGCAGATTTCCAGTTAAACAAGATGGCTCTTGTGATATCAAGAGTAACTGCTTTGATGGGGATTCTGGTTAGCATCTAATATTTTATTGTACTATTTTATAAATGATCACATCGCCATATCTTTTGTTTTAGTCAACAAAATTTTGATATGCTGCCTATTCTTTCTTTGTATGCTTTTCAACTTTAATTTGTTCATCTTGTATCTAATCTTTATTCTAAAATTCCTTTTTTCCCTTTAATCCGTAACGCTAACCCTTCATAAGCATCTTCTCTTTGTCTTGATGGATTTCTTCTTTATAACAAGAGGATTAAACCTTTTTTTGAAGGTATTATAGACCTTTCAGGAGACATTGTTTTATGACATCTGTGTTTTTTTTTCCTATTGAAGTACTGTAATGAATTGTCATTGCTGTCTGTGAAATTCACATGGATTTGAAGGAAAACTATGCATTTTGTTGTGATTAATGACTGCCTTGCTCTTGTGGTGTTTTTTTTTTTTTTAATTTATTTCTTCTGCAGAACTCCTAATCCTTACTTTTGTAGCACTGCTCTTTCTTTACAATGCTGCCCTTCTAGAGAAAAGGGATGTGGAAGGCAATAAAATTATTGCGACTTTAGATATTTCTGGTTCTTTGGGGAATGTGGTTGGGATAGAAAGCTTGCATCTTCCATACCATATTGTTTGCTTTGCATATGTTCTATGATAATATTGTGGATTCTCTTGTTATGAACATGGTTGTTTAGTGGAAACAATTTAGAGGATATGATTATTTATATAGTAACTCTACCTTCTATTGTTTCTCTTTAGAAAGAAACATCCAGTGCAGGTTTTTCCTGCTGAATATATTATTTGAGTTGAATGCTAGAAATAATGTTTCTTTATTCATCTGTACTTCTGACAGTAGCATGCTTTTTTTTTGAATATTTGTGGGTGAAACTGTAAATTCCATATTAAATTTCTCCAGCTGTTACATTGATATGATTCGTTTGTTCTTTATATGTGTTAAATCCCAGATTGTATTTCATTCTCTTAGCACCCTCTATATAACTTGCATCTGGAGTTGTCATTGTTTCTACATCATATGATGCACCTGGATTGGAACTTTGTGCATGTTCTTTGATAATACTGTGGATTCTCTCTTGTGGGGAACCAGAGTTATAGGATATGGTTTTCCCTACCTGGTATTAACTATTATCTCTTGTTTCTTGTGTTTCTTCTATTGAAGAAATTGCCTGGTGCAATTTTTGTTCCTGCTGAATATATTAATAGAGGAGGCTTCAAATGATGGTTCTGTATTCATCTTTTTGGCAGTAGAGTTGCATTTTTTTGGGATTCGCATCTGATATATCCATTCTCTTCCTAGTGTCTTCTGTGTTATTTAACATTTTGACTTGCTATTGTTTTTACTTCGTGTAGAAAGAGACTGAAACACCTGAACTGGAAAGAGGTGCAGTTAGGGCTGTTCAGGATCTGTATGATGTTGTGCGATATGATGTGCTTCATATAAATCTGAGGTCTGTCTCTGGTGTTGTCGAACACTGATAATTTTGAAATAGCACTGCTCCCTTTCCACCAGTGAGATGATTTAATGTTATTTTCTTATTTATATAGGGAGAACTATGATACATGGAACTTGCTGACCAAAGCTAGGGATGAAGGGCGGTTGTTTGCAAAGTTGAAGTGGCCCAAGAATACTGACTTAGTATGTTATTATCATATGTTTTTGTATCGTTGTGTTAATACCTAGTCTATGAATTATCTAACTATAGTATATGCAGAGATTGCAAGTCAAACGATTATATTCTCTGTTGACTATTAAAGAATCTGCGTCAAGCATACCCAAAAATCTTGAAGCCAGACGAAGGCTAGAGTTCTTCACAAATTCACTTTTTATGAAGATGCCTCGTACAAAGCCAGTTCGAGAGATGTTGTCCTTCAGGTAACCCTTATATCTTGGAAGACATCATTCCACTTGTTTGTGTGCTTATATCTTCCGTTTTTGCAGTGTTTTCACCCCTTATTATTCCGAGATTGTGCTTTATAGCATGGCTGAACTCCTAAAGAAAAATGAAGATGGCATATCAACTCTGTTCTATCTTCAGAAAATTTATCCAGGTATTCCTCACTCCATTTTGATTCTATTAAGAATACAAGATTATAAGTATATTATGGATAGGTACCTCAATATCTTTTATGTTATGTGATGTTATTTTTGCATTAGAATAATTTATTTGCTGTAAAATGTTATATAATATGTATAATTTTAAAAACTATGTAGTTAATTAAATGTTGGGTTGACCCCGGTTTGACCTGGTTTTTTGGGTTAATTTAGGAAATTTTAAGATAGGCCCAGGTCTAGCTGAATCTTGCCCCGGCCCCGGTCCTGGCCATGTGCAACCCCTAATTATGGAAACTAATTGGCTTGACACTATTTCTGCTTACACTTATGGAATACCTTCAGGCAACCATAAGACTAGTCCAGTTATTTTAAGCTAAAATCAGACCAGTTGAAAAGCACGAAGTTGTTTCCCCACAAGTTAATGGTTATATTAAGAAAGAAATGACGAAGAAATTGTGTAAGAATAATAACCAAACTTGAAAAAAAAAGAGGGGGGGGGGGTTGGGATATTTTACAAGGCTAAATGTTGGACAGTCAAAACTAAAGTAACAAGGAAATAGGTTTATGTCATTGGAAAAAGAAATAGTAGGATCTCAGGTTATGTGGGTTGGATATTTGTGGAGAAGGCTTATAGAAGTGTAGGTAAGGACAGAAAATCAGATGGAGAGTGTTCATATAGACCATTGGTGGTCTGAAGATAAAGATAGACACTATGGGGACATCTAATCAATATTGTGGACCCGCTTAGCAGGACAAGGTTTAGTTGTTGTGGCTATCTGGTTGTCATTGTAGGCTCTCTGGATTATCTTCACTCCGGCTTTGTTTACATAAAATTTGTTGTTATTTGATAGGAAACAGATTCAGGGCTGGTTTATAGTGAAGGGATAAGTTGGGATCAGGAAGGAGGGGCTGCCAGGCTGCAGTCTGGAGGAACAGCAGCTGAATTTTTTAAAAACTGCTTAATCAGTTAGGACTGGTGATTGAAAGTTTGAGAAAATTGGTTAGAAGGTTGTTAAAAGTGTGAGCAGTACAAATAGGAAGAGTGAGATCAATAATCTTATATCTCTATCCATTTATTTGTACCAGAATCCCTCAGAACCAGAAATTATCCCAATTGTACTTAATGTTCTCAATACATTGTCAAGGATACCTGATTCAGTACACACAGTTCCTACAATTCTTCCTGTATCTTACACCAGTTGTAACAGTATTGATCAATATGTAATTCTCATAATTCTCTGCAGACGAGTGGAAAAACTTTCTAGCCCGAATTGACCATGATGAAAATGCTCCTGACACAGAGCTTTTTGATAGTGCTAATGATATCCTTGAATTGCGTTTTTGGGCTTCATATCGTGGACAAACACTGGCCAGAACTGGTAATTTTCGACAATGATTTTTATTGTGCTTTCTTAGCTGATGTTTTAATTTCTTGTCATATTCAATATTTGAAATTTGTTTGCTGCATTTGATCGATTTTCTTTTAGAAGGGTATTTTACATTCTATTGGATTATATTGAATACTGCATTAATGTTTCAAATCTTGATCATTCTCTGTTCTTTCTTGTTTCAAATTTACAGTTCGGGGGATGATGTATTACAGGAAAGCTCTTATGCTTCAGACATATTTGGAGAGGTTAACGGTTGGAGGTAAGTTCATAACACTCCTTCATATGTTCTTTATATGCATGCTAGTAATTTTTCATCTTTTTCTCTTTCTTTTTACAATTTAGATTTGGAGGCTCCAGCTAGTTCTGATGAACTGTCTGATACACGTGGGTTTGATTTGTCCCCTGAAGCACGTGCTCAGGCAGATCTTAAGTTCACTTATGTTGTGACATGTCAAATTTATGGTAAGCAGAAAGAAGAGCAAAAGCCTGAGGCTGCTGATGTTGCTTTACTTATGCAAAGGTTAGTTCAATTTCACTAGTCAACTTGTATTAGCAATTAACTACTTCATTGTCTTAATTATTCAAGTTGCATAGTTCTCTAGCTCCATATCTAATTTGTAATTCTTCATGCCCTTAGAAATGAAGCTCTTCGTGTTGCTTTCATTGACACTGTTGAAACTTTAAGAGATGGAAAAGTAAACACTGAGTACTACTCAAAGCTGGTGAAAGCTGATGTCAATGGGAAAGACAAGGTCCCGTTCTTCTGTACCTTCCATCTTATTTAGTGTCTTTTGTTCTTGTCTTTTGCTGGTGTCTACCTTCTCTATTTTCTAGCAACCTTATCATCAGCATTAATTCCCCCCATTCCAAGTAAGAGGGTGAATTTTCAATCACTTGATTTTTTCACTACTTATGGTATGTCTTCTCAAACCAACCGTTATTGTTATTAATTGCATGGAAGCAGTTACATTTTCCCTCCTAAAATTATCGATTAGATTGTTGGAAAACTTAATTGAAGCTACTATTTTCCAAGGTCCAAACTTGGTTGGTCTGTTTGTGCTTGCACATTTCAAATGGTTTTGATTGAACCATATAGTTGATGGATTTGACATCTAATCATATTATCTCATTTTTTATTTTATCTTTTATCTATGAAGCTTCTGCATAATTTCCTTCAGATTTCTATGGCATCTTTTATGATTGTCATTCACTTCAAACAATTAAATATATCTTTTCCCTGTTTCTTTTACATATACACTTTAGAAAACCTTGAACTACCTATCCTAACACCAGAAGAAAACCACAAGAATGATTCTATTGTATGACAAATTCAGGTTGGAGGAATCTCGCTTCAAGATGCAAGCATTTTGTCATGAAACCATCTCTGAAAACTTAAGCTGTTAGATAGAGACATAAATGGTTATACATCTAGCACATTTGTTTCAAACCAGGATGTAAAACCCCAAAAGCAGAACACTGTCACCAATCTTTATGTTGTAGAATGAGTTTGTTAGAATCAGAAAAATTTATACAAACAGAATTAAGTCCCACAAAATTTTAAAACTGTACATATATATTGATTGGCAGTGTTTGCTTGCTAGTGCTTTGCAACTTATGGCTGCTGTGTATTAACTACCCACTTTTAGATTCACTGATTTTAATAATAAAAATTGGTAAAAAAAGAAAATAAATAAATAAATAATAATGATATAATGTTTTCATGTGTAATGTATGAAATGCATAAACATAAAATAGTTGGTCTATATCTATCTGTTTAGTCAAAATGTCAGAAAATTTACTTGCACAAATTAGCATTTGTGGCTTTCAAGGATACTCTTCTGTATTTCATGTATTCTTAGGCTACTTTCATGATGTTACTCTCTCTAATGAATTACACCACTTTGTGTAGTTTTACTTAATTGAGCATTTATCACAGGAAATATACTCGGTAAAATTACCTGGGAATCCCAAAATTGGAGAAGGGAAGCCTGAGAATCAAAACCATGCGATCATATTTACTCGGGGAAATGCAATCCAGACAATTGACATGAATCAGGTTATAAAGTGTTTTTACATTTGTCTGTAATTCATTCGATTCATCCAAAAAATTTGTGAAGCCTTTATAATCTTGTTTGAATTTCTGCACCCTCCTCAACTGTCCTGTGTTGTGTGACATACTTTCCTGTAAGATTAGCCACTGCACTAAGATTAAGAACCCCCCCCCCCCCCCCTTTTTCTTCTCCTCTTCTCTCTCCTCCTCTCCCCAAGACCATAATAAAACTTTGTATCCCAGAAAACGGTTAGTTTTATTTTGGTTACTCTTTTCACATATTGTGCAAATAAACTTATGTTGATAATTTTCTTGTTTTGTAATTAATGTAAAATTTATTTGCTTTCCCTTAAGTTTGTGATGTTTAGTGAGTTTTGTTATAGGATAACTACTTTGAGGAGGCTCTAAAAATGAGGAATCTACTTGAAGAGTTTCACTCTGATCACGGACTTCGTCCTCCAACCATACTTGGTGTTAGGGAGCATGTATTTACTGGAAGGTATGTGTGGTATAAAACGTGATATAGTGTGTTTATTTGGCTTAAATTTTAATACTTATAGCTTCTAGTAACTTACCTATATTTGCATACAGTGTCTCATCATTGGCCTCATTTATGTCTAACCAAGAAACCAGTTTTGTGACTTTGGGTCAGCGTGTTTTAGCAAATCCTTTGAAGTAAGTCAATTTTACATTTTTTTTTCAGTTGATATCTTTTACAAGTTTCATTCTATTTAGATTTAAAATATGCTAATTATGATATGCTCAGGGTTCGAATGCATTATGGTCATCCTGATGTCTTCGACAGAGTCTTCCACATAACCCGTGGTGGTATCAGCAAGGCTTCTCGTGTTATAAACATAAGTGAAGATATCTATGCAGGTATGGCTCTTTGTTTCTGCTTATTTGGCTGTTTCTGTCGATGGAACAATGTTTGCAGTGTTGTAGGTGCTCTTCTAGGTGCTGCAAGTTTGTTTTGCGAACCTATCTATTAGAATTCAACGACAAATGTTGGATCTGAATTATGATTTTGCCATTATGAGAGAATGATAGTGTTGAGAGAATATATAGGGGGGATTATTTTACTGTGTAAGCTACATCAAGGGCCAAATCCAATATAGTGGAGACACAGCTGTCACCAACAATGCTTTACTATTTTTTATGACCTTTCATAAAAATTATTACTATTGAAAAAACAACTTCCAATTTACATTTTTTTTTTGTATAGTAGGCAGAGTAGGAGATTCTAGGCTTATTAACCCTGTGAAATGATCTTGAAAAGTAGTTGTTGGTGATTTGAAGATCTGTTGGATCTTGTATTCTGCTCATGGTAGTGTTAAGATGATTTTTGTTTGTCTGCATGAGTGAAAACTGCAGGCATGGTGGGAATTCTGCTTTGAACCCAAATCAGAGATGACATGTATCATGTCGTTCTAATTGCATGGGAATTTCTTGACCCCCCCCCCCCCCCCCCCCCCAAGAGCAAAAAAACTTTCTGTTCATTTTCTTGATTATTGTTAATACGCAGGATTCAATTCTACCTTGCGTCAAGGAAATGTTACCCATCATGAATATATTCAGGTGAGGCATGTTCGTTTATGACAATAATGTTGTATGAGTATCAATAATAAATCCTGCTCTAAGAGTAAAAATTACAGGTCGGCAAGGGAAGGGATGTTGGACTCAATCAAATTGCAGTATTTGAAGGGAAAGTTTCTGGTGGTAATGGTGAACAAGTTCTCAGTCGGGATGTGTACAGACTTGGGCAACTTTTCGATTTCTTCCGGATGATGTCCTTCTATTTTACAACAGTTGGATACTACTTTTGTACCATGGTATGCCATTTGTTTTTAACTTTTTTAAGTATTGATTAGCCAATTATTTTATAATTGTTTATAATGGAGGTTAGAAGTCAATAAAGTGGCATGATGAAGACCCCATGACTCTGTACTGATAAATATTAATAAAACCAATTCTACGACCTAGTAGTATAACAGTGAGTCTAGACTACCTCCCTGCACAGCATGTTAGTTGAGGCTAGACAGAAAGAACACAACAATAAAGTTTATTATAGGCTTTAAGACTCACAGGCCAAGTTGTTGATATTCCCAAGGTTGTTACTAATAAAGCCAAAAGACTTGGTAGGCAAACTCAAAAGTTGATGAAGTAATTACCACGGGTATCCTATTACAATTACTTCTGAGATGTAACTTGATCATTCAATGGAGCACAATCCTCCTAAGTGCTCTATGACTATAAAAGAATTTACTAGTGATAATTCGTAGATCTTATACAAATGCTTAAAGGCTTGTTTGGAAGAAATGGTGTAGGAGGGCAAGGTGTGGAGTCGTGCAGCCAGGTTGTCAAATATGTGTTGGAAGAGTGTTTTGAAGGGGTGGCAGGGGACATGGAAGCCCTCCCTTGCCTTTGCAAACAATGAAAATAACAACCCCGTCGGAGACAAGATGCAAAGCACTCCCTTCTCCACCCAGCTTCCAAACAAGAGAGAGATTTCTCACCGACTCCTCCCCTTTTATGTAAAGAAAACCAGCAGGCAAAGAGGCTCATGACAAAATTAGGCAAATGGGATATTTTATTTTTGTTTACCAGGGGCTAGAAGACAACCTACCAGGACTTTACGAGTCTAGCAGAGACTTTAAAACAAGGCCTGACACTCATTCTATTTATGCATATCATTGAATGAAAATTTTCATGCCTTATATAGAAATATTCTCACCTGCACACTTATATACCAACACCTAACCTTCATTCTGTTTATGCATATCATGAAATGAAATTATTCATGCCTTATTTATAATCATCCTCGCCTTTGCACTACATCAACTCATACCTGAACTATTCCACTTCTGAAGGATTTCCTCCCCTTTTCTTGGTCATCTTGCAGTTAACTGTGCTGACTGTATACATCTTTCTTTATGGGAAAGCATATCTGGTAAGTTGGATTTCATTAATTTTTTACTGTTGTAAATTTTTGCATGATTTCTTGATTACACCTAGTAGTAGTGGTGGTTGTGTTTGCTCTTGTTCATGTTGCTTTGATTCTGTTTCATGATAATTTGTGCAAATTCTGTATTCATTGTGATCTTTATGACTAAGGTTGGTCTTAAATGTGAGATAATATTACATTGCTCTTAACTTGTTTGCTGGTGGAGTTCTTTTGCCAAGTTTTCAAATTCAAAATAACAAAACTCATCTAAAATTGCAAAGCATACACAAGTTTAGGTGAACTTGATAGTATAGTTCTTGTAAAATCCTAAACTCAATTGAGTACCTAAACTTGCAAGCTATTTGTAAGAGGTCACAAATTAATTCAAGTGCTTGATAACCTTGTTCAAACTTATCCTTTTACTGATAAATGAGAATGTTGCACAAGCTAAGGGTTCAAGAACATAATTAGAGCAGCTACTTACACTGAATATTGGCGAATACGTATGACTAGTGTTTTGTTCTGGGGATCTTTCACTTTGACTTTTCTTCTATTATATCAACCAAGTGAAATCTGTCTCCAGGCACTATCTGGTGTTGGCGAAACCATTGAAGAAAGGGCCAGGATAATGAAGAATGCTGCCCTGACTGCTGCATTGAATACACAGTTTCTCTTTCAGATTGGTGTCTTCACAGCCGTGCCAATGGTCCTGGGCTTCATTCTTGAACAAGGCTTCTTGAGGGTGAGTGTATATTGCCAGCTACTTGCAAATAATGTGAAATCCATGCCTGTGTGCACACGTTTTTTGCCGTGCGTATCTCTAGATTTGAGATAGGGCAGCTTGGTGTATCCAGGTTTTGTCCCTTCTCAGGAAGTGTTATTTTTGTAAGGCAGTAACTTCCCATACATGTTTCACAAGGCAAGATTTGGAAACCAGATGTTTGCTCAACTCCCATCATAGCTGTTGCCTTTAATGCTCCTTTCTTTTGGGGGAGGGGGAATAAATTTCTTCCTTTTTTGATTTGGTCTTTCAATTTTGATTGCTTTGCAGGCTGTTGTCAGTTTTGTCACAATGCAGTTCCAGCTGTGCTCTGTTTTTTTCACATTTTCATTGGGTACCAAAACTCACTATTTTGGTCGGACCATTCTCCATGGTGGTGCTAGGGTTTGTCTCCCTACCTTATCATGTATCTTTTTCTATTAACTCTTTTCGACTGCTAATATATTCATTTGTGAACAGTATCAAGCAACTGGCCGCGGGTTTGTTGTCCGCCATATCAAATTTTCAGAGAATTACAGACTTTACTCTCGTAGTCATTTCGTTAAAGCGTGAGGCTCCTTTAACCCAGAAGGCATTGCATAAGTGAAATATCTACATGTAATTTTGTGATTGAAAGTGGCAAGAGCAGATATCTAAGATCCTCAAATAAAAGTTGAAATTTGATTCCTTTGACAGATTAAGTTTCCCGAATTCCAAAGAATTTCATTACACACAATCTGCAATTCATATCCCTCTCTATCCCATAAGCATGCTAATTTGTCTTCTTCTTCAGGCTTGAAGTTGTGCTTCTGTTGATTGTATATCTTGCTTATGGGTATAATAATGGAGGTGCAGTCTCATACATTCTTCTGACAGTAAGCAGTTGGTTTATGGCTCTGTCCTGGTTATTTGCTCCCTATTTATTCAACCCGTCTGGATTCGAGTGGCAAAAGTAAGTATTATCTTTGTAATCTCTCTGGCATTGGTTTCAGTTTTACTGATTCAGCCTCTTGTGGTGTCATTTAAGGGTAGTGGAAGACTTCAGAGATTGGACAAATTGGCTGCTTTACAGAGGTGGCATTGGTGTCAAGGGAGAAGAAAGCTGGGAAGCTTGGTGGGATGAAGAACTGGTATTGAATATATAACTAGTCATTTTTAAAATTGTTTGCATCTCTATTTGTATCTATAGACTCTAGCTGGTCCATCAAACTTCACTTTCTCCTTACCCTAATATTAGAGTTAAGTTTTCTTTATTCAGTGATATTTTCCACTTATAGTTTTCATTAATTATATGTCAACAGGCCCATATCAAGAGTTTTGGTTCAAGGATAGCAGAGACCATCCTGAGTCTAAGATTTTTCATCTTCCAGTATGGCATTGTGTACAAGCTTAATGTGCAAGGATCAGATACTTCATTGAGGGTATAACAAACTAGGAGGACAACTCTTCCCTCTTATCTTATTTTGAGTGTTTTAAAATTTCAACATGAAAAGTTAATCAAGGTTGCATAGTCACAACTCCATTTGCAGTTTTTTTTGTTCTTGTTATACGCTTTATTGTTTTTATCTTCACTGATAGAACTTATGCAGGCAGTTTGATGTACTAAAGAAAAACTTTTAAACATATTTACTTGTATTCAATGAGTTCCCAGTCAACTAATCAATCAGGTTTGGTATTTTGGATAGGTTTATGGCCTGTCATGGGTGGTGTTGGCGGTGCTTATATTGCTTTTCAAGGTGCGAAAATGTATTGCCTGTGGTATATAGCGTATGCATCAGTAACTTTGCATCTTCATTCCTGAGGTTGGCCTTGTATTGTTATTCTATAGGTATTTACGTTCAGTCAGAAGATATCAGTCAATTTCCAGCTTTTGTTACGCTTTATACAAGGAGTCTCCCTCTTGTTGGCACTGGCTGGTATAGCCGTTGCGGTTGCATTGACAAAGTTGTCCATACCTGACATATTTGCTTCGATATTGGCATTTATTCCCACTGGATGGGGAATTCTTTCTGTGAGTTTTCTTTTTCCTGATCTTCATGTCTTAATTTTCTTTGATACTTGTCAGACAGAGATACTTGCATGATCTCCTACTTAGATTGAATGGACATAACTCAAAAGGAGAATAATATATCTTGTTCCATACAGGGATTGATTGTTAATCCTATCCATTTTAACCATTTCTTTTTACTAAAACAGTACCACTGTCCAAACAAAGCTCACTGAATTGAGGATATGATGTATGAAATGGTTTTAATAATTATTTCGTTTTGTAGTACTACTATTTGAGTTTTCTACGTTGGTTCATGTCCATGTGTAGATTGCTGCTGCTTGGAAGCCTGTGATGAAGAAGCTGGGACTATGGAAATCCGTTCGATCAATTGCTCGCCTGTATGATGCTGGCATGGGAATGATTATCTTTATACCCATTGCATTTTTTTCATGGTTCCCATTTGTATCAACATTCCAAACTCGCCTCATGTTTAACCAAGCCTTTAGCAGAGGTCTAGAAATTTCCCTTATCCTTGCCGGGAACAATCCCAATACTGGGATATAGTTGTACCTGTTCTTGTACTTAGAGCTTATGTCTTACACCCCCCAAGATGAGGATTGTTGAAGGGAGGTCATAGTTTGTATATTTCCTCGTAGGATGTTTAGATTTCCCGTAGGTATCTTCATTTTTGTATCATCATTTCTTCTAGTGTATGTCATTTAAATCGTTTGAAGTATCGTTGAAACAAATATCCGCAAATCTCAGTTTTGACTTTCTTTATATTGTGATATCCCGGTTGCTTTATTTTGTGGTCCTACTTTAAATCTCTTGCGCTCTTCTAAACCCATAACTAATGTATATCTTGGAATGACAATTAAAATTCAAAATCACTAATGTTAGGCAACAATTTTTTATATATTTGAATTAATATTAGTTAATATTATCTATTTACTAAAAGTGTTAGTTCTTTAGTATTTTCTAAATTCTTTAACTCTAACTTGCATAATAGAAAAAGCAGCTTAATAGGATAGCTGTTAAGCCACCAGTTCTCCAGATTTCACGAAAGACAAAACCCACCTGCCGTTGATTGCAATTCATGTGTATAATAAGGTCAAATCCATCTGATTCTTTGTTTAGTCTTTTGATACTCTTTTTTACTACAAAATTATAAATAGATCTTTAACATATTGGATATCAATATGTTTATAAAATGCGACACTTAAACGTAACTATTCTCATGGATACTACAATAAAGTTACTAGCAAGCTACTGGTATATTGATACATATATAATACAAAATGACTATAAGTCCACAAGTTACTTGCTACATTTCGCAAGTAAGATATGATAAAAGACATTGTGTCAAAACTCAAAAGACATTAAATTAGTGTATTTTGTATCGTTTTTTATAAGGACATAGAACATTGAACGAAAAGTCAAAAACACAATTTATTATTATTGTCAAATTTTTATAATTGTATTTTTTTATCATTTTATTTTTTATATTTTAAAATTTGTGAGAAGAAAAAAATAAAGGTAAATTAAATTTTTTATTATTTGTTCTATCGTGTATTTATTTTACTATTAAACAAAATATAAAAATATTAATTTTGTGTCTTTGGTCTTTTGTATTCTATTTTCAATGTCTTGTCTTAAGCTTTTGGCCTATTCTCAAAATCAAATGCCACTTCTTCCCAACAAGTACTTAACACGCAACTGAGGTTTTGGTTGAGTGGCTATGTATTGTCTCTTAATATGTTGTACCTGAATTCAAATCTTGTCGATGGCCAAGGTAAATAAAAGGGTTAAGTACGAATTTGGTTTCTATAGTCGCTGCACCTTGTCCTCGTGCCCTCGCCTCGCCACGACTCACCAAATGTATACAAGAATGGAACTAGAGGCCGTGAGATGAGGCACATGCTTTGGTTCGATCCAACTGAGGACTACCACACTTATTCGATTCTCTGGAACAACCACCAAATTGTGTAAGTTCATTCTGAGTATACAATACAAATTTCAATTGAGAAGAGGTGATTGAGGTTGAAAACGAATTGTAAAAACAGGTTTTTCGTCGATAGAGTGCCCATAAGGGTGTTCAGAAATAATGGGAAGGAAAACAATTTCTTTCCGAATGAGAAGCCCATGTACTTGTTTTCGAGCATATGGAACGCAGATGACTGGGCCACAAGAGGAGGACTGGAGAAGACGAACCGGAAAGTAGCACCCTTTGTGTCATCATACAAGGATTTCAACATCACCACCGCACCTCTCCCTTTCCTCCTTGTCCTCTGCCGTCCAGTTCTCCTTTCCCTCCCTTCTCCTTCATCACAAACACTAATTTTTGAACATGGATTGTTGTTAATTTTCTTGTTTCTTGTTATTAATGATAATTTTGGTGATGAATTGCTGTTTTGATTTCCATTTATTTATGATTGTTGTTGAAGGTTGAGTTTTCTCGTTGGACCCGTGAACAAATGATGATAGAATGTTAGTGGGTGAGGTGGTGCAAATAGTGATGAAATGGTAGTAGTTAGGGTGGTGGTGGTGAGAATAGAGTGGAAGAGGATATTTTAGTCATTTAAAAAATTAATTTGTTTAAAAGGATAATTTTAAAATTATGTTAAAATTTAGAAACGATTTTACATGATAAAAATATTAAAAACAAAAAAATATTCGATTTAAACTATAGAAACTAAAATTATACTTAATTCTAAATAAAAACCTTATGTGTATGGATGTGGTGTGTGTGAATCAGTGAATGTAACCTAAAATTGAGGACTATCCATATATCTGAAAAAAAAAAAACCGTTGAAATTGCTTTTATAGCTTTTCATTATTCTTAAAAAAAATTGCTAGAGGTAACACTCCAGGCTTGTGCGCATTATGGGAGAGCGTCTCACTCCATTTGGGTTATATTGGGAATGAACTATTAAAATTAGATCATGATACATAGATCGTGACATGAGGAGTTTAACTGTTTAAGTATTATTTTGTAGTTATTAATTTATATTTTTAAGTGTTAGAATGTTTAGTTTAATTTCATATATTTTTATTTATTTATTTATTTAGTAAATTTAATTTTTAATCTAATATAAAATTATAAATACTTTTTTAAATTATTGTAATTGTACAGAGACAGAAATTAGAAGAGTGAAAACTCATTTTTTTAGTTTCGTAATAAAATTATAGTGTGAATAAATAAAATTGAGTTATTTTCTTGTTGCAGGTAAAGATTTTTTCTTCCGTTTAATTTTAATTTATATCAAACTATAGTATGTTAAAATTAGGTTGAATGAGGTTTTTTATTTTATAAAAAATTAAATTAAAAAAAAAGTAATTTTTTATTCAATTTTAATCCACTCTTTTTATTTTCTATTTTAAATTTCAATCTATCTTTGTATTTAATTTTAATTTATTATTTTTATTTTTACTGTATACACAATCTGAAGTACATATTGTAACACACTAATTTTTAGGCTTTTAACATCTTATGATCGTACTAAAAGTTCAGGTATTACTTACTTTTAAATTTTTAAATAAAAATAGTATAAAATAAAAAGATAAGTAACGCCTGAACTTTTAGTACAATCATGAGGTGCTAAAAATTAAAGTGTTACACGTATCATGGCCAATTCTCGTGACTAACGTAACTCTTTTATTTTCCATCTGATAAATTTTGTTTTTTATAATATTTTTTTAATATTCTCTCATATATGTTATTATTTTTTTATATAATTTTTATCATTTTTTGTTCATATAAATTTTTTGTTATTTTTTATAAAATATTTTTATTTTGTACTGTAATTTTATTAATTTCATTAAAATTACCAAATTAAATAAAATAATATTAGAATCATAAATAATAAAAAATTATAGCTAAAAGAGTACTAAATACTAAAAAAAGAGTATTAGAATTTATTTAAATATCTAAAATAAAATAATAAGATAATATAAAATAATTGTACGACGATATCGGATTGCCCTGCCAAATACCTCTAGTTGGAGAAAATTCGTCAAGCTCTTCACCATTTCATAACACTTTCATCCTGGCAATCGAAATACATGAAAGAATAAGATTAATAATACGATTAGGGAGACCTATTTCCATCAGAGTATCCTTAATGAAGTTCCATTTAAGCCTATCATAAGCTTTCTCAATGTCGATCTTAATAGCCATCCAACCTTTAGAGCCTTTCTTATTTCTCGTCGAGTGAATAATTTCTTGATAGATGATAATATTATTAGTATTCTGTCTACCAAGAATGAAACTGCATTAGGTTGGTGCAACCAACTTTTCCATTAGTCTCCTCGGCCGGTTAGCTAGGATCTTTGTGATGACTTTGTAGGACACATTACAAAGACTTATCAAGCACATTTGTTTAAGACTGGTAACCGGATCAATCTTTGGAATGAGGGTTATCAGAGTTCCATTTAACTCTTTTACTCTATTGGGATTGGCAAAGATTTGTTGAACAAGAGAGCACAAATCAGTCCCCACTTTCTCCTATTGGCTTTGGAAAAAAATTGCTTGAAGACCATCCCTTCTAGGAGATTTGAAGTAGCCCATATGGAACACGATTTTTTTAATCTCTGAATCCAAGATATCCCTGCCAATATCATTATATTCTTCTGTATTAAGATGTGAAAAAGCATTGTTAAGGATAAAGGGAATATCAAGTAAATAATCAAGGTATAATTCAACAAAAAAAAAATTATACGCCATATTTTCCAAAATGTTATTATCAGTAACAAGATTTCCATTAGAGTCAAGGAGCGAGGTCACTTTATTTTTCCTTCTTCTTATCATGGTGGAACCATGAAAGTATTTAGTGTTGCGGTCACCAAATACGATCCATTTACTTCTTGATTTTGGAACCACAACAATCCCTCTTGACAAGCACATTTTCATATTCTCTCCAGAGTTCTATTTGAAGATTCTCCAGAAAGTCATTTCTGCTCTGATCAAGGCTAGATGCGATACCTTGAAATCTCCTAAGAAGAGTCCTTTTTCGTTTGAAGATATCCCCAAACACATTTTGTTCTAATCCTTCAAAGAATTCATTAAATTATTGATGCCTTCAGTCCAAGAGTTCTGCATATCCTAAAAATTGTTAATCACGTTTCCAAAATCTGGGTGAGAGAGCCAAGCAGCAACAAAACGAAAAGGCCTTCTTTGCCTATTTTGTGATCCAGAGCTACTAAGTTGACGATAGAGTGGCACATGGTCTGACTTAAATATCGGCAGGTGTTTTAAAATAGCTTCTTGAAAAGCAAGCTGCCAATCCAGATTACTCAAACTTCTGTCCAATCTTTCAATAAGATTATCTCTCCTCCACGTATAAGGCCAACCTGTAAAGCCGAAATCAATGAGCTTGCAATGACACAACTTTGAAAATCAGAACAAGCTCCTCTTTCAATCCTGCTTGAACCACCACTCTTTTCATAGTCATGTAAAATAGCATTAAAATCTCCTAAAATACACCAAAGAAGATTAACATATCAAACAAACTACAAATTCTATTATAGAGAATTCTCCTAGTTAGTCGTTGGGGAATACCATAAATGGCCGAAAGCAGCCAAGTATCATAATTGTTACCAGTTACTCTGAGATGAACAATATGTCTATTGTGCTCAAGAACATCAACCTTCCAGTTAGTAGAGTCCTACAAGCACCATATTCCACCCGAATGACTAGTCGCCTCCACCACGAACGAACTATCCAACCCAATTTTGTTCCTAACAAATTCACCTTTAGTACCACTAATATGCGTCTCTAGTAGAATAAGAAAATGTGCGTCATATTCTCTTCTGATATCACAAATCAAGGATGGAAATGTTCTACCCCTGCACTCTGCAATTCCAGCTTTCAATATTCATCATAAACAAGAGTCAAAAAGGAAGTCACTAAGGATGGTGACTAAGTCAAAGCTGAAGCCTGGGCTGCTTCATTCACTAATGCAAGGGAAGGATCCCTATTCCTTACACTTCCATCCCCTGAATCCACCATCACTACGTCAGGTGGTCTCCCTGTTGCAGTACCACCCCCGTGCCCTAAATCATGACGTGAAGTGGAGGAAAGCACGAATCAGGATTGATAATGGGATTATTACGAACGACGTAGTCTCCGAGGGATGAATTCACACCTTCTGTTGCCATAAAGTCTTCATATTGATCCCTTGCAATTTGGCGCATGTACTCTATGACTACACCTTCCATAGCTTTAGTGTTCGGATTTTTCTTTTTGGGAGGAGAAGTGGGTGTGATTTTAGTTGTTCCTAGAGTTAAAGAGGATGGCTTCCCAATCAATTTTGGATTAGTTTTGGTCCCTTTAACATTTTGATTAGGCCAAATTTTAGTACGGAGAGTTTTTTTCCTAGTTGAGGATTCTTGCCCACAGCCTGTCTTAGCACTTTCTTCTGGATGGGTTGCACTATTTCTTTTCCTTTACTGGCCTTGGAAACTTCATACCCAGCATTAGTGACTTCAACAGACTCCTCATTCCCATGCAATGCACTATCATGCATGATTAACACACCTTCCTCATGTAAGGAATTGAAACAAGATCTATTACAACTTGGTAAGAATCGTCACTAATAACTGTCTCTTGATTGGTATTCAATATTATCCCTTGATTTTTTTACCAAATTCGTGATCGGTTGAGCCCTTTTTCTTCTTAATTGGACGTTTAACCATCATCCATGGCCCGAAATTTGGTGGTGTTTGATCATAGCTTGGTTGATGTTGATTATTAGAATCTTGATTTTTTCCTTTTTGATGATCATCTCCTTCAAGATTCTGACTACCCTAATTAGTGGCTGCCATGACTGTGGCCCCACTTCCCTGGTTATCCGTTTGTTCCTCCAATAACTTAGTGCACTGTTCTGACCGCTGTCCATATTTTCCAAAAGAAAAACATATTTGATAGAGCCCTTCATATTCAACGTTCAACACAGAACCAAGAACTGAAATTCTGGGAATTAGCTTTTGTGCAAAATCAATCTCTACACATATCCGAGCAAAGCGGCTCCTAGAGTGGATAGAGGTCGTACGATCAATTTTGAGCATGTGACCTAAGATGGAACCAACTCTCCACAAAAAGCGATGGTTGTATAATTCAATAGGGAGATTCAAGATGCGAATCCAAGCTGCGGTCTTTCTAACTGCTTTCTCTGACTCTAAAAAGAAGGGTCTCCAATGTTAAATAACCAAATAATGACCCGCTATTATCCAAGGTCTTTCCATTAGTGCATGCAAGTAATCCGCTTCATCTATGAAATGAACAAAAAAGTAATCACAATCTATATCAATCACGTTAATCTTACCTTTGATAACCCAGTTTCTTTTGAGTCATTACTCCATAAAACTGATGCCA
The DNA here is from genome assembly GCF_014773155.1 of Arachis stenosperma. Lineage (NCBI taxonomy): Eukaryota > Viridiplantae > Streptophyta > Magnoliopsida > Fabales > Fabaceae > Arachis > Arachis stenosperma. Next base: position 160,074,297 of record NC_080385.1, read on the forward strand.
ACTCTTTTTCCCAACATTTTTACGATGAGCGCATATTTCCATGACTTGCACTATTCCTCAAACTCTTCTTGAGAAATTGGAATTTTGGGGCATGGGTCAACAAATTTCTCCTTTTGACCTTTTTTATCTACGTCGCTGTACCACCGGTTCTCAGGATCAGGATCATCTTCATCAATAGGATCCGCTCCAAGTTATCCGCAGGAGAACGAGGTCCTGCAATGTGAGAAGTAATTCCTTGTATGACACTTTGGTCATGCCTTGCCAAGTCCCCTCACTTGGATGAGCAATTTTCATATCATTGATAGGTTGATTGAGATCAACATATTCTCTAATTTTAATTTTTTTTTTTTAGTGTTATGTTCAATCAAGTTTTTAATTTGTCTCGAAACCCTAGCAGAATTTTCTTTGGTCATAGTTTTCTTTACTACTATTACTTAATTGATAACAAATTTGCATATGTGGTGTGCTTTTATTTGAATATAAATTTTTACATATAAATTTTCAAAATAATTAATAAATTTAATATTAGACAAAAATTGAGATAAACTCATATTAATACTTCACAACACGCGAATCTTAATCTAGCTTAAATAACATCATATCCAATACTAGATTGACATTCTTTCAATTAAATACAATTACAAATATACCACGTCATAAGCAAAATTACCGTGATTAAATATGACACGCATGTTTCTTTTTGCGTGAAGCTTAGAAGTAATTGCTTTCCTCATCATATATCATATAATATTTCTGTAGTCTACAGCGATTGCCGCAAAATCTCGCTTTTTAATTTTGATTCAAATAATATTTTAAAATAATATGAAAATTTGACATATTTTTATGTAAAAAATATAAATTTAAGAGTTAAATTTATAATTTTTTATTTTTTAATATATAAATCTAATTCTTAAATTTATATTTTAATATTAAAATTTTTTTTATATGTGTAAATTATATCTTCTAATTTCATTATGCTAGAAAAAAAATTATTTTAACAAAAATCGAACTCTCTAATATATAAATTTAGAAAATCTGACTCTTAAATTTTTTTACAATTTTTATTATTTTTAAAAATTGAAGATCTGATTTGTTATTTAAAATTAAAAAAATAAAATTCATATAAAGAAATACACTAATTAATCATTACTATGAATTACACATGCAATCTTTTTCTATATCTAAAGAAATTAGCCGCAAAATCTAAGTAAAATAATTGAATTCTTTTCCTAATTAAATTACGTATATTTGTTTTTTTTTTTAAAAAGTATAGCTAATCAATTAGAATGCAGCCAACTTTTTAAATTTTTAAAAAACATGCCTCCAGTATTTGCGTTGTGCATGTTCATCATCTTTTTCTTTTTTTTTCTTTTTCCTCTTCTTTCTCTACCTCTTTCTCTTCCTTCTCCTCTTCTTCTTCACTAGTCCGTTGCGTATCGTGCCCGCCGCACCATCCATCATCACAGCAATCGCCATACATGATCTTCTTCCTCTATCTAAAATTGAGATGATTCTTTTAACTAATTTTAAATGTTTCTTTCTCCTGAATTTCAAATATATTTTTTAATATGTTTTAGATATTTTTTCTTACATCTTAGATTATTATTCTTTTTAGGTTTTGAATTATTTTTTATAATAGTTTTGAATTTTTTTCTGTAATTTTTGGATTTTTTCGATATTTTTTATACGTTGTTTTGTTAGGTTTTGGACTTTTTAAATATTTTTGGATATCTCTTTTTTGTTAAATTTTGGATGCTTTTTTGTTAAAATTAAGATATTTTTTTATTAGGTTTTGGATATTCATTTTACAATAATTTTGGATGTTTGTTTTTATTTGATTTTATATTTTTTTTAGATTTTGAATATTTATTTTCAATTAATTTTAAATGTTTTTTAATAATTTGAATTCATGTTTTATTCAAAAAGAAAATTCAAAAAAGGGCCCAATTCTTTTTTTTTTGCTTTTTTTTTAATAGGCTTTTTTTTACTAGTTGGTTGGCTGCACTCCTAATTGGTTACCTAATAAAATTGTCTTGTAAATATCCTTCTTTGCTTTTTTTTCTTTCCTTTTTAGATGGATTGATCAACCCCTAATTTCAAGCATCATATCACAAACTCACACATCCACTTGGGGTGTACGTGAATCAGATATGACCGAAATCTTGATTTGATCTGCACTAAACTCAACAGATCGGATAGAATACGATATTCACATTTTTTACACACTTATCCAATCCTATCTACACATTTGTTGATTGGATTAGATAACAAATATTTCTGTAAAACAAAATATATTAAAAAGCTTATTTCTAAAATTGAAATTTATTTTCTTTTTTAAATAAAGCATGGAAGTATAAACAACTGAATTAGTAATTTTTTTCAGTATAACATTTTTATATCTAAATTTAAATAAAAAGGACTCTCATGAATGAAGCATTGTAGGAATAAAACAGACCATAAGAAAGGAGAATGAAAGACACAAGCAGCTCCAGCGATGCAACAGTAATAGCAGACGGTAATGCAGCAGTAATAATGACAACATTGAGGCGAGAAGAAAGCACGATGTGGCGAGAACAAAGGCGCAATTCAGCATGGTGACATAAGAGAAAGACGCGACGATGACCCACAACGATGGACAAAGAGAGGAACGCCAGAAATGAAGGAAGCAATCAGTGATGTTTAAGAAAGGAGTGATGAGCTAAGGACGGCCAGTGGGGATCTAAGTAGTCCCCAACGTGGTTGAGTAGGTTAGATCTGAAAAGAGAGAAGGAATGGGATGATTGGGTCTCAGGGTCTAGATGAGAGTAAGTGAGAGGCATCGAGTTAAAACTCAATTTGACTCCTGAAATTTGGTCTGATACTCAGAATGACTCCTACAATTTCGTTAGCCCAAATTTACAATTGTGGCTCCAGCTTGCCCCTGCGATCATCTCCGTCACCGGAATGCTGATCTAGTGCAATTGCATGACACGTTGGACACTACTTAAACGACGGCGCATTGGTTTCGCATGCAAACTCTTTGGAAACCACGTAGTGTAAGGGTTTTCTTGATATTTGGCAACTTATGATCGTCGTAGTAGAAAGAAAGAGAGTTTTAACCCACAAAAAACTGAAACGACGGGGTTTTCAAAGAATTTGGGCGCGAAACCAATGCGTCGTCGTTTAAATAGTGTCCAGTGTGTCATGCAATTGCATCAAATCAACATTCTGGTGATGGAGATGACTGCAGGGGCAAGTTGGAGCCACAATTGTAAATTTTGGGGTTTTAATTGTGACCAACGAAATTATGGGGGTCATTCTGAGTATCGGACTAAATTTCATGAGTCAAATTGAGATTTAACTCGGGAGGCATCGTTTTAAAAATATTAGTCCATTAAGATGGTATTAATTATATATCACATTTTGTGTTCTTCCAAAATTTAATTTAAATGGAAATAATTAAAAATAAATAATCATTAAATAACATTCTCACTCCTATTTATTATTATCACCTCACTAAATTCTTGATTTTCTTAAAAGATTTATTACCATTTATTAACCTGCAAAGCACCGTCAACATTTTCGCCATTAAAGAGTTATAGAAGAATAAAATCAACATCATCATCATTATTCTAGTCTCATATAAACATATAACTCAAATTCACGATTCAGTAACACACGCAACAAAATATTTTATATAAAAGATCAATGTCCAAATACATACATAACACACTAAAACCATACAATTCAACAAAATATAATATAATTAACAATACATATATATAATCCCATAACCATGACAATTATAACCCATAACAAAACACTAATGAACTTGTAAATTCAAATAACAAACAAGAACCGAAGAACATAACATAATAAAATTTATGGAAAAGGCTCCATCTTGATCTTGTCATCGCCAAAACGAATATCAAAACCAGGAGGAGCATCATAATTATTAATATTATTATTATTATGGGCTTGATCTTCCACTTCCACTTGCAAAGCAGATTCTCCTCCTTCTTTTTTTTCAAAATCCTTCATCTGTTGTTGCTGAAGTTCACGGGCCCTTTTTTTATTTCTACGCATCATTTTAGCCATTTGCCTTTTCATTTTCTGAGCCTTACTTTCGTGTTTGTAGTGAGAAGCTGTATGAGCCGCAAATTTTTGTGATGTTTCGAATATCGCCATACACTTTGAACATGTGTACGGTCCATTTTTCTTGTAAGGAAGGCTCTTAATTCTTCCATCCTCACCCTCATTAACAACAACATCATCAATTATCTTCTTTTGATTATTATTATTGTCTGAATCATTGTGGTGATGGTGCTGTTGATTGACATTGTTTTTGATTGGTTCGTTGTTGTTGTTATTGTTGTGATACACTGTTCTTATTCCTCTTCCCACTCCTCCTTGTGGCCGCAACACTACTTTTTCAAAAATATTTTCTGAAACAGAAGACCCATCAATCTTTTTAAAGAGAAAATCATGATCATACCTTTTGAGATTTTGTTTTGGCCAAATCAGACTCTCCTTCATTGGACATGCTGCATTTTCAACTTGATGAGTTTTCAGCGTCTCTTTTGTTGCATAATCACTCACACTTGCACCTTTGGAAGATGATGATGATGAATGATGAATGAAACTAGGATTCACATAATCATTATCATCACATCCACCTATTCTCTTTTCTTTCAACTTTTGATTCAGATCAAGTTGGTTAATTTCACTTATCGGTTCACTATTATTACTACTTCGATTGATTGTTACTGGGTGAAGCGGATCAGTGGTGGTGGTAGTACCATTAGATGTAGACTTTGATGAAGAAAGAGAGAAAAGGGTAACGTTAAAGTTCTTGATAGTACCACCATTACCAGTACTATTTTCATGGCTAGGACTATGAGATTTACGATAATCAGCCATGGTAGCCGGAGACAAAACTATGAAGGAATTTGGGTAAAAGCAAAACGTATCAAGAGTAAGGTGCATTGTATCGAGTTAATCACTAAGAACCTTTTTATACTATTAGAATATTATTATATTTAATATACACTATGTTCACCCTAATTCTTTTATATTTATTTTGAGTTGAATTTTGATATACGTAGAATATTTTACACAGAATTTTAATTATATTGGTTTATTTAAATGATTATTCACATAATTAATATAAAAATCAGTTCTTTTGTTGATATAATGTTACATAAATAGATACAATTATAAATATTTTATGATTATTGTATTTTTTTAAATTGACAATTAACAAGAATCTAATTATAAATTTATATATAATATAAAGATTAAATTATAAAATTTAAAATACAAAAAATCTAGTTAAAAATTTAGTAAAATTATAAGAATGAATAGAATAATTAAATTTTTTATTTTTTTTCAAATTTTTATTAATTACTTTGAATACTAAGAATGAAAAAAAAGGTGAATATGAAAGTGGTATATATAACATTTGACTTTTATTAAATTTATGGTTGAAATATACGAGTATAATTTTTTTATGTACAATCATTTAATTTATTTTTTATAATCATATAAACATAAAAGTATTTATTTAAAACTTTTTTCTTTTGTTAGTATATATATACACTTTATTTAACATCTAAGATAATTCAATGAAAATAATTGAAAAATTAAGTTTTACTTTAGTTTTTGAAATTGGCGAGTTATATTGATTTAGTCTCTAACTTTTTAATTGCTATAATTTAGTCTTTTAGATTCAAAAAGAGTACACCAAAATAGTTTTTTGTGTATTTTTCGATATTGAAGCTTAACATCGTTAGTGACGTGGCTTAAGTCTTGTTACACAGGACATATTCAAATGATGTTGTACGCATTTTGGCACTAAACAATATCGTTTGAGGGTTAATTGTCCAAAAAAGAATAGTATAACATTTTAATATTGTTCAAATTCTCAAACACCATCATGTAATGTCTTTTTTAGTGTCAAAATGTATATAATATCATTTTAATATGTTCATCATGACAAGATTTAAGCCACGTCATTATCAATATTAAATTCGGAATGACAAAAATTAGTACATTTTTTAAAATATGAAAGATTTAGTTATAACAATTGAGAAATTAATAATTAAAACAATACAATTTATCAATTTTAAAGACTAAAATAAGACTTAATTTAATAATTTGGTAATCTAAACTACATCACTCTTCTATAACAAGTTTTTCATATAGAACCAGGTTTTCTGGTAGCATTAAATTTAGATGCAAAAGAATTATTAGACTCTTGGCATTTAGCAGTAATAAATGAATATATTTGACTGCATACACCATATATATGGCATAAAAGATGCCATAATTACATATAGAAAAAACTTATGCCATGATTAATAAGTAATTAGGTTTGGATTCCCACATTATATAGAATTAAGATAGATATATAAATTAGTGTAAAATCTAATAATTATGTAAATTAAAAATTTAATTTATAGGATTATAAGAAAAATGATAAAAATATTCAATTTAAATTTATCCATTTCACTTCATATAATTATTTTTATTTCTTGTTTTAAGCAATTATTTTTGTTTATTCTTTTTTGTCTTTTTAATTATATTTAAATATTATACTAGAAAAATGATACTATATTAAATACAATGCAAATATGTATATAATATTTTAATAACTAAAAAAATATCTATTTTTTTAATTTTATTTTTTGCGAATCATAACACGATACATTTTCAACACTAATATTATAATTAAATAATATTAAAAATATAAATGGTTGAATAGAAAATATATATATATATATATATATATATATATATATATATATATATATATATGATAGAGATAATATAAAATAATAAACACAATTAAACCAAAAAAAAAAAGATAAAAGTGGTAAAGATATTATACATTCTAATGTTCTAAGAAGTACACCATTATTTAATATTTAATGAGCCCATTATTTATCAAAACAATAAAAACAATTGTGATCATAAAAAATAATTGTATAAAATATTAGTAAAAATAAAAAAAGAATAACAGATATAACTAAAATTATGTGGGAAGAGATAAAAAAATGTGAAATAAATATTATCTTAAATAGTAAATATGAGTAAAAGTAAATATAAAAGGAGAAAATAAATCTGCAAATTTTATTAAAAAAAATCAAACAACTCATAGGAAGAATATAAATTAAAGTGGTGTTTGAACAAAAATAAATAAATAATTTTATTAAAATATTTATGTTATAATTTACATGTTAGAAGCTATCAAGATGTCAATAATTTCACTGTGTCATTATTTGGTTATTTTTTTATATATTAGGAATAGATGGATAGATTTTCATAAAATAAATTTTGCTCTCCAAATATGACATATAATATTAAAATGTAGGCTATTAGATGAACTAACGTATTCTTTATAATATAATATTTTTATAAAATTAAATAATTTAATGTAAAAAATTATAAAATTAATTCTAGGTGTCTAGGTTGATTATATAGATGATATTCTCAATAATAGTATAAAAATGATTATAGAGATATATGCTTCTTATATGTTGTTAGAAACTAAATTTATAGTCAATTTAATAGCAGAGGGATAAAAAATAATACAAAAACCAATAAAAAATAACATAGATATATTAAAATATTCAACATTTATAGAATATTTATCTAGTTTATAATAATTTAATTAATATTTCAAAAGTCTATTAATTTAAGAATATTTTTTCTTATTTCAATATTTTGACAATATTATATATATAATACATTTATTATTAGTACTAGCTTTTTTAGGTACCGTATCCGTCAATTTATATTTTATTTATTTTTTTCTATAATACAAAAAAAGAATCATAGCTTAATAGTTAAAGAATCTATAAGAATATAATTCGAATGGATCAACTTCAATTTTTTACTATAATTATATGAGAGAGACAAAAAAGATTGTGAAAAGAGCAACAAAATTTTAAATAAAACAACTCCAATTCTCTTATATATATATATATATATATATATATATATATATATATATATAATGTTTATCTTTTATTGAGTAATTATTTAACAATTTTTTTTCATTTAATTAATTGCATAGTACAATTGATAGTCTATAATATTTTATGAAATCTTTTTTACCGAAATAATTATTATACAAAAGACTAAAATAAACCAAATTACATAAAATAATAAATGATATATATATATATATATATATATATATATATATAATTCCGATCAATTTAAAAAAAATTAAATACTAATAGTATCGTTTATATTTGAGAGACAAAACTTGGTTTTGGATTATTATTATTATTATTATTATTATTATTATTATTATTATTATTATTATTGTTTGTTTGTTTGTTTGTTTGTTTGTTTTATTTGAGTATTATCATTATTTGTTCAACTAAGATAGAAAAAACTAAAGCAATTTGTATGGTGTTGGAAAAAGAAACTAATACAAGAAGAGATGGAGATAAAAGAGGATCGAACACAAAAAGATATGAAAATATAACAACAATGTAGGAATTTAGGAAAAATTGGTTTAATAGGGCACACTTTTTTAAATTGTTGATAAATTTGGTTTAATCTCAATCGTTCACTCTGATTTAAAGATTGTGATTTGTATTCGCACTTTTCACATAAGAAAAATATTCTTATAGATATATCCCATATATATATATATATATATATATATATATATATATATATATATATATATATATATACAAAATTGCATGTCCATGTCTAATATTTTTCAAAAATACAAAATTGCATGTCCATGTCTAATATTTTTCAAAAAATTTGATATATTTACATATTTTGTAAAAATCTGATGAACCAGTAAATAGAATGATTTAATGATTAATTTAATTTTCAGAACCTTAATTAGTATCAATGTGCTTCTTAATATTAACAAATATAACCTTTAGACACATGCCTTGTTTAAGTTATTTTACAAAAATTAAGTTCTATTAGAAGTATTGGTATTTTCCTGAGTTATTATATTTGTGTGTTAAACACATTTTAGATATGATATTCATTGACATTTGTCCGTATATCTTTTATATATGTCTAATCGTATCTAACAAAAAATAAAAAAAGTTTTTCTCTGGATGCTCTTAAATAGTCTAAATATTATTATGTGTCAGTGTATTCAACTTTATTATTAACATGTATTTTTAAAATGAATTTAAAAATATTATATATTATTATTTATTAAAACAAAAAGTATTTTAAATATTTTATTATATAATTAAAAAAATATTAATTAAAAAATTTATTTATATATTAATAAAATATCAAAAAATATTATTATGATCTATCTAAAAAATATTTTATACCATTTCTCTATGTCATATATATAAAAATTTAAAATTTATATATTTACATATTTTACATATCTTACATCGTATCGTATTCTATATCCGTTTTAATATTCGTCTATCATAATTTTGCACTTATAATAATAGTAGTAATAAAGGACTACAAGTTTTGCTAACGAATATCTATATTTATATCTCAAGAGTATTTATTAACAATTCAAAGATAAAATTTTGTTTATGAAAGAAGCTAGTAATAACTTTAAATAATTTAATATCGTTAGAAACTTTAAATTTTTCACCTTTTCTAAAAAATATTTATAATTTTGTATTACTAGTTTTCTATTTCTACCAACGATCAATTAATATCACAATTTTATCATAATAGTACTGTATGTTATCTTTTTTTTTTTTTGTTCTAGTCAAGGATCATAACACGCGACGAATTAATTTTTCCTTTTCTAATTAAAGAATGAAGATAATTAATTAAATATAACCTAGAAAGAAAGGTGCATGAATGAATTTTTTGGTCAAGTTGAATCGATAAAATTAAATATCGTTACTGTTTTATTAATCATTGGAATTTCATTTTGTTGATGATGTATTTTTAAAATATATAGAGTAATAATATAATGTCACATAAAGTATTTATAAATAATTAAATATATATATACATATCTTTAAATAGTAAATTAAAACTTAATAAATACATTAATTTTTTTCCTATTTATAACAAAGGAAGTCAATTAATACCATCGCAGCTCCGAAATGATGACATTATCTTTTAATTTCTATATTCTGGTCAAAGTCACAGCACGTATGAATGATTTAATTCTTTTTTTTTTTATCTATGTAAAGAGGGAAAATAATTATAACAAATGGTAACTGCATTTCCTTTGTAAGTACAAGATAATATCTAGAGAACAAGCATGCATGCAAAATCTATGCTGTCTAACGGATACTCAAACTCCGTTAATATATATACCCTAATTACTTAACCTTATTCGTAAGTTTTGTTTAAAGTTGAAACTCAATTATCCGTCAAATAACATTTTATTTATTATTTTTTATAAAGTATAAAAAATTATAGCTTAATTAATAATTAAAAATCTATAACATATATAATTCTAATGGATTTAATTCTTTACTATAATTATCTAAGAGAGGCAAAAAAAATTATGAGAAAAAGAGCAACAAAATTTCAAATAAAGTATAAACAATCACAATCCTCTTTATATTTAGATATAAATAATATTTTTTTATTGATTAATTTTTCAATAATTTTTCATCATTTAATTGCATAGTAGAATTGATTCTCTATAAAGTTTTATGAATTTTTTTTACGGAAATAATCATTATATATAAAACTAAATTAAATAAAATAATAAAAATAAATAAATGATATATATTATTCCAATCGATTTTTAGAAAAACTATTAAATACTAATAGTATTATTTATATTTGAGAGACAAAACTTGGTTTTGGATAATTGTATTATTATTATTATTATTATTATTATTATTATTATTATTATTTATTTGTCTGCTTTATATTTGAGTATATTTGTTTTTTTTTAATCTCAATTGATTAAATTTAGGTTTAATTATTCTGTTGGCCCTTATAGTTTTTTGAAAATTTTAATTAGGTTTTTATACTTTTTTTCTTTTAATTAGATTTCTGTACTAAATTTTTTTTTAATTAAGTCCCTTTTAGCAGTAATTGGTTTAATTTTATAGGGACAGAAAAAAAATTTGTACAGAGACCTAAATAAAAGAAAAAAAAATATAAGAATTCAATTAAAAAAATATTTTAATACAAAAATTCGATTAAAAAAAATATAAAAATTTAATTAAAAATTTTACAAAACTATAAGAGTAATTAAACCATAAATTTATATACATAATCTGTTTTTATAATTGTGTTGATGATATTTTCCTTAATTTTTTCTCTCACATGAATAAATTTTCTTTAAGTATGTGAGACAAATTCATATATCTTTTTGTGCATGTTCATTCCTCTTTTGACGCCATCTTTTCTGATATTATTAGTTCCTGTTTCCAATACCATAAAAATGGCCTCAATTTCTGAATCTTTTAAGTCGGGCGGGTATTACGGGTGTCGGTTGTGGACCTTGTGCGTTGTGGCAACTGGCAAGTCATGGAAAGGTACAGCCGTTGCTTTAACACCTTTATTTCCTGGGAAACCGTACAGGCTGTCACGTATGTGGGTTTTTTGGGGGAATGGTAGATTGTGAATGTACAATAATGCCCACTTTATTTTGTGGGTATTGAACATGACCCCATGCAAAACCCATTCCTTTTCTGACTTTTTCAGTTTTTCTCTCTTTTGCTTTGTTGTCCCTCGATATTTTCCGAAAATGACTATCATGTCCCTACCGCTTGCGAAATAAATACGTGGTAACCTTCCTAGTCCGGGCACCTTCCACATAAAAAGAATATAAAAATACTAAAAATAAGACCTAAAAATATAAATATAAAAACTAATATTTTACATTTTATTTAATAATAATTTAAAATAAATTATAAAAATTTAATTTATTTATATTTTTTATTTAAAAAATTAAAAAATATAATTCTAAAAAATTAATAAAAATAATAAATAAAAAATAAAAAATAAATTATATTTGTTAGTATTTTTTTATTAAAATAATTATAAAATATACTAATTTAGTATTTTTTAATATAATGTAATTCTGTTTATATTAAATATGCCATGCAAGATTATGTATTATTGTATCTATTTAAGTGTCTTGTAAAAAGACTCGGCCAAAGTTCTTTGCTTCTTTTTCATTAATGTTTTCTCTAATCTCTAATACAGTATTAAAGATTTGTTTGAGTGTATCTATAAGAATTTATTTATTTCTTTTTTTGTTAAAAATTTTATAAAAAAATAAAAGTAATTTTATTTTTAGATATTTTATAAAAAAATTTATTTATTAATTATATTTGAATATAATAATATAAAAATATTATTTATTTATTTATTTATTATATAAAAAATATATTCTTTTAAAAAAAATATAAATTATCATTTTTTTTAATTTATTTTTAGTATTTAGTTTTTATTATTAAAAATTTAGTAAATATATTAAAACATAAAAAATATTAAAAAATATTTTTTTATCAATTTAATGACACTTAAATAAACACTATTAATATACTAATCAATGATAATAATAGTAATTGTCTATTTTAATATTCTTAAATATTAAAATACGAATGTAATATGATTTTGTACCATACTTATGCAGGTAATCTATTGAATACTAATGAATTTGTTCAAATAGAAACATTTGTATATATTATTAAAAAAATCAAGGAATATTTATCAATTGACAGAATATAAATAAGATTCTCCATTAAATTATATCCTTACATCAAAATAAACAAAATTGTCACTATATATAATATACGTTTTACGTTTAAGGTATACACATGTATAAAGTATATAGATCTATAAGTCATTTTAAAATTTAAAAGCATTTAAAGTTTTAAATGCAAAATGTGTGACATCTGTTATATATGTAATAAGTGACAAGTTGGGTAACTACGACCTCAACCTTTCATATCTTCGAAATAATTGCGTTACTAAATTTTGTTTGAAACTTCTGTATTCAGAAAAGGAAATGGATTTTCATACTGAGTATACGATGTTAATGCTTTTATTGTTCAGGCCAATGGGGTAAATTCCAGACCAAAAAATATATATATTCTATATTATATGGATCATACATTTGTTTAAAAAATATTTATTCTTCAAACTATTAAAAGATACTAATAAATGAATTGTAACATAAAAATGTTAAAACCAAAATTAAAACAAATATAAATACGTTGACCAAAAAATCTAAAACTATATATAAAAAAAGTTACAAAAATAAAAGAAAATTGGAGAGTGTGATAAATTGTTGACCAACTTTATAAGGTGCATTTGGAACAAAAAATTATTTTGATCTTATCTATAAAATAAATTCATGAAATTGACAAATAAAATTAATTTCTCTTTTATCTATTATGAATAAATTTTTATAACGAATACTAAAATTAATTATTAATAAAAAATTAAACTTTTTCATATAAAAATAATAATTAAAAATTTTATTATTTAATTTTTTATCTGTAGATATCTTGGTCTTTTTAATCAGAGACTTTTGTCAACTTACGATTTTTTTGTAAAAGTAATTTGATTTTATAAATCTTTTATGCCATGCATAATTTATACCGTTAGAACAAAGTGAACTATAATTTAAAAAAAATTCTCGTAATGTTATTATGGATAAATTATACTAGTTCTAATATAATACACAAATGTACTAATACTAACTTAATACATGAATGATGCACAAATGAACTAATACTAACTTGATGCATAAATGAACTTATGCTAACTAATGCCACTAGTATGATGAAAATTGAACTAATACAATTTAACAAATTCTAATATAATACACAAATGCACTAAAACTGAACTAATGCAATTTAAGAAAAAAAGTAGAAATAGAATAAGTCCAATTTCTACAATTTTGATAGAAATAATTTAAATTGCAGAATACAACAAGTTAACTAGATCTCAAAATACAAGGATAATTTTATAAACTAAATTCTCATAATAGAAGCATAATAGAAGTATAATGAACTAAATTCTCAAGGACCTATTTGTCTTTCGAATTTTATTTGCAAAATGACGTCAAGGATTTATTTGTCCTTCGAACTTTATTCCCCTTCCAGCGTGGCACCATAACGGATACTTGGACACCGTTTCAGCCACGTCAGCCAGTTTCGTTTGATGTATAAGAGGCAAATAGATGGAAAGACTAAATTGTCCTCTGTTTATTAAAATCAGGAATTTTTTGTATTTAAATTTTGTCAAGAATGTATTTATTAAAAATTTAAAAAGTTAGAAATTTAGCTGTCTTTTCCCCAAAATTTAATATACAAAAAAACGAAAGTAAAAGAGGAATGAATACAAGGAGATCCAGAGCTATAACAATAATGTAAAAATTTAGGACAAATTTATTTAAGAGGAATGCTAGAGGTAGTAATTTTGGTGTTTTGTAACTATTAATTGATCATCAATAATGTTTTTAATAGTGTGAGATTATATTTAATGGTCGGAGATCACTCACTTTTATTTTTATGATTAAATACTGACAAAAAAATACAAAAATTGCTGATCCCTAGACTGTTTAATAATAGGGCACAATTTTTTAAATTGTTGATAAATTTAGTTTAATATCAACAGTTTATTGTAATTTAATGGTTGTGATTTGTATTCTCACTTCTCACATAAGAAAAATATTCTCTTAAGATATATTCTTTTTATATACTGTATTTTGCGTGTCCATATCTAATATCTCTGAAAAAATTTGATATATTTACTTATTTTGTAAAAATCTGGTGAAGCAGTAAATAAAATAGTTTGATGACTAATTTGATTTTCAGAATGTTAGTCAATATCAATGTGTTTTTTAATAGTAACAAATATAACCTTTAGACACCTGCCTTCTTTTAAGTTATTTTATAAAAATTAAATTTTGCACTTAAAGTAGTAATAAAGGACTACAAATTTTGCTAACGAATATCTAAATATATATCTTAAGAGTATTTGTTAACAATTCAAAGATAAAATTTTATTTATGAAAGAAGTAATTTTAAAGAAGTAATAACTTTAAATAATTTAATATCGTTAGAAACTTTAAGATTTTTCACCTTTTCTAAAAAAATATTTACAATTTTGTATTACTAATTTTCTATTTCTACCGACGAGCAATTAATATCAATTTTATCATAATGGTACTGTTTTCTTTTCTTCTTCTTATTCTAGTCAAAAGTCATAACATGCGACGAAATTAATTTTTCGTTTTCTAATTTAAGAATGAAGACAATTAATTAAATATAACCTAGAAAGACAGGTGCATGAAGGAATTTTTTTTGGTCAAGTTGAATAGATAAAATTAAATATCGTTACTGTTTCATTAGTCGTCGTTGGGATTTCATTTTGTTGATGAATATTTTTAAAATAGAGTAATAATATAATGTCACAAAAATATTCATAAATATATATCTCTTTAAATAGTAAACCTAATAAATATATTAATTTTTTATTTTTTTTCCTATTTATAACAAAAGCAGTTTGTAACACCCTACCACTCTAAGCTTTTCGCTTAAGTCGTAAAATAGAAGTGAAGTGGTATTACGACCTCTAAAATAAAATATGTACATATAATAGCAGAAAAATTATAATATGCTAGGAGCCTTGAAGAATAGAAGAAATAAAAATCACGGAATAAATGCGCAACGCTCGAGAAACGAGTTAACTTGCGTGCTAACAAAACTGTATCCATCAAACATAAGATTGTAAAATTAGGAATAGAGTGCCAAAGATACAAAATAGCAAGCTCCTAACTCAGCCTGCAAAGTCGAGGCTGGCCGGAGAATATTTACACACATATATATACATATCCAAAACTCAAATACATAAACAAAATCCTGCCTCTCCTTAAACCTCTAAGAGGATCAAAGAACAAGTTATGCAGAGAGAAAGCTAAGTACGTGTGTATATATATATAACCCAGTACTACTTCGCTTCAAGAGCCCAAACGCCTAACGAGACGCCTTTCGACCTGCATCTGAAAAGCAACAACATAGTATGGAATGAGAACCGGAGGTTCTCAATATGGTAAAGGTGCCACACACATAAGATATAAGGTCCTGGGAATGCCAGAGACAATCCTAAAACGCCGACACTCAGATTATAGAACTTAAAGTATTAAACTGAAGCCATAAAAGGTAGTTTTCTAAGACTATTTAAATCTAACTTAACTTAATCTTAAATCTAAGTCCCATACTGCCATTCCTCCATACCTCCAACTCCATCATGCATTTCAGAAACAAATAAACAGATAAAGGCAAGCACAAGAAGGTTACAAGTACTGCAGGTAACAAATATACATTTAACACGGTAAGTACATTTAGGCACACCCAGTTAGAGCACAAGCAAGTAATTCAAGTAATATGCATATGATGCATGCCTGTTCTATGGCTAATGAGGCTCATCTGTCGGTTATCCAGCTAACCCAACAAGTCCAAAAACCTTAGACTGCCCCCCGACGTGCATCCCCAAGAGTCTATGCATAGCTTTTTCTTAAATAATCAATATTGATCAATGGGGGTTATATTCCCGAAAATTTATCGTGTCCGGTCACACTTACGTCATAGGGTCAACAGAGTATCAAGCTTTCAACTTGGTACACGTGGTGCCAAGCCACGACACTTTATCCAGGGAATCTCGTATCTCAAATCATTAAATTATTCAAGCCAAATTTCATACATAATCTTTCATCGAAATACCTAGTCAAGTATCATATATGACTTGTCCGTAACATCTCATAATTAATTCATCACTTTTCAACTTTACTTCACCTTCAAGTTATCCCCATTTCCTAACTTCATCTAATTATCAGGTTTAACACTATTATTTAAGACCAATGGAATGAAAATAGAGGTTTAGAGATTTAAAATACAGTTTAAAACGTTAAAAGTCACGTTTTGCTGAAATAGGGTCCACACGTGCGCGTGGCTCATGCGTACGCGTGGAAATGCACAAGTGCAGCTTGCGTGCGCGCAACCTCTTGTCACGCATACGCGTAGATGGATACCTCATGTCACGCGTACGCGTGAATCCAGTGACGGATCCAGAAAATTTTGATAGTGGGGGCAAAATATATATAACATTATAATAATTTTTATAATAAAAATATTATGTTTACATAAAAAATTAGCTATCAAATTATCTATTATAAATTTGTGTATAAATACATATATCATTTACCTTATTTTTTTAATATGTATTTTGTATTTCAAAATTTATATTTTAAGATTTATTCTGTATAAGTAATTATTTTATGTATACATAGCATAATTGTTGTTATAATTATATTTTGTTATTATAAAATATGATTAGGTTTCAAAATATCTAATTACAAATTAAAATACTAAAATAGTAATTTAAATAATAACATATAATTTAAAATTTAATTTTTTATATTTCATATATTTTGAAACCTTGACAAAATAATTAAAATGCCATTTTTTTGTATATGTCGTTAAATAATCATTTAAAACTCAACTTTCATACAAATTAGCTTTTGATGATATTCATAGTTGAAAAAGTTAATTAGTGTAGTTATTATGAAAAAACTAAAGCTAATTTTAAAAGAAGAAACACAAATGGATAAATAATATTCTTTCGAGTCGATTTCTAAGAAAGAACACCAATCTTATTTAAATTTGAAAATTGATCATTATAATGGACATCTAATATATAGTTTTCAAATTGGCTATCAAGTGTCGAAAGTTGAATAAAAAATAATTGTGGGGTCAAATTTAGTAATTTAGTGGGGGCAAATAAATATTATTATTATATACTACTCAATAAAATTCCAAATTGTAGTGGGGGCGCTTGCCCCCACACCCGCATGAGTGGATCCGTCCCTGCGTGGGTCACGCGTACGCGTGGGCATGCTTGCGGATCCATCACGCGTACGCATAGAGCTACTCGCGTCGCGCAACCAAAGTTTACATTCCACGCGTACGTGTGGACGTACGTCTTTTTAAAAACAGCATCAGGTCATCAGAGAGCTACAAACCTTGCAAATTTTCAGCAGCATAACCACATATCTGTCATCCAAACTTCTGACGGACATAACTTAATCATTTTAAATCGTTTTCCTTCCGTTCTTCAAACGGCATAAACATCACGAATCCTATTTTCATTTTAAAACAAGTTGGGAATAAATTAAAGGTCCAGAAGCCAAGTTATACCTCGCCGAAAGTCGGCCAAAACCAACCTTTACAAAAATATTCAAACCTCAATTTTCAATTAAAACGTCATTCCAAAAACCACCAAGCCTTCAATCAATATGCATGTAACCTATAAAATCATCAACTTAGCCATATCTCATTACTCATTTCTCATTGGAATGTCCACATAATAATAATCTCTACTATACAATCAAACCACATCATAGACATCAAGTATGCTAAGCATTGTACTGTTCCGTGCAATTCAGCTTATCCTATCCTATGGTCATCTAGCCTAAGTTTTCACAGAACATTATATATTAAATGTAAGAAACCTAAACCATACATTGGCCGATTTCCACGTAATAACCAAAGCAATTTATTCAAAATCAAAGCAGCCTCTCAAAACTCAACAAACTCTAAGCTCAGCTTTCTCCAAGTTCTAATATTCACAATTCCAAGCTCCAATTATTTATTTTCAACCTAATACACATTTATAACTAATACATATTTATAACACATATATATCGAATTTAATACTCAAAACTCAAATTCAATGAAATTAAAATAGAATTGTCGTATTCTCACCTTACCCAAACTTCACATAAGCAAGAGTGAACGTTTCCCTCAAACTAATTGGATCCTAAAACATCAGAAATCAAATAAATTCAGCATTTCTACTCAAAATTTGAAAATTGGAGAAAAGAAGAGGCTGAGGTGAATAGCAAGTTACCTATAAAGTTTTTTTAGTAGAAACGTAGAGCTCGACATGATGAATGCGTGGCCGCAAATGGTGCGGCGATCGGAGTTCGGATGGAGAAGTTACGGGGATCGGAAACCACCGTAAAAGTTTCGGTAAAGTTTCGTTTCTCTTCTCCCCTAAGTGTGCTTCAGTTTCATTTCTGTTGGAATGAAGGGGATGAAAGGCTTGGGTTCATTTAAAAGGGCTGGTCCGGTTGGATCGACGGTCCAATTTAGATCCGGTTCAACTGATTCAGGCTGTTCGGTCTAATCTTTGACCGATTTTTTCGAAATTAGTGTCCAAATTCTTGTTTCGATGAGCTCTATCCTAATTTATATAATATTTGCATTTCTAATCTTCCTTTTTAAGAACTAATTTATTGACTAATTATCTACTAATTTATCAGGGTTTACACAGTTAATTAATAGTTTAATACCATCACAATTTTGAAATGATGACATTATCTTTTCTAAATTCTTGTCAAATTCAATGATTTAATTCTTCTTTTTTCTATGTATAAAGAGGAAAAATAATTTAGGACTGTCAAACGGGCTAGCTCGGCTCATTTAAGTCCGACCTATTAAATTTGTGGGTTAAATGGGCTGGACTGTTTAACTCCATTTTATTTGTGAGCCATAATTTTTTAGTCTGGACCATTTATGGTAAGTTCTATGGGTTAAACGGGTCAACCCATTTATCTTTTTATTTTATTTTTTAAAAAATATTTTAACAAAAAATATTACTTTTAAGTTAAAAATTTTTAAAAAATAATATTTTTTTAGTTGATGGGTCGAATTTTTTGGTCAATATCGACAAAAAATATTACTTTTAGGGAAATATTGACTAAAAATGCTATTTTTTAAAAAAATGTAAAAAAAAATTAAACGGACCTTCTGTTTAATCCATCATTTTTTTCGGGTTAATCGAGTTCAGCTCGTTTAGCCCGAAATTTAAACGGATTTAATTTTAGAGGCGAAGTCTACTAATTTAAATGAGTAAACGGGCTGATCCGATGAGTTTGACTCATTTTAATAGTCCTAAAATAATTACAACTAATTTTTTTTTCTTACGCGGTAACTACATTTTTTTATATGTACAAACGGGCAGAATTAGATAAAATATTAAGGAGGGATTAAAAATTAATTTCACAATAAAATAAAATAAAATAAATTTAAAAAGTAAATTAACATTTATATGAAAAAATTAAAATTTAAGGGAACTATATATTGCCCCCTTCCTTAGCATGAAACTCTGCCTCTGACTACAAGTACAAGATTATCTAGAGAGCATGCATGCATGCATGCAAAATCAATACTCGGTTAATATATATCACTAATTACTTAACCTTGTTCTTAAATTTTGTTGAAACTCAATTATGAGTCAAATCACATTTTATTTATTATTTTTTATACGAAACAAAAAAAATTAGCTTAATAATTCAAGAATCTATGACAAGTATAATTTAAATGGATCAATTTCAATTCTCTATTATTATAATTGTGCGAAAAAGATACAAAAATTATGAGAAAAAAAGCAATAAATTTTTAAATGAAATAATTTTAATTCTCTTTATATATAAGTATAAATAATATTTTTTATTAAATAATTTTTCAATAATTTTTAACCATTTAATTGTATAGTATAATTGACACTTTATAATATTTTATAATTTTTTTTGTTAAAACATCACTTTAATTTATATTCTTACTATGTGATGTTTAATTTTTTTAATAAAATTTGTAAATTTAATTTTTTATATTTTATTTTATTCATATTTATTATATAAAATAATATTTATTTCACATTTCTCTTTATCTCCTCCCACGTAATTTTAGTTATGCCTGTTATTTTTTTTTACTAATATTTTATACAATTATTTTCTATGATCACAATTGTTTTTCTTGTTTCGATAAATAATGAGCTCATTAAATATTAAATATTGAACTTTTTAGAACACTAGAATGTATCATGTCCTTACCCCTTTTATCTTTTTTTTTTTCGTTTAGTTGTGTTCATTAGTTATATATTATATCTGTCATATATAACCATTTTTTTTGTGACTATATATAACCATTTATACGACAGACATAATATATAACTAATGAACATAATATATATATATATATATATATATATATATATATATATATATATATATTAATATTAATATTAGTGTTGAAATTGTATCGTGTTATGATTCACAAAAAATAAAATTAAACAATTAGATATTTTTTAGTTATTAAAATATTATATATTATATATTATATATATATATATTGTATTTAATATAGTATTATTCTTCTAGTATAATGTTTAAATATAATTTAAAAAGAAGACAAAATAATAAACAAAAATAATTGCTTAAAACAATAAATAAAAATAATTATATGAAGTGAAATGAATAAATTTAAATTGAATATGTTTATAATTTTTTTATAATCCTATAAATTAAATTTTTAATTTATATGCCAAGATCCAAACCTAATTACTCATTAATCATGGCATCAAATTTTTTGATACGTAAATATGGCGTCTTTTATGCCATATATACTGTATGCAGTTAAATATATTCATTTATTATTGATAAATACATGTCAAGAAGAGTCTAATAATTTTTTTTTATCTAAATTTAATGCTGCCTGAAAAAACCTATTATAAAAAAGTGATGTAGTTTAAATTATTAAGTTAAGTTTTATTTTAATCTCCGAGATTGACGAGTTGTATTATTTTTGTATGTGTTTGAATTAGAATTTGTATAAAATTTATTTTATAAATTTGATTTTGATAAAAAATAAGTTGGTGTTAACGGAATTTATGTTTGATAATTTTGTATCAAAATAGATTATAATAAAATGAATGTTGTTTAGATTACATTATTTAAAATTACATTTAGACAAAATTACAACAAAAAACATAAATTTATATCATTCAAAACTATATTATTTTAACACTCTTTTTCTGAAGCACAAAGAGAAAGAATTGAGAGCTGAGTATAATATAGTTTTGGCACAGGAAGAAATGCTTTGGTACCAGAAGTCAAGAGATCAATGGGTTCAGTATGGTGATAGAAATACTAGCTTTTTCCATATGCAAACCATCCTTAGAAGAAAATCTAACAAGGTTCATGGGTTGCTGGTCAGTGATGGGACTTGGTCTGATGATCCGGAAGTTTTACAACGGGAGGTTGTTCATTTCTTCAAAAATATTTTTTGTTCTACTGAGCCTGTTGAGGTTAATTGCATGGGAGAAATTCCTATGCCAGCTCTTAGCCATGATGTTTGTGATAATTTGTCTAAACCAGTAACAATGTTGGAGGTTAAAGAAGCTCTGGATAATATGAGATCGTTCAAAGCTCCTGGGCCGAATGGTTTTCAAGTTTTTTTCTTCAAGGAATATTGGGATGTGGTGGGTCATGAGGTATGGCGTACTGTTCAGAAAGCATTCTTAGGGGACGTTAAGCCATTTGTTGGAAACTTTGATTGTTCTTATCCCTAAGTGCGACCCTCCAACTAGATTGAAGGATTTTCGGCAATAAGCCTTTGTAATGTAATTTATAAGCTAGTGACTAAAGTGATGGTTAATAGATTACGACCATTTTTGGATGAGATTGTTAGCCCAACTCAGGGAGGGTTTATTCATGGTAGAGGAGCACCTGATAATATTATTGTCGCCCAAGAAGTTCTTCACTTTCTTAAGCGGACAAAGTCTAGAAAAGGAGCTATGGCTTTTAAGATTGATTTAGAAAAGGCTTATGATAGAGTTGATTGGAATTTTCTTGAGCACACTCTTGAATCTTTTGGCTTTCCTTCTCAAATTATTCGGCTTGTAATGAATTGTGTTCAGGCCTTAAATCTCTCCATCCTTTGGAATGGGAATAGATTGGACAGCTTCCAACCTCGCAGAGGGCTCATGCAAGGAGATCCAATTTCTCCTTATTTATTTGTTTTGTGTATGGAGAGATTGGCGTGCTTCATTTCCAAACAAGTTGACGAGGGTATTTGGGATGGTGTGGCTGTTTCTAGAGGGGGACCTAGAGTTTCTCACTTGATGTTTGCAGATGATCTCCTCCTTTTTGTAAAGTGAAAAAAGTCAAGTTCAGAATTATGCACACCTTGGAGTTGTTCTGTAAAGCTTCAGGTATGAAGGTTAACATTGAAAATCTAAAGCTATTTGTTCTAGAAATCTCTAATAGAAGGAAGGAAATGTTGTCTGGTGTTTCTCATATTCCCTTTACTAGTGACTTGGCAAATACTTGGGGGTGAACCTTAATCATCCTCGAGTTGCTAGATCTATTTTTTCGGACTCTTTAGAGAAGATCAAGAATAGGCTAGCTAGTTGGAAAGGTCGGCTCCTTAACAGAGCAGGCAGGCTTTGCTTAATTAAATCTGTTGCTTCTCTCTTCCTATTTATCATATGCAAGTGACTCTTTTTCCTACTTCGATTTGTCAAAAGATGATTCTGTACTTAGACAATTATTGTGGAAGGGAAAGGTGGGGGAGCGTTGCTTAAATTTGGTCAAGTGGAGCAAAGTTGTCACTCCAAGAAATATGGAGGCTTCGGAATTAGAGATACCCAATGTGTAAATTTTGCTTTACTCGGAAAGCTTGTTGGCATTACTGCATAATAAAGATAAGCTTTGGTAGAATTATGTTGGCAAAATATTATCTAGGAGTTCTTGCTTTTCACCCAATTTTCTAATATGTTTCAAGCACTTGGCGGGCGATTTATAAGACAATAGAAAGCTTCGTGATGGTTTTGATTGGTGTACAGGCAGGATCTCAATCCTTTTGGTATCATGCTTGCGACCATGTGGAACGCTAGCTCCTTTGGTTCCTTTTGTGCACATTTCTGATTCTCACTTGAAGTTAGAAGATGTCTGGCACCATGGGCATTGGCGGTGGGATATTCTTTGCACAATTATTCCGGAAGAAGTTAAACTTGAGTTGATGCTCTTTGATCCTATCAAACAGGCAGGAGATAAAACATGTTGGTTTTGGACAAACTCAAATACTCTCACCTACTCGACTAAAAGCGGGTATGAATGGCTATTGAAGAAGAAATTTGGTTGGAATGATAATGAAAATTGGCTTTGGCTTTGGCGCTTGAGAATACCGGAGAAGATGAAGTGTCTGCTCTGGCTTTGCCTCAACAACGGAGTTCCCACAGCTAGGTACCGATTTCAAAGAGGTCTTACTACTTCTGATTTTTGTCAGAGATGTTATCTTGCGCAAGAGGATATTAACCACTGCTTTAGGACTTGCCAAAAAGCTCGTCAGATTTGGATTAGCTTAAATTTGGGAATGACCGCTGAGGACTCTAGTTTGGATTTTGTGTCTTGGATTCGTTCTAACCTCAACAACAATGAGTTTCTCTTTGCAGTGGCCTTTTGGTGGATTTGGAGGGATAGGAACAATGACATCTTTCATCAAGATGATCCATGGAGTAAGGAGAAAATTGTTCACTTGGTTAAACATGATGTTCGAGATTTCTCTAATGTTGTTACCAACCAAAAACATATTATTCCTTCTTCTTTGAAATATAACTGGGAACCACCTCCAATGAATGTTTGTAAAGTGAACTGCGATGCAAGCGTTTTTGAAAATGAGCAATTAGCTGGCTTTGGATGTATTATAGAGACAGCATGGGAATTTGGATAAAAGGTTGTTGCCAGTATACCTCTTTCTAGTGTTCTGTTGAGCTTCATGCTATTGGAGAGGGCTTGTTATGGCTTGGGATTGCGAGTGCAAAGAGGTCATTTGAAATGATAATCTTGATGCGTTTCTCTTGTTTCGCGAGGCACAACCAGCATGATTAAGAATGACTCTGATCTGCTTGACAAAATCAAAGTGATGCTCCAGTGCAATTGGACAGCTACTTTAGTTCTCATCCAGTGCACAGCAAACAGAGCGGCTGATTTAATGGCTAAGACTGCTGCTTTAAACAAGCACGTATATCTAGAGTGGTTACTGTCCCCTAATAATTTAGACATTATTATTAGAGAGGAGTGCTACTCTTTCTCTTAGTTCTTTTTTCTTTGTGTTATGTTTTGTCACAAAAAAAAAATATTATTTTAACACTCTTTGACTATAATTTCTTTTAAAAAGAATTTAAATATATGCGTTGAAATTTGATATTCTTTTACTTATAATTTATTAGTACTTTTCTTTAATACTCTTTTTGTATTTAATTATATCTTTCTAATAAAATTTATATTATAAAAATTAACAATAATAAATAAAATATGTACTAATTTAAAAACTCATAATAAAAAATATACAAAATTAAATAAAAAAATCTATAAAAAAATACGTATTAATAAAGATGATTAAAAAATGATATGAATAATGAATACTAAAATTTTGATTAAAAAATACAATAATATACATATATAAGTGAATATTAAAAAAAATTTTAAACCAAAATATTCATATTATTAACAAAAAAAATCATGGCATCAGTTTTTTCGATAAGTAAATATGATGTCTTTTATGCTATAATGCAGTCAAATATATTCATTTATTATTGATAAATGTCAAGAAGAGCCTAATAATTCTTTTGCATCCAAATTTAATGCTGTCTCAAAACCTGTTACAGAAGAGTGATGTAGTTTAGATCATTGAGTTAAGTTTTATTTTGGTTTTTGAAATTAACTAGTTATATTATTTTAGTATGTGTTTGGATTAAAATAGATATAAAATTGATTTTATAAATTTGATTTTGATAAAAGAAAATAAGTTGGTATTAACGTGATTTATATTTAGTAATTTTGTATCAAAATAAATTATAATAAAATGATTGCTGTTTGGATTACATCATTCAAAATTACGTTTAGACAAAATTAGTTAAAAAAACATAAATTTATATTATTTAAAATTATATTATTTTAACACTCTTTTAACTATAATTTTTTTAAAAAAAATTTAAATTTATGTGTTGAAATTTAATCTTTTGGTTATAATTTATTAGTAGTCTTTAATTTTTTTAGTACTATTTTTATATTTAATTATATTTTTTTAATGAAATTTATATTATAAAAGTTAACAATAATAAATAAAATATATATTAATTTAAGAATACTTAATAAAAAATATACAAAGTCAAATAAAAAAAAATTCTATAAAAAAATATCTATTAATAAAAATAATTAAAAATTTTATATAAATAATAAATACTAAAAATTTGATTAAAAATACAATAATATATATAAATAAACATTAAAAAAAGTTCTAAATAAAAATATTCATATTATTAACAAAAAAAAATCATGGCATCAGTGTTTTCCATACGTAAATATGGCGTCTTTTATGCATATACACTGTATGCAGTCAAATATATTCATTTATTATTGAGAAATACCAAGAAGAGCCTAATAACTCGTTTCACTCTTTTGCATTCAAATTTAATGCTGTCTGAAAACCTGTTGCAGAAGAATGATGTTATTTAGGTTATTGAGTTTAAATTTTATTTTGTTCTCTGATATTGATGAATTGCATTATTTTAGTGTGTATTTAGATTAAAGTTGGTATAAATTTTATTTTATAAATTTGATTTTGATAAAAAAAAAGTTAATATTAATGTGATTTATGTTTGATAATTTTATATTAAAATAGATTATAATAAAATGAATAGTGTTTGAATTATATCATTCAAAATCGTTTAGATAAAATTACTTAAAAACACATAAATTTATATCATTTAAAACTATATTATTTTAACACTCTTTGACTCTAATTTTTTTAAAAAAAAATTTAAATTTATATGTTAAAATTTAGTACTATTTTTATTATAATTTGTTAGTACTCTTTTCTTAGTATTCTTTTTGTATTTAATTATATCTTTCTAATGAAATTTATATTATAAAAATTAATAATAATAAATAAAATATATACTAATTTAAGAACACATAATAAAAAATATACAAAGTAAAATAAAAAAGTTCTATAAAAAATATATATTAATAAAAATGATTAAAAAAATTTATACAAACAATAAATACTAAAAATTTAATTAAAAAATACAATAATATACATAAAGTAAATATTAAAAAAACTCTAAACAAAAATATCCATATTATTAACAAGAAAAATAAATAAATAATTGATAAAAATTAAAACTTAACAAAGAGTACCAATAATAATATTAAAAAAATATTTGTTTGTAAAACATAGTCATAAAAAAATTTCAAAAACACTTATGATTATTTTTGGTATTTTTTATTATAAACGAGATTGAAGGGCAAAATTGATAGAATATCAATTAATTTTTTAATTTATCAAGTGAACTTAAAAGCTAAAATTTGTTACTTCAAACCCAGAATCATACTGGCAAGAAAAAAGTTACCCTCATAATTTACACTTCAATACAATTCAATCAATCAATAATCAATAAAAGTTCGCATTTTTTTCTTTTCTTATTCTTTCACAATTTTATCATGGTATCAGAGCTTTGGTATCATCCTTGAAGAGGATACATAAGCTATCATCTTTCGAGTGAGAAATCACCATGCTTCTTTTTCAACCTCCTCCCACAATGAATAATCAATCTTCCAATTTAGCTCGGACCAATCTTTATTACTTCCATCCAAGTAAAAATCCAACATCATTCTTGGTTATCCCTGTTCTAATAGGAAACAACCATCATTCATGGAATAGTCATTATGGCCTGTGTGCACCTTCTTCCCATAGTTTCATTTGTGCCTTCTTCCGTCAGTTCCGTCTGCATTCTATTTCAGCAGTTTAATCTGCATTCTGTTTTAGCAGTTCCATCTGCACTCTTATCGCGCTCTATGCGACCTCATTCTTATCGTGCTTTATCGCCATCTCTTATTGCGCCATTCGCGCCCTCTAAAAATAATCTTATTGCGCTCTACACGCTTATTTTTTCATTTTTCTTTTTGAAGATCGCTGCTCAAGCTCCTTTTATATTTTTGCCGCCGGCAGCTCAAGCTCCACGGCACGCATTTTTTAAAGATCGCTGCACAAGCACATCATCTCCCTTTATATTTTTGCAGCCGGCAGCTCAAGTTTCCCCGCACACATTTTTTGAAGATATCTGCTCAAGCACAGCATATCTCTTTATATTTTTGTAGCCGCAGCTCAAGCTCCGCCGCACGCATTTTTTTAAGATCGTTGCTCAAGCACAGCATCTCCTTTTATATTTTTGCCGCTGGCAGCTCAAGCTCCGCCGCACGCGTCTTCCTCCGCGTCACCACGTCAGACGCATTTTTCTCAACAATTTCATCGGAACTTATCTTCCATCCACCAGCTTGCAGCGGTGTATTAAACTACTCTTCTACCTTAGCTCATGACAACAATAAAGAAGTCTCGTGACCCACAAATTCAGGCCAACAGAATATATAAATTTAATTACAATTTTAGTCTTCGTTATCTTATCTTATCTTATCTTATCTTGATCTTATCTTTAGTTGGTCTTATCTTATTTTTTATTTGCTTTCATCTTTCATAGGACAATGTTCTATATATATTTAGTTTTACCCTCATAGTTTACACTTCAGTACAATTCAATCAATCAATAATAAATAAAAGTTCGCATTCTTTTCTTTTCTTATTCTTTCACAATTTTATCAATTAGTAACGTGGGTTAAGTCTTGTTTTTGATACTAAAGAATGTATTAAATGACGATAATTGAGGATATGTCTAGCATGGCAAGACTTGAGTCACCTCACTAACGGCGTTGAGTTCCAACAACAAAAAATACATGAAAGACTATATTAGTGAACTTTTTTAATTTAGAGGACTAAATTACAACAATTAAAAAGTTAGAGGCTAAATCAATATAACTCGCCAATCTCAAAGACCAAAGTAAAAATTAACTCAATTATTTTCATAGAATATCTTAGATGTTAGATAAAGTGTATATATATACTAACATACAAAAAAAATTTACAAATATATTTAATTATATATAATTATATACTTTTTCGTTAACAAAAATAAATACTTTTATGTTTATATGATTATAAAAAATAAATTAAATGATTGTATATAAAAAAATTATACTCGTATATTTCAACCATAAATTTAATAAAAGTTAAATGTTATACATACCACTTTTATATACACTATTTTTTTAATCATTCTTAGTATTAAAAGTAATTAATAAAAACTGGAGAAGATAAAAAAATTTAATTATTCTATTAATTTTTATAATTTTACTAAATTTTTAGTTAGATTTTCATATTTAAAATTTTATAATTTAGTCTTTATATTATATATAAATTTATAATTTTAGATCCTTATTAGTTGTTAACTCAAAGAAAAAATACAATAATCATAAAATATTTACGTTTACAATACCTTATAATTCATCATGCATCAAGCACAAAAACAAATATTTCAAAAATTGTATTTTTTAAAATATTAGTTAAAAAGTTAAAAATTTTAATTTAATATAGAATTAAACCTAAAAAAATATATTCAAAAGAAATATAAAAAATGCTATATTTATAAAAAATAAAAAAAATAAAAAATTTGTCTTTTATATAAAAAATAGTGTAAACATAGTTTATATTTAATAAAATATTTTTCTATTATATTTAATTTAATATAGAGATTAAATTAAAAAAATTTTAACAATAAAATCAAATTAAAAATTAATGAAATTATCAAGATCAATAATATAATTAAACTTAAAAAACATATCCAAAAAAATATAAAAAAATAATATATTGATAAAAATTAGAAAAAATAAAGGACTTGTTTTTTATATAATAAAAAATGTAAAAAATAAATAATTTAATTTTAATATATTATCAAAGTAAAATAATTTTACACGTACATCTATTTATATAACATCACATCAACAAAAGAATTATTTTTTACATTAATTATGTGAATAATCATTTTAATGAACCAATATAATTAAATTTTTGTGTAAAATATTTTATGTATATCAAAATTAAACTCAAAATAAATATAAAATTAAAGAATTAGTGTGAACATAGTGTATATTTAATAAAATAATATTCTAGTGGTACAAAAAGATTCTTAGTGATTAACTTGATGCAATGTACCTTACCCTTGATACCATTTGCTTTCACCCAATTTTCTTCATAGTTTTGTCTCCAGCTACCATGACTGATTATCGTGAATCTTATAGTCCCAACCATGACAATAATATTAGTGATAGTGGTGCTATCAAGTATTTTAACGTTATCTTTTTCCTTCTTTCTTCACCCAAGTCTACATTATAGGATGTACTCTGTCTATATTAGAGACCGATACAATAGTAGTGTCCTCATTTGATTTTTCAGTTAATGCTACACTTTTTAAGAAAAACATAGAAGTAGAAGTAAAGTCATAATGAGAATTAAAAATTTAAATTGATAGAAAAAAATAATATTAATGGTTATATATTTATCATTTTCTCTCGAGTAAGAACCTCTTTTGGGTTTGCTTGATTTTTTGCATAGGCATTTTTTTCTCATTTATTTGCCTGATACTTTTTTTTCTCCACTTTTAGAGTTTATCAAGGATCGAACTCTTGACTTTTCGGACATAGAGATCTAATATCACGAAAGGTATCAGAGACTCTTTGAGAATGTGAAAATAGAGTAGAAATTAGAGAATGAGAAAGAGATAAATGATTTCATTATGAAAATGAGTAAGAAATGATCACAACACACACGCTTATTACATAGTAGCTTAGTATTTATACTAGCTTAGTATTTGAGTATTTTTTTTATCTCAATAGATTAAATTTATACACAATATATTTTTATTATTGTGCTGATATTTATTAATATAATTTTTTATCTCACATAAATAATTTTTTTTAAGTGTGTGAGACAAACACATTTATATATATCATTTTTTACTTCAGTATTTTTTTGTATTCATTCCTTTTTTTACGTCATTTTTTGTGTTAGTTCCTCCTATTAACACGATAAAAATTGTCTTAATTTTCTAATTCTGGTATATATATGTCTTTTCTCTCACCTTTTATTTTCTTGTATTTATTTCTCTTTTTACACTGTCTCTTTTTGTGTTGGTTCCTCTTAACAACACTATAAAAATTACCTTAATTCTCTAAATTGCTTCTTATGTTAGTTGCCTCTAATTTGTCTATAACATTTTATCGAATCCACTTGTTCTTCTTGGTTTTTTCTTTCTTTTTCTTTCAGTGATGTTTTATGCGAATTGCAGAAGTAACTTTTTTTATTATCTTCTTCAAATATTTTTGTGACACATAGCTGATATCAATAGTCTTTTCTTTCTTTTATCAAAAAATAGAGATTCCTTGTTGTCCTTTAGAGAGATCTTTCAATAATTCAAACAAATTGTAAAATGCTGAATCTAATTCAATTAAAAGTTTCATCTCTTTTTTTTTTTCAATTTCGTTTCTCTTG
The DNA here is from genome assembly GCF_014773155.1 of Arachis stenosperma. Classification (NCBI taxonomy): domain Eukaryota; kingdom Viridiplantae; phylum Streptophyta; class Magnoliopsida; order Fabales; family Fabaceae; genus Arachis; species Arachis stenosperma. The sequence goes on from NC_080385.1 coordinate 160,105,514, forward strand.
CTAGAAATAAATAAGGTATTTTTGCTTTTGTAATTGATCCGAGTGTGAAATTGCTTAGTTTTTGGGTTATTTCAAAATACTTTACTAGCGAATTTATTATTCTGTTCTTATCTTCATAAATGGTTAAATATTGAACTCCTTTAACAGGTTGAAAATTTTCTCGAAAAACAGGCATAAAAATCAATTTTTCCTCATCATTAAAAAATAAGTTGACTGTTCGTAAATTTTAGAGATATTTCTCTTATATTTACTTTATCAACCATATGTTTTAAATGAGTTCTGCTAGATAGACAATGAAGGGTGCAAACAACGGGAATAATGGGCAACATTTCAGGGTCACTAAAACAAAAAACGTCTACCACATTTATCCACCACAACCCTCTCACCTTCCACCTTTCTTTCCTTTTACTGTAGCTGCTTCACTCCCCCTTCCCTGTCATGCCATCACCAACATACCTCACTGTCGCCGCCACCGTCTAAAGAAGCAATACGCCACCCAACCTGCCGCTGCCTCGACCCAGTTCCATGCGTCATTACTATAATACCCTATCACACAGAGCCTTACACTTAAGTCGTAAAGTAGAGGTGGTGAGGTATTGCGACCTCTAAAAATAAAATATGTACATAAATATAGTTGAAACAATTCATATATAGGAGACTTGGAGAATAAAAGCGAAAATAGAAAATCGTATTACACTCGCATGGATAATCGTCAAATGGATAAGCAAAATCAAAAGAAGGTTAAAAACATAATATACAAATCGGAGTTTCAAAATACAAATATCAAACTCCAAACTCGACCTGCGACACACACACACACATATATATACAGTCCAAAATATAACTCAAACTACAAAATAAACATCTTTTTCTCCAAGTCAACCTCTAAGAGGGACAAAATATAAAATATACATGCGAAAATTTTATATACATATATATATAACCTAAAAAAATATAACAACCCAAAAGACAGTTCTTCGCTTGTAAGGAGGGTCTCCAGACGCTCAAAGAGGTGTCTCTCGACTTGCATATGAAAAACAACAGAAATATGTATGGAATGAGAACTTGGGGTTCTCAGCATGGTAAAGGTGCCCGCATAGTTAATATAAAAGGTCTCGAAAAAGTCAGAGCCATTCGTACAACTTTGACACTCAGATTAATCTTAAAATTTATTTTAAACCAACAATATCGGTAATCTAACTAAAGGATTCCAACCCTATTCTAACTCTGTATCTTCTGTCAACTCTAAACTTCCAAATCATCGGTAGAACAACCCTCCTTCACTCCTCTGCCAAGAGAGAGTCTCTCAGAAGCATACACATACAATTCAAATTAGGAAAGTACAGATAGAGGTGTAATTACAACAACTAGAATAAGTAGCAGATAAGTAGAGTTAAGCAATTAAACAAACTAAAACAATACACACTCAAGCAAAACATACAAATGCACATGATATATGCCTATCCTATGGCTGATGAATCTCATCTATCAGTTATATAGCCAACATGACATGTCCTGGTAGTTAACCATTGGACAGAACACCAACCACAAAGCAAGTGAGACAATGCCGCAATCCTTGCCTGTTACCAAGTGGTGTTACAGTTCTCAACTCGGAGCAAGCGGCGATAGAACTCAACCCTTGCATCTTACCCGAAGTCTCGAACTCATATCCAAAACAAGTGACCAATGCCACTGCGTCTTACCCGACTTTTTCAACATACACTGGAGCGAGTGGACAATGCCACCGCCTCTTACCCGGTTACACATATCTCATTATCATTATAATTCATTCATATTCATTCAACAATTAGACTTAAAAATCAATTCTCATCAACCTTCATTCCTTATTATCACATCTCCCATTTTGTTCATTATCAATTCATACTCAAAATACAATTCATTCTTTTCTAAATAAAGCAAACTCAAAACGTAATCCTTTTCTTAATAACTCAAAATCAAATTATAAAATCCTTAAAAATCCAAATATTTCTAAATAACCACTTCAAATAAAGCCTCCTATTTTCATAAAAATTTTAGCAGCATCTCCTTTAAACTTTGGATTTTTTCCACCCCTTAAGGGTCCCAACCACCAAAACAAACACCTCTCGGTCATTCAGATCATTTCCAGTATCAAATTATTTCAAAATCAAACCAATTTCAATATTAAATCTTTTCCAAAAAGTAACCAACTCTAATAGCAGACGATTTACGAAATTGAATCACATATCACATACCATATATACAATCCATCAATAATTCATTCAGTTCATTCCTAGCTTAAGGTCTTCTAGCTTATATTTTTACGTGACATTAAACATTAACTATGAGAAACCAAAACCATATCTTCGCCGATTCTTCCCTAATGTCGAAGCACCTTAATTATCTCCATTCTTCAAGTGTCCAAAGCCCCAACTCCTCACCGAACAAAAATCCAACTTCCACGGTTCGCTTTCTAGTCACCAATATCACCGAATTTGTCTCTGAAAGATATATGTCACTCTAATTCCACATAAATACCACAAAAATCAAACTAAGGTTCATAATCATTAATGTTTCACAAGTGTTAGTAGTTTCTCACCTTACCAACAGAAATTCGGGACAAGACCCAACAAGTCCACAAGTCTAATTTGATTCTAAACACCAAAATTAGGGGAGAGTGGTTGAGAAAGAAATAGTTAGGTACATACCGAATTGAGTAGTGGGCTTTGTAGAGCTCGACACAGTAGTCACGTGGCCGCTGACGACTCGTCAATTTGAGTGCCAGATTGAAACTTACGTGGAATTGAAATGTTTAATGAGGGTTTGGGGATTTTTTGGCGTTCACTCCCTCTCCTTCAACATATGCTCAGCAATGAAGGTGAAGAAGGCTCATATAGTGGTTTTATAGGTTGAGCTTTGGGCTCGGTTTAGGCCCGATTTGTAACACCCTACTACACAAAATTTTACGCTTAAGTCGTAGAACAGAGGTAGTGTGGTGTTACGGACCTCTAAACAGCAAAATAAATACATAATAGAGAAAAAGATAATATACTAGGAGTCTTGAAACAAAATGGGTAAACAAAAATCGCAAAATGAAAAGCGCAACGCTCAAGAGAAAAGATTACTTGCGAGCTAAGAAACCTAAAAGGTATTGATAAAGACAAACCAAGAGAAAAGGAAAGCCAATAAAATAGCATAACTAGCTTTTGACTCAGCTTGCAAAGCTAAGGCTGGCCGGAGGATATATATATACACATACATAAGTATCCCAAAATACATCGAAATACCAAAATAAGCTCTTATCTCTCCCTCAACCTCTATGAGGAGCAGCCTACACAAGATACTTGGAGAGTAAGCTAAACACATATATACATATATATAAACAGAAACCCAAAATACACCCAGGAACTACTTCGCTTCAAGGATCCAGACGCCGAGTGAGGAGCCTCTCGACCTGCATTTGAAAAACAACAACACAGTATGCGATGAGAATCGGAGGTTCTCAGCATGGTAAAAGTGCCATGCGTATAATAAATAAGGTCTTGAGAATGCCATAGGCAATCCTAGAACTTCGTTATTCAGTTATCCAACTTAATTACTAAACAGAAGCCATAAATAGGGGTAGGTAATCTAAATCTGCCTAACTTACTCAATTTTAAACCTAATATAACACCAAACCATTTTACCCTTTCCTCCATCCCTCCATCATCCATAATGCAGCAGAGACAAGCAACCAAACAAGTTCACGCACAAGTAATGATCAAATAGTGCAAGTAGCAAGTATAACAGGTAGTAGAAGATATATATCAATTAGGCAAACCCAGGAAATGCATAGCAATCAAAACAAACAAATGCATATGATGCATGCCTGCCCTATGGCTGATGAGGCTCATCTGTCGGTTATCTAGCCAATCCGACAAGTCCGAAAACCTTAGATTGTCCCCCGTCGCGCATCTCCAAGAGTCTATGCATAGATTTCACAATCAATTGTCAATCAAATTACTCAATAGGGGCTATCCATACCTGGGAATTTATACGTGCCCGGTCACTCTTACGACGTAGGGTCAACAGAGTATCGAGATTCAACTTGGAACACGTGGTGGCAAGCCACAGTTCTTACCCAGGAAAACTCGTATCTCAGATATCATTATCCATAAGTCATTTCATTTTTCATTATCAATACATCATCAATTATCAAGCCTTAGCATTAAACTTCTCTAATATTCTTATCTTCTTCATAAAAACCATTATTTACCTCTTACTTCACCCTCAAGTTATCTTATTTTCCTAGCTTCATTCATCTACTGGACCTAGTACCATACTTTAAGTCTTAAAAGGAAGAAAATGGAGATTTAAAAGTGGAAAATTGGTTTAAAATAGCAAAAAACTGGTTTTGCAGCAGGCAGTAGTCACGCGTACGCGTGAGTCATGCATACGCATGATCATCACTCATGCGCACGCATGGCTTCTCGCGCATGCGTCGTTAAAATGCCACGCCACGCGTACGCGTGGGTGGACGTTTTTCCAAAATTGGCAGAATGCCCAGTAAGCTGCTCCAAACCTATTTTTGGTACCCTGTAACACAGATTTATATACCAAACTTCTAACGTCCATAACTTTCTCTAAAAAAATTCATTTTTCACAAAATTGATATCATCTAAAAGCTCATAAAATCATCTTTCATTTGCAACAAATCTCAACTCAATCCAAAATTTGAGGAGTAAGTTATGGACTTCCAAAGTTCATCAAAATTTGCTTTTTAACCAATTCACATCCAAACCTCATTTTCATCAACTCATGTTTCTTACCATCAAAACTTGCATATCAATACCATATCAGCCCATTTCAGTAACAACCATTACCAACATTACCTTTAACCAATTTAACAAACCTTAACCATCAATAAATATCAACATTTACCTCATATATAAATAACCCCTCATTTACTTATAATAACTCTTTACCTATACCACCCTTCATCACATATATCAACCCTTTATCAACATATAACAATTAAATTCCATTAACATAAATCAACCCTTCATTAACACATATCAACATCTTCATCAACTCCTCATAAATGATCTCAAGCACACATATTTAATACTAACAAATTATGACCATAACTTCCATCAATAACTCAATTTCAAGAGTACACAATCAACAACTTCAACACCTCATAAATTCCAATATATATTCATCCATAATTTATTCCAATAACATCACAAGACTAATTATTAAATGCAAATAACTAATTCAACTTATCCTATGGTTTCTCTAGCCTAAGTTTTCACAACACCTTAAATGTTAAACGCGCGAAACTTAAACCATACCTTGGCCGATCACTTTGTTCCACCCAAGGCAGCCTCACAAGCAAAACACAGCCCTTCCAAACTCAAATAAAACAGCCACAAATCAAGCCTTGATCACCAATAAGCCTCCAAATATCCACTCTTCGATTCCAATGCCTATATATATCTCTATTCACCCCTAATTCACATTTATATCCATATTCATATTTTTCATCAAGAATTCAAATTTAACTAAGGTTTAGGTGATCCTTACCACACCCATATACGTAGTAACTCGAGCCTAACAAGCTCCGGAAGCTAACTCGAACCTATAACGCCAAATTGGGCAAGATTTCACCATAGGGTTTCAATTTAACCAAAGAAAGGAGGGTAGAGATTCTGAAACAAAAATAAAGCTTACCGGTGAAATTGATCCAACAGAAATGTAGAGCTCGACGTGCTGGACGCGTGGCCACAAACGGTGCGGCGATCAGAGCTCAAATGAGGAAGTTACGGTGGATCAAAGATTGACGAGGGTTTGGAAATCCTTCTTCCTCCCCAAATCTGTTGGCTTCGTTGGGTATGAATGAGGAAGAAGAAGCTGCTGCTTCTTTTTAATTATGGGTCCGGTTGGATCCACGGGCCCGATTTGGGCTCCGATTCAACCAGTTCGGCCCTTTCGGTCCGATTTTGTGCCAAATTTTCGAAATTGGTATCAAAATTCTCGTTTTGACGAGCTCTATCCTATTTTGATATTAGTTTTGCATTTTTAATTTTCCTAATTAAAATTCAAATTATTGACTAATTATTTACCGATTTAAGCGGGGTTTACACGATTCGCTCAGTTTGGTCTAATTTTGGGCTAAAAGTTTTTAAATTAGAGTCAAAATTCATATTATAATTATTTCTACTTCATTAAACCATAAAATTTATTTTTCTTAATTTCTTTAAATAACAATTAATTTATTGGTTAATTATTTACTAATTACTCGGGATTTACATCCTACCCCCCAACAAAAGTTTTTGCCCTCGAAAATTTCAGTTGTTAAAGAAAATAGGTGGAAGCACTCTCTTTGGCCTCAACTTCAAGTTCGATTCTAAGTTCAATACTACGTTTGATGTCACACTTACCTCGATCCTGTTGCAGCCAACCCATACCTGTGGCTCTTCCTTGTAGACAACCGCTGGACATGTGTCCCGGTGCCCTACATCGAAAGCATAAACCTAGTCCGCCCTGTGCGGCTCATCTAGAGCAGTCTCACCACAACCTTCCTGTAGCAGCGCCCACTTCATGGAGCAATCTTCTGTGAACTAGCTCTTGTTAACCATCTCAGTGAAACTTCTTATCCTTTATGGATATACGTATTCTCTCGTACTGAGGACAAACCCACTCTTCATAATCGGCTAAATTTCATTGACAAGACTTTGAAAAACGGCTCAAGTTGTTAAACTCACAGGTATACTCAGGAACGAACATATCTTTTCGCTGCAGCTGCGTTAGCTCCAATTCCTTTGCAGTGCAAATTGCTTGCGAGAAATATTTTTTGTAGAACTCTGTCTTGAACCTATTCCAAGGGATATCCATTAATTATACTTACAAGGTACGACACAGCTCCTGCCACCAATGCCGAGCATCTCCCTCCAACATATAAGTCACTATCTCCGCCGACTGGACTTCAGGAACACGCTGAGTGTGCGAAAATCTCTCCACGTCTCGAAACCACTGATCAGCCTCCAAAGCATGGACATGTCCATTAAACTGAGGAGGACCACTCTTAAGGAAGTCAGTAAGGGTCATAGACTTATAATGCCGACCGATGTTACTTGTACTAGCATCAGAGTTTCCGTTTTGACGTTCTTGCGCCGGTTCAACCACAAAATTTTCTCTCCGAGTACCTCGCTCGGATTCGTGAGACGCCATTTGGTCCCTATTCACACCAAACAATTGATATTAAGGTTATCAGTCTCAATATCTCAAGTTTAGTGCTTTAGAGTCCCAAATGCATGCTCACAAACAAATAAGCTACACATATCAGTCAGCACATCCTAAGTAGCATATATACAGAATAGAGAGTATGCCCAGAAGTATAGTCAGTTCATCGCTAAGGCTCTACTGAAACAAACTGCTCTGATACCATAATGTAACACCCTACCCAGTGTTCTGAAAACCAAATCGGACCGACTGGTTCAATCGGGTTAACCAAAAACCGGTCCCCTAGCCGGTTCGGTTGAAGTGAAAAATCGTTTGGTGAACCGCTTGAACTGGATGGTTTTTTACCGATTTTAATTTTAAAAAAATAAAATAAAAAATAATATATATATATATATATATATATATATATATATATATAATATATATATATATATATATATATATATAACCCCCTCCCTTCTCTGTCGCACACACCCATAACCCAGTCACCACCCAGCCCCTCTCTCCCTGTCTCTGATCTCCACACAAAACCCTAGCCGCTCTCTTTCTCCCAGACCGCCAGCAGCAGCAGCCAGCGACCAGCGCTGCCATCACCGGTGAACTCTTCTCCTCAGCCAGCGTCGAGCCCCACCATCGCGATTCACTTCTCCTGGATCACTTTACCTCGTGTCACCAGGTATGCTCGTTGTTGATGTCACCACCTCTGTCTTCTTCGTCTATTGGCTACCTTGAAATCGTGTCTCCGTCAGTCTGTCCTCATCGTTGATCCCTCTCTCTCGCGCGTCAAGCCTATCTTCAATCCCCTTTGTGCCCAAGCTCACTTCCCCTCTTCCATCGCCGTCACTTGGATTCCTCCTTCGCCGCCGATCTTCAATTTACTATTGCTTGTTTTTGTACTTTTATTTGGGTTCTAATTTCTGATTCTGAGTTTGATCATTTCTGCTTAGCTTAAGTTTATGAATTTCTGAGTTTGTAAGCAGATTCCTAACCTGCTTCAGTTTTCATTTTTGGGAGTTAATTGCTGTTTTTTGGATTTGATTATGTTGATTGTTGCTTGTTTGTCTGTGTTAATTGTTGTCTTTTCATTGCTGTCTTCTGCATTTAATTTCTGTTGAGTGCTGCTATCTTCTGCTTTTTAGATTTTTTTTATTTTGTTAATTAAAAGAATTAATTAGGATTTTGTGATTCTGTTTTTGTAAGTTTTAAATTATGTTTTTGTTCTGTTTTTAATTTGTTACTGCAATTTGATTTCATAATCTGTTTGTTTGATTTCATATATTTTTGTAATTATGTTTGTTTGTTCTAAATTATGATTATGTTTGTTCCAAATTTAAATTATGATTATGTTTGCAAATTCAATGGTTAGTGGTTATTACTGTTTTGTTTGTTATTTTTTATTATTAGGTTATAAATTAAAATTTTAAATTTTAAATTTTGTTAGGATAAATTTTATTGAAATTTAAATATTTAAAATTATATATTGAATTTTTAATAATTTTATTTAATATTTAATTAAACCGGTCAAATCCCGGTTGAACCCCGGCCGAACCATTGAACTAGTGAACCAGTCACCTCACTGGTTTATTGACCGGTCCGGTTCTCGCAACCTTGACCCTACAAGCCTTACGCGTAAGTCGTAAAGCAGAGGTGCCGAGGTATTATGACCTCTAAAAATAAAATATGCACATAAATATAGTTGAAAGAATTCAAATCTAGGAGCCTTGGAGAATAAGATAAACAAAAGCAAAAATAGAAAATTATATCACACTCGTATGGATAATTGTAAAATGAATAGGTAAGATCAAAAGAAGGTTTAAAACATAATATATAAATCGGAGTTCCAAAAAACAAATATCAAGCTCTAAACTCGACCTGCGAAGCTAAGGTCAGCCAGAGTATGTAATTACACACACACAGATATATACAACTCAAAATATAACTCAAACTACAGAACAAACACCTGTTTTAGCAAGTTAACTGCTAGGAGGGACAAAATTCAAAATATACATGCAGAGATTCTATATACATATATACATAACCTAAAATAAAATATAATAGCTCAAAAGACAGTTCTTCGCTTGTAAGGATGGTCTCCAGACGCTCAATGAGGTGCCTCTCAACCTGCATCTAAAAAATAGGAGAAATATGTGTGGAATGAGAATTGGGGGTAGTTAACCGTTGCACATGATGTATGCCTGTCCTATGACTGATGAGTTTCATCTATTAGTTATATAGCCAACCCAACATGTCTTGGTAGTTAACCATTGGACAGAAAACCAAACACGGAGCAAGTGGGACAACGCCGCAACTCTTGAAATAATTTTCAGTATAAAATTATTTTAAAATCAAACCAATTCCAATATTAAATCTTTTCTAAAAACTAACCAACTCCAATAAGAAACCGTTTACAAAATTGAATCACACATCACATACCATATACACAATTCATCAATAATTCATTTAGTTCATTCCTATCTTAAGGCATTCTAGCCTAAGTTTTCACGTGACATTAAACATTAACTACGAGAAACAAAAATCATACATTCGTTGATTCCTCCCTAATGTCAAAGCACCTCAATTATCTCTGTTTCTCAAGTGTCTAAAGCCCCGAATCCTCATCGAACAAAAACCCAAACTCCACGGTTCGCTTTCTAGTCACCGATATCACCGAATTTGTCTTCGAAACATATATCTCACTCTAATTCCACATAAATACCACATAAATCAAACTAAGTTTCATAATCATTAATGGTTCACAAGAGTTAATGGCTCCTCATCTTACCAACGGAAATTCAGAAAAAGGCCTGTCAAGTCCACAAGGCTAATTTGATCCTAAAGACAAAAATCACATAATTCTTCAAAATCAACCCTCAAATTTTCGAAATTAAGGGAGAGTGGCTAAGAAAGAAATAGTGAGGAACATACCAAATTGAATAGTGGACTTTGTAGATCTCTATGCAGCGGTCGCGTGGCCGCTGACAGCTCATCAATTGGATCTCCGGATTGAAAGTTACATGGAATTGAAATGTTTAATGAGGGTTTGGGATTTTTTCAGCGTTCACTCCCTCTTCTTCAATGTATGCTCATCAATGAAGGTGAAGAAGGCTCATATAGTGGTTTTATAGGTTGGTCCTTGGATCTTGGTTCGGTTTATTTGGCTCAATTTAGAGCCAAAATCTTTAAAATTAATATCTAAATTCATATTTTAATTATTTCTACTTCATTAAGCTATAAAATTTAATTTTCTTAATTTCTTTAAATAATAATTAATTTGTTGGTTAATTATTTACTAATTACTCGAAATTTATAGTCGTTGTCGGTGCCTCGATGCGAGTTCTGAGCGATGTCCTTGCCCAGCATGGTCGTTGCCGCGGCCTCGAACCAACACCGATCGTCCTCCCTACCACGCGTCTTCAACAGCCAAGCCCGACCTGGTCTGTCACTGCACCGCTATCCTCCTCATCGCGAGTCCCCTTTGATCGCGATTGTATCTGTTTCTTTTTCAAACCATATTGAAGGAAAAAGAAATGAGGAGTTTTCTTTGAATGGTGTTTAATAATGATCAAAGGATGTTTCTTTTAGTTCGATGGATGTTTCTTTGTTTTGAGTAGATGTTTCTTCTGAGTTATATTGATGTTTTTTATTTTGGATGGATGTTTCTTCTACACCGGGGTCACGGTGCAATAGCAGCGTTGTCACGGGAATCGACAGCGATAGCGTCACTCCCTTGGCTTGTTCTTGAACTCGCGACGTGGATGTTGTCATGTCAAGAAGGAAAGGACGTGCACTTTGCATCACAGCTCTCACCGGCGGCAATAGCTATAACGGCGGATATCCAGCGACCTGAGTGGCCGAGGGTTGAGTTGATGACAAGGAATGGAGATGTGAGGGAGTATTTTTTGGTGACTCGATATGAGGGAGTATGTAGTGGAAGTTACGTTGTATGTAATCCTAATAATTCAAAATTAATCCATAATTATTCTTAATTAATGTAAAATCTTAGTTTTATATTTAATTTAATATTAACTTTTTATTCCGTTGTTTACGTTATTCATATGAGCTTCGTCTTGCTGTACTTTATCTTTTTAAATTTTCTGACTACATCAAAAAAATCTACAGAAAATTCATTAATAACATTTAAATTATTAAATATCAAAATTGTATCAATTAATTGATATTGAAAAAAATTGATAAGTATCAGATAATAAAATTTTTGAATTTTACCAACTCTATTAGCTGTTCTTTGGAAATAGAATACTATTAAAAAAATTTTTCTTCATCCCAATTAGAGATTACACCGTCATGGCTTCAATCTTTTTTGAAAAAAACCTAATTTCCAACTTGATTCTTGACTTACCTTTCTCTCATATATTAATATTTTGATCATGATCTTCATCCCATGACTCACCACATCAACTGCTCCTAGACATGCTTGGGGATAATAGGAAATGTTTTTAGTGGATCCAAATAGAAGCTGTAAAAAAGAGATACTAATGACATACATATATATACACTAACAAAAGGAAAGATGACAAAGAGAGAACTTCAGAAGGTGATAATGATGGAAACAAACAAGACGATGATTGAGAGGATGAGGGAGCCTCTATAGATTATAGTACTAATTGCGGTGTCTCCCCAAGCTGTAGGTTGCAGTTTACTAGGATAGTGAACGAGTAATTAGGATACATTTGGTTGTATTTTCACTTTTAGTATTTTTATTTAAAAGAAAATATTAAATACTAATGGTACGTATTGTTTATATTTGTGAGACAAAATTTGGCTTTCGATTGTTATTGTTGTTGTTATTATGGTCCGGTCTAATAAAGGTTAGAGGTTCAAATTACGGACTACTGATCCAACGGCTTCATGACCCATATCCGTAAAGTGACCCGTGCGTCATTTTTCTTCTCAACAAAAATCTGGACGGCTGGTAGAAGTATTCAGACGGACGGACCCAAGGAAAAGGACCCACTCGAGCACGAGATATAAAAAGGGAGGGACTTATCCCTTCCTAGAAGTATATCATTTTTACTCTAGATAGCTACTTCATCGTACGGATACTTACTTCAGCATTGAAATCTCCTTACAGGTAGTCCCACCTGTCGACCCACTGACAATCAGGATAACACCACTCATCGTAGAGCTCGCACCCAACTAATCCCTCACTGTGACGAATAACCGAACAATTTGTTTGTTTTTTTTTTCAATCTCAATAAATTAAATTTATATGCACAATATATTTTTGTCATTGTGTTAATATTTAATAATATAATTATTTATCTCACATAAATGAATTTTCTTTAAGCATGCCAGACAACCACATTTATATATGTATATTTTTTCACATTTGTATCTTCTTATATTCGTTCTTCTTTTCACGTTGGTTTTCTTTATGTTGGTTCCTCTTTTTAGCACTATAAAAATTGTCTTAATTCACTCATTTATGAGACAAACACATTTATATATATTTTCTCTTATCTTTGTGTCTTTTTGATAGCGTTTATTTTGAGGTACTGAGACAAATACTGAGAGATTGAGACTCAATATTATGTTTGTTGGTTTAAAGACTGATACTAAAATTTTTGTCTCTGTTCTCAAAATTTCAATATTTCAGTACTTCCAGAAAAGTAAGGATATGGGAGACTAAAATTTTTAGAGATGAAAATTGAAACTTTAATAATATTTTATACCTAAAATACTTTTATTTCAATTTTACCCTTCTTTGCATAAATTAAATTCGAATTTCATTCTTATTTCAATTTGCGTCTCCCACTTTACACCAAACAGAATATTGAGATTTATTTTAATCTCTATCTTTCAGTCTCAGTCTTTTCGTTTCTATCTCCCCACCAAACGCTATCTTTGTGTTTGTTCCTCTTTTTAAGCCAGTCTCTTCTTGTATTGGTTCTTCTTTCTCACACCATAAAAGTTGTCTTAATTTTCAAGGAGGAAGATTTTAGTCCTTGCAACTATTTGGATGGGATTTGAATCTTTTAAATTTTGAATTTTATTTTAAAAGGTAAAGTGTGATCTCTCACAATTTATTTCATAAGTCGAATAAAAAAATATGAAAAAAAAATATTTTTAAAGATAAAAGATCGCACTTTACTCTTCAAAATAAAAATTTAAAATTTAAAAAATCCAAATTTATTTAGATGTGACACTTAATAATATTTCTTGACACATCATCAGATAATTGTTTGTCATTTGATAACACGAGAGCTAATCTATTTATTTATTTTTTAAATGGTGAAGTCTTAATTGAAGTTTAAAAGTAATTAAGATACGTTCTCTCTTAAAAAAAAATATAGTAGAAACTAGATATAATATTTATTTATTTTTTCTTTTAAATAATTTTGTAAGGCAGTTGTTCTGTAAACTTCTTGTTATAGAGGATAAATTACGCTTGTTGACATGGTAGTGTGCCATTAGATGACTTATAGTTCAATAAGTAACAATATTTTAATTAGAACAATTTACATATCGAAATAAAATAAAATTTAAAATTATTTATTTACAATATTTGCAAAATGATTATATCTCGATTCCAAATGTAATTTATGTAAATTGCTACACATTCTGGAGATTTTAAATTCATATAATTATATGAGAAATGTTATGTAACTAATATTTTTTTGTCTTTATTTTGTATTTGAATTAATATTAACTAATTTTTTTTAGTTAAAAATATTTAATTATATTATTTATATACCAAAAATTAGTCATAAAATTAATCATTTATAAAAAATATATATTAAAATATAAAATATATATTAAAATTTATCCTATTTTATATGATATAAACTCTATTTTAAAAATTTATTTTAAATTGCTAACTTAAATTTAAAAATTTAACTCAACTATAAAAAAAGAAAAAGAAAAAGAATAATAATAAGAACAACCACATGAGAAGAATAAATTATTAAAGAAATTACTAGTTTGATTTTAACTCTAGTTTAAACAAAATAAATTTAATTTAATTTTTCTAAAATAAAAAATTAATAAAATAATAAAGTGAATAATTAATTATGATTGATTTTATAATTTTTATAAAATGTATATCATAATATCTTAATTTAAGAGTAATTAATTTTTTATTTTATTATTTTACTAATTTTTTTGTTTTAGAAGATCTCAATCAAATTAAATTATAATCACATATTGAGTTATATATGAAAAATATTAGAAAATTATTAGAATTTATTATTTTTGGTCATTATTTAATTATTAACTCAATTTTTTTAGTCCTTGAATTTAACAATTTAATAATATACTTTATCTTATATTTTTAAATATTAATAACTAATTAATAATTTAAAATAATAAATTTAGATAGCACGTAACATTCTTCTCAATATATACCAATCACATACTCTCATGTATTCTTGAATTCCGCAACAATTTGCCTATTTGTAATGGAAAAATATAGGTAGAAAATAAAAATATTAAATAATGTGAACAATGAATATATTGGATGTTCAATTTACTAGGTGTATATATAATTATTTTAATATTAAAATTTAGATAAATAATTCAGAAGTATAATATATTTTTATTTTATTGAATTAATTTTAAAATTTACTATTCATATTGTTCACAAAAGTCATTGTCTATTTAGTAAAGTCCATTTGTAATTATGACTCAGATTTTTTTTAAAGAAAAGGGAGCTAAACCTCGAAAAAAATGATAACTCTACAATATTACAGCATAAGGGACGGATTTTTTATTTTTATAAATTAAATAAATGAAATAATTATCAAAATAAATAATTTAAAAAATATTTATTGAAATAAATATTTTTTTATCTCGTTTATACTATAAACGAGATAATTTTATATGTATCTCGTTTATCGTGTAAACAAAATAAGAGCGGTGGACACAATATGTGTGTATTATATCTCGTTTACATTACACATGTATTTTTCAAAAAATAATAAAAAATATTAATAATATCAATAATCTAAATTTTTAGCATGTAATTAGTACATAAAAAGGTTAGTAGAAGATATTAAAATGGATATGTTTGATCAATTAGTAGGGGTGTTATCGGTTTGGTTTGATTCGGTTTTGGACCAAAAACCAACCGAACCGATATGTTCGGTTCCTACAGACACACAACCGTTTAGTTTGCTACTTTTACAACAACTGAACCAAACCGAACCAACAGCGATTTGGTTCGGTCAGTTTTTTCGATTTTTAATTTCTAATGAGCAAAATATGAATCACAATAATTAGAGGTTTAAAATAGTTAATAAACTAAAATAATAAGAGTAAAACATTGAAATGGTTAGGGGTTAGAAATTTTTGTTGTTAGGTTAAAGATTAAAATGGTTAAAATATTGAAATGGATGCATATGTTCGGTTCGGTTTCTATCGAGCCAACCGAAAACCGAACCGAACCGATCGGTTTTGTCAGAAAAAAATAGATTTTTTCGATTTTTAAATCGGTTGTTGTAATTTTCGGTTCGATTTGTAGTAATTTTCGGTCTGGTTCAGTAACTTACACCCCTGTCAATTAGTACTCAGAAAGAGTATATAAAAATTTTTAGATTAAATTATGATCCAATTGGATTGGTTTAAATTTGAAAAATAAAAAAATCTTCGTACGTGTTCAAAGAAAGTTCTATGATGAGAATAAATACGGTAATTGTGTCCAGTTCACGATAAATAAAACACAAAAAAGTCAATTATTAGGAGAGGTTAATAGGGATGGTGGGAGATAACCGTTTCAATTCTCTTCCTACTATTCCTATCTTTCCATTTTAATCACTTCTACCAACATTTTCATGTATTAATTTGCATACTAAAAATTTGGTTTATTGATATTATTAATATTTTTTATTATTTTCAATTTTTTTTAAATACATGTATCTCGTTTAGTAAACGAGATATACACGTGTCGCGTCCAATTATCTTATCTCGTTTACCGTGTAAACGATATACATACAAAATTATCTCGTTTACAGTGTAAACGAATAAGAGAAGTATTTGTTTTAGTAAATATTTTTTAAATTATTTATTTTGATAAATAATTATAATTATTTTATTTATTAAAATAAAAAAAAAAAAAAAACATAAGGGGATCCCTTTGACAATCATCAATCGAAATTTGCCTAGCTCTCTGGTGGGTGTGGCTATAAAATGAAATCCTGGTGGACTTTTGGATTTTTCTTTCGGCCAATATGATTATGGCTTTTGTTTTTAGACTTGGATCATTGGATGATTATGGCTTTTAAGCATTTTATATAGACCCCTAGACACATGCATGCCCGCTAACTAACTATTATGGGTTGGGCTAACATATTGAGGCTTGGTTGTGTTGAGTATATATTTAGTTCTGGTCGAGTGGTGCTTTCGTTCGGTTTGATGGGTTGGTCTAGCCCACTTCATCATCACCCATTATTTCACTACACAAAAGAGCACCACTGAAAATAAAGGGCACCACAAATTACAGAAATATTAAGCCCAAAAGCCCAAACTACTCTTCAAAGACTGACCCTTAGTATACAACCCTTGGTCTAACGAAGCCACTATCATCAATTCATCATCATGTATGCCTTACAACAAATGCACCTAAATTCAAAATTTGGCTAAATTAAATAGCGGATGAAATCTTTAAATATTATATGTGAATATAATATAAATAAATTTATAATGTTTAAAATTAAAAGGTATCCAATTCATTTAACAAAAAAAAACTAATCCTCATAGATTAAATTTAGGTTTAATTACTATGTTGGTTTTATAGTTTTGCAAAATTTTCAATTAGGTTCCTATATTTTTTTTCTTTTAATTAAGTTCTTACACCATTTTTTTTCAATTAAGTCTCTCTTAGCTTAATTTTATAGGGATCCAACTAAAAAAAATCGTTCAAGAATCCAAATAAAAAAAACTGTAGGAATCCAATTAAAAAAAATTGGTGAAAAAATTCAATTAAAAAGAAAAAAAGTACAATAACCTAATTAAAAATTTTATAAAATTATAAGACCAACAAAATAATTAAACCTTAAATTTATGTCCCACCTGACCAAAAACAGAATCCGTCCCAGAAAATAAAAAGCACATCACCTGATTCCACTCACATCCGTCCTAATTAGAAGTAGAATACAATGGTGATCATAAGATAGAGGAAGAAAAGTTGAGTTAGAATTTGACACTAATAAAAAATAGTCTTTTAAATTATATTTTTCCAATTTAAAGTGCATTTGATTTGTATTATTTTTTTATTTTTAATATTTTTTATTTTTTTGAATTTTGTGAAAAAACAGTAAAAACAAAAAATAAAATTTTATTATTTTTGTTATTTTTACTTTATCCTTCACAAAATCTAAAAATAAAAAACACCAAAAATAAAAATACAAAATAAAAACGCAAACCAAACGCATCCTTAAAAAGTAATAACTCTATAAAATACAAACTAACCTAGATTAAGAAAAAATGATGTCTATAATTTTTTCTTGTAAAATTGGACTTGGCAATGCATGGCCATAAACTATTTTTTGATAAACATCGGGAAAAAAGATGTCCAAAAAAAAGAAAATTAAACAGAGATTACTCTAGAGAGAGTAATACCTGTAGAATCAGCATGAAAACTTAAAGAAATACAAGAAGACAAATTAAAAAAAAAATATGACAACTGGACTGAAGGCTATGGCCAAAGTGAACCAACCTATCAACACAAATATTTGCTTCTCGAAACAGATGAGGAATACTCCAGCTAGTAAATCTGCTGCATCTGTTTCTGATAGATAAGACTAAAGATCGAGTAGCATGTAAGTTGATTCCCTCCTGGAGACAAAGCTGCACTGCAACAACAGAATTAGGTTCAATAATCATATGAGAACAACCAATATTCAGAGTTAGATCCAAGCCTAGCAAAATTCTCCAAAGCCCCGTTATCATCGGTGCTCCACAATCCAAATTAGCACTAAAGCAAGCCAGAAATTTTTCATCAGAGTCCTTTAGGATCCCACCACAAGCTGCTCTTCCTCCATCTAACACGGAGTCATTCGAGTCGAGCTTAATAAAAGGTGATCTTGTGGCTTTCATCTGATATGTCTTTCAATAAAATTGCCAACCTTCTTCCAACTCCAAGCTAGTCCAGACTGCGCCAAAAAATAGTCCTTCGCTAAGTGAAAGGTCAAAGACTGAATGCTATTCCCTGCTACGGCCTCACTGTTATCAAAGATCACCTTATTCCGGCGGTGCCAGAGAGAATTTATTGTGCATAAAAAAAGGGGAGGGGGCAGTGAACCCCTTTGAAGAGGAATTGAGATGATAAGTTCTCTAACAACCAAGGAAGGGGTGTTGAAATAATTACCAATTTGCAATCTGACATCAATGCTCATCCATGTTTGTCGTGCAATTCTGTAGTCTCGGATCACATGGAGCATCGATTCGGTTGCCTCACCACAAATTACACAAGACCCATCTTGAGACATATGTCTTTTGACTCTAATCTCATTAATTAATAAGACCTCATTTGCAATAAGCCAGCAAAAAGTACGCAGCTTTTGGGGAGCTCCAAGCTTCTAGATTTTCGAAAAAAACTTAGCCTTAGAGTTATCCGAAGGACTTAGGTAGAGGAAGCAAGCTGACTTGATAGTAAACGCTCCATCTGATGTCAACAGCCAGGCTAATATATCCTCTCCCATCATTGGTTTAGGTGTTTTCATCGAACTAAAAACTAGAATTCAGTCTTCGCCTAGAACCTCTGCAATTTGACTGAGATCCCACCTCTCGTCTGATATATAGTCACACGCCCGTTCCTTCAATATATTAGAAAACACCTCAGACTGAGCAAAATCCATCAGGTGGTGTACCCCTGGCATTCAATAATCTCTTCATAAATTAACACTTTTTCCGGAACCAAGTCTCCAAACTAGACTATCAACAAACTTCTTCCAAACTTGAAAGATACCTTTCCAGGCATTATATGAAGATAGATGTTTTGTGATAAGTGGCAGAGAGTCATCTCCACATCATACTTGTTGCGGACTATCTTTACCTATAGTGCATCCTTATTATGGATTAGTTTTTCAGCCAGCTTCATAAGATTCGTATTGTTCAACACCCTAGCTAGTCTGAAGCCCAAACCACCCTGATTTTTGGGAAGGCAAACTTTTTCCCAGCTCATGAGGTGGGTTTCCTTCCCGAGCTAGCATTTTTCCATAAGAAGTTCCTGCAAATTTTATCAATACTATTGCAAACACTCAAAAGAAGTTTCATGGTTTGCATGACATAGGAAGAAATAGACGCTAGTGTTGATTAGGTGAGAGTAACTCTACCTACAAGAGAAAGATTTATAGCCATTCTATCTAAAATGAACTGAAAGTCCTCCTTCTAGGAATGACCATGAAAGAGAGGGACTCCAAAGTACATTCCCAAATTGTTTGTTAGCCTCATTCCCAAAGTATCACTCGGTTATTTTTTCCTAGTGAAGCACATATTCTCAGAGAAGAAAATACAGGATTTATCATAATTGACTTTCTGATTAGAACACTTACAAAATAAATCTAGAATGTCCCATACCACCTCAACCTGCTCCATAAAAGCCTTTCCAAAGAAATCAATATCATTAGAAAAACATAGATGAGAGAGTTTCGGCCCACCTCTATTCAACACCATCAGCTCCCAAAAATTATGACTAACAGCAACAGAGATAATCTGAGACGGGTGACATGAGATCATCCTATCGAATACCTCTAGAAGGAGTGAAGGAATTGGAGGGAATACCAT
This sequence comes from Arachis stenosperma, assembly GCF_014773155.1. Classification (NCBI taxonomy): domain Eukaryota; kingdom Viridiplantae; phylum Streptophyta; class Magnoliopsida; order Fabales; family Fabaceae; genus Arachis; species Arachis stenosperma. The sequence goes on from NC_080385.1 coordinate 160,125,455, forward strand.
TCTACAAGACTTTCATCTCAACAGACGAATATCAATGAAAGATTAGGTTAAACAGATTTTCTAGTAGTCTAGCTTCAATTAAAGCATCCCTGATAGATTCTCAATTCAAATGATCATACGCTTTTTCCAAATCTATCTTAATAGGCATTGGTAGCACCTTTTTTAATCCTCATGAAATGGATGGCCTCTTGAACTATAATAATATTGTCTGCACTTTGTCTGTCACGGACAAAATTTAACTAGGAGGGACCAATTAATTTGGACGTTACCTCTTTCAACCGATGAGAAATAATATTCATAATGAGATTATAAAAAACATTACAAAGCCCAATAGGATTAAAGTGGTTAAAGGTTTATGGAGCATCAGTTTTTGGGATAAACGAGATATAAGTGCTATTCGCCACTTTAATTTCTTCATGATTATTGAAAACCCTAAAAACCTAATTTACTACTGAATTCTTTACAAATTCTCAGTTGTTCTGATAAAATATCGGGGACAGACTGTCTAGTCCCAGCACCTTCCAGGTTTCCATAGAGGACATAGAAGATTGAATTTCTTGAACAGCCACCATTCTTCCTATCTGGTTTTGTTCTACATTTGTTAGAGTAGGAAAAAGGTACGAAGCATTTAGTTTCTCACAATTCCCATCATGAAAGTACAAAGTGAGGAAATGTTGTGCTCCAATATTTTGAACTTATTGCACATCATCGACCCATTTACATTCTGCATTTTTAATTATAGTTATTCTATTCATTTTCCTCCTGGCAGATGTTGTGTTATGGAAGTAAACAGTATTTTTATCTTCATAATTAATCCACTTGCACTTAGAACATTGCTTTCAGTAGACTTCTTTTTGAATAAGTAAAGTTTTCAATTTCTTCCACGGTTAGGTTGAATGATTTTTAAGAAAAAGATTCAGCATGAAACTGCGGTGAACAAATATACCATTTAATTTCGTCAGTAACCAATTTTTTTTTAATTAGATCACCAAAAACTTTTCGATTCTAAATTATATCAACCTTTATGAAAATAGAAATATTTACCTTTAGCGATTGATCACCATCTCAACAACCCCGTAAAAAGTTATTAAAATCGTATGAACTAGAATTTGGCGCATTTAAGAATGTTTGAAAAGCATTAAAAATAGTATTTTACAATAAAATAATTATATTTAAATAACAAATCGTTTATAAGTAAAAACAATATTTAAAAAACTTACAATTATTATAAAAAAAATTTTGAAATTGCAATGATTTTACTAATTTAATTTTAAATATTAAATATTAAATATTAAACAATATAACCTCTTACACTATATCCACTCTTAGAATTATATCACTTAAACTTAACTCTTTCTTTTATATATTTCAAATATAATAAATCTAATAATTGATTATTTTAAAAAATAATTAAAATATATATTCAAATAGATCATTAATAACATTTTTGTCCAACATTTTAGTTCTCAAAAAGATTTTATTACATTAAAGTGGATATATACTGAAATAGTTAAGTGTCTAGTCACGGCCAACAAAGCAATCGCCGCCATTTCACTCTGCTAGTCGTCAAGAAGAAGAGCATATCCACAGCGATCCACAGCGAGCCACAGCCACCTTCTCCGCTTCTTCAAACAAAACACACAAACCCTCCCTCACTATACTCTCTACTACTCTATCTTCTACTCTCAGTTAGGGTTTCACTTCCATGGCCACCACTGTCTTCCGCTCCCCTATTGTCTCCCCCTGCACCTCCATTTCCACTTCCCAACCCCACCACCGCATCTTCCTCCATTTCCCTCAACGCTTCCGATTCAGCTTCACCTCACACACACCACAACATTCTCCCACCTTCGCTATTTCTTGCTCCGCCCAATCCGAATTCCCCGCTCCTCGCCGCCGCCCTCCGTACATTCCGAACCACATCCCGGACCCAAACTATGTTCGGATTTTCGACACCACCCTCCGCGACGGCGAGCAGTCCCCCGGTGCCTCCATGACGTCCAAGGAGAAGCTCGACATTGCGCGCCAGCTCGCGAGGCTCGGCGTAGACATCATCGAGGCTGGCTTCCCCGCCGCCTCCAACGAGGACTTCGAGGCCGTCAAGATGATCGCCAAGGAGGTCGGTAACGCCGTCGACGCCGACGGCTACGTTCCTGTCATCTGCGGCCTCTCCAGGTGCAACGAGAAGGACATCCGGACTGCCTGGGAGGCCGTGAAGTACGCCAAGAGGCCCAGGATCCACACGTTCATCGCCACCAGCGCCATTCACATGGAGTTCAAGCTCAGAAAAACCAAAGAGCAAGTCGTTGAGATTGCTCGCAATATGGTCAAGTTCGCTCGCAGCTTAGGATGCGAAGACGTCGAGTTCAGTCCCGAAGATGCTGGAAGGTCATATACTGTTATATTTGAATATAATGAATAGTACATGAACCTTTTGCTTGTTTCATAAGTTAGTTAATTATTCGCATTCTTAGGTTTTTCCGTGCCGTAGTGTTGCCATTAATCTTACTGATAAAGTTAAGGGTAATTACGGTGTCTCGTACTTTTGGAATCGGAGAGTATAGAATAGCTATTTATTTATTTGTTGTCTTTCGGAATTAGCTATATTTTTGCCTCTCTGGGTGTGAGTGGAGAAGTAATGTTTGATGGTTTGTCTATATGCTACCAGGTCGGATAGGGAGTTTCTTTATGAAATTTTAGGTGAAGTTATCAAGGCCGGGGCAACAACCCTAAACATACCTGATACTGTGGGCATAAATATGCCGAGCGAATTCGGAAAGTTGATTGCTGATATAAAAGCTAATACTCCTGGAGTTGAAAACGTTATTATTTCGACCCACTGCCAAAATGATCTTGGACTCTCTACTGCAAACACCATTCAGGTATACTGATGACTTCTTTACTATTTAGAGTGAGCACAGAGTAAAAATAGAATCTAGATTTTAACTGCATTTAGATGCTTTCAGGGTGCACATGCTGGTGCAAGGCAATTGGAAGTAACTATTAACGGGATCGGTGAAAGGGCTGGTAATGCCTCACTTGAAGAGGTGAGGATAATATTCTATTGTGTACTTGATGGATAACCATTATGGGAGCAGAGTCATGCATAGTTCATTTTGATAGCCGCAGTTTTTGTCTTTCTATAGACCTGAATAATAATGTTTGGAATAACTTATATTTTGGAGTATTTGGTAACTTGCTCTTTTTTTTTTCTTTCAAGGTTGTGATGGCCCTGAAATGTGGGGAACATGTCTTTGGTGGTCTTTATACTGGGATCAATGCAAAACACATCTATATGACAAGCAGGATGGTCATATATCTGAAACCAATCTTTTATTATTTCTTTTCCATTTTTAAGGCCATTACCAATTGATGATTTTTTTTAATAATAGTATATATTTTTTTTATAGGTTGAAGAGTACACTGGTTTGCAGTTACAACCACACAAAGCTCTTGTGGGAGCTAATGCCTTTGCTCATGAAAGTGGCATACACCAGGTTGGTTTGTTAATTACATATATGCATGTATATACCTACAGAATTGGACTTGAACTCAAGCATTTACCTTTGTGAAGTTTACAACTTGGCACAAAAATCCATGTTATTGCTGAATTGAATTTCACTAGTAAAAGTTCAGCTATTGCTCTAACATAATAAGTATTCGCAAGTTAATAATATTGCCTGTGTTTGGCTGTTAGCTGAAGCTATGTACCATATGGGCCAAAATTTAGAATTAGTTCCGTCAAGGGGTGAACACTTTAGGAATAGACTTTTATTGATTTCCTTCCCATAAAACAGCCAACATTCTATTCTTTCTTTTTCATTTTTTTTTTCTAGCCCTGGTTGCAGCACACTTCTTTTGCCTGTTTTAGGACGTAATGTATTTTAATTTATTTTATGGAGAATTCCAAAAACGTAACTAATTTTGCCATGAAAGAACAATAATTCCTTAAGAATGGTTGCACAAGCTAAAGTTGATATACAACCTCTTCTATTTATCACTTGGAGTGGTTTTTTCCCCTTTCTTGGTAATTTTTTTTTTTCTACCAGAGCTCCTTATTTGAAATTGTACCTCTATTTATCTGTTTTGCCAGATTAACTAGAACTTTATGCCACCTCTGTGCTGCCCTTTGATTTCAGCCCTTTTCATTTCTATTATTATTTTTAAATTATTTGTAGGATGGAATGTTAAAACATAAAGGAACATATGAAATAATATCTCCTGAGGATATTGGGTTTGAAAGGGCCAATGAAGCTGGTATTGTACTTGGCAAGCTTAGGTATTTTTTTACCTTTTCCATAACACTTATTTCTGCATGGGTTTTCACACCGTAATATCAGCATATGTATTTTGTACATATTTTTTTGAATTTATCTTCTCCCGAGTCAAATATTCCGCCTCAGTAATTACTGTCTGGATGGCAAGATGAAATGAGTTGTGCTGATAGTTTTCTGAGCAGAATAGCAGCATCATGCTTTACTTTAATAAGGATGTTAAGCTAGCTTGATCGAGTTTATCCTCTTAGGCACAGTGATGGTAACTTGAGCATATTTTGTTTACCATTATTCTTTTAAGTTGATCAATTTTTCTGCTTCTTTTATCTGAAGATTCTGAGCATGAGAATCCACTTTTCAGTTTTAGCTTTCTAGACCTTAGCAAGTTCAGTCCTATTGCTTAACATACTGGTTATTGCCTTGAGATGTAGTTTGACTTTGGCAGGGGGATATTGTGGGACCACACTCAATTATGATTCTAGCTTTATTGCTGGGAAGCTTTCTTCATGTCCATTGAGTTGCCTCCATGCATGAGGTTGATTGTAGTAATGTTAAAGTATTATATTTTCCATTTACTGTCTGCCAGTGCCAATGTAAGATTTAATCTATTAAGTAATTTAAGATAGGATTTGATGCTCCATGCATAGGCTAGCTGACATATAAGGTATAAGATGCAACCTGGTAATTGTGTCATTTGTAAGTTGATCTTTTCAATTGTATTCGCTGACATGCCTCTTTGTTCTTTCTTTGATTGTCTCACCAGTTCTGTTTCATGTTCTTATGTTCGTATGTTCTCTTGTTTTGTCAGCAACAAAAAACATGATTTCTTACTTTCTCTTTCTAACAAGCACTTACATACTTCAATTAATGCAGTGGACGCCATGCTTTGAGAAAGCGACTTGAAGAGGTATACCGATATTTGAGTTGAAAGTAAATGGTTATTTGAAGTTTTCTTCTGTTTTATGAATTATTATTATTATTTTTTCACTTCAGCTTGGTTATGAGCTTAAAGACGACCAAGTTGAGAGTTTATTTTGGCGATTCAAAGCAGTGGCCGAGCAAAAGAAGGTAACAAAAGCTAGTGATTTTCTTCCTCATCTTACCCTGCAAGTGCTACTGGTAATGAAATTCACTGGGTCTGCCTAGAATTGGCAGTCTCAACAAGTTGGGTCTAATTGTCTTGTGATGGTTGATTGTTCTGTCAAACAATTAATATGGTCGGTAATAAATGAAGCTTGTGTCTTTTATGTAGTCGATGTTTGATTGTTTTATAGTGAACAACAGCTATTCTATATCTGTTGGATGAGTGCTGGTTAACATCCTTTTGCTTTTTAACCTTTCTGTGTCAGAGAGTTACTGATGCTGACCTCCGAGCATTGGTATCAGATGAAGTTTTTCAGGCAGAGCCTATCTGGAAGCTTGGTGATTTGCAGGTATGCTTTCAAATTTTAATGCAGCTGCTTTATGGAGATGTGTTTACCATGATCACTGATACAACGACCTCCTTTCTCCTCCCATTTCCAGGACGTAACATGTGTGTCCTCTTACTGGATTAATTTATTTTTCTTTGTTGAAATACAATCTAAATTAAAGGGATTGACACATTAAGATGTGATGGGTATACTGGACTGATACAGAGAACAGAGAGTAGAAGTTGTATTTGAAAACCCAACATTTTTGTGTTTTCTTAAATGAGTTCCTTTTCTTTCATCTTTCTGTCTATGATGAAACATCATTACCATTGTTCTGTATACCGACGGGTAGACAGGTAGAGTTTATCCTTCCTGAACCTGAACATAGCCTTTTGTGGGGTTGGCTACATGGGTTCAAAGATGTCATTGCGTTGTGGCCATGCATAGGTATGCGACAAAGTTTTATGTAGGCTGTCGTGAGAGGATCATATGTTTTTAGAATAAAATGATGCTATTTTAATGCTGTGATTGTTTGTTGTTTTTCCAAGTTAGTAAAAAAAAACTTGGAAGTATGCGCTGCAAAGAATGGATAACATTTCCATACCCTTATTTTTTTGGGAGAAAAATAAAATAAAGCTATTTAGATTTTACTATTTTTGTTATTATTTGATGAACTACAAATGTAGGAAATATAGAATAAAGTTTCACCTACTATTTTCTGCTTTATCATCACGACACACACACATTGTATCAGTCTTCCAATATACACTCTTTAAGCACTCACATTTTTGTTTGTTTCTTCCCCAGCTGCCTCAATATATCTGACCATTTTATGTACAAATACAAATTATCTGATAATAACAGGACAAATATAAGCTAACCAATGTCTATCCGGTACAGGTGACTTGTGGCACTCTTGGTCTTTCAACAGCAACTGTGAAACTTATTGGTCTTGATGGTACAACACATGTTGCTTGTTCTGTGGGTACAGGACCTGTTGATTCAGCTTACAAGGCTGTTGATCTGATTGTGAAGGTTCAAAGTTGTATATATTTGTTGATTCTTTCATACTACCATTCTATCAGATCCTTTTAATTTTAGAAGTTTATTCGTCTATTATAAGTAATATATGCATTTTTTCTTGCTTGTGTGATCTAGTTTAAGGTATGTTATGGTAATTTGAAGATCACCTTTCAGGCCAAAGAATGTTTAATAAACTTATGGTCTTTTACGTTGTCCCTGGAAAGTGGTTTTCATATTAAAAGGATAATAAATTTAATTAAAGCTCATTTCTTAATTTCCAAACTGACAACCTGTTTTATTTTTTTACCTTGTCCCTGGGATGTGGTTTTCATATTTGAAAGAAGTACTTTATAATGGAAGGGCTTACATCCTTTTTCTTTTTCTAAAATAATGCAGGAACCAGTAACACTTCTTGAGTACTCAATGAATGCAGTCACAGAAGGCATTGATGCAATTGCCACTACTAGAGTTGTAATTATAGGGGACAAGAGTCGTACATCTACTCATGCTTTAACTGGGGAAACTGTCCATCGAACATTTAGGTATTGTTATTCTTCTTTCTATGTGTAAATCAAACATTTAGACTGTATCTGGACACTGTCTTTGATACAGAAATACAGAGATCATAAATATCTGTCTCTGTCTCTCCATTTCAATCTCAAAGATAAATCCAAGCTCAGCCTTATGCTTTCACTGGTAAATCCTAAAGTTGATTGATTTAATTCATCTAATTCTTTCTACTTATCCATGGACACAATGCTTTATCTCTTTAATAGTGGTAGTGGAGCTGGAATGGATGTTGTTGTGTCCAGTGTGAAAGCCTATATTGCTGCAGTAAACAAGATGCTGGGTTTCAAGGATACAGCTGCACCTGCATCTGCATCTGCATCTGCTGAAAAGGTCTCAATTTCTGCGTAGATATGAGATTTTGGATTACTGCTTCGCCATAATTTCTTGTGATTTCTTGTTAACTTGGCAGAGAACAAGAGAAATCTAGTGCAGCAATCTATAGTTGTCAAGTATTGTAGTTGTACTTAATGACTTTATTTGCAATATCGTTAATCAATACCCAAGTAGCCTTTTAGCAAGCAGTGTAATTATGTCCACAAATATGCACTCCCCTCCCCTGGAAAAAAAAAGGTTAGACTTCGGAATATTTTTCCCCGTTTCATTGTTTAGTTGGAAGATACAAGTGTGCTATACTGATACTTTTATTTAAAAAAAAAATTATTTATAATTTATCATTTATTCTTCAGGGCTTAGTCGTTAACTTGCAATTTCGGCGTCATGTTACTGGATCATTGTAACATATGATAAGTACAAAAAATAACTTAGAAGCAGATCAGCTGATATTATGAAGGTGGCAGTTGTATTTTGCTTATCAGTTTATTAGATACGAAATGGAAAAAGATTTTTGCTCACCATTTGTGCATAAACTGTCGTAATGCAATTTAACTCGAGGCATTTTATTGCAGGACAATTGCCAAGTCTAGCCGAAATACATGGTAAGTTATGATTTAAGCCAGCGTGAATAGCATAACTTCACCGCTAATTAAAAATTTTCTCCTGCGTCATTCTTTATTTTCAATTTTGATGCCCGAGTTGACTGGGTGAGTCACATTTTTAAGGGCCAAGTCAAGGTAATACAGGTAGTAACTGATCTTTTGTCGTAGTGGTGGTAGTAGTAAATTTATTCAATGCCAACGGCCATTCTTTATCAACATATCCCATGTCTTGTGAGAAGAATATCAGTACCTACTACCTAGTACACAATTATACGAGCTAGTGTGGCTTCTACCAGCATAAAATCTGTATTGAAAGGAATTTATTACGATAGTTGTTTTTGATTGGGCATGCTACTCTTTTTTTACATCTAGTAATTTTCTATAGTTGGCCAGCAATTAGGATGATACCAGATTACCAGAGATGTTCAAATTTTGTCAGGGAAACTTACCTTTGTCGTATGACTGTAAACCCAAGATGGGACCACGTGTTCCCAAGATTTGTTGGCTGGATCTCTAAGTTAGTAGGTGGGGCTCTGTTTGCTGGTATTGAAGGTATCTCTCTTTTCTAGCATTTCTTAATGTGAATAAATATGTTGAATCATGTTAAGGATGTCTTTGGTTGATTTTGAATAAGGGGAATTTTCAAGTACATACTACTAAGATCACCAAAAGATTCAATATTCAACAAAATAGATTCAAAATGAAGAAATACTATATTGGCGACGAGCGATTATCAAACAAAGAGAGATATGCTCTAAAAAGATTCTAGAAATTAGATTTTGACAACTTTTTTTTTTCAAATTTAACTTAAAAATGAAGAAGAGAGAGATCTTTTCATTTCTTAGATTTGGTGATTTTATGACTTATGGTAAGTGAATTCTTTTAGCAATTCTCCATATATTTAAAAAAAATGTATAGAAAATCAATATTTAGTTAACCAACGTTAGTCAGATTTAATGTTTAAGTTTATAATTTAGAATTAAAAATTTATAATTTCAAATTTAAAATTTAAGATAAATAAAATAATTTTAAAAAAATTAATTAACGTTGGTTAAAAAAATTACCTAACTGTTACGGTAGGTAACCGGAGATTAGCCCAATGGATGGCGTTCGACGGCCCAAGTATATAATGGAGGAGAACTCCGGGTAGGTCCGCAACTCGGGAGGCTCCGTCCGACTTGTGCTCGCGCGTGAATGGGGGGTGGTACCTGCAAAGACACTCCGATGCCTAAGTTAGCAAGGGTGTAAGCAGGTCTTAGAGAGTATTGGGCTTAGAGATACCTGAGGCGTGTCAGTGTACTTATAGTGGTGAGCCAATAACCACCGTTGGAGTAGTGCCGTATCTTTAGGATAGTAACCGTCCCATTATCTTAGGGAGGTTAAGATATGGCTTTATGAAGTGGTTAGAGAGATTTCAGGGGCGGTTACTCATTTGAATGAGTATTTATCTGCCAGCTAGTCTCGCAACCGACTTCTTCGTACTAAGTCGTGGTTGACACCGACCTCTTGAGTGGAGGTGGGTGCTTTGCTAGGCTTAATCTATTGGATCAGGCCTTTCGATTGGACCTGGGCCCTTAACATTGGGTCAGGGTATGAACAGTGCCCCTACTTGAGCCCAAGATCCTTTCAAGGCTTGGGTTCAAGTATTTAACTTGGGTTCGTAGCCGACTTTCACGGGTTTTGAAACCGACGTGATTTTCGCGACCTTTTGTTTCTGACAGTTACGTCAATTCAAGCGTCGTGTCTGTTGGGGAAGCGTTTAGGGATTGAGGGCTTTGGTAACGGTGCAATCGCATTAATGGCTGCCTCGTTTTTACCATTATGCCCCTTAATGTGTTTATAAATGCTTTCCCTCTCTTTCGTTTTTCTGTTTCTGCAAACTTTCAAACTTCTTCTTCCCTTGTTCGTGCTGCATTCTTGTGTTCGAGAATTTCTGCTCTCTCCAACCTTCGTTTCTTGGATAAAGGTTAGTTCTGCTTTTTCCATGTCATGCCTTATGTTTGCATGTTTTTGTTTTGTAAGTGGGTAGGCTGGCCTGTAGATTCCAGCCTCGTGTCTTTCCTCTTTCGGGGCCGTGTTTTTTATTTTTCTTTTTCTTTTTTCCTTTTTGTAGGTTTCTGCCACTTTTCTTTATATAAAAAATGGCTTCCGTAGACGTTCTTTCTCAGTGGGTAGATGTTACGGTTCTTGGGGAGGAACCGTTGGTTGACGCTGAGTTCATCACTCATCTTCGTACTCATCACAGGCTCTGTACTTCAGAGGAGGACGAGCCAAAATATGAATTAATAATCCCGGGTCCTGAAGACCGGGTCTGTTTTGGAAGAGAAAATGAGGAGGCCCCTCATTTTTTCTTTATGTATGAGTGCATGATCACCCGTTTGGGTGTTTTTCTTCCTTTCTCAGATTTTGAGATATCTGTTTTGCATCATTGTAATGTTGCCCCTACCCAACTTCACCCCAATTCTTGGGGTTTTTTGAAGATTTATCAGTTTATAAGCCATGCTCTGGACTTTCCGACCTCTCTAAAGATTTTCTTCTTTCTCTTCCATGTGACCAAGCCCTTTAGTAGGCTCAACAATAAACAGCAATGGGTATCCTTCCGAGCCATCCAAGGTCGGAGGATTTTCACCCTTTTTGACGAATCTTTCCACGACTTTAAAAACTTCTTTTTCAAAGTTCAAGCCGTAGAGGGTCATCATCCCTTTTTTCTGGATGAGCATTCCTCCCCCCGCTTCCCCCTTTATTGGTCGCCGCCCTCCTCTTGTGAAAAATATGGTCCCGATGACCTGGATGAGGTGGAGGCGGCCATTATAGGGGTTTTCCGAGAAGCGTGGGGGAGGTCCCCATATTTGGATACCAGAAAAATTCTTCAGGGAACACCGACTTTCGTCCAATCTCAACTAGGTAGTGTATGCATTCTTTATTTCCGAGTTGTTTCTGCCGACTTGCATTCTACCGACTTGTAACTTTTGTTAATTGTTTTCTTTTGTAGATATGGCAAAAAGGAACGCTCAGGAGGCCTACCAAAGGGTCCAGGAGGCCAAGGCGAAATCCCGGGCTAGGTCCGGGGGTGCCAGGGCGATCACCTCTCCTCCTCCTCCTCCTCCTCCTCCTAAGAACGCTGGCACTCCTTCTCAGCCCATTGTCCTTTCTTCCTCAAGTTTGCCCCGACCACCCCCTTCTGCCCAAGTTCTCTCCGAGCCCGAGAAGAAGAAGCGCAAGACTTTAGAGTCTGGCTCTTCTTCTTTTGATGGTGGGGTTAAGGCGGATGCTATGGCATTCGTCCGAAAGAACATCTATCCTTTTATCAGCATGGATGATGTTTCTGTTCGAAACCACCTCACCACCATGGCTGAGGAGAGTTTTAGGGCGGCGGGTGTTTGCGGCAAACTTTTGGACATTTTTGAGAAGGCTCCCCTTAGCTCCTTGGGTGCAACCTCGAGGGTTGAGGAGTTGGAGGGGAGACTTCGTATTTTTGAAAAACATGAGAAGGAGCTGAAGGAGGAGAGAGATGAGTTGAGGAAGGAGAGGGATCACCTGAAGGAGGAGGAGGGTAAACTACGGGCCCAGTGTACTTTGGAGGCTAATCTGAGGAAGACGGCGCAAGACAGTTACCACAGCTTATTTCAAGATATTGTGGCCGTGAGGAAGGACTTGCTGAATTCTCGGAACGCATACGCCGAGTTGGAGGACTCTATCGCCGATGGTGCCGAGGAGTCTTGGAGAGTTTTCTTGGAACAAGTCAGAGTTATTGCTCCTGACTTGGACCTTTCTCCTTTACATCCCGACAAGGTAGTTATTGATGGTGCCATCGTGGATCCTCCTGTTCCCGAGGTCATTTCCGAGTCAGACCTGAAGACTCGGGGGCAGAGGATTATTGAGTCTCCTCCTCGTCCTAAAGATGCTTCCGGTTCTTCCTCCGTTCCTCCTATTTGTCCTGGTGGTGCTTCTCCTGGTGGTGGTGATTCCTCTACTCCGATCAAAAAATGACTTCTTTATTTTTATGGCCATATGGGGGCCCGGCCTGTGGGTCCTCCCTTTTTAAACTTTATTTATCTGTTGGTGCTTGTGAACAATTTCTCTTTCTGGCCTTTTAAGGCCGTAAACAAAATATTCCAATCCATACCCTTTTTTGGATAAGGGTTTTAAGAATAAATGCCCTTTTTTGGATAAGGGTTTAAGTTACCTTGTGCGTGCACATGCTTTTCTGTTTTGGATATGTTCGATCTTTTCTGGAAAAACCTTTTGTTAGCTTGTATTGTTTTCTCAAGCCCTTTTCGTTCAAAGGTTTGTATGCAACCTTTGAACTTTTTCCAGGTTTTGATATCTCTTTTGTTATCCTTTATACTCAACTTTTGCTTTAGTGAGTTTTTATGACTTAGGTTATTTTTGCGATGCGTTTTTCCTTTACTCGGAGCTCGGTTTTCTTTTACTCGGAGCTCTTTCGAGTTCGTTTTACTCGGGTTTTCATTTCGACTTAAGAGTCGGATGATTCCTGAGTTCTTACGATCAACTCATATAACCTCTTTACGCCGACTTGTACCTCGTCGTTTTATCCTGACGACCATCTAGGTCGGTTCATGGGATTTTCACGCTTTGTCGAGCTTAAGTCGGCGCGTTTCGTAGAAAGACTTATAAAAATAAAGGAGGATATTTAAGAGAGATATAATAGATGAAAAAGATCTTTATTAATTGGGAAGGTACCTTTTTGCTACTAAGGGTCTTGATAGCCTATTTTCCCTTAGCCTCTACTATGATGCCTCGTTAAAAACCCTTCTCCAGAAAAAATCCTTTTCTTTGGGAAAAAATCGTGAAGTTGGGAAAAGAGTACATCAGGGAGTAGAGTTCGCTTCTAACTGTAGTACCTTTTCATATTACAAGCATGCCACGACCTTGGTAGCTCAGTGCCATTTAGGTCGGTTACTTTATAATAACCTTTTCCTAAGACTTCCTTGACTTTGTATGGTCCCTTCCAATTTGCGGCGAGTTTTCCTTCTCCCGATTTGTTGACTCCGATGTCATTTCTGATTAGGACCAAGTCATCTGTAGCGAATGTTCTTCGAATGACTTTTTTGTTGTACCTCGTAGTCATTCTTTGCTTTAGTGCAGCTTCTCTTATCTGGGCCCCCTCTCGGACTTCGGGGAGCAAGTCGAGCTCCTCTTTGTGCCCCTGTATATTTCCGACCTCGTCGTGGAGAATTACCCTTGGGCTTTGCTCACTGATTTCTATTGGAATCATGGCTTCTACGCCATAGACTAATCTGAAGGGCGTTTCTCCTGTGGCGGATTGGGGAGTTGTCCTATAGGCCCATAATACTTGAGGGAGCTCTTCAGCCCAAGCTCCCTTTGCTTCTTGTAGTCTTTTCTTTAATCCTGCCAGTATGACTTTGTTAGCTGCCTCGGCTTGCCCGTTGGCTTGTGGGTGTTCTACCGAGGTGAACTGGTGCTTGATTTTCAGACTGGCTACTAGATTTCTGAAAGTGGCGTCGGTGAATTGGGTTTCATTGTCTGTGGTGATGGAATAAGGTATTCCATACCTTGTGATAATGTTTTTGTAGAGGAACCTGCGACTTCTTTGAGCGGTGATAGTGGCCAATGGTTCTGCTTCTATCCACTTTGTGAAGTAATCTATTCCCACGATCAAGTATTTGACTTGCCCTGGTGCTTGGGGAAAAGGACCTAACAAATCCATTCACCATTTTGCGAAAGGCCAGGGGGAAGTTATACTGATGAGCTCTTCTGGTGGAGCCACGTGGAAATTTGCATGCATCTGGCATGGCTGGCATTTTTTCACAAAGTCTGTTGCCTCTTTCTGCAAGGTCGGCCAATAGAATCCTGCTCGGATCACTTTCCTGGCCAGCGACCTTGCTCCGAGATGGTTTCCGCAGATCCCACTATGTACCTCTTCCAGCACCTCGGTGGTTCTTGAGGTCGGCACGCACTTCAGCAATGGTGTTGATATCCCTCTTCTGTAAAGGACATTTCTCACCAAAGTATAATGTTGTGCTTCCCTTCGGATTTTTTTAGCTTCTTTCTCCTCTTTGGGGAGGATGTCGAATTTCAAGTATTCGACTAAGGGATTCATCCATCCGAGGTTTAGGCCGGCTACCTCAAGTACCTCTCCTTCCTCTTCTGTTTTTGATACCGAGGGCTCTTGGAGGGTTTCTTGAATCAGGCTTCTGTTGTTCCCTCCGGGTTTGGTACTTGCTAACTTGGACAGGGCGTCAGCTCTGCTATTTAGATCCCGAGTTATGTGCTTAACCTTGGTTTCCGCAAAGCGCCCAAGGTGTTCCAAGGTTTTTTTCAAGTATTTCTTCATATTGGGGTCCTTCGCCTGATATTCTCCACTTATTTGGGAAGTCACCACTTGTGAGTCGCTGTAGATCATCACCTTTGCAGCGCCAACTTCTTCTGCTAACTTTAATCCGGCAATCAAGGCCTCATACTCTGCCTGATTGTTTGAAGCCGAAAATTCAAATTTTAAGGAGACCTCTATCTGGGTTCCTTTTCCATCTACCAATATTATGCCTGCGCCGCTCCCCGTCTTGTTGGAGGATCCGTCTACATAGAGTTCCCATGTAGTCGGTTTTTCCTCTTGTTCACCTGCATATTCTGCAACGAAGTCGGCGAGACATTGGGCTTTAATTGCTGTCCGAGTTTCATATCTCAAATCGAACTCGGAGAGTTCTATCGCCCATTGAACCATCCTCCCTGCAACATCCGTCTTTTGAAGGATTTGCTTCATGGGCTGGTTCGTACGGACTCTTATTGTGTGAGCCTGGAAGTAAGGTCGTAGCCTTCGTGAGGCTATCACTAAGGAGTAAGCAAACTTCTCTAGTTTGTGGTACCTTAGCTCAGGACCTTGTAGAATCTTACTGGTAAAATAGACCGGGTGTTGCCCGACCTCGTCTTCTCTGATCAGGGCTGATGAGACAGCCCTGTTTGCGACGGATAGGTATAGGACGAGGTCTCTCCCCGATATTGGTCGAGTTAGTATAGGAGGTTGGCTTAAGAATTTTTTGAACTCTTGGAATGCCCCCTCACATTCCGGAGTCCATTCAAACTGGCATCCCTTCCTTAATAGGGAAAATAATGGAAGGGATTTTAGTGCCGATCCTGCCAAAAATCTGGAGAGGGCTGCAAGTCGGCCATTAAGCTGTTGAACCTCTCTCAAACAAGTCGGGCTTTTCATTTCTAGGATGGCTCTGCATTTGTCGGGATTGGCCTCAATCCCTCTTTGTGTTAGCATGAAGCCTAGAAATTTCCCCGCTTCTACTGCGAAGGCACATTTTGCGGGATTTAGTCTCATCCCATGCAACCTTATAGTGTTGAAGACTTGTGAGAGACCTTATAGTGTTGAAGACTTGTGAGAGGTCTGTTAAGAGGTCATTTTCTTGCTTGGTTTTTACTAACATGTCGTCGACGTATACCTCCATTAGGCTCCCTAGGTGGGGAGAAAACACTTTGTTCATTAGCCTTTGATACGTGGCTCCTGCATTCTTTAGTCCGAATGGCATGACCACGTAGCAATAGTTGGCTTTTGGTGTGATGAACGATGTTTTCTCCTGGTCGGGTCCATGCATCGGGATTTGGTTATATCCCGAGTAGGCATCCATAAATGATAGGTATTGGTACCCTGAGCTGGAGTCCACCAGGGTATCAATATTCGGTAGAGGATAAGGGTCCTTAGGACATGCCTTATTTAAGTCGGTATAGTCGACGCACATTCTCCATTTACCATTCTGTTTCTTGACTAGCACTACATTGGCTAGCCATGTTGGGTATTTGACCTCTCTAATGAAGCCGGCTTCCAAGAGCGCCTGTACTTGCTCTTCTACTATGGAGGCCCTCTCTGGGCCGAGCTTGCGTCTTCTTTGCTGTACAGGTCGGGACCCTGGGTAGACCGAGAGCCTATGGGACATGAGCTCGGAATCAATCCCGGGCATGTCGGACGCCTTCCAGGCGAAGAGGTCAGAATTAGCTCTTAGGAGTTCACCCAACCTTTGTTTCAGAGTTTCCCCTAGGTTGGCTCCTATGTAAGTGTTTTTTCCTTCTTCCTCTCCGACTTGTATCTCCTCGGTTTTTCCTCCCGGCTGGGGTCGTAGCTCTTCTCTAGTTCTTGCTCCACCCATCTCTATGGTGTGGACTTCTTTGCCCTTTCCTCTCAGATTTAGGCTTTTGTTATAGCACTTCCTTGCCAATTTCTGATCTCCCCTCACCGTTGCTATTCCTCCTGGAGTTGGGAATTTCATGCAGAGGTGAGGGGTTGATACCACTGCTCCAAGGCGATTAAGGGTAGTTCTGCCGATTAAGGCATTGTAGGCTGACCCTTCATCGATGACTATAAAGTCTATGCTCAGAGTCCTTGATTTTTCCCCTTTTCCAAAGGTGGTGTGGAGGGGTAAAAATCCCAGTGGCTTTATTGGCGTATCTCCTAACCCGTATAGGGTGTCGGGGTAAGCTCTCAACTCTTTTTCATCTAACCCTAGCTTGTCGAAGGCGGGCTTGAAAAGGATGTCCGCCGAGCTTCCTTGGTCTACTAGGGTTCTGTGGAGATGGGCATTAGCTAGGATCATAGTTATCACCACGGGATCATCATGCCCGGGTACTATCCCTTGCCCATCTTCTTTTGTAAATGAGATAGTGGGGAAGTCGGGTGTCTCTTCCTCGACTTGGTAGACTCTTTTGAGATGTCTTTTGCGAGAAGATTTGGTGATCCCCTCTCCCGCAAATCCTCCTGAGATCATGTGAATGTGTCTCTCAGGGGTCTGTGGTGGAGGATCTCTTCTGTCCATATCATCTCGCTTTCTCTTTCCATGGGTGTCCGACCTCTCCATGAGATATCTGTCAAGTCGACCTTCTCTAGCCAGCTTTTCAATCACATTTTTGAGGTCGTAACAGTCGTTGGTGGAGTGACCATATATTTTATGGTACTCGCAATACTCGCTGCGACTTCCCCCTTTTTTATTTTTAATAGGTCTAGGGGGTGGCAGCCTTTCAGTGTTGCAAATCTCTCTGTATACGTCCACTATAGAGGTCTTTAGAGGAGTATAAGAGTGGTACTTCCTGGGCCTCTCGAGACCGAGTTCTTCCTTCTTCTTGACTTCCCTTTCTTTCTCCCTAGAGGAGAAAGTGGGTCCAGGTCGCAAACTCAGGTCTCTTAGCTTTGCATTCTCTTCCATGTTGATGTACTTCTCGGCCCTTTCTTGTACATCACTTAGAGAAACGGTGTGTCTTTTAGATATGGACTGTGAGAAGGGGCCTTCTCTAAGTCCGTTGACTAACCCCATTATTACTGCCTCTGTGGGCAGGTCTTGGATCTCTAAACATGCCTTGTTGAACCTTTCCATATAGGCTCGTAAAGACTCTCCGACCTCCTGTTTTATTCCCAGGAGGCTCGGTGCATGTTTTACCTTATCTTTTTGGATTGAGAACCTCATCAAGAATTTCCTTGAGAGGTCTTCAAAACTAGTGATGGATCTTGGGGGAAGGCTATCGAACCACTTCATTGCTGCTTTCGATAAAGTGGTCGGGAAAGCCTTGCATCTCGTAGCGTCGGAGGCGTCAGCTAGATACATCCGACTTTTGAAGTTGCTAAGATGATGCTTTGGATCCGTAGTTCCATCATAGAGGTCCATATCAGGGCTTTTGAAGTTCCTTGGAACTTTTGCCCTCATTATGTCCTCGCTGAAAGGATCTTCTCCGCCTGGGAGTTGATCTTCTCCTTCATCGCGGGAGTTCTTGAGAGAGGATTCTAGCTGCAAGAGTTTTCTTTCTAACTCTTTTCGTCGTTCCATCTCTTCTTTAAGGTACCTTTCGGTTTCCTTTTGCCTCTCCCGCTCTTGTTCCAATTGCTCCAGGCGGCTATGGACCAATCCCATTAGTTCAGCTACGTGAGCTGGTCCGCCTTTTTCTGATTCACGCCCATCTGAGGAATTTACCTTCGGATTCTTTACTCCGGAGGTACCTTCTCTGTGTTGATCATTGTCTTGATGTTGGGCTGTGTCTTCATTGTCATTGCCCATGTCTAGATTCTCTTGCTCAGAATCTGTTTCGACATGGCCTTCTTCATGGGATCTATCTGCCATCGAGGGATGATCTCGCGAGTCCCCGGCAACGGCGCCAATGTTACGGTAGGTAACCGGAGATTAGCCCAATGGATGGCGTTCGACGGCCCAAGTATATAATGGAGGAGAACTCCGGGTAGGTCCGCAACTCGGGAGGCTCCGTCCGACTTGTGCTCGCGCGTGAATGGGGGGTGGTACCTGCAAAGACACTCCGATGCCTAAGTTAGCAAGGGTGTAAGCAGGTCTTAGAGAGTATTGGGCTTAGAGATACCTGAGGCGTGTCAGTGTACTTATAGTGGTGAGCCAATAACCACCGTTGGAGTAGTGCCGTATCTTTAGGATAGTAACCGTCCCATTATCTTAGGGAGATTAAGATATGGCTTTATGAAGTGGTTAGAGAGATTTCAGGGGCGGTTACTCATTTGAATGAGTATTTATCTGCCAGCTAGTCTCGCAACCGACTTCTTCGTACTAAGTCGTGGTTGACACCGACCTCTTGAGTGGAGGTGGGTGCTTTGCTAGGCTTAATCTATTGGATCAGGCCTTTCGATTGGACCTGGGCCCTTAACATTGGGTCAGGGTATGAACACTAACATTACTCATTTAAAAATTAAAAAATAAAAGTTGGTCTAAAGATTGGCTCTTGAATTTTTGTATATATTTTTTAAATAATTATAAAAATAATATTAAATACATTGGTCATTTCTCAACTATAAACATTTTTTATTACAAATTTTGTGCATAGTAACTAATTTCTTTGTTTTAAATAAGTGTTTTTTTTAAAAGTTAATGCATCCTAAATAAATGTCTATATAAATATGAAAAGAAAAACTTGTAGATAATATGAAAACATTTTTTCACTAATAACATGATCAAATGAAGGGGAGATAATAAACAAATGATAATTATCCACTTAGGTTGATCGAGTGACTAGTTAACTGATTTGGTTAAATAAGTGTCGAATTTAAATTTAACTTTTTTTATATAACAACCTATTAATTAATAAAAAATTATTAAATAAAAGTCAGATTCGTACCAATTTAGTTTTTGACCTATTGGGTTGGAGATAATAAACAAATGATAATAATAATAATATTTTTATAAAATTAATTCAAATTAAATTATTTATAATTATTGTTGAAACTGACGTGGAAACTCAGAAAAAGGAATTTTTCCTTATATACATGAACTTTCCAAACATATCCATCGATAGTCAGATGCGCTGTTCTGCACCAACTTAAGTGGGTGTGACTTTTGTGTATCCTTGACAGCTCTAGTTACCGGTAGAAAAACCGAACCGGAAAAGGCAAAAAAAAAAATGACGACGGTAACGAAGTTTTACACTTTTATTCGCCTAAATAAGTAAATAGTAAAAAGCAGTGAGCATAAATAATTAATAACAAAATAATGATAGGATATAAATAAGGAAATATGATATTAGATGAGAGTAAAATTAAGATTAGTACGGGGGCGTTGCTTGTAGTTTGTGGTTTGTTGAGTGAGTCATGAGTGTATGATATCATATCGGTGGTAGTGGGTGGGCCTGGCTCGCAGCTCGCAGCTCGCAGCTCGCAGAGACGCAAACACAACAAACAAAACCAACTGAAGCGAAGCCAAGTGAAAGAAGAGCAGAGAAAGTGTGATGGCAAGAGGAGCCATGGAAAACTCTTCTTCAGCTTCTGCGGACAAGATTGAAGAAGAGGTTGCCGCCGTCGTTGAAGAAGCCAAGGAGATATCCGACGCCGTTTCGTCTCACATCTCACGGAATCTTAGCGACGAGCAGCCCCTTCGCCAGCGCGTCCTCGCCCTCGACTCCAAAATCCATTCCCTTCGTTCCTCTCTCTATTCCCTTCTCTCCCACAAGCATCTCAATCCCAACCTCGCCGACAAGGTTCCTTCGCTTCTCTTCCTTTCTTTCCCCTAATTCTCAATTGCATCTGTATCTGCATGCATGCCCCTTACTTTCTGTGTTCTGTTCTTTCCTCCTGCAGCTCGATGAAGATTTGCAGCGAGCCAGGTGCATCCTCGTTGATGGTGACGCCTCTTCGCTCCTTCCTGGCCATGCTCAAGGTTGCAATCCAATTCCGATCAATTCCCGTACAATTTCGTTGCGATGATTTTTTAGTTTTCTTTAAGTGATTGAAATGGATCTGAATTTGAATTCAATCGCTGTGAGTGTGGTTATGCTAATTTATACCTGTTGGTCAATTAGGACGCTTTTTGAGGATGTTTTTGGGTCCTATCAATGTTCGTGCTTCTAGGAAGGATGTGCAGCTCAAGGTCAAAGAGGAATACAACAGTTACAGAGTATACTGCTTCTGCTCTATCTATTCTTATACAGTGTGTTAATCCCATTTCAATTGTGAAAATTCGGACTTAATCAATAGGTAACCATAAAGGGTTTCAAAATTCGGACTTAATCAGTATGCATGTCCTTGCACAGTATCATGTTGAAACGCCTGTTAGAAAAAGAAGGGGAAAATGTTGCCTTTAAATAAACATAGTTCATAGTTTATAAATATGAAATTGAGAAGCTTGTGAACCTTTACACACAAAAACACAGTAAAGAAAATTTTGTAAAACGGTATTAACATTGAAATCTTTTTTTGTTCAGGATAGAACTGCATTGCTATTCCTGCTTTTTCCTGCAATGCTTCTTGTTTTAAGATCTTGGATCTGGGATGGATGCTTGCCAGCTTTCCCGGTTCAGGTTTATCAGGTATTTGCACTTAAACCCCTTATGTTTGATGTCCTATACTCCTATTGGGAGATGTTTGATTACATGATGAAACATTTGTATACAGTCTATTATGTAGTTTGATCATTTTTCAGGCCTGGCTGCTATTCCTGTACACTGGCTTGGCATTACGAGAAAACATTTTGAGGGTTAATGGAAGTGATATTCGTCCATGGTACATCCTTTGCTAGTTTTGTGACTGGAATTTTATTTTATGTTTTTGTAATGATCCTCGTCAAATAAGAAAAGAGGTTCTTCGTTATGTGCTTTTGTTGTTCTTTAATTGCGTTATTTATTCATTTTTTGCCCTTTTATTCTTGAAGGGAAGGGAGAGAGTTAGGAAGGGGGATACTGCTAGGAAAGATCCTTTAGTGTAGTTTGAATCTGCGTAAGATTCTTAGGTTTATTCCTATGGCAGAGGGAGGATTGCACTTAAGTAATGTCTGTCTAAACATGACGTGAGTGGCAAAGTATTTGGGGCGATCAAAAGCTAGTGTTGCTTTACTTTTATTTCTTCTACTTACTTGAGTTGCATGAGATATGTGCTTTGGATAAAAAGGGCAAACACCAAACAATGGCAAACTGGGTATTGCTGCAACAACTTGGCCATTTTCCTCTTCCCATAACCAGTTGAACCAGTCAATAGGAATTAGAATTTGATCTGAGATCTTGGACATGCCTCACACTCACCAAGGATATATCAAAATATTCCATAAAAGAGTCAGTCATTGAAGAATGAATAAACAGATGCAGACTTGATTCTGAGTTTGTACCATACATTGCACCATTACACATAAGGAGAAACACCCTTCTCTGATAATGTCACCTTCAAAAGGCAACTTTCAATATGTCTTTCTTGACGGGGCTTGTTTCCTAGCCTTTTGTGGGTATCAGGCTTTCTGCTCATGGGTATTAAGTGGTTTCCTTTGTAAGTTTTGCAAAGCGAGTAGTTCACTCCTAGTTTATGTTCTTTCTTTCATGTTTACTGTCCTTATGATGGACATTATCTAGCCGTATCAACATTATTTAATTGACACCTTTGCCATGCATTAGATTGAGAACAAGAAAGGATGGGGCATGTATTTTATTTAGTTGGCCTGGTAACATTTCATCTTTGCATAGCACATTGGGTTTGGGGGTGGGCAGATATTGGTTTGCATGGGACAAATCTTTTGCAAATAAACTTACTTTGCCATACAGGTGGATATATCATCATTATATTGCTATGCTAATGGCTCTCGTGAGTCTCACTTGGGAAATTAAAGGACAACCAGATTGTGCAAAAACACAGGTTTCTCTTCCATTGTTCTGTCTGTAGTTTTTCTTTTCCCTTGTGATATTTACCTGTTTCACTCGTTAAGTCTCGTTAATGCTTGCTTGCAGAGAGGTGTGCAACTTTTCCTACAGTGGGCTATGATGCAGGGAGTTGCAATGCTTCTACAAAACAGATATCAGCGTCAGAGACTTTATACTCGAATTGCATTAGGAAAGGTGCCACTTTTAAATAGTCACACAATCTTTCATCCAGTCTAGTTCCTTTAGTGTTTGGCTCATTATATTTGTATTTGATGCTCAGTGAAGCCATATAAGTCTACAAACTTGTGTGCAATCATCTGATCTATAGCATTAGTTTTTTTGTGGTGTAGTGCAATCATCTGATCTATAGCATTATTTTTATGGTGAAATGACTGATATATCCCAAGGCATGTTGACTGAATAGAAATATACATATACAGTTTTGATACTTGTTTTTCTCTGAATTTTAGGCTAAGAGGATGGATGTTGTTTGGGGAGAAACAGCTGGTGTGGATGGCCAACTGTGGCTGTTGTGTCCTATACTTTTCATATTGCAGGTAAATTTTTCTTATGACTTATTTTTCAAGTTCATAGATGTGATTATGAGCTGGTTTTTTAATTCTTGTGAGATGTATATATTATCTTATTGATGATTTGTCAGTTATTCCATCTAGTGGGATAAAGATTTGCTGTTGATGATAATGATGATGATGATTTTTTATTTAGCATGTTTTGGGTCGGGTGTGATAATGGATTAATTCAGAAGTACATATTGTATTAAACTGGGTAGCAAATATAACTGAAGGCTGTTTTATGCTTAGGCACCCTCTTTTATGGAGGCAAATATAGGTGAAGGATAAGTGATACCCTTTTAAATAGGCTTGCCCTTGAATTTATTTTGCTGGTTTTGTATGCAGTATGCTCCTCCTCCTCCTCCTCTCTCTCTCTCTCTCTCTCTCTCTCTCTCTCTCTCTCTCTCACACACACACACACACACACACTGAAATTATCTGCTGTATTCATGTTTTAGAAATCATTGGCTTGAACATACTTGAGTATGGCTTTTTGATATTCCTTCATTGTTTAGGGATTTGAGGCATATGTTGGACTATTGTTGCTCCAGACTGCATTTGTTGGGGTTATTTCCGAGTGGCAGGTAATACTATGCTTGTGCTTCCAATGTTATTTATTGTTCATTTTGTATATCAATTGATTGAACAGGATAGATAATATAAATAAATAAAAATACTCCAGTTACAATCTGTTGCATGGATTTGGCTGTATAACAATGTACTCTTGGATCAGGTAATATTTTGTGGTATCCTGTTGGTCTTGATGGCCATTGGGAACTTTACAAATACGGTACAGATTCTTATGACAAAATCAAGATTTAAGGCAAAGATGAGAAGAAGCAAGAGCAAGCAGGCATTGAATTAGCGCAGTTGTGAATTTCTTGTGCATTCATACGATCAGGATTTTTTGCAGTCGTTTCAGTTTTGACCACAATTCAAGCTAGTGATAGTTTTTGGCTGTGTTTTAGCATCAATCATCTAGTGTGTCCAAGCATAAAGCATAAATTTGGGTTAAAATCACAATGTCCTGCATACTTGTCACCGCGGATGTGATAACTGAATCTTTTGGTCACAATATAATCTATTTAGAGTTGGGAAAATTCAGTGAAGTAATACCATGTCATAACTCATGTGAGAGTAGTCCAGGATTTTGACAGATGGCAAGTTAGGGTCCTCTTCAGTTTGTTTCCGTATTTCTCTTTTTCTTCTCTGGGGCTTTAGTTTATTTTAATTGAAATGCTTTTGTATGTTTACTGGTAGGGCTACGCAATTGCAAATTATGTGAAAAACTAATATTCATTGTTTTATCTAGTATAATTATACCTATATTAAAAGCAAAAATAGTTCTACATATTATCAAATATATATGGCTTTACTATGATAGAGATTAAAACATAGATAGAAACGGTTAAAAAGTTAAAACACCATGTAAGGAGGAAATAAAAGTGTTATTACAATATTGAATGGATATTCTCATCGATTGTAATGGCTCAATCGGTCTTGCTGTGTCTAAAACTACTTATCTCTCTGAAAATTCAATAGTTAAGTTGTAAATGTTAGAAAAGTACCAAATTTTGTTTACCCAAAAAAAAAAGATACAAATTTTCGAAGTGAAGATCATTTAGAATAAAAGAAGTATAATGTTAAATTAATATGAATATTTTTGAGAAGCGAATAACAAGGATTGTGCTGTACTAAACTCAAATAATGGAAACTATTCCAGTTGAATTTTAGCGTATTGTTTTGCTAGATAAGAAAATTCGACTTCAATTTATTTTTTTACATGAAAATTCACATACAATTATTTTCATGAGAAGGTACCCCTGTTGCAATTTTTGTTTTTGTCCGGACTTGAATTGATTAACGTATCATCAAAGTTTAGAAGAACTTGAAATTGTGAACGTATATATATATATATATGGTTGGATGCCGCAACTTAGCTTCTTACCTGAATTCTTTTACTATATGGGGGAATTGGCTTTAGTACTTCACCCATTTTCCTAGTTCCTACTCATTTATATCCAAAGGAAAGGTCAATTCTACTTCTTTCTACGTTAGCTTAAGGATACAATTCTAGCCGTTTGATTCCCGTTCCATTATATTTATATATAGTCATGGACATGTGTGCTACGAATTCTTTTTCTATTATGCCTTAACGGTTGGCACTATCATCAATAAAATTAGTTTACTTTTAAAAAGTACTAATAACCCACAGGGACCTCATATTTGGTATTATGGCCATAAAATAATATTGGATTAGAAGCAGTTTGCAAAAGAAAATTGGCCAACGCAGAAAGGAAAGGGTCCCAAAGAATGAGTAACACAGTTGGCCTTAAGATACCTTCTCCCATCATAACACCGCCTCCTCCTTCCTTTCCTATCAAGTAAAGAAATCAAAAGTACCTCACAAAATATAATTTCATAGTTTGATTGATTTTATTTTCACTTTATCTTTTATCTTTGTTGCATCTTTATTTAGATAAATTGTAATGCTAAAAGCGTCATACATGATTTTGATTATGATATTTTTTTAAAAACATTATAGTTATTACATTATTCATGTTAATATATAATATTGTGAAAAGAATAAAGTGAGGGTGAGAACTGAGAAGATGATTTGTTTAAAGTTGTAGTATAAAATTATATATAATTTTTTAAGCAATAATGTAATATTTAAATAACATTTACAATTTGATAAATTATATAATTGCAATAAATGTGAGAAACAATAAAAGAATACTCAATAAATAACTAGTCAACATAAAGTCTAGATATGTAATTTTTTGAACTTTTAATATGTGATTTTTTTTTTAATTTTAAATGTGTGAATTTTATGGCTAATTTCTATTGTTCTCTTAGTAAAATAGATATACTCCTTTCCTTTAAAAATATTAATATACGTTCCAAATTTATCATTCTAAATATCCTCTTGATTTTCAAATAAAAAATATTTATTAATCTTTTTTACCTTCTTAAAGTAAAAAAAGTACAAGCATTAGGAAGATTTTTTTACTTAAATTTAAAGGATAATTACATATTCTAGCTAAAAATTAAACTCATGATGTCTTATTTAAAAATAATAAATAATTACAACTATTTTAACTAACATTTTCATTTATTACTATTACACACATGCTTTAAATTCGGAGAAAAATTAATATAATAACTATTTATAAAGATATATTCATATTAAAATAATAAATTAAAATAATATTACACATTTAAATTTTTTTATTAACTAAGTCCAAATAAATTAGTCTAATATCAATAAAAATTAATTATAAATAATATTACTTTAAATCTTATTATTTAATTTAATTAAATTTAATTCATAAAAAAATTTTAATATATAATATTATCCATTAAATTATTCAACCATTTTTAATTATTATTAAATAAAAAATTATATATAATTACTTTTATATAAAATTAATATTTAAAAAATATTAAATAATTTAATATATTTAACTAAATCATTATCTAATAATTATCAACTTCACAAGTGCATGTAAATCTTCCCCTTATCATTATCATTAATGCATTTTCATCCAAAATACTTACCAAAAAAATAAATAGGAATAATTAGTAATTAATTAATATTATGTTAACATGAACGTGAGAAGAGGACATTGGGTATATACGCGTTGCTTGGCTGGGTGGCTCTTCTCTCTCTCTCTCTCTCTCTCTCATCACAACAAAACCATCTGTCTCCATCGCTTTTCATTATTATCCATCCATTCATGATTCATCCCTTCCTTTCGTTCTTTGCAACAATCGAAACCATTACACACTAAACAAGCCAACAAACCCTAGCAACAACATTATCAATCTTACTCTCACAACCATTTGCAACCATCTATTCAGTTTAGTTGAGGTGAGGTTAATTCCTTTTTCTCTTTCTCCTATTTTCGCTTTCTCCTAATTTTGGCTTCCCCAATCTGTTATTCCTTTTTTTTTTTTTTATTTCGTTCCGTATTTGTTTTTCCCACCTTTCACTCTCTTCAATTCTTTGGGCAATTCGGGTGTTCTGCATTTTTTTAGTTCCGATTTGGGTTCTGCTCCAACCTTTCTCTGCATTCCTCTTTAATTAATTTTTAATTTTTTTTTTCTCTTTTGATGGACCGCAGAGATTTTAATCCTCACAGGCGTCCTGGTCATTTGGTAAGGATTCTTATTTTTCTGCATAATTAGTGAAATTTGCATGCGGGTTGGGATTTCATAGTTCGATTTCGTGGTTCTTCAAACATAATTAATACAATCCGATGTCTCTTGTTGGAGTTCTTAGATTGCTTAATTAATTGGGTCAATGAAGGATTTTTGACCGTTGTTAAGTGGTGTGATCCATTATCATTTTAGGGGGAATTCCCTCTTAGAATCACAAATTCTGCAATTTATACAATTGATGCAAATATGTGAATCATGACATTTTCGATTCAGAGATGATCTACCACTTTATGACATTTTCAAAAATTTGATGTTTATGTTGTTGAGGTGTTAGGGAAAGCGCTAGGTATGAATATGACATGATATTTCTTTTTGTCAACATGTCAAGCATCAAGTTCTTGAAGCATTGTTTCCCTCGGAATTCGAAAATACCATGTGCACACCAAATCACCCACATATTTACATGTGTTAATGTGTATTTAGAATTTGAGTTTATTAATTATTATGATCCAATAAATGCCAGCTACTAGATAGGGTTACTTTTGTTACACTGAACGCCACCACCCTTACAGCGGATGGATGTATGTTCAGTTTATCTGTTTGAAATGTTTCTGCATTGGTTTCTTTGAATTTGCTGGAAATTAAAGCGTCCTGTATTATTATATAGGCACATGCTTCTCCTCCTGGTTACTTTGTCCGCTTTGAGAATTCAAATTCCAAGGACGATTCATATTTGAGGAAGAAGACAGGGACAGGGATGCGTCGGTGGCTGTGTTGCACGTGTCAGGTAGAAGAGTCTTACCCATCGCATGAAAGTGAGCACCTGAAAAGCCCAAGGAATTATGGAGATGGTAAGTTTCTTAATTTAATCCATTTTGCTATTTCTTCCAACTACTAATTAGTATTTACTGCTTGAGAAAGATGCTAGTAACAATGAATGGAAAAGGAACACTCTTCATTTATCATTTTTCGTTTGTTTTAGGCAACCAAAAAGGTTCAAAGGCGTCAGCGCCCGTCAAATCAGAACCACATAAGGCACCACCGCCTATTGAGGTTCCGGCATTATCTTTAGAGGAGCTGAAGGAGAAGACTGAGAATTTTGGATCAAAGGCATTGATTGGTGAAGGATCATATGGAAGAGTGTATTATGCAACCTTAAACGATGGGAAAACAGTGGCTGTGAAAAAGCTTGATGTTTCATCTGAACCTGAAACAAATAATGAGTTTTTGACCCAGGCATGTTTCTGCAACCCATAATAAGTTTATATGCTGCAAGCAAGTTGGTCAGTGTATGGTCATTGTCAATTTATTAGCTTCTTCAATATTTTTCTATTCAGGTTTCTATGGTTTCAAGGCTGAAGAACGATAATTTTGTTGAGCTGCAAGGGTATTGTGTTGAAGGAAATCTTCGGTTACTTGCATACGAGTATGCTACTATGGGCTCTCTTCATGACATATTGCACGGTATGCAATCTCATATTCTTGTCTTATATTTCACATCCAAGATCTTCCATTTATGAATTTTGTCTTTCAAAATACAGGTAGAAAGGGAGTTCAAGGGGCACAACCAGGGCCAACTCTTGATTGGATACAGCGAGTTAGAATTGCAGTTGACGCAGCAAGGGGATTAGAATATTTGCATGAGAAAGTTCAACCCGCTATTATACACAGAGATATCAGATCAAGCAATGTGCTCATCTTTGAAGATTTTAAGGCTAAGATAGCTGATTTTAACCTTTCAAATCAGGCCCCTGACATGGCTGCACGCCTTCATTCTACTCGAGTGTTGGGAACTTTTGGTTATCATGCTCCAGAGTAAGCTTCCAGAACATGCCAACTTTTTAATTATATGTCTGCGTTTCTTTTGTAGAAAAAGAAATTTTATTAGAAGAGAAGGAAAGAGTGAAATAGACGTTGAGACATCCTACAAATAAAGAATAAAATAAAGATACATCCTAGAGAGATAAATCAGACAAGAAGACGCGAATCCTTTTTGTAAGTCAGATAACAATAGTTCTCGAAAATTGATGAGTAGTAAGCCAAAAGGAAGTACTATCCCAAATTAAAGTCTATAATATAGTAAAAAAAGCAATTCTATTAAAATTTTAGTATTCCTTTCCAACCAAAGACGAGTATGCTATCTTGTATTTTTGTTGTTTGATCCCCTCTTAGCAAGGAGTATTAACTATTTTTGTTGGTGTGTTACCTCTCCATTTTTATCTTTAGGCGTGCTCTGTGTATGTTGTATAACTATGTTTTCCTTCTCAATTTCTCCTTGATTGAATGCATGTAAAATTGTAAGTTCAGTTCTGAATGTGATCTTTCAGTGTTACTGAATGATAAAGCAGAAAGATCTAGTAAACCCCCATCCCTGGGAGACTGACTTTGAATATACTTGAAGCTAAAGTGATAAGCTGAAAACACTGAACAGTTCCTCTTTTATCTAGCTTTCTCAGTTCAAGAACTTCCTTTAATTCACTCAAAGCATTTTAGTTTGTATGTCTGCGTACAATAATCTAGAGTGGTATGTGTCATTGTGTTGAAATTTAATAAGTGTTCCAGCAACCTAACTCAACATTTGCCTGAACAAGAGGTCAAGAAGTGTTATGTTTCTACTTGTTATTCTTGAATTTGTCTAGGTAATATGCTTTCTGGTCCAGTTACTGAGGTAAGTATATTCACAAACAAAATTAGCACTACATCATTTTTGGCCTGCTTAATAGTTGCCAATGCTCATTTGGATTCTTTATCCCTCGTCTTAAAATTTTTAATTTTTTATGGTGTCTTATTGGTTCTTAGCTTTTCTGTTACCTTGCCAAACATATGCAGGTATGCAATGACTGGCCAGTTGACTCAAAAAAGTGATGTCTACAGTTTTGGTGTTGTTCTTCTAGAACTTCTTACTGGAAGAAAACCTGTTGATCATACCATGCCCCGCGGACAGCAAAGTCTTGTTACATGGGTCAGTGCACAATTTTAAATACTCCACCTTCTTCTGGTTCCATTTATTTATTTATGTTTGTGTAAAGCTGATTTATTTATCTGTGATCTCATTTTTTTGGGGCGAATAGGCTACCCCAAGATTAAGTGAAGATAAAGTTAAACAATGTGTTGACCCAAAACTGAAAGGAGATTATCCCCCTAAAGGAGTTGCCAAGGTATCCCTCTCTCAAAATCAGAGACTAGTAAATTGTAATTGCACAATTTGTGGGTTTTAATTTGAGGATGACAATGTGTATCTTTGTCGATACAGCTTGCAGCCGTTGCGGCCCTGTGCGTGCAATATGAAGCCGAGTTTAGGCCAAATATGAGCATTGTTGTTAAAGCACTCCAACCACTTCTCAAGACTCCTGCTCCTGCTGCGCCTGAAAGTTGAACCAAACGAACACAAGTTTTTTTAACTCTTTGAAGTTTGATTCAATTATCCTCAGATTTCATCGAATGCTGCAAATATATAAATATTATTTATATATATATACACTTTTAATTTTTGTATGAGATTGGATGTGTAGGATTGGATTTGCTTGTTTCCTTTTTATTGTTAAACTCCGTGTATTTCTGGCATCGCACTTGTTGCTGCTGACTGCTATATAGAGCCATAAGCTTGGTTACGATGGGTTTGGGTTTGTGTAGTGTGGCTAAACTTCGTTGCGTAACCATAGACCTCTCATTCTTTCTGAAAATGGCCTATGTAATTAAAATGTGACTGATTTTAATGCCTTATTTATTCGGTTATAGGATTAGTGTGTTGTTACATGCATGCCTATATACTATTGGGTTAGAAACTCTTAATAAAATGCGACGATGGGATTTTGTAAATGTGATTTCACACCATATAAGATTTAAGCGAGACTAAGAAAAATTGTTACAGAAAGTCTTGTATGCTATAAGATATATACTTTACAAGATCAAAAGATTGAAATGGTTTATTTTCGGTCTCTTATTTGGATTTTTTTTTTTTGGGGTCAGGTGAACTAGATAATTCCCAATACACAAAGAGTTAAGCGGGCTAACATGTCGACCCGCTAATCCGCCATAAAATGGAACGGGCTAGCATTTTGAATCTATTTTAGTTAGCGGGGCGGGTCAATCTGTCCCGTTTATGGTACGGGCCTAGGTGAGGCAAGGCGGGTTGGGACATGCCGGTCCGTTTTGCCACCTTTACTCTTCAACACTTACTAGATTTTTCTCCTCGATTGCAATTGTAGGGATTTGAACTCGGTCTCTTGTTTGGAGTTTAGATGTTAAAGAAAGTTTGAAGGGAGAGGTCCGTGCAAGCCCAATAAGCGTTGGATAAAAAAATATACTTTCTCAAAATTCACATAAATACTTAGCATAAATGCATAATAGTAGATTTTTATTATATTTTATATAACCTTAAATTGATAATAAATTCATTTTTAATTTCAGTCAGAAACATTAAATTCTATTAGAAAATGATAAAATATATATTTAGTTTTCTTTCTGTTATAATAATTTTACATAATTTGATATTTAAAGATAGAATAATGTTGTATTTGGTTTTTTGTTATAATAATTTTATATATAATTTTACATAATTCAAGAGCAAAAATGTGAGTTTCTATTATTATCTTTTTAATTTATTCCATCTTTTGCATCCAAACAAATAAAAACAATAAATGATAAAAAAATGTTATATACATACTTAAAAAATAATCATCAAATTAGCTATTAATTATGTATTTGCATATAAATATGTATTATTTAATTTATTTTAATATATATTTTATATTGGTAGTTGAAATTTTATATATAAGTAGCATGATTGAAATGATAATTCTTTCTTCCATTCCTTATTTTTTCGCTCAAATTCAATTCTCTCGTGTTTTGTAGAAATGAGTCTTCTCAATTTTTTGTTTCAACTGAGAGAGTAAAATATGATATCTAAGTTTTAAATATTTTTTTTCATATTTTTTTCCTATTTATAAAAAGTTTGATTACTTTATTGGTCCCTATAGTTTCGTAAAATTTTTAATTAGGTTCCTATATTTTTTTCTTTTTAATTGAGTTCCTACACTAATTTTTTTTTCATTTAAATCCTTCTTAGTAATAATTGGCTTAATTTTATAAGGACCCAACTACAAAAAAAAAATTGGTATAGGGACCTAAATAAAAGGAAAAAAATGTGTAGGGACCCAATTAAAAAAAAAATTGGTGCAAGGACTCAATTAAAAAGAAAAAAGTATAGAAACCTAATTGAAAATTTCGCGAAACTATAGGGACCAACAAGATAATTAAACCTTTATAAAATTAGGAAAAATATAGGTAAACAATACACATCGTAAACAATGTGAAGAACGATTAAAAAAAAGTTAAAAATAGAAGGTATATTAGGATTAATTAAATAATTAATAACAGATTTCAAAATTTTGAAAAATTAGGATTAGCATCTAAACACATCTAAACTACAGACGGTCACTCCTAATTCCACCATAATCACTGTTCTTCCCTCTCACGTAGTCACGTCCACGAACAATGTTATCGTCTTGCCAGACACAGGTAGAGACACGTAGAACACCACCGCCGTTACATAGCTCGGAAGACGCAGAACACCATCGTCGTTGCCTCGCTGTTGCCTTTTACTGCCACGCCAACTTCTCCCCAACGATTAGTTGAACACTACTGCACTACGTTCGATAACAACCGCGCCTGACTGGTGAACCTCTACTAGGACGGCTCCATGCTAACCGTCGAAGGCTAGAAGATCCAGGGCGCCCAGAACATCATCGCCAAGCTCACCTCTGTCCCTTTCAACCAGTGCCTTCATTCCATCACCACCGTTGACTGCCAGCCTTCCTCCGTCGGCAGCGACATGCTTGTCTTCCTCAGCGGCAACCTCTAGCTCGCCAGCCAGCAACACGCCCTCAAGTTTAGCCACCCACTCTCTACCATTCTCATTCCACTTTTTCTCTTTCTGATTGCTTTGATGAGTTCCGTCCTTTCGTTCGTTGCCTCCTGAGTTCAAATTCTTTTATTCAATTATAGTTAGTTTAGGATGATTATTTTAGTAGGCATGCGGATTGCTATTTTAATTTGCGGCGCGCTACACATCAATGTAACCATGTAACCAAGTTGGCCCAAACCCAAATAGAGTCACGCGCATTAATGACAAGTGAAAACACGCGCCCGAAAATCCTTCATTATTTCGTGCTCATTATGAAAAAAACGTTACTTCTTCCTCAATACGAAACCACACCTTCTTTTCGAATCTCTCTCAAAATCACTTAAACTTCAGTCACGTTTTCTTCGAAAACCACAACTGGAGAAGAATCGTGAGAAGATTTGGCAAGAAACAACCAGAAACGAATAAAAACAGCAACAGAGATTCACCTTCCTCCTTCTCCTCGTTCTCCTCCTTCTTTTTCGCGCTCCTTCTTCTTCACGTGTTTTTTCTTTATTTTCATTCTCTTGTTGTTATTACTGCTGTATTTTTTTGTCTTTTCCTCTTTCTCTCCTTGGTGAAGAAGCAATAGAAGGTGAGAAGGAAGAGTTTTGAATTGTGCAGAACCGAAATGGCCAACTCCACTGAATCGAACATCATTCATGTGCTGAATAAAACGTCATAAACATTTAATCATCAAGAAAAATATTTCTACATGAACAAGGACTCAATTGAGCACACTAACAATCAAGTAAATCAAAATGATCAACTCCACTGAAGCGAGCAACATTCATGTGCTGAATAAAACGTCGTAAACATTCAATAATCAAGAATAGCACTTTTCCATGCAAAAGAAGTTAACTGAACACATAACAATCAGGTGAACCAAAATGGTCAATACCATTGAATCGAACACTAATCATATGATGAATAAAACATGATAAGCATTCAATCAGTAAGAAAAATATTTATGCATGCACAAGGACTCAACTGAACACATTAACAATCAAGTGAATCAAAATGAGCAACTCCACTTAACCGAGCAAAATGTTGGTGTTGTTGGTGATGATTATAACGAAAGAAGATGAAGAACCTACGCGCGCGAATTTTAAATAAGAAGGAGGAGGAGGAAGAGGAGGAGAAATATTATTCTTATTGATTGAAAGTTGATCACCATTTACTCGCCACATGAACATTTTTCAGTTCAGTGGCCTCCTTTTACTTTATTCAGTGTTTAAGATTATTGTGATAGCATGCAACAATCATTTCCTAGCTGTCTCAACGTAATAACCTCATTCAACTGATTTGAAGTTGAATCATTCATTGTTTTCCATTCAGAAGTGTAGATTGAAGAAGAAAATGAAGAAGAAGAAAAACGACGGAGCTTATTATATTGAATTCAATGCAGATCAATAATGAAGAATGCGGGCAGAAAAGAAAAACGCGAACAGAGGAGAACGACGAATTTTATTAGGTTGAAGAAGAAGAAGAAGAAGAACGAAAACGCAAGAAGAGAACAAGGTTTACATTGTGAAAGGTTATCACGTAGCAGAAGGTTTACGATATATATGTTATATGAGGTTGGGGAGGCGCGTCTGATTGAAGTTACTTAGATGAAAAAATTACATGGATGTAGAGCTTTTTCTTTT
This sequence comes from Arachis stenosperma, assembly GCF_014773155.1. NCBI lineage: Eukaryota > Viridiplantae > Streptophyta > Magnoliopsida > Fabales > Fabaceae > Arachis > Arachis stenosperma. The sequence continues at coordinate 160,160,056 of NC_080385.1, forward strand.
TAATTCTGATGTAGATGATTATTTGATTGGGTTGGGTTTAGTTATATATAATTAAAATATGTTAAATGTTTAATTCATTAGATATGCAGATAATTATTTTTATTCACTAAGGGTGAACAACGCCAGTAATAATATGTGGCAAGTCAAGCAGCGACAGTAGAAAATTTAAGAAAAAAGTTGGTACTTTGATAAATTAAGATATAATAAATAATTAAAATTTTTAAATTATTAAATAAAATTTTTTAATTAGATAATTTGGATGGAGTATTTTTTTAAACTTCATTGAGCCAAATTTCTTTCAAATTTTCTATCGTCTACCTAGTAAAGCCGATAAAATTAATAATGTGAGATTATACTTTATCTTCGTTTCTTTCCACAAGCTAATTTAAGTTTTGCCCTGGGGCCGAAGGGTACAAAAATAGTGTTTTTTATAACAGTGGGCTTTTACTTCCCATCGCCGGGCCTGAACTATTGAAGTGTAATATACGTAAGTGAAATGAAAAAACAATACCAAAAGAAATGAAAAAAAGAAAAATATATATAATTAATCGAATATGAATTAGTAAATAATAAATAACCCCGCCCTAAGCCCCTAACCCTGCTATATAAAATGATGATTGAAGAGCATTAAGTCAAGTGCAGAAGGAATTTGAACCTCAACTCAGCTAAGCTAACTCATAACATACTCAATCACAGTCACCAACACTAACACCTCTCTCTCTCTCTCTCTCTGCACTTGGGTTCAGTTTTCATGGCCGACGCTTCAGATTGTGACGGTTTCAACCCAGCAGCCACACGCAAGAACGGAACTGAAAAGAAAGAGGAAAAGGACATGCCTCTTTCACAGCAACAAGAAGAAGAAGAACGCTCCGTTCTCGATTCGGAGCAGGCTCTTGCTCTACCTGGATCCGAATTGGAAGCGAAGAAGCAACGCCTCTTGGAGGAGCTGGAATCCGCTTTGCTCCCCAAAACCAAGCTTCGAGATTCCATGAACTGCAACAACCTCCAAGACTTACCTCTCTCTTCGTCTTCTTCTTCTTTTGCAGTTCCCGTCGCCACATCCATAGGGTTAGGGTTAGGGATTCAGGTAATCGATGAAACCGCAGTGTTCGAAACCTTTGCCCTTCCTTCTGCTTCCTCAGCTTCTTCAGGAACGGCAAAAGGAAAAGGAACGAAAGCGAAAGCGAAAGCGAATGCGGATGTAGCAGTTAAGAAGGACGGAAACAAGAAATCGAATTCAAGAAGAAAGGCCAAGAAGAATGCTGTAGCATTGAAGCAGCACAACAACATGAATGGGAAGAAGAATGCCACGGGGGCTGCAATCCCAAATGGAACTGGGAAGAAGAGAAGGTACTCAAGGAAGGAGATGGAGGCCCTGAGGTTTGTGAATGAGGACAAACAGCGCTTCTTCTGGAACGAGATATACAGAGGCCTTCAACCTCACGTCGCCAATGAATATGATACCTTGTTTGCTGTGGCTTCTGTGCCATACTTTCCAAACAAGAAACCAACTCCACCGATTCTCAGTGAGTTTCTTCTTTTCCATTCTGCCTATTTACCTATCTTATCTGTTTATGTCATTTTTCATGCATTATTTTCTTTGACTTGTCTTTATGCAATCTTGTGCTAACTGCTAACACATGGAGCAGCTGTAAAACCGTTCTGCTAAATTATCTTTTGCGCGATCACCAACTAACCCTGTTCCTTGTGAACTCCAGAATATCGCACTGACTGGCTTATCTATGAAACTGAACATTGCAGCGGAGAGGACACAAAAATCTTTTGATATTGACATTCACATTTTAATCCCTTGTTTGCTTCCCTTTTGCCCCGGAATCTTGAATATTGTTGCTCAAGCACTACTCTGTCAAATTTTTGCTGTTGTTTTGGGGCATTGAGTTTTGATTATAACCTTCATTACTAAGTAATCTGTTCATCGACCGTAAATAATTTTACTTCTCCATCTGCACTTTTCTTTCTGAAAAGTAGAAAAGAAAAAAAAAAGGATCATCTTGCTGTTCTACTATCCTTGTATAAACTTAAACATGTATTAGTTTGAAAATATTATATCTGAGTTACATAAATAATTCAATCTAGTGGGCAAAGCCTGACTGTTGTTGATTGTGTTAACAGATGTTTCTCTTTTCACAAAAATAATTTATTCCATTCTCATGGAGGTTACTGTCATCATCCAATCTTTTATTCTGGTCGATTAGCACCTTTTGTGTGTTTTGGGTGCGTTTTGGGGGGTGTATAAACTGTTTTCCTCTCTGAGAGAATAATTCTATTTGATGAAACTGAGTTTTATTCCTCTATTTTTTTTGGTTTATCAAAGTGTCTACACTCTACCGGTTGTCAGCACATTTTGTGTCAATTTGATGTTTTCAATTTCTGTGTTGGGCAGGTTTGGGTGCTGCTAATGGAAGGTGGAGATATATGAATGTCTTTGTCCATTGAAGAATGAGCGAAAAGGAACCTGGAAAGATCTAACCCGCAACATTAGTTGACTATGATCTGATTTTGTATACTTAGGCACTGACTACAGTTGATTGCTACTTGTATAAAGTCATTGTACATGAAAAGTTTTGTGCAGTAGGCTTGTTTGTAAATTTGTAAAACTACTTCTCCTCATAAACTAATGGGGATGCTCTGTTGTTACATTCATACTTGACATTTCTATTGAAAGATATATTGTTGATTTTCCATAGTTCTGTTTCTTGTCTACATTGTGTTTGGTTGGAAGGACATGTGCTTCCTGATTGTTGCGGTGTTAACAAAGGCTAAATTATATATTTATTCTAACCCTCTGTAAGTATTAGCAGATTGATTGTTTTGGTGCTGAAATTTTTGAAATTGCTTTCAGGTTCTTGTGAGAACACTGATGCTGAAAATGGGAGTGCTGTTGACTCTTCTTGCAGTCATAGTGTTATCAGTGAAGATGGGTGCTCAAATCTAGAAGAACACAGTGAGGAGGATGATACTGACGATGATTATGCTAGCATACAGAGGCCTGCCTTTTTTGTCGACGGGGAACCTGATTTTGATTCTGGTCCACCAGAAGATGGGTGGGAATATCTTAGGCGTGTCAGGTATTATTTTATTTATCAGCAGTTGATTCTAATCCTGTGATGGGCTTATGCTATGAAATTTTATTTCTTCGTGATAATTTATTTCTGTTCTGCTATAGTTCCAAAATTTATGTACATCAGTGAGCTCTGTGGAATAATCATGGGGCAAGTTTCTTCAAAGGATGAAATTGGAGAATGGAGACTAGTAGATTATTAGGGCAATAGGTTAGGAAACTTAGGAGACTATAGCATATATATGACAATATATGCTTAAGATTTTCTGCTAAGCATGAGAAATTTTAATGTGGCATTATAGCTTACTGCTTACCTGCAAGACACTTGACAGAATAGTAAGTTTCTTAATTTTTATTTCTTGCTTAGGTGGGAGGCAGATCAAATACCAAAAGTGAAGGTAGCCAAACTAGATAGAAGTAAACTCAACAAGGAACAAAGTGCTTACATGCCCAAGATCCCTGATATTGCCAAGTGTCCTGAGCATCTGTTGCCATCCAAACAGTGGGAGGATGTATTTCTTGCTGATTTTTCTGCTCTGAGGGCGGTATGTTCTTCCCTCTCTGTCTCTGAAGTTCTTCAATGTAAATGGACACACACAACAGATTCTGTTATTTATTTATTTTCAATTTAAGATGATAATCAATGTCCTTGCTAACAAAGCATTGGTCTGAGCTTGTGCTTTTTTTTCCCCAATGACTTATTCCAGAGTATCTCAGCTCATGAATGTTCGAATGCCATGAATTCCAGTAATATGCAAACCGTTCAGACATCCCAGCTACTTGAGAACAATTCTGGAGAATCTGCTAGTGTAATGAACAAGGACAAGGATGTCCCACTTCAGAGTAATTTAAGTGATAGTAAGACAATTGATCCACCCCTTGAACTGACCTCTGAGGATAAGGATGCCACAATGCCTCTGGAAAATCCTGGATCAAAAACTTCTGTTGATGGAACTAGGAGTAGCTCTCTCAGTCCTCCTATGCTTTCTTCAGTCTTACGAATGGACCCTGTAGCTAGGGTTTCAATGTTGCTCAAACGGATTAGCTTGCTAGAGTCTGCAAGCACTATCTCAAGAAATGATTGCATATGGCTTTTTGCTCTCTGTGCCTCAGTTGATACTCCACTATATGCTGATACTTCCGCCGGTCTCAGGAGTCTGCTGCGGAAGTGTGCTAGCATACGTGCTGGAAAGGCTGAATTGGATGAGGAGGTTGTAATGTTGAACATCCTGGCTACAATTTCGGGGAAGTATTTTGGACAATCCGAAGGTTGAATTCTTGCTTGTTAACTTATTGGTTTTTGACATCTTTTGCTCTGCCCTTTATGGCCTAATTTGGATGTAAAATGCATGCACGAGAACTGTTGAAAATTGTAATGATGTACTTAAGCTTGAATAATACTTGACGCGTTTGTTATTATTACTGAAAGGAAATTCTCTTATATTGAGAGGTGCTAGTTGACTAAAGAAAGTGATGGCTACATACCTACAGTTTTTCTTGAGCTTCTTACTTTATACTTGCTTTGGAGGCCAGTGTACCTGCTAAAGGACAAATGTCTCACCTCTGCGTCCTGTTTCAACTATACCATTAAGAGAAAACAGTTTTTTTCTTCTTAGACAAACTGACAAAGCAAAAGGGGAAACGAATATGCAGATTGCCACTTCAAAACTTTTCCAAATGGAACAATCAATTAATCATGTAGAGAATGCAAAGCTCTAGCAACAAATCCTTAAAATGTTATTTCTGGAAGAGTAGATCTTTTTTGGTCTATGACGTGGTGCTTCCCAAATCCCAAGTGAAAGGGAAAGTCTTATAGTTGTCCCCCAAAATAGGTAGATGACCAAATAAAAGCATATGATATTATGATTAAACAGCTCATGATTGTCGAAATTCCATTCCATCAAGGTAACAAAATAGATACCATCAAAATTTAATACACCAAAATAATGATAACTTATTTTAGAATATTAATGGAGGACTAATAGTAATATCATTAGCTAATTAGCTAATTCTATGAATAAAAAAGGAAAAAATGAGAAGAATCGGTTTAGGAGAAAGAGGGTAAAGGACTAAAAGTTGCCGCTAGGGTGGGTCATGTGTGCAATCTTTTTGTCTTAAGTGGCTGTGTGTGACTGACAGAGTAAGTGAGTGGCTCACTCCTCTGACTCTGATGTTGTCCTCCGTCAACACTTGCGCGCTTCCTTCTTCCTATTCCCAATTCTCACTCCCCCTTTCCTCACGATGCCTCTTCATCTCCGCCTCTTTCCGCCGCCAAACTCGCACTCGCCCTCGCACCCGCACCCGCAGGCGCCGCAACAAACTCTCCTCCCCTTCGGCCCCCACCTTCACCACCACCACCATCACCACCTCTACCTCCTTCACCTCTTCCGAACCTAAGCTCGAAACCGTTATCGACATCAACAAACTAACCTCCCAAGCCTCCTCCACTTTCCGCTCTCTTTTCCCTTCCACACTCCGCAAGTTCGTTTCCTCCGCCGCTGACGCCTACACCGATTTGCAAACCCTCGTCACACTCGACCATGACCGCAGGCTCGTCGTCTCCTGCCGCCCTTCCACGTTGCATTTCCTCGGCACCTCCGCGCTTTTCAGCTTCGTCGCCTTCTCTATCCTCAGGTTTCTGGTCAACTCGGTTTCTAGGTTTTTGTCTTGGCGCCGTAACGCCTCTGCCTATAGGCCTATGGTGCGGAGGGACCGAAGCCTTGGCGGAAAAGAGGTCGTCGTTGGTTGGGAGGAGAGTGCCGTTTCCAAGGGGCCGGCGAATCCGTTGTCGCCGGCGGACGGTGGTACTTTGAAGCGAGGCGCTAAGAAGAACAAGATTCGGTTAGAAAGGAAACTGCCGAAATGGTGGCCAGCTGTCATCAACGGTGCTGTTTTCGACCTCGACGAGCAGGACGAATTCAAGAGGCAGGCTTACAGAGTGGTTCGAGGTTTGATTTCTCTTTTCTTATTTTGTTTTCTTTGTTTATATGTGTTTTAGATGAGATAGTCATTTGAGTTGGAGATAAAATGAAGATAGATTTGTTAGTAGCTGAGGATTTTCTCTCTTAGTAGGTTATGTTGTTGATGAAAAATAGTAGCTCATATCATTGGGGGAAAGAGAGTGTTGGCCATTTCATAAGTAGCTTGTGTTTCTTGTTAATTGAAACGCATGGTTTTCATATCATTGATGTGGTTTATTAACTATTATGGTTGTTGTCGGTGTTTACTGTTTACAGTGTCTGGTTAAGTTATGGCTCTGTTTGTGCACTCTTTTTGTAGGTAAAACTTACATATTTCATAGTTTCCATACTGTTTTGCGATCCTTTAATTCAAGTTGCAACTCATCCACTTGATTTCCAGCAATTACTGACAGTAGAATGGCGGGAAACGACATCATGGAGGATGATATAATACAAGTCAGTTTTTATTTTTGTTTTTGTTTTTTTTTTTCTTTTTTTTTTCTTTTGTGTTTTTATTCCCTAATTGTGATTTACTTCATTGTCAAATGGAGTATGATAACATTATGTGATATTGAATTAAGTTACTTAACTAAATTTGGTTTTGCGGTTTTGTAACATGTTGAATCTGAGCATCTGTCTAACTGTTAAGCTTTGAACAAGGAGAATAACATAGTAATGGTTTCTATTTATGTTATCGGTGTGTGCATGTTTTATAAGGAAAGTAATTGGTTTTTCTCTTCTCATGACATTTGATTGTGTACTGCCTGTACAAATGAACAGTTGCGTCAACTATGCAGAACTTCTGGCGTGCAAGTATCTTTTGAAACAACAAATATTCGGGATTCCTTGTATCGAGCATCTGTTAATTATGTTTTAAATGTTTGCAGCAGGTTGGTTTTTCTTAGGCCAACATTCTTGTGCTAGTTAGCAACTTCTAGTGATACAGTCTACTGTCTACCCATGTTGTAAGTTCATGTAGTTACTGGTTACTTTGGTATCATTCAGGGAACCAACTTACTCTACTTCGATTGATATTAATGGTGAGGATGCTCGGCAATTCCTTGCTGGATTTGCTGAAAATATAGGCCTTGAAAATGTTCGTGCTGCAACAATTGTCTCTGCTGCTGTTGCTGCACGTACACGCTCTTGTCTTCTACAAGCTTGGGTATTTGTTCTCCCTGACTCTTATAATCTAGTAATAGTTTTGTTTTTAAAATTTATTACATGAGATCATGATTTTGTATTGGTGAAGGCAGTTTTTTGTGCTACTTGTAATAAGGCACAAATTCCAAAATTCCTTCCTGCAAAGATCTATGACACCATAATATTAAATATGGCCATTGGATACAGTTGATGGTTACAGGAATGAAAGATTCATTTGCTGGTTTAAGTCTGACAATTATGTAAAATTGATTATGGGACTTAAGAATGAGAGCTTAACATTTGGTATCAGTTTTCTGGATAGCTTACTGCAATAATTAAATCTCTGTTCAATTGATGCTTATTTTGGCACTCTTGGTTTATAGGCTCTGGAAATGCAAGGCAAGCATGTTGAATCTATGGCAGAACTGTCAAAAATATGCCATCTTCTGCAGATATTTCCTCCCGAGGAATCATCAGTATGTATCATCAATGAAAGTTGCTACTTTTCTCTTTATGTCCACTCAGGGCCTATGTGAGAGAGAAGGATCAATATTTTTGTAACCCCATCTGCTATACCATGTGATTTACTAGCTGCTTTCTAGCACTTATCATGGATATTTACTGCAGCCTGAAATGGAGATGGTTGGTCGAGGCCTAACAAAACACTTGAAGCTGGAGCAAAGAAAACACCTCATGTTTCTCTTTGGCAAAGCTTCCGGTGACAACAACCACAGGATTGCAAGAGAAGCCCTTGGTTTGGTGCGATCCCATTCTAGTATACTAATTCTTTGTGAAATTTAAAAGTTGAATCAAGTTATTGCTTATGCAACTATAAGTCAACGTTCTGAAGTAGTTTTCCTGAATTGGGTGTTAATGTTGAGAATGTTTTCAATCCCAATGATTTTGTTCTTTTCATGCTTAGCCCTTTTTAATCTGTATTATAAATGTAAAATTTATGTTCTGCTTATAGTTAATAAGCCAGTGGGTATAATGCGTAGTTCTAAAAGCAAAAATAATGTTACTCAACTGATTCTATGGGTCTGCATTTTTGTTGTCTTGAAGAGTATTTACCTTTTGATTTGGTATGCCAGTCATGTACATAATATAGAGCAAGGTATATTTCGTCCTTTATTGTTGATTTTACAGTGTTCTCATCTAATCAATTTTTCTCCGCTGTGTAGATGCATTCTCAAAATTTGCAGAGCGATCAAGTTGACAACATGGCGTGATAGATATACTAATGTACCTGCAGACCTGTTCAACATGAATAAATAAACAAATAAGTGCCTGCAGACTGCATCCATTCTTTTTAGTGGTACACATACATAGGTGAATTGTTTAGCTAGCGTCTGCTTATTCAGTGATATTTATTTGAAGCTTTGGATAGTTAAGATAGTGATGTATCAATATAAACGTCGTTTAATACTATTGAAAAAATAAAGAGCGTATCATCGTTTTTCACTTGTCTATATATAAAATGGAACTGGTGTTGACGTGTTGTGTGGTGCACCAATCTTCATCGAGGGGATGACCTTTGACATCAACTGCTTTCGCTGTTATTTTTTCCTTTTTATGTCAAGAATTGCATATTTAATTATTTACTGTTGACAGGGGAAAAATGGTACATTCCTCAAATTAATGGATCTAAGAATTCAAATTACTAAACTAGATAGATCTAAGAACCAGCAATATTTTCTCCAATGATAGCAAACAATCTGAGGTTCTTTAACTAACTACTCTACAGTTTATCTTGTAGTTAAAAAATTGTAATAAAATTTTAAGAGTATATACTCAAATAGGAACTTAAGAAATTTTGCGTTGTACATTTTTGTTTTTAAGAAAATTTTATTACATTCAGATCTCTAAATGTTATAAAAGTAAAACACATTTTTGAGGACTTATTTGTTTAAGTATTTAAGTATATATTCAAATTTTAAATATTAAATAGATAACTTTCAGTGGTAATCAAAATAAGAATAGGTTAGTCACCAAAAAAAAATAAGAATAGGTTGATTATAGAAAGATTCACGAATTAAAATGAGCTACAAATTTCAAAAGTACTATAAAACCACGAAGTTCTTAGTTACAAAAATTTTAGAGAAGCACATTTGCATAATGATCACTGCCAACTATTAGTGTGTATTAAATAGTAATTATGGATTTAATAATGACCAACAATTTATGATTAATATGGTACACGCAGACAAGAAAACACGCAGCGCAAGAGAACACTGCAAATTGAAGCGAAAGAAACATCCAACCCGAAAAATATAGGTACATTTATTTTATTTTATTTTTTCCATTTATAAATTTTGGTGTGTTTAATAATAAACTAATAATACAATAGATTAATAGAATATGGAGAGGGAACAGGGAAGTGATGATTCCACCCAACTTAACCGGTGAGAGTGACTCACCAAACTTACAAATCCCGCTTTGACTCCACTCATTTTCGCCATAACGCTCAAACCTGATTGGTCCGTCACGCTGCGCCCTGTGACTCACCACACGAACATCGTGTGTCTCTGTTTTTCATTTTCTTTTCTTTTCTTCCTCTCTTTGTGTGAATTGAAAGCAAAAACAGTTAATCTCTTTCATAATAATAATAATAATAATAATAATAATAATAATAATAATAATAATAATAATAATAACCATAAAACGCCTATTCCATTTCCATTAACATTCACATCATAATTACTACTACATCTCAAATATTACACAATACGCTTTTCTCTCTCTCTCTCTGATCTCTCTCACTCAACATATTCGTAGCATATCTTTAAACTCAGAATTCAATTTCAGTTTCCATTAGGACAGGAATAAAACGAAGCAGAAGAATAAACAGAAACAGAGTGAATTCGAAATCAGTTTATATTTTTCGAAAACTCTTAGCTCGTATCCGAATCGAGTCACTTCAAATTCGGTGCCCGCCAGCTGCCTAGATCAAACTCCTTCTCTCGTAAATGCTCGGTTTGGACTCGATCTAGGTTTGTCTTTGCTTCCTTCATTCCCAATTTTCCATGCTTCGTGTTTCTATTTGTCGGTGGTGCTATTGTTCATGTTCTATTTTCATGCTTTCGCGAGATCTCAGCTCCGCATATTCCTATTTCGTGATCCTTGCTGATCTGTGTTGTGTTTCGAAATTCGCATTTGTATGTTGCGTTTAGCTGGTTCTGGAGGTGCAAGATCTGGAGAATTTTTATTCCTTTTGTATTTTCGATTAGCCTTTTCGTTTGATCATGATTGATGGATTGCAGATCGAGTTCTTCATACACTGATATTGTGGGAGGATTTACATGAAGAACGGGATGATAGAATGCCATGTTTGCCATTCCAAATTGGTCTCCCCTTCTACCAAGACTATATCAAGGGCTTATGATCGCCACAAAAGTAGGCTATCACACAAGCAGCGCGCTCTCAATGTGTTTTTGGTTGTTGGTGACTGCATTCTAGTTGGATTACAGGTGAGTGATCATCTTTTAATCCAAAATTTTACAGTTAGATGCTTATGGAAAAAGGCTAGTTCTAAATGATAACAAATCTTGCTAATTTTGATCCCTGGAAATCTCTTGGATTGATGCTATAATTGGGGCACAATTATGGTTCTACAATACTAGAAGAGTTTCTTCATTGCGATATTATGAGTTCATAACACAGCATATTTGTATTTCTAGAAAACTAGAAGAGTTTCGTCATTGCAATGTTCCATTTATTGACTTGCAGCTGCTCTAAAGGCTTACTCTGTGAGATTAGCTGTTCTGTGCTTTACTGTAGATTAGAGAGTTCATTTTTGTTGACTTAGTTTTTCATGCTAGACCTTTATGCTTATTGTAGTTACTGACACATACTATTCTATTCATTTGGCAGCCTATTCTTGTTTATATGTCCAAGGTGGATGGGAAATTCAATTTTAGCCCAATTAGTGTTAATTTTTTGACAGAGGTCGCAAAGGTTTTCTTTGCTGTTGTTATGCTTTTATTCCAGGTAAGATTCTCTTTTTGCTGTCTTTTCAGTTACTTATAATCAAAGCATGAAACAAGGGAGAAGCTTTTTTTTTTTTTTTTTTCTAAAAAAAGAAATGATTATCAAGAGAAGGATATTGCAAAAGCATGGAGTGCTACAACTAACTCCTATATCAAGCTTAGTGTATTGAGATGATTTGATTCTTTATCCGACTTTATAATTCTTTTAGTATCCATCTCACTAAGGTTTGGTTTGTTTTGCAGGCTAAGCATCAGAAGGTTGGGGAGAAGCCTCTTCTATCAATTTCTACATTTATGCAGGTACTATGGTGTTTCTTATCAATTTTACTTGAAATGAAAGATACCCTCTTTTCCTTCCAATATCACTTGATTTGATATGAGATTTCCTGGGTGTTTGTCTTTTGCAAAGTACCCTGCTTCTTGGGATTGAACTTGGTTACTTAGTTCAAGTCACATTATCATGTTTTATTTATGATAAGAGAAACAATAACTGCATTATCACTTTGGTGGATATATAGACATAGTATTTATTACTACTTCCATCTTTGATGCCTGATTTTGCTTAGTGACCTCATCAGTTGTGAATTGTGACAAATTTCTCTGATAACCTTTTTATATTCATCCTATATGTGGTTATTTTATATTTTTGTAGGCGGCTCGTAACAATGTCCTTCTTGCTGTTCCTGCTCTTCTGTATGCTATAAACAACTATCTGAAGTTTATCATGCAGGTATGTAGAAATAGCACTTAAAAAATACATGTAAAAAGGATTCAGGCCAGAATGCTAATAATTGGACTTCTTTAATATACGTTTGTGATTTCAAGAATTAATTTTCTTTAGTTATTAGTACTATTAGTATTATGAGTTTTGTCCTAAGGAGTCAGATGTTGGTAATACATATGCAGCCACTGTGCTGTATAAATTTCATTGTCATATCAGGATATTGAATCTATCATAAAAGTGTAATCAGTTGTTCACTATGATACGTGTTTAGGAGAGCAATTTCATCATTTTAGAGGCAAGGTGTAGAATGGTAATCTTGCCGTGTTCAAGGATCTAAATATTACATTATGCTGTTTTGGACGTCAAGGACCAGCATAATATAATATTCAAATCCTTGAACATGGCAAGATTACCATTCTGCACCTTGTCTCTAAAATGACGAAATTGCCCTCCTGAACACGTATCACACTGCTTGTTACCATGTTCTAGCAGTCTTGCTATGTTGATAGTTTTATTGTGCTAGGATTGTACTAGTAGTACCATACAAACACATGACCTTGACTATCTTTAATAGTAAGAAGTTAGAACAAATAGGTTTTAGTTCTTTGAATTATGGCACACTGCACACATGGTATTTCTGACAAAAGAATTTTATTAAGATGAAGAGAATAAGTGTACAAGTATAGGAGCAAGAGATCCTATTTATAAGAACAAGATCAAACAAGGGGAAGAAACTATCAATGAAGCATAACTTTCCAATCTCACATATTTGAGAGAGAATTCCTCTAAAGTAGTAATTCTTTAATGCCAAATAGAGGTCAAATACCTAATTTTATCCCACAAAATTTGCTCACACCTTTAATGAATATCAATAATCAGATTAAATATAATACGTTAATACTCACTTTTTCTCCTTCTAATCCCTATAATTGCAACTGTTCCTGATGTATTCTGTTCTTGCATCACGTATATCTTATCTATTTTCAGGCTGTGTCAAATGGTTGTTGCATAAGTTGGTTTCTTATGTTTGCCAATTATTCCAGAGTTATGCGTAGAATCATTTTTCATTTCTTTAAAGTGGAAAAGTAAAAAGAATTGCATCAAGAACTCATCATGTAATGTACCTATGATTATCTGGTCATATTCTCACATTTTATGCATTTAAAGAAATTATTGCATCTAAGAAACTCACAGATTGATATCACATTTCATGCAGCTTTATTTCAACCCTGCTACTGTAAAGATGCTAAGCAATTTGAAGGTAGTTATCACTGCTGTTTTCTTGACCGAGTTTTCACTTTATTTCTAAAAATTCTCTCTCTCTCTTTCCCCCCTTTTTTGCTTCATCTGACATTTATTCTTGAGAAACTGGAGCTTTTCTTCTCTTGATTGTTCGCTTATTGAATATGTGTTCAGGTTTTAGTAATAGCAGTTTTGTTAAAGGTGATTATGAAGCGCCGGTTTTCCATTATTCAGGTTCGTGCATTACCCTGCCTTGCCTACTGGCTAGGAAAGCCATTATGACCATTATTTGGCTCTTTGATTTTGAACCTAGCAAGTCGTGCTCCTTTTGCAGATCCCAATCGGGTCTAGTCATTTAGCTGGGTGTTTAATGTATTCTTTTGATGCAGTGGGAAGCTCTTGCTCTATTGCTAATTGGTATCAGCGTTAATCAATTACGATCTTTACCCGAAGGAACCACAGCCATGGGTCTTCCTGTCACCATGGGTGCATATCTTTATACATTGATCTTTGTAAGTTTTGTTTGTTACTTATGCAGCCAGTTAAGTTCAAAGTTCAATGTTCTGTGTTATTATTTATTCTGATAAGATCAGGAACTAGCAGAAGCTCTATGAATTTATTGATGAACATGGGATTGCAAATCACAATTCCTTAGGGTTCTTACATGGTTGGAACTACTAACTCAGAAAGAATTTCTCTCCAAACCTAACAGAACTGACAGAAGAATGCATAATGCCAAAAACTAACTACAATACAGCTATTATAGGTAGTTAGAAGCAGAGCTGACTAACCAACTGCCATCTAATCCAAGCTAAAATTGCTAACGATCAGCTAGTAAAACAGTTGAATAGAGCTATTTACCTTTTCTCTCGTAAAATAAACCAAACCTGTTACTAGGTGCCATTCTATCATATTCTGAATTTCTGATTCCTTTTAATTGTTGAACTTTTAACCTGGGAATTATTTTTCAGGTCACTGTTCCATCATTGGCCTCTGTTTATAATGAGTATGCTTTGAAGAGCCAATATGATACAAGCATTTATCTTCAGGTGATGTAGGGAAAATTGGAACTTCTTAATAATTGGACTTCCTTTTATTAGCCCCTGAAATGTTTCAATGAGCTTGAATTGAATTTCTGCAAGGACTGTGAATTACATTTGTATCTGCATATGCGGGTTATCTTGTATATATAGCATGTTTCATCTGAAATTACATGTGTGACCACCTGTATTTAAAGTATAACTTGGCGGTTCCAGTTTTTGTGATTGGGCCAGGGTTGAATATAGTTGAGATCTTGGAAAAGAAATTAATGTGACATAAATATAATATAACATAGAGAAACTAACAGAAATAATCAATTTCCAAACTGACTCAGTTTTATCTCAACTTTGGGGAATATAACAGGCAGGTGAAAAGATTTAATAGGTAGTTTGAAGAATGATGTTTAGTGGTGCTGCAGTACTTTCAGTTCTTTTCATCATGCAGCTACTGATTATCTACTTTTGATTTACAGAACTTATTTTTGTATGGATACGGAGCTATATTCAATTTTCTTGGGATAATTGGTACTGCTATAATCAAAGGTAAGAAATAATTTATTTTTCTGTTACCGGTGAACATTAAAGGATGGTCATATGCAATTGAAACATACTCAAAGAAAAGTATTTTATGGCATTTTTTTATTGCTTGTAATATAAATAATTAAATATAAGTTGAGGGTTTTTTATTTTTATTTTTTTGCCTAAACTCATTAAATTTGAGCTAGTTCATAGCCCTAGTGTTCAAATCACGTATGAAAATGTTTGTTTTTTTTAATGGATGGATATATTGTGGTTCAGTTCTTTTATAGAAAAGGGAAAAATAATTCATTAATTCATTAAAGCGTTTTACCAGTGGCTTATACTGTTAGTATTATCTGATTCTCAAACTATCGATTGTTTTTGTTTTGTTTTTTGTAAATATTCCAGGTCCTAGCAGCTTTGATATCCTACAAGGTCATTCAAAAGCCACTATGCTGTTGGTAGCAAACAATGCTGCCCAAGGGATTCTATCCTCTTTCTTCTTCAAATATGCAGGTTAATGTTTCTAAAATTACATTAAGTTGGCCTTATGTTGTGTAGATGGACACAAAACTTGTCCCTTATCTCAATAGCATTTTAATTTACCACAGATACAATTTTGAAGAAGTACTCATCAACAGTTGCAACAATCTTTACGGGCATAGCCTCTGCTGCACTCTTTGGACATACTTTAACAATGAACTTCATTATAGGCATTTCTATTGTATTCATCTCAATGCACCAGGTAAATTTATTTGGGGTGGTTCATTAAGACTATGGAAGCAGACAACACTTTTTCTTTTATAAAGAATTTTAAAAATGAATTATCCAATAACATTTTCGTTTTGTATCATTTTGTGCTCATATCCTCTTCAGTTCTTTTCACCACTTTCAAAAGTCAGAGATGAACAGAATGGTGTGCTGGAGCTGCATGACGTTCATGACAAACAAAGGTTCTTGCTAATAACTTTGCCAATCTAAGTTTTTTGGTGTGTTGGGGGGGATAAGACAGAACAAAAGTAATGTTCATTCTGTATTACTACTTCTAGAAAGTTCAAATGTAGTCATTTTAAGAACTTTTTGAAAGACAATACATCCTTCTTCTTCAATAACAAATGTCTGTGTTCTTTACAGGTCAAAGGAATCCTTCATAAATATGGCAGCCGGAGCAAATGAAGAGGTGCTCATATGTCATCACCTTTTCTTTTTATATGTGAAAGTTTTACTAAACCAGTTTTATTTATTTATTTGTTTATTTTGAATATTTCCAGGCTAGTCATCGTGTAGGGCATGATGAGAGAAAGCCTCTTCTTCCAACCTAGATTGACCTACCTGTAAGTTTTTTATTTCCATTGTTATTGTGGTTAACTATTGAATGATTTTTGCTTTCTTCTAGTCAGCTTGTATATTTCATAGTATTTCTAACCTAAGCAATGTCTGTGTGTTGAGATAGCATGCCTTTAAATTTTATCTATTCAGATCTCTCTCTCTCTCTCTCTCTGTCTCAAGGTTTATAATGCTTTATACAATTTTATCTATTTGGTAATCATTCTTTTGCATATGGTTGTGCGAATTTTCAGATGTGGTGCACTCTTTATAAAGTCCTAAGCATAAGAATTAATTTTGACTTTTGCGATAGCTTTGCATGGAAGGGATTTTTCTACTTGGTTCATAAGGCCATGAATTCTTTACTACAGGAGTCTGCATGTTAGCAAGCTACAACTTTCAGCCGCTGAAAGCTGAAGATTTTGATAGAGAATAGAAAAAGGGCTCTTCGCATCTGGCATTTCAATGTGGATTTACTTGTAATACATTTTTCTTTTTCTTTTTTCTTTTTTCTCATCTTGGATATTGTTTTCCCTTATTATTTTTGTTTCTTGCTATATTTACTTCAGCCCGTTTCATCTCTATTATGTTATTCTTTACATTTATTACATGTCTTAGGTATTTCACCTTTACGAGATAATGGGTGAATAATAGAAAATGAAATACATCCTCTTTCCTTGTAGAAAAATGATATTTATATGTATGCTTGCAGGGCCTGTTAATCCATTTTATATTATTTCTACATGGAGAAAATGATTGAACTATAGATCGACAAATCGAGCAGGCTTTGGTCTTTTTCATGTTAGGCCGGTGATCAATAATTAAGTTATTAAAAGTTTTTGGGAAAAAAAATTAAGCCTCTAATGTCATTTGAAAATTTAAAACTTACTTTTTTTTTCTATATAAAAAAAAGTCATGTTACATAATTAACATAAGAAAATTAATTTATCAATTATATTTTCTTTCTTTCTTTCTTACGAAGAAGAGAGTGTGAAAATGAGTCTTTTACTTGAACATTTTTAATTACTTAAAACTCTAATAAAGAACTTCTTTTGTGTATTATTAACAATTAACAGAATGGTTAAAAAAATTGACATTCTCAAAATCATTATATTAGTGCAGCGAACTTAAACTTGTTGGGAAGAAATTTTCCGTTCACGGTGGATATTAATTGGGTATTAGTGCACCATCATAGCTGGGTCATTCATCTTGAAGGTACTTCCGGGTGCTGCTTTGGTAGTTGAATCACCTAATCTTATTAAAGTTGTTTGACTAATCTGGTTGTAGATCTCGTAATGGAGATCTTCGAGTTTGAAACTATTAATCTTTACTCTTTTTTGTTTCAAAATATTTGTCGTTTTCTATCGAGGTATATTGAGTTTTTAATATTTCAAAATTCTAAAGCGAAATATTTTGGAACAGGTTGAATATTTCAAAATGAGGGTGTGTGCGCCACAGTTGGCAGTTGGCAGTGGCAGGGTGGCAGCCATGAAGAAGTCATCCGAGTGTTCACACCTGAGCCGGCCTCAGCTGCTCTCCAAACGATACAAAGGCCTCTATTGAAACCTATGCCCCTCACCGCCTTCTGCCACCTCCATAAACCTTGAACTTACATCATTAAAAGGTTCCCTGTAACATTCGGAAACCCAAATCGAGATCCACTGTTCCATCACTCGGCCTTGTCCACTTTCATAATGCTCATAAGCATCCCGCTAGGACCCTCAAGCGTACCGGTCTCAATAGTGTTCCCTCGGCAATTCGGCATATAAAATGGCTCCAAAATTCATGTCGTAGCCACACAATATGTTATCACATTCCAACTCAGACAAAGAACGTAACTCACGCTAAACAGAACTCATGTTGTTAACAAGAGAAATGGTACTAGTTGAGCTGGGCATCATTCAATTGATGTGTTTCTAAAAATCAAAGAGCATTATTCCGTGACGTAAATGTATTCTCTGGTCTTGGGGATTTGCTGTTCGGTGCTCATTTAATATTATGTTATCATTCTAATCATAAATCATTTATTGCATCTATGTAAATTTCGGTATACAGCACATAGTCCTAATGATGTATGGTAGTGTTAAATTAGCATCAAACTTCTTTAAAGAGACGGCTACCCTTGATGAAATCAGTTCACGAGACGAGAATTAAACGTGCAAACTTGGTATGCCCCATAATATCGAGGCTGGAATGTTTCCTAGGCCTTTAGCTTTTGTAAATTGTTGTTCACATGCGTCGCAGTTTTTGTCGTATAGCAATGGATTGTGCTTATAATGGCCAAGCATATGCGGCTGCACCTACCTGTATCCCACTAATTTTCTTCTCCAATATGTGCTCGTGATTGGTTGATCAGAAGGGGACAATACTTTGCCTATACCAGTTTTTTCTGATTCGCTCAGAAAGGAGATTTTGTTAAAGTCGATTCAATATTAACAATGCTTGCTCCTAGAATAATCATTGCATTGCTACCCTAAAGATTTCGATCATTTCGATGGTATCCATTAGTTTCCATCTTTTCCCGCACGGTTTTGCTTGTTAGCTCCAATTTTTTCAGTTTTAGAGAGTGATACGCAATCAGCATCAGCAACTAATGCAACTACCGCAAGTCATGTTCCTTGTAAACCTAAAGTCAAATAACCTAGAATACAGGGTAATAGACCAACTATGCAAAAAAAACTGGAACCAAACATTAAACATAAATCTTTCCAAGCTCTATTAGTCAGAGGATTCAATGTTCTCCGGGGTAACAATCCCAAACGGGCCCTCTAATGACATAGACAAATTTGAGGAAATGCATTCGTATTGATTGGATAATTCATTCAAGGATGAATCACAGTTCATGACCCTATAATGACAACAGCATAGTAATAAGAACAAAAAAATGAGTTAGGCAAACATTTCTTGGGGTAGCATCTTCACATTCTTGCCCTTGACCCACTCCCTCCAAGTTTGAGCAGAATGGAATCATCTATGTCAGCACACACAAGTTAGCACAATTATCCAGAGCTGAAGGGTTATGTTTGGAAGAGAGGTCAAAAATGTGTGTGCAGTTAGATTAGTTACCTCTAGCAGATTTGCAGAGGTGATGAAAGTAGTAACATTCGGTGAAGCTCTCACCTCAGAGCTGCAGGTAGGGTCGGAAACAAAAAGGGTTTTATTCTAATGATAAAGTTGCTTATTAGAATGATGCAAATACAATAACAATATTAGGATCCATAAGATTAAACTGAAGTCAGGTTCAGGAATCAGATGTGGAGGGTATTCTCAAACCTGAAACCACCCTCTGCTTCTGCTTATTCCCTCTTCCCTTTTCCGTGCAGTTAGGTCCACCTATCATTGATAGAGTAGCTTGACACGTTGAATTCCCCATCTCCAGGTTTAAATAATAATATTAATTAATACTAACAACAATAACTTCCAAAATTCATCTCCAGGTTCTCCATCATTCTGCTGCCACGTCATCACTCAAATCACGTTGAGATTCGTCGGTGCGGCTTAGCTGCAGAGTTTAACCGTACATGCAACAGCTTGCGCCCAAAACTTGAGCCTCGCTTTCACGTCTTCGGGATGGTCACCTGCGTGAAATCGAGAGCATTAGAAACCCTAAATCGAGTTGAAAATGAAGGATTGGGAAAAATCAAAGAGGGAATGAGGGAGTGCTAACCGGGACTGGAGATCCTCCAATTGGCGATGGAAGAGGACAAGGAATCCGGTGAGGAATCGGCGTCGGAGGAGGAGTGATCGGTGAACTTCTGCGACATGGAATAGCAGAGTTCGAGTGCAGGCAAGGTGTTGCAGAGCTCAGGAATCTCGTCGTAGCTGAAACCGAATCCGAGATCCAAACAGCCCTTAAGCTCATCGAGATCGTCGTCCGTCAAGCTCTTGGTTCTTGGAAGATCGTCGACGTAGCCTTCCAACAACACCTGACTCTTCTTCTTCTTGTTCTTGCTCTTACTCCTTCCGCCGAAGCTCTTGCTCCTTCTCACCGTCCAAGTTTCACTTTCACTTTCCCTCTCCTCTTCTTCTTCGGTTGCTGACGTGGCAGTACTCCATGATTCAGGTCTCATTCTCAAATTTGTTTCTGTTTGGAAGTATGAACAACGAAGGAGAAGGAGTATTTATTTATGTTGGGGGTCCTGCTCTCTGCTCTCTGCTCTCGTGACTCATCTCATCAATCATCATCATACGCATGCATGTATGTATGTATGTATTATATGATATGATGATGCCATCTACCCCATTCATTCCTCCATCCATCCCTTATCTTTTACCAACTTAACTGACAACTGTGTGGATCTCATCATTTTCATTTCCTCTTATTATTTTCCCAACTTACAAAAAAAATACTTATTTTATTATTTTTTAAAAAAACTTATAATTGAAGAATAATTATTTTGGAGTAAAAATTCCAGGTCATATATTATAATCAAAATTAATACTTCTAAGTTAAAAAATAATTAATAAGTGAAAGTAATATTTTGAAATTTATAGTTATAAGTAAATATTATTATTAAATTGTAAATAATTTTAACAACTTGATTTCTAGTATTAAATAATAAATAATATAATAATTATTTTATGCTTAATTTTATAATTATATCACTTAAAAATAATTTCTTTAAATATTTTAAATGTAATAAATTATTTTAAAATTATTTTTCAACTAAAATATCTGAACACAAATTAATTATTAGATAATTGATGCAATAAATGATTTATGATTAAAATGATAACATAATATAAAGGAGAGCCAGAGGCCCTTAGATAAGATAAGATAAGATAACTATCATAAGCTATATAAAGGAGAGCTAGAGGCCCTTAGGTACAAACTCATTCTTCATACTTTATACCTTTCAGACTGTGGAGTATCTTTGCAGATTCCACCACTCCGACCACTCCAAGAAGACGATCCGACAACCGTTGCAAGTCTCTGATCCTACAACCACTAACAACAATGGTTCTCGAGACCAGCATTGAACCCAGCATGATCACCGAAGTCGAGACTTACGACCTCACTTCCCGCCATTATCCTTACACCGTTTATGCCAACGACCAACGCATCCTCTGCATCAACACCACCTCTTCCCAAACGCTCTGCATCAACACCCCGGTCATCGTGGGCGTAACCGCCGAGCACCAATTTACCAAGTACACCAAGCGCGGCGTCAAGGACCACGGCTACGACTACATCCCCCTCTGCGTTGGCTCTCACTGCCTCCTCTACCCTCTTCTCCAACAAGCCGACTCTTACAAAGCGAAGCAAAACCCTAGGCCTCTCTGCGACTTCTTCGCCAACCCTAGGGTTATCGCGGTGGGAATGGAGATCGAAAATGTGAAGGCAAAACTGGAAAAACACCACGGGATGGAGCTGAAGAAGGTGTTGGATCTTAGGGCGATGGCAGTGGAAGGGATGAAGGAGGTAGGGGAAAAGGTGGATCTATGGCGGTACAATCTTGACAAGTTGGCAAAGACAGTGCTGAGGAAGCACTTTGACGTGGTGAGGCCGGAAGAGAAGTTGGACTGGTACGATGAAGAAAGCTCGTGCTGTTATTACAATGTGTATACGGATGAGAAGACAATGTTCATCACCATTGATACTTATCTTTGCAACCTCATTGGTTTCGAGCTGCATGGTATGATCCATGGACATGAAGCGGGTAAGAGCCAAGATTCTAGTAAGTCCAAGAAGAAGGTTAACAAGAAGAAGAACTCATGAGGTGCCTTTGATTTCTAAGATTAGTAATGAGGTGATGCATGCATAGTTTGATTAGACTTTAGAGTAGTATATGACCGTGATTATATCCTTGTTAATGATAGTAACTTTTACCCTTTCAATTCTTATTTGGATCTGGATATAGATTTTTGTCATGGAGGCCACTCAAATAAAGACGCCTAAATCGTCTTTTTTTAAAGATGTTTTCATATTGTGTTTTAATTTATTTCTGTATAATTTAATTGGTATTCTTCATCACATATTATTAAATTCCTCAAAAGATTTTCTTTTCAAAAAGAATAAAAAATATTTAATTTAGAATAAAACAAAAAAAAGTAATAGATTAACATCAAATATATATATATATATATATATATATATATATATATATATATATATATATATATATATATATAACAAGCTCAAACCTCTTAAAATTTAGTCACAAAAAAAACCTCTTAAAATTTTTATAAATAAAAAAATAATTAATTTATATTCGTACAATATATAAAATAATTACTATATTATTATTATATTATATATTAAGATTCACTAATTTAAATTTTCTTTTTATTTTTAATATAAGCATTAGAAATAAATAAATTTTTTATAACTAAATGTAGTGTAACAAAATATATATAATATTAATTAGTTCTTAAAAAATTCTAAAAAAATAGTTTCTTTCATTTTAGTAAAACAACTATTTATTAAAGTATACAAATTAATTATTTTTTTCTCATATACAATTTTTTTAAGACATAAAAGTAATTAATTAGGACATTGGTTAAGATAATTAAAGTCACTATTTCATTAAATTTTTAATTTAAAGAAAAATCTTAGTTAATTTTTGTATAGAAATTTCGAATTTGAAAACATTGATAAAAATTATGTTGAATTTTGATTTATTTGATTCTCATTTAAATTAATCACTACATAAGTTAAAGTTCTATTTTAAAGTTATATTCGAGCTTTAATCTGATTTTTAAAGTTTCAATTTACTTAGTTTGATTTTTTAACTTAGGTATTCGTGACTCATATTAGGGTTTTAAGTGTTTAGTTAAAAAAAAAGGTAAAAAAAATTTAATTGTCACATTAAATAGTCGCTAGAATGTATAATGTAGCAGTCGTTAGTCCATCTCAGCATGTTGTTAACGATTTTGTGAGACAGTGACAAAAATAAGATTAGGAACCAATGTGAGTCATAACTATTAAGTTGGGAGACTAAATTGAGTAAATCAAAATTTTTGAAATTAGATTGAAACATAGTTGTTAGAATCGAATCAGTGATCGAACCGGTCAAGTTACTGGTTCACTGGTTTATTGGTTCAACCGATAAATCACTGGTTGGAACGATAAAATCGGTCTCACGTAAATATAAAATATAAAATAGTTAAAAACTTAAAATTAAAATTTGAAATACATATCTTCACTAACATTTTATGAAGAATCAAGTCTCAACTTCTAAAAATAACTAATATAAAAAAACCATAAAATTTTAATACTACAATAGTATCTTATTTTGACACAATAAAAAATAATTAATTCACAAAGCCTATCATCTAACTATAATATCAGTAGATTTTAATACTAACATCAAAACAAATAACCTTAATCACAATACTAGCAATAAAATAGATCAAGTAAATTAATAAATTGTTAGTGAAATTTATATTTATATTAATAATGGTATATAATTAAAATATAATTAATTTTAAAAATAGAAAAAATAAAAATTAAATTAAATTAGATATTTATGTATACTATATAATTAGTACTTGTCAAATATAATACTTAGAAGTGCAATGGCTAAGTGGCAAATAAAGGTTGCTTTTGCTCCAAGGTTCTTGGTTGGAGACATTTTAAAAAAATTTTCAAGTAGACCAGTTCGGTTAGACCGGTTTGCACCAGTTCTTACCGGTTCACACCGATTTTATTCCTTAAACGGTCTAAGGAGTAAACCGAACCGGACCAGGATCCGGTTCTAGTCCGGTTCACTAGGTTTTCGGTCGAACCAGTTGATCCAGTTTGATTTTTACAACTATGGATTAAAATATGAACATAATTTCAGAGACCAACAAGTATTATCTCTTTGTTGATAATTAAGTTGTTTTAATGGTAATTAAGATCTAATAATAGTTTATAATAAAAGAAGAATTCTTTTGCAATACTGAACCTATAGTAGTAGTTAGGGGTGTTCATAGATTAGATCATATCCATATAAATTCACAGTATTTATCCGTATCTGATTTGTAATTTGAGGATGTGATCTGATCTGTAATTGGATTGGATCGAATCGGATCCACACTCTAATCAGATAGAAGTAAATATGTTTAAAAAAGTAAGCAAAAAAAATTATTGACTTTTTTTATAAAAATAAAATTTTTTAATATTTTTTATTTTATGGATATATTTGATATCTGATCCAAACATAAAAAGTGCGAATATCGAATTTGATCTAATGAGTTTAGTGCGGATTGGATCGAAATTTCAGCCATATCCCATCTGTAAACACCCCTACCAATAATAACTAAAAAATTATAATGATTATATTTTTAACTAAGAGGAAGTGCCAAAAAAAGTACTAAATACAAGAACATTTAATCAAATATTAAAAGACAATTTTATTTTAAAACAATTAGATTTTTTTTGCTCATATATATATATAATGTAATAATAATAATAATAATAATAATAATATGATAATTGTTTTATATATCACACAAATATAAATGTTTTTTTTCTACAATCTTACGAAAGGTTTTGTAAGTCCCTAACTTTGTTATCGATTTTTGTAGTGTTAGCCCTCATATTATCAATTTGATTTATATATAATTTGGATGATAAATTATTTGGTGACGTGCTTCCTTTTTTACTGTGATATACTTGTTTATTATTATTATTATTATTATTATTATTATTATTATTAAAAAATAGCAGGCCAAATTATTGCCATAACATAATAGAAGTATGAAAGTTTATCATTCTTTTCTAATGGAGGAAACAAAATTCTTTTCAATAGTTTATTTAACGTTTAGTAGAATAAAAATAAATTTTATTAGAATAAATTTTAGTACGAGTTTAATATTTTTATTCATCGTAAAATATTTATAGGATTACTTGTAGATAAATTTTGAAAAAAATAAAAAAAAACTATGATTTTTAATTTTATTTTTTAATAATATTAATTTTTTACCGTATATAATTATTCAATTATTTTTTAATCATATATAAATAAATTACTCTTAATAAGACTTTTTTGTGTTATTTAATTATCTTTTTTAAAAAATAATTAATTATTAAAATAATTAAACTTTTCACAACAAAAATAATAAAAAAATTATGAACGAAAACCATCTTGATAATTTTTTGTATTTTTATTCATATTTTAATATAAACATAAATATAATTTAATTATATTATTTATGAAATGTGACTATAGATGTAGATAAAATTTAGTTATATTAATTATATATAGTTTCATTGTATTGTATTGCTTATAAAGTTAGATTATAATTATGACAATAGAATTGTTCTTGTATTTTTATATGTGTGATTAATTGGTGGTGTTAAAACATTACTCTTAATTATAAATAAGGTTTATAATTTAAAAAATCAAAGACTCAATTAAAAAATACGAAAAAATGATGTTAAAATATTCTAACTCTTTAAAATAAAAATATTTGAAATTCAATTAAAAATTATTTAAAATTTAAACTCAATAAAAATTTATATTCAATGTGTTTTGTATTAAATATATTTAATAACCTATTATATCATATTGGTTGAAATTAGTTTTTATAATGTTAATTTTTTAATAACACTTTATTAGAAAAACCATATTTTCAGAATTTTTTAAAAACTAATTAATATTATATATATTTTGTTACATTACATCTTGTTATAAAAAAAATTATTTATTTCTAATGCTTATATTAAAAATAAAAATAAAATTTAAATTAGTAAATTTTAATCTATAATATAATAATAATATAGTAATTATTTTAATCTATAATATAATAATAATATAGTATTGATGTTGAAATGACCTACGTTAAAATTACTAATGGCAAAACTTATAATGAACAATGTAAAATGAATAAATAAATGAATAAAATTTTAAATAGATGAATATAAACTTGATTTACAAAGAAAATAAAATAACAACGAAATATAAATGAAAGAAAATTGTATTATATATAAAACAAAAAAAAAATAAATCAGTTGACTTCTAACACTCATATGCAATTACATTTCATTTTTTTTTCGTCACTGAGACTGAGAAGTTTTGTGAATTTGAGTGATGATCTAGTGTTGATGATTGAAGTCTCCAAATCCTTCTGAGTTCTTCCTATTTATAGATCATAAGGATAGACTTACTCTTAAATAATCTTGACCATGACTTGGTTTCTCCCTTTTTCATAAGTCACGACCTTGCTTTGACCCTGAAACATTTTCATCGTGATACCTCCACGTTCTATCTTGCCTTGTTTTTCAAGTTTCACGTTTTTGCATTACGCCCGTATTTACCACGTGATGCATTTCTGGTTTTGACCCGGTTTCTCGACCTTTCTTAAGTCGCTAAGCATTTGACCTTGATCACCCTTTTATTCTTGTTATAGTCAAAAGAAATTTTCTGCGCCATGTTTCGACTTTCTATACACTATAATTGAATCTCTTCATGAGTCAAAATTTGTGCTAACAAATTGTCCCTTAAAACTTATTGTTTCAAAGTATGAAATGATAGGTCTTATCTAATCCCTTGCTTTTTACGTGTACTTTTAAATTTTCAAATTTCAAAAAATGGTTACAATAAATATGAAAATGGTTTGCACATTTCTGGGAATGTGTAACGTTTCCAGTGGTCTTTAATGGACCTTTATTAATTCAAAACCCTTTTGTATTCTCCAAATTTCATTATTGTTCTATTTTCAGAGAATCCTTTTCCAGAAAATCCTTCATATTCTTTGCAAAACTCTTCTCACTTCCTTCGTATTCTCCCACGACCTCCATGAACTCTCAATATGGTCTTCATTCAAGCAGCACACCAGCTATTACTACTGCATCATCATCATCCACTACCATTGCTGCAACCACCACTAATTCTACCCCTGTCGCTACTGCTGGAGCCGCCATTTCGTCTTCTTTACCCGCCTCTGTCTCCGCCACTATAGCTGCTCCTTCTGCTTCGGATGTAGCTTCTGTTGCTCCTGCTTCTCATTCTTAGGAGGAAGATGATGACGTTCATGTCGTGGCTCCTCTACCACCGGTGACCAACATGTCACAGTTTTATAATGATGATGGGACCTTAAGAGCCCCCAATTCTTATGTAGAAACCACTGCTTTATGGCGTAACCAGGTACCACTTTTATTTAAAGTTTCCAATCTCCTATATTCATTACTAGGGCCGATTTCTGCCTTAGAACAAGTTGAGTTGATCTCTTCATTTTTTCCCCTCCTGAACATCTTCCTTTGATTTTTTGTAGCCATGTCAAAGCTACTTATTTTGCTAGTCGAGTCTATAGGACAGCACCCCCAAAAGAATCTAACTCTTGATTTTTGACCTGGATGACAGGTTATCTCCAACCTAGAAGTCGGTGTGGAGATCCTTAGGTATTGTTTCGGCTCTTCAACTAACCATTCATGACCTGTCTTATACTACCCCCTTCTTAGGGCTAGCATGTACCTTTAGTGTTCGGCCACCAATAACTTTCATTTCCCATATAGAATGACGGGTCTGACCTTAATGGAGATCCCAGCTTTGACTGGGCTTTCTCCTGATGGGAAGATGTTTATTGTTGGACGACCACATGTCCTTATGATGTTTTCGGCATCAACTTTGATTCGATCGATTTCTGTATCGGATTTTATTCACAATAACATGTGTTCTGAAAGTGACTCTGTTAATAATAGTAAGCTTGTAGCTTTCCTTCTCTTATGGCTCAATGCCTTTGTTTTCTGTCCAAAGTCGATCCAAATCCAAAAAAGCAAGTACCTCCCATTAGCTATCATGCTTCATCAAAAGAATTACATCAATCTTCCTTCACTTATCTTAGGTCAATTATATGAGATTCTTTCTTTGGTAGTTAGTGAAATTCGACGGGAATAACCGTCGATAAACCCTTTTGGTCCACTTTGGATTGTTAACCTATGGTTGAAGTCTGTGTTCGAACATCAATTTACTATCCCTTATAAATTTTCAAAAACTCCTCTTCAATGTATTCGACTATCTTCCCTTTCTTGGTCGAAACCAAAAAGAATGTCATCTATCGATACTTTTTGTCATTTTCAAACTTTTTTCTTACCATAAAAAATAATGATGATTCTGCTTACTACCCAAATCCTTTGGCATGTCAAAAAAGTAATGTGGGATACCTGCATTCCCTAACAAGCCTCAAACTTGAAAATTAAGAGGCTTTTGATGAACTGTGGTTGAAACCTTACCTCCCTAGATCCTTCTTGTAGGGCTTTCTCATGAGTCGACCATGGCTCTAAAAAAAAAAACTCGTCTCCTATTCTCCATAATATGTGTCGAGGCAATTTAGCCTGGCACAGGCGTTATCTTCACCTCTTTCATTTGAAGCTGGCCCCAAATGATCCATTACAAAGCGTTGAATTTGAAGAAATTTGACCAAATCGTTAATTTGAACCATCAACGAGTGACTTCCTAATACCATATATATGATATCAAATTTTGTTTTCTTTCGACACCTTCATTTCACAAATGGTGGTCGACTTACTACCAATCTCATTGCCATTCGACTAAGCAAGCACTATCTTGCGTTGAAGAAAACCAAATGTGAGCACATCAATGGAATTATTGCTTTGTGAAAAATATTATAAGGTAAAATGGCACTTCAAGAATGTAAGGTACGTCTTCATGATGTCTTAGAGGTGTGGAAAAAGAAAAAAAAAACAAATTTTCATAGATATCCTGATCGTTATTTTAAAACTTTATCTCAAGACCATTTTGTTAAAAAAAAAAACATATTACGAAAACGTTTTAAGTATTTTGTTTAATGCCCCTTTTGGTCTTGCTGATCGACTACTTGACCCTCTTAAAGGAGTATTTGTTGTAGATTATTGACTCTGCAAGAAGGATCCTTGTACTTTAGGCATAAACACGATTGGTGTCATCTATTACCCAGGCGGCAAGGATAAAATTCATGGTCGGACGAGGATTGCTGGATATCCTCCAGGTACCATGTTTTCCTAGATGCTCAAAATTCTTTTAAGCGTAGGATACCCTTCTTTCAAAGAAGCACAGAGCTGTCAACATCCTCATGGAGGATAAACTCAAGAAGGTACAAAAATCTGATCTAGTCCCTCCTGTCTAGGTATCTTTCAGACACTTCTCCTCTAATAGTCGACTTATACTTTATACATATTTTATGATCTGTTTTTCTTTTAGTCAAAACCTGCCAAGTGTAGATCTAAATCTCAAACTACAATGTAAAACTACCTCGAGTAAAGCGTCGACCCATCGAGTGTCCAGGCTGAGGTTACCCAACCTCCTCCGAAGGTTACTGTTTTCCTTCCATTTCTATGTTTAATTCAGCCTACACCATCGATTGCAGCTTTCCAAGCTTCCACTGACTCCCCAATGGTAATCGTACTCGCCTTTTCCTTTCCTTTCTTTTATTACATTCACATTTTTCTTTATGAAACATATATATTATTTTTCAAGCAAGTTATATGCCTCGAGTCTTGAGTGATTTGAAATCTTCAATAATTGAATCAGAACTAAACTTTTCAGCAATTTCTTTCTCAATATAAATAACCAAACTATCTGCTAGAAAATCATCCTCCATCTTGTTTCTTAACCTTGTCTTCATTATTTTCATTGCTGAAAATGATCGCTCCGTAGTAGCTATAAAAACTGAAAGAGTTAATATAAGACGAATCAATCTATCAATCAAGTAATATACTTTTGACCTTTTCGTTTCTACTAAACATCTACACAATTCATGAATAATTGATAGATTCTTCATTTCTGAATGTTGACAAGCATCAAGAATAAAATGTTAAAGTTGAAAAGGTAAATTAATCTTCTCTTGTTCGGTAAAGTCTTCGGGATAACAATTATCAACAAGAGTAAAAATCTTAGCAATGTCAAAATTTTTGTAAGCATCTTTAGACATAAGAGTAGAGCTCAGATTTAGTAGATCTATTGCTTGATCATTGAATCTGCTATTCAACTCATGTAATTGCTTATCAATTGTGACTAAAAATATCTCCACTCTAAAATAATGCTCAATTGTAATAATGCTCAATTATAATATGATCTTTTGGTGACGTTATCTAGTTGCACAACATTAACTATGTCTTGAGATTGCTTTTGTAAAGCTTGACAAAGAACAACAGTTATTCCCATACTATCTTTCATCAAATGAAAGATCAATACAAACTCAAATGAGGTCAGGGTGTTGTAAGCACTATCTGCATCATTACGCTGAGAATAAATTGATCCATCAACAATAATCTTTTGTAAAGTAGTCAACGTTGCACCATACATATTTATCAAAATGCAAATAGAAGAGAAATGAGAACTCTATCGAGTATCACCTACTCATTTTAAAGTGCCAATTTGATTTGTCTCTTTACCAATTTTTTGTTCATAAATCTCTAATAAATGGATAATTTCATATGTCTTATCATTATGTAACTCATCATGTCACTTACTAGAAGAATAAATAATGTTGACGGTAAAAATCAATTAAAAAAAATTAATGCACAAAAATGATTTCTCTAGATATTATAACTAATGCAAGTAATCAATGAACAAAATAGTAAGTATAATAAGTATTAGGACAATCTTTTAAAAATAATACTTATAGGTAAAACTTGAATCGGAATACTTCATATTAAAAATAAGATGTTAAGCCAATTAAACTATAATTTTTCTTTGATAAAAATACTACTAATTTTTTTTATAAAAAATTTAGAGAGATATGACCAATTATCTACTATAAACTTCGCCTCTGATTGTATAATTTAATTTCTTGTGTCAATATGCTTAATCGGATTAATGTATTTTATGATTTTATATTATAAATGTACCAAACTTTTTTTAAAAATAACCAAAATTTGTATTCTTAATCATCGACCGAGACTCAACTGAAAAAAGAAAAGTCGTTTTCTTATGTGTTCTGTTTTTGTAATTCCCAAAATATATGGAAAAGAAAAAAAAAGGTTCTATTTTGAGAAAATGGACACGTGGTGGTGGACATGGTCACGAAAGACAAGAGGAGATGAAGGTGGGTCCTACAAAATTTGTTTGTTGTGCATGCTGGCTGCTGGATGCTGGATTTGATGGTTGCATGATTCAAGGTTGGAGAATGCGTATGTCATGTCACATGTATGTGTTTATTTGCGTCCAAGAAACCCTAAATTATTGTGATAGATCCATCCATATAAAACTTACTTTAATAAAATTATATAATCTATCTTAATCTTATTCTTAGTTTGCTCTTCCTTCGGATCTTGGTCACATATGAACAAGATTACGCCTCTTCGATTTTATTTATTTTTTATACCATAAATATTATTTAATGGATGCCCATCAGTAGATCTATATATAGCTCAAAAGTTAATTAAAAAGAAAAGGATAACAAATTAACAATAAATTTCAATTGACCTTTTTCCAATATAGTAGTAAATAGTAGTTTAAATTTTTGCGACAAATATAGTTGAGACTTGATAGGAGAGGGTATATGCTTTTAATTTATATTTAATATAAGGGGATGCTTCCATAAAGACACAAAAAATGTCTTTTTTTAAAAATATTTTTTAATAATTAAAATTTAATACATATAATTATTTAAATTATGTTATTTTTGTCAAAATTAGGTCTGACAAATTAATTTGACCGAAAAATAGTGATCAAATTTTAAATTTATCTAAATTAATATTATTTTTTATAAAAAATGACTATAATACCCCTATTATATAAAATTATTAAAATATTCTTATTATATATATTAATTTTGAAAATTCTAAATTTTAATCCTTTTCTTCTCTATAGTTATAGGGTTAAAATTTAAATTTTTTAAAATTAATATATATATATATATAATATATAATAGAAATATTTTAGTTGTGTTTTATAATAGGAATATTGTAGTAATTTTTATAAAAAATATTAATTTATACCGATTTAAAATTTAATTTATTAATTTTTTGTTAAACTGATTTATCCAGTCTAATTTTAATAAAAATAATATAATTTAATTGATTATATGTATTAAATTTTAATTTTTAAAAAGCATCTTTAAGAAAAGACGTTTTTCACATCTTTATCTAAGTGACTCCCTTAATATAATTTATGAATCACTTTTAGTGAAAATAATTTGAAATTAAACTACCAATTCTCTTCTCTAATCCAATGCACCTGTCCTCTTTTCTCTCTACCTATTTAATCTATTATATATTATATATTAAAAATATAATCATTTATATTTATCTTTTTCTATCAGATTAAATTTTTAGAATAAATAATTTTATAATATTAAAATTTTATGTTCAAAAATTTTAAAATTCGATCTCATAAACTCCAAAAAAATATAACATAAAATAAATTTAAAAAAATTATATAAAAATCAAACAAACTTAAAAAAATTTTTATTTAAAAAAATAAATATAATTATTTATATTATCTCTTCTTATTGACTTAAATTTTTGAAACGAATAGTTTAATGACATTACACAATATTCAACTCAAGCACCCATCAAATGGGAACAAAAAAACCAAGAAATAAATTAAACCACCTAACAATAATAATGTCTTTTTCTTCTTTTCATAACCAGAGGTAATAACCCATGGCACCACAGGAATCTACATACATATATATAGTTCTTAGAAAGAGAGCACATAATATATTATATTGAATAATTATTGTAACAGAAAACGGGTGGTGTGCATAAAAATTAAATAATATAGAGTGATGGGTGGCTATGGCTATAGTAATATGTAACAGATTGTGTGTACACATTCACGACCAAACCTTGAAGAATAGGCAACAGCATATATCGTATATTTATTGGAAAGCAACAAAAGCTTTTGCAATTTGCATTGTGTTTCATATTCCTGATGAGAGGGAGAAAGAATCAAATATAATCACCCTTTCTATGTCTTATTGGCATGTGGGGTCTTCTAATGTTTCAAATTCATAATAATAATGATAACACCAACAAGACAATTTGTGAAAGAATCAAAATCAAACTTAAATGAAGTGAAGATTATTTGTTCTTTTTTTGGTTCCATGAGGCACCACTTCCACTTTTCACAAACATGCATGCATTACGATGATAAATGAGATTGAGATATGGCTAAGATCTTCATCCACCAAATTCAATAGCCACGGATAAGGCTCCCCTAATCTGAATCGGATACCGTAAAATGCGCACATCAAATTATTCATCATACATCTTTCTATTATTTAGCATGTGATGGCTAATGAAAATGGTGGAAACTCAGGTGCAGTCGAATTCACATGAAGTTGATAGCTGAAAGCTGTTAAATGCTTTGACTGATTTGACTAAATTTTTATCTAACGGCTCTCAGCTATCAACTTCACGTGAAATCAATTGCACATGAGTTAATTAAAATAGTTTCTGAAAAATAAGTGTAAGTCCGGATCATATGTTTTAAATTGATATTTTTTGAAAGATATAATTATAAGTTACATTAATTTTTTCGTCGATTAGATGATAATATAATGTAACATAATTATTTTATAAAATATCATCATTTAATTAATAAAAAATTAATTTAAAGTATTTGATCTTT
The DNA here is from genome assembly GCF_014773155.1 of Arachis stenosperma. Lineage (NCBI taxonomy): Eukaryota > Viridiplantae > Streptophyta > Magnoliopsida > Fabales > Fabaceae > Arachis > Arachis stenosperma. Next base: position 160,193,579 of record NC_080385.1, read on the forward strand.
TAATTCAAAAGCTAAAATAATGAACATACAATTTTTTTATTTTAATTATTAATCCATATAAATATATAATAGATCCTGTAGTTAAGTTTTCCTTCATTTGTTTATTCTTGTCAAAATTAATTTATTTATTACTACTGAAATAATTAGATAATATTAAATGTAATAAATATTATATAAATAAAATTATAAAAATTAAACTAAATAAAAATAATTTTAAAATATTATGTACCTAACATTACCCAAATTAATAATAGCTGGCCTCGCACTGTCTTGTATATTTGTTTAGATAGATTTAGAAGGTAAACTAGTCACCAACAAAGCGCATGTATATTTATAGTCAATGTAAAGTATATCTCTTAAAACGAGCATAGGGAGAAACATTGAATTAAATATTGACAATATTAGATTTGATGTAACTAATAAAAATGCAATGATTGGCGTTAAGTAGAAAACTGAGCTGGCTGGCAATAACAACTGATTAGCGTGAGCAACGAGCAGTGCGCTGGCTACTTTACATTATTTTAGTTAATTATATTCGCATCTAACTTTAATTACGTGTCTATAATTACTTATTTTATTTCCTTAGGTTAGGTTGGTGAGAAAGCTAATAAGGACTTTTAATTTGGAGATCATAAAGCAAGTTATCTTTAACTTTCAATAATAATAATAATAATAATAATAATAATAATAATAATATATACAAAAATTTAGAACTCATAATAATGTTTTAAAATAACCATATTGCATGGTGACTAAAAATATATTTTCTATTAATAAAATTAATTTTATATTGTTACCAATAGTATATATATTACTATATATGTGTTTTCAAATAATGATCAAATTGATGATGATAAAAGTTAAATAATTTTAATTTACAATCATTATTAATATATTATATTTTATGCATTTGTATGTATCATTTAAACTTACTCGTAAATAAAAAAATTATCCTAAAAAAATATCAAATATGGAATTAAATAATTGGATATTATATTATTTGTATTCAATAGTTCAATTTGAACAATAAATCAATCAATAGAATTAATAGTTGGTAGTAACATAAATTATATTCTCAATTTCTGATAAATAATCTAGATTTATTTCAAATTATTTAATAAAAAATATTATATAATCAATGAAATTTATCTTTATAGTTTATAAATTGAATTTCAAATTTTAAAATTTTAAATTTTAAATTCTAATAATACAAAAATAAATTATTGACCTAAAATATTGATAAATATTATTAAAAAATATTGATCTCCAAATATTTCTCTTATCTAATATGTATAATAGACATTGAGATCGATTTGATATACAAATTCTTACTGTTAAAATATTTTATACCATTCATATTTCCCGAACAAAAAGTTGTATTATTTTATTTATGTTTCTAAAATCTTAAACTTCCAATTAAAATATAAAAATATTTACTATCTTGACTAATTTTATATTCAATATTATTATACATATTTAATATAATTATTCTCTACATACAAACTATTTTATTATACAAGTCATTTTTTTCTAAGTCACTCTTACGCACGCGTTGTCTTATGCACGCACATTTTATGCGTCTCTTAATTTAACAGATTTCAATCAACGCACGCATGTTTTTCTGTTTCGTTATCGTCGTCATCAATACCTCCTCCTCCTCCTCTTCTTCTTCCTTCTTTTTTTATTGGAATTTATTCTCCTCCTTCCTTTTCCTCATTCTCCTCCTTATCTCATTATTGAACATAATAAATAATTCAAGTTCAGATTGCTAATTGGATCAGAACGAAATTGATTATTGTTTTGAATTCAATCAAGTGGCTAAGGTGTGGTTTGATTCTAGCTAATTTTTTCGTTAGTAGTTTATGATTCTGTAGGTGAATAATGTTTCATCATTAATGATTTGAATTGAATGTAATGTAAAAGTTCTGCATTAAAGAAAATATGTTTCTGTATTTGCAGCAAATTTGGGTGCAACACGAAAATATTTGAGTGTATTGTTTAAGAATTTTTGGTGTATGTGTGCTGATAAGTTCTGCATAATTCAAAACTCTTCGTCTCCCTCATCCTCTTTCTGCTGCTTCCTCTTCTTCTTTTTCAGCATTATTATCATTATCTTCTTTTTTTTCTTCTTATTTTATCTTTTCAAGTTTCTTTTTGTTTTACTCTTTTAACAAGAATAAAAACAAAAAAAATTAAACAAAGAAGAAGAAGAAACACATAATGGTACAAAAATTACTTGAAAGATGATGAACTTACATTCATTCAATTAAAAGAAAGAATGAAATAAGGAAAAAGAAGAAGGAAAAAAAGGCATAATTAGAGAAAATACTTTTATGTATTTGCAGCAAATTTGGGTGTAACACAAAGATATTTTTATGTATTATTTAAGAAATTTCGGTGTATGTGTGCTGATAAATTCTGCATAATTCAAACTCTTCTTCTCCCTCATCCTCATCTTCTGCTGTTTCTTCTTCTTCTTTTTCATCGTCATCATCATCATTTTTTTTCTTATTTATCTTTTTTTGTTTTATCTTCTCAAGTTTTTTCTTGTTTTACTCTTTTACAAGAATAAAAATAAAAAATCAAACAAATAAGAAGAAGAAACATATAATGGTACAAAATTACTTGGAAGAGAATGAACTTACATTCGTTCAACTAAAAAAAGAAAGAAAAAAGAAAAAAAGAAGAACAAAAAAAATACAGTTTAGAGGAAATATTTTTCTGTATTTGCAAAAAATTTAGGTGTAACACGAAGATATTTAGGTGTATTGTTTAAGAATTTTCGGTATATGTGTGCTGATAAGTTCTGCATAATTCAAAACTCTTTCACTTCCTCCTCCTCATATTCTGCTGCTTCGTCTTCTTCATCTTTTTATTTCATATTCTTATAATTCTTCTTGGGAGGAAAAAATCAAACAAAGAAGAAAAAAATATATCATGATGCAAAACCAATAGAAAGAGAAGGAGGAAAAAATGCAGCAACAACAACAGTAATACAAAAAAGATGATGAAGATGAAACACGCGAAAAAAAAGAAAAAAATGCAAAAAAGAAGGAGAAGAAGGAGGAGGAGAAAGAGGAAGAAGAACACAAAGAAAAAACGACGGTTGTAGTTTTGATCGAGGAAAAAAAAGAAGCATCTTTTATAATGGTTGGTGAGTGAGTGTTTTATGGAAACTGTTGAGTAGCACATGTGTTAACACGCTCGTTTGAGTGAACGTCTTTTTTGTTGAGTTTGACCCAATTTATATGACTTGTAAGACAAAAAGACTTATATATATAATAAGTATGTATTTAATAATTAAATAAAAAATGACACATAAATAAATTACTTATTAAAACACTAGGATAAATTACCCAAATAAAATCATTTCAACTCAAAATTATATAAATGTCTTAAATTATAATTGATTATACATTATATCCTGAACACTTTTATATAAATTAAATCAAATTTATTCGATTTATGTTATTTACATATGTTGTATAAGTAATAAATCGAATCATTGCAGCACAATTTTTTTATTCAATTTACATGTGAATAATATTTTATTCGATTTATATAAAAGTGTTTAGAATATAGTATGTAACTAATTATGATTTAAAGTATCTGAATAATTTTGAGCTGAAATCATTTTATTTATGTGATTTATCCTAAAACACTATTAATAATAATAATGAGGGTAAAAATAAAGGCAAGTTACTCAAATAAAACAATTAGAACTTAAATTTACCATATTATAATTTTCTAAAAATTACAAATATTTTTGTAACTTCTTTATTCTATGTAGGTATAGTGGTTTTTAAGTTAAACATAATCTGCTATAAAATAGTACATATTATATAAAAAAGTGCAAATAAAAAATTGTTAGAGTGTAGCAATTTTTAAATAAAAGAGACAATGTATAAATTGCTGTAGGCTCTAGCTGTTTATAAAAAATTAACGGCCATCCTAATTCACCTTCTAGCAGATTAAGGTGGCAGTTGATTCTTCATAAATCACTAAAACTTACAATTATTTATGTGTTATCTCATTCTTTTAAAAATTACTACAACACTTTTTAGCGATTTTTTATTTGCACTTTTTTTAATAATTTATACTATTTTATAGTAGATTAAGTTCAATTTAAAAATCACTACACCTTATAATGATTTACATAAAATAAAAAAATTATAAAAATGTCTACAATTTTAAAAAGTTACAACCTAATAAATTTAAATTTTAATTATTTTGTTTGAGTAACTTGTCTTATAAATAATTAGAATAATATCATGAGACTAGCATGTGATGGATGGCATGGGGATCATGCATGGATGCATGCAATGGTAATTAGCAAGTGGATGTGGAATTGTATTATTGGTGGCAATCAATAGGACAAGAATTGGCCAACAACCCACGTGGCCAGTCCTTATCACTCAATAACACCATGGAAAAAGCGAGTACTCCTTTTTATTATTTTATTAATATATTATATCTTAATGATTGGTAATCAATACTTTTCTAGTTTTCTTTTTCTACTTTTCTTTCTCATATTCTCAAACTATACTATTTTAGGGATGATGTAGTAACAATTAAAAAGTTTAAAACGGATACAATTAACAAATCCTAAAATATATACCAGATGTGTAAAATTTGAACTTTAACAAAAAGCTTCTAAAATCACTTTATATAAAGATGTAACTTTTTTTTTGGACAAGAAATATGTGATAATTTATTTTATATATTTTTATTTGGTTACAGATGAATGGGCCCGGGCCTGTGTGGAGTTATCATGATAACTGCGCTGCCCTATCGTTTGTCCCATATTCTGTAGTCTTTGTGGTTGTACCCTCTATTCTTCAATTTTATTTGACGATAAATAATTTAGAGTTGTTCATGATTCTAGAACACTCGATTGAATATACATTATTGACTACTTATAAAATAATATTTCATAGTTTATTTAGTCATCTTAACACTTGATAAAACCAACATAATATTTCATAGTTTATTTTCTGGATTCTTCTTTTGATTGATTGGGCAGGCATGCCTTCCTCAGACATCTAATTTTAATTACTAAAGTGAACTTTTAATTTTATTCTTGCATCATTTTAGCTGTTTTCAATCTAATAATTTAACTAAACTAATTCTAAAATTATATTATGATAATTCTTATAATTAACTCATGTGGCTGGTCTACATACAGCAAGTCTAACAGTGTTTTACGCTGCTTAATTAGTTGATTAGCACATTAAAATTTATTATAAATATAAATAAAAAAATTAAATCATTGTATTGAGTCTAAAAGAATTATTGAAGTGGTGGATTTTTTAAAATTTTTAAAGTTTGATAATTATTCTCGAATAAAGTTACAATATTGATGCTTTAATTGAGAGTCTTTTATGATGGAAAAAACTCAAGTCATTGGAGATATTCTCCCTATGTTCGATGGAATCAACAGTTATAAATGGTCCATTTTAGCCGGACGATTTTGGGACGCTAGAGATACTTTGGAGGCGCAAAGATTGTTAGAGATTTCCAGTGCTTTCTCTAGTTGTTCTTTGACATGGTTTCGACTATGAAGTCACCAGAATCTATATGCAGATTGGAATACATTAGATTTGACTTTTTTCCATCAATTCCAATTAATTTTGTCAAAAAGTTACTAAAATGAAGTAGAAGACTGGGAGATTAAGTGGGAAGAGATTAATTAAGGCTAGACTACTACTACTACAACAGCTATAAATCGATCAAGAAGCAACCAAATCTCACCCATCGGCTGAAATTCAATAAAAAAAGGCAGAAATTGATGCAAATTCAGATTTAATAAGCAATTTAGCAACAAATTCAACAATAGATCACAAATTCAAATTTATAAGATCTGTTCACAAATCAACAAATTCAGAATATGAAATTGATGAAGAAAAAGAATCAGATTTTAATTTTAAATTTCAACCACAACAACAACAAGAAAAATCAACAGAAATAGTAGATAGCAGGATTTTAAAGTTCAAATCCAGAAATTCAATAAAAAATAACTTTAAATCCAAAAGATTACATATGCTCAGAAAGAATTGCAAAAAAAAGTAGCAGATAACAATAATAATAGAGAAATCAGAGTAACTTTCAAAAGTTCAGATAGAATCGCTCTTATCATGGGGTCTTTAGTAGCGGCATTACACATTTCAAAAATAAATATACATTTCGATTATAGTAAATTAAATCTAAATCTAAAAAAAAGAAAGAAATAATCTTTATGTTAAACTATATACTAAAAATAGATACACATTTCGATAACAATAAATCTTAAAACATAGAAACAAAAATAGTCCGATGAATCTCTTTAGTTTTTCTATCTACATAAAAAGTGTTACAATAATATGAGATATTCTTTTTTATTCTTCGACTAAATCTAAAACTTTTTCCAAAAGAAATTCCATGAAAAAAACACACTATAAATATCACGTTAAGTTCTCATTCTTTTTAAATTAACTATAAGATATATAGCTATTTGAAAATGATTTATTACATGAAATAATCTTTCTCTTTGAGAAGTATAGAGACTAGCTGATCATTGAAGTTTGAATTAATGTAACCATCAAAGTTTTGCTATTATTTATCATATATAGGAAAAACTCAAATATATATTTACTACTTAGGTGTAATAATTTATGAGAACTAATATAATTAAACTGTCATTTCATCAGTGGACGTAGTTAAGAAGACTGCATGTGTTATTTACATATTTTGATGGCTATGATGTCATACTGAAATTTATTCTTATACATGCATGGCACAAGATGGGTACGACTTCTTTAAGTTGTGCAAGTATAACAATTTTATTGATCGATAAATAATCAACGATCAAGATTGCTTACAGCAGAAATATACATGCATATATGATACAATAAGGAAGTTTATTATGTATCTCCAGCCAATTAATCTACATCAGATTATAAATGATTTTATTTCATCATACGATAGATAAACATAAAACTTTAGTGAATCCATCATATAAGGCCAGAAGTAAATCAAGATAACTCTCGAGTCAGCTCAAATTCGAGTTGTTAATAGTTTGATAAACTAAATTTATGAGCTTTGTGAACCAAACTAGATATAAAATTATACTGGATATTTTATTTATTTTAATTATTTATAATAATATATCATTTTAAATAAACATATATAACATAATTTTATACACATATAAATTTTAAATATAAATATAATTATGATAAAAAAATATTATAAATAAATTTGATTGTTATTGAATCACATAATGATCCAATTCAATTTTTGTGAATCAAACTTTAACTTAGTGCTTATTTGGACGCTATTATTTTGATAAAAAAAATATTTTTTAATGTAGATTTTTTTTTATTTTTTTGCATGTTTAACAAATTTCTAGTAGTAAAAGTAAAAATACTAGAAAAATAAAAAAAATTATCTTTTTTGAGAAGTTATAATTTATATATTTTTTTAAAGATCTTTTTCTCTTAAAAAAAAAGATATTTTTTATGTAATAAATAAACAAAAAAGTACTTTTATATTATTATACTCAAACATAATTGATAAATAAAAAGATCTTTTTGTATGAAATATCTAAATATAAAATTACTTTTACTTTTTTCATAAAATCTTTTTAAAAAAAATAACTTAAAAAAAGATATTTTGTTATAAGTTCACTTAAACAGACTCTTACTCATCTCAACTCAAACTCACAGCAAGCTCTAAATATGAATCTTAATACAACCTTTTTAGTGAATTTTATAAGGATTCGAGTGACAAAAAATTGAGGTTCCTAGCTGTTATTGAAAAGGATAGAAAAGAAAAGTGTTTTGAGAGCAAATTAAAGGCACCAACGGCATGGTAGAGACAAGTCACAATAGAGTGGGCAACGTGTTTTATTCCCTACCAATACACAGAGCAGGAGAGCACCACGTGGCACGTGCTTTAATTTCAGTCTTTCAATTGCAAAATAATTCACTTCATTACATCATGGATGATGCACAAATGAAAGAGTAACCCAAACATTAATCAACTTTGGACTATGGACCAATACAGAAAGGCAATGGCGCAATGCAATCCTCTATCTTGGAAAATCAGATAAATGCACACCTATATTATTAGCTGATGTTATGAGATGTAGTTAAATAGTACATTTTATTAACACTTTTTTGTGCATATGTACCATAACTCATATTAATATTATTATTCTACCAAAAAATTTATTTATTAAAGGTATGAACTATAATAGTTTTTCAATTTTTAATATTTTATTGGCAAAAGGTTTAGGGTGTCTTTTATAATGATCCAATGACATTTCTCTAAAATTAACTTGATCAAGATATATATTAAAGAAATTTAAATCTTCTAACGAAAAAAAATTAGTAAAATAATAAGATGAGAGATTAATCACTATTGAATATATAATTTTTTATTTTTTATTATATATGAGTTTTAGTATCTTAATTTAGAGAGTGATTAACTACTTATTTTATTATTTTACTAATTTTTTCATTTTAAAAACTTTTGATAGATATTAAAGTGGGTTGAATTAATTTAACCGAACTTAGTCTAAATTCATGACTAATCCTTTGTTCACACTAATTCCATAGTAATGAATAGATGAGGTTAATATAAACGGATCTATAATTGAAAAATGTGTTATCTTCTATACAAATATTTCATCAGAAGTTGAGATTGAGCTTTTCCCTTCATATATAACAACTCATGAACTGAATTGAATGCTTCAATACTACTACTGATATTGAATGTTGACTTGAACATTATTCAAAACGAATGGAATAAGGAACATGAATATATTACAACATATAACAAATTGACTGCTAATGCATTGTGCAAAAAAGGTTGCATGCATTCTAATCATAGTAGAACTAGGATCCATTTGCATGCTCAAGATTCAAGAAGGCTCTGAGTGCGAGGATTCTTGCCCCAAGCTCTATCCTTCCACAAAATCTCCACTTCATCAAACGTCAACCCTTTGGTTTCAGGAACAAAAACAAGCACAAAGAGAAACGCAAGCACAGCTATGCCTGCAATGATCAAGAAAGTAGGACCAGTTCCTGCACCTTGAGCAACTGATAGAAATGACTCTGCTACAATCAAATTGGAAACCCAATTGACAGTTGCTGACATGCCGCCGCAAATTCCTCTGTATTGTTCGGGATATATCTCTGAGTTTACTGTCCAAGGCACAGTTCCCATCCCCGGTGAGAAGAATGCAATATACAGGGCCAATCCTAGAACCGCAAGCCATCCATACAAAGCATTTTCAGATGATTGCTTGAAAAATGAAATGGACAGGATGATCAGTGATACTACTACTCCTGCTAAGCTATAGAGGGACAGTTTTCTTCGCCCTGCGTGGTCGATAAGGTAAATGCCAAGAATGGTGCCGCAAGCATTCAAGCCGGCAACTATGAGGGATAGAAGAAGAGCTAACTCATTAGAGCGGAAGCCAGCCATTTGCACAATCGTTGGGCTGTAGTACATTACTGTGTTAATGCCTGTAAACTGCTGAAAAGCCTGCACAATCAACCATCCTATGCTTGGTTAAGAATAACTAGTTTATTTGAGAAACACTCACATACATATTTAAATAGTACATAGAATAAAGAAGAGGGATATATCTGTTAATTTTTCTTTATATATCTATGCTCACTTGCAATATGTGTGAGAACAAGCATCTTTAGCATTTTGTTCTCAAATAATACACATTGTTTGCTTAATTAGACTTCTATTCACTGCAAATATGAAGTGTTTAAGTTTTATTAAAACCATTACTCCTAAAAACTTAAAGGTTGATAGGAGAAGGTATGAATGAATATATCTCTAAAATGTCATCAGAATTGTCATGGTTTCATATCTACAAGCCTAACTCAAGCATATTTCACAGCGATCATAGTTTCCTATAAGCTCAACATCAGCCTTGTATTTGAAGAAAAATGAATAGGTTTATTAACTTGCTCAGCTCTTATTACCTGAAGTCCACCTCCAGCAAGGAATGCTAATCGGATCTCTTTAGACTTAAAAACATCCCAGAATCTGATATCCTTCCTTTTGTGAAGGTCCTCCTCCTCCGATTGAACAGAAAGCGAAGCAATTTCGTCCTCCAACCGAGCAACATCGTAGATATTTGCAAGCACATCAATGGCTTCCTTTTCCCTGTTCTGCACACACACATGAGAACCAACTCAAAAAGCTTAAAAACGTTAAACAAGAGCTTATTATGAAGTCAAAATGTAAGAAAATTATTCCGAGACCTTGATAAATAGCCATCTTGGGGATTCAGGCAGGAAGAGCATGAGGCAAAACTGAATCACAGCTGGCACACCTGAAACTCCGAGCATCCAGCGCCACGTGCCAGGAACCTTTTCTATATTTTGATCAGTGAAAACAATACAGCAAAGAAAGAAATGAAAGGATAAAGAATGAAATTAAAGTAGCTACCTGTGTGAAAGCAAGGTTTATGAGGTAAGAGAGGAACTGTCCACCAGTTATCATAAGCACATTTGTGCTTACAAGACTTCCTCTTATTTCCGAAGGCGACAATTCTGCGATGTAAACGGGAGCGGTTACAGAGGCGACGCCGACCCCGAGACCGACGAGAAGGCGTCCGATTATGAGAATGTAAGGATCTGGTGCGAAGGCCATGACAACTGCTCCAACTGTAAAGATAACATCTGCTGTCAGAGTTGCTCTCTTTCGTCCGTACGCATCGTTGATCCAACCGCCAGCTGCTGCGCCAAGAATCGCACCTGCAACTGCCATGCTGACGATTGTTTCTTGTAGGAAGTTACTTTGTTTGACCTGTTCAAAATCGTCTTTGATGTACAGAAGGGCGCCGGAAATGACGCCGGTGTCGTAGCCGAAGAGGAGGCCGCCAATGCTTGCGACGGCGGTGAGGCCGAGAATGTATGGATTCTTGAAGGCGGAGACCTTCCTTTCAGGGTACATATCTAGATAACCGGAGCTTCCCGGTCCGGGAGTGGAGATGGATATGGTCATGGTGTTTGGTTAGAAAGGAAAACAGAAATGAATGTTTAGCGCATACCAGAAGGCGACAGTAGTGTATGTGTACGATGGGAACAACTAAAATGCTGACTCAGCGCCATCCTTCCTTCCTTTCGTTCTAATCTCAATTATATTATCATAACTGTCAACTTGATTTTGTCACTAAACATTTCACGGCTTACAATAAAAAAGTGGTGGGACTGGGACTGAGTCTATGACTGGAGCCTTCAAACTGGATAAGAGTGAAAGAATTTCTCCTTCTAAGAATAAGAATGATCGAAACACTACATTTCAGTCTCTTAAGTTTTCTTTATTTTCTTGTAACAATTAACCAACTGGTCAAACTCAAGAAAATTAATTGAATTGAATGTCCTCGTTTCGAATCAAAATTATTCTATTATGACTATATTAGTTGTATATTAAAATTAATTATTAATATAAAATATATATTAAAATATAATAAAAAGTGAATTCTGTTATAATTTGGGATAAGATGGTTAAAAATGATTAAACTTTGACTGGTAATAGTGTGTAGACTGCAGACACTTGGCAATAGGGAAATTTGAGCAAGGAGTGGATCAATGTCACTGAAAGCATTGTAATTAACTTTGACTTGTTTATTGTAAGGACAATTTGGAAATTTTGCCTATCAAAAATAAGGCTTGATGTCCAAAAAAAAAACAAGGAAGAAAAAATGAAAAATGAATGTATCTGATTTTTTTTTTTTTTTATCATAATGTATCTGATTTTTGAATGGAAGAAAATAAATGAGATATTTTTTTTGTGAAAGGCTAAGTCCATTAACTCTACCCGGATCCCACAACTCCACCCACCCATTCCCAAATCCTCATCTCTTCTCCTAGTTCCTGGTTCATCATGCAAGAGAGAGTTCTCTATGGTCATTATCGCAGAACACTTCCCGACGCAATCTCCCATGTTTTTTGAATCTGGAACGAATGAGGATGCTGCTGCGCCCTCCGATCGGATTTCTCCACTGGCTGCGTCCTCAAAGAAGCCTGCCGCAAAGAGTTGTTAGGAATGGGCTCTCCACGCAACTTTTTCAACAACCTTACCTAAAAAAAATGGAATTTTAATCATTTTGAAAATTATTTAGTTGTATGTTTTCAATCTGGAAAATGATGACTCTGACATCGAATTACGACATCAAAGTGGCACAAGCAGAAGCTACCAGGGACGAAGAAGAGTGACGCAGCTGTCTTCCGATTTTTGAGTATGAATGAAAGGAAGAGATTGTGCTTAGTGGTGACAGAGTCGATCCCCATTTAGCGGCACAAGAAGAAGCTACCAGGAGGCCACGCCGTCCACGGCTCCACCACCTCCATTTTTACTCTCAATTTCAACTTCTCTCACGAATAGGGCTGTCGGCTTATACAGGAACAATCCACCAGAAACTTTGATAGCCTTCGTGGTCGGACATTATTATGTTAGGAAATTATTTAATTTCCTAACTTATTTGTGGGCAATACATATATCAATTATAATCACAAATGATGCTATTTTAAATTAAATGACTTATATAATGATGATCTCATTTATTGTTATAAATGCTAATTGAATAAGTCATTATTACTTTTGATTTGGAATTAAATGAGAATAAAATCGGATATTATCTTTTGTTCCTTAGATAATTATCTTTTTGGATTTTAGATATATTATCTTTTGGGTTTTAGATACTATTTTATTTGGGCTTAAGGGTTTAATGGGTGCCATGCTCAAATATAAATAGACCTTCAGGGTATCGGTCCCCGAGATACTAAAGCCGTCTTTGTTGCTCTTTTCCCATCAAAAGAGTTGCAGTTTAGCCGCCTAGGAATACAGAAGGCTTTGGTTGAGGAAGATCGAAAGAACCACAAGATCCAAACTCTTCCAATCATAATTTATGTTTATGAATTCAGGTACGCTTTCGCATTATGTTATATTTTTTTTGGTGATTCAATATGGATGATCTGAGTTATTGAAATTAATTTATTCCAACAAGTAGTATCAGAGCCATCCATAATTTAGTCATCAAAAATATTTAATTTTATTTCATTCGGTCAATATATATATATACATACGCACAGTTTACATCACATACAAAATCGCTGCGCGTTTCGTGAAATTGTTTTCAGCGTCGTGCGTCACGTATATATATGAATTTAGTATTGTTCCGATCCACAAGGCATATCATTGTGGCCATTTGGATTGCTTTTAGAGTTTCGGCCATTTATAACTTTATACATATATATATGCATTATTCGATTTTTATTTTTCTATTATCGATTCAATATATATATATGTATGTTGTTTACGATATAAATTGTTGCACGCATATATATAAAGTTGTTTGAGTTTGTATGTGTGCGTCACTGTGTATATATGGATATGCCCTCCTGTGTTCTTTACATTATGACAATGCATATAAAGGAATATATATTTATGTTCCTTAATCAATATATGTGTGTATTATGTATATACGATTGTGCCTATATATATATGATTTTGGCATTGTTTCAGATTACATGTTATTACTGCCATTTGGATTGCTTTATATATATATATACTTTCGGCTGCTTAGATATATATATTTTACCGTATCGAACTTTTTTTTTTTATATAGTAATTGATTTATTCTGAAACATTAGCACAAAAAAATTTTTTTTTTTAATTGTTACACGAGGAAACTAGTAACAATTTGGATTATTATACCCATCTATTATAAAGATTTGATTTTGGAATAAATTGATTGAACATTATGCTGCCAAAATAGCCTCTTTTGTGAAAATTGATTTATTCAAAACATTAGGAATATGGTGATATGTAATTCATGCGAATATTGGTCGGCCCAAAGGAAGGCCTATATTTGGCCGAATTACATACACATATTAATGGTAAATAAATATTTGGGTAACTGATTAAGAATAAAGTAATACTTATTATTTATGCGAACAATAATCGGCCCAAAGGAAGTTTATTGTTTGGCCAAATAATAAGCATTGCACACTTTTGTTTATTTTCTATTAATTATGCGGTCAATAATCGGCCCAAAGGAAGGTTATTGTTTGGCCAATTAATAGAAAATATATGCGGTAATAAATAGGTTGCGAAGTTTAAGTTTCCATGTGCGCATTAAGTCGGTCCAAAGAAAGGCTTAATGTGTGACAGGAATTTTGACAATATTTGATTACTGCAATGAGAGTATCACTTACAGTTAATTTTTCTATCCAAAGATTGAAAATTAATGTTGTGCTAGATATCTCAATATGGATTTTTTACCCATTAATTAACTAATGTTTACTGCATGTTTATTTGTTCTAATCCAGAAACTTACTGCATGTTTATTTGTTCTAATCCAGAAACTATGGCTTCAGCTACCAATGTTTCTGCACAAATTAGCAGTATTCCTATGCTGAATGGTTCAAACTTTAAAGTTTGGAAGGATACCGTGGAGATTGTCCTCGGTTGTATGGATCTAGACACAGCTCTTCGAGAGGAGAAACCCACTTCCACTCCGGAAAATCTCAATGAGGTTAAAATAGAGAAGTGGGAGAGATCCAATCGAATGAGCATTATGATCATGAAACGGTCAATTCCTGAGGCGTTTCGGGGCTCAATTACTGAGGATAAAGATGCCAAAAAGTTCCTAAAAGATGTTGAAAAATTCTTTACTAAGAATGAAAAAACGGAGGCAAGTAGTCTTTTGAGCAAACTTGTCTCCATGAGGTATAAAGGTACAGGGAACATAAGGGAGTACATTATGGAAATGTCTCATCTTGCTTCAAAGTTGAAAGCACTAAAGTTAGAGTTGTCTGAAGACTTACTCGTGCATTTCATTTTGATTTCCCTTCCTACACACTTTGGGCAATTCAAAGTGAGTTATAACACTCTGAAGGACACCTGGTCCTTAAATGAGCTTATATCTCACTGTGTGCAAGAAGAAGAGAGGCTACAGCAAGATAAGACTGAAAGTGCTCACATGGCTTCATCTTCTCAGTATAAAAGAAAGCGTGATACTACTGCGGATA
The DNA here is from genome assembly GCF_014773155.1 of Arachis stenosperma. Classification (NCBI taxonomy): domain Eukaryota; kingdom Viridiplantae; phylum Streptophyta; class Magnoliopsida; order Fabales; family Fabaceae; genus Arachis; species Arachis stenosperma. The sequence goes on from NC_080385.1 coordinate 160,208,620, forward strand.
TACCTTCTCAGCAGAAAAAGGCTAAGAAACAGGATCAAGTTTCAACCTGTTTCTTCTGTAAGAAGGCGGGACACATGAAGAAGGATTGTACCAAATATGCCACTTGGCGTGTAAAGAAGGGGTTGCCTGTGGAGCCGACTGCCAAGTGATGCTGAAAGATACATCTATGTGGCAGACGGCAATATAGTTGCAAGTCGAAGCTATAGGAACCTTTAGATTATGTTCCACGAGTGGATTTTATTTAGATTTATTAGAGACATTTTATGTACCGTCATTTAGACGAAATTTGGTTTCTGTTTCTCGTTTGGACAAATCAGGTTATTTTTGTTCGTTCGGAGACAATAAAGTTAGTCTCTTTTATAATTCGAATAATATTTATTCTGGTCATTTGGTGGATAATCTATATAGGCTTGACTTAAAATAATAAATACTGCAAACGGGTACAAAACAAAAACTAAATGAGAATTCGGCATCATTATGGCACAAACGCTTAGGTCACATCTCTAAACAGAGAATTTAGAGGTTTGTGTCGGATGAAATTCTTGGACCCCTAAAATTGGCGGACTTTGAAGTCTGCATTGAGTGCATAAAGGGGAAAAGGACAAACGAAAGGAAATTAGGTGCCGAGAGAGCTAAAGATGTCTTAGAACTAATACATACCGATATATGTGGCCCATTCTCTACTGTCTCTTGGAATGGACAACGGTACTTTATTACGTTCATAGATGATTACTCTCGTTATGGGTATCTATATTTAATTCATGAAAAGTCCCAAGCCTTGGATGTTTTCAAGTCTTTCAAAGCTGAAGTTGAACTTCAACTTGGAAAGAAAATTAAAGCTGTCAAATCTGATCGTGGTGGTGAATACTACAGAAGATATGACGGTTCAGGTGAGCAACGTCCCGGGCCTTTTGCTCTTTTCCTAGAGGAGTGTGGTATTGTTCCGCAATACACCATGCCAGGCAAACCTAGCATGAATGGTGTTGCAGAGCGAAGGAACCGAACTCTTAAGGACATGGTGAGAAGTATGATTAGTCATTCTTCCTTACCTGAATCACTCTGGAGAGAAGCATTAAAGACCGCAGTGTACATCCTTAATAGGGTGCCAAGCAAAGCAATTAACAAAACCCCATATGAAATTTGGACTGGAAAAAGGCCCAGTATAAAGCATCTACATATTTGGGGATGTCCAGCTGAGGCGCGACCTTATAGGCCGCATGAAAGAAAATTGGACTCAAGGGCAATTAGTTGCTACTTTGTTGGTTACGCGAGCGCTCACGGGGGTACAAGTTTTACAATCATGCATCAAGGTCTATTTTGAAACAGGAAATACGAGATTTCTTGAGGATGTTGAGTTTGGGGGGAAGGAGATATTAGAAATGTTGCTTTTGATGAGGATTCTGTAACTGACAATGATCAGGTCTTTGTACCTATTATTGTTCAAGACACAATTATAGTACAAAAGCACAATGAGAATCCTACTGTAGATCCAGTTACAGTACAAGAGAACAATGAGAATATCGTTGTTGCTCAAGATACTGCTACAGCACAGAAAAATAATGAGAATCCTCCTCAATCCCAATCCATACAGCAAGCTCAACAACCTCAAGAAGTGTCATTAAGGAGATCCAATAGAGAAAAGAGAAAATCCATCTATGATCTCAAACAAGCTTCCTGTTAAATGGTATCACAAGTTTAATCAAGTCATTACCTCATATGATTTTGAGGTAAATATTATAGATGAATGTGTATACCGCAAGTTCAGTGGGAGTAAATATATCCTTTTGGTCTTAGATGTTGATGACATTCTACTTACTAGTAACGATATAGGCTTGTTGCATGAAACTAAGAAATTTCTATCGAACAAATTTGAAATGAAAGATCTTGGTGATGCCTCTTTTGTATTAGGAATCGAGATACTAAGAGATCGTTCTCAAGGTATTCTTGGATTATCACAAAAGAACTATATCGAAAAGATTTTAAGTAGATATGGCATGGAAAGTTGTAGACCAATGGACACAGTCGTAACTAAAGGAGACAAGTTTAGTCTCAAACAATGCCCTGAAAATGATCTTGAGAGGACAGCAATGCATGATAAACCTTATGCATTAGCACTAGGGAATTCAATGTATGCTCAAGTCTACATACATCCTGATATATCATTTATAGTGGGAGTGTTAGGTAGATACTTGAGCAATCCGGATATGGATCATTGGATAGTTGTTAAACGCATAATGCGTTATCTAAAGAGAACAAAGGATTACATGCTTATTTATCGGAGATCAGAAAATTTGGAGATCATTAGGTACTCTGATTCCGATTTCATGGCATATGGTTGCGAAACTTTGTCACTAAGCTTCATATAGTAGATGACATTGAAAGGGCCATTAAAGATATTTTGTGACAATAAGTCAGTAAGTACTATACTCCAATAACAATAAGAGCTTGACAAAATCAAAGCATATAGACATCAAGTTTCTTAGTTGTCAAGGAGAAAGTTTAAGAAAAACAGATTTCCATAGAACATATGGAAACAGAGTATATGCTAGCAGACCCATTACCAAAGGATTGAACCCTAAAGTTTTTCATGAGCACACTGCTCGGATGGGTGTCAATATTTATGATGCCTTGGTTTAGTGGGAGTTTATTTCATGCTATATGTCCTATGACAGATATTGAGTTATTTTCTGCAGAATTAAGTTGATGGTTTATTTCATGTTATATGAAATGTTCATTTTGCAATATTTGTATTGTGTTTGATCTCAATAAAGTTGGACCAGCTGGAAATAGACATGCATGAGATCACTTGGCATGTAATTTCCATATTACTCATCCGAATTTGATCTATGTCGTTAAGTATATTAGGATGGTGATTGGCGTGGTTTAGTCACGGCATTTAATGTGATAAAAGCTGCGGTAGTTCCATATCTAATGTATGAGACGGACCAGATTGTTAAAGTAATGAAAGAAATAGCATTCAGATGCGCGCATAAAGTTTATAAAATGTGATTATGTCAAGAAAGAATATATGTATAGCCCAAGTGGGAGATTGTTAGGAAATTATTTAATTTCCTAACTTATTTGTGGGCAATACATATATCAATTATAATCACAAATGATGCTATTTCAAATTAAATGACTTATATAATGATGATCTCATTTATTGTTATAAATGCTAATTGAATAAGTCATTATTACTTTTGATTTGGAATTAAATGAGAATAAAACCGGATATTATCTTTTGTTCCTTAGATAATTATCTTTTTGGATTTTAGATATATTATCTTTTGGGCTTTAGATACTATTTTATTTGGGCTTAAGGGTTTAATGGGTGCCATGCTCAAATATAAATAGACCTTCAGGGTTTCGGTCCCCGAGATACTAAAGCCGCCTTTGTTGCTCTTTTCCCATCAAAAGAGTTGCAGTTTAGCCGCCTAGGAATACAGAAGGCTTTGGTTGAGGAAGATCGAAAGAACCACAAGATCCAAACTCTTCCAATCATAATTTATGTTTATGAATTCAGGTACGCTTCCGCATTATGTTATATTTTTTTTGGTGATTCAATATGGATGATCTGAGTTATTGAAATTAATTTATTCCAACATATTACTCCATCGTTTTTACCCAAAATTCGTGTGCATTGCACTTTCAATGTTGGTGGATATTCATAAAGATTTTATCATTATCTTTATATAAAGATGTATTTTTTTCTTTTTTATTAAATGATGAATTATAAGGTTTAATTTGATAATTATAAAAGTGTTATTTTTTTCAAAACTTAGCAAAACAAATAAAACATATTTTTAATATAATACTCTTTATAAAAAGATGTTTTTAACATCTTCTATCCCAATATTTACTGATTTGTTCCGTTTGTTAATTAATTTGATTAAGTGATGGAGAACATTTACCACACTTTCATTATGGAATTTACTGTGATTACTAGAGTTAACTGCTTTTGGTTTTCTATCTTACACATTTCAGGTGTCTTTCTTGGATTAGCTATTCTGTCTTGCGCACCTTAGCCACAGCTTCCATACTTTCGTTATTGATAGGCACCGATATAAAATATATACTACAAATAAGTTAAGAGAAAAGAATAAATACGTGTTTGACCTTTTAGGATTTGAAAATATATTTAAATTATTGACGTTTTTAAAATTTGAACATATCGATCTTTTATGGGTCTAAAAAATCAAACGTAATTCTCATTGTATTGACCTAGTAGATACGAATGCACACGTAAAAGGATTTTTGAAATTGGACAAATTAGACTCAAGGATTTATATGTCCAAATTTTAAAAAAATCAAGAACTTAAATGTATTTTTAAATCTTGAGGGATTTAAATGTCCGTAAACCAAAAAATCAGGAATCGATTTGACATTTTTTCATAAATTAAATTATATATGTATTTATGGCCATGGATTCCTTACTCCTACATTTTTGTAGGTTTATCATTAACCATCATAAAAATAATTATAAATTGTACCCCTTTTTTTTTGGAAAATTGACTAATTAGATTTTGACCCCTCAAATTATTAGTTTTTAACTTTTCTTTCTTTCTCTTTCATTTTCAGATTCAAAGACATTTAGAGAAAAGAGGTCTGCTAGGTTTCCTCTCTTTATCAATTTCTGCTAGAATTTTCAATCTCTGTCTCTCTCTCTTCCTCTTCCCCTACCGGAAATCTCAATATCTTCCTCTTTCCCTTGCTGCCGCAACCTGTGCCCGCCGCCGCGCAAGACGCCGCCGCCGCCGCGCAAGACGAAAAACTGAGAAAGATTACAGTTCTTGGAGAGCATCAACGAGACTGATTAAATCTCCTTCCGAAATAGAGTTCTGAGTGTTCTCCCTAAACCTCTCTACCAGGTTTGTTTCCTTTAGATTCATTCATTTCCTTCTTTGTCATCCTTCTTATGCAAAGTTTCATTAGATTGAACTTGTTCGAATTGGATTAGTCATTAGATTGAAGATCATGCCAAACCCCTTTAAGCTAGCCAAGCAAAGTTTCTTAATTGAATATCTTATTCTTGTTTAAATGAACTATGAACTATGCATATATAATCAATGAGGAAAATGCTATTTCAGATAGAATTTTTAGTTATTAGCAGAGCTAATCTTAACAAATTATTTTGTTATTTGTAAATTATCAGTCTATAATTAGGAGTTTTAATTTATCTTTTTATTAAATATCAAGAAAAAAATGATCTTTATAGTGATTTTTAATTCAAACAAGTACAAATATCAAATTTCCCATTGCCTTGTATATAAGAAAAAATCTTTATTCAAATATATGGGTTTAACATTGTCTTTTGATATGAATTAGCAATCTGGTATATCCAAGAAAAAATATGGCCAACAGATTATTATTTTTACCAAAACAAACGAAGGAATCAAGATCTGAAATATCTCTTGGAATCATAAAATCAACGAGGCATTCTGTTATTTGCTTGTTCTTAGTACTGTAATGATGTCTTGATCTCATTATCCAATTATATTTATTTGATTATTGTCTTAGTGATAAGTTGGAATTTCTGATGAGAAACAAACAATTTGCAAACCCAGCAGCTTAGTCAGATCATGGCTTCTCCTTCTCAAACTCACCACAATGTTTCAATGCGGGTCCTTCTCAAACATCCAAAGGTCGATTGTCATTTTGTTTGACAAAAAGTTCAAGTGGGTGTGATGAAATTACTTTCAGTAAACGTAGTATGCCGACCTTTTGAGACTTCTGAGAGAGCTGCAAAGGACTTGGCCCATGATGCATTAACTCGTATGTTGTCTGATTGGATTGAAGTTGATATTCTTCCTTACTATGGTTTATCTGCATTAGTATTATATGTTATGATCTACACACACCGTAAAAGGGATAAAAGATATGAATGCTTCTAAAGTAATGTTTCTAAGTGGTTTTAGATTCTGTCAGTAATATTTACAAAGCTTGTTATGTTTTAAATTCCAAACAGAATACAAACGGTGGGAAGAAGACATTGAGAAATGGCAAAATCCTATTCTTCAGGATGAGTCACTACCAGAATGGTAATTCTCTGTTTAAGCATGAAGACATTTTAATTTTTAAGCATCAACTTGTGTATTTGTTTGTTATGGATAATTGCCAGGTATATATTAGCTTAGAGCCTCTGCAGTATGTGCAAAAAACATAAAACAGAACTTTTCTTTTTTTTTTCTTTGCTAGTTCATGACTAGCTCTTCTGTCTGTAAATTTTTGTTATTTATTTTAACTAAGAAAGGTTTCTCTCAATCTTTCATAGATCATCCTCTCCCCATATTTATCAGAATGTTCTCCATTTGATCAACTCTTACTTTTGAAGCTTCTGTTGGTTTAGATAATATAACTAAATTTTCATTTACAGGTACAAGTTCACATTGTTTAATTGTTGCTGGAGGAACAATTTGGATTGGTATGTATTCATTTAAGTATATTGTTTTGTGATCGAGTAACCTGCATAAAATCTAGCTTTTTGGTGGATCTTGTTATTGTCAGATTAGTCTAATAAATGAAGACTCTTTGATCTGTCTTCCAGACTCGCATTTGCCATCTTCAAATATGAGGAAAAAAGCCGGGATCAGGTAAAAGAATTGGAAAATACAGAAGTCAAAGTGACTGAAGCCAAAGTGAGTCGTAGACAAGGTGCAGGTGCTGGGCGTACAACAGATAGCACCTATGATGTTGAGTATACAACAGATAGTGCCAGTGACGTTGATTGCATGGTAGATGGCGTGGATGAAAAACATCGTGGTGATCTCTCCCAAGAAAGTGATGCTAGTGTTACTCTGACAATGATGGACCAGCAATATGACAGAGATGATGTTGGAAGGTTTCTGTACTTGGAAGGTGTTGAATATATCATATGGTGCACATATGATGTGCACTTCTATGCTTCGTTTGTCCTTCTTGAGCTCTTTCCAAAGATTGAATTAAATATACAGCTATGCATGTGCATAAAGATAATATATTATCTTAACCGAAACAGAATCCTGAAGCTTCTTGTAGAAATATGTATTAAAAAAATTATACTTGGATAACGATCTATTTGCCAAAGATGCTTGCTGCTTCAAATATCTAGCAAAGTGAAAATGTCATAAGTAGAGATATTAAAAGCTAACATCATACTGTAGTGTGGTTCAAGTTTTCAGCTAGAGTCATCCAAAAGGTCAAAGACAGCACATTGGTTTATGAATCAAAGCCATAGTAATGACAGGTAGAAAAATCCAGTAGGAAAAACTAGTGGAGCAATATCAAATTTTTTGGTGTTATATTTGGCTAAGCATAGCCACACACACACACAAAAGGTCAAAAAACAGCACATTAGTTTAGGAATCAAAGCATAAGTAATGACAGGCAGACAACTCTGGTAGGAAAAACTAGTGGAGCAATATTAAATTTCTGGATATTATATTTGGCTACACACACAGACAGACAACTGAACTTAAAGACTAAATAGTTTCAGTAGTAAAAAGAACTATAATTTATCCTATCAAATATGCAACGATTTTGCTCTATCCATATACATCCCCACAAAATCACATCTTATGAATATAGGTTAACAAGAGAAAGAAAACACAAACTACATATTTCACTTCAAAATAACAAAGAAAAAAAATTAATACTAATAACCTATTTGGAAAAATGGAGGGAAAGTACAAATAAACTTACCGCATATAAAAATCCAGATAAAGTATGATTGGCCCTGATTCATCACCTTTATCCGGGATACAAATAATGATCAAGCTCTAATGAAGACTGAATACATGAAACATTAGAAGAAAAAAATCCAGAAATGAGAGGATGGACAAGAGAGATTGAAATATAACAATAAAAAGCTAAAACGAGGATAATTTAAAAAAGCTCTCTGCAGGTTAAGAGTTGAATCATTACAAGGCAAGAAAAAGCTACCTGATGATGGGGAAATCAATTTCCAAATATTGAAACTAAAACAGCTTCACAAAACATAACATTAGAGTTAAACCTACAAGAGAAGCACATCTAATATCTACATAAAACACACATGAAAACAATGACATGCAACCAAATAGGGTAATATAGTAACAAAAGCAATTTAAAATTTACCAATTGCCCCAATTTTGTGCTCCCTAGCAGACCTCTCTAGGAAGATTTATTAGCATCAAACGATTGAGTGGAGGAAGATTTGATAAGGATGTCGGTCAATTGTCGAGAAGAAGGAACTGAAAGTAATTTCATCACACCCGCTTGAACTTTTTGTCAAACAAAATGACAATCGACCTTTAGATGTTTGAGAAGGACCCGCATTGCAACATTGAGGTGAGTTTGAGAAGGAGAAGCCATGATCTGAATAAGCTGCTGGGTTTGCAAATTGTTTATTTCTCATCAGAAATTTCAACTTATCACTAAGACAATAATCAAATAAATATAATTGGATAATGAGATCAAGGCATCATTACAGTACTAAGAACAAGCAAATAATAGAATGCCTCGTTGATTTTATGATTCCAAGAGATATTCTAGATCTTGATTCCTTCGTTTGTTTTGGTAAAAATAATAATCTGTTGGCCATATTTTTTCTTGGATATACCAGATTGCTAATTCATATCAAAAGACAATGTTAAACCCATATATTTGAATAAAGATTTTTTCTTATATACAAGTCAATTGGAAATTTGATATTTGTACTTGTTTGAATTAAAAATCACTATAAAGATCATTTTTTTCTTGATATTTAATAAAAAGATAAATTAAAACTCCTAATTATAGACTGGTAATTTACAAATAACAAAATAATTTGTTAAGATTAGCTCTGCTAATAACTAAAAATTCTATCTGAAATAGCATTTTCCTCATTGATTATATATGCATATAGTTTCTGTGAGCAGTTGAGCACCTAAATTTGGTTCCATTGAAACAATTTAAATCATAGTTCATTTAAACAAGAATAAGATATTCAATTAAGAAACTTTTCTTGGCTAGCTTAAAGGGGTTTGGCATGATCTTCAATCTAATGACTAATCCAATTCGAACAAGTTCAATCTAATGAAACTTTGCATAAGAAGGATGACAAAGAAGGAAATGAATGAATCTAAAGGAAAGAAACCTGGTAGAGAGGTTTAGGGAGAAAACTCAGAACTCTATTTCGGAAGGAGATTTAATCAGTCTCGTTGATGCTCTCCAAGAACTGTAATCTCTCTCAGTTTTTCGTCTTGCGCGGTGACGGCGGCGGCGTCTTGCGCGGCGGCGGGCGCAGGTTGCGGCAGCAAGGGGAAGAGGAAGATATTGAGATTTCCGGTAGGGGAAGAGGAAGAGAGAGAGAGACAGAGATTGAAAATTCTAGCAGAAATTGATAAAGAGAGGAAACCCTAACAGACCTCTTTTCTCTAAATGTCTTTGAATCTGAAAATGAAAGAGAAAGGAAGAAAAGTTAAAAACTAATAATTTGAGGGGTTAAAATCTAATTAGTCAATTTTCCAAAAAAAAAGGGGTACATTTTATAATTATTTTTATGATGGTTAATGATAAACCTACAGAAATGTAGGAGCAAGGAATCCATAGCCTGTATTTATATATAATAATTAATTTAGTTTGTAAATAATATTCTTGATAAAATAAGGTAACAAAGATATGTTTAGTGGTTTTTAATGGGTTTACTTACTCATTCTCATAATAGCGTGATCTGTTTGTTTTCAATAAAATATTTTATATCAAGTTATTGTTATATGAAACTGAAAATGCCATAAACATGTTTATTGTTTATAATTTTTCATGTGTAATTTGAATGTTACAACATGTTTACTACTAGAAAGTGAGTTTTGTCATTTCCAGATTAATAATATTCTTAAACTGGATATATTACTCTTAATACAAATCACATGATGATAAAATTATATCAAATTGGAGTGACATTATCCTTTATCCTTTTCCTCTTTTGCTACACTTTGTCTATCATAATAGATTTAGTGGATTCACAAAATGAGTAGTTATTAATCCCCGAGTTAAATTGTGTCTTGCATGCAATAATTTGGACTGGAAATTCAGTAATCATACATAATCAGGTGTGCATGTAATGGAAATCTATAGCACCATATACCAATAGAACCCAATGATATATAAAAAAAAACGCATATATATGTAAATGTAAATACAGTAATAGTGAAAATATATAATAAGATACATGATGAAATTAAGTACTAAGCACTACTAAGAAGGTTTCTTGTATCTTGATTCTTGCCCCAAGCTCTCTCCTTCCATATGACTTCCACTTCGTCAAAAGTCAACCCCTTAGTCTCGGGAACACACGTAGCCACAAAGACAAAGGCAAGCACGCATATACCTGCAAGGATCAAGAAGGTGGCACCAGTTCCCAAGACTTCAGCGATGGAGAGAAAGCTCTGAGAAACTATCAAGTTTGAAACCCAGCAGACGGTGGCGGACATTCCCCCACAAATGCCTCTGTATTCTTCCGGGTATATCTCTGAGTTCACGGTCCACGGGACGGGCCCCATCCCGGGCGAAAAGAACGCGATGTAGAGGGTTAAGCCCAACACTGCGATCCATCCGTACAACTGGTTGTCGGATGATTGGTTCGTGAAGGCGAAGGCCAGGATGATGAGGGAGGTGAAGACTCCTCCTAAGCTGGACAGTGCCAGTATCTTCCTTCCGGCGTGGTCAATCAGATATATGCCCAGAATGGTGCCTGCCGCATTCATTCCCGCAACAAGCAGTGAGATCGTTAGAGCCAACTCATTCGACTCGAATCCTGCCATTTGTACGATCGTTGGGCTGTAGTACATCACTGTGTTGATACCCGTAAATTGCTGAAAAGCCTGCACCCCAATTCAAAACTCCATAAATATGTATTTCTTTTGTATACCAAAATCAATAAATTAACTTTGCACGTTGAAAATGTATTTACCTGGAGTCCAGCTCCGACAAGGAAGGCGAGTTTGATTTCCTTTGATTTGAAGACATCAGTGAATCTAATATCCTTCCTCCTCTGGCGCTCTTGCTCTGACTGAGCAGTAAGGAAGTCAACTTCATCTTCTAGGCGAGCAAAGTCGTAGATCTTGGAAAGAACATCAACAGCTTCGTTTTTCCTATTCTGGAAGCAAGATCAAGGGAGTATTGAGTTAGTTGAATGAATGAATGAATGAATGAAGATATAGATAGATACCTTGGTGAAGAGCCATCTAGGGGATTCAGGTAGAAAGAGCATGAGGGTGAACTGAACAATTGCAGGGACAGCAGAAACGCCAAGCATCCAGCGCCACGTGCCGGGAACCCTGGTAAAAGCAAGGTTGACGATGTAGGAAAGAAACTGGCCACCGGTAATCATGAGGACGTTGGTGCTGACCAAAGAGCCCCTGATTTCGGAGGGGGATGCCTCCGCGATGTAGACGGGGGCCGTCACAGAGGCCACGCCCACTCCCAAGCCAACAAGAAACCGCCCCAATATCAGAACGTAGTGATTGGGGGCGGCTGCCATCCCGATGGCACCCGACCCGAATATGACGTCAGCAATGAGCGTCGCCTTCTTCCTCCCGTATGCGTCGTTGATCCAACCTCCCGCCGCCGCTCCAAGAATGGCTCCGGCAATGGCCATGCTCACTATTGTCTCCTGCAGAAAATTGCTATTCCTAACTTCCTCAAAATCATCTTTTATGTATAGAAGTGCTCCTGATATCACTCCTGCATTTAATTATTTGTTTAATTTCAGTATTTAATTATAGATAGAGAAATGCAACAATAAAATTTGTAGGTAGAGAATCAAGACGCAAGTTAGAACTGAAATTGGTACCTGTATCGTAGCCAAAGAGCATGCCACCAATGCCAGCAACGGCGGTGAGTCCGAGAATATAAGGATTCTTGAAAAATGACATCTTCCTATCAGGATACAAATCCAGGTACCCTGAGCTTCCTGGGGTTGATTGCATAGTCATCTTAGAAAATGCAACCTAACCACCAATCCAAATCTAATATATGAAATCACTTAATGAATTTAGGCAATCGACAATATGATGGTTCTGATGGGATTAAGGATCATTTGCTTAAACCATGCATGGAGCCATGGATTATAAATAGTACAATATATAATAGAGACAACTAAATTGATTTGCTGGGATAATAACCTAATTACCAGAATTGGGAAATTTTAAATTTCAAAAAGGCTAGCTTAGGAGCGAGGCCAGATCGGATTTTGTTACTTCCTTGTTGTATTTTCGTTTGGCTAAGAAAGGGAGATGCAAATTGGGTACAATAATTTGGACAGTATATCATAACCATTAATTTAAAGGGAGGTTGTATATATGTATGTATGTTGCATGCAATTTTATTTTCTTTTCCTTTTTTTTCTTTTTTTTTCATTTTGTTTTTTCAGTTGCAATTTCTTATTTTCCCTCCTAATTACCAGCCATCCATCCCAATAAAACAGATCCTCCGTCCTAATAATTGCATAGTTCACGTATAATTATAATTATATACCTTAAAAATGAGCTCACTAATTGTCTTTGTTAAAGACATTTGAATTACTTTAGGAAGAATAAGATTCATAAACACCCAATATGGTGTTCGCCAGCCATATGTTAATTAACTAAAATAAAATTAGTTCACAAGAATTGAAAAATTAGTTATGTTCAACTAAGTGTTGAACTGTATTTTGTGTATTAAAAAAATAAATATAGTACTGTTATCAGATAAGAAAAGTGAAAAAAGATTATTTATATTCAGTCCTATTTTATGATACCTATTTTGTTTTATAATATTTATCATTTTTTATATTTTAGATAAATTTATAATGTAATTCAAATAATATAATCTTTCCACCTTCATTTAGAACTCTTCCAGTCTCGCTCTTAATTTCAGAAAAAAAAAAATATCACATTATGAATACAGGAACCCTATTGTATGGATTCATTCATTGTGAATGAAAGAAATTAGAATGAATTTAGATTCTTTCAAACAGGAACCGCAAACTCGAAGATTTGACTGTACTTTATGGAACACCTTGTCCGCATCCAGAGGAGGCAATGATAAGGAATACTACATAATTATTTGGTGGTCGTTTTCTCCAAATAAATAAATAAATAAATAAAAGGTTGTTTGGGTTTTGCTCCGATCCTTTCACATTTTATTTTAAATTTTTTTGCCATTATTGTAAAATTAAATGAGTAATTTACAATATGATCGTTAATTTAAAAATCATTGTTCTCTGAATTTATTAAATAAAAAAATATTTAACACCAAAAAAAATATATCCAGTTGTACACATCAAATATTAATTAGAATAAATTAGTATGCGTGGAAATTTTAAGGAATAAAAGAGAAAAATAATAATAATCAATAATTACTTTTTGTACATTTAATGTGTTTATACTATTTGTCAATAATTACTTTTTGTACACATTATAAATTATTAAAAATAATACAGTATATCATTTAAGCATGAAAATGAGAACACACACATCTTATATATGATAGGGTTACATCATATTTTGATTTTTATTTTTGGCTGAGCTGCAATACAACTAGCACTGGCACCAATTCAAGTGTGACACTTCAAGTGAGAGAAAAAAACAGTCAAAAACTGATGAAACGAAAGCTCATGCATTCCTATTATTTATTTAAATACTTTCTTTTTTAGAATATAATAACTAAAATACAAATGTAAAACAATCTAAATTAAGGTAAGGGAATGAAAAAACAAGGCAAGAGGTTCACATTATTTGTGTTTGAAATTTTGAATAACTACACCTGTGTTGAGTTGTAGAGAAAGGAGGGAAAGGGGTTGGTCAGAGGTGAACCAAAAATAAAAACGGCAAATAATTCAGGTGTAATTTTGAGGCAACACGAAAACAAATTTTCTCATAAAAGCCGAAAATGTTTGTTAAGTTATTACAAATACAACAAACAAGAAGTGTCCAAAATCACTAAATTTAACAACTATCGATTCTCTATATAAATTATAAAGTGCTAATCGATACACATTGCTTTCTCGTTTCTTATTTTAAATTGCACAAATAAAATACCTGCAATTAATTGATTAAGCAAGTAATGCAACAATGGTGGCTGCTGATATGGGCATGTCCATGAATGCAGGAATTTCTGACTATTTGAAAAAGTATTCAGAACGTAGAATATCATTTTTTCAAAGCTCTTATATTGGTTTTTTTTGCTGTTGGTATTGATAGTCTTCTCTTTAGTTATGAAACTGGTATATAATATCCATATGTGTATATATTATAAATGTATACATTTAATTAATAACATTTCATACTAAATATCTAAATTGATTTAATTTGCAGGTCTTGTGTATAAATGAGAAATTTGAATATGTCAAAAAGAGTTATTTACTTCAGATCAGAATATCTTTAATTTAATTACTATCAATTTTATTATGTGTATACTCAAATCAATTACCAAACTATTATATAGAGAGTACTTAATATTTTTTTAAAAAATATTATCCTATTCTAAAAAAAATTTAATGTTTGGTAATTAATTTTATGTTAGATTATTCTATTAGTTCATATAATTTTATTGAATTTGTAATCAAATTTTTATATTTAAAAAAGTTTAATTAAGTCCTTATACTAATTTTAAATTTGTAATTACATTTTTATTATTCTAAAAATGTTTAATTTAATAGAATATGAGTATATTCATTACTAGTAAGATAGATGAAAGTATTTTTTTAACATTTACGGTTAATTATGATCTGATTAGAAGATTAAAATTGATGCAAAACCTAATTAAAAACTTTAAAATATGGGAGGAACTTAATTACAAATTTAAATTGATTATAAAGACTAGTAGTGTAATTTAAAATATGACTATTTAGTTAAAAAAATCAATAAATGAGGCTTACTTTTTGTGTCTATGCAGCATTTTTGAATTATTATAATATATGATTATCATATTGTATTATTTTGTATATTCTATCTCACTGGAGATAATTGTTAGCATAGTTTTGGCTGGAGTAATTTTTGGCGTTGCCATAGGTGGTTACATTAACGATGTATTCGGACGTAAAATTGGCTACAATTATAGTAGATATTAGTTTTATTATTGGATCAGTATTCCTTTAAATATTGCGGAAGTATCACTATTTGAAATAAGAGGAGAATTGGTTAATACCAATTGTCTTATAATTACTGGTGGCCAATTTCTTTTCTATTTCATCAATTATAGCTTGATAAGAGTAAGCTTCACTGACTTGCTGATTAACTAATAATATATATATCTTCAATTATAATTTATAAACATCGGCTTATGTATGCATATGCAGGTTCCAGGGATTTGGCGTTGGATGCTTGGACTTGCAACTACATCGGCTCTTATTCAATTGGTTCTCATGATGTTTTTTGTTGAGTCTCATGATGATACTGAGAGACTGGAACTCAGTATTATGTTTGTTGGTTTAGAGACTAATACTAAAATTTTAGTTTCTGTCTCTAAAATTTTAATATTTTAGTATCTCTAAAAAATGAAGGCATAGGAGATTGAAATTTTTGGAGATAGAGACTGAAACTTTAATAACATTTTATACCTAAAATACTCTCATTTTAATTAATTAATTTCAACTTTATCCTTTGTGCAAATTAGATTAGAGTTTCACCCTTATCTTAGTCTTTGTCCCATATTTTACACCAAACACAATACTGAGACTTATTTCTGTCTCTGTCTCTCAATCTATGTCTCTCTTCCAAATGCTACCTGAAGGTTGCAAGGGGACTGTGTTGGGTAATGAGAAGGCCCAGTTTAGGAAGCTTTGGGAGTATTTAATGAAATTGCATCGGAGTAATCCAAGGAGCATTGCTAACATGGATGTGAATCCACAACCACAAGGACCACCTTTATTTGAAAGACTCTATGTTTGTTTAGATGCATGCAGAAAGGGTTTTAGAGCTAGTTGTAGGTCCTTGATTGGCATGGATGGATGTCATCTTAAGGGGTACTATGGGGGCCATCTTCTTTGTGTTGTTGCACAAGATGCCAATAACCATTCATTTGTCATTGCCTATGTTGTAGCAAGAGCTGAGAATATTGATAACTGGAGATGGTTCTTGTCACGACTTGTATGCATGCTGTTGCTGCCATATCAAGATTAAGAGTGAGAGATGCTGAGGACTTTGTGAGTCCCTTTCTAACAATGGATGCAGTAAGGAGGACTTATGATGAACGTGTCAATCCAGTCAATAGTGAAGAATATTGGAAACCCATTGATGCTCCAAAGCCTGACCCTCCAAGAATTATGAGACCAACTGGACGTCCTAAGAAATGCAGAAATGAAGCAGTTCAACCACCCTCGTTAGTTAGTGCTGATAAGATGAGAAGAACTTTTCAAATCACTTATAGCAAATGTGGAGAGAAGGGACACTACTATAAAACGTGTGAGGGAGCACCAAGTAGACCAAATTGGTAGCCTAAGAAGAAAAAGGCCAAGTCCGTCACCAATGAGTTGGTAATGCACAATGGTTTTGAGGCTCCCCTATTAGCTTTTGCAGACCAGATTGCTCAAGAACAGGTATATGTGTGTATCTGTTAACAAATATTTGGATTATGAGTCCTATTATAAAAGTTGTTGACGTCGATTTGGACTGATTATAACTTGGTTAGGGATTTATGTGTGCTAAATATTAATTGTAAGAGGAGGTTGATTTCGACTAAAATAGAAATAGTTAGGCATTATAGTGTCAAACACTCCCAAATGTTTGTTGACCGTTGTAATCCTGTAGTAGACTATAGCCAGTGTTAAGCCCAATAACCAGCGTGTGGAAGGGATTCAATATTTTGTGGAAGACACAGTGGTAAAGCTCCTTGAATTACTTGCCTGAAATTTGTTAGGATTGAGCAGTGAGTTAACCTAAGTCATCAATTACAAAACAAGGCAAGAAAGAAGAAGAAAATGATGCCAAAGAGACCCAATGTTGAGCCTGATGAGGTTAATGTCTCACAATCAGCTCCAAAGACATAGGTGACACTATATATCTTTGTGTGCCGCAAAAAAAGGCTTATTTCATACCAAATTCATATATTCTGATTTATATAGTGCATGCATTTCATTCTGATTGTTGTTTTCTTGTTCTGTTTGGCCTAAAGCCCATGAATGCACAGGCTGGTGAGACTGATCTGAAAGCTTCTTCATTAGCAATAGCTTCAAACACCCCAAATCCAGTTGCAAGATCAAACATTACAATACCATCAGCACTAACTCTTGCTCAAATAAGGCCTGCACATCCCAAGTTTAGGCCCAAACAAAAGATTTTTAAGCCCCTTGCTCAAATCCCAAGGGATGTTGCTAATAACGCTCCCGAAACAACCTCACAACATGGTGAAGGAGCACTTAACCCACATCGGCCACCAACAAACAATCCTAAAGCAATTTCAAGTGAGACTATAATAGCAGCTAGTAGTGAAACTTCCTCAAAGATGTTTAAGTTCATTCCAACTCTAGGCACCTTTAAGGGAAAGAAGAATTAAGGATGTTGTTGTGCTCAACATCTTATTTGTCTTTGGGTTAATATGTTACATTTTGAAAGTTTTTTGTCTTTTATACATTATGTAATATTTTGGTTTATGCTCTATGGTTATTATTAGCATACAACCACAATGGTTTGGTTTACCATTGTCAAGTACTTTATGATTGGCTACAGACCAGATTGCCTTTTTTTGTGAAACTAAAACACACTTACTGTGTTATTTTGATATTTCTATTTAAAATGATGTCTTTAGTGTCAAATGCAATTTCTTGTGATTATTGCTTTCTCATATATGTATTATAATGGGAAAAGTATAGGTAACCAACAATATTTTTGAACAATGTGTAAACAATGTGAATTAATAGGGTTAAAAGAGTAAATTTAATTAGTAGCATTAAATTAGGGTGTAGTGTATTTTTATTTGATTGGTGGTTGTTCATGTTGTTCAAAATAGTCATTGTTTACCTAGCACTCCCCATTATAATGTAGTTAGTCAACAATGGATAATTACATTGTCAAAACTTTCAAGCTAAACACATGTCTTTCATTCATCAAAACTAAACTTAATCATTTAAATTACAAAAGCCATTACTCATAAGTTTACTAATGCTGTAGTAATTTCAATTTAAATTACAACACAATATCTCAACCATACAAAGCACTAAAGAGGAAAGAACATGAAAATGTCACTATAATTCCAAGCAACAATGTTGAAATGACCTTGCATTTACTATTGTTTGAAGTTGTGCGTATGTCCTCCTTTGTCCCATCGACATCTTTAACAGTATCAGTCTCTCTTCCATCCTCTTCATCTGTTGTATCAGTTCATTGGAACTTGAGACATCTATAACATCTTTGCCATCAAAAGATGCCACATATTCGTCCATCCACGCGAAGAAATTGCAATGAGGAGCTTTCTTCTGGAAAATAAATACCCTTGAAAATGTGAAAAGAAAATAACTCACTTATTTTAGCAACATTGACAACTAATTACCTTAAAATAGGAACACCCAAAAAAAGCCTGCTTGGGTTGTTCTTGGTGGAAGACTCAAACAAGATGGCATATGTTCAACAATTACAAGTAGGTGCTGTGAATTTCTTCTTCTTCTTAGTGGTCACTCTCCTAAAGCTCCCAGTAGAACCCAGCATCGGACTTAGACTCTCGTTGCGCCTTTAGTCTTCCATTTGAACCTGTGTCTTCACCAGCCATGAAATGGAGAACTCAATATGCCCAAATGACTACAAAGAACAAAAACTCTAACATCTTAAACGTTGAAAATTTTCACCCTGAACCACACGATGTTGTTATGGCTACTGTGCAGGGGTCGATTAGTCCCGAATATGGACGCACAATATACATGTGGACTAGCCACTGACACGTCAACATCCCACCGTTTCTCTTCCAGTTGTAGGAGTCGCGATGGGTATTTCCAACAGAGGTTGAAGACCTGTTTGTTAATTTCAAATCCTGCGAGAACAATTTGTCCATAACCCAAATGGTTAGGGACTGAAACGAGTATTTACTCTTCAAGTGAGAGAAAAAAAAAAGTAAAAAACAGATGGAATGAAAGCTCGTGCATTCTTATTATTTTATATAAATACCTTCTTTTTTTAGTTTATAATAACTAAAATACAAATGTAAAATAATCTAAATAAAGGTAAGAGAATGAAAAAACAAGGTAAGGGGTTCACATATGTGTTCGAAATTTTGAATACACATGTCTTGAGCTGTAGAGGAACGAGGGAAAGGGGATGGTCAGAGGAAGGAAATATAGAAAAGATAAATAATTCAGGTGTAATTTTGTGGCAACATGAAAACAAATTTTCTCATAAAAGCCGAAAATGTTTGTTAAGTTGTTACAAATACAACAAACAAGAAGATTCTACAATCACTAAATTTAATAACTATCAATTCTCATATAAACTATAAAGTTCTAATAGATACTCATTGCTTTTTCGTTTATTATTTCAAACTGCACAAATAGAACACTTGCAATTACATGAATAAGCAAGTAGTGCAACAATGGTGGCTGATATGGGCATGTCCATGAATGCAGGAACTTCTGACTATTTGAAGAAGTATCCAGAACGTAGAATATCATTTTTTCAAAGCTTTTACATTGTTGGAGTTTCTTTTGCTGCTGGCATTGGTGGTCTTCTCTTTGGTTATGATACTGGTATATACATACGCATATGTGTTATATTATAAAGGCATACATTTAATTAATAACATTTCATACTAAATGTCCAAATTGATTTAATTTATAGGTGTGATATCTGGTGCTCTCTTGTATATAAATGAGGAGTTTGAATATGTCAAGAAGAGCTATTTACTTCAGGTAACATATAGAAACAGAATATCTTCAATTTAATTACTATCAATTTTACTATGTGTATACTCAAATCAATTACCAAGCTATTATATAGAAAGTACTTAGTATTTTTAAAAAAAAAATATTATCCTATTCTAAAAAAAATTAATATTTGATAATTAATTTGATGTTAAATTATTTTATTAGTCCATATAATTTGATTGAATTTGTAATTAAATTTCTATATTTAAAAGAATCTAACTAGGTCCTTATACTAATTTTAAATTTGTAATTACATTCTTACCAGAATATGATCAGGTATATTCACTACGAGTAAGATGGATGAAAATATTTTTTTAACATTTACGATTAATAATGAGCTTATTACAAGTTTAAAATTGGTACGGGACCCAATTGAAAACTTTTAAAATATAGGAGGAACTTAATTATAAATTTAAAAAAAAATTATAAAGACTAGTAGTGTAATTTAAAATTTGACTATTTAGTTGAAAAAAAATCAATAAATGGGGGCTTGCTTTGTGTGTCTATGCAGCATTTTTGAATTACTATAATACATGGTTGTTATATTGTATATTTTGTTTATTCTGTTTCACAGGAGATAATTGTTAGCATGGCCTTGGTTGGAGCAATTTTTGGCGCCGCCATAGGTGGTTACATTAACGATGTCTTCGGACGTAGGATTGCTACAATCATAGCAGATGTTAGTTTTATTATTGGATCAGTGATAATGGCTCTGGCACCAAATCCTATGCTTATCATAGTTGGCCGTTTTTTAGTTGGCTTGGGTGTTGGTTTTGCCTCCATTACTGCTCCTTTATATATTGCGGAAGTATCACCTTCTGAAATAAGAGGAGGATTAGTTAGTGCCAATTGTCTTATGATTACTGGTGGCCAATTTCTTTCCTATGTCATCAATTATGGCTTGACAAGAGTAAGCTTCACTAACTTTTCTAATTAACTAAATATATATATATATATATATGTAATTTATAAACATCGACTTATGTATGCATATGCAGGTTCCAGGGACTTGGCGTTGGATGCTTGGACTTGCAGCTACTCCAGCTCTTATTCAATTGGTTCTCATGATGTTTCTCCCTGAGTCTTCTAGATGGCTCTACCACAAGGTCTAGTATATAGCTGTTATTGGTTTCTTTTAATTCAATATATTGTTAGTGTCAAATAATTTTATACAAAAATATCACGCCAGCAAAAATAATTATTCTTTATATTGACAACATAAATGTTTATCCAAAAAAACATATTTGATTAGAAGATTATATAAAATATTTTACACTACCAATATATAAAAATTAATCTCATATGTATATGTGTGTATATAACACTTTGATTCCTTTGAACTTGCAGAATAGGAAAGAGGAAGCTACCACTGTGCTTTCCAAAATTTACCCATCACCTCGGTTGGAGGACGAAATAGCAATTCTTGAAGATCACTTGGAACAAGAAAGCAAGAACAAGGTCAAAGTTAAATTTAGCGATGTGTTCAAATTGAAAGAAATCAGATTAGCATTCATCTGTGGAGCTGGACTTCAAGCATTCCAACAATTTGTTGGAATTAGCGTTATAATGTACTATAGTCCAATAATAATCCAAATGGCGGGCTTCAAGTCCAATGAATCAGCATTGTTCTTGTCACTTGTTGTTTCAGCCTTAAATGCTGCTGGCACAATTTTGGGCATTTACCTAATTGACATTGCTGGGAGGAAAAAGCTTGTTATTGGAAGCTTGTCGGGTGTGGTTGGAGCCTTGATCCTCCTCTCTGTGTCTTGTATTATTATAGGAAATGGGAACAAAAGACAAGTTTTTGGATGGCTTGCTATTGCAGGTTTGGGTGTGTATATTTTATTCTTTGCACCTGGAATGGGACCTGTTCCTTGGACTTTGAACTCAGAGATATACCCTGAAGAGTATAGAGGGTTATGTGCTGGCATGTCAGCCACAGTAAACTGGATTAGCAGTGTGATAATGTCAACTAGCTTCCTTTCAATGGCGGAAGGAATTGGACTTGGCCAAAGTTTCTTGATTCTTTTGGGAGTAGCTATTCTTGCAATAGTATTCGTAATCACTTATATGCCAGAAACAAAAGGATTAACTTTTGAAGAAGTGGCAGACATTTGGAACCAAAGATCCTACGGAAAGGATAAAAATATAGAAAGCATCATTGAGAAAGCAAGTGCATGATTTTTTAAAATGCACAAATCATTAGGTAAAGATTATTTGCGGGATCTTCTAACTTCGAAGAGGTCAATGTTGTAATGCATGCTCCAAGTCTCCAAAATTTTTCTTGAGCCTTGGAATTTTTTTCAAAAGTTGTTTATATGGGGAATAGATCCTCTTAATTGTTTTTCTCAATGGTTTTGACAAATGTGATATTTACCATCCAACATGTGAGTTATATATTAAAAATGGTCAACATGATCAAAGTATAATGGATGCATTAAATTTGAGTTTTGATACCTTTTTCAATTGCAATTTTAAGTGTGTGACTCGCAAAATAAAAATTTTCTCCATTCTAAACAAAATTTTATATATGAAAAGGAAGAAGGTAGAATTCATTAGAAAATACACACTAATTATTAAAAACTAAGGTTGAGATTCTAAAAGTTGGATTAAAAAAATTGTCATCTCAGTTTGCAAAAAATCTAAACATATAATTTATGGATGGATTCGAAAAGTGAAGGTGACTTGGAAAGAACAACAAAACGGAAGATGACGCTGTGAGGAATCATAGCTTTAAATTTTTAAGTTACGATAAACAAGTGTGAATCAAAAATCTTAGTATACCTCGTGGTATTCCCTTGAAAATGCATCTAGAAGTAAAAGCATTTAGAGTTAAGCTATAGAAGGGACAAGGAATCAATATAAAGGGACATTCTAAATTTACATCTTAAAAGCATAAACATTAAATATGCCTACTGTTATAGGAAATCTAATTATTAGTTCTTTTCCCTGCTTCAAAGCAGAAAACCAAAATTACGGGGTAAAAAGATACATATAAAAATGTCAAACGCTAGTAGAGTCTCACTTGGCACTCAAAATAGGAAACTGGCCAGGATCTCTAATGGTTGGAGAGCTCTTTCATAGCCAACAGCATAACCACCTCTTGCACCACGGCCACGCCGACCTTGGTTATAGTAAGTCTCACCTTGGTTGTTGTTGTTGTTGTTGTTGTTGTTGTTGTTGTTGTTGTTGTTGTTGTTAGGGTTAAATATGTTTTTTGTCCTTAACGTTTTCAAAATTTTTCAAACTGACCGTTAACGTTTAATTTGATTCTATTTTATCCCTAACGTTTGAAATTGTTTCAATTTTTTCCCTACCGTTAATTTATGAACATGTGTTTGATTGCCTAAATGTTTGAGAATGCTGGAAAATTCTATATTTAGCTAGTTGTGATAGAGAATTGCCAGAGTTATGGCTATGAGTACGTTATGTTACGATTTGGTTAAATGATGTGCGAATTGAGAATATTATATTGGTCTGAGTTACGCGGAATGGATGAAAAGTTTACTTGACTGATTTAATACTTGATTTGGTTAATTTTGTGTTGAGCGCTGGTTTGAATCGAGATAAATTGAGAAATCATGAATGAGAGGGAGCCCGTAAGGGTGGTGAGGTCTAATTTATAGCGGGAGTTGTGTCTGAATTTCAGCAAAAATATACGAAAAGTAATATTATTTTAGAAATCAGATATATATATATATATATATTAAGAAACAAACTTTGTACTAGAAATCTGATTTACAGGCTTATTTTGAGAAGTGATTCTATGTTGGAAAAAGATTTGGTTTACATATTTACACATATCGTGAAAAGGGTTTAATATTGGAAAGTTTGATTTATACTTCTAAAGTAAGGAATAACTTGGGTTTAAAACCGTTGGAAAGAGTTTGAGAAAACGTTGGTTTAATTTATTGGTAATGAATAGAGAGTTGAAAATAATTTTGATATTAAACCTGGTTAGCTTTCAGATTTATAAATGTTTTGATAATGGATATGGTTTGTTGGATTTATCAGTGATTTTTGAGAACTGAGAATGGTTTGGTAGGGACCCTGGAAGGGTCGCATAATCCAAATTTTAGAGAAAACGCTGCCGAAATTTTTATAAAACTCCAAGGCCTTGTTTAAAGCGTTATTTAAAAGCAAATCTTATTTAAGAATATTATTGAATTTTGATTTATTACGGAAAGAGTCTTGTTTTCAATCCGATTTATTAAGAAAAGTATAATATTTTAAATTCAATATTTTGAGAAGAGATTTTTGTCTTAAGTTATGATATGAGTTCAATTTGTTAAGAAAAAGAAAGAAAGAGAAAAGAGAACATGGCACGTGTGATTATGAAATGATTAAAAGGTCACGAGAGGGTGATGAAAAGTAAATAGTTATGGTGCCGATGAGAAAATATTAAGCCGTGAGCTTTATATGTGAATGACTATGCAGGGATGCCTGTAAATGTGGAATGGCTTCCAGGAACATGGGTCACATGCTTCAGCCGGAGAATCAACGCCTGCAAGTACTTGCAGAGGTCATGTTCGACATACTTCAGCTGGAGAATCAGCGCCTGCAAGAAGTGGAAACTTGCAGAGGTTATGTCGCTGGAATGCTTTATCCGACTTGTGAGTTGGATTGCGTTGGGTGCGGGTCGAAACCGAAAAATGAGCTCATTACCTGCGATAGGACTAGACATGCATTATATTGTTTGCGCATTTGCATTTAGTTATGTTTACTCATTTTATTTCTCTATGATTATGCTGTTTGATTTTTGTGTGAATTGCTTGTGTGTTTGTATTGTGAGTCTTCTTTTGTTTGTTGATTCCTGTATATGTCAAGGATTAAGATAACTCAAAACTGAGTGGCGTGACTTTGATTTACTTAAAGTAGTTTTATTTAAAGAAAACTAATTAAAGTCTTTATAGTGAGTTTAAAGAATCCTAAAGGTAATTATTTTAAGTTTATACAGTAAATATTTGTATTTTATTTCTTTACTCTCACGGCATTCACTTTTCCTACTGAGAACATGCGAGGACGACGTTCTCACCCCCCTACAGATCTTTTGTTTTCAGCGACAGGTTCAGGAATCCTTGATGAGGAGCCGCGACTGGTCCACAGCATTTTATATATATGTATTCGTATTTTCTGTATTTGGTTTAATCTTAGATTTTATTTTTCCCTCGCCGTTCTTTGTTTCGGGAATTTCAGGGGTAGGACTTGTGTTTGAGGATATTCGAATAGGTCTATGTATACAATGTTATGTGAACATATATATCTTAGTGACTAAGTGATTAAAAGTAAAAAACTTTTCGTTTTCTTAATTAAAGTTTCAGTTCGTATTCGCGAAGGCTCGATATTAAACAAATATAATATAAAATTAAAGGAATAGAGGTAAGTAGCGCTCGGGCTTTTAGTACGATCATAAGGTGCTAAAAGTTAGGGTGTTACAGTATTTACTCTAAAATATATCATTAATGATAAAAATGACAACACCCACATCTTATATGTTAAGGTGACATCATACTTTGGTTCTCTTTTTTTGGCTAAGCTGCAATTCATCTAGCACTAAGTAGTAATATGTGTGTGAATGTGTAACACTTCAAGTGAGAGAGAAAAAAAAGTCAAAAATAGATGGAATGAAAGCTCATGCATTCTTATTATTTTATATAAATACTTTCGTTTTTAGTTTATAATAACTAAAATGCAAATACAAAATAATCTAAATTAAGGCAAGGGAATGAAAAAACAAGGTAAAGGGTTCACATATGTGTTCGAAATTTTGAATACACATGTCTTGAGCTGTAGAGGAACGAGGGAAAGGGGATGGTCAGAGGTAGGCCAAATATAGAAAAGATAAATAATTCAGGTGTAATTTTGTGGCAACATGAAAACAAATTTTCTCATAAAAGCCGAAAATGTTTGTTAAGTTGTTACAAATACAACAAACAAGAAGATTCTACAATCACTAAATTTAATAACTATCGATTCTCATATAAACTATAAAGTGCTAATCGATACTCATTGCTTTTTCGTTTATTATTTCAAACTGCACAAATAGAACACTTACAATTACATGATTAAGCAAGTAGTGCAACAATGGTGGCTGATATAGGCATGTCCATGAATGCAGGAACTTCTGACTATTTGAAGAAGTATCCAGAACGTAGAATATCATTTTTTCAAAGCTCTTACATTGTTGGAGTTTCTTTTGCTGCTAGCATTGGTGGTCTTCTCTTTGGTTATGATACTGGTATATACATACGCATATGTGTTATATTATAAAGGCATACATTTAATTAATAACATTTCATACTAAATATCCAAATTGATTTAATTTATAGGTGTGATATCTGGTGCTCTCTTGTATATAAATGAGGAGTTTGAATATGTCAAGAAGAGCTATTTACTTCAGGTAACATATAGAAACAGAATATCTTCAATTTAATTACTATCAATTTTACTATGTGTATACTCAAATCAATTACCAAGCTATTATATAGAAAGTACTTAGTATTTTTAAAAAAAAAAATATTATCCTATTCTAAAAAAAATTAAATTTGATAATTAATTTGATGTTAAATTATTCTATTAGTCCACATAATTTGATTGAATTTGTAATTAAATTTCTATATTTAAAAGAATCTAACTAGGTCCTTATACTAATTTTAAATTTGTAATTACATTCTTACCAGAATATGATCAGGTATATTCACTACGAGTAAGATGGATGAAAATATTTTTTTAACATTTACGATTAATAATGAGCTTATTACAAGTTTAAAATTGGTACGGGACCCAATTGGAAACTTTTAAAATATAGGAGGAACTTAATTATAAATTTAAAAAAAATTATAAAGACTAGTAGTGTAATTTAAAATTTGACTATTTAGTTGAAAAAAAATCAATAAATGGGGGCTTGCTTTTTGTGTCTATGCAGCATTTTTGAATTACTATAATACATGGTTATTATATTGTATATTTTGTTTATTCTGTTTCACAGGAGATAATTGTTAGCATGGCCTTGGTTGGAGCAATTTTTGGCGCTGCCATAGGTGGTTACATTAACGATGTCTTCGGACGTAGGATTGCTACAATCATAGCAGATGTTAGTTTTATTATTGGATCAGTGATAATGGCTCTGGCACCAAATCCTATGCTTATCATAGTTGGCCGTTTTTTAGTTGGCTTGGGTGTTGGTTTTGCCTCCATTACTGCTCCTTTATATATTGCGGAAGTATCACCTTCTGAAATAAGAGGAGGATTAGTTAGTGCCAATTGTCTTATGATTACTGGTGGCCAATTTCTTTCCTATGTCATCAATTATGGCTTGACAAGAGTAAGCTTCACTAACTTTTCTAATTAACTAAATATATATATATATGTAATATATAAACATCGACTTATGTATGCATATGCAGGTTCCAGGGACTTGGCGTTGGATGCTTGGACTTGCAGCTACTCCAGCTCTTATTCAATTGGTTCTCATGATGTTTCTCCCTGAGTCTCCTAGATGGCTCTACCACAAGGTCTAGTATATAGTTGTTATTGGTTTCTTTTAATTCAATATATTGTTAGTGTCAAATAATTTTATACAAAAATATCACGCCAGCAAAAATAATTTTTCTTTATATTGACAACATAAATGTTTATCCAAAAAAACATATTTGATTAGAAGATTACATAAAATATTTTACACTATCAATATATAAAAATTAATCTCATATATATATGTGTGTATATAACACTTTGATTCCTTTGAACTTGCAGAATAGGAAGGAGGAAGCTACCACTGTGCTTTCCAAAATTTACCCATCACCTCGGTTGGAAGACGAAATAGCAATTCTTGAATATCACTTGGAACAAGAAAGCAAGAACAAGGTCAAAGTTAAATTTAGCGATGTGTTCAAATTGAAAGAAATCAGATTAGCATTCATCTGTGGAGCTGGACTTCAAGCATTCCAACAATTTGTTGGAATTAGCGTTATAATGTACTATAGTCCAATAATAATCCAAATGGCGGGCTTCAAGTCCAATGAATCAGCATTGTTCTTGTCACTTGTTGTTTCAGCCTTAAATGCTGCTGGCACAATTTTGGGCATTTACCTAATTGACATTGCTGGGAGGAAAAAGCTTGTTATTGGAAGCTTGTCGGGTGTGGTTGGAGCCTTGATCCTCCTCTCTGTGTCTTGTATTATTATAGGAAATGGGAACAAAAGACAAGTTTTTGGATGGCTTGCTATTGCAGGTTTGGGTGTGTATATTTTATTCTTTGCACCTGGAATGGGACCTGTTCCTTGGACTTTAAACTCAGAGATATACCCTGAAGAGTATAGAGGGTTATGTGCTGGCATGTCAGCCACAGTAAACTGGATTAGCAGTGTGATAATGTCTACTAGCTTCCTTTCAATGGCGGAAGGAATTGGACTTGGCCAAAGTTTCTTGATTCTTTTGGGAGTAGCTGCTCTTGCAATAGTATTCGTAATCATTTATATGCCAGAAACAAAAGGATTAACTTTTGAAGAAGTGGCAGACATTTGGAACCAAAGAGCCTATGGAAAAGATAAAAATATAGAAAGCATCATTGAGAAAGCAAGTGCATGATTTTTTAAAATGCACAAATCATTAGGTAAAGATTATTTGCGGGATCTTCTAACTTCTAAGAGGTCAATGTTGTAATGCATGCTCCAAGTCTCCAAAATTTTTCTTGAGCCTTGGAATTTTTTTCATTGTTTATATGGGGAATATATCCTCTTAATTGTTTTTCTCAATTGTTTTGACAAATGTGATATTTACCATCCAACATGTGAGTTATATATTAAAAACGGTCAACATGATCAAAGTATAATGGATGCAT
The DNA here is from genome assembly GCF_014773155.1 of Arachis stenosperma. Taxonomy (NCBI): domain Eukaryota; kingdom Viridiplantae; phylum Streptophyta; class Magnoliopsida; order Fabales; family Fabaceae; genus Arachis; species Arachis stenosperma. The sequence continues at coordinate 160,237,284 of NC_080385.1, forward strand.
TAAATTTTGAGTTTTGACAACTTTTTCAATTGCAATTTTAAGTGTGTTACTCGCAAAACAAAAATTTTCTTAATTCTAAACAAAATTTTATATATAAAAAGGAAGAAGGTAGAATTCATTAGAAAATACACACTAATTATTAAAAACTAAGGTTGAGATTTCTAAAAGTTGGATTAAAAAAAATTGTCATCACAGTTTGCACAAAATCTTAACATATAATTTTATGGATGGATTCGAAAAGTGAACGTGACTTGGAAAGAACAACAAAACGGAAGATGACGCTGCGATGAACAAGTGTGAACCAAAAATCTTGAGTTACGATAAACAAGCGTGAACCAAAAATCTCAGTATCTCCCTTGGTATTCCCCCGAAAATGCATCTAGAAGTAAAAGCATTTGGAGTTGAGCTATAGACTATAGAGGGAACAAGGAATCAATTTAACGGGACAACCTAACTTTACATTTTTAAAGCATAAAAATTAATACGCCTGCCGTTACAGGAAATCCAATTACTATAGTTCTTTTTCCTGCTTCAAAGCAGAAAACCAAAATTGAGGGGAAAGGGGTACATATAAAGATGTCAGACGCTAGTTGAGTTTTTACTTGGCACTCAAAGTAGGAAACTGGCCATGATCTCCAATGGCTGGAGCTCTTTCATTTTCATAGACAGCAGCATAGCCACCACCAAAACCACCTGTTGCACCCCGGCCACGGCCTCGGCCTCGGCCTCGGCTACGGCCTTGGTTATGGTAAGTCTCACCTTCTGCTGGCTTCAAAAACTCATTAATGCTGACGGACTAAGAACATGAAACCAAATCAGACAAAAGGCACAAGTCAGAACAGACGGCATGTACGAAAAATTTGAAATGAACAGGTGGAAGTGGAACCCATAATCAATATCACAATAATATAAGGGCAACTTCTACATGAAATTCCCCTTCAGTGAAATAAAACAGTGAACCAAGTAAGAACGGCAATGAGTATGAAGGCTACAGGGGGTAATTTTCACTAAATGAAAACCGGAAGATGCCAAAAGTTATCGAAATTGATTTTAAATGTTATAGCAAACATGAGAAAAAGCAACAAAACCATACCTTCTTGGATTTCTCTTCCTTCTCAAGAGCCTCCTTGCGCTTATCCTTATCTGATCCCTGGACAGAAGGAAGACCCAATCGATGTTATGATATCCAGAATGTACTGTAAATCTAATATAATAAGATATAAAATAGAAGAGAAATGTGCAGCCAAATATTTTTTACCAGTTTTATAAAGATGTCATCATTGTCTTTCTTGCTTGACAGTTGCTGCATGGATTCAAAAACTTTTGTATCTACCTTCCTCTCTTCAGTCTTGAGTGCTTGCAAGGCCTTCCTTTTCTCTTCTAGTACTTTTTCATATTCTTCCAGAGTCATTTCCTATCAAACAGATCAATATCAGTCAGACAATGGGATAAAATAATTAATGAGCACAATTTATGGAATTCTGCAGATCACTTCTAATGTTTAATTTTGAACTTTTACGTTAAAAACCTTCCCTTTTGCCCCCCCTTTCCCAAAATCCATATTCCCATTCGCAAACTAGTGTGTGGGTGCAGGTGCAGGTGTGAGAGAGCAGAACAATCACCTTATCTTCAGCTTCTTTTTCTGCTGCTTCATTAGAAGGTTTCTCCTTATTTCCATCTGCTGCAACATCTTCTTCACCAGAAGGCTTATCATCAATCAAATTCTTTCCAGTTTCATTCGCTTCCTCAGCCGCCCTAAGTAAATTTAAAAAGATAAGAAATGTGCAGCAGCACATTCAAGAAAATAGAATAAAGTAGAAAACATGTGTCAAGGATTGTCATCAGAACTATTTAGTGCATGGTTGTGACATGGAATGCTTACGGAGCATGTTCTTCAGTTTGATTTCCCCAATTTCCTCTCCCAGAACCTTCGCGTTTGAATTCACTTCTGTATAATAGAAGAAGAAACATAAATAGAGGAATGGAAAGTCAGAATAATGAGTACTCAGTTCTTAGTGTAACAATCACCCGCGGCCAGTCCCACTGTGTCGTTCAAATGCTCTTCCTGGATGCCCATCTTCACCACCTTCTCCATTGCTGAAGCCTCCACCACGCCGCCGACCCCCTCGATAAGGACCTCGGGATCCACCATAACCAAGCCTTTCTGACGGCTTCCAGGTGTCTCCTTCAGGAGGACCATGACCAGCAGGGGCAGCAAATGAGTTCTCATCACCGAAATAGTCACGGTTGAAACCACCAGCCCCACGGCCACGACCATATCCACGCCCACGTCCTCCCCCGCCGCGCCCGCCGCGGGATGTTTCATTTCTTGCCTCCCTCACTATCACAATAAAAATCAGAATGTTTAGCATAAAGTAAAAGGAGATCAACCATGATATGACCCTCATCAACAAAAAAAAAAACTAAGGAATCAGAATTTCAGATTACATAAAACAAATACATGCTTATAATCTAAATATTGAAGAATCGGTTTTAAACAGAAAAATACATGATTTTTTAATACAAGCTAATTTAATATTGAATAGCTAGTTTGAACCGAATCATCTTAAGGGACTTCAAGCACCATTGGAAAAATTCGACCCATTCTACAGCAAATATATTTCGAAACAGTAACATGTAAGTTTCTGTTTTCAACTGTTATCAATGTGCGATTACAGAGTCACCTTCACCTTAAACCAAGCATATCATTATACATGGTAAATCATGTTAGAAAGAATAGAAACACATGTAAGAATAGAAAAGTACGAAGCAAGTTTCAAAACAATTTGATGTAAAAAGAAGAACAAAAGCAATGGAGCAAAAGGGAAGAGCATGCTACGTGTCAGAATTCTATATTGCAAAACAAAACATATGGTTATATGCCGGAGCAGTGAATGTTCGTATAAGGAAACAAGAGAGCATAAATCTTAGAACGCCATAAATAAAAGAGAGTCCAGAAAGAAAGCAAAACGATGAATAAGAATTCGCAATGAAAAAAAGAGAAAGAAAACGGAACCAGCTTGAGAAGGAGGGGTAGGCTTGGTGGGAAGTTGAGCTTGCTTGTTGAGCTGCGGTTTCTTGGCGGCGGCGGCGGCGGCGGGAGGAGCAGCGGACTTCTGCTGCTCGGCTTCGATTCGGTAGGAAGGGTCCTGTGTATCGTCGGACAAGAGATCGAAAGGGTTCATTGTCGCCATTGGTGTGAATACCCGGAGAAGACGAAATCGGTGGCCGACGCGGTGGCTGCTGCTCCTCCCTGACGGGGTTAGTGTATGTTATCCCACCGAAACACAGATCCTATCTCATCAACAACTCCATCTATCAGCGGACCCAGAGAGAGAGAGAGGGAAAACGAAAAACCCTAGCCGCAAAAGATAGAGAGTGAGAGAGAGAGAGAGCGAGTGAAAGAAACGCACAGCAGCCTCATCTACAATTGCGGGATTTATTTGGGAATTTCATGCCCCTTACTGCATTAGGTTACTTTTTCTAGAAGTAAATGTACTATTATCATATCATATCATATCATATCATTTTATAGAGAAAAATATTTATCTCGCTAAAAACTATAGTACTAATTGTATTAATTAGGAAATTTTATTTAATTATTATAACAATATATTTTTATTTTCGGAACAGATATTCGCTCATCATTATTTTTACAACTTAACAAAAAGGGATTTTTTTTTAAATAAATATTTTATTTATCAAAATATGTAATTGATAAAAATTTACGAAAATGCACCTTAAACAAAATACAAATAATTTTATTTCATTTATAATATGTATTTTCGTAAAATTATTACAAATATATTTTAATAAATAAAATATTTATTTAGAAAAATTCAACAAAAAGTTAGTCACTATATTTATCGACGGTCTAAATTTGGAGTAAATTTTTTAATCTTTTAAATGAAAACCATAATACGAAAAGAAACTAAAATATAAATATTAAAAAAGTACATCAAAATACCTCAATCTGATTTTTGTATGACTATAACTATTGATTCACTTATTATTGTAAGAAAATCTTCAAGGTGTAGGGATATATTAAATGTTGGGTATATACTAAAATTTAGTTATTTATATAAATTATATATTAAAAATAAAATATAAATTAAAAAGATTTGAAATAATACATGTGATTATTAAAAATACTATATAGATAAAAAATTTATGTTTGTATATAAATATATATTTTATTTTATATATATTTGTACGAGACTTTGCGAGTATGGATTGAGAGAAGGATCAAAGACTTACTGATTTTGATGGTGATAAGATCGAACCTCTAGAGCGATGGTATCTACAAAGACACTTTGATGCTTAAGTCAAAATAGATCTAAGAAATATATGTGAGGGTTAGAAATGTATATATACCTAAAGAAGCTATAGACTCCCTTTATATAGTTTGCGGTCGTTATCTTATTCTTGTTAGCTAAGATAAAAAAATATTTGAATTTGAATATTGATTAGGGATTTATGGTCACTTGACCAATTTGAACCGCAGTGATGGCCCGAATCTAGGTAATGAGGTTGATAAAAAAATATTTAAATTTAAATATTAATTAAGAATTTATGATCACTTGACCAGTTTGGGCCGCAGTAGTGGCCCAAACCCTGATAATGAGGTCGTTGCTGCTCTGATAAGGGACCTGGAGTCGGGGTCAGGTAAGGACAATATTCAATATGTATTTTGTATTTCATATATTTTGTGCAAAAAATATTATGTGCAACAAAAAATAATTACTAAATTAATCACTATATTTTTGTGTATAAAATATAAATCTATGTGTAATTCAATTTTATATGTATTTTATATTCTAATAATTCTATATAATTAATTAATTTGATAACTGATTTTTTGTGTACATATTTATAATTAATTCTATATTAATAATTAATTTAGTAAGTTTTAATGTATATATATTATTTTTTAATAAAATAATAAAATGTTAATATCTACTCTATTTACGATTTTGAATGTGACCAAAAGTATTCATTCAAGATTTAGTTAGATTTGACAGGATTAAGTGGGATTTGTTCGTTTTTTAGTTCTTTGTTGGTAGGCTTAGGGTTTATGTACACTTTCTTCTTTATTATAATTTTGAAGGGCCATATTTTCTTATTCTTATTAATTTGGTCATTTGACCTACTTTTATCAACAGTGAAGGCAATGCAATAGATATATCAAAGTAAAATTTCAAAGTTTTAGTATAGTAAATTACTGTTGAGTGCATTTTGGCAATTTCACATGTCAAATAGTAATGGTAGAGAAAGTTGACTAAATGGCATAGATAATTAAATATACAAAATATACGTAAATAAATAAAACAAAGAACATTAAACTGCAAAGCAGCTACAAATAACTCAATACATGCAACGATTACATTTTCTATGGTCCAAGAACACAGCAGAATGACTACCGTATACAATACAAACACACACTATACTCTCATTTTCTTATTTTCTTTTCATTTTTTTCCTTCCTTAATTCCTATTTTCTGTGTTTCAATTGTTCTTTTTCAATCAATTCTCCTATTTATATGGTATCTGGAACAGATGCTATTCTACCTGTGAAGAGGAGCAAGCAACTCAGGAAGAGCAGGAAAGCATACACACACCGGGTCGATATGCCCATGCTGGCGGCAACCGGGCATATTTTTCCATTCCTGGCTGCTCATCAAAGGGATGCTCAACTAACTTGAGCAACCGGCGAACTTCGCTAAAATCACCTATTTCTGCAGCGTCGATTGCAGTCTGGCATAGATAGTTTCTGAGAATAAATTTAGGGTTCACGGAATTCATCGAGGCCTTCCTCTGATCATCGGAAATGTCACTGGTCGAGAGCTGGATAACCCCAAGAAAAGCAATCATATTAAACAACAATGGCATTATTGCCTGTTGGTTGATTGCATCAAATGAATAAAGTTACTGTAGTACGTACCTCATGTATGTAAGCCTTCAACCAACTGGTCCATGCTTCTTTCCGCTCGTTGCCAATATCTAATAGTACAGACTTCAGTGGGATCAACAACTCATCATCTGGAATGCTGGTATCTGCTTTAATATTTGAAAGTGTCCGAAAGAAGTTTGTGTAATCAACCTTATCTACAGCCATATTACTAAGAAGTTTACTGATCAGCTGCTTATTATATTTAGGGAGGCCAAGCTTCTTGGTCATTATAGCTTGATAATCATCCATAAATTTCGTTCCATACCTGAAACAAACCAACCATAAGGAGACAAATTTAAAAGCAGTTCAAACCTATTCCACTACAAGGCAAAATACATGCAAGTATTACTGCTACCTTTCCATCGCATAATTCGCCTCCTTCTCATTTATTAGCTGAGCAGCTGATAGAGTTGTTGTGAATTGTGCAAGATTCCACAAACCAATGTCAGGCTGGTTTGCAAAACAGTATCTTCTACCTGGAAGATCTGTGGTATTTGGGGTAAAGCTAGGATCAAAAGCATCCAAAAAGCCAAATGGACCATAATCGATAGTAAGACCCAAAATGCTCATGTTATCAGTGTTCAGCACACCATGAGTGAAACCAACCCCCTGCCATTTCGCAATCAAGGAAGCAGTACGTTCGGCAACCTCCACCACCCAGGCTGACATAGGATGACACCATATGAAAAAACAGACAGAACTAATAAGAACTCAAAGCTTTACTTAAAATAATCCCACAAATAACTGAATCATTATCCATATATTTGAAAAAACACAATCATTGTGTTAGTAAGGAAGTTAGAAAGAATACAATGAAAGTTTCTATGTTCAGAGTTTTTATGGAGCTAAATGACCTTGTGAACACATAGAACAACAGCCTATAAGGTATAATGTACCAAAACCTTACAAGTGTTAGCCCCAACAACAACAACAACAACAACAATAACAACAACAACAACAATAATAATAATAATAGAACCAATTCTTGTCTTTTATCTTTCATTGTCATAAACATTGAAGTAATCTGAGCAACAGAAGATACCAACTAACAACAGCAGATAATAAAAGCCACATGACTTCTACACCAAAATTTCAACAAAGCACTTTGATAACAAAAATGCTAAAGTCAGCAGTATAATCCAGATTCACCAATTTGGATATTGCAGCATCAGATCTTGTTCCCTTACCTGCATACTTGTTTGAAGTAAGATCCACAACAGAATGATCTTCATCACCAGTGCTAAAAGATAAGCCTTCACTCTTACTCATGTTCTCAATATGAGGAAAATGGTGTCTAATAGCATAGTCTGCCAAATCACGGACAATACCTAGATCCTCTTCACCTCTGGAGGCATGTATTTGGTATGACCCGAAACGGAGAAAAGATTGGGCAACTCTGCATACAATTGCACCAGGTTCTTCCTTCGGGTTGCCACTGCATGTGTGATATTAAGTTATTGAAACATATTCATCAAATCAACCTTCAACATGTGCATATAACAATATTCTTAAAGAAGATGTCAGTCTCCAAGTCCAGTTTTTTCATCATATAGAATTAAAAGAAAGCCTAAAGTTTGTATACTAAGAACTTGGGTCATTCTTCAGACGCTGGAATTTTACATGAACAATTACCAGCTAGAGACTAGAGTCATTATCATTATCATTAAACCAAGAAACATGAAAATAATCTGGCATTGTTGAGGTTAAAGTGAGCATACTCATAAAACATGTCTCGAGTGACCAGCTTCCCAGTGGTCACAAGACAAAGGGCGCGGGTTGTTGGAATCCCCAGGTGGTGCATTGCTTCACTACAAAGGAACTCCCGTACACTACTACGTAGCACCGCAAGGCCGTCAGCAAACCGACTGTAAGGAGTCTTCCCAGCACCTTTGAGTTGTAGCTCCCACCTTTCAGACTTTGAGTTCAGTATTTCCCCCAGTGTAATTGCCCTACCATCCCCCAACTGCCCAGCCCACATACCAAATTGATGTCCACCATAGCACTGAGCATAAGGCAACCTGTATACAGTAGAAACTCAATCAAGCCTAACTGTATCATTATTATCCATCCAAAAAAATCTGCTGACATCTATAAAACACTTACGCTCCAACCAATGGTGTTGCACCAGAGAAAATATTGGGAAAATCAGGCCTTTCAAATCTGAAACTCAAAACACAAAAAGGGTCAATAACTAATACTAAGCTTCACCAAAACACGTCTGACTACATTATTTGGTGTAGAGCATCCAGAGTTAAACCCTTCAATACAAGTACAAAATGCATGCAAAACATTAGTTGTAGTATTGATAAATGATAATGGCACAATGCACATGACAATAGGGGAAAAAAAAACCAGCCATGCTATATGTATATAAAAAATTAGCCACCAAATTAGTCCATCATATAGAAGACATATTGAAATACAAAATACAAAATACACATTGAAATGAGTTAAATTTATACACAAATTCATAATGGCTAATTTCGGTGTGCATATATAGTATTTTTGTAAAAAGAAAATAGTGGATAAGCCCCAAACAAATATGCAGTTTCCAAATTCTAATATATGAAACCGAACAATGGGAATCAAAGATCTATGCTTTAAGATGAAGACAAATTGAAGACAAAAGTAAAGACAACTAACTCTTTATGGTCCAAATCAAGGAGGTCAGCAACGGGTTCGGACCACGCTACAAGTTGGGGATCATCTACCTCAGCTGAGGGTGAAACCTTGGTATAACAAGCATGCAGCACCTGAAACCAAAACAATAATAATAATAATAATCAGAAAGAGGAAAAACGAAAACCTAAATTGGCGTGCCATTGAATCAGTATGGAATACGATATTGAAAAGGAAGTGAGAGGTGAGGATAAGGCACCTCTCTAGGGAAGGAATCGGTTCTGGGATCAGAGGGAAGTTCTTTGACGAAGGAATGGTCCCAATCGAGAAGGTGGAGCTTCTTCTTGGAGTGGGATTGGAGAGTGTGAGTGGAGAGGCGGTGGGTGAGGGAGTCAAGGGAGGAGGGGGATTCCTCCATGGAAGATGCTCTGCATGCAAATGAGATTCGAGTGCGAGTGGAGCGGCGAGGGTACAATGGTAAATTGACCCTGGCGCGTCGCAGAAAGAGTGATGTTTTGAGAGAGAAAGAGAAATGAAAATGGGCGAAGGTACTCGTGAGGCTCGGAGACAGCGGCATTACCATGTTGTACTTTGCGTTTTGCACTCTCTTTCTCTCCCTTTCTTTATTCTTCCCCTCTCCTACCAAAATATTCTAATGTATTTTTAAGATAACTACCATATACATGTAATAGATATTATAAATAATTTAATGCTATTTAATTATCATTTTTATATAAAAACTAGTGTATGAACCCGTGCTCAGCACGAAAAAATTTATAAAAGTAAAAAAAAAATTATATGTTTAGATATTTTAAAAAAAATATAAAATAATTATTATGTTAAGAAATTTATAAAATTATTCTCAAAATTAAAGTTTAATTTAAAAATAGTGAGTAATAATTATTTTACACTTTTTTTAAGTAAAATAATTATACATTGGTACAGAATTTAAAATAAAATTAAAATATTTATATTAAAATCTTATTTTTTCAAAGACTTCTCCATAAACAACATTGATAGTTGAATTTATAGACATTCCTACGTGATTCATAAGTAAAACTTTTAAATATCTCTTACTCTTAACTCTTGAAAGTGGCACATATAGTTGGCCATGTGTAAAAACTAGTTTGGGCAAGTACAATCTAACATGAGATAAAGTTTGTCTCTGAGACTTATTAATTATCATGGCAAACGATACTATTATGAAAAACTGTCTTCGTTGGAATCTAACTGGAACGGTTTCATTTGTTGGTATCATATTCATTTTTGGAGTCAAAGCAATATGACCAACATTGTTATCCGTTAAGACTTCACATTCTATGATATGATTTCCAAGCTTCCTAACTTGTAGCCATGTACCATTACAAATACCACTGGATTGGTCAATATTCCTCAGTAACATCACCGGATCACCAACCTTGAGTATTAATTTATATGGAGGCAAACCAGAGCAATTTATGCTATTCAGTAATTCAAGATCTAAATTTTGTGCAGACATCCGATTTTTATCCCTAGTGTATGTTCCCGTGTCCTACACGGGATAATACATAAAATTATATAAAATTTTTTATTAAAATTTAAATAAAAAATATACATAGTAATTATTATTATAAATATTTTACAACTTAAAAATATTAAAAATAATTAATATTTATTTTAATCAATTTAAATTTATTGAATGGTCATTTCATTTGCCCGCTTAAGCAAGTATTTGAAGTTCGAATCTCGCCTTGTGTATCACAATCTATTAGTTAGCGACAGACCCTTAATAAATAGAACATCAATATGTGGTGGATTAATTCTCGACTTGCCAAGTTAAAAAATCTGTAGAAAAAATTGTATTTGTCTTTAAAATAGATTAATTTTTCATTAATAGAAATACTTATGAATTTTTGTCTTTGTTGAAATTTTCTTGGGACAATTTTATTTATTACTATCGTATTCATTCTTGAAATCAAAACAATATGATCAACATTGTTACTTGTTAAAACTTCACATTTTATGAAATAATTTTTAAATTTTCAAATTCATAAACTTATGTCATTACAAAAGTTATTAGATCGATTAATATTTTTTGGAAATATGGTGTATCGAAACACCATCGTTGAGTATTAGTTAGTGTGAAAAGAAACCGATAACAACTTTTGTTATTCAATATATAATTTATTCTATTGAAAAATAAATTAATATTTTCTAAATTTGTAAATACATTTTCTTCTAATTTCTTACACCATTTTATTTGCCAATATTTACTATTAAAAAATAACAAATGACCATACTATCTTACAATATATATGATGTACAAAGTAATTTCTTATCTTAAAATTAATTTTGGTTAGTGAGATAAAATGTAAAATATTTTTTTATTTTCTTACTCAAATTTAAATTTAAATTTAGAATTGATTAACAACTCATCATTTTTTTAATTTCAATAAAAATAAATTGGTTAGATGCAAAATATTCATCATTTAATAATTTCAATCATTTAAATTTTAATTACCAAAAATTAGATTAAAAATTAATTATAAACTTAATAATCGATTATATATATATATATATATATATATATATATATATATATATATATATATATATATATTAGTACGTAAATAATAATATCCAATGTATTAATTATTTATTTTTTTTTGACAGAATTATTATATAATCTATTGAGGATTGATTTATTATCCAATTTTTTTTATAAATTTTGTAATATGTGAAAATAGTAATCTTATTTTTTATTATTATTTAATAAATTCTTCTTAATTTTTTAATTATGTAATTAACTTAATTAATAATCTTTATTATTGCTTTTATACTAAAAAAATATCAATTTATACTATTTATATATTTTTTACTACTAATAAATAAATAAATATTTGCACTATTATACTTATTGTGCTAGATGATAACTTAAGTTATTTATTTTGTATGTTAAATTTATTAAATATTAAGATGAAAAATTAAAATTGTTCAATAAATTATATAAATAGTCATTACAGAAAAGAAAAAAAATTATATATCATATATAATAATCCTTAATATATATAGTGTCATGTATATATTAAAATTCTCTATTTTAATTATGTGAGTGATTATTGTTATTTTCACTTTTTTGTTACAATAGAAAATAATATTTAAAACTAAAAAAGAGATAATTAATTTTTTTAATTTGAATTAAAAAATGTCTTGTAAATATATCTAACTTTTATATATACTAAGTGTTATAATATTAAATAGTATGGTATTTGTTATAACAATGACTCAAAATATTAATTTAAGATATATTTGAACCTGGTAAGACCTCAATGCAAGCAAGATCAACTAAAATCTATTGTTAGGGTCCCAAATCTGACTTGAGTTCGTTACCTTAAAGACCCAATGCAGATGAAGTCCATGCGTTTCCTCTTAAATCGGCTCAAATTGGATCTCCGTTGCTAGTTAGATATGGTAATGAGAACTCAGGGGAGCGTGAGAAACCCACTTTTCATCCTTCATTCCTATTTAAAAAAATGTCTCTGTTCTTTCTCCGTCATTGTAAGTTCCTATTTAATTACTCCTAAGAGAACGTAGATCTCTTCGGGTATCTATTAATATTCTTTGAAAATTTTTTAAAAAATTAACACAAAAAGACATAATATAATAAATCATAAAATAATCAATTCAATATAATTCAACACAATTTATAACATATTCGTTATGAAAAATAACATTTCAAAAGGAGAAAACATAAAAAAATCCAACATAATAACATAACATAATTTTTTAGGACGATACTGAGCGACATAGTGACGGACTTGATGAGAGGTAGAGAAAGTGAGTTAGAGAGAGAGAGGATCAAGGCTGAGAATGAGTTTGGAAGAAAAAGGAAAAATTCAAATTGGAGGCAGAAATTAAGGTTACTAAATTCAAGAAATAGATTTACATATATATAAAATAGGATAAATTAATAATTTTATATTCGCGTATATTTAATAAGTTTCATGGGGCGGGTACTTATGTCAGTGCCCCTATTAGGAGTGGCAAATGGAAAAGTCCGCCCTGTCTTGCCAAAAGCCCGCCCCGCCTAGTAAAACGGTTCTGAATTTTTCCCCTGCCTACCTAATGGTAGGCTAGCGGGATCTCCTTTTTTTTTATAAACCATTAAATATTAAACAATATATATAATTTCACAACAATTTCAATAAATTTATAATTTCTAAAAACATAAAAAAATTATAATTTTTAAATTCACGCACATTAACGTCTTTATAATTATAAATATGTAATAAATATACTTATAAATCAATTTTTTTGAAACAAAATAATAAAATCAGCATTGTCCAAAGCAAAAAATTTTTATCCAAAATATATAATTAAACATCTTCAAGTTTATAATCAATCAAACATAAACATAATCCAAAATATAACTTAAAACTCCTTCAATTATCATCTTCATCCTCTTGTAGATCAATAACATTATAAAAATTTGTAAAAAAATGTCTCTACCAAAATAAAAGCTTGGCCCAGCGGGAAAGCCTGCCCCGTCCCGTCGAAGTCCGCCAAATCCCGTGGATTAGGCGGTGCAGGGTAGGCGGGATTTTTAAGTTTGGTGGTCATAAATTTTCAGCCCAACTCGCATTTTTTGGCGGGTTATGCGACCAGCTCGACAGGTTTCGACCCGTTTGCCACTCCTAGTCCCCATCCATTTTCGCATGGCAGGTCGTGAGGATTTCGGGAGTCCCCATCTAGCTCCAAAACGTGAGTAATTCCTGCAAATACCCGTTTCGGCTGTTTTTGTGATCATCCTTATTGCTAGCATTCATTGGTTCATGACGTGGAGCTATTCTAGCTACTCAATAAATTCTCAGATAATCAAAGTCTAGGTTATATCATTTTTATAAAGTTACATGTATCATTATTATAACAATATTAATAAAAGATAAATGGATAAACACTAAACTATTGTTTGGATATAAGATAAAAAAATAAGAGGAAAGAAAATGAAAAGAAAAGTATATTTTTTGTGTGTGTTGTTTAGATGAAAAAAATGAATGAAAAAAAAAATAGAGGAAAAAATTTCTTTTGCTTGAATGGAAGGAAAAGTAAGAAGAGAAAAAATCATAATAGAGAAAAATTATATTAATGTTTTTATATATTATATATGAATTATAATTCAAATGGTAACTCTGTATTTTTATCCATGTTTGCACTTTTGAATCAGTTTTTTTCGCAACTTTGAAGAAAAAAAATTTACGTGAGCTCCATATACACTTTTATGTTTTTCATTCAATTTCTTTGTTGAACCAAATAATGAAAAATTAATTTTTTCATCTATTTTCTTCTCCAGCATGTTATTCCTCTACAAATTCTTCTAATCTAAACAATGCATAAATATGTCATCTATTCTATTATATATAACAATAACTAATATCACATATTAGGCTAATTTATGTTGATAAACCAAAGTCACCCTAAAATTACCTGAATTCCCTAAACCCAATAACGTTATCTAATTGTCTCCATTTACATTTCCATATAAATCGAATATAATGAATTCGAATTAGGATAATAAGTAGTAAATCTAATTTATATTTAATAATTTACTCTAACTTATGGTAAAAATGTAAAATTTGATGCCAAAAAAAAAATAAAATGACATACATTTTTTACTAACGAACAAAAAATATATTTTTTTATTTTTTATACACGTATCTATCTTTTTAAGTTATACATTTTGATTTATATAAATTAATGATAATTAAATGTACAAAAAAATACTAATTAATAAAAAAATAAAATTTAAGATAAACATGTCCTGAACAAATTGAAATAAAATAAAGACTTTTAATTATGATCATTAATTATAATTACATATATTTACTTCAAGATTTATACTTCAAAAACACACTTATTAATATTTTGTATTTTTATTTTTTAATTTTATACTATCACAAACATTAGTTACTCTCCAATAATGACAATACTTTTAAAAAAATAAACATAACTAAATGATTTTAAAATTATATAATAATTTTTAATATAACAAAAAAATATACAATTACCTAAAATATAATATTTGTGTAGTAACTGAAATTTAATTGTCAATATAAAGTAATATATAATATCATTTCGTAATTAAATAAGTGTTTAATCAAATAATTTAATATTTATATAATAATATGACAAAATAAGTTAAAGTTTGAGTTTAATCATAGCAAGCGTTCAAGTTTAAATTTTTATAAATTAATTTATTTGTGTTAAAGTGAATTGCGTAATAAAAAATTCATAAAAATTTCATATATTGAAGTAGACAACAATTTATTTATAAATACAAAAAGTGTATTGAATAAGTAAGAAATTATTTTATTTTAATTTGGTCCATAATTCACATGATTCGAATTTAGTTCAATATATATAATTTGATTTGATTTGATTTAATAATTAGTTGAAAATATCTCAGTTGCCTATTTTATTCATAGATTTATTATTTTAATGACTAATAAATTAATCAAATTAATTAATTAGTACACACAATAAATTTGGATTAATAAATTAAAAGAAATAAATTAAAAATACTAACAAAATATTAAAATAAATAAATTAAAAAATACTACCAAATCAAATTGATATAAATTATAATAAATTATATAATATTTAAATATTTAATCAAATTAATTAGTTGATATAGTTAATTTATTGTAATAACTTATAGTTAATGGGTTAAAAGAAATAAATCGAAAAACATTCTTAGAAACATGCTATGTCAGCTTCATCATTAAGTACAAAAATCCAATTTTTATATAATAGAATAGATAAATTTAAATGTATAATATTATTCTTATTAAAATTATCTAATTATATTTATACAACTTAAACTTTTAGAGAAAATTATGAATGACATCTTATTGGTCAAAAAACTTATTAATGACTCTAGAGTCTAAATAATTTGATGTGAATTTCTTTTTATTTTTTACATTAACTTTAGATTAAAAAAATTAATTCTGACATATAATTGAAAACTTAAAATGCAATTAATAAAATTTTTTTATCTATAATTATTAATGAGATGTAATCTAGATATAATGAGAAATAAATCATATAAATAGAGATTTTGCATAATAGATAGAGTTAAATTCAAGGATAACGATGTTTTTTAATTAATTTTTTTAATTTATTCAATTACAATAATAATAATAATAATAATAATAATAATAATAATAATAATATATTTGTCTAACTTAATTTAACTTTTTCGTACACAATTTTTAATCTATTTTATATTCATTTACATTAAAAAAAAAAGAAATAAAGGATATACAATCTTTAACACGGTACTCTTTTAGGTATTTAGAAATCTAGAACAAAAAAAAAAGCCTTGAAAAACTAAATAACCACCTAACTTTTCTTGCCCTCAATTCTGTGACCTTACTCCCAAAAACCCAGAAGAATAGAATATTGCTTGACTTGCTTTCGAATGCAGTAGAGAAGAACATGCAACTTCCATCTCGTCGCCGTTATTCCACCTGCCCAGTCACTACCATTGTTGTGTCTATTCCGCCACCGTATGCGTTGCTATGCGTCATCCAATTTAATGAATTTAATTAGAATAAATAATAAATTATTTATTTTATTTTAGACTTCATAAATGAAAAAATCAATTCACTGATACAATGAATTACAATTAACGTAGTCTAATTAATTAAGTAATATAAATTATAATAAATTATATTAATATTTAAATATCCAATCAAATCAATTAGTTGATATAATTAAGTCATTGTAATAAATTGTATTGAATGAGTTAAAATAATTAAATCGAAAAACACTATGTGGAGCATGCTATGTCAACTCCATCATTAAGTGTAGAAACTCAATTTTTATATAATAGAATAGATAAATAAAATAAATAAGTAAGTAAGTATTTGCACTATTATACTTCTTGTTCTACATAATGACTTAAGATATTTGTTTTGTATGTTAAATAATATAAATAATATTTTGTATCTTATATTCATTAAATATTGATATTAAGAGGAGAAAATTATGTAATGAATTTTATAAATAGTAATTATAAAAATAAATAATTATTTATTATAAAGATGTCAAAAAGAATCTAATATATAAAGATGTGAATTGTAAAAATAGAGGGATACATATATAAAGAAGAATAGCATGCATGCATAAACGTTTTTTAACTATATCATAATTTGTTGTAGCTATACAATGAATTCAACGGCAGTGCTCCAAAAGTTTGCATCGGTGCACCTCGAGCACATGACTTGATTTCTTAAGCCGCAAGTATGCCGAGCACATTGTCACAGCAACGATAAGGCTTAAATTGAGATATTTTTGAGTTATAAACAAACAATCAACGAAATATTATTCATCTATACCTTTTCATTTATCCATAAAAGAAATTTTACATAAAAAAAAAAGAAGAAAAGAAGAGTTGAAATAGCAAGAGCGATAAAAATGATGATTCTTATCATTTTGTTTGGTTGTCTATATATAGAAGACCAGAAAATCATAATTATCTAATAAAATTAATTTGTATTTATTGCATTTAATTTGAATAAGCAAGAAATGATCATATTTTAGTTTAGTATTTAATTCACATGATTTGAATTTGACTCAATACATATAATTTAATTTGATTTAATTATTAGTTAAAAATATCTCATTTGCTTATTTTATTTATAGATTTATTATTTTAATTATTAATAATTTAATCAAATCAATTAATTAATATACATAATTTATACCTAATTTGATTTAATAAATTAAAAAATACTACCAGAATATTAAAAGAAAAAAAAATTAGGAAATACTATTAAAATAAATTGATATAAATTATAATAATTATGTAATATTTAAATATCTAATCAAATCAATTAGTTGATATAATTAATCTCATAATAGATTATATTTAATGAGTTAAAAGAAATAAATCGAAAAACACTATCCGAAGCATGTTACGTCAACTCCACCATTAAGTGTAGAAATTCGATTTTTATATAATAGAATAGACGTTAATTCATATATAGTATATAAACAAATTTAATTAGAATAAATAACAATTTATTTATTTTATTTTAGACTTTATAAATGAAAAGATTAATTCACTAATATAACGAATTATAATTAATGTAGTATAATTAATTAAGTAATATAAATTATAATAAATTATATTAAGAAAAGAAATATTTAAATATCTAATCAAATCAATTAGTTGATATAATTAAGTTAGTGTAATAAATTGTATTGAATGAGTTAAAACAATTAAATCGGAAAACACTCTCCGAAACATGCCACGTCAGCTTCATCATTAAATGCAGACATCCGATTTTTATATAATAGAATAGATAGTGAAAATTTACGTACTCATTATAGAGAGTTAATATTTGAGAGAAAATAATTGGAGGTGAATTTTTATCAAATATTTTTATATAAATAATTTTTAAATTATTCCCAATCTTTTTTGCATTTTCTTTTTCAAATAAAATCATAAATCTACATCTTTTCTAATTTTTAATATAAACTCTAAAGTAAATTTCAAGAAAAATAGAATTATTTTGGTGAATCATTTTATGGTTAATTTATTTCTTGAAATTTTATTAATTCTTATTTATATTTGGGATATTGTGAATAACGATTATATTAATCAAGAATAAATCTCTGTATCCAAGTCATAACTTTAACCAAGTTTAATCACGTATTTTAAATTTACGCGCGCACGTTTATTGTCGTCGCTATTACTGTTTTTTCTTTTTTCAAATTCGCGCACACAGGTTCTTTCCTGATGCAGCATTTTCTTCTTCTTCTTTTCCTTTTTCGTTATCTTCTTCTTTCGTTATCGTTGTCACCAACAACACCAATATTTTACTAACATCTTTATTGGTTATGATTTTCTCTATTATTATTATTAAATAATTTTGATTCATTTCTCAATTTATTTAGATTCATTTGGATCCATAAATGAATTCGTTGTGGTTTTATTGATGATTGAGTTTTTTTACTGCTTGTTTAAATCTGAACTAATTTCAGTTCATTTGTGAATTAACTGAGGTTCACTTGATGTTGCTGTTAACTATTAACCAAATTTTTTATTCTTTAAAAAATTTCGATCCATTTATTAGTTTAATTTAAGTTTATTTGGTTTCGTCTCGCTTGAATTTCCTAAACTTGTTCATGTGTAATTGTTTAGTTAGTTTTTGTTCAAATCTGAACTAATTTCGGTTCATTTGTGAATTAACCAAGGTTTACTTGATGCTGCTGTTAAGTTTTGACCAAATTTTTTATCTCTTAAGAAATTTCAGTTCATTTCTTAGTTTAATTTAGGTTCATTTGGTTTCGTTTCATTTGATTTCTCCTCCTCATCTGCAGCAGCTTCATCTTTTTCTATTTTTTTAATATTTTTTTCATCTTCTCCTTCTTATTTCATTTTCTCAAATTTTATTCTTGATTTACTCTCTTAAGAGGAATAAAACCAAGAAGAAGGAACGCGAAGAAGAAGAAGCAGGAACACAAAAAAGAAGGAAGAGGAATGCGAAGAAGGAAGAGGAGAAATACGAAGAAGTTGAAGGAGGAGGAGGAGGAGGGAAATACGGGAACGTTTATGTAGTTAGAGCGTGTATTCATGCTCCACTAATAAACTGATTTTTATTGGGTTTGAGCCAACTTGGTTACCAACAAAATTTGAATGTGTAGCAGCTCTCGTTAATTAAAGAGTATTTACCCATTTTGGTTCTCAAAAAATTTCGGATCAGATACTTTAGTCTCCAACTAAAATTAATTATTCGATTAGTCTCTAATAATTAACTCCGTCGGTCACTTTGGTCCTTTGCTCCATCAACTCTAACAGAGGACAAAATAGTTCATGACAACTCTAACAGGGGACAAAATAGTCTCTAACCTCCTCTGTTCAGAAACGACACTGTTTTCTCTCAATTTCCATCATATCTCGCATAACACTATCAGTCTAACACTGTAACTTAAGCTACACAATGTACACTCTGCAACTTCAATGTTTACAAGAAGAAAAATCCTCAATTTGTTCTCAACCAACTCATACACAATAAACTAATGACTATGTCTTTCAAGTACTTGTCGTTTTCGATGGATCTCATAAATCTAGACAACAAGTCTAATTTGTTAATACCCGTCGTCGTCGTTGTCGCCATCTCCCTCCTCTTCTACTCTATCATTTTCATGATCACATTGTCCACCACTCTGATCGCATCCTTCAGCTTCTTCTTCGAACCAGTAATCACTTCAGTTTTCACATGAGTGGCAACGGTGACATTGCTCATTGTACTGATAGCTTGGATATAAGGTCGAAGCTTCCTGCCAACTTGGATTCTGAAAAAGAAGGAATGAAGCACTCGGAGTCCATTTCAAATGAGAATTTGCATATGATATCGAAGGAGAATCTTTTCATAATGTTCTAATGTCTAACAATCTATATTGCTTGTCAGAGAATAAAAAAAGACGTGCCCTTTGAATAGTTATGGAACTTGATGATGAGGATATGGTGGACATTGTTGAGATTGGAAGTGATGCTGTTATTAAGGATGTGGAAGTGAATCTTTTGGTGGTGAAGTGCGGAAAAGGTGGGTGTAATAGTCACATAGATTTAGAAAGTATGTAGTCCATGACATGCTGAGGTAGGTGCGACACGCGTGCCAGTTATACCATGATTTGATCTTGGAGTTGAAGAGGATGAATGAAAATATGGAAAACAAGGCTGTGAAAGTGAAGAAAAAGAATATGAATGTTAGGGTTATGCGAGATATGATAAAAATTGGGGAAGAAAAGCGTCGTTTTTGAACAAAAGGGTTAAGAATTATTTTGTCCCATGTTAGAGTTGTTAGGAACTATTTTGTCTTTCGTTAGAGTTGACGAATATATTAATTGATTGACGGAATTAATTGTTAGAGATAAATCGAATAATTAATCTTAGTTCGAAACTAAAGTGTCGGGTCTAAAATTTTTTAAGAACCAAAATAAGTAAATAGTAAATACCCTTAATTAAATATGGTTATAATACTAAAAAATATTTTAATATAGTTTAAAAACACCAAAAAGCTAATAAATAAGTGCCAATAGTAAGTTGGATAATAAATAGAAAAACAAAATTATCATATAAATATTAAAAATTAATTATATATGTTATTTTACATATATATTTTTTTAATATATGTTTATATTTGATAATTAACCTTTAATTTACCTATAATATAATCGATGAAAAGATTTCTATTTTCTAGTATATAAAGTGATGAAGATGCTTTGACTGCACAACCATCTCTGTCTCCTGGAGTGAATTAGATGATTACAAAGTGTGTGTATAGATATAGGAAACATTTCAAGTGCTCCAGGAGCACCGGTGTACCAGTTGTTTTAACCGTTGATTTCAATTAATATATATTATATATATTTTTTATAATTCAGATCAACGGTTAAAACAACTGGTACACCGGTGCTCCTTGGAGCACTTGAAATGCTTCCTATAATATAATTACATAATTCCAAAATTACAAATGTGCTCTTATAAAAGGATACTAAGAGTAACTTCCTTGAAAATTTAGTATTATTGAGTATAACTTAGTAATAACAAATAAACAATTATTTCCATTCAAGATAGAGGGGGAAAATAGGAAAAGATATTCTAAAAGATTATGAGAGGAGTTAATTATTAGAAAGAATCTTCTGTATCAAAATTATGAAAAATAATTGATTACACTAAAATCAAAAACAAAAATAGGAAAAAAAAAAGAAAAGAAGAAGAGAATCCAATAAAAAAAAAGATGAGGATAGTATTCTCTTTCTAATTTATACTTTTTTGGTATTCTCCTTAAATATTACACAAATCATTCTTAACAATTTTGATAAAAAAATCCTTTTTAAAAATCAACTCTTAAATAAAAAAAGCAGATATTTATCTTCTAATGCCCCTACATTATAGTAAAATTAAAAAATTTCCCCAAAGAAGTTGAAAAATTGCAAAGCTGACGTGTTCGAAAGCACTGGCCTGAAAGCGTTGAGCAAGATCCATTGGCCTCCAAACCTTCAATTCAAATTGGGTCTCCTTTCAATCGCCGAAGACCGACGAGCTTCTCTCAATTTTGACGCTCGTGGACCTCAATGGAATTTGATCGCTCCGATAGCAGTGGTGGGTCATTCCAAAAATTTCATCTTTTTCCTTCCCTGTTTTCTTTCTCGATTTTTAATGTTTTCTTAGTGCTTGTAATGTGTGTTGTTCTTGGAGACTTTGGCCTTTATGGGCAGTGGATTGCTTCTGAATTCTGATGAATTGTATTCTTACTTTAATTTATTTTTATTTTCATTAGTTTTAGATTATTTGAGCTTTGTTTAGTTACTATAGTGGTACTGGACTGAAATATCAACTCTCTAATTCATGAAGAAACCCTTTTCGGATTGCTGCTCTTATTGTTTCAACTTGCAAGTTGATGCTTTGTTCCTAGAAACTGCCACATTGTGGGCTTTTACCATTTAAGATGATTTTAACTCCATATTTAGATTAATAATTGCAGCTGCTTTGTGGTGATGGATGTGTTTGAATAAATCATGACTAGAAATTGATAAGTGAACATTTAATGTAGACCTGTGTATTTGGCTAGCAATCTGTGTTCTTTTTGCTAAACCTGATTTTTGTCTTACAGAATGATTGAGGTATTGAGTTAAGAGATTTGTTTTGTGCCACAAATGATGGGTCCTGAATCCTAAAAATGAACATTATTGGTGCTTTATGGTATTTTTCTTGTCACTTATGTGTTTTTGAGCATTTCACATTCTTTCACAGAAAACTCATCCAAAGAAGCAAGAATAAGAAATAAAAAGCGAAAAGCATGTACTTGCTTTGCTTTGTCCTTGAAATGTGTCATCGAGTGAACAAAACAGGTATTGTCATAGGAAAATTACTGTAAAATTAGATTGCAAAGAGTGGAAAGTATAATCTTTGAAGTGGAAAGCATCGCATGCACCATGTCCAATTAATAACACAAACTATGATATACTCGATTTGTTTTCTAAGTGATATTTGCAGCAGAGGGAAATAACTTAACTGATCCAAATAAGTCCTATAGCAGGATTTTGTGTAATTCTTTGTCCTTAACATCACCTGTGTTTTGTTCTAAATCCAAAAATTTTCTATTCAGCATCAGTCCTCCTTGATGTCCATAGTCATAATTGATGTGCAAAATGGAAATTAGAAACCATGTCAGTTTTATGCTCTGTTTTCATCTGTTTGCATGATAAAATTAAATATCAAAGGAAAAGTTCGGGTGAATATTTCAGATATGAGAATCGGCATCATTGATGAAATTTTATCCCGTTTTGACTATGCCGTATGGATTTTAGTATTAAAGAGGTTACTAGCATATTAATCTCCAATGTCTTAAATGCCTGCAGGAACAGATGATGATTTTCCTCCTTCCCATCGAAACAAATTCAAACAAGCAGATCATGCAACCGGAAACGGAAGATTAGCAGCTGTAGGTTCTGGTCCATTTCCTAGGGTGCAAAATGACATGGAAACCCAAATCCACAACATTGAGCAAGAAGCATACACCTCTGTTCTGCGGGCTTTTAAAGCTCAATCTGATGCAATTACTTGGGTATGCATGTTTTTTTATTCGTTAGCTTTGTTTCCTATGGATTGTGTTAGATAGGATTAAAGGTTCTTGTCTTTGTACATATGCACTTCAGGAAAAAGAAAGTTTAATTACAGAGCTTAGGAAGGAGCTCCGTGTATCAGATGAAGAACACAGAGAACTTCTATCCAGGGTCAACGCCGATGACATCATCCGCGAGATAAGGTCATATTATGTTTTGTCATGCCTTCTGCACAGTTTCTGTATACCATTGAACAAAACGTGGTTAGTTCTGCATTCCAATCTGGGGTGTAACCTATTGTGCTGTTAGGGAGTGGAGAAAGACAAGTGGACTCCAACCAGGCGCAGTAAATACTTCTCAACCGGTTCACGACCACATACCCAGCCCTACTGTTTCTGCTCCTCATAAGAAACAAAAAACTTCACAATCTGTAGCTTCGTTATCATTGGGTGCACCATCACCAATAGTTCAACCATCGTCATCCACGGCGAGGCAAGGACCTCCATCAGGAGGAAAGACTAAAAAGCCAAAATCAGTAAGTATTTTCATATTGGAGTATCAAAATTACATGTTTCTGTTCCTTTTTGTCTTTTCTCAATCAGTAGAAGGAATTAATTGCTTAGTTCTTTCTTAATGAAGTCCCTACAGTTACCTTCTACAGGTCTTGCTAGCAGAAGCCAGGTCACTAATCGGGGGGGTTGTTCAGGTGCCTTCGCAACAAATCAGCCTCCTGAAGCAACCTCTTATGATCCTATGATCGGAAGGAAGGTTTGGACAAGGTGGCCTGACGACAACCACTTCTACGAAGCTGTTATTACTGATTATAATGCATCCGAGGTTTGTTTATTGTATTCTTCAAAAAAATGGAAGTAAAAAACATGAACCTCAGTTAATCGTTCCACTTAAATATTTGACAGGGTCGGCATGCCTTGGTCTATGATATGAATGCAAGAAATGAGACCTGGGAATGGGTCAATCTAAAAGAGGTTGTTTAACTGTGAGATCTTGATAATATGAAGAAATCCTTCTATTTTCATAGATCCACTTTCTGTTCCCATCTCTATCAAATATCACTTGTTAGAGTTTATTTAAGAGTTTGTCTGTTGTTGATTATCACTCACTCAATTGCATTCGATTCTTGTTATTAATTATCTATTTGATATGCTAGATATCTCCTAAAGATATTCGATGGGAAGGTGAAGATCCTGGAATATCCCAAAGAGGTGTTCGGGCTGGTCCAGGTAGAGGGATAAAGAAGTCTGTGTCTCGTGGTGGTGCCGTTACAGTTGTTGGGAGAGGTAGGGGAATGACAAAGGTTCTTAAGAAAAATTTCATTTCATCACAAACAAATGGGAGCAGGAGGAAACCTACAAGTGATATTGAGTTACTCCACACAGATACCCTTATCAAGGAGGTATTAGCATATGCATTAGGGCATTCACGAATTTTTTTTTTCCTTTCTTTTTTCAAGATACAAATATTTTGGCTCATTATTACCTGATAGAATGAAACCAAAGCAGGTTGAAAAGATTTTTAGCGCCAATCATCCGGATCCGGTAGATATGGAGAAAGCAAAGAAAATGCTCAAAGTCAGTATATAGTTATAGCATGTTTTCTGAATGGCCTGCATTTATCATCTTTAACTCGTCAGCAAATTTGATGGTTCAACTGTTGAAACGCAGGAACATGAACAAGCTCTTGTTAATGCAATTGCCAGGCTCGGGGATGCATCTGACGGTGAAAGTGGTAATAATAACTAAAGTAACTAGAAAATTTTTAATGTAGAATTGAATGGAAGTCGGTATTTCACCAAATCTGTTGTATCTTAATGATCGGGTATTACAAGAAAGCCAGCAAAACCATGGAGGCACCCTCTTTTTCTCTTGTAAGTTATAACTGTTCCAATCGCCAGCCAACATAGTAGTTGAGGTTAGCGTAATTGATGGCGAAATACAAGGATGTGAACATGTTTTTTTACCCTTTGTTCTGTATATAGACTATAACTTTCTAATTCCCTCTTCAAATACTTCTCCGGCACCATGTGTTGTCTTATTCTGATCCTCTATCCATATACGTAGTATAACCAGCAAGAATGTTTAACTTGTTGATTATGAGACACTTTTGTTCCTTCAACTCTGTTGCTTTAAACCAGATGGAGAGCCTCCATTTTCCCAAGTACAGTCCACAGATCGGGAAATAGGGCGGAAGAAGCGAAAGCATGATCATTTGGGTGGTGTTTCTGTTGGCAAGTTGCCGACGGATGGCAGTGCTTCGTCTGCTCACCCACGTGAAGACAGACATTATAGATGACTTAAGCAGGGGGCTGCAGGGCCTTTTACCTTACCACTGTAATGTTCAATATGCAACCGTTTCTTTTGCATGATATGCATGTATCTTATTTTACCTTGTTTACTAGTGTAGCTTTTTGCCATTAGAATTGGCTCCAATCTAGTGAAACATCATATGTATGTAAATCTACTGAAACATGGCATATGTATAACCTGTAAATTATTAAACTTGAAAGGAAAGGATGGTTCTTGTGCTTGATCTGAATTTCATTCATTAAGAAGATTGACACACAAGACAACACAAATTAACAGTCTAATCTGCAGATCCAACAAGTTATAGGTTTATGTACATAATAAACTAATCCCAATCAATTCACACACAGCAATAGGAATCAAACTGTTTGGGTTCTATAATGATGCAGCGAATTTGACAATGAGATCAACCATCTGAGCATCATAAGCAGGCCCTTCCATTTGGAAATGGCCAACTCCATCGATGAGGTGCATTTCGACGCGACCGGCGGCAGAACTAAGCTTATTTCTGAGCTGCTTGACACTGGTGAATCCATCCTGTGTTCCCATAATGAAGAGTTTTGGTTTCTGGGACTGTATAATAGCTTTGTGGTGTCTTCCAAAGAGGATTGATGCAGTGATTCCAAATGGATAACCAATGCTTACATAACCAATGACTTGTTCTATCTTATCAACAGCGGAGCCAGCAATAGGAGCACCTGCAATAACAAAAATACAAAACAAGTCTCAATTTGTCATTCATCCGTTTCGATCGGTGACAGAAACACATGAAATCAGTTGTATGAAACCCTAGGGAGCAAAAAGATTCCATTGAGGATAATGAAAACGATGAATTGAAGAGATGTGAGAGGATGCTGACCGGCGGAAGAACCAACCAAGAGGATCTTGCGGAGAGAGAGGTGGTTGGAGACCCAATTAGAGACGGAAACGACGTCGTTAACTTCGGAAAAGCCGGTGAGAGAAGCTCTGCCAGTAGACCTGCCGACGCCTCTCATGTCGAAGGTGACGGCGACGTAACCGTTTTCGGCTAAACCGGAGGCGATCCCCTTGAGGAGGCCCTGCGAACCACCCAAGACGGAGTAGGGGTGAACGAGCACGATGGCCATGGTTGGGGATCCGTGTCCCTCTGACGGTTTGAAGAGGCGCGTGCGGAGCTTGACCCCATCTGTGGAATCCACCATGAATGACTCCACTGTGTAGTTCGACATTTCTATTCTTGCTCCTCACTCAGTCGTGAGCTTCAACTGTTACTGTTTCGGAAACTTAATCAATTGGGTTAGTTACACTTATTGCTTGCTTGCTTTAATGGTTTTGGGTCACTCTCTCATTTATTCGCCACCTCCTCCACTTTCTTCTTCTTCTTCCATCCTCTGCTTTCACCAAAAATGTGTCCAATTTAGAAAAGTACTAGTTTCAACTGACTTTAATTTTGATGCTTCAATTAAATTTATGTATTTAAATTATAAATTTTAAAATATTTGTTTTTGTTAATGTAATAATATACAATGTTTTTAAATAGGCAACAATACCTATTCTTTGGTCACAATTTAAATAGGCTAAATTTCCCAAATAAGTTACAAGGCATTGGTAATAACGACCGTTTAGGAAGCTTTAAAAGTAATTTTTTTGAATTTTTGATTTATAAAAAATAGTAGTATTAATATTTGGTGTAATTTTAAAATCAAAAATAATTTTTTAAATTGACTTTTTAAAAAATTATTTAAAAACTTGTAAAAAAATTAAAAAAATAACTTCTCTCACATTATTATTATTTTTTACTATATTTTTATAAAATAAGTATTTTTAAAATTAAAAATTTAAATATAAAATAATTTATTTATAAATTATTTTTAATATAATTATTTATTATTTAATTTTTTTTTTTAAATTTAATTAAATTGTTGACTCAAACTGAACCAAAATAGTATGGATCAATCATAGTCATTTTTGCATATAATAGCTCCCTTCCCTGCAAGTTAATCGAACAACTAGTAACCTTTGAGCCAATGGTTTCTAAGCACTCAAGTTTTTTCATTGATTTTTGGTTGGTAGTTGGATTGATTGAGTAGCGGAAATTGCTTTTCTGCTCAGAGAAATATAGATGTCATTATTAGAGTCCAAGGGCGAAGTTAGGTAATATTTCGCGGGGGCCAGGATTTTTTTGTTTTGTTTTTTATTTTAATAAAAGATAATTAAAAAATTAATTTAAAATAATAATTGAGACTTAAACTTATTTTTTGTAAAATAATTGAACATATTATATATTAAAATAATTAAACACAAATATTTTAAAATTAACTTTAAATATTATAAAAACAGATTATTGTATTTAAAATCTATAAATATTATTCAATTCTTTTTTAGATGTTTTTTGTAAAATTATAACAAATTATTAATAAAATATATTTATGCTTTATTTAAATAATTTAAATCACAATTATAACTTATGTAATAGAAAAATCAATAACAATATTATTAAAATTGAAATGAATTAAAAAATTTATAACTTATATAAATAATTGAATTGACGATTTTTTTTTAATTCAAAGTTATTTATTATTAAATTCATACTGAAAGTAGCTGCAATTGCCATCTTTAATTCTTTTTAAAAACCTAAATTACTATTATAAAATTATGTTATTTTATCATTAAAATCAGTCGTCCAATGCAACAAGAAACATCACCCATAAAACATATAGATCAATCATGTGAGGTACTAATACATTGCTGATTGTAGTACAATATTATCATCTCATATAATATGATAGACTGTATATAAAATTGACAATTGAACAACCAAATTAAGTGGATTCGCCTCTACATATAAGAAAGACGCAACGTATAATCGTGAAAAAGATATGTAACAACTTTCATTAAATTATATTTCTAACAACGAAAAAATTAATTATCTACTTATCCAGACAACATATATAGTATCGGAAATGGAATTTATATCTAAAAAATCAAGAATTCAATCTCTAATAAATCTAAAAAAAAAGATAAAACAAATAAAAAATTATACAAAAATTAAACAACAAGAAAAAACTCAATCGTGACATTCTCTAATTTACATCCAACTTAGTAGTCAAAATAAACAATAATATTGTGTCACGCATGATTTTTTGGTCCTTATAATTTTTATGGCAATCATAGTCAATAATATCGATGAGTGGGGCTGCACCTCTTATATATATATAGTTATATTCTTATCCTTTTTTTCACGGTATTTTTGAGCGATCAAAAATTAATTTATCATGAATCAAAACAATATTAATTAATAAATTATTATATATATAAAATAGAATTTAAATTCTTAATACTTAATTAAATAAATTAGTAAACTAACAACTAGATCGAACCAATTTGGTTGACCCTTCTTATATATGTTGCGTGATACAATATAATGGACCTTAGCAATTATCATGTTAAACGTTATTACTATAAATATGGTCCCTAAGCATTATAATTGCGGTCCCCCTAAACCTAAAGTAATTAATGGTCCCAAAACTCAAAATCCTTGCTCTTTGACGGTACGTACGTACACATTTAATTAGTTAATAATACTATATAGCTACAAATCTCCTCCACCTTTTTTCTACAAATCTATTATGTTTTTCATAATGTTGGTTTTATTAGTAAATGATTGATAGCACTGTATGATATCTATCTGGGTTTCCTGAATCCGATCCTGATCATGAAACAAAAAAGAAAGACAAAAGATTACAAAGCATAATGGGAATATATTCTTATTATTAGTTATTCAGACCCTTAATTGATAGAGACTACTTAGCTAGCTTGTTTCTAGAGAGAAAAAACAGCACCCGGAAACAAACATGCACTAGCCCCTCAAATTCGAGTCATTATCATTTGCACTATAATAAATTAGTATAACGCTTAATCTAAGACCTAATTTCCAAAGATATAGCCATATATGCGAGAATTATTGGATATAATAACTTTAATTTATCTTCATTCAAGTAAATGAAATATTAACTCACGCTGCTAGTCACTGCATGTAGATTTCCTTTTGTGTAAATGGAAATATTTATTCAACGTAACCATGCTTGGTTATTTCACTAGTAAACATATTTCACATAAAAAAAGTATATATATATATATATATATATATATATATATATATATATATATATATATATATATTATAGAGAAATAAATATGCACGATTTATAGAAATATATATTTTAGTTTTAGTTTTTAATATTACATTTATTTCTTCAGATATAAGTGAATAGTAAATGTGTAATTTTTTATTTTTTTTAATGGTATACTTAAATTCCTTTGTTTCATTTTATTTTATAAATCGTACATATTTATTTCTCTTTATAATAAATATTTTGTGTATATAAAATATATTAGTAGCAAGGTGAAACTATATAAATGAAACCGTATAAAATATTCTAATATGCAGTTTTACGATAGAAACAAGAAGCATATATAGAGAGGTGCATCCCAATCTCAGAGACAGATTCTCGCAAACAAAATGACAGGAATTGAAGTTATTAAGTTCGTTATTAACTTATGTGTACCCAAAATAAAACCTAAGACACGCAGTAGTTATCAGTTATATAAGTTACAATATACAATGATGGTAAATTAAATCTGTATTTTGATGGCAAATATACAAACCTTAACTCATTATTAAGATATTAACTATACTTTTTAGGGATGAGTCTACTTACAATTGTTTTTATGTAAAGTTGATAGTTAAGAATTGTCTGATTTAGTTAAATTTATCAAATAATCTAATAATTCTTAAATATGAAGTTCACATAAAGATAATTGTATGTGAATTTTTACCTAAATATATACATAAATATATAATATCTCCATTAATTAAATAACAGGTTTTCTCCCATAATGTCCCGTTAAAAATAATTATGCTCGAATAATAATAATAATAATAATAATAATAATAATAATAATAATAATAATAATAATAATAATAATAATAATAATAATAATTCAATTAGCTAATTATCTAAAATAAATGTAATTTTTCAAATAAAAATAAGACTATTAGTATTTAATAGATTTTTTAAAAATTTAAGGGAGATAATATGCATTATATATCGTATATTTATTTTATTATTTTATTTAATTTGGTTTTTTTCTTAAAGTTTTTTTACTATGAATATTATATTGTCAACTTTGTAATTAAATAGTAAAAAATATTTAAATAATTACTTGATAGGAAAAAGATATTATTTATATTTATATATAAAGAAAATTATAGTTATCAGATTTGAGTTTTTGTCTTTTTGTAATTATTCTTTTGTTTCTTTTTTAAATGATATATTCTTTGTAAATTTTTTAACTATTGAATGATAATGGTATTATATAAAAGATCATCAACAAAATGTGAGTTAAGGAACACAAAATGTCTGACAAGATTCTAATATTAATAATAAATATATGACAATGTTACGTGTATATTAAAAGGTTTAATTATTCTGTAGGTCCCTATAGTTTTACCAAATTTTCAATTAGGTTTCTATACTTTTTTTCTTTTTAATTGGGTCCCTGTACCTTATTTTTTCTTTCAATTAAGTCCCTGTCGTCGGTGTACCGTTTGAGATAACAGAATATTCTTCATAAAAAAGGAATATTCTTGGCAATTAGCTGTAGAGGCTTGGTGAAGTAATCTGAATTTTTTCCTAATACCCAAATAATCCCTCACATTTCATTCCTAAGAAAAAAAGAAACCCTAAGTTTCTCCTGTCTTCTCCGTCTCCTGCCTCCGTCGACAGCGTGTGTGTCTGCCATCGACTGCGACAGACGGTTGCTGGTGTCCCCTCCGTTGCCTTCTCTCTACGCTGGGCCCTTGATCGTTGTTCTTCTCTGAGGTCTTCTCCACGATTTGTCCGGCCAAGACGTCTTCCTTCCGTCGCGGTGAAGGCCCTCGCCTGGAGTCACCGTGCCGCACGTTGCCGAGCCTCCGACCACGCCTCTGCTCCATCTCCCTGCAGTCGAAGTTTCTGCAAGTAAGTGACAAAGAAAAAACCCTAATTTTTCAATGTTAAAAGTTGATATTTATGTTAATTTTTTGCAAAAAAAAAATATGGCATTGTTTGACTGTTGTTGCTGTGATGGTGGTGCTTTGAATTGATTCTATTTCTATTTTTATTAAATAGATTTTGCTTTCAATGGGAGATTTGTAAAAGTGTAATGTATGCTGATGGTTTCAGCTTATGAAAGTCTCGACCTTTTTTTCAAATTATGTGATTGAATGGAGCTACTATGGCATTGGATGATGAATTTTGTTTATTCTTGAATGTTGATTATTGTGGCTGTGCCGATGTTGCTTTAAATAGATTATGTTTCTGTTTTTAATACCTGTAGGAATGGGGGAGGAGGATTTTACCATAGACATACACCATGGTGGCAAGTTTCATGATTTAGGGAACGGGCTAGAATATTTGGGGGGAAAGGTATTGGAAGATATGCATTATGAGCTCGATGAATGGAGTTTGCAAGAAATAGTTAGTGAGTTGCAAAAGTTAGGGTACAAAGGGAATGCCAGGATCTGGTACTGTGAACCAGGCTGTCAATTGAGCTCGGGTCTCAAAGAGTTGATGAGTGATGGAGATGCCATGAGAATGGGTAGGTTATTAGTGTCGCAAATTGTTAAGCATTGCTCGGTGTATGTTGTTGATGGCTGTAGGGAAGGTAACGGTGTTGAGATATGTTCGAATGATAAGGACTATGTGCCAACTGAAGCTGAGTACAATGAGAGTGGTTTCGTAGAAGTAGAGGTTGAATGTGAATCAGAAGCGTCTAGTGAGGAGGATAGATTTGATGACAGTGCAGAGATGGAGACCACAAAGATCATTTTGGATTTGACGTTGAAGATGGAAATGATGGTGGAATTGGAAATGCTTTTGGGGATTTGATGGCCCTTTAAATGAATATGACAATGCTCAAATTGGTGGTGTTGATGCTGCTGTGAAAGACGCAGCCGTTAGGGATGATGTTGAGGTTGGAGAGATTTCCGAGGGTTATGAAACTGAAGATATTGATAGCTATGAGGGAGATTCGGATGATATGATTAAGAAGAGAAGATATCCTAAATACAATGAGGCTGAGATGAGTAGGGAATATATGTTTAAGGTGGGATTGGAGTTCAAGTCACTTGGTCAGTTTAAGGATGCTATTAGGGAGCATGCTCTGTTGAATGGAAGGGATATTAGGTATATCAAGAATGATAAGATTAGATGTAGAGTGGGCTGTAGAGGAAAGAAAGGGAAGTGTAGATGGATGGCGTTTGCATCCAAAGTTGGTGGTTCCGATTGCTTTCGGCTGAAGACCCTTAACGGAAAGCACACTTGTGAACGAGATTACAGCGGTAGGCTTGCATCAAGTAGTTGGGTGTCTAAGAAGATTGTTACCAATATTAGTAGGGGGGAGGAGATGAAGATTGCAACAGTAATTCAGACTATTCAGGATAAATACATGGCTAATATTTCAGTCACAAAGGCTTATTGGGCGAGGAGAAAGGCGCAGGAAGAAGTACATGGCAGGGCTATTCTACAATATGGCAAGCTCAGAGATTATTGTGCAGAGATTATGAGGACAAATCCCAGATCTACTACTCAGATTTTGGTTGACAGGCCTTCAATTACACACCAGCCAAGGTTTATGAGGATGTACATGTGTCTAAATTCTGTCAAGCAAGGCTTTTTGGCTGGTTGCAGGCCTATCATAGGAGTAGATGGCTGCCACTTGAAGGGTGATCATGGTCAACAACTGTTGGTGGCTGTCGGAAAAAATCCAAACGATAACTATTTTCCAATTGTTGTTGCTGCTGTAGAGGCTGAGACTAGAGACAGTTGGGGTTGGTTTATAAACCTGTTATTGGATGATATTGGAGATGTCAGTAGAAGGAAGTGGGTATTCATGTCCGACCAACAAAAGGTTAGCATTTGCTATTTAAATCTATTTTGATAGGCTTATAAAAACTGCAATGTAGCATGTGTATGATTTATGTTCTTGAAATCTTGTAGGCGGGCACATGCTGCAAGCTTTCAAAATGTCACATATATATATTCTTTGTATATCTTTATCCTGTTGTTATTTGTGTTTGATAATTCCATTGGTAAATGTGATTTTTCTAACTTGTGTGCAGAAAAAAAAAAAAAACAAAAGATGTTAGATCTTGTCTCTTTGGCCTCTTAAATTTCTGTTAACATTTACTTTTCTTCCATTTAATACAATTCAAATATATCCTCCCATGCTGAATGCTATAGTATAAGTTAGCAAACAATGCGAAGAAAGGCCTATGCCATAAAATTAGATGTATTATTTGTTGCTTGTGTTTGAACAAAAAACGGAACACAGCCTAACTTCCAGATTAGAATAGATAAGAATTGGAAATGATGTGGAACATTTGCCTAAATTTAAAATCAATTTCATAGTCAAAAGTCAAAACAGAGCATGCAATGAGGAAAAGAAAGCCACAAAGAAAAAGGGATGTGAATAATATATCTATAGTGTAGACCTCATTAAGCACCAGAATAATGCATGTCACTTTTCTTATCAAGTTTCTTTATTTGATTTTTGAGATTATTGAAATGTTCTGTCAGTAATCATGGTGGACCCTTAAATCATAGATGCACAAGTCTCATTTCTTTTGCATCGATTCATCATTTGATTATGTCTAAATTTGAAAAGTTATTTTTATGGGGAAAAACAAAAACAGTGATATAAGAATTTACCTTTTATTTATTTATTTATTTATTTATTTACTTTTAATATGATATATTGTAGCTACTGAAAATTGAAATTTAGCTCATATATTGCTGCGTTTTATAACTGAATTATATATGTTATGTTGCAGCTCTATAAAAAGTTATTATAAATGATATGATGCAGCTATATGAATCTGAATTATATATGCTGTGCTGTAGGGTTTGATGCAAGTTATGCAAGAGATGATGCCGGCGTTAGAGCATCGACTATGCTTGAGACATCTGTATGCGAATTGCAAGAAAGCATATGGAGGTGGGACTGTTTTGCGGGATCTAATTCTATCAATAGCTAAAGCTACATATGTTGAGGAATGGGAGAGGAGGATGACTCAACTAATGAATATCAACCATCAATGCTATGAAAAGTTATCATCATTGGATCCAAAGCTCTGGTGCAAGAGCCATTTCACGTTTCTTGCTAAGAGCGACATGTTGATGAATAACATATCTGAAGCTTTCAATGGTAGGATCTTGGAGGCAAAAGACAAGCCCATACTTACTATGTTCGAGTGGATTCGATGTTAATGGATGTCTCGGTTTGCTGAAAAAAAAGAAGAAGGCCGAAAAATATGAGGGTACAATCATGCCTAAACCCAAAAAGAGGCTTGATGTCATTGCTACGCGAGCTATGGAGTGGCAAGCAAGATGGGCTGAAGGACTGAAATACGAAGTTTCTCATAAGAACCGGATGATTGTTGAGAGGTTTGTGGTTGACTTGTTGGCTGGAACGTGTAGCTGCAGATTTTGGGGGTTATGTGGAATGCCCTGTCCGCATGCTTGTTGTGCCATATTCGAGAAAGGGGATAGTCCAGAAGATTATTGCAGCAACTTTTATAGCCCAGCAGCCTATGTTGCAACTTATGGTAACTTAGTTTCTCCAATCAATGGAGAAAATATGTGGCCGAAGGTTGAGTGTGACACCATCATACCTCCCATCTTTAGGGTGAAGCCAGGAAGACCACAGATGGTGAGGATCAGAGAACCTGATGAGAACCGTTCTCAGACAAAGCTAAGGAGGACGGGTTCATCTGTTACATGTAGCAACTGCGGCCAATATGGACATAATAGAAGGCATTGTCCCAATCCAATAGTGTCAGGTATCATGCAAATCTGAACCTACAAACTGTTGTTTTACTGTTTTAAATTCGAAATTATAGGGTATTTGAGGTGTATGAAAATTTATTATGCTGTGTTATAAATTGTTGTGAATTGATTTGGATTGCAAACAGATTATGCTGCCTTATAAATAGACTATAAGATGATTATCAATTGATTATGCTGTGTTATAAATAAATTGTAAATGGATTATAAATTCATTGAAAAAAGAGCTGAATATTCATGTTGCAATCTGCTGTTTACCTGATTTCAGAACCTGGTGTTGCTGCTGCCGCCAACGGAGAAGGTTCGAACGCTGCTGACACTGTGCCTACTGCTGCTGCTGCTGATCCTGCAGCTGCTGTTGACACTGATCCTGCTGCCGACAACAGATCCGGTGTGAATATCCGCAGATCTGAGCGAATAAGGCAAACAGGGGTAGGCAGGGGAAGAGGAAGGGGCAAAGGAAGGGGTAGAGGAAGGGGTAGAGCTACATCTTCACAACCACTCCCCACCACACCTGCATCTTCCCAACAGCTACCTGCCATACCTACTGTTGCTGCCTCCACTCAACCACTTCCCATACTTGCAACTTCAGCTTCTCAGGCTCCAACCACATCCACCGGTGCAGTGGCTCCAACCACAACCACCTCACAACAAGCCTTACCTCTTGAAGGGCCAGCCTCCCAGCCTCTCCTAGCTGTGGCAACTGCAAAATCTGACCAAGCACCTAAAGCATCTTCTCAACCTTTACCAAAGACAAAGGTGTTTGGTGTGAGGAGAAGTGGGCGGCTGAGGTTAGGAGTGATGAAGCAAAAAGGAGCACCTAGTCTACATATAGACCTAAGTGATGACTGAAGTCTCTTTATATTTATAGTTAGGGTTGTTGGGGTTGCTGTTAAATAGTATATCTTGTGATGAATTGTGTCTATGTGGCCACTGTTTATTATGTGAATAGGACCACTATTTTGATATTTTGTAATCAGGTTGGACCACTTTTAATTGTTGCACTTCTTGGATCTTTATTTTGGCTTAGCTATATGTAGCATATTATATGACCACTTATGTTATGATATTTTGTGTAAGTATGGTTTACAGGAACACTTAATGAAAATATCTGTAGCATATTTTCTAGCCACTTCTTGCTGTAAGTTGTTGTCAATTGTGAAATTTTAACTATTCAGATTGATAAAGTTGCTTCCCAACTATCATTTGTTATACACACAAAATACATCAAAGTGTAAAATTGATTCAAACTAAACTTAATTAACTTTAATTGGATTGAAGCGATACAATCTCTTATATTACAACTTCATAGCACACATAACTCTAAACTCTTGCAAACCACATTCCAATTATTAAGACTAGCAAAAACATAAATAGCATATATTGCATTTTACATTGAATTTTCATATTGTCATCCAACCTCCGAACTTGTTCTTGGAGAATATTCAACTCATCACATAATCTACCCACACAAGCATCTATTTCTTTGCCTTCAACAATTAATCTCTCCATCTCCACGTTTAGCCTCTCTATCTTTCTTTCTTGTGCATCCAATTTCCACATTTCAGCTTCCAGCTTAGCAGAATTTTGTGTTCCAACAACTCCAACAGCAGCAGCAGACACGTTACTTCTTGCACCAACTTCATCAACCCACTCAAAAAATTTGCATCTTCTGTTAGGGCAAGAAACAAATCTTCTATTAGGATTCTTTGTTGTTCCTAAAATTTGAAGACTCAGAGTGTCACCACACAAACAGTGAACCCGCCTTTCCTTTTCCTTTGGCCACCCATTCTTTGCACCATCATCAACCTCAATCCAATCAAAATCATCAAGCCACTCAAAAAAGGTTGCATTTTGGTATCTTCCCACAAGTAACATACCTTCTACCATGGTCAAAAACGGCTGAGGAACGGCGGACGGTTACTGCCTCTCCACAGAAACACAGGTGTCTTCTTTCCTTCGAGTACGAGCTCCTGGAAACACAGCTTCCCGAAGAGAGAATGAATGAGGTTCCTTGACTATGAGCCATAAAGTTGGAGAATATGAAAACTAAAATTGAAGAAGGGAGAAAAAGAGAAACCTCAGATACTGCAATGCGAGTGTTTATAGGGAGAAGACAGGGGTAAATAAGTCATTCCACAGCTCACTAACGTTTTTTTTAACGTCAAACGTTAATAGGGACTTAATTGAAAAAAAAATAAGGTACATGGACCCAATTGAAAAGAAAAAAAGTATAGGGACCTAATTAAAAATTCGGTGAAACTATAGGGACCTACAGAGTAATTAAACCATATTAAAATTAGTTATTAATATAAAATATATGTTAAAATATAAATACATATCAAATCAAAAGTTAATTACCAGTATTGCCACAACAAAGACAATAGCCATAGTCAAAAGTTAATTACCAGTTAAGTAACTAGGATAATGACATAATGAATTTTTTCAAAGATTTATAAATTAAAAATACCTAAGTTTCGTAAACAAGATATGATGAATTAAAATTAAAATTAAAAAAATATTTTTATTATAGAATGCTTAAAAATTTTCATGAATAGACAAAAAATATTGATTCATGTCTTTTGATATTATTATGAATTTTTCCTTGCGTAATTTGAATGGATACTAATGACATCAGTAACTAATAGATTATCTAAAATAGAGACTTAGAGTCAAATACACATACAATAAAATTATGTATATGTTAGTTTACAGCTATATATTAAGTTTAAAGAATAATTCTATGACAATTTAAATTTGAGTTAAACAAAAAGATCAATATTATAATAATGCTAAATCAGTCTGTTTAAATTGCAGAGTCTGACTTTTTGATGTAATTTTTCAGGTGATTCATTATATACAAAATATATATATACCAAAATTCGGATACACTAGAAATGAAAGCGAAAAAATAAAGAGTTGCATAATGCAATAAATAAACAGAAATTAAAACTACTTAACCTTTTTATTAGAACTTTTCAGTAATACAAATTTTAAATCTTGCAGAAACAGAACGCATAAGTATGTAAAAACTAAGAAAAATATATAGAGAGTTCAAAAATGCTACTGCAAATAGTAACGCTGCTGTTATTAGAAACGCTACTAGTGATAGATTGCGAGTTCAAGAAAACTGATTTACGTTGAGAGTGCTCATTAACATTGAGAGTAAGAAAGAGAACGCGCTGCAAGAATATCGAGAGAGTGAATGGAATTTTGTAGAAGAAGAGCGTGTGAGATAAAAAATATATACTCACACTCTCTATATGTATTTGAATTTTTTTTATTTGGTGTACAAAAATACCAATATTAATTATTTATTAGTCTAAAAGTTAAAAATTTGTTGACCCAAAAGTTATAAATTTGCTAACCTCTTAATACTACTGTTTTAAAAATAAATAATAACAAGTATTTATATAAGTATATAATATTTCCGTTAATTAAATAACAGATTTGCCCCATAATGCCGCCGTTAAAAATAAATATGCTCAAATAAATAATAATAATAATTCAATTAGCTAATTATCCAAAATAAATATAGTTTCTCAAATGAAAATAAGACTATTAGTATTTAATAGATTTTTTAAAAATTTAATGGAGACAATATATATATATCGTATATTTATTTTATTATTTTATTTAATTTGGTTTTCGGCTTACATATAATAATTATTTTCCTTAAAGTCTTTTTACTATGAATATTATAGAATATCAATTTTGTAAATAATTACTTGATAGAAAAAAACATTATCTATATTTATATATAAAGAAAATTGTAGTTATTAAATTTGAATTTTTGTCTTTTTCATAATTATTCTTATGTCTCTTTCTATAATGTTATATTTTTTTAGATTTTTTAACTATTAAATTATAATGGTATTATATAAAAAATAATTAATAAAATGTGAATTAACAAACACAAGATGTCGGACAAGATCCTAGTATTAACAATAAATATACCACTATGCTATATGTACATCAAAATAGTTATCAATGTAAAATATATGTTGGAATATAAATATACATTAAAAATAAATTAAATTACATGTATACTTATACATACTAATTTTTGTGATTAATTTTAGTATACAAATAGCATTTTTAATAAATTTAGCATGTAATATTGCTAAAATAAAGAAATGACAAAAAAATATTTTAAAATTAAATTTTTTATGTGTTAATTAAACTATTTAAAATATTGATGTTAACTCTTTTGTTATTTTCGTCCCTAATACTAAAATTTTCTGGGTTTCACACTAAAATATAGGTTTATGTGCGTAATTAATCAAGTTAATATATAATAATTGAAATTATTTTAGACTTGATGGAGACGAATTTGTTAGATAGCCGAGGAAGCAACTACATAAGAGGAATATGCACATATTGAATCATATCATTCCTCAAAAATAATAATTTAAAAAAAAAAACAAAACTGATAGAGTGCCATAGGCATCATGCATTACGAGGTTGTGGGATTGGTGGTAGCTATGTTAGTGTGGATGGGTTGTGCACTAATCATAGAACGCAGGCACCGGAGATTGGAGGAGCTAAGGCAGCTTCCGCCGGGACCAAGATGGTGGCCGGTGGTCGGCAACATCTTTCAACTAGGTTGGTCTTTGTCACCACACGAGTCTTTCGCAAAGCTGGCTCGACACCACGGTCCAATCATGACCCTCTGGTTAGGGTCCATGTGCACCGTGGTAGTCTCCTCCAGCGAGGCTGCATGTCATATGTTTAAAAACAATGATGTCATCCTCGCTGGTAGGAAAATTTACGAAGCTATGAGGGGTCCTTATGGATGTGAAGGCTCCCTCATAACCTCGCAGTACGGCCCGCACTGGCGCATGCTGAGGCGACTTAGCACAACAGAATTTTTTGTGGCGAGTCGCCTAGATGCCATGCGGGCCGTGCGTGCAAAATGCATAAACCGCATGGTGCAGACCATAGAAGGCGCGGCTGGAGATGAATCCTCCGGCGGCGTTGAGGTGGGGAG
Organism: Arachis stenosperma; assembly: GCF_014773155.1. Taxonomy (NCBI): domain Eukaryota; kingdom Viridiplantae; phylum Streptophyta; class Magnoliopsida; order Fabales; family Fabaceae; genus Arachis; species Arachis stenosperma. The sequence continues at coordinate 160,277,646 of NC_080385.1, forward strand.
ATTGTTCTTCATGATGGCGTTCAACCTTATTGGGAACTTGATATTCTCGAAGGATTTGTTGGAGGGTGAGATGGAGAGAGGGGCGAGATTCTACGAGCATGCGGTGAAGGTGATGGAGTATGCAGGGAAGCCGAATGTGGCGGATTTCATGGCGGTGCTGAAGTGGGTTGATCCGCAGGGAATACGGCGGAGGACGCAGTATCACGTGGAAAAAGCGTTCGAGATTGCTGGATTGTTCATTAAAGAGAGGATGGAGAGCGGGTGCGGAAGGGGAATGAATAAAGATTTCTTGGATGTGCTTTTGGAGTTTCATGGAGATGCTGCCACTGGCCCTTACACTTTCTCTCCAAGAATCATCAACGTCGTCGTCTTTGTAAGTTCCAGCAATACCCGTTGAATTCTAATTGAACAAAAATATTATATTTACATACAAATTGTGAGTGGTGACAGGAAATGTTTACGGCGGGGACAGACACAACAACGAGCACACTGGAGTGGGCAATGGCGGAGCTGCTGCACAACCCAAGAGCCCTGGAGAAGGTGCAGACGGAGCTGAGGACGAAGATTGGGCCCCACAGGAACATGGAAGAGAACGACATCGACCACCTTCCTTATCTCAAAGCAGTCATCAAAGAAACCCTGAGACTGCACCCACCTCTACCGTTCTTGGTCCCTCACATGGCGATGGACTCTTGCAAGCTGCAGGGCTACCACATCCCCAAGGACTCGCAAGTTCTGGTCAACGTTTGGGCCATTGGAAGGGACCCGAAGGCCTGGGACGCTCCATTGCTCTTCTGGCCTGAGAGGTTTATGCACATGGATCATGTGGATTTCAAGGGTCACCACTTTGAGTTCATACCCTTTGGCTCTGGTAGAAGAATGTGCCCTGCCATGCCACTTGCTTCTAGGGTGCTCCCACTCGCACTTGGATCTTTGTTGCATAAGTTTGACTGGGTTCTGCCACGTGGCATGAATCCCCACGAGATGGACATGAGAGAAGGCTTCGGAATTACTCTCAGAAAAGCTCTTCCTTTGAAGGCCATACCACTCCCTCACTACTCATCTACAAAACAGGGGACCTGAACATAATTTTATGGTGTGTTAAAAGAAACAATAAATCATGAAATTATCATATTCTGCAAAAGGGTTTATGTTATTCATGAAATTACATAATTAGAGAGAAAACACAAATTTAATTAAAGACACGTGTTATTAGATACTTCACTTTCCAAACTTCTGGCTGAGAAATTAAAAATGACTAAACCTAAACTGAAGAGAACTATTCTTTGGAACTTTGAAAGACTTTCTCATTGGATACATATATATCACATCTTGAATTCAAAACTCATTGTCATCATCAATATAATAAAAAAATCTGATATACAATTATGCTTTGGAAGTGTTTGTTAAACTTTGAGTTATAAAAATCTCACAATGATTTAGTAGGGTTAGACTTACTGTTAATGCATCATTAGAATCATCTAACCACATCAGCATACTCATCATTGTCCATAACATGGATAAGGAACTTTTAATTCCCAAAGCCTTTTCAATGAAAATCGTTGGAAGTTCTAGTGCAGCTATAGATACAGTTAGTACTCTGGCTCTTGTTGAAGCATGAGCATTCTATCAATGTGTATCACGATTGAAGACATGTACTTATTATTATGATTTTTTTTTTGGGGAAAAAAATCTTCAAAAAACCAAGAGTTGAAGCTATGTTATAGTATAGTTCTCTCGAATGTGTTGAATTGAAACTTCCATGATACAAACCCTTAGGTTTCGATGGCTTAGTTATTTAAACTAAATTAATTTAAGACTGACTAAATGCCTGGTTTAGATGCAAGCTTATAGTCGATTTTCCCATTAGCTATTTCGCTTTCTAAGAAGGTTCTAATAATTTTTTAACTATCAATTTTGGCCATTTATAGATATTACTGATTAAAATTAAAATTATATTATAATACAAAATGTATTCCCTTTTAGTAATTAAATATCAAAATTGATTTCAACTAACATCACTCGAACAATATTCAATTTATCATAAACAATGCTAAATAAGTAAATTTGCACTATTTAATACCAACTCAATTTTAATTTATAGAATTAAGATAATTCAAAACTTCCTGTTTGCAAAGTCTAAGCTAACACATTAGTCACGTCTCAAGTACGTATATTACTCCTAACAAATATAAGCAACGTTCACAAGAGGCAAGAGAAATTAAGCATCATTCGGAAGGTATTTTAGTATTTTTAGGAACATTTACATCATATATATATACTGCAAAAGCCAGTCTGATAGGTTGCTAGCAATAACATATCTATTGCACAAAAGAAAACATACTCATGTACACACCATAAGTCGATCTAGTCCCTAACATGCTACTGCTTATGTAAGCTTACGCTTACAATTTCTGATGGCAGCTGCTCTGGAAGATTTTTCATCATCACATTCAGGAGATTCCTCTACCACACCTTCCTCCTGCACAACCAGCCCTCGGTTCCGAGAAAATTTCCTGATAGGTGTGACAGTTAGAGGACGTGGGGAACCATCATCAGAACCCATCTGTGGTTGAGAACCAACAGTGCAAAACTGAGTCCTATGAGGCATTAACTCCTTGCCCTCAGGCACCATATCTTTCATTAACTGTAAATAATGTTGACAAAACCAGAATTAACAAAAGAATATTGATGTAAATGATGTACAGCATTGAGATGACAACAGAGATGTTCCTTCATGAACCATAATGCCAATCTGTCTAGAACATTATGGTGTTTAATTTACTGTGCCATAAAATAACAAATCTTGCCATGCACCATTTCTTTGATCCCCATTTAGTATCTCACATCTTTAAATTCAATTAACTTTGTTGTAAGGCATTGCTAAATAAAAAGAAACTAGCAATTGTAAACAAAGAAGTGGACAAAAAATTGCATCATATATGCACATTGAATTGCAACTTTACAAGTACTGGGACAAATTCATACCTTCCAATCTTGGAAATCAAATCTGAACATGAAATGAGTGAAAGTGGCTTCTTTAGCTTTCAGAGAATCACCCGAGGGAGCATTCCTAGGCGCTGGAAAAGAAAACAAGTATTTTAGGTACAGTCGTACAGATGACCCAGGAATACAATAAGAGAGCACAAATTTAGTTGAATATTATGGTAACATGTCTTACAAACGTAGTGTATGCGGTTTTCATCCACAGTGATCTGAGCCCGACCATCTTTGACTAAAAATGACAGGCTAAACAAGTTTTCCACGGTCTGAGCAAATGATGTTCTGTTCAGAATTAGACATTCAAGTTGAACGCGTCTCATTTTCGCCAAGATGTCAAACATTACTTTCATGGTTTGATCAGTATCAGATCTCTCCTTTTCTTGGGCCTGAACAACCTTTTTCAAACAAACAATAACTAGAAATCAGTGCCAAAATACTTGCAAGAATATGAAACATAGTTGAGCACCACATTTGTTTTCGATTTTTATGCACATTATGGAACACAAAGTAAACAATAAAGATAAAGCCACACCCCTTTATAGCAAAATATGTACTAAGACGAGTAAATAAAAAATCCAACTATATAACAATCAGCATAATGAGCATTCGTTAACAATGGATTTCGGATGCTTATCACAGAAACATTCACAACACAGCAAACAAAAAAGGAATAGAGCAAGGAAGTAAAACTCAGCCAACCTCTTGAGGTCTAGCCCTTTCAGATGTTGGCTGTGTTCTTTGTCTCTGAACTCCAATCTTGCGTTGCTTCAACTCCCTCTCCATGGGACCAAGCCTTTTAGAAAACACAACACAAAACAGATCAGCTAAAAAAAAGAAACAAGAATAAAAAAATATAAGAATCCCTGCGAAAACAAAACTCACATGGTGCAACAACCCTGAACCTTCATAAAAATGGGGGACACAGCAAGACCAAGTTTTTTCCAGTCGATCGAGTTGCACTCCGGGTCTTGGATGGATGGTTGGCCATATTCCTTGATCAAACAACCAACAAATTCAGCAGGGGTAACATTGTCATTCACCATAGACCTCACTGACATCACCAAACTGTTAGTCAGCTCCAGCAGCGCCTCTGCATCTGCAACCTGCTCTCTCGGCTTCTGGACTTTAAGCCAAAATCGAAGATACAGTGTCAAGTGTCACCAACTATTAACCAAACCCTAACTAAATCATCTTCAATATTCGGGGCAGATAATGAATGCAGCTAAATAAGCAACACAACCACAAATAAATAAATAAGATAAGAAGAATACCTTGATCGTGGAGCTTGTGGAACTCATTCAAGATGGAATCGAACTTGTCGGAATCGGTGTTCATCAAATCGTCCTTTTTCTCTGTTAGATTTGAAACGAGAGTGTCATTGAGAGGGAGAAAGAGAAAGAGGGAGAGAAGCTACCGTTAATATGAATAATAATTAAAAAATTACCGTTAATGAGAGTTTTGAGTTTGAAAAACTCGGAGCGTATGAACCGGCGACTAGCCGGATCTTGTTTCTTAGGGGACTCAGCCTCGTCGGCGGCCTCAGCAGCGGCGACGCGTTCTCTCTTGACAGTGCGAAGCTGGTCGTCGGCGGCGTCGCGTTGCCGCTTATTGGCGACTCGTTTTCCACCCATCGTCGAACAATTGAAGAACCCTAATTTGAGACGGAATTGCTGCGCTTGCGCCTTAGAAGAGAGGGGTTTGGGTTTTGAAGCGACGAGAAAAGAAATTCAAATAAGGGAAAGCGAAAATCAGTGCACTTGGTGTTTCAAACTAATAAGAAACGAAAATAAATAATGAGGGGAAAATTTTCCCGCTTGTGTGAAATTTTATAACCCTCCCTTACCAAACCCTTCCCACTTCCCCACCTATTTTACCTTTTTACCTCCAAAACTTACGCCACACGCCTCATAACTTTGGGCTTTGGCCTTTTCTGGAAAATATTCTTCCCCAATACCAAGGCCCGTATCATATATTTTAAAATTATGAACAAAAATATCTTTAAATAATTTAATAATACGATAAAAATATTCGATAATAAATATATTTTTTTTAAAAATTAAATTTTGATGTAATTTTTTACAATTATAATTAAAAAAATGATATATCATTATTCTTAAAATTTTGTAATTTTTTAAGTATATATTTTTTTATTTTTTAAAAGTATTATTAGTTATTAACAAAAAAATTACAATATATATATATACTTAACGAAAAATTATCAAATTTCAAGGATAATAATATCTTTTTTTTAATCATGTTTGCAAAAAAATTATATCAAAATTCAATCTCGAATGTATTTTTTAAAAGAGGAGTACTAAAAAACCAATAATTTGTAATGTGTAACTATCAATTAGCCATCATCAATGTTTTTTAAAAGAACTTTAAGAAGTCTCTATTCTCTAATAATGAAGTTTTTTTTTCTTTTGTTTCCACGATATTTCCTAACTCGACAAGTTAAAAACTAATCCGCCGCGGTACTAAGTTTTATTTAAGAATGTGTTGCTGGTCAATAGGTTGTTACATGCACGAGACAGATTAATAAACTAACTACTAAACCAACTCAACTTAGTTTTTAATAACGAGGTTATCAATAGATATATAAATATGAATGCATTAATTCTTTGAATTAGAAGCATACTTTTCTTTGATAAAAGGTTTAATTAATTTTCTTTGAAATTGATAGTTAAAAATTGTTAAATAATTTATAGATTTATCTAAATTATCATTTAACTCATATGAAATCAAATGTATTTGAGGTTCCACCGTAACAAATTAAATAACCTCCAAAAATCACTAAAAGTAAAAGCAGATTTATCTTTCTAAAAACGATAAAAAATAATAAATATTTTACATTGGTAAGAGCTATAGCATCTCCAACTAACCGGCTGCTTTCTTTGGTTTTGGATTGCTTTTCTAAAGAGTAAGATTGGATTCAAGAAGCAATTCTCATTGGAGATGCACATCCTCCTCAGCATTATTGTTTATATATACATGATAGATAATTAATATATATTTTTTTAACATTTGAATTAACACTAATTATTTCAGTTGATAGATACGCCAAATAGCTTCACACCTTTGTGTGGTGGATTCGAATCCATTCTATCAACTTTATGTTCTTCTTCTTCTTCTCTGTCTTCATCTTCTTCTTCTTCCATATCTTCTATAACTACTTCACTGCAAGCTAACCTAGTAGTACTCTTCCCAATTACCTGTCGTTTTGTGGCTTCAACATTTTCATTATTATTATTATAAATCACATCGATCAACCCAAACAGACGGTGCTGATGATGATGAACAACTTCATTGTTCACAGGCTCGCACATGTAAAATGCAATGACGTCTTTAGCCTTGAGTTTCTTGTCCTTCACGAAACGGTTCCACCCTCTCGTGAACACATAACTCTGGCTACTCTTCCAATAGCAGTACCTGAATTTCCACGATCTCATCAATTTATCGTAAAACATAACCTCCACATCAACGCCAACGCCGCCGCCGCCGAATTCCCCTGCTTCCATTGCATTATTGTTATTGCCATCAACAAAGGGCAAATACGTAACTGCATGTTTCTTTGGAATAACAAGCCTGTTCAGTTTCCCAACGTCGCTGGGCGTTAATTCTTTCTGAAAGAGTTGCGTGCAAGAAAACTGTTCTCCTCCTCGAATCTTGATGCGCGTATTATGGGAATAAATTGTTCCTGTGGCTTCTTCTTTATGGCTTTGATTTTGAAGAAACGAAGTAAATTTGGAGGGATATGTACCGTCTCTGATCATGGTAAGAACAGTTTCCGTGCTGTAATAGCTCTGGAAATAAGGCTCCTGAACGGTTTGATCGTTCCACGGGAAGTTTCTGTGGCTTTCGCCGCTTCTTAGCTTGATGGTGGCGCTGTCGTAAGCCATGGCGGCTTCTCTTTCTGTCTTGAATGTTCCCAGCCATATTCTCTGGTGGTTTGCGTATATTTGTGCTCCCCAATGCCCGTTTTGCTGAGGAACAACGCCTTTGAACTTCTGAAACCCTGCGTTCTCTTCGTACCTCAAACGTTTCCCCATTATTTCTTTATTGTTATTAGAAGGTGATGAACACGTTTCAGAGTTATTATTTGGCATCATCATTCTATGTTGTTCTTGATGAATTATGATCATCACTCTTGATGATAACTAGGATAATATATTATTTTTCTTCTACTGTCTTGATGAATTTCGAGTTATTGAACTGAAATTCAGTATGACAACAATGGACAAGAGGATGGGACAACTAATAATGTGATATGATAAATAGAAAAAGTTAACAGAAAAGGGATGTGATGATTGATTTGTTGATGAGGTTTATGCCTATTTGTGATGTTTATTTGTTGTGCCTAATTTTGGGTAACTAATCGCATAACAACTTAGAGTTCAAGGATGAACCTAATTATTGAACTACTTCAAGTTAAACTTCAAATAATGTGTTTTTAAGTTAACTTGGGTGGAACAAATCTATGTAGTCTTTAATTTTCTTAGTTTAGGATAACGGAAATGTATTCATTATCTCAAAGCTAATTATATTTGTTTTTTAGTAGCTTAGTTTCTTTTCTATTGTCATAATGTGATTGGAAAAGTAAAATTTACTGTCTTTTTGGTTGAATATTCCTCCCCGTCACAAAAAATTAAAATTCTGTCGTTTAACCATTAACAAAATTAAAACAGTATTATAATTACATGAATATATGGCTAAATGAAACATGTGTTACATTAATTAGTTAAATGAAACATATGTTACATTCATTACGAAACAATGAAAATACTAAATAATGTAAAATATAATATATGTATGTGTTTTGCATTAGGTAAAAATTTAAGTGCAGTCAACTTTAAAGTTAATAACATTATAAGGATTAGTTTTCTAAAATATGCAATTCAAAATGCATATATTGTTTTTAGATAAATTTATCAATATTTTAAATTTTAAACTTTTATGAATAAAAATAATAATTTATTTTTAATTGGAATTAGAAAATTACTTCAATTATTTAAGCAATTAGCTTGCATGTAAACAAATATTGGAATGTATAATAGAAGTATTTTAGTTATTTTTTATAATAGGATATTGTAGTTATTTTCTATAAAAAATAATATTAATTTAGACCAGTTCAACATTTGATTCACTATTTTTTCGGTAAAATCAATTTGTCTAACCTAATTTTAACAAAAATAACACGATTTAATTGATTATATGTATTAAATTTTAATTACTAAAAAAATCTTAAAAAAAAAGTTTTAGACGTCTTGTGTAAGTAGCCGTTGATTCAAATTTCAAACCCTTCTCTCTTTTTTCAACACTTAACTGTGATCTTAACTAAGCAATGTCAATAATAAAGCTCAATACGAAAGCGATTCCCTCGTGTCTTTTGGCCCAACGTTCCATTATATATATTGCATGTTCTGCTTCAGCTATATTATCATCAACACTACTTCCAACAATTAATTTCTTTACCATCTTCTTCATACTTATGCTTTAATTTGTTTCTGGTAGCTCCCTCCTTTTGTTTCCTGCATTACATTAGTTCATTTAATATGTGTGTGTTAGTCCACAACATACCAAGAATGGCCACTTCTTCATTCTCAGTTGATGTCGCCGCACCCAATTAGGTATACTGGTCTTGTAACACTTGATAAGGTATACTAACTTTAGTTATATGTTCTCACTCATTGAAGCATTCCTCATTGATTCCTATTTGGGTCCATACTTAACCTGCACAATCTTTCAGATTATCTTTGTTCGGGTAATAGTTTGTTATGTTAGAAATTATTAAATTTAAATATTTAAAATTATACCGTGAATTTTTAAATATTTTTTTAAAAAATTAAAATTTAAGTTTATCGTCGATTAAATCGGTTAGTAACTATTGATTTAATTATTAATAATAAATTATATATTATCGTCAAATTTATCTAGATAAATACGACGGTAGCAAGCTCTATAATTTTGCCAATCAAAAGTTTAAATATACCGGTAATTAATAGTGGATGAAAAAAAATCTGCCAGTAAACAATTACCGGCAATGTTCATACCGTCCGACAGTATCAGAGAACTTTCTTGTAGTGAAAGCGATGTTATTTGTGCCAAGGCAACCCAACTTTTCGAGGTTGAGGGCGCTAAATCCACCATCAAAGGGAGTAGAAAGATTCTTCATAGCGATGATTTCATGTAAGTAACATTTGCATAGGCTTTTTTTTTTTACTTTTCATTTTCTTAACAAGATTCAAATTTTAGATTTTCTTTTGTTATAATGTCAAAAAACCTTTGATTCTAGATTTTCTTTTGTTATAATCAGGGGCGGAGCTAGAAATTATTTTGGGAAGGGCTAACATAAAAAATATAAGTTAAGAAGAAAGAAAAATTAAAAATTAAAAAGGAATTAAACTAAAAAATTAAAAACTTATACATACATCTTATTAGTTTGGGGGGCCATTGCCCCCCTTGCTCATAACGTGGCTCCGCCACTGGTTATAATGTCATAAAATCATATCTAAAAGTTTAAGTTGACAAGAAGAGACATAAATAATTGTATATCTAACAGAACTATTAGATTATATTGTGTCACGCATTTGGCAGATTCATGGATAAGGCAACACCGATGACAGACAATGACGAGGCGAGTCCAATGAAGCAGTGGCGACTCTGCACGGTAACAAGTTGAGGAAGCAAAATGTGTGCGAAGAATGTTACCGGTGTGGCTATGCACAATAATCTACTCGGTTGTATTCCCATAAATGGCTTCTCTGTTTGTTGAGCAAGGTGATGTGATGAAGTCCAACATTTGCCAGCGCCCAGCGGCAAGCATGTCAGCATTTGACATATGCAGTGTCCTAGTGTGCACCTGTATTTATCGCCATAATATTGAGTTACATTAAGTTGCTGTAGTGAGTGTAATTAACGCTTTTGCCCATTATTCAAATGCCAATTTATTACCAAAATGGATTGAGGATCCATTAAAATGCAATACTGTATGGTATTCATTAGGAATTGATTGGTTGAATAATTGTGTTTTTATGAGTGATGGTGAGATCTACTATATGTATGATAAGTGATGTAACATGTACGTATTGACTTAGGTCAATTAATTGTATGATACAGATACATGCCATAACAAAGTCACTCCACAATTTTCATATCTTCGCATTAAGTAAATCTTTATTTTCCACTCAATTCTATGAATTGATCATCTTTCGAAAAGACAAAAACCAGCTAGTATTAGTTTATTACTCAACGAACTTAACGAAATGCATCTTTCAAATATAGACCATATACTAGTAAAGCCTAACTTAAAAGCATATAGCAAAGCCTGCAATATAGAGCAGAAACCAAATCTTGGACCAACAATTTAGATACGTGGATATATTAAAAGTTGATGATGGTAGAAGATAACAAAATATTAGAAGCTAAAATCAGATCATGTGGCACATTGGAAGCTAATTGACAAAAATTTCAACTAGAAAATTCTGCACAATTCAATCCTCACTAAAGAAAACCACGTAAACTAATCATAAGTGTTTGTCCTGAAAGTGCTAAGAGAAAACAAGGGCAAAGGAAACATAAATCACATTCCACTCTTGCGTAATTCTTCTATTCCATGGGCAAAGTGGCACTTCTCCCCGAAAGTGCAGGAGCCTTTTGAAAATTTTTCACATATCTTGGTTTTGAAGTTGTTTGAACCAGGACCATATGAAGTGACATTCTTCTTTGCAGGTCCAGCAGCCGAACTAACATTCAGAATAAGTTCGTGGACCATGGAACTTGCTTGTTTGATCTGATCAAAACTTCCTTCAAGCTCGATGTTTTTAAGGTTAGGATCAGAATCATGTTCCCTGATAGAAAGTTTTGCTCCTGTTACACGACAGATTTGCTTCGAGTTGATACCATTTTTCCCAATAACAGCCCCAGCAAGGGAAGCATTGATACTAATCTTAGCGGTAGCTGAGGCGCCAAAGCCAGCAGCAGCTCCATGAACTGGAGTCTCAACTCGCCCACCAATCCTTTGTCTGTCTTCATATGAAGGCATTGTAGGCTTGCCAATCTCCCACTCACCATGAGCAAAGTGACATTTGTCACCAAATTTGCAACCTTCGCTTGAATTATACTTGTTGCACAATCTGGTTTTAACCATTGGAGGAGAAGACCCATCCGGGAAAGATGGAGGAACAGGTGGTGTTCTACTAACTTGAGGAAGAGCAGGGTTGCTACCAGCATTCATCATTTGAACGGCTTTGATGCCACCAGGAACATAATGCAAGAAATGGCATCCCTCACCAAATGGACAGCCAGAGGTGCTGCACATAAGATGGAAAGTGTTTATACATCAGATCAACATACTAACAAATAACAATACAAAAATTGTGTAGATAGAGCCAGATCTAAGTGAACTGCAAGTGTGGTTCTTTCAATTGTGAACAGAAATCAATCCTCCACCAGGGTTGCACGGCTTAAGATATTCCCTTCAGAATGCATAAATAATGCTTGCCATTAAACCTAACCTTACATTTTTATTTAATTGAACGAATAAAGAGTTTCCTTTGGTTAAGCATATACCAATTGAATATTATATGAGAAGTTTTAGCAGAGCAAACCACAGATTTAACAGTGACAATGAAAGTAAGCAACAAAATGATAATCACAACGACCACAGAGGAATGTCCAGGACTTAACAGCACGTCACAAACAAGAGGGCACCCTAGAAATAATTTAGTTCTGATCACAAAATGAAAATGTGAATGGGGGGAAGAAAACTGCATGGCTGAGATGATATTGCTTAAATGGAGAAATCTAGGTGCCTCTGCATAATCCAACATATCATAAATTTTAAATTACTTTTCATTCTCTTACAGAATGATCTAATCATATAGTAGAATAGTACAAACAAATTCAGTTTGGCAAACATAAGCTATCATCTCATAAAAAAGAAACTTATACTTCAGGTTGCAATCAGACACTTTTACATGAAATTGCAATTCAAAGTCTCATACACCAATGAAATAATGTATATTACGTCCCATTGAACATGCAATGATGCAATTTCAACTCTCCTACCTCAATGGATTAACGAACCTTTTAAGGGGTACATATACAGCATCATATAAAAGAAAACAAGTGACTTTTTTCTAAACGAAAAATAGAATATATAGGTTGAATAATGCCACTTTTTTAAAAGAAAAACAATAACAGAATTAAAATCCTTAAGTACCTAAGATTCAGCATCAAAGAGTATTTTCTCAGCTTCAAATTGCTTTAAGAAACAACAGAATGATTTCAAACTTTAATATTATGAAACAAGATAACCAAGGAATCAAATTGTATGGCCAAATCAACACTAACAACATCCTACAACCCAAATGCATTATTATACAAACATGTAAACAAAACCCTTCATGCAGCAACACTGCCAAAACATGGAAATATAATCTATCTGGAACAAGATTCCAATCAGGAAGCTAGTCTAGAAACAAAATAAGCCAACCTGCAGCATTTAAGTATTCTTGGGGGCATTGGGGTGCATGAAAGACCCAAGAAACCGATATTAAAATAAGGAAAAACTCTTAATACATAATTCCAACGCCATATACCTGATACGGACTTTGGTTATCATACTACAATGTGATTTCATATATAAAAGCCAAAGCACGTATATTTAAACAAATGAAAAATTAAAATCAAGCATAAAACAAAGATTGTTCTGAACGCAAACAGAAAATGAGAGGTCAACCAATATGGAATTCAAACATATCCAAAATGAAGTATGTTATGAATGCTTCCAATCAAATTTTGTTTTGTTCTCTTGATAGAGCATGTGTTAAGCCATGTAGTGCTCTAGAACATTTCAGTGATCTGCATCAGACCTCTTTACTTGAAAAGAATTGTAGGGTATTGTAAATGTAGATCAAGTTTTGCATCCGATAGAATGGCGTTCTATTTTATTATAGCCTGGCAAGCAGTTAACAGAACTTTTCTTGAGAATCAACAATTTCTGTTCATAGTCTTGTTGGTTATCATGGATTAGAAGTAGAACCTGTATCACAGCTCTGACTACCCAATTCATTAGTCAAATCAAATGGATTATGCTCGGTGAGATTGTTATCAGGATTTTTCCGCAACACCAATGGAATTTGTAAATATATGTAATTGCATTAGATTTTATTTTAGATAAGTTAAAGATTTGAACCTGAAAAACTTTGTGCAAGGCTTCAATTTGCTTCCTAAACCAGTTGGAAAAGACTCCATTTCTGTTACAGAACATTAATTAAGTCCCCTCCGTTAAAATTTGATTAACCTTTTATGCTTCAAACTTAAATAACATCCAATAACCTTTTCTCCCCCCTTACTTCTGAGTATTTAAGCAAACATCAGCTCATTTATATTCAAGCATACGGATTATTCTGCGAGCATATAATAATTGAAGAGTCCAATACCCAGGAACTTAACACAGTACAGTTTATTTTTTAATTTAAATTGTAAATAACCTAATTGGAGCTAGCAGGTAAAGAGGGTAATAACAATAGAAGCACAACAGAAAGATAAAACAAGTGCAGAAAACTTTAACGGGGAAAACAAAAATATAGAGATGGAAGCATTGTGCTGAATCCAAAGAGGAAGGGAAAGACGAACCTGAAGCTGAAGGTGGCCTGAATTTTTTGGAGGCGCCATTGCCGGTGCCGTTGAAAGGGTGTTCGTGCCGTCCCCTTTTGCGATCCATTCTAGCTCCCAAAAAAAAAGGGAAAAGAAAGGAAAAAGAAAAAGAAAAAGCTAACCCTACCCTAGCTAGGGTTCTACCAGCTTCGATATTCCAAACCCAAGAGGAAGAAGGAGAAGCAGCAGAAGCAGCAAAATACAAAGAAGAATGAAAGAGGTTCGTCACCCACTCGCTCACTCGCTGTAATTGAATTCACGTGCCGCTCTCTCTGCGCCTCATCTCATCTCATCTCATCTCATGCATCGTTTATTTATTTATTTTTTAAAAATTTGCAAAATGAAGGGAAAAGGGGAATATCGAGAAGAAAGGAAAGGGTGACCGCCACACACAATCGCGTGCGCCCCACGTCACGTGACATCATCGCTTGCTAGTTATTACTGCTATGCACATCATCCAAATCGATCATTTTTTTTTTCCTTTCCGCTTTATCACTTGACGGGCCAGGCCCAACTACTCCACCTTTTCTTCATATTGGGTCATTGGGACGCACCAAAATGAAATTTACTGTACCAAGTAAAAAATTAGTTACAGAATCAGTTTATTTGTATATATATTCATACATTTTCAATATATATTTTATAGAATTAAGTGTGTACACATAATATAATTATTTCACCAATAGAATCCAAAGAAAAAGAAATGGAAATGTTTTTCCCTTTCGCTGAACTCACCCCCAGACATCACCAAAAACAATTATTTCAATTTCCAGCATGTGGTATATCAAGTGTTTTTGTTTGATAATGGCAACAAATATTTGAGAATTAAAAAAAAATGTGCAATGCAAGCTCATAAGTGTTTGTGTTTGAGTTTCTTTTAACTGAAACCTGAATGTGATGAACAAAGACCATTCAATCAATAACCAAATATAAACTTTTAGGTAGCGTTTGGAAAAGAGACAGAGAAATAAGTCTCAATATTGTGTTTAATGTAAAGTGAGACACAAAAACTGAAATAAGAATAAAATTCTAATTTAATTTGCATAAAAGACAAAGCTAGAATTAATGAATTGAAATTGGAGTATTTTAAGTATAAAATATTATTAAATTTTTTCCAAAAATTTTAATCCCCTATATTTCCACTTTTTGGAGGTATTGAAATACTTAAATTTTTAAGATAGACTGAAATTTCAGTATTAACTTCTGAACTAATAAATATAATACTAAATCTCAATATCTGTCCTAATATCTCAAAACAAATACTTTCTTAAAAAATATTAACGGACAGCTATCTAGAACAACGTCCCATGCACGTTAGGAACTCCGAAATCCGCAGACAAAATAGTGTTTTTCATATATTAAGCTGTTTGAAATTCTCTTTCACCCGGATAAAACTAAATCTAACCAATTTCAGACCTTCAATAAATGAATACATGGCGTGCTACGTTACATTAAATCATTGTGGTTATTAGGTATTAGGAAGTAGAACCTGGAGTATGAAATAAGATGAGTTGGTCTGGGATTTCAAACTATGTTTTAAATAGTTTATTTGTTATCATGTGCAAAATGCCTATACATTATCATGGACTGATATCACTAGTCCTTTGAAGCATCAATTAAATCAAACACAAATTTTTACACATTGATATTCTGAATTCATGTGTCCAATGGAGAAAAACAATATATTAATATCACCTCTTCTGTCCAATCCCAGCAAAGGTAATACAATGCCGATGCCACAAAGCACCAAATGAATATGACCACCCAAAAGAGAAAGAATGATAGTACCATACATCACACAAGTACTATAACCATACATCTGGATCACTTTACAGAAAGTTACATCTGTTATTAAAATACAAATGTAAAGGTATAGAATGCAGACCACAAGCAACACTGGATTGGCTTGCCATCATCTCGCTCAAAATCATTCGACAAAACAATCAATATTAATCTTTATCATGCTATCTAAGTACAATTCTCAATCTCATACCCATAACTTTTCTATCTTGAGGTACAAGCTAAATCTTACCGGTAGGAACCATATGGCCGTTGAGGATAACCACCAGTTCCCATCATGGGGTTATAATTACCTGCCATGTTGGACCCAGAGTATAACCCAGTAGGTGGCTGCATCTGGACTCCCTGAGCCATACCCATGTTCATTCCCATTGGCGCGCTCATACCTCCATAGCCTCCCATACCCATACCACCAGCAGGACCATTGCCCATTCCCATTCCCATGCCTGAACCCATCATTGGGTTTGGCGGAGCTCTGAGAGCACCAGCACCAGCCCGGCCTACACCTGAACCGGATCCCATGGCTTTACCCATGGTTACAGTTGATGTTACCGCTGTTGTGGTAGGTTTCTCCATCCTCTTTTCCTTCCTATTAATGGAAGCAAAGTCTATTCCAATATCTGCTAAGGGATTTATTTTAGCTGCAGATAAGAAGCATTGAAGTCAATAGTTGGTTCAGATACGAGAAGACAATCTAACCGAAGTGAATAAAAAATGTCAGAAACAGCAAGAAGAGGCTGAGGTACAAGCACTCACCTCCAGATATATTCAAATCAACTAGCCCCCTGCTCAGTGTATCTGCCCAAACAGTTGATTTCATCTCAAACTTGTCCTTAGACGGTTCTGAGGCCTTATAATTTGATCCTGTTGAAGGCACAGCATACTGGGAAGCATTAGGAACATTTGCACCTTGACCAAGTAAGCTGCCTACAAATTCATTTTGTTTTTCACCAGATACATCATGTGGTTGATGTGTAAAAGTGGATGCATTCCCCTCTTGTGCGATGAAATTCCCACTGCTAAACTGTGGTGCTTGATTCGTTGGGGATTGAGAACTAGACCCTCCATGCTGGGGAAAGTAGTTTGCAGTCTGTGGCAGCTGTCCTATTTGTGCTTGGGGAGTCATGTGTGAAGGAATAGGTGCTGGAGATCCTTGTGGCAGGACATTCCAACTGTTCATATGTCCATTATTTCCACCACTTGGTTCAAGTAACATACCCGAAGCTCCTGAAGTCACAGATCCTGCCTGATATTGGAATCCACCATACATAGGACCCATTGACTGGCCAGGTTGACCAGCATGGGCTGAAAAGGGTTGCTGTGCATGTTGACTAGTTGGTGCCAAATAAGGTGGTTGTACTGGTTGGCCATTGGCAGCTGAAAAGGCTTGCTGGGAAAGTTGGCCAGTGGGAACTGAAAAGGAATGTGTTGCTGGTTCAGCTGAGAAACTTTGCGGCGTATTTTGGCCAGTTTGTGCAAAAATGGATTGTGATGCCATTAGCTCAGATGAAGATTGAGAATTGGGAGGGGCTGAAAAGTTCTGCTGAGAGATCGTTCCAGGTAATGGTGCAGGCGGAAGAATATCTGCAAGAATATCATTCTGCTGTTGTGGGGCAGAAAAACCTTGAGATATTAACTGTGAGTTTGTCGCTGAAGAATGAGTGTCACTGGCATCTGATGTAGAGTGCAGTGCAGCAGAAAATGAGTCTCCAAACCCAAAGTCAGATACACTTGATTGGGATGGTTCGACCCTCTGATTCGTCTCAGGTTGAGATGGAGTTGTTTCAGAAGAAATGGCCTTAAATGGTGAATCACCGAAAGGGTCTTCAAAAGACTGCCAAAAGTCAAATCAACAATATTTTCAACTAGGACTAACAAGGAGATCAGTTCCCATAAAAGGACATTAAGAGTAAAAATGCTCAGAAGCATCTAAAAAGGATTATTCTCCGCATAAGCACAAGAATAGATATACTTTCAATATAAAAATAGCACTTCCAATATTTAGAAATTTGAATTCCAACCATTCATTCTGGTGACAACAAAAATGGTAGTAATTATTATGTTACATTGCTTAATAAGCATACATGTTCAAAGTCAAGCATGCGCATATCAGAAAGGACAGAGAGGGGGGAAACAAGGTAAAAAAGCATTTCAAGCCACACAGAAACTCATTCTTATAATTACTGTATATTACTGACTTACTGTATATATAAAAAAGGACAATCAAGCACATTTTTACCTGATCAAAATTATTGGAGCCAGGTGGTGGTGCTGCAGAGGAAGCTGTTGAATCAAGGTGTACATTGCCTTCAATTGCTGCGGCTGCAGTTGCTGATGCAGAGGGCACTAAGGACAATGCATTCGACGAGAATGACTCTGAGAGGGAGCCAAGTAAGTCCACTTCAACATTATTTAAGGTGGCCGGGGCAGCTAAGAAGAAACACACAGACATCATGAGTATAAAGCATAATGAATTTTTCTAGCAAAGAAATTAGCACTAAAACACGAATACATTCTCCTGGATACAATAAATAGTAAACTGAAACAGTGAATATCTGCATTTAAAAGTCCATCAATTTTACAGTATGGTCATGCCATTGATTTGGATGTGTAGGACCAAAGTCATGTATGGATTAAATTAAGTGTTACATGCTGCCAGACACCAAGGTAGAACATTCCTTGAAAGCACTTGCATAGTTGCATTTAATATCCAAGAGAGAAAATACTAATTACATTTTGTAACAATTTAACAACTGGATTTACAATAATAATGAAGATCAACGCAACTGAATTTAGCAAAGAACTTTTCACACCTGAAAGAGGAACACGAGGGTCAAATTCATCAGAAGCCTCAACTTCCTGGTTTCTAGATATAGCAGTAGTTGGCACACCATTTACTTCAATTGGATTATTACCTACAGAAGGAGAAGATCCTGTCGGAGCAGAAGTTTGGTGTGGATTATCACTTGCAGGAGAAGAGCCCCTTGGACCAGATGCTGCTGAAGTTTCTCCATCCCTGTAATCAAGAAATTATTAGCAACAGATTCAATTGTCAGCAAGTGATGTCCATATTGTAAACTTGATACCTTTCATGATGTACAGAGCTTTCAGATTCACCAACAGCATCCTCATAACTTGGAGGAGCCCCCATATTTTGCTCTGGTAGTTTCTGCTCCAGCCTGCCCATTGTATTACATATGGTAAACTCAAATAATACCATGTAGTAATATGTGTAAATAGAGGGGGGGACCGAGAGAAAAAAGAAATAACATATCTATGAATGTTTTACCTTCCTTCCAGAGAAGGGTCTTCAGCCTTAGCACTGGTACCTCTGACAGAACATTGCAATAAAGAATGTTACACATTGCAATAAAGAATGTTACAATGATTCCTTATTATTTTTGCCAGAGTTTACAACTCAGTGAACTCACAATATATTCCTTAAACTTGAACTTTAAAAATATATGCAATCCATTCCACATTAATAAATCAAGGAATAAGGCCAGACCAAGTTGGTATTGAATGAATTGGGTTCTTATTACATACCTCAGCAGCAAGGAAGATCAAGGACAGAATGGGAAAAATTGCCCCTTATCAATTTACATATAGGAGGAAAGGCAAGAAGAAAATAACAGAATGGGGTCTAGGGAGTAAGGGGAACCGAGTTTTAGGGAGTTTGTTAGAAGTGAGAGGAGGATATAAATAGGAAAGCCAGAAGCAATTGGACGTTAGGAAGTAAGTAGAGTACAAATTGAGGAGAGAATTGGCCTCTCAAATGGCAAATATCATTTATATTATTTCTTATACACTCGTACACAATTAAATAATATAATTCCTCACTGATTGGGGAAATATCACACAGATACTCCCTTTTCAGTGATTTCACATTCTTCTCTATTTCTATTCTAATTCCTACTGCAACTACCGATCTACTTTCTGTTATCTCTGCCAGTCTTACAGCTCTACATCCTCAATATAAAAAATGTTAAACTGAGAAATTGGGTGTCATTGATTAATGATTAGAGAGTAAAAAGTGGACAGTAAAATCTTGTGAAACTCCTACATGTATCCCCTCACTCCCCCTCCCCCCCCCCCCCCCCCCCGGGGGCAACTTTTTTCTTTTCCAAGAAAAATGGAAGCTACCAAAGGCCAAACATAAAGTACAGACAATAACAAGAAAGGTTGGATCCAAAATTTAATCAACCTTGAGAACTCTATTGATAAATATTTATCAATGAATATTTGTTTAGACAAAAGCAAATTTTAGTGAATGCAATATCTTATCCAAATATAGGGTCATACCGAGACGAGTGTTGACCTTCATCATTGTAACTGCGATCAGGATCTCTATCTGAGCTCCTGCTTCTAGAGCCATAATTGTAATCATTAACATCTTGACTTCTTCCCCTGGATTCATCATCCCTGTAGCCATCTCTATTATATCGATCCTCATAATCTCTGCCATAACGATCTCCATCACGATTATACTGATCATCATCTCTATAGCCCCATTCTTTTTCTCTACCATAGCCTCTATCTTCCTCCCTGCTCCTATAAGGATCATCATCATATCTATCACCATAAGGTCCATTGCTTGAATATGAACCAGGTCTATACATTCCACTTGATGCATTGTTGCGAAACCTGGGGAATCATATCGGCAATTACATATATCCTCCAAAGTAAGATTGATACTTACATGTTGTAAGTTATATCTTGTGATTTTAGATTTAATAGTCTAGAAGTTCCTTTGGAACTTCATAGATGAATAAAAACAATAAAAAAAAAATGCTTTAAGAATGCTGGTGCTTCTTAATTAATGTGATTGGTCTAAGTTGTTATATAAAATGGGAAATACTGAAGTTCAAAAGTTCAAAATATAAATAAAGATAATAAGATGAGAATTACTTGTCCTTGTTAGCGGCAGCCTTCTGTCTAACCTCTATGACTCTTTCTTTATCATTCACAAGAGTAACGAGACTCTGTGATTTCCTCCTGACATTGTTTCCCTGGTCTTTTCCACTGGAATCAATATATTGAAAATCGGACAATGTCTGTTCACAATACATTGGCAATAATATTAAGTTAAATTCTAATTTTCAGATCGTTTCAATAATAAACAAAACCTGAATGACAGAAATGAAAATTACCGATATTTGATAGGCGTGCTCTCTAATATCCTCTATGACTCGCTCTGACCCATGACCTACCATGTATTCTAGTACTATCAAAGCCTGTGATTTAACAGTTAATATGAAAACATTAGCACTATGTAATTCTAAGCATGTATAATCAGCAGTAAAACACATACAGGACAGAATTCTAAATAGGAAGGTAACCAGCATAGTCATGACAAATTTAACAAGCGGTTTACTTCATGGGTGCTTTTCATTGTCATGGGGACTAAAAAGCATTACAACAACAGAAAATAAATAAGAATAATAGAACACACAAGTAACTACAACTAAAACATAAAACTGCTCCCTGAACACCTTGTAGACATGTCGCCAATTCTTGCCAGTGTCATTAAGTCGCTTCCATATTACCGCCATGATCATCTGGTATTCATGACTGCATTAGAATTGGAGCTCAGAAATGAGATTCTTTTTACGGCAAAGCACAGTTCGATTCATTATTTAGAAAGAGAGATTAAGCTTACTAGTTTCTGCTCGCCTGTGCAATATCAGCAAGAAGTGATCCATGAGGACCCCAAGATTCATTGCTCGTAGCATCGAGAACCTAAGGAAAGGATAGAAACAGCTAATGGGATTAATATTTGTGAGATAAGATTATATGATGCAAATTCGAAGACACTCAACTCAACTAACTATATAGTCACCAAAAGAAAAAAAACTCAACTAACTATTCCCGAGCAAAAACTTAGGAAAAGTGAGCTCAAAGTTCCCCACAATCCTTACACCAATGCCATAATTATGCAAACATAGTTTACAGTGAGTATAAAAATATAAGAAAACCACACACAAATTTACCTTCTGTTCTATGCCAGGAACTTTGAGTACTTTCTTATTTACTTCTCTTTTCCTGCAATTTTACAATGGAGAGCATAAATCAGTAATGAAATAGCAATACAGATCAAGATAGAAAATTATACTCCCGCCATATTGAACCATATCCATATGTTGTTATATGTTAATAAAGAGTTAAGACTTACAGTTCCCTAACAGTTTGACCAATGGCCTTCTTCATCGTAGCTGGTTTCAATAACGGTTATGTGCCGGCACCACAGGCCAATCTGCAATTCGGTAACAGCCATATCCATTCATCAAATGAGGTAAAATACAATAAAATATAAAACAGCAGTAATAAGCAAGTATCAATAAAGCTTATATTAAAAGAAACTTATCAAAATCAATATAGTGATCCCAAAAAACAACTAAGGAACAAGAAAGAAACGAAAAAACAGTATTTTGACAATCGCAACATAACAGATAAGAAAACAAAGCATCAAAATCAGGATCCTTAATTGAAGCACGAAATGAAATATAAATAAGTGAGGTAAAGATAGATAGATCCAAGAAATGAAAAAAGTGAAGAAATTTGAGGGGAATCCAGATCTGAGTACGCGAAATCGAGATCGAAGTTACCTGATCTAAACAGTGGGCAGAACTCAGAAGATGAAGGTGAAGGTTTTAGAGAGAGAAAAAGAGAAATCGGAGATTGCAGAGAGGTGCGTGTGAGTGTGTTTGGTGAGTCTCTGAAAACATAGAATTACGAGGGAAACAAACAGAAAGGAAACTACAATATTAACATGGGAGTGATTTTCTCTCTCTACAATTCTGGAGTTTAAACCGAAAGAAAATTGAAGACAGAGACAAAGACATGGCAACTTACACCAAGGGAATTATGGCATCAATTAAATACACAATCTACAATCATACTATTTACATACCATAAATAAATTAATAAATCAATTTTAGTATAAAATACATTAATTTTTTTATGTACAATAATATTTTTGATAAATAAATGATCTTATGTTCTATTTAATTATATTGTAGATTTTGGAATTTTTTCTGAAATAAAATAAAAAATTTATTATTTCTCCAAATTCGATTTTTGAATTTTAATTTATAAAATATAATTTTTTTTATTTAGAGTAAATTTGTCGCACTCTCCAACGAACTCTATTATTTTAATAGAGTTCGTCTGAATTCCAACGAATTTTTATATTTTTAATTTTTTATATCTGCCACCGAACTTTACCACATTTCTTGTGAGAAGAGAAATTTGAAAATTAACCATTACAATTATTATACACAGGAATAAGTCGTATTTTTATTGAGATAATAATTTTTTAATTTATAATAAAAAAAAATTTTGGTTAAATATGACTTATTCATATATACTTGTGTATTTCTGGAGATAATGATAATGGTTGCCATTAGTATGGCGATATTGAAGAAGCCATGCCTATTGTTTGTGTACTTTTGCATATTCCTCCGATGATATTCTTTAGGAATGCAACTCTTGACCTTTTAGATCTAGCCATCTACTCATCCCAAAAGCTTTAACTGATGGAAAAATGTAGCACTAATAGTTATATCTTTAATACTCCATAAACCTCTATTGTACACATTATACAAATATTTCATTGACTTCTCATACTTTCCTTTACAAAAATTAGCTTAAGGCTAAAGCGAAGTATTATTATAAATTTTAGAATCTGAATTGAGTCAATTATAATTTTAAGAGTTAATTTGAGTCTGAACTCAAATTTTAAAAATCCAATTGAATATTAACTCTATATTTTATTTACAGATTTTAATATATAAAATTATCAATTTAATTCAAAATTAAAAAATATTATGTATATTAAAAAATTAATTATTATATATATATTAATATTTATTTTATATGAATAGCTAATTAATAAATAATTTTTGTATATGTATAATAATAATATGATTGGCTAAAGTTCTGACAAAAATAAATTTTAAAATATACATTAAATATACGATTAAATTAAATCGTATTTACTGAGTTCTGTATTTCTATAAGAATAAGTGCTGCAATAAAGTTTTTTTTGGTGATTTAAGGAGGATCAAAGATCCCAAACAAAGGAAAAGCAAAAACACACTAGAACAGATAATTATTTGAAATTCAAATAAATATGATATTTATATTCTAATAAAATATGAAAAGATAATTATTTAATGCATTACATATATGCACAATTAGCCTTATCAAATAATAATACACAGTAGAGAATAATTGTTCACTCTATTTTTTTAAAATATACCAGAATCATTGCCTTATTTTATTGGTATGGTGGTATTTAAAGAAACATATATATTGGTTCAGTAATTAAAATGCTAAAAGAAAAAGAAATCTTGTATGCTTCAATGTTCAAAGGCCCTTCTTGAAAAATATTAGATGATAATGTGTCATTTAATTGATAGAAATTCACAGTTGTACTTTTTAAAAATTAATTTAAAATATATAATTTATAGATACATGACTTAATGACTTTTATTCTAATATAATTGTTGGGGATATATTTACAAATTTAATTCAGTTTATTTAGCTGGCTATATACAAATAAAATATTTTTTGGTGTCTACAAATAAAATATTTGATATATTAGAATAATTTATTTTGTTTTGGCGAAATTATTGTTTTGGCAAAATATTATGAAGGTAAAAATTTAATTTAATTTATTATCGGATTATGCAACTAAAATCATGACATACATCTTTCTAGAATTTCAAAGTGCTTGAAAAGAATAAAAAATATTGACCAAATTGTATTGGTCAATTTGCATTTGGATGATGATTAGTCAAAATAAGTAGGTTTGTTCATGGGAAGCAAATGTTTTCCAAAGTTGACTCGGTAAAAAGAAAAGTAGAGTTTAATATAAATATAAATAATTTAATTTTAATGTATTAGTAGTATAAAATATTTTATTTAATTATATAATTATATTTATTATTTTAAATAATAATTTATGTGATTAATAAAAATAATATTTTTTTAATAATATTACATTATGTAATTAAACACACATAAAAATTATTTTATATTAATAATATTTTAAAATTAAATTCAAATATAAATATTTTCATAAACATGAAACTATCTTTATCACCAATCGTTTTAGTATATTTTACTCATGAAAACCCAATCAACTCACAGAGTATAAATGAAGTTTGAACCTGAAAGAAGCAGTTTCCAGCTGTATCATTATCATTGATTTCATTTTAGAGTTTTGACATCTTATCTTATTTTTTAAACGAGACACCAAACTCAAATTTGGCCTAAAGTACATATCATTTATAAAGAAAGTGTTTATTATTTCAAATTTTATTTATTAATTTAAAAATAAATAATAATGTGTAATTTTATTATAATAGATTAATACTGTATCAAAAAGAAAATGTTCACTAATTTTTAAAATTTTCTTCTAATATAGTTTATAATTATCGCATGGCTTTCTATAAAATAGCATTGGAAAAATCATTTTATGATGTACCAGAGCTGACATCTTTCTTCTTTATCCTTTTTTAGTTTAAGCGGATGGATCAATAATATTGGACTATTGGTTATGTCAAAGTCCAACTGTAAAAATATAGAAAAAAAAATTTAAATGTATCAAGAATACCGATATTCTAATTATTTTAACAGTTAATTTTAATTAATATATATTATATATATTTTTTATAATCCAAATCAACCGTTAAAATAATTGAAATACCAGTATTTTCGATAAATTTAAAACTCTTCCAAAAATATATAGTAGAAACCGGTTATGGTATTCCTTTGTATTTGAGCATAATTTTATTGTGGTACTCCAATAAAAATTTTATGATTATCCTTATGTAAAAATATTTTATTTTAATTTTTTATGATAAATTATAAGACTTAATTTTTGTATATTATAAAAGTATTATATTTATTTAAAATATTTTTAAACAGATAAATCATATTTTTTAGATAAAAATTATCACAAAAAAAATATTTTTGATATTTTTATCGGAATAGTTACCTTTTTATAGAGCCTCTCAACTTCAACTTATATAATAGGGTTAAATATGATTTTGGTCTCTAAGATATAGGTCGAAAATTTATTTCGTCTCCAACATTTTTTTGTATACAAAATCGTCCATAAGGTTTAAAACCAAGTTTTAAAATCATCATTTTTTACCTAAATTTTAAAATTTTTGTCCAAATTACTCATAACAAAAAAATTATAAAATAAAAAATAATAATAAGAGAAGGAGAGTATTTCTACTCTTGGAAAGGGAAGAAGAAAAAAGGGAAAGCAAAGAAGAAGAAGAAAAAGTTATCCATGATCCACATCTCTCTTTGCTTTTGCCACCAAAATTTTAAAACCAAGTTAAATCTTATGGACGATTTTAAAACCATATTAAATCTTATGGACTATTTTATATGCAAAAAAAAATTAGAGACAAAAAAATTTTTGACCTATACTTTAGAAATCAAAATCGTACTTAACCTTATATAATACTAGCCTGCAAGTAGGGGTGTGCATGGTTCAGTTTTTCTATAAACTGAACTAAAACTGCACTAAACCATTTTAAATGGTTTAAAAATTGAACCAAACTGCTTTGTCACATATGAAACTGGTTCTAAACCAGTTTATAATACAGTGCACCAGTTTAAACCAGTTCATAAAAATAAAACTGGTTTTAATTAAAAAAACCAGTTTAAACTGGTTTATAGGGTAAAACTAGTTTTCACACTCTCCCTCTTTCTTTCCCTCTCTCTCCCCTCTCTCTCCCCACTCTCTCTCCCTCCCTCTCCCTCCCTCCCTCCTCCCTCTCTCTCTCCCTCCCTCCCTCCCTCCCTCTCTCTCTACTCTGTCCTTTTCCTCTTCTGCTCTCTCTCTCTCTCCTCTTCCCTCACTCTCTCATTCTCTCCTCTCTCTCCTTTATCTCTTTTTTCTCTCTCTTCTCCTCTCCTTCTCTCTCCTTTCTCTATCTTTTTCTCTCCCTTTCTCCCCCTCTTTTCTCTCTCTTCCTCCTCTCTATTTTTCTTTTCCCTCTCTCTCCCCTTCCCCTCTTTCTTTCCTCCCCTCTCTTTGTCTTCCTCTCTCTCTCCCTCTCTCCCTCTTCTCTCTCCCTCTCTCTTTCTCTCTCCTTTTTCTCTCTCTCTCTCCCCTATCCCTCTTCCTCTCTCTCTCCTTTCCTCTTCCCCTCTCTCTCCCCCCTCTCTCTCTTTCTCTCTCTCTCTATCTCCGTCCTCTCTCCATCTCTCCTTCTCTCCCTCCTCTCTCTCTCTCTCTCTCTTTCTCTCTCCTTCCCCTCTTCCTCTCTTTCTCTTCTTTGCTCCCTCTCTCTCTCCTTCTCTCTCTCCCTCCTCTCTCTTCCTCTTCTCTCTCGCTCCCCTTCTTTCTCCCCCTCCCTCTCTTTGTCTTTCTCTCTCTCTCTCTCTCCACCTTTTCCTTTTCTCTCTCTTCCCCTCTCTCTCTCTCCCTATCTCCATCTCTCTCTCACTATTCTCTCTCTCCCCTGCCCCTCTTTCTTCCCCTCCCCTTTCTTTCGCTCTCCTTTTCTCACTCTCTATCCCTTTCTCTCATTTTTCTCTCTCCCCTATCCCTCTCTCCCATTTTTCTCTCTCTCTTTCTCTCTTTCCTTCTCTCTGTCTCTCTCAATTTTTCTTCCTCTCTCTTCCTCCTTCTCTCTTTTCTTGCACTCTTTTTCTCCCTCTATTCTCTCTCTTCTTCTCTCTCCTCCTCCTTCTCCTCTCTCTCCTCCTTCTCTCTCTTATTTTGGAGAAAAGAAGAAAAGAAAGAGAAGAGAGATATAGAGTGAGAAAAGGAAGAGAGAGAAAGAAAAAAGAGAGAAAAGAAGGAGAGAAAGAGAATAAGAGAAGGGAGGTGGAAAGAGGGCAGAGAGGAGAGAAATAAAAGGGAAAAGAGGGAAAAGAGGAAGAGAGCGAGAGAAGGAGAAGGGAGGGAGAGAGAGAGAAGGGGGATGGGAGGAGGAGAGAGAGGGAGAGGGGAGAAAAGAAAAGAGAGAGAGAGCGAGAGAGAGAGATGAGGGGGAGAAAGAGGAGAAGGAGAGAGAGAGAGAGAGAGGAAGAAAGAGGGCAGAAGAGATAGAGAGAGGAGGGAGAAAAAAAAGGAGAGAGAGAGAGGAATAGAGAGAAAAAGGAAGGGGGAGGGAGAGGGGGAGAGAGAGAAAGAGATAGGAGGGGGAGAGAGAGGGGGAATGGAGGGAGAGGGAGAAAGAGGAGGGGGAAAGAGAGAGGGAGAGAAGAAAGAAGGGAGGGGAGAGAAAGGAGGGAGAGAAGAGAGAGATGAATAGAAAGGGGAAGGAAGGGAGAGGGAGAGGGGGAAAAGGAGAGAGAGAGAGAGAGAGAGAGAGAGAGAAGAAAAAGAGAGAGAGGGGGAGAGAGAGAGAAGGAGAGGAAGAGAGAGAAAAAGAGGGAGACAAATAGGAGGGGGAGAGAGAGAAAGAGAGGAAGAGAAGAAAGAAAGGGAAGAGAGAGAGAGAGAGAGAGAGAGATGAGGGGGAGAAAGAGGAGAAGAAGAGAGAGAGAGGAAGAAAGAGGGGAGGAGAGAGAAGGAGGAAGGGGAAGGAGAGGTAGAGGGGGAGAGAGAGAGAAAGAGAAAAAAAAAGAGGGAGAGGGAGAAAGAGGAAGGGGGTGTGTGTGTGTGTGAGAGAGAGAGAGAGAGAAAGAGAGAGAGAGAGGAGTGGGAGAAAGAGAGGAGGGAGAGGAGAGAGAGAGAGAGGAAGAGAGAGGGGAAGGAAGGGAGAGGGAGAGGGAGAGGAGAGGGGAGGGAAGGAGAGAGGAGGAGAGGAGAGAGAGAGGAGAGGAGGAGAGGAGAGAGAGAGAGAAAGAGAGAGAGAATAAAGGGAGAAAGAGAAAGAAAGAGTATGTAAAATTAATTTTGGAGTTTAAATAAAACCAGTTTTAATTTGGTTTAAAACTAAACTGAACCATAAAAACTGGGTTTTGATAAACTGGTTTTTCATAAAAACTATGGTTTCAGTTCAGTTTTTTATTTAAAAAAACTGGTTTATTTAAAACAGTTTCAGTTCAGTGAAACCAGTTTTTTTGCACACCCCTACCTGCAAGAATGGAAGCAACACACTTTGATCCTCGTATCTTTTTTTATACTAACATAAATGAGCCAACTAATAACAGAGACACATTTCTCTAGGAAACGAATGGTTTAGTGTTGCATCATTGACAATAACAAGGAAGGGAGAAAATAAGAAATTAATATAAAATACATACAATTCAATTGCTTACCAAGTTCAGTACTTCAACACTGTTCTCCTTATGAGAGACTCTTTCTTAAACAATCTGACTATCACCTTTTGAGAGTCTTCGGGCTGCTTGGTTCATGCGTCTTTTCTTCTATCTCATAGACATAAATTCTCTCCTAGAACAGTGCATGCAATTTTTATTGGCTACCCTTTTGGTTATAAGAGATACAAGCTGTATGACCCAGTGAGTAAGAAGATTTTCATCTCCAGAGATGTCTCCTTTGTCAAAACTGAATTTCCTTTTCGATAATTAACCGATACTTCCAAGTCCATGGTGGACAATTTTTCTGATATAGTTATTCCCGCATCCATCACTAATGCAACCCCTCCAGCCACGCTTATCAGTCTTCCTTCTGTCCAACTACTATCTCAACCACTACCTTACAACACGGGTCTGTTATTTCAAACTCATCAATTAACTTAAAAAAATCATCCAGACAATACAGACCATCACCATACCTCAAAGATTATCAGTGTAATATTGTTTTTCATGGGAATCTAGATCAGTTTCAACACATCTCACACCATTACTTTCATTTCATATCTAATATCGCTGCAATTCCTAAGTCCACCTTCTTCCATCAAGTTGTGAAGTACTCTGAGTGGAGGCAGACTATGGATGAGGAACTTCAGGCCATGGAGGCTACTAATACTTGCGCTTTAGTTCCTCTTCCACCAAATAAAGACATCATTTGATGTCATTGAGTGTACAAAGTCAAGTGTAAGGCAGATGGATCAGTAGAACGCTATAAGGCCTGTTTGGTTGCAAAGGGCTATACTCAGCAGGCAGGCATTGATTTTAAGAACACCTTCTCTTCCGTGGCCAAACTCACCACTGTCATGGTTCTCCTTTCTTTAGCAGCCATCAACAATTGGCTTTTGTTGCAACTAGATGTGAACAACGCCTTCTTGAATGGTAACTTGTTTGAAGAAGTTTATATGGACATGCCTCTTGGTTACAAATCCAATAACTATAGACTTGTATGCAAGTTGAACAAGTCCATCTATGGTTTGAGACAAGCCTCAAGACAATAGTTCTACAAATTCACTTCACCGCTGCTCACTCACAAGTTCAAACAGTCCAGCCGTAATTACTCTCTCTTCTCTTATGGCAATGGCGATAAGATTGTTTGCTTACTAGTTTATGTAGATGACATAATACTTGTCAGTCCCTACAAGGATATGATGCATAAGGTGCAGAAATTGTTAAAGACATCCTTTAAATTGAAGATTCTGGGTGATTTGAGGTATTTCTTAGGCTTGGAGCTAGCAAGGTCCAGCGATGGAATTGTCTTTAGCCAAAGAAAGTACACTTTAAGCATCTTGAAAGACACCAATTTTACAGATTCTAAGTCTGTTTTTCTGCCTATAGAGGCTAACCTTAGACTAAGCAACTTCGATAGTGATTTACTTGCGGACCCATCCATCTACCGGAGACTAATAGGGAGGTTAATGTACCACACTATATCCATCCCCGACATTACCTATGCAGTGTTTACCCTTAGTCAATTCTTGTCTAAGTCTAGAACTGCTCACCTAAATACACTTCACAATCTCTTGAGATACTTGAAAAGAACTGTGAGTCAAGGGTTATTATTTTTCGCAAAATCATAAGAGGCTAATGGTTTATGCGGATGTAGATTGGGTGGGATGTCCCAACACTTGGAGAAGCGTTACAGGTTATTGTGTGTTCATTAGGGACTCTCTGATTTTGTGGAGATAAAAAAAAATAACAAATGATTTTTCGATCATCTGCTAAATCCGAATACAGAGCTATGGTAACAGTGGATACTGAATTGACTTGGTTGACAGGACTCCTCTTTGATTTTCAAATCAAGACACCATCTTCCATGTTATTTTGTGACTCTATGTCAACCATTTACATTGCATCAAATCCCACATTCCACGAAAGGGCCAAATATATTGAGATAGACTGCCATTTTGTTCAAGAGAAAGTTGTAGCAAGATTCATCAAATTGATCCATGTCCGAACTCAACATCAGCTTGTCAATATCTTCATGAAGGCGGTAACTCTAACCTAATTCCACAATCTCATCTTCAAGTTTGTATTAGCATGATCAACATACACCTGCTAGCTAGAGAGGATGTTATGAATACCTAACTTAATTAGTTAGCAGTTAATTAGTCATTTTTTCCTACTAAATATATATATACAGATACCTCACTTGTAATTGCAATTTTTTTACTCAATGAGAATCACCTTCTTCTTCATTCCCTTTCACATTCCAATAATTCTAAGCCTAGTTAGCATAAAAATTAATGTAACAAGAGAATAATATAATTCAATAGAAGAAGAAGAATAAATGCTTCCATGCATAAAAAATGAGAGAGAACCCAACGAGATCCACCAACACATTCTTCTCTACATTGAACCATTTCAATACGGAAGAGCTTTCGCCGGATGACCTAGCTAAGGAATCCATCGACACAGAAGAAGATGACATCTTGGCCCAATCGCTGGAGCCACTCAAACCCAAGCTATGCCCATAGATTCACGAGGTTTTAGTCCTTGCCGTGTTCAACCTCCTCGAACTTCTTGAACATGAAAATGGCATGTCCATTGCCATTATTGTCCTTGTCGAAGAGCCAGTAATACACGTCACACAAAATCTGAACTAGAATGTCTCGATTTCAACTCTATCATGGATGGCGTTCTTGATTTGTTAAACATCCAATTTGGTTAACCGTTTATTTTTTTGAATTTACTCCAACAGTACACAATCTCATCCCACTCATATTTTTTTTGACAATTTTAAACTAAATCCAGCGTTCTTTTTTTTAAATTGGTCATTTCTGATATTTCGCATCTCTTTAGAGGGTTAAATTCGTCTATATATTAT
Organism: Arachis stenosperma; assembly: GCF_014773155.1. Lineage (NCBI taxonomy): Eukaryota > Viridiplantae > Streptophyta > Magnoliopsida > Fabales > Fabaceae > Arachis > Arachis stenosperma. The sequence goes on from NC_080385.1 coordinate 160,309,225, forward strand.
TCGCTACACGACAAAAAAATTGACAAAAAAACTTTTCGTACCACAAACACCAATATTTCGGTTTCATACACCAATACACCTAATAATTTTCCTATATAGTAATATGAGTATATGTAGACCAATATTTTCTATTTTTCTTTAATCATTTTCAGTGACTAGAGTGTATAATTCAAGTAGTTGATTGAGTACACATGTATTATCTCTTAAACACTAGTCTACCAAAAATGGGGGAAAATACAAGGTTAAAAGTTTAACATATGAGAAAGATATGCCATGTTCTACTGCGAGTTTGGTATTTTTGTGGGTTATCCTTTTTTTATGAAAAATAATTACTTAAAAAAATTGGCAAATATGTTTGATAAAATAAAATAAAGGATAAAGTATTAAATTGGTCATAACATTTGAGTTTAATCTTGTTTTGATTTCTAAGGTTTAAAGTGTTCTATTTCAATTTAAAGAAATTTCATTTAGTTTCAATATAGTCCTACGATAAAATCAATGTTAAATAATTAACGTCACCATTCCACCAAGCCTTAATGTCCTTCCCTGAATAAGAGGTACAAACTCGAGATAAGGTATAGGATCAGCAGCGGCATCACTGCGAGTCACTGGCCTTAGTTCAAATACATAGAGAATATATCGTCAAGAACTCATTTTCTGCGAGAAAGTTCGCCCGTGGCGACGAGGACAAGGCCATCGTCACCTCTATCCCAGGAAACTCCCATCGACATCCGAAAAGTTGAGTTATATAAGTTTTTTCATATATGAAAACCAAGTTTCGTTAATTACTAAATATTGACTTTAAGGCAGGGTTACATTAAAGTTAAATAAAATTTTTTATTTTTTAAATTTAAATAGGACACTTTAAACCTTAGAGACCAAAACACGATTAATCCTAAACATAGGAAACTAATTTAGTACTTTACCCTAAAACAAAAAATAATTTAATTAGGTCACTAATTTGCTTAAATAAGTGTTAAAAAATTTAAATATGCCTTTTGCATGCAGTAATTTACTAGACAATAATAATAAACCTTTAAATGAAGTTCTCGCTTACAACAGTATGAATTAATTTTTGATTTATCAGATTTAGAAATATTGTGACAAAAAATTTTTTTAATTAATCGAAGTTATTAATATTTAATAAATTTACTTTCTGATTTTAAATAATTATAATAATAACATAAAAGAGGGTAAATTTTCGAAATCGCCAACCATAAACACGCTGATAAAGATATTTTCAATTTTTGTTAACAACAAAAATAATTTTAAAATATTTTAAAACGTGATAAAATACCAAATGCTAAATATATATTTTCTTAAAATGATTTAAAAATTGAATTTTAATATTTTTTTACAAGTATTATTAAAATATTAAAATATTTTTATCTTTAAAATTTAATAATTTCACGTTAAATAAATTTTTTTGATTTATTATTGTTAATAATAAAAAAATAAAAAATTATAGAAATTAAATTTTTATCTATTTTTTATTCTTTTTAAATAATTTTTTAAATATTTTTACAAAAATTTAAATTAAATATATAAATAATTTATTATTTGTAAAAAAATAATATTCTTTTGAATTATATTTATCGTATTATATAATATCTTGAGAATATTTTTGTTAGCATTTATAAAAATTAGAGACTATTTTAATGGTTTTTCGTCATAATTATAAATATATCTACCGAATATAATATTTAATTATTTATCCACTTTTTCCTTATCTCTCAATGGTACATCGTTTTTATTGCATAATTTTATAATTGACACGCACCTATATATGCATCTCTATTTTTTAGATCCATTTCATTATTGCTCTTGCTATTATTGATGTTATTATTATTCAAAATAATAATAATAATATGCAAGGATTTCTTTCCACACTTTGGAGGCTCATACCTTCTGGCATAACTTTCTTTTTTGAAATACATGCACTTAGGCTGGGTGTGATTCAACTATTAATTTTTATTACCAAGAATATGATTTTTAGGAATATAGTATATTTCTAACACATATACATGGTTTTTTGGAATATTATGACCAAATTTCACTCTCTTTATGGATTTGAATGTGAGAGTATTTTTCTTACGAAGGTACAAGTCTTCCTGTCATTATCATCAGTTCATTGCAACATCATCATCATCAACCTCTGCTAGGCAGAATTGCGAAACAATATAGTAAGGAATAATTTTTAATTTTTCTACTTATATTAGATTTTTTTCTATATATATATATATTAGATCTTTTAGTGTTTAAAAATGCAAACTAATTAAGTTAAAAGAATATCTTCAAACGTGTTTATAAAATCACCCATTGAATACAAATAAATAAACTTTTGATTTACCAAACCCAAATATTATCTTTTACTCTTGAAAAATAGAAAAACCTCTTTAATAAAAATATTACCACCAAACCCATTCTTATATTACTATTGTGTTAAAATTTAAAAATAAAATGTCATAATAATATTTAAATTGAATAAAATTACAAATTATCATGTTTTTTCTCGGAAACTTCAAGGTTAATTATTGTAGATTGGAATATTAAAATCACGACAAAATAAAATAAGAATCAAGCTCCACTAAAATAAGAAAGTTAGTAAACTAAAAAAAAAAGAGTTTAATCACTATTTGTTAAAGTAATATAATTTACATATAATAAAAATTACAAGTTCAACGATGATTAATCTCTTATTTCGTTACTTTATAATTCTCTTTATTAAAGAAAAGAAAAATCTTTTTTTCATAGGATAAGATTTAAGACACAGCATGAGAAGAAAGATTTTCTTTATGGACATTGGACTTTTTGGATTTTGTTTTGTTTTTCTTCTACGGTATCTTTCGGTTAAAGACTAATTCGTCAACCAATTTGGGTTAGTCAAGTGGTCAACTTACTCGTCCGCTTAAATAAATGTCGGGAGTTCGAATCCCGTCTTGTGCATACAGCAATCCATTAGCCAGCGACAGACCCTTAGTGGATTGAATTTTGTTTTTATTGAGTTGTGCCTATGGATATTATAGAAGTAAAAGGGCCAATTTTTTTTACAACAAATTACCAATTTCTGTATAGTTGGGTTGTGTCATGAAAACTTGTTTATCGGGCTGCAACTTGCTGCGGTCCAAAAAAACCGTAAAGGATTAATTTTGATTCTAATTATTCTTTTTTAATTATGAAAACCAAATTTTTTAATTTATTTTTAAATAAATATTAAAATCCTATCAATTGTTTATTTTCATAAAAGTAATAAAAAATAAAAAAATTATAAAATTATCTGAATTTATTATTTTTAATCATCGTTAGTTATTAATATTTAAAATTATAAAATAAAATATATTATTAAATTATTAAATTAAAAAAACTAAATTAAAAGAATGAAATTAATATTTAACTGATCTAAAAATAATAAATTATGATAATCACTTAGTATTTTTAGTAAATTTTTTTTAGTTAGATTATGGGGAGAAAATTTAAATTCAAAACAAATAAGTACTTTCTTTCTTCTCCTTTTATTTATTTATCTTTTTAGTTTTTACCTTAACGTTCTGAGTTCTAAGTTCTAAATTCTAACACGCTAATCCAAAAGCACACTTGATAATTGATACTGTGACAGTATGGAGAAGAAGAAGCAGAACGAGATTTGCAGAATGAAAGCGCCTTCCTCTGTTCATTCTACTCCGCAGGTAGCTTTAACACTTCACAACGTTCTTTCTGTTTTAGGTTTCCTTTCGTTTCAGCTATTCACATTCACCAGCTTATTCGTATGATCATTATTATGGGATTCGCATTATGCGTGGCAATGGCATTAGGTATTTCTAGTTTATGCTGATTGAACTATTTACTAAGATTGAGATATCATTTTCGGATCTTCACATTGAGTTGAGGTATCATTTGTATAAATTTGAATTTGTTCGGGTAATTGAAGTTCAAACCCTTTGTATCATTCATAGGATTTTGAGTAATTCGTTATATTGCTTTGTTTCTATCTAAATTGCATATTCTTAATGAGGAAAGTATATATGTAAAAGTGTAAAGAGTTTGTCACATTGATTTACAGTAGCAAAGCCACAACAGTGTGAATCCGTGACAAAACTCAGTGGGAGGAGAAGGTGAAGGTTTAAGGTTAGTCTTTCAATATTATTAACTAAGTTTTGGTCATTACTGCATTTGTTTCTGAATAATTGCTCATATCTCTCTGCCATTCAGAAAAGTAATGAGTACTTGCTTGCTCGAGATGCATGCCAAGGTGCAAGTTTCTACATTTGGTCATGCAGTTTCTTGAAGCTGTTCACCAGACAAGGTTCATTTTTTTATAACCCCTGTATATTGTATATATACTAACTTCCAGTTAGATGTTCATATTGTCTCAAGTTACCATGTTTTTGCATTGTGTCTTCCTGAAACTGAAGTTGCAATTATCATTTCATTGTTTTGTGTCAGTGAAAAATGTTGGTATTGATGTAATATTAAGCACACACTATTGAATAACTTACTTCAAAAATTTCTATTTTACTGATTCAGTTGTTAAAAGCATAATACAATAGACAAGAAAGCTTTCTAAATCTGAATAACAAAACAAGCATTGAAGAGGAATACAAAAGAAATTCCAGCACTAAATTAATAACCATCCATACAAAAGGTTAACAAATAGAATGCAGACTTTCAAAGAAAGGCCTTAGTTCAACTTGAGGGAAGAACCCAAGAAGCTCATAACCAATCTTCTAATTATCCTAGAAGGCTCATCCCCAAGTACCAATAGAAAAACACCAGCTTCAAAGGATCATTGCCATTCACCACCATCTTACTTTTGGTTCTAAGAGAAGCATCAGACAAAAGTAGAGAGAAAGAAAGTGTGAGTTAACACACAAGTGATTAAATAATGGAATGAGTGAATATTTTTCATTTTATACTTCTGTGATCTATCTATCCATCAAAAAAGTTAAAGTTAGAAGTTAAGAATTTATATTATAATGCATTTCTGTACAAAACATTGAAATAACAATAGTTTAAGTATACAAATTATTTTTGGGGTAATATTTAGGTTAAATATATATAATTCTATAGGGTCTATAGATCATTTTGTTTTAGAAATAACAAATAAGTATTCATAAAGTTCTATACAAAACAAAAGGACTCCAAGTGTTAATGATGACCAATTAACTAAACCTCTTTACAATCATCACCTGATGCAGCATGGCTGTTCTCTCTATTTTTTCACTCTAAGAAATATAGACTATTGAGAATAGAGCAGCTTCTAGTCATTGAAATGCCTAATTTTCTTATAGATAGCAAATCAGATTTCAAACCTTTTCTATCCATGCCCCTCCTCTTTTATAATGAAGTTGCCACTTTTAATTTCTACTAGTTGATTGGTTGCTGGAACACCTTTTGTTGCAAGATACACAAAGTAATGATTATTAAGTATTTGTATTGATTAGCTGGCTCCAACCATACTTCCAAACTAGAAAATTAAAGGCAAAAAATAAAAAATAAAAAAGAAGAAACTGCAAGAAGGCAACCGAGGGTCAATGAGTAATTCTGCCAATGATCCAACTTCAAAGTTGTCGTCCTGTGCTATTTTAGGAGGAGAAAACAGAACAACTGATAATTAAGCTGATTGTTGTTTGTGAGGAATGTGAACCATGCATCTTCTGTCTTTTTTCTTTTGGACTTCTTTTATGTTTTACTTGGGTTATTTGAACTCCTTTTATATATAATATATGCTGCTTGTTGTGCTAACATGAAATAATATGGACATAAATTGAATGTGCTTCTTTATTGCTAGTACTCTTATTGCAAACACAGCAACGGACATGGTAGAATACAAAAATGCCACAATTAATATAAAGGCAATCAAACATGGCCATAATAGACTATGCACAAATAAATTAAAGATATTACTAAAAGCGGACTGTACTCCTCAATTTCACTTGGCATTTACATTTAAAATCATGCTTCCTCATTTTGATTTCTCTCTCAGTGGAACACAATAAGACCAGGACGTGCAAGATGGCCACCAAAGAAACAGAAGCAATCTCGTTTGAGTCATAAAGGTTGTTGCTTAGAGATGATTTTTCCAGACTTTTATTTAAAGAAATTGAACAGGAAGCTAGATGTTTCACTTTGCTCCAAATGGAGCTTGCCTTTATTTCTTGATGAAAACTAGAACCTGGAAAGAAAAAAAGAGTTTTGGGTTACTAACACATTTATGCTTTTGAGATATATATAAAAGAACTAAGATAAGATTATTAACTTACGTGATTTATTACAATTGTTGCGTCTACATTCTGAGCTTACTTGTATATAGGTGGTGGTGGGGAAGCGTAGATGTAAACTGGTGGTGGGGGAGGTGATTTGTAGATGTATTTGGGAGCAGGTGCTGGCGAGGGAGGAGGTGGTGATGTATAGTGGTATGGTGGTGGAGGAGATGGTGAAGGTGGAGGTGGGCTCACGTAGTGGTAAGGTGGTGGTGGAGATGGTGAAGGTGGAGGGGGGCTCACGTAGTGATATGAAGGTGGTGGAGACGACGTTGGGGGTGGAGGGGATTTGTAGACATATGTGGGAGCAGGAGCTGGTGATGGAGGAGGTGGTGATGTGTAGTGGTATGGTGGGGGAGGAGATGGTGAAGGTGGAGGAGGGCTCACGTAGTGGTAAGGTGGTGGTGGAGATGACGTTGGGGGTGGAGGGGATTGGTAGTAATAGGGAGGATGAGGAGTGGGAGATGGTGGAGGAGGACTTTGATAGTGATAAGGAGGTGGGGGAGATTGGTAATAGTAAGTGGGTGGAGGGGACGGGGATGGTGGTGGAGGTGACTTGTAATAGTAGGGAGGTGGTGGAGATGGTGATGGTGGTGGTGGAGATTGGTAGTAGTAAGGAGGGTGTGGATGTGGTAGCTTTTTAGGTGGAGGCGGTGATTGATAATAGTAGGGAGGAGGTGGTGATGGTGATGGTGGTGGTGGAGATTTATAGTAGTAGGGAGGGGGAGGGGATGGCGATGGTGGAGGTGGTGACTTATAGTAGTATGGAGGGTGTGGTAATTCTTTAGGTGGAGGAGGAGATTTGTAATAATAAGGTGGGGGAGGAGATGGTGATGGTGGGGGTGGTGACTTATAATAGTAAGGAGGGTGTGGCAATTCTTTAGGTGGTGGTGGAGATTTATAATAGTATGGAGGAGGAGGTGATGGAGATGGTGGGGGAGGACTCTTATAGTAGTAAGGAGGAGGGGGAGATGGTGATGGTGGAGGAGAATGGTAATAATAAGGTGGTGGGGGTGATGGTGATGGTGGAGGTGGAGATTGGTAATAGTATGGAGGTTTAAGCACCGGTGACGGAGGAGGTGGGGATTGGTAGTAGTAAGGAGGCTTGGGTTTAGGTGAAGGTGGAGGTGGGGATTGGTAATAGTACGGAGGCTTGGGTTTTGGTGAAGGTGGAGGTGGAGATTGATAGTAGTATGGAGGTTTAGGTACCGGTGATGGTGGAGGCGGAGATTGGTAATAGTACGGAGGCTTTGTTACTGGTGATGGTGGAGGTGGAGATTGGTAGTAGTATGGAGGTTTAGGTACCGGTGATGGTGGAGGCGGAGATTGGTAGTAGTACGGAGGCTTGGGTACTGGCGATGGTGGAGGTGGGGATTGATAATAGTACGGAGGCTTTGGTTTTGGTGAAGGTGGTGGTGGGGATTGGTAATAGTACGGAGGCTTGGGTTTCGGTGAAGGTGGAGGTGGAGATTGGTAATAGTATGGAGGCTTGGGTACTGGTGATGGGGGTGGTGGAGATTGATAGTAGTATGGAGGCTTAGGTACTGGCGATGGAGGAGGTGGGGATTGGTAGTAGTATGGAGGCTTGGGTTTTGGTGATGGTGGAGGTGGTGATTGGTAGTAGTATGGAGGTTTGGGTACCGGTGATGGTGGAGGTGGAGATTGGTAGTAGTAAGGTGGCTTTACTACTGGTGTTGGTGGAGGTGGAGATTGGTAGTAGTATGGAGGCTTGGGTTTAGGTGAAGGTGGAGGTGGGGATTGGTAGTAGTATGGAGGCTTGGGTTTTGGTGATGGTGGAGGTGGTGATTGGTAGTAGTATGGAGGTTTGGGTACCGGTGATGGTGGAGGTGGAGATTGGTAGTAGTAAGGTGGCTTTACTACTGGTGTTGGTGGAGGTGGAGATTGGTAGTAGTACGGAGGCTTGGGTTTTGGTGAAGGTGGAGGTGGGGATTGGTAGTAATACGGAGGATTGGGTTTTGGTGAAGGTGGTGGTGGGGATTGGTAATAGTACGGAGGAGAATAGTGGTGAACTGGTGGAGGTGGTGACTTGTATACATATGTAGGTGATGGTGGAGGTGGAGACTTGTATATGTAAACTGGTGATGGAGGTGGTGGTGATTTATAGTAGTAGGGAGTTGGTGAAGGCTTGGATTTTTCACATTCTTCAAAATGTTTCTTTGAAGCATAGGCAAATGGCTTAGCTTCAAGCACAACTTCATATTTGTCCTTTGATTTCACCTTCAAGTCGGTTCCTTCGTTTAGCTTAGTGGGTATGTTGAAGGGTGAGTTCTTAGGTGGAGCATGTAACCTAGCCTTGCACACCGTGGAGCCATATTTAGCATAATCAAAGTCCTTAACTGTAATGCTATACTTTCCGTTGCTCTTAGTTTCCCCGTAAGCCTTGATGATGTGTCTGCCTGCTTTGCATTTGACCTCCACAACAGCACCTGATCCATAATTGAAATATTACAATTAGCAAACAATAATACGACAAGATATCATAAATCCACCAAAGATATTATATTGGAGCAAATTATAAAAAGAATCTCGAGTTAAAATATCCTTTTCATGTTTATTTATGAAGAAAAAGAAAACTATCATTTTCATGTTGAGTGTTGGTATTAATTACATGCTACAGCCAGTTTTGAACAAGAAAAAGTTATTTTTTAGTAATGTGATGGTGAATGTACATTGAGACATTGATTGTATCTTACCTATCAACTGTAACAAAAAGTTCTCCAATTCTATACATTATTAAAAAGTCTAATTGACACTTTACTAATTTAAGCATCAAATATTAATGCATTCATTTTGGTTTTCTCATTAGGTGGTTGGTTCAAGATAAATTAAGTTAATGCATTCTAACATTTAATTTCTACATGCTCTAGAGTTATCTAAAATGATTGGAACTGCAAGTATCACGAAAAGTTTAGGGACAAAATACTGTGAGTACTAATAGCAAATGCTTGTGTAAAATGCAGCACAAGTTCTACTAGAAAAAGACATGCATTCTCTAACGAAAAAAAGTGAATGCCAAATGAAGATAATAACGAGCAATGCTCAAAAGCATAAGAATTGACAATTCAATTGTAACAATAACAAGACTTTAGAACTAAAAAATGACGTAGAGAATGTCGTGTACCTTTGAGATGTTTCTTGTTGTGTGACTTTTCAGGATACTCCCAGTCATAGCACTTGTAGCTGTAGACTTTTCCCACAACCTTCACAATCAATGGGTGATGGTGGGGATGTGGAGGATACACGACAGGTGGAGGAGGAGAATTATAATAGTATGGAGTGGGTGGTGGTGGAGATTTGTAGTAGTAAGGTGTTGGATGAGGTGGAGATTTTACTGGAGGTGGTGGAGAGTTATAGTAGTAAGGGGGGTGAGGTTTAGGAGATGGAGGAGGAGGAGATTTATAGTAGTAAGGTGGTGGAGGAGACGGTGAAGGAGGTGGTGGAGAATTATAATAGTAAGGTGGAGGAGGTGAAGGAGATGGGGGAGGAGGAGAGTTGTAGTAGTAAGGTGGATGGGGTACAGGAGATGGTGGTGGAGGAGATTTATAATAGTAAGGCTTTGGAGATGGAGACTTTACTGGTGGTGGTGGAGACTCGTAATAATAAGGTGGTGGAGGAGATGGTGAAGGTGGTGGGGGAGAGCTGTAATAGTAGGGTGGAGATTTGTGTTCATATGGTGGTGGAGGAGGAGGTGACTTGTACACATAAGGAGGAGACTTATGCTCGTATGGTGGTGGAGGTGGTGGTGACTTATATACATATGGGGGTGGTGGTGATGGTGAAGGAGGAGGGGGTGACTTATATACGTAAGGTGGAGACTTGTGCTCATATGGTGGTGGGGGAGGTGACTTGTACACATAAGGAGGAGACTTATGCTCATATGGTGGTGGTGGAGGTGGTGATTTGTATATGTAAGGAGGTGGTGGTGATGGTGATGGTGGAGGTGGTGACTTGTACTCGTAGGGAGGAGCCTTGTGTTCATATGGTGGTGGAGGTGGTGACTTGTATACGTATGGAGGTGGTGGTGACTTGTACTCATAAGGAGGAGCCTTGTGCTCATGTGGTGGTGGAGGTGGTGATTTATACTCATAAGGAGGTGGTGGTGATGGTGATGGTGGGGGTGGTGAATTATACTCGTACGGAGGAGCCTTGTGCTCATGTGGTGGGGGAGGTGGTGATTTATACTCATAAGGAGGTGGTGGTGATGGTGATGGTGGGGGTGGTGACTTATACTCGTACGGAGGAGCCTTGTGCTCATGTGGTGGGGGAGGTGGTGATTTATACTCATAAGGTGGTGGAGGTGATGGTGATGGCGGAGGGGGTGACTTATACTCGTACGGAGGAGCCTTGTGCTCATGTGGTGGGGGAGGTGGTGATTTATACTCATAAGGAGGTGGTGGTGATGGTGATGGTGGGGGTGGTGACTTATACTCGTATGGAGGAGCCTTGTGCTCATGTGGTGGGGGAGGTGGTGATTTATACTCATAAGGTGGTGGAGGTGATGGTGATGGCGGAGGGGGTGACTTATACTCGTACGGAGGAGCCTTGTGCTCATGTGGTGGTGGAGGTGGTGATTTATACTCATAAGGAGGTGGCTTGTGCTCAATTGGTGGAGGAGGTGGTGACTTGTACTCATAAGGAGGTGGCGGTGAAGCAGTTGGTGGAGGAGGTGAAATGTACTCATAAGGTGGTGGTGGAGAGTAGTAAGGGTAACCGTCAGCAGTAACGGAAACCACAGTAGTAGAAATGAAGAGAGTGGCGAATGCCATGGCCAATTGTGGCCAAAGCCGACCCCTTGCGGGGTCTCTGCCCCTAGCAGTCATGGGTGGAAAGGAAAGAGCTGGCCTCCTCCGGCCAATGCTTCTGATCAGAACCTTACCACTAGTGTTTTCTTTCTCCTATTGGGAGAAGTGGGGGGTGGGTGGGAGAATAGTTGTATTGTTGTGTAGTGTTAGTGGTGACTGAGAAAAGCTGCATGAAATACTTGGTTACTTATAATGGGAGTGAGTCGTTAGAAGGGAGCTGTCATAGAGAGGGATGAATTCAAATCAATCTAATTTGATTTTATTTTCTTAAATTAAGTTCCCCCCAGCTGGCCTTGTGACCTTTTTTTCAATTGCAAAAACTCTGTCCTATTTGTTCATTATAATATAAATGAGCATCTTCTGGTGTAGTATGGTGTTAAGTATTAACACCAATTTACACAACCATACCATTCTTTTTTGTTTTTCTTTTAATCATTATTCCACCCTTGCCTGAACTGTTGAGTAGTAGTTGCCTATCTTGACGAAAAAGAAACTCCAAAATGCTTTTTACATCTTTCTCTTTCTCTATTTCTTTTCTGTTATTTTCTCTCAGGGAAAGTAAAGTAATCACTATGCATTTTGCATCATGCACCTTGGATCCTTTGAGTGAGTCACTATTATTTTTTTTCATTTCATCACATCCCTTGGATCAAGGGTGATTGGTGAAGATATAGATATTTGACTATTTTGTTATTTCTTTATGCACGTTTTGAACAGAAGCCATTGGCATGGTATGATATAAGGAATAATCCAAACCAAATATATATATAATTCCCTATTTTTGCCACAGCATAGTTGCCACGTGTTTGTGGGGACTATGAAACAAATGAAGTTACTGAAATCAAGATTGTAAAATTATATATATATATATATATATATATATAACAGTAATTCTTTCATTGTATTTTCTATCATGTACATGTAGAAAAATATCAAATAGTATAATATGCATCATTATACACTTTTTTTTATTTATATTTTAAGAATTCAATTTTGGATTTATTCACCTAATACGTTTACTTAAAATAGGGATAGAGAAGGAGACACAATGAGAAGTTGCCATGAGGGGAGTGCAAGATTATTTTTGTTTGCACTTTTCTTTTTCTTTTTTCTTTTTCTATTTTTGTGATTCTCTTTATCAAATTTTATATTCCCACCCATGTGATTTCGAAATAATGTGATTGACAAGTGTTTTTCATTTTTCAACCCCCACTAAGGTACACATTGCAGCTTTTGCTACCCAAATTCATATGAAAGAAATTAGGCAAAAGCTTGAAATTATAGTCAGGCAAATAATTATCTGGTCTATAATTTTCATTTTTGTGAAATGAGAAGTGATCATTGCAGTTCTCTTCGACCCTGCACTTTATTTTTATGTCGTAAACCTCGGGAAAGCGACATTTTTGAAACAATGTCTCTGGACCCATTTGTGATCATAAGTATTAACCTATGCTCTGTTTTTTCTTAATTATTATTATTACCACAAAAAGGAATATACTAGTATAATAATTATTAAAGTTTTCTTAATGCTTCTCTGTTTGGTTGCATGTAAAATTTCTGAACACTCAGACTTAGTAGAAATAGGAAGTCTGAGTTCTTAAAAATCTAGTGTTGGGTTTGTATCATATCAGGATCAGAGTGCAATCATTTCAGTAACCACAGAAAGAATCAAACTATCACAAAATATAAAACGTGCACTTACTTGAACTATTCCAATGCTGAATAATTGAACTGGTTTAGGCATGACAAAAATACACATTAAGTTGTTGTTAAATTCTCATAATTACGTGTAATTGAGTAAATTATACTGTATTATGTTTTGTTGTGTTATGTTTTAAGTATTTAATTTGTCCCTTGATATGTTCCTAACTAATCTAATGAAATCACTATTACACTTGGGGTTTCTTTGCCGAATAATGCACCGTTTCTAGTGATTGATCAATGTCTGCTGGTAACAAAATAAAAAATAAAAAATTATGAGATCAATAAATGAATGAAACGTGCAAACTTTGTGTTTGGTTCTGTTGTTGGATAATATTATAATATAACTGGACAACTAAGCATTTTTTCAATATTATAATATGCTACACTACAACCCCATGAGGAAGAAATCAAGAAATCACTCAAATCAGGTACATTTCTCTTCTCTATTATATCCTGAACATGTCTAAATTTTATTTGTTGAAGAGTCAAGATTCCTCTACAATCTCCTTTATTTTTTTTTTCTTTTGAAAATAGGAACATGGGACCATTGATGATTTGAGCTGTTACATTTTGAAGGGAAACACGGTAATTAACTAACTATTACTTCTTTTTAGTTTTGGTATACCATAAGTTCTATTTAATTACTACTTTTTTCACAATAGTAGTGAAAAATGTAAAATTCAAGCTAATGATTTTTCCTCCTTGGTAAAAAATTACTAGCAAACCTAGTGTGCATGAACTGTGTCCCATGTGAACCTACTACTATTAATAATTCAAAATTTCTAACATATAGCCACCGTGTGCACCTATCTATACACATACATGATACATCTCATCATAATAATGTTTATTACGTTTTATAATAGTCAATGGCGTGTAGTAGAACGTCTCTGAATTGAGGTGTAAATAGAACATAAAATTCGTCACGGTAGTTGAGATTAATAGAAATTAAAATGGGTCCATCTTCTTTATCTGATTAGAGTACTACTTTAATATAGGTTTAGTTAGCTTTGTTGGATAATTCGGTTCTGGAATGGAATGTGGTAGCCATAGCATATAGTGGGAGACAGTGAGTTGTTAAGGGAAGAATGATATTATTATAAGATGGAGCAAACGTGAGTTCCTTTTTGATGCTTATGATGTGGGAATGATGGAGTAAAGCACATGTTTCAGGAACCACTATAATTTATGGTGGATTCACTCAATTCACATTTTCATTATTATTGGATGAGGTAAAAGGATTGGAATTGAGTTGAGTCTGGTTAAACTTAAATTCGACTATAAAAATTGAACTTAGTTTATGGCTGATGTATTAACAATTTAATTTATTTGTATGGATTAATATAATTTATAATTTTATATAAATAAATTATAACTTAAATAAAAAAATTCAACTATAATTTATGTCTACTACCAAAATCATAGATAAAAAAATATTATAAAATTTTATAGCCAAACATTGAGATATATATATTGTTCTTTTCTATAAAAAATAATTAAATTAGATTTATTATCCATTCAACCTATAATAAAATAAACAAAAATATTTAGATATGACAAAAATAAAAAATAATACACTCTCGTATATTTAACAAACATAAATATTATAATTGTGTGTTGTGTAAAATTATATATTATTATTAATTAAAAATATAAAATACATAGTATATTTATTAATACAAATAATCATAATAATAATAATATATAATTACAACTTTATATGCATGTATAATTGACTCAGTTCACAAATCAATAAATTCAGCTTACCCAAACTCTCAAGTGGGACTCATTTAATATATGAGTTCTAATTTAAACTCAAATTTAACTCACTAAGTTCATAAACTTGGCTTACAGAATTGTTAAATAATCGAATTCAAATTGGCTCTGCTTCCAACCCTAATCACTTATTTTGTATTGTATATTGAGTCGATTTATACATCTTTAGTATCGGATAATAAGCTGTCTAGTGTACAATACAGAATGAGTACAATTATTAATTTTATTTAGTTGTTTACGGTATTTCCCAATTTCATAGGTTAAGTACTAAGGTAGTTTTTGTTTTGAGATATCGGGACAAAGACGGAGAGACTGAGATTCAGTATTATGTTTGTTGGTTCAGAGACTGGTACTAAAATTTTTGTCTCTGTCTCTAAAATTTCAGTATTTCAGTACTTCCAAAAAGTAGGAATACAGGAGACTAAAATTTTTAAAGATGGAGACTGAAATTTTAACAGCATTTTATACCTAAAATATCCTCATTTCAATTGATTCATTCCAATTTTATTCTTTGTACAAATTAAATTAAAACTTCATTCTTGTTTCAATTTCTATCTCTCACTTTACACCAAATAGAATACTGAGATTTATTTCAATCTCTGTCTGTCTCTCAATATCAGTCTTTCAGTCATTGTCTCTCTACCAAACGCTACCTAAAGGTTTGTTGTTGGCTAATGAATTGATGCATGTACAAAACAAGATTCGAATTCAAACACTTATTTAAATAGACAAGTGAGTTAACTGCTTGACCAAACCAAATAACAATTATTAATTATTACTTGCTCGTTATGTCAAAGGCTATAAAAGTAGCTTGTGGAGAACCTCGCAGGGAATTAGTTTTGGTCCTCAAATTCTCACGTTTAGGTGTAGTGGTGGTAATGCTGCCCCACAACCCGGACAGGTTGTTAGTTGCTTGTTACCATTTTTGCAGATTCAAGCTATCTTTATCTAACCATTCATCTCATGGACCGCACTATATGTTTCTTTAGACATACATTCTTACTTAATTAGTCTTTGTGTTTTTCAAAGATCTTTAGAGGAAAATAACTACGAAAATAGTAGGTGGTAATACTATTTTTAGTAGAAAAAAAAAAGTAAAGAATTGTCTAATGTTGATTTAAATACAAGGTAAAATAAGGGAAAAAAAAACATAATTAATGATTTATTTCAGTAGCATTTGTATTTGCAAAAGAACCATTGACGGAAAAAGTGGAATAGTGGCTTAAAACAGCACTAAGAATAATATCAAGGCTAGAAGACGTAATGATTTTTTTTTCCCTTTAAAGGACCCTAAAATAGGTGAAACCGTGAAACATAATAAGTAACTTTATTCTGTCTTTAATTATTATAAATGCTTGGAAAGAAAAGCCAACATGTGCATGGCCAAATTCAAAGGGATGTTATTTAGTTGATTCGGCAGATTTATTAAAATATAAAATTAAACTTGTCTGGTTCTAAATAGAAATAAAAAAAACTCTTTTACTTTAATTTAATTTTCTGATGTAACAGATAAAAAAATTATTCTATCTCTTTTGTTTATATCTAAAATTCTAAAAAAAAATTCATTCATCAAAATTAAAAACAAAATAATTTAAAATTTTTTATACTTTTTAATTTCAAAATCTTAGCTCATAATTTTACTAAAATAAAAATAGACCAAATTATAATTAGACCTAAAATATTAAAAACAAAATAAAGTAAAAATAACATAAAATCAGCCCTAAAATAAATATTAATAAGGTGATGCATATTTGATTTAACTTGACTAATTAGAGTCTTCAATGTAACTTGAAAATAATAAAACGTTTAATTTTTTATAGTCGTTAACTATTATCTTGGCTAGTATTTAATGTATATCTTGAACAAATAATTTAATCATGTTTGCAAATTTTTTTATTTTTTTTAGTTACTTTTTTGTAATTAAACTAATTGATATATAATAGTTTTTAGTTTGTCCCACAAAGTTTGTATCAAGTAGTATAGCAAGAAGAATAAATTATGATATATATAGTTATATACTAAGTTTATTCATTCATGTCATGTATTCAAGTGAGAAAAAAAGGGTGCATTATTGTTCATCATAAATGAATGAATGAATAATAATGTTGACTAAAATAGGGAAAAGCTAAAAATACTAAAATAGAGTGAAAAGCAAGCAACGCCACAAAAGGAGATCGATTAGATCAAAATTACCCACTTAATTAATTAATACATTCCGTGAGTTACTCCATCATCAATAAAGCAGATAGATCTTCAAAATTCAAATTGCATTGGAATATTTAAAATTCATTAGAAATTTTTTCAAGGGTGCATGAGGCCAAAAATTCACGTAATTTGAGAATGTTACCGTGAACGGTGAATCTCATTCTTTAAGCACGTGTTGATGGCTGGGGATATTTTTGTATGATATTTAACTCCAATAAAAAATTAAAAATATCATCTAACGAAAACTTTTGTTTAAAAATATAATTTATTTATTTGGTCCTATTTTAAATAAAAATAATATTTTTATAACATACTAAAATCAAATCTTATAATTTATTATACAATAATTAAAATAAAATATTTTTATATAAAAATAATTATAAATTTTTTCTTGGAGTATCCACTTTTTGTATAATTCTATCACACCATTATCATGCATACAATTTGTTCATTCTTTTCGTAGGAGTTGCTTTTATTATTTTTACTGGAATGCTGTGCTTTGTTGAAAGCTAAAAAAAAAGGTTGAAATTGATATATTCTCTTTTTCGTTTTTGTTTTTTTAAAACCCACCCCTCTCTTATGTTCTTAATTTAATTAACCTATATTGGTCTATAGTTTCTATTTGCAGTGATGTTAGGCAGATATTTAAAAATAATAATTTAAAATTATTTTACTTAATTTAACATCTATAATTTTATGTATTTAATATTTAAAATGATATATTTATTATATTTAATATTATGTATTTATTTTAAAAAATTAATAACTATAGAATGAGACAACTTTAAATTAATTTGAACGGTCTCTCAAATATTTCTGTTCTGCTTAATTTGTTACTTGAAATTTCTAAATTTAGGGATTTTTTACGTTGTTGACGGTATTCCCTAACTCGATAGGCTAAAGATTAATTCATTGGAGATCTGGTCTCCATTTAAGAATCTGTCGCTAGCCAGTGGGTTACTCTATATATAAGCCGGAATTCAAATTCCGACACTTATTTAAGCGGACGAATGAGTTGACCACTCAACCAATCCAAATTAGTTTTTTAAATCTAGGGTTTAATTTTAAAAATTTAATTTTGATGAACCTTCCGTGTAAAATAGTTGTACATGTATATCTAATTAGTAACGTCACGTCAACTAAAATAACTACTTTTATATTGATAGTAAGAATAATCATTCAAAAAAACGAATGTAATTACATTACTGTATAAAATATTTTATACTGTCAATACATCAAAATTAAACTCTAATTTTAAATCCTAAATTTTATTCAATTTAGTACCACTCAAATCATCTAAGTTATTAAATTGGAAACAAATTTTCTTGCCTATGTCATAAGATTACAACGTGTAAAACAGTGAAGATCTCTTCTAATATTAATAGCAATGTCGAAAATAATATTAATATATATATATATATATATATATATATATATCACTTTTTATTTATTTTGATTAATATTATTTTGTGTTTTAGTTCGTTTCACTTTATTGTACTGAGTTTATTTATTCAAAAAAATTTTCTTAACCTATGTCATAAGATAATTTGAATAGCAAAAATCACGGAACTAATTTTCGCTTCACATAACAGTTTCTTTGGATGCTGAAAAGAAAAATCCAAATCACATAGAATTAAATGATGTGTTGTGATGATTATAAACATATAAAAAGGTAGTATGATGATCACATATAGAAAGTCTTTGAAAGGATGAAAACACTGAGCGAATCCACATTCCTATTTAATTCACCAACTTAAAAAGTACATTAGTGGATGTGATCCTAACAAAGTGTATAAAATCTTTTTATCTTTTACTAATACATCTGGAAAAATTATTAGTTTAGTAGTATGTGCTTCTCATTATTTATTTATATTCCTTCTTCCGATGGAAAAGCATTTGACATTTCAAAGATAAAGACATAACCATTAATACACTACTAATTTTTAAAAAAATATATATTATACATCTAAATTTTTTTTATGAATCAAATTCAATCAACTTAAATAATAAAACTTGAAATAATATTAATTATAACTAATTTTTATTATATATATTAAACTAATTTAATTAGATTTAATTAACAACAAAATTTAAATATATAACATTATTTTTTTTAAAAGACTTGCTCATATCAACCAACAACATTAACGTGTGTTCCGAATAACAAATAAGAAGAAAAACTCCATCACCACTATTAAAAGGCATTTTTAGTGACTATTCATTTTGTTTTTAATGACAAAAAAAATAATTATTAATATATTTATTAGTAATTAGACATTAGTCATTTTATATTTAATCGCTAAAAAATTTCAGTAACAATAATATAATTATCAATAAAAAAATTTTAATGGTTGCAAAAAATATATAATCATCATTATAAGATATAGTATTAATAGAAAATAATAATTACTACAAAACATAAATTTAATAAGACATATATGCTACTTTGGGACAATGAGATAGAAAATACAAAAATATAAAATCTTATTTGCATTGGTATATAAGATATGGATAAAGATATTATTCAGAGACATTCATTAATATATTTTATGTCTACTTTAACAGAAAAAATATAAAAATATTGGCAAAATAATGACACAACTTATATTTTAATTTTTTTATTATTCTTGTTGATTATTTAATTATATATTTTTATTATTATATAATTTTTTAAAATTTTTAAATAAAAAATAAAAATAAATTAAATTTTTATAATTTATTTTTATTTATCACCAAATAAAATATAAAAATACTAATTTTTGTGTGTACATTTTCTTGTTTTTAGTATCTTATTTTATTCTGATTTCAAAACTAAATGCAGCCATAATAATCAGTACATTATGCTATTATCACTAAAAATACAATATATATATCAATTAAACAATAAGTTTAAACTCTAAAAAACCTATCACCGCCTATGGAGTGTTTGAGTTTCTTTTTCGGCTTTTTTTGGTCATATGGTTGATTTTTTAATCATCAAACATGTCAAACCCAATCAAACGGAGCAAAAAAGGGTTCAATTAGAGATTAAATTTGAAATTTGGGTGGTCAATTTCAATTTCTATGTTAATGTATGTATAGAATTGGAATTGTAATTATAGGTAGTTACACTTAAAAAAAAAATTTAACTACTAAACTGTAAATTGTAACAAAAAAAAATTAATAACAATAGAACTTAAAAGGAAATTCAAAATTTCTGTTAAATAATTCATCAGCACTATTGGTGAACCCAGACAAAAATATATAATAGTTATCTCACCGACTATAGGACTTAGGAAAAATATATATAGCCGTTGTGTTAACATCGTAAAGTTTCTTGTATGGTTTTAGACTATATGTATATATAAAAAAAATAATAAAAAATTCGAAGAAATTTTCACGGCGGCTTCGGTGATTTTATTGTTGTTTTGTAGTGCTTTTGTTAATAGCATCTAAATTTAAGACTTATTTGTAACTTCAGATTAGGATTGAATATTGTGATCAATAACTTCATGCCATAATATTCTGACAGACGGGTCAACGCAGATATTTAATGTATTAATTTTTTTTTTCACATTTCAATGCATATGTAATATAATATATAAGGATAATGTTAGATAATTAATATTTTTTTAAATAATATAAATAATTATTAATTAAATAAAAATATATTATATTTTTAAATTATTTATTTAAATTTTAATATTAAAATAAATATTTATACACCTAATAAAATAAATATTTAATATCTTTATTATTTATATTATTTAATATTTTCATAGTCTATTTATACTTTTTCAATATATAATCATTGTCTGTGTTGATTTTTAAAATGGATAATGAATTTTTTTTTTCAGAAAAATAAAATCGTGAAAATGTGTTTTGCACACTTTTTGGGGAGATATATACATTTATTTTTATTAAAGTGAATGTTAATACATTTTAGAAAAAGTAAAAAGTATAATAATTCTTAAAAAAGAATTTATTATTAGAAATAATAAATAAAATAGTAGGTTATTAAAAAAAAGAATGATAAACAAAGTAGAAAATTAGTAGTAATATTGTAATAATGTAACTATGTAAGGGATTGTATCATTGATGTATATATGTATGCATTTTCTGAGAAGAGGTATTAAGTGTTTTCAATTTTTTCGAATTATACAGTGTTATAAAGTATGGATACGTTTTTGAGTATTTGTATGTCGAACACATTTTAGACATAATGTTTATTGATATTTGTTTAACACGCGTATTTTTTGTGTCTCATTGTATTTTAATAGAAAAAAAAATTTATTTGGACACATTTAAATACATTTAAATACTATTACATATTAGTATATTTAATCTTATTCTTAACGTATATTCTTAAAATAGGTTTAATTAGAAATAGTATATATTATTAATTATTAAAATAAAAATATTTTAAATATTTTATATAATTAAAAAATTATTAAAAATAATTAAAAAATTAATTATATTTTAATATTCATTATAATTTATTATCTAAAAAATACTTTATATTTTATATATATGCCATATTCCCATATCTTATAAAAATTTTAAATTTACGTATTCGATATCGTGTCTTATATTCTTATCAATATCCATACATCATAGTATAATAGTATCAAAACTTCCTAATTCACAATATAGTTATTTAATTGCATGGCATTGTTATACAAAGAAAAAAATATGAATCTGATTAAGAACGTTAGTTAAATAGGAAAAGCAGATATTAATTCTAAACTTTTGTATAGAGTTATCTATTATATATTTATATACACAATGATTACCTACAAAAACAAAAGTTAATTCTGGATTTTATCTGGATTATTTTTTAATATATATACGCTGAATAATATTAATTTGATAAACACATGGAAGAACATCAACGTTACGGTGCAGAAATCTTATTTCATTTTTCTGAGACTTGACCGTTTTGTATGTTGTTGTTTATGTTTTTGTCCTTGACTTTCAGCTCCCCGCACCCATCTTAATAATATTGTACAGTTATCTTAATACACATGCACTATATATACTTACATGATTAATAAGAATGACTTTAAAGAAAGTCTGTGTCTCATTTTCTTCGTGTTTGAAAATGAAAAATAATGTGCATAGGAAGTATAAGAATTCCGCAAAGCAACAACTCATGACAGTAGATACTAGATAACCTTGGCTTATTAGTGGGGGAAGATCTTTTCAATATTATTATAACTTTGAATAATAATGACTCATAAGTCCCTCTCTGAAGAACGGAGCTAGTATTATATATATGCTTTAATTTCTCCCTCTTCACCAATCATCATGAATTTGAAGCAACACAAAAAAGTGGAAGGAAGAAGTAAATTAGTTAACTTTGGATTTTACTTTACCTATTCACTCGGATTTTTTTTTTTTCTTTTTGGTTGTACTCGGAGATATATATATATATATATATATATATATATATATATATATATTCTAGTATGCCAATATTTACGGTAATTATAAGTATGGTTAAAATTAAAATTATATTTTAATAATAATTCTTTTAGTAATATTTTTAAAAAATATTATTAAATAATACGTTAATTTTAGTAATATTTTTTTTAAAAGACCACATTTATATAGCTACTAGACATAAATATACTAGAACACATTATTATATATATATATATATATATATATATATATATATATGAATTTAATTTTAATATATTAGTCGTATAAATTAATTTCACATATATTTTTAATTACATAAAATTATATTAATAAAAATAACTATGTTTTATATTAATCGCATAATGGTTATCTAAAATAATAAATATAATTAAATAATTATATAAAATATTTTATATTATTATTGTATAAAATAAAATACACTCTTCTCGTTTATAATTATCATATTGTTTGTTATTCTATTTTTCTTTCTATTGATTATTTTTAGGATGTGATTAAGTTTATTTTGAAGTGAAAAAAATTGATAAAATAAGTACATAAATTTTTAATCAGCCTTAAATTAATATAATAGATTCACATATGATAAATATTATAAATTTAATAATAATTTATTTTTCACTTTAATTTATTATTTTATCAAAATGTTAACTTTAAAAAACTTTTTTTTTCGATCGATGTATAGATATGATTAATTAACTACACGAACTCTGTGTTTCATCACATTAAAAAAATCAACTAAATTAATTACTGACTTAATTATTGCTAATTAATAATATAATGCTTCTCTCGTATTTTTAACAGCATAATATTGATTAATTACGTGAATGTATACATACATATGCACATGATACGGCTTTTCAAATTTAAATTCTACCGCGAGCTAGGGGGCCATCATCAATACTTTTGTCAGAATCACTATAAATACATTACGAAATACTAATTAAATAGAATAATTCAAATGAAATAATACTACTATCAAGATTTCAATAATGAATGATGTTACCCAAGGCGGGTGTATCCATATCCATACATAAATTAATGAATATATATCCGATTCTCGAAGAATTTCAAATTTAATATTTTGATTTTAATAAATTTATATTATTTTAAAAATTTTAGAAATTATTTTTTAATATACATTAGGGTTGAAAAGTTTGTATAGGGATACAAGATTTGTGAGTGAAATAAAAAAATGATGCATTTTTTTTTTCTTTTCACAATTTCGATAAGCACTTTTTTATATATTGAAGTGATAGATTTAGCTTCTATTAATCTGTGAGAAGTGTGTTTTTACAGATTCAATTTTTACCTTTAAATTTCATTTTGATGAATTACATCAAATTTAATCCATTTTAAAATTAATTTTGGGATCTTAATCATTTCATTGCTTTTGATGATAAAATTTTTATTATATATATTATTAGACAAATAAATCTCTAAACAAATTATTATAATAAGACAAACTAGTGCACGACAATCCATCTATTCAAGTAATATATAGTGTAGTAATGGAAGAAATTTTTGGTCAATGTAATTGCATACAGCTATGTGTGATTATAACTGGCTAGTAAAGGGCACGTTAATATTAATCATTTGGTTTCCATGACCTAGCAATTCTTATAGTAAGAGACAGATCAACAGAGAAATTGGCACATCACATGGTATATAAATTCTTATATTATTCGAAATTTCGGATCACAACAGCATCTGACAAAATAATTTACTGTAGCTATATAGTTGAATTATTTTATTGTTTTTTTATTAATGATTTAATTTTGAATTTGATGATTTTTAATATATCTTTTGGAGACAAGAAAAAGAAAAGCATTTGTTTAGAAGACATGATTGAAATTGGAGCGTGGAATGAAGAAGTAGTGAAGGACCACACATGCTTGTTATATGATTATTGAGAGAGAAAGTGTGTCTCTTCAATTTGCTTCCTTGGGCCTCCTCTCTGCCCATTATTATTATTATTATTCATCCACCATCACAATTATTCAAAATTCGTATTAATAAATAAATATCAAGTTAAGCACCAAAAAAATAAATAAATATCAAGTTGCATTGACCACATAAAAAGTTTTTCTTTTTCATTGTTATATGCCCTTCTAGTCTTCATTCGGCTACACACATATATAGTAATAGCTGTTAGAATATAATTAGGATCAATTAGTATTATTTAGTATATCTGAATATTTATTATAAGAGATTACATTTTTATTATTATTATGATTCTCTTAGTACTTATAAATACCATTTTATATTGTATCATTCTAAATAGCTTGAGTAGACAATTTGAATATATACAACTTGAATACTCACAAATCCTTTTTCCAATTTAATCTCTTGTTTTTAACATGGTATCAAAGCCATTGTATCCTCCTTGAAGATGATAGATTATTTTTCTTGCGGTGAAATCACCGTAGTTTTTTTTCAAATGATCCGCTGCTTACCTATTTTCATGAAGAAATGATATAATTTTCTCCCTCTTTCGGCAATTCTGCCTGCGTTCTCTCGTGGCAGTTCCGTTTGCGTTCCCTCGTGGCAGTTCCATCTGCGTTCTCTCGTGACAGTTCCGTTTGTGTTCTTTCGTGGCAGTTCCGTTTATGTTCTCTCGTGGCAGTTCCATTTGCGTTTTCTCGTGGCAGTTTCGTCTGCATTTTCTCGTGACAGTTCCGTCTGCGTTTCGTCTGTGTTTCCATTTCGTTTGCGTTTCTTTCTAGCAGTTCCATCTGCACTTCCTTCCGATAGCAGCAGTTCCCAGACAAGTGGCAGTTCCGTCTGTGCTTCCTTCCGACAAGCGGCAGTTCCGTCTACTCAATTGGAGAAAGGATTTGTGAGTATTCAAGTTGTATATTCAAATTGTCTACTCAAATTATTTAAAATGATACAATATAGAATGGTATTTATAAGTACTAAGAGAATTATAATAATAAAGACGTAATCTCCTATAATAAATATTCAGATATACTAAATAATACTAATTAATCCTAATTATATTCTAACGGTAGTTATAATTAGAGATATATATACACCAATATATATGTCAATATGCTCCAAGTCCACGCACCTATTTTTTATAACTTCATTTTAATTTTCCAAAACTTAATTTCTATATATATAGTTCTATGCAACATGCATATATATAGGTTTTTCGTATATATTAAGTAGAATTTAGTTTTTATTAATTATTAATATAAAATAATTTTACACATATATTTAATTATGTAATATTATATTAATAAAATAAAAAGTGTTAGGGGACTAGCAAGTTTTGTAATTTATAATCATTAATTAGTTATTATTGGTAATTTTAATGGTGTGAAATTTCATCAAAAAATATGAGATTACTCACTTTATTTTTACTGGTTAAATACTGACCAAATTTTAATAAATCTACTGATGTCTTAGACTTTTTTTAATAAAATATCTATTTTTTATATTAATTATATAAATAATTATAAAAAAATGAATATAATTATATTATTATATAAAATATTTCAGAGCATCAAAATTAAACTTCATTAAGTATTTCTTTTAACAGATAAAGGTTTTTTTATTCATTTTGTAAGCAAGTGAATTTGGGTATCAGATCAGAAATCACATGAAGGTTAACCTTATTAAGAGAGTGCTAATGGCCATAAAAAAAATAGGTTACCTTATTTTAGGGTTTGCGGGGGTTTTGTTAAAGTAGTCAAAAGTCAAAATCAATTAATGAATGTATGACGTGGGCTTCTATGTATAGTTCTACAGTATATATAATGGCACTACTAACTAAAAATGTGGTGGTGTAAGAAATTCTGATTAATGTCCTTGATCTGCATCTATTTCCATGTTCATAGTTAAATGCTTCGTCACATGTATATATGATGCTTCATTTGTAGACTGTATAGTATATAAAACTTACGACGGTCATTTTTGCTTTGTTTAAATGATTCAAATTCTATTTTATACGTGTAATAATTCATTAACTAGCAATAAATTTTTAAATGAAATTTATATTGCGATAGATTTAATCTGTCAGGTTAAGAGATACTGTAAAAAATAAAAAATATTATCGGTGTGATTTTTACTAAATTCTCTATTAGATATATAATTATAAATTAAATTTTAATTTAATAACAATGTCAAAAAGTTAAACAATAATTATCTAATTAAATTTATGTATTTAAATAATATTTTAAAGAATAAATTTAAAAAACAAATATTTTTAGAGTAAATATTTTTTTTTATCTTCTATCTTTTTTGAAAATTGACAAGCCATCCCTCAATGTTTAAAAAATGATAAATCGGCTCCTATCTATTTCTTCCGTTAGACACATCGAATTTTCTGTTAGACAAATTAGTCCCAATCTATTTTTTCTATTAGACACATTAACTTTTATCTATTGGTCACAAAAGAGTCGATGTGTCTAACGGAAGAAATAGACAGGAACCGATTTATCATTTTTTAAAGATTAAGTGACGGCTTGTCAATTTTTAAAATGGACAAAGACCGAAAAAAATATTTACATATATTTTTAATAATATGATAATACACTATTAATTATTCATGTAAACTAATTTAATTTATACCGTTGATGTATGAAAATAAATTTTATAATTATTTATGAATTTTTATTTATCATTTTAAAATTTAATTTTAGAATAAGTAACTCATATAATACTCTATAAAATTTAATTTATTATAAGACTTTAGCCAAAATAATAATCTTAAAATTTAAATTCACCGTGGTTAAAGAATCTAAACAAATTAGCTATTTTTTTAAGATAAGTATTAGAATCATCAAATTTTATAATTTGTAACTATTAATTAATTATTATTAATGATTTTAATAATATAAAATTATATTTAATAATATAAAATTACTTATTTTTTATTAATTAAATATTAACCAAATTTTAATAAAAATAATGACCATCTAGACTTGCTCTTTTGATAATATAGGACCAAACAACGAGGGAATGAGATCGATACCAAATATTTATTGAAAAGAAAAAACTTCATTACCACACGATTTTACACTGAATAGTAATTTGACACATTTTAACTCCGAATAGATAGATATATGTGATCGATCGGTGAAGTATATAGATTCAGTCATGCATATAGATTTTGACAGACGCACAAATATGATATAGATATTATTGTTTATACTCTATATATATATAGTGTTGATCTTAATCATAAAAATGCATTATGCATGCATGGATACTTTATAAATAAGTAATTAATCGTCGTTAAAATAATTATATTTGTACCACTTTATACGGATAATAACTACACCCTTGCTTAACAAGAAACGCTTACTCTTGTAGTGGAAAAATCTTTAGATTCTTTGGTCATAATCATATTCATTTCTTCGGCTTTATATATATAATGCTGCATTTTTAATTTATACTCACGCATAACTTCTTCCAACCTTTTCCAGTTTTCTAAGTATCACTTTCTTTTCTTGGCGTATACACATTTCAAAATCCAGAGACTCTATTAATATTCTTCCATCTATATTCAAAATTTGATTGATAATTATTGCCATATTCTGTCCGTGTAAAGTGTAAAGTATATGATGAGAACAAATGACATACATAATCAACTAAAAATACTAGCATGATCAACAAGAAGCAATTGTGTCGTAAATTATTAAACATGCATGAGGATCAGAGTGTGGTAGTTTTTATGTTTTTTAAAAGATAATATTAGGTAATTAATTTGTTCAGATAATTTTTTAAATTATTGTGTTTATTTTAAATTTTAAACCGTAAATTATAAAATTTTAACTCTAAATATTAAATTATAAATCTAAATCTTAAAATTGACTAACTAAAAGTTGATTTAATTTATTTAGTGACTGACGGCGTGGGAGTAATTAATTAATTAATTAAACATTGGTGCCACACCAAAACAACAACAACAATAATAATAATAATAATAATATTTTGTATTTTTAAAATTTATTAAAAATTTTAAAAATATTATTAAATTTTATTTTATTTTAATTTTGTCTAAAAAAATTTTGATATGTATCAATTATATCCATAGTAATTAAATTTTTAAAAAATTTAGGATTAATTCAGTTATAGTACTTAACAACTAAGAGTCAGTGACAAAATCTGGTGTTTATATTTGTGAAGTTGTTACTGAATTGTTCTTAAATTTTTTTTTAAAAAAAAAATAGTTAATAAAAATATATTTGATATAAGTAAATATTTTTAAGACAAAATTGAAATAAAATCAAACTAAGATATTTTAAAATTTTTTTAAAAATAAAAAATATACTTTACCTTAACAATACTAAAGCATTGATGTAAAAATAGATAACATGCATTGATCTAACAAAAAATCTTAGGGGCTAGTATTTTTTTACTAATTTTGGTTAGTATTTAATTAACATAGATATTAAATTGTCTTTAATACTGATTTATATATATAAATTCTGATAAATATAATGTAAATTATCTTGATTTTTATACGTAAATTCTGATAAATATAAATATAAATTATGTATTTTATATGTATAAATTTTTATAAATATAAGTACAAATTATTATTGATCAAATATTAATTTAAAATAGGATTAATCTTTACATACAAGTAATTCTGCTATAAGAGCCACTCAGATAAAGATGTCTAAAACGTCTTTTTTTAAAGATGTTTTCTAGTAATTAAAATTTAACACATATAATCGATTAAACAGTGTGTTTTTTTTGTCAAAATTAGGCTAGACAAATTAATTTAATTGAAAAATAGTGAATCAAATCTTGAATTGGTCTAAATTAATATTTTTTTATAAAAATGACTACAATACCCTTATTATAGAAAATGACTAAAATACTCTTATTATATATATTAATTTTGAGAATCATAAATTCTAGTCATTTACTTCTTTGTTGTCATAGAGTTAGGATTTAGAATTTTTAAAATTAATATATATATATAAAATAAGAGTATTTTAGTCATTTTCTATAATAAGGATATTATAGTTATTTTTTATAAAAAAATAATATTAATTTAAACTGTTTCAAGATTTGATTTATCATTTTTTTTGTCAAATTAATTTGTCTAGCCTAATTTTGACAAAAAAAAAATACACAGTTTAATCGATTATATGTGTTAAATTTTAGTTATTAGAAAATATCTTTAAAAAAAGACGTTTTAGACGTCTTTATCTGAGTGGCTCCCTTCTGCTATACAAGTTTTACAAGTTCTCTAATATTATATTCAAACGTGTCTCTAATAGATTTTTAATTTTTGAAAGGATTCCATTTCCTTTTTCGAATTTCTTGCCTTCTCTTTCTCCTTCTCCTTCTTCATTTACGTGCTTTTTTCTCTGTTTTCTTTTTTTGTTATTCTCGATTTCCATTATTTTTTGACATCAAACTCTGAAATCGTTTTTGAAGTGTTTCATCTTTATCGTCGTGTTTCTCCTCGTTCTTCTTTTTGATTTTGCAACATTATATATTTTTTTCTTCTTTGTTTGATTTTTTTCTCCCAAAAAGAATGATGAGAATATGAAATAAGAAAATGAAGAAGAAGAAGCAGCAAACATGAGGAGGAGAAAGAGAAAGAGTTCTGAATTATGCATAAGGTGTACTTCAACAAATTTTGGGTGTATTTCTTAAATTCTTTGGGTGTATTTTTATAATCTTTTGAGTGTATTTCTGTAATCATTTTGGTGTATTTCTATAAGAAAAAGTCTAGGGAGCCAATGGCCTAAGCGTACAATGTATACAATGGAGGTTTAAGAAGTATTAGAGATATGATCATTAGTGTTACATTGTCCTGTCAGGTTACGCTTTTGGGATGAGTGGTTTCAGATATGGTATTAGAGTTCTAGATTCGAAAGGTCAAGAGTTCGATCCTTGGTGAACCCCAAAATCAGTTTAATTTTTTATTGAGATGTTTATTATCCTTGGTATTCGGATGGTTATCCTTGGTATCGGATGGTTATTCTAGCTAGTATGGTGATGTTCATTTTATTCATGGACCAAAAATTTAGCCCATTGTACACATTGTACACTTAAGCCATTGGCTCCCTAGCACTACCCTTTCTATAATCGTTTGGGTGTATTTCTGTAACCGTTTGGGTGTATTTCTGTAATTCTTTGGGTGTATTTCTGTAATCATTTGGGTGTATTTCTGTAATCATTTGGGTGTATTTCTGAAGTTCCATTATCTTCAAAACGATTTCAAAGCTTGATTTCAGAAACTATGAAAATCGGAAAAAAACGAAGCAAGAATACGAGTGATAAACGCAGGTAAAACAACGAATAAAAAGACGAAGAGAGAACGCACGAAGGAGATCGAACAAATTTGGCAAGAAACTCGTTTTCATGGAGGAAGAAGAAGAAGAGTCATTCATAATGCATGTTGAGTAGCGCGCTTTGAAAACAGGAAGTGGTTGAATAACGTGCGTATATTTACTCTTGAATGTGGGAGTAATTCGCGTGGATTTTATTAGGCTTGTGCTAACTTGTAAAACTTGTAAGTCAAAAAGGTTTATATGTGTAGCAGGCCTCTTCAAAATAATAATATTTCCTTTGTCCTTTTTTTCTTTCTCTTGTAATACTGTTCTCTTCTCTTCTTCTTGGTCTTTTTAAATTTTTTGCCCTGGTAACTATATTCCATAAACGTTACGTTGGCATGTGGTAGTTTCTTTCTTTATTACTATTATTAGTTTATTACTATCAACTAGATAGTAGTCTTTGATAATTGATATTGTTGTCTTTATTTTGAGATGTGTGTGTTCATTTATTTATTCTTTAGCTACCCAACATGTGTCGCTGTATGTTTCCGACTTCAATCAATTTAATTGCGAATCTTCAGGGGGAAATCAAGTTAAATTATAGTATGATGAATATTCAAAGTTTTAAATTTTTATTCAAAATTTTAACTTTGTGTTAATTACACATTAATATCATCGCATTATTATTACTTTCACATGTTATCTTATTAAGAATGAAGGAGAGATATCTATCATCATATTTCTTATTAGTGTTTGGCATGAAATAATATGAGTAATAATAAGATACATTCAAGTTTTTTTATAAACTAAATTTAATTAAATTAAACAATAAAATTTAAAATAATATTAGTCATAATTAATTTTTGTTATGATAGATTAACTTAATTAAATTTAATTAACAAAAAAATTTGAATATATAATATTATTCTATAATAAACAACTAGTTTTAATAATTATAGAAAAGTTAAAGAATATACATATATTATTATAATAAATTCCACAGTACAACCTTATAATATACAATTCTTTTTTTTAGTATGATTATTAAGTATCCATCATTTTCAAAGTAGTTACATATAAGTTTATCTAATTATAAAACTTATTGAAACATCCAGAAGGAAAAAAATGAAAAGAAGGGGCAAGGGGGGATAGGCTAATTTTTTTTATGAGGTTGATATGTGAGTTATGCTGAATTATGGAGTATTGGGGAGATATACACAGTTGAGACGGCATTCGATTTTTTGTTTTAGTGGGAAGAAATCTGACTGTCTGATTTCATTGTAGAGAGAGAGTGGATACACAAATCGGATCCAAGATTTTCTGTTAATACACAAATCGGACCTAGGATTTTCAGTACCTCCAATCAAACGGTTCGATTTATCTTGCACAATTCTCATACTCTGATGAAATACTATATACCTTTATAATTCTGCTATACACCAACTCTCCCTCGGCCGGGGGGATATGCTATAAAATAATGAAATCAGAAGAAACGTCTGAATTTCCATCACTCTTTCTAACTAATCTCGGAATCATTGCCCCACCAACACTATTTTTCCCCCCTATGGGAGGTACATTATTAATACTAACTTCCGTTGCTAGTTCTATTTAAATGAATTTGAAGCCAATCATGTAGGGTCACTTTCTTTATTTTGTTCCTGGGTTGTAATGTAACGTAATTGCTATTTATCAATTGTTCTATATAAGAGTGGTAGAAGCTTCCAATGTTTAATTCAATTGCTGGCGTTTCTTGAAACTTCTCACGAATTTGGAACCCTATGTTTCTCTAAACAAATTAAAATTGTAAACGTGGAGAATAGGGAAATGAAATTGTAGTGTCTCCAAATAAGGGAAGATAATTGAAACCTAATTGACATTTTAAAAATATAGTATGGAGATAAATAGAGACGTTATATTCTTAGTAGTCATCTTTATTTTTTAACGTATCCTATTTTTTTAAATAACTCTCGCTTGCTTACACACTGATAAAAAGTGTAAAACGTAAAAGTAATCTAAAATTTCTACAATTTTAATACTGATAAATTTAAGATGTATTTTAAGTAATCTTTTTAGAAAAGATTATCATTTAAGAATAGAATAAGAAGTATACTACAAGAATATGAAAATCGTGCAATTTATTATTGGTAGCAAAAGGTGTAGATAATGTGGCAGAAATCAAAAGGGAAAGGGTAAGAGCATCTCCAACGGGAGTAAAAATTGAAGTCCAATTACTTTTATGTCAGAAGGAAAGAAGGCTTATGCGTTGGAGTGGGAAGGAAGAGAGTTCCCACACAAATTCCAAGGAGGGGGAGTCCCTTTGAACAGAGACTCCTGTGAAACAAGCAACACTTGCCAAATGGCAAGTTAGTTAGAAAATAAATAATTATATATAATGTTAATTAACTAAATAGATATATTAAATAATTAAATAATAATTAATTCAATAATAATTATAATAATTAATTATATTAAGTAATTATATTTTTATTTAATTAATAATTTATATTAATTATTTAAATAATAATTAATTAAATAATTAAATTATAATTAATTTATTAATAATTATAATAATTAATTAGATTAAATAATTAAATTTTTATTTAATTAATAATTTATATTAATTATATATATCATAATTAATATTAAATATTATTTATAGTATCAAATTAAATTATAATTAATTAAATTTACTTAAATCAAAAAATAAATTTAATTTTTATATTTCTCTAAAAAAATATCCAATTTCAAAATATACAGCAGCATAGATAATTGAAAGAGGACTTGATTGAATACATATGGCAATTTCACAATATTTGTCGTCAACTATTGAGCTTAATTATGTTTTTTTTGTATTAATTAATTTTACAAATTAGTGTAATCCCGAATTATATATTGTGTATTATTGTTATATATGAATTTATTTAATATTAATATCTTTTAACTATAAATTATTTTTAAATTTATAAATTTGAATTATATTATTGAAAAAAATTAATTACAATTATTTTAAGTATTTTAATTAATTAATTAAGTGGGACTACAACAGGGATTAAAGTTAGTTCCTCCTAATGGAGAAGAGAGAGATGCTTTGAGTTCCTATTTACTGTTTATGACGCAAAAACTGATATGGAGTTACTTTTTATGACAGGTGGACCATAAACAAGAACTGAGATGAATTCCCTACTGGAGATGGTCTAAAAGAAAGAAAATGCAGGAGCCAGGAGGGGGTACCTAATAATAATCTAATAGAGACTAGAGAGAGTAGAGGGACAAGCCAGCAAGTGGCAACCTTATCCAAGTACTGTCCTGATGTCCCCTTTCTGTGTCTTTTCTCTTTCAAGTGAAAAAAAAAAACCCAATAAAAATAATTGTATAATAAAAATTACATTTAACGAGATCAATTTAAAAAAGAAATAATTGAAAGATTCATTCCCAGTAAATACTAAATAGACAATAGAGCATCAGCTCCGGATGAGGACGTAAGTACACTTATTATTTATTATATTATCGCTTAGTTTTTACTTGGTACCGGCGGCTACCGTTCATTTCATGTTTAAATGTTAGTAATAGAAATGATAGGTCAAGATCTTTTAAAATAAAAAAAATTGATAAAATGAATAATTAATTATTTTAAAATTAAGATAATAGAATATATATTTTATAAAAATTATAAAAATAATAATGATTAACTTTTTTATATAATTATTTTATTATTATTATTATTTTAATTTTAGAGGATTCAAATTCTAGAATAATGATAGCCTAATAGATTGGGGCATAGGGCCCCAATACCTAACTGATGGCTCCTAGCTAACGCATATTGACTTGACCAAAAACCCTCAATGTGTGTTTTGTGTGTTTCGTTTTCCCTCAAAAATCTAATCATGCACGCACCCATCATCATATCATTGCATTAGATATTGCAGAGTGGACCAACACAAGACAAATGCTTACAGTAAGCAAGATGCATTAATTGTTACCATCTTTTTTTTCTTTAATTTATTGCATACGGAATAATACTCTATAAGGAGAAAACAAGAAGCTAATGAAACCAGGCATGTCCTTACCTTTTAAGCCTCTAGATGTTGCTACTTGCCTTCCGAAAATTGATGAAAGTCAATCAACAACCTATAACTGAACACCTAAAACTCATATATGCAATGCATTCATAGGGGTTAAATTTTGTAAAACAGTATATCGAAACATAAATTATGTCAACACTAGTATTACGTTCTATCTTACTACTTACTACTATAATCTTATGCAAATTTAAAAATAGTTGCTACTTAATATGATAACCATCAATCCATCATGGTATGCCTTCAAAAAAAAAAATTTCAAGATCTGATTGAGACAATAAGTAAGTTATTACACGGCAACATCACATACTCTGGGAACAATATTATATATTAGATCGAATTTCTCGTCAATTTTTAAGCTTGCATTCCATTTAAAATTATATAGCATCCTTGAAGACGAAGCAACAAACTAGCAAGCACTTTTGGTGACACTTTTTCCATCAAATCATCTAAAAGACACTTAATCATTCTTACTCGGTCTAAACTCTCAAGGTTGCCTCGTTGTGTAGTTAACAAAAGATATAACAATAATGCAAATAATAATGATCCAATATAGAGTCATTCAATGTTCTAAATACTTTTGTAACAAAAAATAAATAAAAAAGAAAGAAAAAGAAAACTAGCTTCCCTACTATATATATAAACTTTGTTCTATTTCCGGGGAGATGAGAGAAAGAAAGAGAGAAATTGGTTCCACTATTCTATGGCAAAATCACATGGTAACGTGTGTAGTAAAAGCTGATCATGTTGGCACATTTTGAAAGTATAAAGTTGCAGTAACTGTTGAAGTATGGTGTTGAATTATAATGGTATTTTCTTCTCAACACAGTCCTCCAATTATGTTATTGAAGAGCGAACTTGTCAAGATTGAATGCTTATTCTCTGTTATAAATCTTAATCGCAATTGTAAGCAAAACTATAAGAAACCTGGATCCAAAAAATAATCCCGTTGAGACTCAGTGTTAATGGCAGAGTGAGAACCAGATGATGTGAGGTTGGTTCCATTAATCATCTACAGATTTCATTAACTTTTTCAACGCATCATGACATCTGAAAACAAAAGTGTCACAGTTAAGTTCTTTACTATATTGTAAGAAGAAATGATTAAAGGACGGGATTGTAATTTGCCATACCTCCAGGGGAGATGGTCAAGGAACATGGATGGTGAAACAATAATATCTTTGAAGTTCTCTCTGTTTGCTAAGTAAGCTTTATAAGATCTTCCTGAACCCCCAATTCGCCATGGCTTAATTGAAGTTTGAGGTTTATTCTGTACAGGTATAATATGAATGACAAGTCCTGGCAGATACATTTCCGGGGGATCACTATCAGAATGCGATTTAGAACTTGGAACAGTGTCTATAAACTGAGTCACTGGATCATCAACTGAACTTGCATCTGTAGCAAAAGGATTTGTAAGTTCAGCATTATCAATTTCAACAATATGGTCCTTTCCCTTGGTGTCAGCCCAGAGCGTATATTCTCCACACTCATTGCCTGATATATAACAGAATGCAGTTAGCTTAACAATATAAGCAATCACCACCAAGCCAATAAACATAATAACTTGAGAGGGAAAAAAAAAAGATATTTGTACATACATAGCTGACATTATTGAGAAAAAAATGTGAGTAGAAGGTGAGAAATGAAGGGGAACATTTTTGGAAAAAAATAAATAAATTTAGGTAACTTTTACAAATAAAGTGAAGGAATCCATAACATGTCTATAAAGGGAATACTCAAATAACACTCCTAGTATAAAATGATTTGCCACCTTCTTCAGAGTCAAAAGGATTTGCATATTGGCAATGCTCAGCTGCAACAGCACGCTCCCTTTTGGGTTTCTCGGCGTCTTGTTTCTTACTACCTGCTACAGCAGAAATCTGAGAAAAAGTACCCTTCACCAACCTAGTTTGATGAATCATGAACGTAACACATTATTTCTATCACTCATAATAGAAGCAGCTATATTCATATAAAAGAGAAGACACCTCTTTCATCAGTCTCACACTGGCTTTTGCAGATTTGATGGTTTAGATTTTCCTGAACATTGGACCCTGAATAATAATCAGGTTGATCCTCTGCCTCAGATTTATTTCTCTGATAGTTGCTTACATTCAGAAACCGATGGGCAAGCCTGAAAATCATGGCACTATCTGCTTTAGGATCTTGCGACAGTGATGTGATTGCAGCTGCCCTTAGCCTCATAACAGATCCGATTGAAAGGCGTGATGAAAATTCATTACCATATATAATGCTGCATCATAAAGAACGAAACCAAACCAGCAAACAAACTGAAAATGTCACCAAAAGGAATCAACCACCACCAAACTAGTGGATCAATTCAAATTTTTTACTAGTACAAATACCTTGTTATAAATTCTGAGCAAGCATTTGCCACAACAAAATCCACACATGGGAGTGGCCCAAATGAATAAACATGCAGGTTAGGGTATCGACTATAAAGCTGTTGAAAAGATCAAGAATCTATTTAAAAATATAATCAAATGCTTAGACCATGTAATGGGATAAGAAAAAAGCAACTAAGCATTTACCTCTTTCATCCTAATTAAGGGCACATGTTAATAAAAACCTATTTATATTTAATGAACTACAATTTTTAACTCTCATGTAACTCAGTTTCTCTAAATCTTCATATAGGTCCATCCAACATAAAAGTATTTAATTTACCGAAATTACATTTCAACCAAGTTACATAAATCTGAATATAATCAGGCTTATATCTACTGAAAAAGAAATATATAAAGCAAGGTCTCATCCTTTTGAGTCAGAAGTGCTATACTTGCAATCCAAGTAATGCTGCTATAGCACCCCCAAGCGAATGCCCAACTATGCGAATGTTATACCCATAGCACTCACAACCAACTCCAAGTAATTGAGAAAGAAGCCCATAAGATTCAGTGCCTGCATTGCCGTTTAGTAAGAAAGTCAAATGTTTAGACGCTAGCTACATGGATTAGATGCACCAAAATATTCTATCATAAAGAGACAATCAAATATCCAAAATAAATATGATTAGAATTTTATTTTGGGAGTTGAATCATTCTACTTAATTAGTAACCATCCAGGGGTGACAATTTCACTCCCACAATAGCCAAAGTGTTTCTCATAGAAAATCAGGAAAGAGGAAGACAAATCAAATAGACGAAGAACCCAGAGCGTTTCTTACCGTGTATATCAGCATTTCCTTCAATCTGCATAAAAAGCTCACGTGCAGCCTCCACTATACCAGAATGTGCATGATGTGGGAAAGATGAAGTAACAATTTTCTTTATATTGGAAGGAATGTGGCTGCAGCTGCAAATAGGAACATAAATATTGAAATGAGGAACCAAAAGTGTGTGAATTTGTAAGAGATTCAGATCAGCTTGAGAAAATAATAAATTGCATGTTTGAAATGAAACTGTTATGGCATATAGAAGAGAAACTACAGAAATGAAATAAAGAACTAAATATGGATGTCCTAGATCATTGTGTAAGGCAACATTGATAGTAACACAGCATAACATATCATAAATTGGATTCTGCATTAAGTGAAAAAGCAGCGTAATTACATCAAAACCATGTTTCTGATATGATTTTTTATAATACCAGAGAATATGCAGTGGACATGCACTTACAGATTTATTGGTTGTGTTAGCGCATTGTTCACCAAAATTAAGAACACTGACTAGACAAGAAAAGGTTGTTATCAAAATTGGGCACTTTTTGGGTGCTCAAAATATTATTATCTCTGTGCTACCATAAGCTATCCACATTAAATCTACATTCTGAGGGTACCAGGCATTGATAAATCAAGCAAGTTGTCATAAAAGGCAGTTACAAAGAAAGTATTTCTCAACTATAACAAGAATTCTTTCATCACTTCCAGAGGAAAGACTTGAGCAAACTCTAATATTGTACAGTAGCTATGCTATGTAATCAGATTTCTGATTAGTGGGTTGACTATCTATTTACAATAGCAAAGCAATAAATATTAGACTGTGTTTTCCATGTTTTCACTTTAAATGAGAGCTGTGTGTGTAACTGATTTAATGCATTATATTCTTCAGAACACATTAGTATGTCAATGTGATTATAGGCTTTACCAACTATAATGTGTCAGAAAAAGACAACTCATGAATCTTATAAATGAGCAACTTTTTTCTTCCCCTCTTGTGCACTATATCTGCTTGTGCATGTGTGCAGAGATGAGAAAGAGGGAAACTGGAATATACTTAGTCAAACCAGCCAAGTCTTTTGTAGAAAGGGTGCATTCCTTGCATAACCCATCAGTTATTAGGTCCTCAGGAGTTTCAGTTCCACGTATAGTAATTACTACAGTCCTCAGATGATGCAGAACCACAATAAAGTATGCAGCTTGACACTTGAACTGACATGAGTATCAAAGAAAAAGCAACACTCTTATAAATATAGGCTAAACCAATACGAACAAAAATGTTCACAACAAATTACACAAATTGGGTATGCCTTTTGTTTCATCCTGAATGCATGCTCACATTTAAATTACAAGACATACAATCATCATATATATGGTGATTAATTCAAATGAATACAGCAGCAGTAACTTCAGTCAGTCAGTTTGCATTGTATCATTATATGTAAAAAGCCGCCTGAATGAGGTAATATTTTATGCTCCTGCATAATTCTAAAGTGCCTAGTTCACTCATTATGTTCAAATTTATCAAAGAGAAAGTCTAGGGAGCCAGCACTTAACCAGCAAAAGAAAAGTGAGTAATTCCATACCATTAAATGTAATATCACACCATTAAAAACATTAATGATGGCTAATTGATGGTTACAAATCACAAAAACTACTGGCCCCCTAGCACTCCTCAATATCAAATTATTATATTAAAAGTATAATCCAGTTTTCAAAGAAACAATAAATCTTAGAAATGAGATAGACTAGCCTAACAAGCAAGCTTTCCTAAATTCAGGTAGTAGAACAATGATCAAGTCTGAATTGTAAAGGCACTCTTGATAAGCCTGTGTCTCTAATAGGGACTTGGATAGTACAGTATGCCAAAGTCTCTAATAGTTAGCAACTCATGTAGAGCACATAAGAAAAGTTAAATTCTCTAACCTGGCTGACTCGCCCTTGTCTGAGCACTTCTGGAGGCAAATTAACATACTTTAAAAATGCTGCTGCATGACCTCGCCACCAGTTATCGCCCTCCAATACGGGTCGGCTAATAAGTTCACATTGTTGAAAATGAATACGATTAAAAGAAAAGAAATACATTCATTCAATCTATATATAATAGACTTACTACAAGACAAATGACAGAAGAATCTTTCTAAAGTAACGCAAATAAATTAAAGCTCTCCAGTGGTGTTGTATGTCGTAGATGCGTAATATATGTTTCCGAGTACATAAGTACCGGTGACCGCGTTGACCAAAAAGGTATAAGTTTCCAACCAGCAACCATATGTTACAAAGTTGCCAGGAATTTCAGTTAATACACGGTAATATTGAACATCTGACAAAGTAACATGAATTGCATGACCAACGAGATAAAATCTGTTCGCTACAAATCCATGCATAAGAAAATATGAAAGAATTTCATACCAAACTCAATAAATCATTAGTTACAAGGAATTCAATTATGCACAAATAAAATTGAATATCCAACAAAATCCCACCTATTGCGTGACCAAGGAGATAAAATCCCTTGTCTATAGAGCCATGCACATGGAAATAGGAAAGGATTTCGTCCCAAATCAAGCAATGGACCCTGCATCATTGAGCATGAGATAAATCTTCAACACAAATTAGTAAAAATAAACTATTAGTTAGAAATAAGTTCTCTAGCTCAATACTGTATATGCAGCTTCAGCAAATTTATGAAGAGCTGCAGCCTCCCTCATTTTCGCCTCTGGTGGTTCTATGGCATCTTCATAGGATTCTGAAGAGTTCTCTTGGCTTTGAAGTAATGTTAAACCTAAACAGCAAAAGACTTAACGTGATACACTACAAATGTGAACATTAGGACACAGCTAAATTGGGGCGGTCTTTAATCCAAACAAAAAGCGAGTAAGGTCATTAACGTAATAGCATTCAATATATCATCTATCTTAAAATGACCCACTAAGGCACTAACACAAATACAGAAATACTACTGTTTGAATAATAGTATAAGTCTTGTAATAGCTATATCACTCAACTAGATGTACTCAACTAAATGTTCTACTGATTCCACTAATAAACAAAATCACAAAAGGCACTATAGCTATTATATTGATAAGGTACATTTGTTGACTCATCCAATACACTGATAAAGAGGAAAAAGAAAATTTAATAAACCACTAAACAAGTGAGTGGCCTTCCAGTCCTTTTTGTCTGAAAACTGAATTTAAAATCATTGCTTCTTTGTTTCATGATGATATTACATCCACCTTATTTAACATAGCTAGTTAAGCTACTGCTGAAATCACCTAATAGGATAATGTTGCAGAACGAATACCAACAAAAAATGCAAACATGACAAGTTCTTATAGAGTGAAATTTGAACAAACCTGCCAAGAGTTCCATATGGCCAGTTCCCGTAGCTCGATAAGCAACAAGATCGCCTAGTAATCGTGCCACTGAATAGACCTCATCCTCTTCCAATGCACTCCTACAATTCGGAAAGGTCAGAATTAAGGTATAATGAGTACCTTTACAAGTAAACAAAAGCACAGGGGAGGTTTATACAAGTATTTAACCCGGCCGAGACAACACAAAGTTTCGCGAATGCCATTGTCGAATACCTCCCTATAATGGCATTTCCAAGCATCATCTTGTGATTCATAGAAAGATCTCCATCTGAGAACATCAGATCCTGCAAAACACTGCAGTACGGCGACAAAACTCACCATGATCATGAAGAAAGAGAGCAGCCTCTGCTTCCACAACTGCGATTTCCATTCCATCGCTGCATTACGAAAATTGCATGACTGTATGAACGGTAAGGAAAATTCAGTTGATAGAAACGTGAGAATGTAAGGAAAAGAAGGAACTCACCTACCTAAAGGACAAGCGGAATCGGTGGATAAATAGGCAGGAGACTTGATTAAGAGGTAACCGGCGCAGACGAACTGAATCACGGTGAAGACGGATGTGCAGCGACTCCACCAAAGCCATT
The DNA here is from genome assembly GCF_014773155.1 of Arachis stenosperma. Classification (NCBI taxonomy): domain Eukaryota; kingdom Viridiplantae; phylum Streptophyta; class Magnoliopsida; order Fabales; family Fabaceae; genus Arachis; species Arachis stenosperma. Next base: position 160,350,887 of record NC_080385.1, read on the forward strand.
TCTTGTACTTTTCGCGGCGATGGAGGCGGAGAAGAGAGTCGGTGGAGGCGTCGGAGGGGGAGTTGAGGATGAATTGCGCGGCGACCTGTTGGGCGAGGGCGGTGCGGAGCATGAGTAAGAGGCGGAGGAGGGCGGCGACGGAGACGATGGCGAAAGGAGGGAGGAAACGGGGGCGGCAGAGGGAGTGGATTTGGAAGATGAGGTAGGCACCAATGAGGAGGATAAAGAAGTTGCAGAGTCCTAAGACGAGGCTCAAGCCTCTCATCTTGCTCGCACCTTTCAATGTCTTCGTCGTCGTCGTCATCATCATCGTCGTCGTCAGACGCAGAAGAGTAACGATGGCTGGAATTCTGTTCTGCCTCTGCAGCACCTCCCGGCGTCGCTCACTCAACGTCTCCTACTCTCCTATTCATACTCTGATGCCAAAGCTGACGTGTATCATAAAACGACTCGTTCTCGCTTAATGGCGTATCGCAAATCCGGAAGAGAAAACACTTGAAAACTGAAAAGAGTTTAGCGGCACTTTATCCTAAATGTCTCTTCCTATGATATGTATGTAGTATGATATGAAGTCAATTTATTTAAGAATTAATAATTATCATCTATACAGAGACATTTTGACGTCAGAAGAAAATATATGTACACAAGAAATTATATTTCTAATGCCGTCTTTTATTTAATAATTTCTTTTATGCCTTAAGTGAATATTTAATAAAAGAAAATACATAAATACAAGAAAGTATCATAAAATATCTTGTAGTTTTTAAATTTAAGCCCAAAATTATTAGTAGACTAAACTTATGAGTTATGATTACAAAGATAAGTACTTATGTTCCTAATCAGTGAATCAAACTATAGCGCGACAGATAATTTCTTTATAATTCATCCCGTCCGAGCTTCATATCCAGTTTCGATAGCACACAAATTAATCATCGAGTGTATCAGCCAAACCCAAACAAGAACAGAAATCTTCAATGTCAGCTTCAAAGTCTCAATTCTTGAGGAAAAAGAAAAAGCGTTTCCTAGACTAACAGATTACAAACATACACTATGTACAACTGTAGAATTGATAATCTACAATCATTCTATTCCTGTATTATTCACTTCATTAGGAAGGTACAAAATCTGTTTCATTCTATCCCATCAAAACCTTTACTTCTATGTGTGTTGCCATAGAATCTCGGAGAACAATGTAAGTTATGAGCTTGGTTTGCATCCACAAGTGCAATTGTCAAGTTCAGTGTGAAGCTTCTGAAAGAGGGAAAGAAGATTATTTAATTTAGAACAACAGGGGTATTATCAATGAACTAATGTATCAATTCATTATAAGAAGCATTTCAAGTATAGAATAGAATCATGAGTGATTTTAGCCATTGATCTCAATCATAATATATATAGTTGAGATCAATGGCTAAAACCAACTTTATGATTGAGACCAAGGCTAAAACTATTGGAATACCTGATTCCCTGGTGCATTTGAAATGTTTCCTTCTTTATATTACATATCAGACTGTTAACTCTATACCATTCAGTGCTGAATCCCTCATCTTTGTGGGTCAATGATGTTTTCCACCTTAATTATACTTTATTACTTTTCATATTCAAGCAATGAATGGTAGAGAGCAACAAAAGCTTTTATGCACTAGATGGAATCTGATTCTAACAGTAGTATACATGGAGAAATATTTATATGTGAGCAAGAAGTGTAGGATTAACTTAGTCTAAAGTCTAAACACATTATATATGCACCTAATAATAAGTAATTTCTTAATCTATGTTCTTTTGTCAGAAGTGACACTAAAAAGTGAAAGGAAGAGTGGAAGACTATGTTTTTAATTAACGTCCAAAAGCTATGTACTAGCCTATCAAGGAAGGTATTAAATTTCTAAGAATACGCAATATTCTATTCCTATTTCCCCTGAAGCTTTTTTTAATATATCAGTTAATATCTGGAGACAATATGTGCTTTATACAGTGAACACTAATATATTTTTACGCACCTGGACTTGAGTTTGAAGACCTTTAATATGTTGAACTGCCAAATCTAGCATGTCTGCATAGCTTGTTTGCTACAATGACATTTTTAAACAAAATTAAGCCATCTGTAACGTGTACTTTACACAACGATCTGACATAAAAATTATGTGGTATTAACATAGGTTGATTAACCTGATTCAATTAAGGGAAGAGATTCATCTATGAGACATAAGGATTTTAGAAATACCGGTTTCATTGTATGAGGCATGTACTGCGACAATTGAGATTAAGAATGAAAACCATATATAAATTACACAAAACCTACTCTGTAATTACAAACTGATGTAATGTTGTAACAACCACCAAGGAACTATAGGAGTCGGATGCATTCTAATGTGTCCTTAAAACATAAGATAGTCCAACCACAGAAAATATAAGAAGATTAAGCATGTGCTCTGAAAATTTGAAATTCATTGGTAAGGAAAGCAATGGTGTTCTAAACCAAACGAGACTTGGCATTCCTAACATCACTATTTAATTAGGTAGAAACCATGAGAAAATAGGCAAGAAAAATGAAGAGAAGTGTGTTATTCACAACCCCAAGACTGATATCAATGTGATATCAGCTTAGGAAGAAAATAAAAATACAGCTACAGCAGAAAATGGAAGAAACCAAAATGGAGCACTAAGCAGCTCCATCCACCTATTTCCAGAACGAAAGCCTGAATATAATCTAAATAGAGTTGGTTACAATAGGTGTCCTCCCACTACTCTAATTCTCAATGTCTATTTTCACATTTTCCCTTTCTTCTATGCACTCTAACCAAGTTTCTAACAAATTTTGCCAGTTAACATGTCTGTTGGAGATTTAGTAGTTTATCTTTAAACAAGAAACAGATATGCTGATATGCAGCATCTCTGTATTTTAAGTTATATTAGTATTGCTTTGTAGTCTGACAATAAAAAAGATACTCCTTAAGACATAGTCACTCATCTAAGGACGCAGCAAGTAAAAAATAACATGGTTAAGCAAGAAATCACCATTACCTTATCCATATTGGGTACAAGTTCCTGCAGTTTCTTCAGCTTACCGCTTATTCTAGTTCTTCTCTCCTGGAAATATGGAATTACGTTATTAGAGAACTGGATAATTAAAAACACATTTATCTGATATAAATAACCTATCAAGTTCAACAGATGATATTTGGTATACTTGATGTACAAGATCACAAACCAGAATAGAAATTGGATCTAAAAGGGGAAAGGAAAAACACTAAAAGCTAAATAGAAAAGCGTGGGTAATGTTTTAGCTACTGGGGTATCGACTGTTTTTGTTTCCCTTGAGAATATTTCATGTGAGGAACAAGAAGTGTAATTAACTGACCCGTTCTGCAATGCTGCGAGGGTGAGTGGCACAGCCTCGCTTAGCACGGATTTTACAAGGGACAGAGTCTTCAGGAATGTGCATTAGCTTCTCCATTGTTGCCATTTCAAGAGCAGTTTGTGGCAGACTATACTGAAAGGGGCAATGAACGAATATTGTGAAGAGCAAAGTGAAGCAGCTAATAGCAAATGATAGAAAAAGGAAGAAAGGAAGGCGTTAGTACCTGAGAGTCTAAGGCAGTGAGACAATTTAGGATGTCACCGTCAATATTTTTGGAGCGTTTGGAGGGCGGGGCGGAGAAGACAATGGAGCTGGAGTTGGAGTTAGAGTTGTCCCAGCAGTGGTCCATTGCATAAGCACGCTCAGAAGTGGATGCATCCACCACAACACTCTCGCTTACCTCTGATATCTGAGAGAGAGAGTCTTGCCCAGTGAAGCTCATCTGAGACTTCAACCTCCCACTGTTAGAGCCGTAGTTTCCTCCTCCGCTGCTGCCACCCCCTCTTGTGATCGTGAACCCACCCCCGCCTCCCCCTCCACCTCCCCCTAATACAATCCAAACTCAACAATATTAACGTATATTTTCCCAATCATATTCATTCTCTAGTCCTATGTTAATGTAATAATTGACAAACCTAACAACAATAATAACTATGATCCAATTCACTGTTTTCCCAATTGTCTATGTTCAAATTTCAACATCTCATATAATCTACATTCTATACTCAAATATGCAGAGGATTTTTGCAGTTTGATTAATTAATTAAATAATTAATGATTAATTCCTTTTTATAGTAAAAGTATAAATTATGTACGGAAGCCAAATAACGAAATCAAAACCGTTCATAGAGAGAAGAATAATATCAGAAACTAATAATAACTCCTAAATACTTTCGGTACCAGCATTGTCAGCAAGGTGGGAGAGGAAGCCGGCGGGGGAGCTTCTCTGGCGGAGCAAGGAGGAAGAGGAAGAGGAGGATCCGGCGAAGGCGTCCTGCTGAAGTCCGTACGGTCTGTGAAGGTTATGATCTTTGGAACTGTCGTTGACTTTGGAGGTGGACTCGGAGGACTCCCCGGAGAAGTAGTGGGATCCCGTAGGCATGAGAGGATGAGGATGTCGGGGGCCTCCAGCCCCTCCGGCTATGACAGCATCGACGGCTGTGCGGAGGAGAGAGCCAGGGGCTGAACCGTAGCGGGTCAAAGCGGGTTCAGAAACGGTTGAGTTGTGAGCCTGAGAAGAAGAGGAGGAGGAAGAGGAAGGCTGGTACATCTCAGCTGTTTGATGAAATGCCAAATAGGATTATGGATCGAGCTTACAAGGTCCAAGCTGGTTTTGCAGATTTGGCAGTTAATTAAATTGGATTAGAAAAATGGAGAGGAAGAGAGAGAAGAGAGAGCATGATGGATGCCAAGTGGGATGCCACTTGCAGAATAGATTATTGTGACAAGTGGGGTGTCTGCCTGTCACGTGCAAGTTTGCTTACACAGTCACAGATTCCCTGCATCTCTCCGTAAACTGACTTCATTCATGGTATCTCCTTCCCTCCACCCGCCCACTTGACGGATATTTCATCTCTCTATTTTATTCCTTATGGAAGAATCTTTTCTCCCTCTCCAGTGCCTTTTATATATCCACACACACAGACGTCGACACAGAGTAAACTACCAACCGACTCTCTATTCATTCCTTCAGAATAATAACACCATTCTCTTTAACATAAAAACGATCCATTTTTTATTTTATTTTCTATTTTCATGGCATAACGTGATTTCTATAAATATTTTTTCGTTAACTCTAAATAAAAAATACTGATATATTAGATTCAGAAAGAAATAAAACTCTAATAATCTCTAAATTTAAATTAATTAAAATTTTATTTATTTTTAACAATATTTTTTAAATTATTTTTTATTTATTATAATAATATTTGTTTTTTAATAAATTATTAAATATATTGTATAATAAGTACAAATTTATTAATAAATTATTTAAATTTAAAAATATCATTTATTATGAAATTAAATAAATAATTCTCAAATATAATTTTTAAATATATAAATAATAAATATTAAAATACGATTAATACATGAATAATAGTAACCCTATGATATATTATTAGTATTATAATTTAGATAATTTTCACAATAAAATAAAAACTAATGAATACATTATTTGATATATGGTAAATTTTTTTGAATAATAACAAATTTAATTTTTTCTTTCTTTAAACTAAATTAATAATTCTATTTTTTTGTGACAAATTAATAATTTTATTTGATATCTTTCTATTAAAATACACTATGAATAGACTACTTATATATATATATATATATATATATATATATATATATATATATATATATATTATGAAGACTATTTATAAACTCAACAAACTCAAAGTATCGATAATATTATTAATCTATTAATAATACATATTGTCATAAGGTTACGAATCAATAAAGATTTATCAATATAAGAATAATGCAGATTAATTAAAATTTTAAGTATATTAAAATTCAATTAAATTTATATGTATTTTACTCAAAATATACGTAGAATTTTGGGTTAAGTATGATTTTGGGTCCCTGAAGCTGCATTTGTTTTTTATAACAGAATAAGACGAGACAAAAAAAATAGCAACACAAATTTTTGTATTCTTGTATTTTGTTTGGTGATAAATTAGAACAAATTATGAAAATCCAATTTATTCTCTTTTTTTCCATTCAAAAAATTTGCGACAAAAAATATAATAATAAAAAATATAATTATGAAAAATTAACAAGAATAATAAAACAAAAAATAAGTTGTATCCCTTATTAGTGTCACCATGTCTTTCTTATCAAGATGGATACAAAATATATTAGTTTAGTGTCTTTAGACACAATGTGTCTATGTCTTATCTATGAAACACGATTTTATGTCTTAATGTTCCTGTCTCAGTGTCCTGTTTCTGTAAATAAATACAGCCTTAAGTCCTTAACGTGTAGGCCGAAATTTTTTTGCGTCCGTAATCTTTTTTTGCATATAAAATCGTTCTTTTTACTTAAATATTAAAATTTTGAACCAAGTTACTCATAATAAAAAAATTTATAAAATTTCTTTAAAAAAAAAAAGAGAAAGAGAGTATTTTTTTCCTACGAAGGAGAAAGGGAAGAAGAAGATGGGGAAAGGAAAGAAGAAGAAGAATCTATCCACGATCTGCCTTGTCTCGCTTCCATCGCCACTTCCATACAGTTTTGATTCCTAAGATAAAGACGATTTTAAAACTAAGTTAAATCTTAGGGATAATTTTGTACGAAAAAAAAAGGTTTTGGACGAAAAAATTTTCGACCTATACCTTAGATACCAAAATCGCACTTAACCCTAAAATTTTAATTGATTTTGAATAAAATATATGTAAATTTAATTGAATTTTGGTATACATAAAATTTTAATTAATCCACATTATTCTTATATTGCTAAATCTCTATCGACATGTAACCTTATAAGAATATGTATTATTAATAGATTAATAATATTATTGATATTTTGAGTTTGTTGAGTTTATAAATGGTTTTCATAATATATATTATGTTTTATTTCATTTAGTATTAGTAGCTCACTTATAGTGTATTTTAATGCAAATATATCAAATAGAATTATTAATTTAGTCTAAAGAGATAAAAAAAATTAAATTTGTTATTTTTCAAAAATTTGTATTATATATCAAATAATGTGTTCATTAGTTTTCATTTTATTGTAAAAATTATCTAAATTATAATACTAATAGTATATCATAGAATTATTATTATTATTAATGTACTAATCAAAATTTATTTTATTTATATATTAAAAATTATATTTAAAAATGATTTATTTAGTTTTATAATAAATAATATTTTTATATTTGAATAATTTATAATTAGTTTGTAGTTATTATATCGTATATTTAATAATTTATTAAAAAATAATATTAATATAATAAATAAAAAATAATCGTAAAAAAAATATTATTTAAAAAATAAAAACAAATAAATTTATAACCAAAAAAATAAAAGAAAAGGAGTGAGGATACGGGTTGGAGGGGGTTAGGTGGACATGGAAAAGGAGGAGAGAATCTTGGAAAATAGGGGTTCGTAGAAAAAATATTGGGATTCTTAGAATTCAAAATAAGGAGGATTTTAATTTTCTGCATTATGGTAATTAAATGGCTATTGTCAATGTTAGAGTTCTGTTTATTTTGGTAAATTAATAATTATTTGTTCTTCTATTTTTTATTAATATATTGATTTATGTTTAATGATTAATTTTGTTCTTTATTTTATACATTAGTGTGTATTAAAAAATAACTCTAATATAGATTGAATTTTTTTAAATTTTAAAAAAGTTATATGATTAGAATTACAGTTTGAAATTTTTTTTATAACTTTTTAATGGTCTGAATTTAATGTGATACGTGATATATATTTGTATCATTTTTTAGTTCTTAGGATTTGTATGGCTTATAAATCAGAATTTGAACTTAATTCTCGAATACAATTTATTCATCAAAGAATTGACGGATGGTTGGATTAGAGGAGATTGAATTGTCTAGGAATAGAAATTCAATCACCTAGGATTTGCCATGAATTATTTTTTAGCATGATCAAGGTAGTTGACTCTAAATGTTAATCTGAAAATTTAAATATTCCTGACACCTTAGCTATCTGTTTTCATGTTATTTACTATTGAATCATAAATTTTAATTCTCTGACTAGAATAATCAATTGGTCATTGCTTGCTTAATTCGTTAATTTTTATGGGATCGACACTTACTTACCTGAATTTATTACTTGGTACGACCCGATGCACTTATCAGTAAGTTGTAATTAGAAACTCTACACCAAATTTTGACCACATTGTGTCACGAAAATAGAGAATAGAGACCAAAATAATCGCATTGTTATTTTGAAAAATTAATAAGAGTAAGGTTAATAGTTCACTCAATAGACACAGGATAATCATAGAATCTTTTATTTTATAATATTTAAGTAAGTAAACATTTTAATATATGTTATTTTAAAAATAAATTATTTAAAATATTATTTTTTTTAATTTTTTTATAAATTAAACGTTTTTAAATATTATTTTTTGTTACCATTTTTTTATTATTTTTGTTATCACATCACTATAGTTATTAATTATTAATGCTTAATAGTCACCAAAAAAAATTATTAATGCTTAATAATATACATACAATGTAGATTAGTGGACAATTTCGATACCAATTTTAAAACCAAAGGAAAATTTCCCTATAAAAATTTATGTAATGAAATATTGAATGACGAAATAAAAATGACATATTATTTTCAATTAATTCAAGTTCCATGGTGTCACTTTCCTTCCTTTTCCACGCCCATGGATTAATCACACTTTGATGACACTTTATTACCCTTTAATTTGTTCACTTCCCTAATTAGTAAATACGGTTTTTTTTTCTTATACTACACACATTCACCACGCTAACATACATTAGAAAGGTTTCTATATTTCATTATTAAGAATTGAATTCTGATGCAGTTTGATGAGAAGCCTATAAATTCTCAATCTATGTTAATCCTGAGTACATACTACTATTACTATGGGTTTTATCACTTCATAAGCTTACTCAGGATTCTAATCTTTGTGCTTCTCTTTGTGAGGCATCTAGTTCTGTCGCTAAGATGCCTAGATCCAAGCCTAAGCTACGAAAGTACCAAGTACAAATTCCTCTTTTAGCTGAGCAGCTCTTTCTCCTTTTTTTTTTTTTTTTACTTTAATTCCACACTTTTTTGGGGTTATTAATGAAGGACCAAAGCTCATGAGTACAAGGGAATTAAATATAGAAACAATTATATCCCCTTGCTGAATATTGCCGTGTTCATGATGTTATAGGCCCAACAATATTTGGGCCTAATTTATCTTTTAAATTTTCATTGTTAGCTTTTTTGTTTTGGTATTTACCAAGTTTTGTTAATTGGGCATATTTTGAGTTAACTCGACCTTAACTTGAAATCATAATATCTTTTATAAATCTTTGTTTATTTTTATTCCAGTCCAATATATATCTTATCTTAAATATTTTAGATTAGTTTAATTTATTTCTATCTTTATGTCTTGAAATTTCTTTTTTTTCCCCAAAGAATAAGGTACTTGTATATACGTCAATTGACAAATGATAGAAAAATGATATTATGGGGAGTCAAAAACACATATAATATTAAAAATTATGTAAAAAAATTATATAATATAAGATGTATTACAAAAATATACCGATAAAGAATATATTTTAAAGTAAAAAAAAATATGTGTATACTTTTTATTAATGAAGTGGTCGAATCTTCGTATCATAAAATTCACCGATAATAGAATTTGTGTCAAATTTTTTCAGTAACTTTTTTTCAATATAATTAAAAGACAATTAACAAAAAATTCATCTTTTATTTTGTTTCTAAGTTACTTTTCACAATATTCATAGTTGAAAAAGAATTCATTTTATGAGATTTAAAATTTTTTATTTAATTAAAAAATATTAGTAATAATATATTTTTCAGATTTCTTTAATATTGTTACTTACTTTTTAGATATTAAAAATTATTAATATTTAAATTAGACTGAACTTTTATTTATACTAGACTAAATAATAAATAATTTTTAAAAAAAATTAAATTATACACAATAACTTATTACTATTAAAAAAAGTTGGAGGCCGAGGCCGCTACTCGCCCCCTTATGTCCGTCCCTATACAAAGACAACAATAAAAACGTTAACATTCAGTTATAATAGGCTATTTTAATTGAGATTAATTTATTTTTATATTATAATATCATACACTTAAAATACTAAACAAAATAATATAATATGCCATAACTTCTCAACTAAAAACAAATATATTTATTAAAATACTAAACAAAATAATCTTTTTATCTTTATCACTAATTAGTCAACTTTTTTTTATCTAATTTTATCACATTAACCATGGTTTTAACTTTTATGCTAATTGATATTAACTATATTCTAACAACACTATTGATATCAACACTTGATTTGTATCACATTAACATTTATAGCATAAACTATCATTACTCGTCGCAGTTTAGGTTATACTTTTTTATTTCCTCGTAGTAATCTGTGGTTTCTCCTTTGTTTGTGGCATCATAAACCGTTTTTACTTCTCGCAATGCATTGATATTATTTGTTCTTAATCCACAACAATTTTTAGCGATTTGCATGAAAATTTATAAAACTTTATAAGTTGTAGCCGTTTATATAAAAAGAAAATTACACTCAGCATATAAAGCATCCTCAGACCTCAATTATAAGGTGTTTGTTACAATACGATAATAAATTTATACGTATCGATATATTAAAAATATAGACAAGTAATAATAAGTTACATAAAATTTATTTTCTATATCAACATTTAATTTTTTCTTTTTTAAATATATATTATATCACCATTTTTATTAATACATCCTTTTTAACTAAATAAAAATAAAAATATATTTTTAATTTAATTTTATAAAAAATCTTAAACATTCTTACTTTATTTGATTAGACAAAGATACTCTTTTAAATTAATCAAATTTTAGAATTCAATTAATTTTAATTTTATAATTTCAAATAATTTAAACAACAAAACAAAAATATATTAAAAAAAACAAAAATCAATCATTCTTCATCTTCTCCGATTCTCCTAATTATTTGTGGATCTGTTTTTTCTTCACACCATCCAAAGAAGCCATAGAAATTAGCTTTTTCTTCACAAAACCACCATGCAGTTAGCTTCCTTAGTAGATCCGCTATCCATCAACAACACCACAAAACAACACCTCTCTGATCCGTTTGGTGAAACAAACCAAAGAAGAACACAAATTATCTAATCTTTTTAAAATAAAAATCAATCAATCAATCCGAATTTCAAAAAAATTTTAGATTTTGAAAGGAATCCATTTGACCAATACGCTCAAAATCATAACCCAATCCAACATCTGAATCGGATCAAAACAAACGAGGTCAACGCTAATAACAAAAAAAGTTCGAAAACACAGAGGAAGCGATCCAAGATTGAAGGAGGAGCCAGCTATAAATAATGCAAGAGAAGCGTGAGAATCTTATCAGCCGTGATAGAAAAGAAATTAACTTTAATGGAGGAAAAAAATCTTATAGCCGCACAATCGGAATTGATGACAGTGATGAGGCGCAGATCAAAGAATGCGAACAGGGAAGACAAGGTTGTTAGGAATTGAGAATAGAGAAAAGAAAAAGGAAGACAAAGGGGACACGAATAATTAGAATAATTAGCCGGAAAATATGTAGGTCTAGCAGAAACAATTAGAGGGTTTAAATTGATTCTTTGTGGAGAATTAGACGGTCTTTCCGAGCACATCGCAATGCCTATTGTATCAGCTTGGCCTTTCATAAGTGGAGACAGAATAAAGCGTCCATAATAAAGGCGCTTACTATCTACTCTTGATTCAACACACTTCCACTCAATATTTTGACTGCAATTTCAAATCATCATACCATAGAAATAACATATATAACCATATACCCATATATAATATATATAAGATAAATATAATATATATTATATATATATAATAGGCTGGTATGGAAGCGGGAGTTCATTTTGGCCATGGTACTAGAAAATGGAATCCCAGAATGACACCTTATATATCCACAAAACGTAGGGGTATTCATAGTGGACAAAATAATTTCCTTCACTTCTGAATCCCAAACAATTCGATTGGGGTCAGTACACAAAGATTTAAAGTCATTTCTTCAATTTTCTCTCCATTTAATCGGAGAAGACGAGGAATGATTGATTTTTATTTTTTTAATATGTTTTTGTTTTATTGTTTAAATTATTTGAAATTATAAAATTAGGATTAATTGAATTCTAAAATTTGATTAATTTAAAAGGGTATTTTTATCTAATCAAATAAAGTAAGAATGTTTAAGATTTTTTATAAAATTAAATTAAAAATATATTTTTATTTTTATTTAATTAAAAGGGGTGTATTAGTAAAAATGGTGATATAATATATATTTAAAAAAAAAAAATTAAATGTTGATGTGAAAAATAAATTCCACGTGACTTATTACTACTTATCCATATTTTTAATATATCGGTACGTATGAATTTATTATTGTATCGTAACAAACACCTTATTATAATAATGTAATTTTGAGTGTTAATTTATTTATTTACGTAATTTGTCCTTATCTTAATGTTGTCCAATGATTTTGGACTTTTAGTGGAAATACGAATTACGATTCGATAACTCGTAGTAAAAACCCCATAATTAATTGGTTTAATACTCGGGGAAAAAAAAAAGAGAAAGAAAAAAACAAGTAGCTTTTCATAAGGATTTTTAATTCATGGAAAGATACATAACATTCATGTTAAGCCTTTTTGTAGGCACATAACTAGCTACTAGCTAGTATCTAGAATTCTTCATAACCGATATATATATATAGTATAGGAAAACTTTCACATGTACCATTTATTTTATTGGTATAGTGCTATAGCAGGTACGATACGGTATCTGGTCAGGATTTTGTCTTCACGTGTGACGCGTAATTCCAAAAACATCTTTGTAATTTTAATAGAATAACGCGAGGGGTAGTGAATAAGCAGTGACCATGTGACTAAATGACGAAGAGAGATCATGAGCTACGTTGAAGTTGGCTTTGAGCGGCTTGCTTACACCTGATAGGCTTGTTTGGTACATGTCTTATAATTGAGAGTGAACAAAAACCGTTATTTCAACTATGGTTGAGCTTTTTTTATGTTGGAACAAAGATTTTTTTTAAAATAAATATTTTATTTTATTTATTGATATATATGGACACAATTAAATTTTTTATATCCTATTACTTATCTAGTAACAAAAAAAATATATCTTATTACTTATTTCATTTATAGATACAAATTTTAAATAAATAAAATGAATGTATTGTGATATATGAAAATTAACATACTCATAATTAATTTATTTTACACAGTAAATGAAGTATGTAAGATATATAATGACAAAACTAAAAAATTTTAAGAGTAAGAACAAAAATATATACATTAAATAAATTTTATTGAACATTGTTAATTATACTAAAAATATAATGGAGATATGAAAATTAAAAAGTATTTAAAAATACTTTCAATCTTAAAATATTGTTCATTATATATCATTTATAAAAAAATTATTTTTTTATTTCTAAAACTTGAATTTAAAACCTCTTAATTAAATTATAGATAACTTATCATCCTTACTAATTTTACTTTTATGCATATTTAATAAAAAATAAATTAATTAGTACATTAGCATCTATTGATACACTATTATTTATAATTTGAAACTAAAATTATATATAAATATCAAAAAACTAAACCTGTATATAAAAAATATGTTTATATAAAATAATAGAAACTTAATTTATAAATATTTTTCTTTCTTTTTTTAAATAATTAAATTTTTATATATTTTTTAATTTGATTTTGATATACTCTCAGATTAAAGATTTTATTCATCTATTTAATTATGTATTATAATTAAAAAAAACTATCTTTTACATTCATCACGTAAATAATTATTTAAAAGAATAAATATGATTAAATGACAGTGTCAAAAAATATACATATATATGTGTACACTAAAATCAGTCACCAAAGTCAGCCACCAGTATAAAATATATATTGAAATATAAATACACACTAAAAATAAATTAAATCACACATATATTTATAAACAAATACATTAATGACTGATTTTTGTGTATAAATAACATTTTTATATTTTAATATATCAAAATTAATTTCTATATTTTTAAATAATTGTTCTACTATACATTATAATTTACAAATATTAATTACTTCCCATTCAATTAGAAAGTTTATTTGTTATAATATTTAGGACATAAAATCTTTTTTAATCTAAAATAGTTGTTACAAGCAATATTATTTAAGAGATAAAATAAAAAATATTAATTAATAGATAGATACTATTTTTTCTTATCTTAACTAATTTTTTAAGACAAAAAAGAATACTAATAATTTTACTTATATTTAAAAAATTGAGATTTAATTTGGTAATTAACTAATTGATTAATTTTAAAGATTTTATTATTATTGTTCATTAATTTTTTTATTGAGTTAATTTATTTACTTATTTTTAATTTTAATATTAAATCAAATTTAATAAAATAAATATTCTTACATGTTAAATTTAATAAAAAAATATTTTTAACATAAATTTCAAAATAAAATTTTATAAAATTTTTGTAAAGAAAAAATATATTATATTAAGGACAAATATATATATATATATATATATATATATATATATATATATATATATATATTATTAGAGGTCGAAAATCGGAATCGTTCCCAATTTTCTTTTTACTATAAAATGATCTCCAAAATTTTAGTTTATTTTAAAATCGTCCTTTTTATCAATTTTATTTTTTATTACTAAATTACTCTTCAGTAAAAAAATTATAAAATAAAATAAATATAAAATAAATAAATAAATAAATAAATAAAGGGATACAGAATGGGGGTGGGGAGAGAGAGAAGGGGGGAGGAGGAGGAGGAGGGGGGAGAGAAGGGGAACCGCCATATTGCCGCACCGTCGCCCTGTCGCGCTGCCTGCACCAACGCACCACCACCAGCTTCTTCTTATGTGAATTGAACTTTTTTGTAAAATTTTGAATTTTTTGTGAAATTTGTTGTGGAATATTGTTATTGCTGAAATTTAAATTTGAAATATTGTTATTGCTGAATTTGTTGATTATTGTTCAAAGTGCATGTTGCTTGAATTTTCTGATGATGATGATGATGATGAGGCCATGATGATAATGGTGGTGGTGGTGGGTTCTTATTCAACTTGGGCTTTTGGTTGATTTTGGTTGATTTTGGGAAAAGTTACGATGAAGATGATGATGACTATAATGATACTCATGGTGGTGGTGGTGGTTCTCGTTGAGCGTAGGCTTCTGTTTTGGGAGTAGTAGTTGTAGTTGATTTTAGGGTGAAGGGAGAAGGGTATTTTCATCCGAGGACCATTTCATATAAAAAAAAAATTGGGACGATTTCGATTTTCAACCTCTACGTTGGGAACTAAAATCATACTTAACCCAAATATAAATTTATTATATAAAAATATAACTTTTTAAAATAATAAAAATATATGTATTAATAATTCAAAGGTTATGTTTCATGTAAGGTGAACTTGCTCTATTTATGGTCATAAACATGAATAATAATAATGTTTACTTGTTTTCGTCAAAGGTAAATTTTTAATTTTTTGTTCTTAGGATTTCTTTCACCACTAAATGAAATAGATATATTGATAATAAATTAATCATGATATTAATGAATAGCAAAAATTTTATGACAATAATAAATTACATTATAATAACTATATTAAAATTCGCATGATGCGCATAAAAAAAAATCATTTATAGTATAAATTTAAAAGTGTTATATTATATATAATTTGATTAAATAATATATAAATTAATATTAAATTTAAAAATATTGTATAAAGTATTAATTTTGCATTTTGTATATAATTTAGGATCTTGTTAGGTAAATAATGATTTTAGTGAATAATATGAACAATGAGTTATAAAATTGGCCCAAAAAATAAAAATACACTACATTTTTAAATTATTTATCTAAATCTTAATATTAAGATAACTACTCGCACACCTAGTGAATTGAATATGATATATTCATTGTTCACATTATTTAGTATTTTCATTGTCTACCTATACTTTATCTATAATTTAATATAGTTATTCAAGTAAAAGAGAATATGAAGTAAAATATTATGTATTTTAAAAAAAGATATAGATATTTAATATTATAATTGTAAAAAGTTACATATTTATTTTTTGTTTTTATTTTTGTATTATTTGTAGTTGACATATTTATTAGTCTTCTTATATAATGTTTGTTTTACTATTTTATTTTTGCTTTTTATTGAAGTTATTTGTTTATTTTTTTCTCATATATTTTTGTAGAAATGAGATATTTTTAAAATATGAGCTTATTTGAGTTTTGCACTATCTTTTTTATTTTATCTTTGTATATAAATTTTTTATTTGAAGATGTTTCTTAGATTTTTTTTATATTTTTTTTATAGTGTCTTGATTAATATACAATTTTTGTCTAAAAATATTAGTATTCGTGTTAGTTTTTATACTTTTTTAAAAAATAGAAACTTTATTTAAATATACAATATAAATAATATTTTAAATAAGAGAACCTTTTTAGTATTATCTATTTTATTTATCAAAATAGAATAATGGATATTTTTATTACATAATAAATATAAGAATAACAATAGATCTTTTTATTTTCTAAAAAAATAAAAAATATTTTAAATAAAAATAGAATAATTAAAAAGTAATTTAATTAGATAAAATATATCAATTAGTCACTTAAATTGACGTAGCATAATATTAAAAAACTAAAAAGTTAAGGATGCATTTAGAAACTATCTTAAATTCTGTTTTAATATATTATTAATAGATAGATAGATACATTAGTAAATTAGTAGGTATAAAAGTACCTTTTAATTTCTTTGTATTTATTAAATATATATAATTGTTACAATGCAAGATTAGTAAAAATGATGAGTATATGAATATCTTATTCTTTAATTAAGAAATTTTGGGTTTAAGTTTTGTAAATGGGAAAAAGAATATTTTTTTATCTATATACATATGATAAAGACTGTTTTAAAAATAAAATAAAAATATTAAAAATGACTAGAATTTATTATTTTTTGTTATTATTTAGTTATTAATCAATTTTTTAGTTTAATAATTTAATAATATATTTTATTCCATAATTTTAAATATTAATAACTAATTAATAGCCAAAAATAATAAACTTTGATAAATAATCAACTACTATATATATTTAAGTATAATTATATATGTTATTTTACTCAATTTCTTAATGAAATTATTATCACATGAATAATCAAATTTGGTATAAAAAAAGAATCAAATTTGTTATAATCAGGTAATTAATTTTTTTCATAAATACTAAATATGTATTCTTATATAGCTAGTAGCTGATTTTTTATTTTTGTATTTATGTAATATAATTAAAAATAATTTGACATATTTTTTATATATCAAAATTAATATTAGTATACAAGTTTATAACTTATATAAATTTAAGCCGAATATGAAGCACATGGATATAAAAATAAATTTATGTAAACGAACATTCTTTTATTTGAATAAAGTATTTTTTTTCACTTCAAAATACCCATTTTATCTTAACATGTATTGTCTGTATTATTTTATTTTATTTTTATGTCTTTAGTAAATATTTTTTTAAAAATGAATAATATTAATAATTTAAAATTATTGTTTATACTATTGTTATTTAAATATTCTCTTAATAATGAATACTGAAATTCAATACCACAATTTATATAAAAAAATTAGACATAGATATATTAAATTTAATTTATAAAAATTGTATAATTATATATTTATTTTAATTTATTCAAATAAAAAAATTCATTAACCAATAACTCAAGCCCAATTGATCTGCCTCTAACGCTATATTTAGCTGGTCCAAATCCAATACTAAATTTTCCACAACACCACAGTATGAGCTGCTTTGAATGTGCGCCATCATTTGTACAACAAGGGCATCAAGCCACCTTTCAAAAAAATCCACTCTTCGGTTAATGAAATGGCTGGTATTCATCTCACGGTGTTCAACATCTTCGCATATACACAACAAAAAATGTCTTCAAAATCTTCACCACCAACTTATTTTATTCATTATATCCACGGTAGAAAATTAAAGAATACTAGTATGCCAGTAAAGTACAATGGCATATGTGAAAGTCTTCCTATAGTATATATGACGGTGGCAGAGGGTTTTATCTAAGCAAAAGTATATATAGATAATTAAAATATTAAATAATATAAATAATAGATATATTAAATATTTATTTTATTAGATGTGTAGATGATTATTTTAATATTAAGATTTAGATAGATAATTTGAAAATATAATGTGTTTTTATTTAATTGATGGTTATTCATATTGTTCAAAAAAATTATTGATTACCTAACATTATCTTTTATCTAATGACTAATCAACTTACTAATTTTTTGTTGAAGAAGTGAGAGACTTTAACTTAACTATCACGTCAGATTCTATTAACGTTGTTAGTAAGAGAAGTGACAGAAGGACTAATATAATTAATTTTAAATATTTCGAGAATAAATTTAATTAATTTATTCTTTCAATAATTAAAATGGAGATCGAGATATTTTTTAGAGACGATTTTGACTATTAACTCAAACTATTTCTTTTGATGTTTTCAAATCCTCATATTGAGAAAAAGTAATTTGTGTTTTGGTTCTTATTTCTTTTGCTCTCTCCTTGCTTCAAATTGTTTGTGATGCTGCATCAAACTTTAAACGGACAAGTGACAAACTTGACATTAATATATGTTTTTTGATGTTTCCAGATCATGATAAATGATGAATATCATGCAAGTTGATTTAATTAATTATTATCAATATTATCTCTCTCGAGCCATACTTGCAAAATTAATATTTCAAGCCTCTTATTCCATTTATAAAATATTTTAATTTTTAATAATTTTGTAAAAATATCTGTTATTTATTCTTTTGTAGAATAATATTCAATTAATATTTTTTTATTCATTAATTTTTTAATTTTATGAAATTGAAATATTAATATACTTCAACCTTTCATAAAATATTAGATTTTTGTAAAGTATAATAGTTAATTTATTATCACAAAATATTACTGTAAAAATATTTTATTTCTTGTTTTAATTCTTTAATAATTCTTTTTCAGCATATTGCTTATTGACAACTTGTTGCATCACACAATTTGTTGTTGGTATATATTCTGCTTCTACAATAAAAAAAAAAATGATTATTAGTTGTTTCTTCAATATACAACAAATTGTACTAAAATCAAAATAAAATATACATTTTAAAGTATTTTTTATTTTTATAATTTTAATCCAATTATTATCAATATAATCGATAAAATTTACTTCATTAATATTTTCATAACAAATTTTATTATTTATGGTATGTTTGATATATCAATTTTTTTTACTAATTGCAAATAATTGAAATAAATTTTCTTCTTAAATTTATTTAGTAATCCAACTCCAAACACAATTAATAATTTGATTGCAGTTAAGTATTTTGGACTTTTAATTAAATTTTTGTAATAAATAGGATCAATCGCTTTTTTTTTCTATTTTTTTTAGCAACTTGAACTTGTCTTCCAAATGAAGTAAAAAATGGTTTTAAATACTCCATCTTTAATAATAAATTAATTTTTAAAGAGAGTTGTATTTCTATTTTTTTTAAATGCATTGATATTTGTCTACTTTTACTTGCTTTGACTCGACTGAATCTCTTTTTAATTATTATAAATTAGTAGAAATTTTTTAACAAGTTTCGAATGTCAATATGATTTTCATGACTAAATTTTTAAAATAGTTTTTCAAAATTAGTTCTTATTACTCCGTCAAGGATTTCCGTAAGGAAAAGTATGCCTTTGAATACGCCATCTGTCTCTTAGATACTACAAAAAAAATAATATTTGTAACAAAAAAATTGTTACAAAAAATTTGAATTTTGAAACAAAAAAAATTTGTAACAAAAAAAAAGAGCTGTTACAGTATGTCTCATTACAAAAAATTTTTGTAACAAAATAAAATTATTATAAAGTAATATTTTGTAACAATTTTTTTAATACAAAAATTAAAATTTGTTACAAAAGTAGTAACAATTTTTTATCATTAAAATATTTTTTGTAACAATATAATTTTTTCTATTATAAAATTTTGTCACAAAATATAACTTGATTTTGTAACATTTTTTATTCCTTTAGTTACAAAACACTATTTATTTTGTAATAATTTTTTTAATACAAATTACATACATAATTTATCAAATTATATTATTTTTTAATTAATTGATATATTTACTAATTTAGTCAGCAAGTCAATATTTATATAATATATAATAACATAAATAGTTCAAATATCTTTCATTTAACTAAGATCGTTTTATAAAGGGTTAAATACTTTTTTCGTCTCTAAGGTATGGGGTGAAAATCAAAATCGTCTCCAACCTTTTTTTATTATTAAAATCATCCTCAACGTTACAAAATGTTATAAAATCATCATTTTGCCCATAAACAATATTTTTTAGACAATTTTACCCTTGAACAAAAATAAAGAACTCTCTCCACCCTCACCACTGCCTCATCATCATCACCATGAACAACCATAACAACAAACCTCATCATCGTCACCATGAACCACCATAACAACAAAATAAATCTGCTTCATCATCATCACCATAGTTACACTATAACAACAAAATAAATCTACTCATCATCATCACCATGGTTACACCATAAATCTAACCACAAAATAAATCAACAATCCAGCAACAACAACATCCAGAAAATTAGCAACAACATAAATTAAAAAAATTAAAAAGAAAAAACTCATGTATATGTTCTTCAAAAATTAAAAAAAAAGAAGAATGAAAGAGAGAGAAAGAGAGCCGCAGTGTCTTTTCCTTTCATTTTTTGTCTCTGTCATTTACTTCCCACCTTCAACACTCCTCCTCAACAACAACAACACAGACAAAGAGAAGGTAAATTAAAGAAAAATATGCAAAAGAAAGAAAATTAGAAAAAATAAAAGAATGAAGAACAATTGAAATTCACAGGCAGCATCATGCCTTAGCCAAAAATCTTCTTCTCAATCCTAGATCTGTTCGCAACAGCCCCTCTCCCAGAGTCGTTCTCTCATTTCTCAATCCCGTAACCTTCTTTTCAAAAAACACTTTCAATTTGTCGTTTAATTCCGTCGTGGAACTGTCTTCAACGACTACCGTATTTTTGGGCAGAATGAAGATCGGATCAGCAACAACTCATTGACGTCTTTCTCCTCTACCGCGTCGTTCACAGCGCCGCCACCATCTGTTGCGACTCCTCCTCTGACAGCAGCAATGACCGTCTATGGTTCAAGATTTTGAAAAAGTTTCTATTGGATGAAGTCTCTTTATTTTGTGATTCTTTAATTTGTGTGTGATTCAATCTTTGTTTCTGTGATAATGATGATGGTGATGGTGATGAGAAGAAGATGAGTGGGGTTAGTAGTAAGGGAGAGTAAGAGTTTGGGACAAAGAGAGAGAGAAAGAGGTTCGGTGATGATGATGAAGGGGGTTAGGAGTTAGTGATGAGAGAGAAAAGGAGACTGGAGGAAAGAGAGAGAGAGAAAGAGAAAGAAGCTCGATTATGATGATGAAGCTGAAGGGGGGTTAGGGGTTAGTGGGGAAGGGAAGGATTTTTTTAGGAAAAAGTATGAGGAAACAATAGATTTACTGTACAATGCATACAAGCCTTTTATCTATCAAATTGATCTTCGAGTAATATTTTAGTACCTCAATTTATTTTTGACGTAAATCACTGCTTCGTAGACCACACTTACACACTTCCAAACCCATCTCTCCGACTCCAAATTTCCCATTGCAAACCCACTATCTTTAGACCTCCTCCGCTAGCTCTCTCTCCCAAACGCTTCACCACGCTCTCTCCCTCGCCTAACACTACCACTCCCCCAACCCACCCTCACGACAAGCTCAAGACACAGAGTGACCTCCACTTCCTCCTCGACACCCTCAACTGCCACCTCCACGATTCTACCATCCTCTCCCATACCCATATCAATAATGCTGTTGCTCTCTCCACCAATTCCCCGCGACTCTCCACTAGTCTTAGAAGTGAAATCGGCTCCGCAAAATAGTTGTAGAGGAAGAGTTGCAAAAGCTAATAAAGATGACAATGTTCAATTTTTTTCAAAATAAAAAACAAAAAAAGAATAGAATTGGTGTACTCAAATACGCCGTTGATGAACAAGAACATTATTCAATTTTTTTTTGAAAATAAAAAACAAGAGAGCAAAATCGGTACAACTATTAATTCTGTCATTGAAAAAGAACAACAAGTAGAGTGTACTTTCGGTTAAGAGTGAAGAATTGTCATAGTAGAAGCAAAAAAAGTAGAGCCAAATAGATATAAAATGGATGCTAAAGCCGGAATAAAAGCGAGCAGAGGTTGCGGATACAGAAGGTGTAGATCCAAAGTCGAAGGAGGGTGTGGTAGTAGTGGTGAAAGAGCAGAGAACACTGTCATCCTCAAACTCCCACTACAAAAAAATAGAGCATTTGTAACAAAAATTTTATATCAAACTTTAAATGGTTACAAATTGTTATTTTTTCAAAACAAGAATCAACTATTGTTACAAAATAAAGATGTTTTGCAACAACAAGACAAATTGTTGCAAAAAAAAATTGTAATAAATATTATTTTTTTGTTACAAAAGTTTAAAATAATTTGTAACAAAAAGGTGTTTTGTTACAAATGCTCAAAATGTTTTTGTTACGAGAAGTTGTTTTGTTACAAAAGTTCAATATATTTTTTAGCGAAAATTTATGTTATTGCAAAATTTTTTTGTTTTATATACCTATCTAGTTTATTGGGGATCTTCAATATATCTTGTTAGTTTGTACTTTGAAGGTTATATATTGAAGATTTATAAAAGTTAAGTATTTTTTTTCGTTCCTAAGATTTGGGGTGAAAATCAAATTCGTCCCCGATCTTTTTTTATTATTAAAATCATCCTCAATGTTACAAAACACTATAAAATATTCTTTTGTCCATAAACAATATTTTTAAGATAATTTTGCCCTCTAAAAAAAGGATCCCGCTAGGGAAACAATGAGATATGTATACAATAGCTACAATGGGCTCTTTATTAGGCCCAAATTAAAATTAAAGCAGAAAATTAATCCTAATCCTATTTTAATTGTTTACTTTAACACACTACCATATTTTTACTATTTACAATTTTCCCCAAATCTCCAAATCCCTTTTGTTTCGCTGATTGTTTCCTTAAATTTCCAATCCCTTTTGTTTCGCTGATTGTTTTCCCAAATCCCCATTCGCCGTTTCTCCTCTCAATATTCAAACGCTCCTAATTCCTTGCAGAGACCCGTGAGAGCGTTAGAACCCTGAGCCCCGCAACCTGCAAACAAGGAAGGTCACAGGCGAGCCCAAGCGACCTGTTCCTTTCCCAACCAGCACGGCGCTGTTGCTGAAAAATCGGCATTCGCTGCAACCCAGCTGCCGGGCGAGAAGCCATCGATCAGAACAGTAGCGTGGGAGATCTTACTGCCGAACTAAACATCTTCCGAGTATTTCGCCACCGGGCCCCGTAGTCTCTGAGCAAAGAAGTAACCGACCTTCAAGAAATACCCGCCTGCTACTGAATGGGTCACTGGAAAGACATCGAACATCTTGACTGGAAGAATCCTAACCATCTAAGGTAAGTGGGTGAGGTTGTTCAGTTTCTGATTAGTAATTGCTGTTGCATGTTTGATTAGTGAAAGATTTTGTTGATGAAATACGTGATTAGCCATGGTGGAATAGCAGTAGGAGCCATTTTTGTAGTTAGTTTATGTTGTTGAAGTTCTTCATGATTTTATTTTAGCGCGGGAAAGGTCGGAAAAGTTTGGGATCGTGTTTATATATGAGTTAATTTTGAAATTTTTTTGTCTTTTTCCATTTGGATATGTGCATGTAACGTGACGTATAATGGCTGACCATCTTTGAATATTGGTTGATATTTGTTGGATGGTTACTTTAATAGGAATTTGGATGGTTAGTTTTGCAAATTTTCTCCATCTTTTGATCAGGATTAAAGTTATTTTTATATATGAATGAGTGGAGATTACTGTAATGGTTTATTCCAATTTTATCAACTTTGACAACAATACCAATGAATGCTAATTTAAAATTTCAAAATGTGAAATTATACTGGGGAGTGGCTTTGATAAAAGTAGTATTAGTATTGGGAAAATGCAATAAGAATAAAGCACGTATAATCAAAAATTAAAGGATAGAAATTGTGAGTCGGTCTAATTGCATTTTGGATAAAAAATATTTGTGATGAATAATATAAATTGTCTCTACTTATTAGATGGTAGTGGTCTTCATATATTAATTAGTTTTGTTTTAATTGATTTAATTGGGAGTGTTTTTCTAATTTTTAATTTTGTGTTCGCTTGCAGATTAGTGAGTGTTATTGTCTTTCAGATTGATTGATTATTATTGTTATAAAGAGCAGTATTTTGTAGTTGTTATGTTTTAACTTCATCTCCAGGCTTTCCAGAATTGGATGCCAATTTGTTAGTTGTAACCCACTTTGATTATTGTGCCCTCTTTGTTCTTTATCTCGCTGAACTCTATCATTTTCTCTCTAGTTTCTAAATCAATAAAATGATGTGCCATATACTAATCTTGTATCCAGAGAATCTAGCAATAGAGAATTATTCATTAGTGTTTTGGAGATTTTGCTTTCTTTTATTAAGGTTTTGTGAATTGTGAGTGCTTTGTGACAAGAATAGTTGTGGTTAAATGGGTCTGATCAAGCACTGCCAAACTGAAATAATGTGATGGGAGTTTCTTGTGGATTTTGTATATATATATATATATATATATATATATATATATATATTAGGAGTTAGGGAATGTTATATCAGCTCAATGATTTTTGTTGCTCATGATTCATCACCAGCACTATATACCAGAACTACCACTTCATGAGAGTTATTATTTGATCATGTGATTGACTCTTGAGAATTGTGTGGTGTATATGTGTAGTGTATACTTGCTCCTTCATATTACCTAATCTTATTCCTATGATCATTTTGTATGCTGTTGATCTTATTTATTTATTTATTTGTTTATTTATTTTTTCATATTCATTGATCCTGGTTATTGGATAAAACTAATGTGGCTGACCTTGTTACTTACTTTGGATGAACAATCAGTGTGTGATCTTACATGGCGACTTTGATATAATTTTTTTCACAGTGTGAATTCAGCACGACAGAGCACTGCTAGATGTTGGCATATTAAATTACATGTCGTTCATTATAAACAGAATTGTTTTCTTTTCTGCAATACGAAAAATTATATATGTATTTCTTATGTGGCTTCCTGAAGTTAAATTTTATCCATAAATCTATAAGTTTGTTGGTGCTTGATATAATTAATGATCAGTCCATGCATAAATTTAACCAGTGTTATCCATATATGCCACTATACCAAACATTTAGAGAATGTCTACTAATTATTCGTGCTGTACAAAAAAAAACACGGTAACGATTCTTAACACTTGGTTGCCTGATAAATCTATGCACAGGATTCACTCAGTTCATACCGGATGGAGTTGATGCTAGACATAATTTGTGGCCCACACAATGCATTGG
This sequence comes from Arachis stenosperma, assembly GCF_014773155.1. Taxonomy (NCBI): domain Eukaryota; kingdom Viridiplantae; phylum Streptophyta; class Magnoliopsida; order Fabales; family Fabaceae; genus Arachis; species Arachis stenosperma. The sequence continues at coordinate 160,376,636 of NC_080385.1, forward strand.
TTCATCAGCTTGTTTCATTATTGAGTGAAACGGTTAAACCTGTTCGTCGCAATGTACCACGGAACAAGAAGAAGGACGTTAGTTCACCATACACTGCACCTAACACACGGTCATTGATTGAACGTGCGGAGGGATTATCGAAGGGGGCAATGCGCAAAGGCAGGAAGAAGTTGCTTACTTAGGATTAGTTGCAATGAATTGAACTACCACATTATACTGAGTTTACCTACTGCTGAGATGCTTAGGGATTTGTTTTTGTCAAATTAGAAAGACTTGATTCCAGGACATCTTTTGTTTTTCTACATTACAATAATTTATTGGTTATGTTACCTAAAAATTATCTATCTTTTTCTATATATTAGAATCCCGGATTTATCAAGGTTGTTTGGTACAGTTGGCATAATTGTGCATGTTGAAATAGGTGACAACTAACCATCCACCAATATAGCTAAACTGAACATCCGATACGTTACTATACTGAACATCCAGTTTAACTAGGTAAAATTCAAAACATAACAACCAAGTGCAACATAGATGAGTACTAACGGGTAACCATCCATGCTTAGAGTAAAAATGAACATCTGATTACCTATGGGAATGAACATCCACTTTAGATCATTAAGAATACTTGTAAACAGTGTATATAACGAACAGCTACGTACCGAAAAACTATACAGTGAAGCATGTAGAAATAAGGTACAACTTTATTAAAAACTATACAGTGAAGCATGTAGAAATAAGGTACAACTTTTTTAGTGGCTTCTTTTTTCACTCCATAAACAAAATTATTTTCATGTATATTTACATACACACACTCTTTTCTTCAGATGCAGGAAGAACATAAACACACCATTCATTCTAAACCACTCAAATAACTTCATAATTGGTTAATTTATGCAAATGTAGGATAAACATAACCATATAATCCCATAAGCATGAAAAATATTAAAATAACATGCATTACATGATTACAACACTCATATAAGCATTCCATGGTTAGCATGTTGCAAATACAAGTAGCATTCACTTCAATTCAGTAAACAAATTTAGCCACTGCATCACCCTATGGTTATCTATTTTATATACTTGCATGATCATCATGTAGGGATAATATACGCACACCTTAGATAAAAATGAATTCATATAAGCATACCAAAAAATTAAATTATGATATCCCATCATCCATATAAGCACATAAGTCCCAGATAGGATGATTAGCAAATAAAGATGCCATTTAACATGAAGACAGCATACATTCATATAAAAAAGCACGTACGAAAATATGCTTCTTGGATATAATCATATAAACATGAAATAATTAATTAATTTCATCTAATCCTCAATGCATGTAATGATACCATTAAATATAAAACAAACATAAATTTCTTTGCATCTCAACTCATCGATTACACTTGCATGTTTCAATAACCATACAATTAAAGAACTCATTTACATTGTGACTAAATTAAAAAATTACACTCAAAATAAACATCCATGGCAGAATTTGAGGATCCTAATTGTTCACATTGTTCGACTTGTGACCGTGGCCTGCGACATCACCGGCTAAATTTTCTAGTTCGTCTGGTAAATTTTCTGAAACGTCAGAGGCTACACAAACTAACGGTTCAACTATATCGACCTCTATTAATGAATTTTGGCAAGGTGATGTGCATAAAGGAGGACCCCTCGCTTGAAACACGTTCTTAGCTTCTTGCGATTCTGCCATTATGAAGGAGTCAAAACCGGGTGCGTTCTATGCGGAAGAGAGCACGGCGCTGATTGTGGACTGTTCTATGGTAGACAAAGGAGGAAGCCGATCAAAGGGACGCAGTGCTGGACAGTGAACTGCTATGGGAACTGAAAAGATACGTATGGGGCAGCCGCTTGATCAAGAAGGAGATGACGCGGGGAGAGAGATTCTCGTTCTAACCTAATTATTTAATTTGTTTTTATAATTAAGAGTAATTCTATTAATTTCAAATTTCAAATAAAAAATAATATAAAATTAATTAATAATTCATGATTTATTTTTAATTTCAATTAAATCCCCATTGTATGCATCGTACAGTAAATCTATTGTTTCCTCATACTTTTTCTAGATAAAATTAGTATAATTAAAATTTTAAAAGTTAAATTAATGTACGAACCGAATTTAATGGACTACTTTAAATATTTAATCAACTTTCATAGAGATAAATCATGAATATATATATGATGGGGAATGAATCGCTAAATTCGTTTGGTAAAATACCAAATCAAAATGGGAATTGAAATATCTTCTGAGATGTGTTGAATTGATTACGGAAATCAATTTCTTGGCCATCAAGAGCTTAGAGGTCACAAACATGAGTGGTCTCACATATTATGCAGAAGTTTCTCGAGTTTTGACAAAAAAAAAAGCAAGAGTTGATTATTCATCTCAGGTTTAGAGCGCTATGGCTAAGGTAAGAAATCTTATTTTGCCACAGGCCACTCAAAACAAAGAGGAATTTTATTTTCTCACGTCGTTAAATAATTTTCTTACTAGGGAGATACAATGTGGCATCAACTTTCTTTTTTTTTTTAATTTAAAAATATCTCCTTTATACACAATTTTATTTTCCTTCTTAATCAATTTTATTAGAAAATTAACCTTTTTAATTGACAATCAACCAATAAAATAGTCTATAAAAAAATTTAAAATTAAAAAAATATTGATTAATTATTAAGAATTTAATTTTGACACACTCACAGTGTAAAATAATTGTACAATCATATCTGTTCTTTTAGATAATTCTTCACGAAGTCAATATAAAAAACAGTTATTTTTATTGATACGACGTTATATCATTAGATACACGTGTAAAACTATTTTATATTGACATTGTATTAAAATTAAATTCTAATTATTAATTAAAAAAATGGTTGAAAATTTTTTATTTACACTTTTTTCTTTAAATTATTCATTAGATTATGAGTTTATCTCGATGATTTGTCGTTGTAATTTTCTTATTGTCTCGTACCACTTTTTAAGCTACATTTTAATGCATGGTGCGGTTTTTCTTTTTCTTTTTTTGTTTTTTTAAAAAAAAGAATATCAATTTTAATTCTGGAAGTAAATTCATGTAGTTGTTGTTTTCATTTTTCATGTAAAAAATAAAAGTCACATAAAATATGCTTAATGATTTTATGCGGCCACTATGCATTATTCTCATAGGAAAGTTCTTGAATGCACAGTAATCTTCTTCAATTTGATTTGTTGTCTTCTGATGAGTGTTCTATATCTTGCCAATGTTATTTTCTTAATGTTGCCTTTAATGGCGTCCAGACCTTTTATTTCTACGAGTACTTTCTTGTTTTTGTTTTATTCGAATTATTGCATAGGTTTTGATCTGTTGTATCAGCCTGAGGTGTATGTAGTTTGGATTATATATAACAATAAAAACATCATCATCATCTCTTGTTCTTTCTTGACCAGCAATTCTAGGCTTTAGTAGAAAAGGACCGGGATATTTATACAGTATATACCTCTTAAGTCATCAATCAAAAGTAAGGCAATCTTATTTATAGTGGTTCTTATATTTATCATATATATTAATTATTTTTTGAAAATTTGATATATCTAATTTTTCAAAAGGCCAGGTTACTAAGACAATTTAATTCTTTCTTCAATAAATATACAAGATGGAGTTTATAGTGTCAAACTGTAATTAAAATTAAAGTTATATTTTTTTTTATATTTTAATAATATTTTTATTTTTTAATTAAAAATATTATTAATAATGAAATAATATTATTTTTAATTTTAGTACTTTTTTTTTAGTATTGCTACCGTTAGTAACTCTTATAATTATAAGTATTATAGCATGGACTAATATACAAAATAGTAATACTTAAAGTAATTAACATATATAGTGTAACTATTATTATTTTCCATCCTATTATTATATTCGTTTTTATTTGAATATTCTATAAATTGACATGCAAAAGTAACATAAAAAATAATATAATTCAAGTTTTTTATTAGTAGGTATATGTAATTGTGTGATTTGGCTAACATCATTCAAATAACTAATAGTTATGGTGCTATTATAGATTATGATTACATGCTTCAATTAGTTGTGGAGGTTTCATGGAGAGAGTAGAACTTTGGTAAATTTTATTTGAGTTTAACGTTCAATGCAAGTTGGGAAATTGCATCTAACTAATGCTAAAATCATCCTAAAGAAAATTTATTACAAGAGATCTAATAATTTCACCGTACCCTAGCTCTCCTGCAATGAGCGATTTCATAAACTAAAAATTGCTATTAGAGATTTGTCTTCTCTTTGATTTCAAAAGTGTGCTTTTCTTGGATATATTTCTTATTACATTTTTTAGCGTTTCTCTCCTCCTTCTCAATTAAGATCATTGTTCTAAGAATTTGACTTTAATCGGGAACTGGTCTAGTTAACTGAGAATTCGTCACTAAATTTAGGATAAAAAGTAATCAGCCAAAAACTAATTAAAAAAAGTAAAAAAATTGATTAATTAATCAAATCGGTATGATTTTTTAGCGATTAACTAATATAAAATAATAAAATATATATTTTATATATAAATATGTTATTTTATTATATTTTGTTCAATTTTAGTTTTCAATTAAACCTCGGTTAAATCTTTAAATCCTTAATTTTACTGTTTAATTTTTACAACCTTGATTAAAACAAAAGATTTGATGGCGGGACGGCGAAAGCTAGTGCACTCCAAGTAAAGTAGGAAGCGCAGTACTCTTTAAAAGTTAACCTACTATCATAAGTGATCAAGTTAATTAAATTTATTTATTATTGTTATTATTTTTTTGTTATGGGGTGAACAAACAAACCGACACTAACAAAAAAAACTAATTCGCTCGGAGGACTATCTTTACACTAAAAAAATACTCTAGAAAAATTTAATCGAATTTCTTCGTTATTCTGTTATTGCTGATGTGATGTCTTCAAGCATTTTCACATTTTCACTGTTTTATTTACTAGCTGGTGTTTTTACTATTGTTCTGTCTAACCACAGATTTTGACGCTCCATTCCACCTCTACCATAAATGGACCTTCAAAGCCGAAAAAATTGCTGCCACAGAAAAGGAAGACGCTGTCTGTCGCTGCTGCTAGTTGGCTAACTCCAAACTGATTCTGTAGAAGAACCGGTCTCCATGAAGGCGCCATGATTCTCAGATGATGACGCAGTCAAAGCACAAAATACATGACAGTTATAACAAGTCTATTATCTTTTATTTCAAATTATCCTCAACTTGTACGTAATACAATGAAAAATTAAAATATAATTTTATTTAAATAATTATTTGTATTATTTTTTATTTTTTATTAATTTATTCAAAAAATAATTAAATTTTGAAGCTAATTGGTATAAAATATTACAGATATAAAACTAAGAAAAAATTTTATTTGTTTAAGAATGAGCCTAATAAATAATTATTCTATTTAAATATAATTAAAAGTATTTCTTTCTTTTGTCAACGAGTTATAATTCAAATGACATAGTCTCTATATTCACCTAAAAGTTGATAAAAAAAGAATACTTCTTTTTTTTATTAACTTTTTTAAACATTAATTATTTATTTTACATACTATATAGAAATAAATGAATATAATATTTATTGAGTAGACACAGTTACGTAAAAAAATTTTATTGTCATAATATTTAAACCAAAGAAAAGAAAGTATTATTTTAAGAAAAACTAACAATATATTTTTAATAATGTTCTTAATACAAAATAATAAATTTTAAATATTTTTTTAAATAATATATATTAACTAAAATAATATAATTATTCCAAATAATATATTATAAATATAGTAAAATGACATATTTCAATAAAAAAAATTGTTAATAAAAAATTATATGAATTTTTGTTTCGCACAAAATAAAATTATTATATGTTTGTTTGTTTTTTATGTTATATAAATGGTTTTTTTAATTAAATTAATATAATACAAAATCTTTTATTATTCTATTCATATTTAATGTTTTAATTTTGTTTCTCACAAAATAAATATATATATATATATATATATATATATATATATATATATATATATATATGTTACGGTGGGTAACCGGAGATGGATTGAATGGATAGCGCTAGTTAGCCCAATCGCCTAAGGATGGTAGTCTCCGAGCTGGTTTGCACGCTGGAGCCTCCTTCCGACGTGTGTTCACAAGTGAATGGGGGGGTGGTACCTGCAAAGACACTCCGATGCCTAAGTTAGCAAGGGTGTGAGCAGGTCTAGAGAGTATTGGGCTTAGAGATACCTGAGGAGTGTCAGTGTACTTATAGTGGTGAGCCAATAACCACCGTTGGAGTAGTGCCGTATCTTTAGGATGTTAACCGTCCCATTATCTTAGGGAGGTTAAGATATGGCTTTGTGAAGCGGTTAGAGAGATTTTAGGGGCGAACACTCATTTAAATGAGTGCTTATCCGCCAGCTAACCCTCGTGCCCAACTTCTTTAAAACAAGTCGTAGCGAGTACCGACTTCATGGGATGAAGATTGGTACTGGTGAGGCCCAACCCTTTGGATTAGGTCTTTTGTTTGATCCTGGGCCTTTATTATTGGGCCAGGGTATGAACAGTGCCCCTACTTGAGCCCAATATCTTTTTAAGGCTTGGGTTCAAGTATTTAACTCGGGTTCGTAGCCGACTTTCACGGGTTTTGAAACCGACGTGATTTTCGCGACCTTTTGTTTCTGACAGTTACGTCAATTCAAGCGTCGTGTCCGTTGGGGAAGCATTTAGGGATTGAGGGCTTTGGTAACGGTGCAACCTCATTAATGACTGCTCCGCTTTTACCATTATGCCCCTTAGCATGTTTATAAATACTTTCACTCTCTTTCCATTTTCCGTTTCTGCAATCTTTCAAACTTCTTCTTTCTTTGTACGTGTCGTGTTTACTCGAACTACATTCTTGTGCTCCGGAGACTTTTGCTTCTTCCTATCTTCATTCAAAAAGAGGTTAGTTTCTTTCTCCTTTTTCGCACTTTTCATATGACTTCACTTTGTAGAGAAATAGGCTTGTAGACTTGCGACTGGTTTTTTTTCTCCTCTTTTAGGGACCTTCGTTTTTTGATTTTTTCTTTCCCTTTTCTTTTTTCCCTTTGTAGGTTTCTTCGTTTTTCTTAGAGAAAGAAAATGGCCTCCGTAGATTGGGTTGACGTTACTGTTCTGGGGGAGGAGCCGTTGGTAGATGCGGAGTTTATTATTCACCTTCGCACCCATCATCGGCTCTGTACTTCGGATGAGGATGAGCCTAAATATGAGTTACTTATTCCTGGTTCAGAGGACCGAGTCTGTCATGGGAGGGCCAACGAAACGGTTCCCCATTTCTTCTTTATGTATGAGTGCATGATCACCCGTCTGGGCGTCTTTCTGCCCTTTTCAGATTTTGAGATGTCGGTTTTGCAGCACTGTCGGGTTGCACCTACCCAACTTCACCCCAACTCCTGGGGTTTCTTGAAAATTTACCAATTTATTAGCCATGCTCTGGATTTTCCGACTTCTCTGAAAATCTTTTTCCATCTTTTTCATATGACCAAGCCTTTTAGTGGGTTGAATAATAAACAACAATGGGTTTCTTTCCGAGCCATACAAGGTCGGAGGATTTTTACCCTTTTTGATGAATCATTTCATGACTTTAAAAATTTCTTTTTCAAAGTGCAAGCTGTAGAGGGTCATTACCCCTTTTTTCTGGATGATAATTCTTTTCCTCGCTTTCCTTTATACTGGCTGGAGGCCTCCCCTTGTGAGAAATATGGTCTGGATGACCTGGATGAGGTAGAGGCTGCTGTCGTGGGGTTCCTCCGAGAAGTGTGGGGGAGGGCCCCCTATTTGGATACTAAAAAATTTCTCCAAGGGTCTCCGACCTTTGTTCAATCACAGCTAGGTAGTTTTTTCTGATCTGCTAAGTTTCCGACTTGTTAACTGATCATTCCGACTTGTTTGATTCTTTAACTGTTGTTTTTCTTTTTCCAGAAATGGCAAAGACGAACGCTCAAGAGTCTTTTCAGAGGGTCCAGGAGGCTAAAGCTAAATCTCGCGCTCGGTCTGGTGGCGCCAGGGTTATCTCTCCTCCTCCTCCCCCTCGCAACATTGGGACTTCTTCCAAGCCTATTGTAATTTCTTCTTCGGCTCCCCCCCAGTCGCTCCCCGTCGTCCGACCTTCCCCCGATCCAAAGAAGCGCAAGACTTTAGAGTCTGGTGCTTCTGAGGCTAGGGCGGATGCCCTTGAGTTTGTCCGGAAGAATATCTATCCCCATGTTCGTATAGGCATGGATGATATGTCTGTTCGGGGTCACCTTACCACTATGGTCGAGGAAAGTCTCAAGGCGGCGGGGGTATGTGGTAAGCTCTTGGATATTTTTGAGAAGGCTCCCCTCAGCTCTTTAGGGACGACCTCGAAGGTCGAGGAGCTGGAGGGGAGGCTTCGCTCATATCAGGAGCATGAGGGAGAATTGAAGAAAGAAATTGCCAAGCTGAGGGAGGAGAGAGATACCTTTCGGGAGAAGGGGAAGGCTTTGCAGGCCCAGTACAACATGGAGGTGGAGCTGAGAAAAACGGCGCAGGCCAGTTATCAAAGCTTATTCAAGGACCTTGTGTCTGTGAAGAACGATCTGTTGAACTCTCGGAAGGCATACGATGAGTTGGAGGACTCAATTGCTGATGGCGCCGAGGAGTCTTGGAGGATTTTCTTGGAGCAAGTCAGGGTCATTGCTCCCGACTTGGATCTTTCTCCTTTACATCCTGACAAGGTCGTTATTGATGGTGCCATCGTGGATCCTCCTGCCCCCGTAGTTGTTTCCGAGTCGGAATTGAAGACTCGTGGGCAGAGGATTATTGAGTCCCCTCCACGATCTAAGGACGCTCCGAGTTCTTCAGATGTTCTTCCGATCCCTTCATCTCCCATGGATGCTTCTGGTGCTCCTTCCGATTCTGGTAGTGGTGACCCGTCTGCCTTGAAAAAATAATCTTGGGCTATTTTGGGGGTCCGGCCTGTGGGCCCCCCATTTTTAAACTCTTTATTTATGTTTGTTCTTGGTTGTGTAGTCTGAACAATTTCTTTTGGCCTTTTAAGGCCGTTAACAAAATATTTTGGCGAGTGCCCTTTTTGGATAAGGGCTTTAGATTAACAAAATAAATACCTTTTTTTGGATAAGGGTTTAAGTTACCTTGTGCGTGTATGCTTTTCTAATTTTCTGAATTCCCTTTGACTTTTTCTTGAAAACCTTTTGACTTGTTTGTCTTTCGGAGTTTTTCGTTTAAGGATTTTTTGGGGCATCCTTTAAACTTCTTCCTAGGTTTTCATATCTCTTTTTGCTATTCCTCATACTCAACTTTTGTTTTAGCGAGTTTCTATGACTTAGGTTATTTTTGCGATGCGTTTTTCTTCTATTCGGTTCTACGCTCCGATTTAGGGATCGGAGTGTTTCCGAGCTTTCCTACTCGGAATATTGTTCCGACTTATGAGTCGGATTTGTTACCGAGTTTTTACGATCGACTCCTATAACCTCTTTACACCGACTTGTGCCTCGTCGTTTTATCCTGACGACCATCTAGGTCGGTTCATGGGATTTTCACGTTTTGTCGAGCTTAAGTCGGCGCGTTTCGTAGAAAGACTTAGAAAAATAAAGAAGGATATTATAAGAGATATTATGAATGAAAAAGATCTTTATTAATTGGGGAGGTACCTTCTTTTGCTACTAAGGGTCTTGATAGCCTATTTTTCCCTTAGTCTCTACTATGATGCCTCGTTAAAAACCCTTCTCCAGAAAAAACCCTTTTTTGGGAAAAAATCATGAAGTTGGGAAAAGAGTACATCAGGGAGTAGAGTTCGCTTTTAACTGTAGTACCTTTTCATATTACAAGCATGCCACGACCTTGGTAGCTCAGTGTCGTTTAGGTCGGTTACTTTATAATAACCTTTTCCTAAGACTTCATTGACTTTGTATGGTCCCTTCCAATTTGCGGCGAGCTTTCCTTCTCCCGATTTGTTGACTCCAATGTCATTTCTGATTAGGACCAGATCATCTGTAGCAAACGTTCTTCGAATGACTTTCTTGTTGTACCTTGTAGTCATTCTTTGCTTCAGCGCAGCTTCTCTTATCTGGGCATTTTCTCGGACTTCGGGTAGCAAGTCGAGCTCCTCTTTGTGTCCCCGTACATTTCCGACCTCGTCGTGGAGAATTACCCTTGGACTTTGCTCATTGATTTCTATCGGAATCATGGCTTCTACACCGTAGACTAGTCGGAAAGGTGTTTCTCCCGTGGCGGATTGGGGTGTTGTTCTGTAGGCCCATAGCACTTGAGGGAGCTCTTCAGCCCAAGCTCCTTTTGCTTCTTGCAATCTCTTCTTTAGTCCTGCCAGTATGACTTTGTTAGCTGCCTCAGCTTGCCCATTGGCTTGTGGGTGCTCTACCGAGGTAAACTGATGCTTGATTTTCATACTGGCTACTAAGCTTCTGAAGGTAGCATCAGTGAATTGGGTTCCATTATCCGTAGTGATGGAGTAAGGTATCCCGTATCTTGTGATGATATTTTTGTAGAGGAATCTCCGACTTCTTTGAGCGGTGATGGTGGCCAACGGTTCTGCTTCTATCCACTTTGTGAAGTAATCTATTCCCACGATTAAGTATTTGACTTGTCCTGGTGCTTGGGAAAAAGGACCTAACAAATCCATTCCTCATTTTGCAAAAGGCCATGGAGAAGTGATACTAATGAGCTCTTCTGGTGGAGCCACGTGGAAATTTGCATGCATCTGACACAGTTGACATTTTTTCACAAATTCTGTGGCATCTTTCTGCAAGGTCGGCCAGTAGAATCCGGCTCGGATGACCTTTCTGGCTAGTGACCTTGCTTCGAGATGATTTCCGCAGATCCCGCTATGTACTTCCTCCAACACCTCAGTGGTTCTTGAGGTCGGTACACATTTTAACAATGGTGTCGATATCCCTCTTCTGTAAAGGACATTTTTCACCAAAGTGTAATGCTGTGCTTCCCTTCGAATTCTTTTGGCTTCCTTTTCCTCCTTAGGGAGGATGTCGAATTTCAAGTATTCGACTAAGGGATTCATCCATCCGAGGTCTAAACCGACTACTTCAAGTACCTCTTGCTTATTTTCCGTTTTTGCTACCGAGGGTTCTTGGAGGGTTTCTTGAATCAGGCTTCTATTGTTCCCTCCTGGTTTGGTGCTTGCTAACTTGGATAGGGCATCTGCTCTGCTGTTTAGATCCCGAGTTATGTGTTTTACCTCGGTTTCTACAAAGCGCCCAAGGTGCTCCAAAGTTTTTTCCAAGTACCTCTTCATGTTTGGGTCCTTTGCCTGATACTCTCCACTTATTTGGGAGGTCACCACCTGCGAGTCGCTGTATATCATCACCTTTGTAGCACCGACTTCTTCTGCTAATTTTAGCCCAGCAATCAAGGCTTCATATTCTGCCTGATTATTTGAGGCTGGAAATTCAAATTTTAGAGAAACCTCTATCTGGGTTCCTCTTTCATCTACCAATATTATGCCTGCGCCGCTTCCCGTTTTGTTGGAGGATCCGTCTACATAGAGCTCCCATGTAGTCGGCTTTTCCTCTTGGTCCCCTGCGTATTCTGCTATGAAGTCGGCGAGGCATTGGGCTTTAATTGCCGTCCGAGTTTCATATCTTAGATCGAATTCGGAGAGCTCTATTGCCCATTGAACCATTCTCCCTGCAACATCCGTCTTTTGGAGGATTTGCTTTATGGGTTGGTTTGTGCGGACTCTTATTGTGTGAGCCTGAAAGTAAGGTCGTAGCCTTCGTGAGGCTATCACTAAGGAGTAGGCGAACTTTTCAAGTTTGTGGTACCTTAGTTCAGGGCCTTGTAGTACCTTACTGATGAAATAGACCGGGTGCTGTCCGACCTCGTCTTCTTTTATCAGGGCTGAAGAGACAGCCCTGTTTGCTACGGATAAGTACAAAACAAGGTCTTTCCCTGGTACTGGTCGGGTTAAGATAGGAGGTTGGCTTAGAAACTTTTTGAACTCTTGGAACGCCTCCTCGCATTCCGGAGTCCATTCGAATTGGCATCCCTTTCTTAATAAGGAGAATAGTGGAAGGGATTTTAGTGCCGATCCTGCCAAGAATCTGGAGAGGGCTGCAAGTCGGCCATTGAGCTGTTGGACTTCTCTCAAACAAGTCGGACTTTTCATTTCTAGGATGGCTCTACATTTATCGGGATTGGCCTCAATCCCTCTTTGTGTTAGCATAAATCCTAGAAATTTTCCTGCCTCCACCGCGAAGGCGCATTTTGCCGGATTTAGTCTCATCCCATGCAGCCTTATGGTGTCGAAGACTTGTGAGAGATCGGATAAGAGGTCGACTTCTTTCTGGGTTTTTACTAGCATGTCGTCGACATATACTTCCATCAAGGTCCCCAAGTGGGAGGAAAACACTTTGTTCATCAACCTTTGATATGTGGCTCCTGCATTCTTTAATCCGAATGGCATGACCACGTAGCAGTAGTTGGCTCGGGGTGTGATGAATGATGTTTTCTCCTGGTCGGGCCCATACATCGGAATTTGATTATATCCCGAGTAGGCGTCCATGAATGATAAGTATTGATACCCCGAGCTGGAGTCCACTAGGGTATCAATACTTGGTAGGGGATAAGGGTCCTTAGGACATGCCTTATTTAGGTCGGTATAGTCGACGCACATTCTCCATTTACCATTCTGTTTTTTGACTAGCACTACATTGGCTAGCCATGTTGGGTACTTGACCTCTCTAATAAAGCCAGCTTCCAGGAGCGCTTGTACTTGCTCTTCTACTATTAGGGCTCGTTCTAGGCCGAGCTTGCGTCTTCTTTGTTGTACAGGTCGGGATCCTGGATAAACCGAGAGCTTGTGGGACATGAGCTCGGGGTCAATCCCAGGCATGTCGGAGGCCTTCCAGGCGAAGAGATCGGAATTATCTCTTAGGAGCTTAGTCAACCCTTGTTTTAGAGTTTCCCCTAGGTTGGCTCCTATGTGAGTATTTTTCCCTTCCTCTTCACCGACCTGTATTTCCTCGGTTTTTCCTCCCGGTTGTGGTCGCAGCTCTTCTTTGGCCTTTGCACCGCCGAGTTCTATTGTGTTAACTTCTCTGCCCTTTCCTCTTAGGTTTAGGCTTTCATTGTAACACTTTCTTGCTAGCTTTTGGTCTCCCCTTACCGTTGCTATTCCCGCTGAGGTCGGGAATTTCATGCAGAGGTGAGGGGTAGATACCACTGCTCCGAGTCGATTGAGGGTGGCTCTGCCGATTAGAGCATTATAAGCTGACCCCACATCGATGACTATGAAGTCTATACTCAGAGTCTTTGATTTTTCCCCTTTTCCAAAAGTGGTGTGGAGGGGCAAAAATCCCAGTGGTTTTATTGGCGTGTCCCCTAATCCATACAGGGTGTCGGGGTAGGCCCTTAATTCTTTCTCGTCTAACCCTAGCTTGTCGAAAGCAGGCTTGAAGAGAATATCCGCCGAGCTTCCTTGGTCTACTAGGGTTCTGTGGAGATGGGCGTTTGCTAGGATCATAGTTATTACCACTGGATCATCGTGTCCAGGGATTATTCCTTGCCCATCTTCTTTTGTGAATGAAATTGTAGGAAGGTCGGGTGACTCTTCCCCGACCTGGTAGACTCTTTTGAGATGTCTTTTGCGAGAGGATTTGGTGAGTCCCCCTCCCGCGAATCCTCCTGAAATCATATGGATATGTCTTTCTGGGGTCTGCGGTGGTGGGTCTCTTCTGTCCATATCATCTCGCTTTCTCTTTCCGTGGCCGTCCGACCTTTCTATGAGATATCTATCAAGCCCACCTTCTCTAGCCAGCTTTTCTATCACATTCTTAAGGTCGTAACAGTCGTTGGTGGAGTGACCATATATTTTATGGTACTCACAGTAGTCGCTGCGGCTCCCCCCTTTTTTATTTTTAATAGGTCTAGGGGGTGGCAATCTTTCAGTGTTGCAAATCTCTCTGTATACATCCACTATAGAAACTTTCAGTGGAGTATAAGAGTGGTATTTCCTTGGCCTTTCGAGACTGAGCTCTTCTCTTTTCTTGGTTTCCCTTTCCCTCTCTTTTGTCGAGGGAAGGGGCCCAGGTCGTCCGCTCAGGTCTCTTAATTTGGCGTTTTCTTCCATGTTGATGTACTTTTCAGCTCTCTCTTGTACATCACTTAGGGAAACGGGGTGCCTTTTAGATATGGACTGTGAGAAGGGACCTTCTCTGAGTCCATTAACGAGCCCCATTATCACTGCCTCTGTGGGCAGGTCTTGGATCTCCAAACATGCTTTGTTGAATCTTTCCATATAGGCTCGTAAAGATTCTCCGACCTCCTGTTTTACTCCCAGGAGGCTCGGTGCATGTTTCACCTTGTCTTTCTGAATTGAGAACCTCATCAAAAACTTCCTTGAGAGGTCTTCAAAGCTGGTGATCGATCGTGGGGGAAGGCTGTCGAACCACTTCATTGCTGCTTTTGATAAAGTGGTCGGGAAAGCTTTGCATCGTGTGGCGTCGGAAGCATCCGCTAGGTACATCCGACTTTTAAAGTTGCTTAGGTGGTGCTTTGGATCCGTGGTTCCATCATAGAGGTCCATATCAGGGCTTTTGAAGTTTCTCGGAACTTTTGCCCTCATTATGTCCTCGCTGAAAGGATCTTCTTCACCTAAGAGTGACTCTTCTTGGTCGTCGCGGGAATTGTGACTCTTGAGGGAGGATTCCAGCTTTGAGAGTTTCCTTTCTAACTCTTTTCGCCGTTCCATCTCCTCTTTTAGGTACTTCTCTGTTTCTTTTTGTTTTTTCCGCTCTTGTTCTAACTGCTCCAGGCGGTTGTGGACTAACCCCATCAGTTCAGTTACGTGGGATGGTCCGCCTTTTTCTGATTCTCGCTCGTCTGAGGGGTTTGCCTTCGGGTTTTTTACCCCGGAGGTGCCTTCTCTCGGCTGATCGTTAACCTCTTGATGGAGGGTTAAGTCCGCATTGTTATTACCTGCGTCCAGATTCTCTTCTTCGGAATCTGTTTTCGCATGGACTTCTTCGTGGGATCTATCCGCCATTAATGGATGATCTCTCGGGTCCCCGGCAACGGCGCCAATGTTACGGTGGGTAACCGGAGATGGATTGAATGGATAGCGCTAGTTAGCCCAATCGCCTAAGGATGGTAGTCTCCGAGCTGGTTTGCACGCTGGAGCCTCCTTCCGACGTGTGTTCACAAGTGAATGGGGGGGGTGGTACCTGCAAAGACACTCCGATGCCTAAGTTAGCAAGGGTGTGAGCAGGTCTAGAGAGTATTGGGCTTAGAGATACCTGAGGAGTGTCAGTGTACTTATAGTGGTGGGCCAATAACCACCGTTGGAGTAGTGCCGTATCTTTAGGATGTTAACCGTCCCATTATCTTAGGGAGGTTAAGATATGGCTTTGTGAAGCGGTTAGAGAGATTTTAGGGGCGAACACTCATTTAAATGAGTGCTTATCCGCCAGCTAACCCTCGTGCCCGACTTCTTTAAAACAAGTCGTAGCGAGTACCGACTTCATGGGATGAAGATTGGTACTGGTGAGGCCCAACCCTTTGGATTAGGTCTTTTGTTTGATCCTGGGCCTTTATTATTGGGCCAAGGTATGAACAATATATATAACACAAAAATTTTTATCATTGTGTTTATATTTAATATTATAATTTTATTTCACATAAAACAAAATTTATTTAAATTTTAATATTATATACATAAAATATATATATAACACAATTTTTTATCATTGTGTTTATATTCAATATTATAATTTTATTTCACACAAAATAAAATTTATTTAAATTTTAATATTATTTAAATTTTTTTCTAAATTTAGTACATGAATTTTTAACTTATTTTTTATGTATTATTTATTTTAATTCTAAAGTCCAACAATTTTTTTTACAGACATGTTGTTTTTAATATTTATATACTATTTTTTTATTTTGAACTTCAGCCGAATATCTGAGACTTATAAAATTTTTTTAAAACTTGTAAAAAATGATTAACCTGATTAACAGGTTACCTTTTTAAATCCAGATCATTCAAATAAAATATAACAAATGAAGAGTTTAAATTTAATGAATTCACAAGGTGTGCAGCACTCCATACTTAGCAAGGAGCGTTTAAGAATGAGCCTGGCGGGACTAGTTAAGTTATCTCATGTTATAAAAAGTTACGAAGTAATTTTAATTTGTTATTCTATATTAGGGACTAGTATTTTCAGTAATTCTCTTTTTTTCCAATCATCATATATAATTTAACTTTCTTTTTATCTTCATATCAGTGGCGAAATTTGAAATAAAATTTTGGAACTAGATAGAGGATAATTATCAAAATGTTTTTAATATGGACCCATTTAAGATAAGTTCGTTTAGCTTTATCTCTCTGGTTTGAGTGATATTGCCAAATTTAAAGCCGTTTTTCAGGGTCTCATTTCAAAAAATTAACGTCATCAAACTCGTCAGATGCAACTTTTTGAATTTTTGAAGATTGTATCTCACTTTCTTCGTGATTCATTAAAGTAGAAGAACTATCTACATGTTTTGATATTGTAAAAGTTATATGTTCTTCTTCTTAAATATTAGCCTTTAGAAGTCGGACCCTGCGAATTCTGTGTTGGCAAAAATTACTTAACAAATCGGAGGGTCCAATTTGACAGAGGCTAAAATTTGAATTTCACAACATGCAAATCGGACGGTGCGTTTTGTATATATATATGAATCTGTTTTCTTAGCTACAATTCGGACCGTCCGACATGCTATGAAGAACTCGCATGGTCCGATTTATGGTGTTCTGATATCACACACAGGTCAAGCATCTCTCTTCTCCATAACTACATCCAACCAACTTTTGCCTCCATATTAAAATTAAAAAGCGTCAATTTAATTTTTTGTTATTATTTTATATAAAAATTTGAATATATATCCTGTAAAATATGTAACGAAGAAATTAGAAGGACAAATACTAAAATTTATAATATTTATTAATTTTTTTATCAATTTATATAAATACAATAATATTAATACTTATTGAATATTCTATTATTTTGTTATCATATAAAAAATTAAATTAAATAAATAATAAAATATAAAATAATATTAAATTAAATAAATAAAAAATATCTAATTTTTTATATTTAAACTTAAAGATAAAGAGAGTGTTGTTTATTGAACTTATTAGGTATTTTAAGTTATAGTAAAATATTTAAACTAATTAAACTATTTTTTATCTTTTAAAAAAGAAGTACTAATTTTTTTTTATAAAAAATTTGGGGGACATGACCCCTTGTCTAAACTAAGCTCAGCTCTTGTCTTTATTGATAATTTAAAAAAAAAACTAATTTAAATTTTTTTAATCAATGATTCTCTTTTTTTACAATAATATGTAATTAAAATTTTTAAGTTTGATAAATAATTTTCTATTAACTCAGAATACCTAATACTATATTCAACTGATGATGATGAGAATTTATAAGAGTGTATTTAGTTTGTATTTCTATTTTCAGTGTTTTTGTATTTTAGATTTTATAGATTTTATAAAAAGAAAAAAATAATAAAATTCTATTTTTTATTTTTACTTTTTATTCTCTTTTTTTTCTTTGCAAAATTATGAAAACAAAAAATATTAAAAATAAAAATAAAAAATAAAAACATAAATCAAACGAACCTAACTTACCAAATTAGTTGATGATGGTTGGACTTAATGTTGGAAGTGAATTAAACTAACTTTTAAGTTACCTCAAACTTCATTTGTTAACAATTAGGTAAGTCAAGTTTATGAGCTTGTAAATTAATTTTGAGTTGAATTTGAACGCATATATTAAATGGATAACTATACTAACTTATTAATTGACTTTTGAACAGTCTATTAATTTTTATTAATTGACTTTTGAACAGTCTATTAATTTATATTATGTATTTTATATTTTTAATTTATAATAATATACAACATCACACTAATATACATATATAATTTTACAAACTCACACATATAATTTTTAGGAGAAAATTTAGGGGCAACACTTTTATTAAAATCTGACTAGCACTAAATTAGCAAAAAAAATTGAGTAATCACATACTATTAAATAAATATCACACTATTAAAAATATTATTAATAACTAATTGATAACTATAAATCACAAAATTTATTGGTTCTCTAACACTCCTAATTTTTATATATAATTATCATAAAAGACATAAATCATAATTAATAAATAAATAATATATATAATTGATATTCTTTTTAATATATAAGTTATAATTTGTTTATATAAAATTATAGATTATATTCACACTAATTAAGCAAATTGTTGAGCTTTTAGTGAATAACTCAAACTTTACAAATAAACATTACCTAAGTCATGTTAGAATTTGACCTAACTCTACTGAGCTTCACCCACTCTCACTTTCAGCCACAGAAATACTTGTGCTATATAATGCTATCTCCTCAATTAGGGTTAGTTTATAGTGCATACTTAAAATGAAGAGAAAAAAAAAGTGAAAAATCCCAAACCAGTATTTTAATTTTGAGCAATGCTAGGGGCCAGTAACATTTGTGATTGGTAGCCATCAATTAGCCATCAACGATGATTTGATGGTGTGAGATTAGTATGAGATTTCATCTAATGGCTCACCTTTCTCTGTTGGTTACATGTTGGCTAAAATGCAATAAAATTGCTGGCCCCTAGATTTTTCCTTTAATTTTTTTTTTCTTTGGTAAAAGACTATTTGTGAAAAGAAATACCAGGCGTGCTTGGTGGATTTTATTTTATTTTTAATTTTGATCTATGGCCATTAAAAAACTCTGTGGCAACGGCAGAGAGTGTGATATATGAGGTGGGTTAGGATTTTGACTAGTAAACAAGGGAAATTCATTCATGTAAACTTATGGTGATATATTGTCCCACCTCAACAATATGATAGCTCCCTGTTCTCCTCAGTTTCAATATAAAAAGGGAGCAACGGAATCACATTTTTAGGCAGCTAGCAAGAGTGTTAGAGCGAGTAGTAATTAATTTGTAACATACAACATTATTATTATTATTATTATTGTGCCATAACATAATAATCAATTTTAATTGTCATAGAATAAGAATAGGATCATGGCTGGAACACAACAATTCTCTTCGGCCACACTAACAGCGAGTGCGACTGCTAGCTATAGGCTTCCCTTAATTAGGAACTTTCCTCAAAGAAGCACCTTTCTTGTTAATCCAAATAATAAGGCTTTGTCACTTACTACTACTTGTGCTGTTAGCACTACCCAGGATGCTCAATTCACTGAAAACAATACTAGACGTTCTGCCAATTACCAACCCAACCTTTGGGACTTTGAATTTCTACAGTCGGTCGAAAATGACCTTCAGGTAATTATATTAGTGTTTAAGTGTTAGAATGGTAATTATTATTTTTTTCGTTCATATAGTAATACACAACTAATTATTTGTATACCATACTTTGTTATATTTGTTAAATAATAATTCTATTCATATACTAAATATTTTTAGCATATCTGTCTTATAAAAATGCAGTTACCGTCTTAAAATTTAGTAATAATAAAAATTAGTTAAAACAGTAAAAATTTATCTTATTTAATATTTATTAATTGTTATTAAAATTAATATATATTAAATAAAATAATTTTTTAATTTTTTTTTGTTTTTCTAATATTATGGTTTCTAAAACATACACAGGTAGAAAGATCGGAAGAGAGGGCAAGAAAGCTAGAAGAGGAGGTGCGTGGGTTAATGAAGAAGGTAGAGATTGAACCCCTAAGCTTACTGGAATTGATGGACAACGTGGAGCGCTTGGGTTTGACCTACAAATTTGAGGAGGACATTAAGAGTGCCCTTAACAACAGGATCGTTCCATTGTTACATCATCACACTATAAACAAATATGGCTTGCATGCCACTGCTCTCTCCTTCCGTTTCCTCAGACAGCATGCTTTCCACGTCTCCCCTGGTATACACCTCCTTTTTTTTCCATCATATTTAATTTTCGTGAAAACTGCAGTTGATTTTTTTTTAAAGTGACTGGGTTTTCACCTTAATTTTTACAGATAAATAACTTATTTTTATTTCATATTATCAATATTTTAAATAATTTTTTACATTTTAAATTTTAAATAATCTTAAATTTTTAATTATAAATCCTCTAAAACATAAAATTTTTTACAATTCTTTTTTAAAAATTGATTAATTAAAAGTTGATTCTTCGTAATTAAAAATTAAAAAGTAATAATTAATCAATATAAGTGCAGATGTGTTTGAGAGCTTTAAGGAGGAGGGAAAGTTCAAGAAGAAGATTAGTGGGGATGTGTTAGGATTGCTGAATCTATACGAAGCTTCATACCTTGGATTCGAGGGTGAAACCATTTTGGATGAGGCAAGAGCATTCTCAGCAACACATCTCAAGAACTTGCTACAAACAAATCAAGTTCAGAACAAAGTGGTGGCAGAAAAAGTGAAGCATGCATTGGAGCTTCCCTATCACAGAAGAGTGCACAGGCTAGAGGCGCGGTGGTTCATCGAAAGGTACGAGCAGAAGGAAGCCCACGACGGCGCGTTGCTGGAGCTGGCAAAGCTTGATTTCAACATAGTGCAATCGGTGATGAAGAAAGAGTTGCAAGAACTTTCAAGGTGGTGGAGAGAGATTGGGCTGACAAGCAAGCTGGATTTCGTTCGTGACAGGCTCATGGAGGTTTACTTCTGGGCACTTGGAATGGCCCCTCACCCTCAACTCACCGAGTGCCGCAAAGCCGTCACGAAAATGTTCGGCCTCGTCACCATCATCGACGATGTCTACGATGTCTATGGCACTCTGGACGAGCTGCAACTCTTCACCGACGCCGTTGACAGGTGGGATGTGAATGCGGTAGAAACACTTCCGGACTACATGAAGTTGTGCTACTTAGCCCTATACAACAGCGTGAATGACACAGCTTACACCACCCTTAGAGAAAAAGGCGATAATAGCCTTCCATATCTTGCAAAATCATGGAGTGACTTGTGCAAAGCATTCTTGCAAGAAGCAAAGTGGTCCAACAACAAGATCATTCCACCTTTTGATGCCTACATAAGGAATGCATCGGTTTCTTCATCCGGCGGGGCATTGCTTGCTCCTTGCTACTTTTCTGTCACCCAAGACATTACAAGCCAGGCTATTGACTCCATAACCAACTACCATGGCATCGTTCGCTCCTCTTGCGCCATTTTCAGGCTTTGCAACGATCTCGCTACCTCCGCGGTAAGTAACAATTAACCATGGTTAAATTAGTCCAAAATAACATTGACTAAATTCGTTGGGAAACATTTTAGGAAAAATTATTCTAAAATACCGTTAGAAAAATTTAATTATTAAAAAGGATCTTTAATATCAAAATTATTAAAAATAATTAAATTTTTTTATAAAATTTAAAAAAAAATTAAATTTTTTATAAAAAGATAAATATATATTTAACTATTTGTTTATTTATTTTTTATAATTTTTAATATATGTTGTTTGATTCTCAATACTATATAGATATGTATAAATATTCGTTTAGGATTAATTATGTTAATTAATTTATAAAAAATTACTCTAAAAAGATTGTTAGAAAGATTTAATTATTAAAATATTATTTCTTAATTATTATTTATTTATTTTTTAATTTTTATATCAACAATTTTTATTTTTTTTAAATTTAATAATTTTTATTATTTATTTATTTATTTTTTACTTTTATAATCTTTATCTTTTTTTTCCATTAGATAAAGATCATGAAAATTAAAAAAATAAATAAATTATTAATAAAAATCACTAAAATTTAAGAAAAATAAAATTTATCAGTATAAAAATTATAAAAAATAAATAAAAAATAATTAAAAATATATTTATCTCTTTACAAAAATATTTAGTTCATTTTCTCAAATATTATAAAAAAATTTAGTCTTTAAGTATTAAAAGTCCTTTTTAATAATTAAAATTTTTTAACAATCCTTTCGAATAATTTTTTCAAAATTTTAAGTTCAATTAATTTCATAATTTTTTATTAATTTCACACGAAGTTAGCTAAATGTATATTTTATTTGAATGATTGATAATTTAGTAACTAATTTTTTGGATAATAATATAGGCGGAGCTGGAAAGAGGTGAAACGACAAACTCAATCACGTCGTACATGACTGAGAATGGGACAACGGAGGAGGAAGCAAGGGAGAGCCTTGGAAAATTGATCGACCAAGAGTGGAAGAAGATGAACAGAGACGTAGTGTTGGAGTCTGCGTACCCGAATGTCTTCAAAGAAATAGCCATCAACATGGCTCGGGTTTCCCATTGCACCTACCAATATGGTGATGGACTTGGAAGGCCTGATGACACGGCAGAAAACAGAATCAAGTTGTCGCTCATCGAACCCATTCCAATTAATTGATTAATGCAATGATGGTCATTTCACGAAATGCAAATATTATTTTTAGTATATTTGTATTTGCCATGTTGTATATCATTAATTAGCCATCTTGTATATCATTACTTAGCCATTTCAATGAAATCAAATTATCGAGAAATTTGCCAACAACCATGTAAGAGGGCCAAAAATGCAAGGTTGTGAAAATCATCAGTCTAAAATTTGAGGTTTAAAACTTTTCAATTTTAATTGAAATTTAATTCAAATTCAATTAGAAATAATAAAATAATATTACCTTTTTAGAAAAAATTTAGAAAATTAACTATAACATAAGTCAATTCAAATCAATTTTTTGTTTTTAGTTTTAAAATTTTAAAAATTATAGTAGTAGGAATTATTTTTTCTTTTTTATAACATACTTTTTATTTTTTTAACTAATTAATTTTAATTGATTACACTTTTTGTTGGTACCTTAGCAGAATAATTTGTTTTATAATATATGTATTATTTCTCTTAAACAAATTAACTTTTAATTAATTTTTAATAAAAAAATTAGACTTGTCCAATTCATTTACTGAATTTTTAATGATTTTATCGATTCTTTGATAAAGATTTAGAATCAAGTTTATTGTTTAAATCAAATCAGTCAGATAATCAATTTTAGTTAACTCACTTGAATTAGCCCGTTTAATCTAATATTTTTGATGAACAACCAAGAGAAAAAATAAAAGAGCAGAAAAAAAAAGAAATCAGGTTCTTAACAGTAAGAGAGGACAAACCATCTCTGACGACTGGTGTCAAAGGTGAACCTCATCAGCTCCGCTACCTCCAAATCCTATCTTTGCCAACCGATCTGCTATGACATTAGCTTCTCTCGGGATAAGCTCAAAACGAATATCCCAATCCCTTCTTAACTTCAACTCAAAGATCAGTTGTATCACTTCTTTTCAAGATGCCAGAGTGGAACTTGCCAACCAGTCACTAGCTCAAAAGCTGCAGCGTAATTTGTCTCACAGACAACAAGCTTAAGACCTGCCTCCCAAGGCCAAACCAAACTTTTCCATATACTCCACAACTCCATCTTGATGACACTAGATCCAAAGGAATTTTCTGAGCATCCCATTACCCATTGACTGGAGCTATCGCAAATTACCCACCCAAAACCAGCACAATCATCCCCCAAGTTCACACTCCCATCACAATTTAACTTCCAAGCACCAGGTTTTGGCGGAGACCAAGACAGAGGTTTTAATCCCTGGACACAACACACTCAATTCTGAGGTGTATATTCAAAATCCACCATGCACCTACGAGCCTTGTATGCAATTGACCCAGGAGATCCAAAAACTCCCTGAAAATTACCCATATTTCTGTCTTGCCAAATTGATCATATTATAGCTGCAAAATTGGAACAACCTTCATTGAGGAGGCCATGCTTGAACCAATCATGCACCACGTGAGAGCCAAAGAAACATACATAAGAAAAACCTAGAGAAATCCAAACTGATCGCACCACTTCACAATCCCGAAAACAATGAAGAATTATCTCCAGAAGTTGATTGCAACGTGTACATAAGGCTGAGGAGGAGAGATGTCGCCGAAAACGTAGATATTGAGTTGGTACAGCATCATGAAGGCAAAGCTACACTAGGAGCCTCAACTTTTCAGGGACTCGCGCCTTCCAAAGCCAAAGCCAATTGATATTCATATCCCAATTCAACTTATTCTGAATTAACTATAAATATCCTTGTTTAGCAGAGTAAATAGTGTGCTCCCAACTCCAACCCAAATCACGACCAGAAGTCAAAATATGTACTAAACTAAGAATGTCTCCCCTTAAATCCCTAGGAATAAAAGAGTAAATCCTCTCCAAATGCCAAACTCCACCACGGTAAACATCTTCAATAGTTAAGGCAGTCTCACAGATATCAAGAAATTCAACCCTCGCTAATACTGGCCCAGAGTACAACCAAGAGTCAAACCAAAAATTCTTAGAAAGAGCTCCCACTTCCCAAACAAACCCTTCCTTTAATACGGAAGCTGTGTGCACAATAGACTTTCATATATATGATGAAGAACACATTGTTTTAACTGCAAATAGATTTTTATTCTGGAGGTATTTCTGAAGCATAATCTTGACCCACAATTTCTCTTGATTCATCAAAATTTTCCAAACTAGCTTTTCTAATAAAGAAAAATTGACCAACCGCGACTCCCACAAAGCAAGACCTCCTTTTTTGGAGTTGTCAAAACTCTCCAAGATGCTAAATAAAGACCACGGTGATTATGACTACCACACCAAATAAAACTTCTAGTAAACTTATCAATGTTAGAGCACACATCTGATGGAAAAAAGGCTTACTTGCATCCTATAAATAGGTATAGAAGATAAAACTGATTTAGCAAGGCAAATCTGACCAGCTTTATTAAGAAAGCGACCTTTCCAAGATGCTAGCCTATTAGTAAGCTTATCAACCACATCATTAAAATCAATTTCAGTAATTCTGTCATGCTTGAGGGGGACACCAAGGTATTTTCCCAGAGAATTAGCAAAGCGGATAGAAGAAATACCAGTGAAGAGATCCTTGTGTTGTCTAGAAACATTCATAGAACAGATAGCACGAGATTTGTCAAAATTCACCTTCATACCAGATGCTTTGCAAAAGGTGGCTATAGTGTCCAAAGCATGAAGTACTTGAGATTTCATCGCTTTGCAAAAAAGGATAAGGTCGTCTGCAAAAAGGAGATGGGAGATTACAGGACCTCTCCTAGACACAGTCACTGGTTTTCATCTACCAACCTCCACTTGCCTAGCAATGAGGCAACTCAACCTCTCCATACAAATAACAAATAAATAAGGAGACACAGGGTCTCCTTGCCTCAAACCCCTCTTTGGCTGAAAACCATCCAACCGGTAACCATTCTACATTAGAGAAAGGGAGGAAGCCTTTACACATTTCATAATAAGAGAAACAATAGTACATGAAAAGCCAAACATTATGAGAGATTGCTCCAAAAACTCCCAGCTCACTCTGTCATAAACCTTTTCTAGGTCAATTTTAAAAGCAAGAACACCTTTCTTTGATTTGGTTTTCTTCATAAAATGGAGAACTTTCTGGACTACAATGATATTGTCTGGGACACCCCTTCCAGGAATAAACCCTCGCTGCAAAGGGCCAATGATATCTTGTAGAAAAGGTCATAACCTCTCCACAACCACCTTAGTTATAATCTTGTAGATGACATTACAGAGGCTGATAGGACGAATCTCTTTCATGCGAGACGGGTTATCAACTTTAGGAATCAGCACCACCAAAGTGTCAAACAGAGCACTATTCAGATCAAACCCAGCGAAAGCCTTCTTAACAAGTTTCCATACCTATGTACCAAGCACTTCTCAATATTCCTTGAAGTAAAAAGCCTGAAAACTATCGGTACCTGAGGCCTTAAAAGAGTTCATGCCCATAACCACCTTCCTAACCTCTTCTTTAGAAACATATCTTGTGAGACTTTCAATAGCCTCACGAGA
This sequence comes from Arachis stenosperma, assembly GCF_014773155.1. NCBI lineage: Eukaryota > Viridiplantae > Streptophyta > Magnoliopsida > Fabales > Fabaceae > Arachis > Arachis stenosperma. The sequence goes on from NC_080385.1 coordinate 160,402,592, forward strand.
TAAAGAAAGTAATTTCTGATCCCCCATTACATCAAGTTCTACCTGTTCCACATCAAAAAAAAAAAAAAATCTCTATAAAATTCAATTGTACAGTCTTTGAGTTTTTGTGAATCAATACTCCATCTTCCATCCTCAAAAACAACCCCTGAACCTTGTTACACTTTCTTCGCATAATGGTTTGCATGTGAAAGAACGCCCGTTCAATCTAATTAATTGTTCACAGATGAATTTCAGTTTGGTTTGAAAAATAAATAAATAGAGCAGTTTTAAATAATTGTTTACTTTTAATTTGAATAAAGTCATACAGAAGTGAATCAAATCAATGGAGTAAGTGTATTTTGAGTTTTTGACTATTTTCTAAGATTTGTACGGTGCGTAGTAACTGCGTAGTATTGGGCTTAGTAAAAGAGGAATAGATGCTGATATAAGCAGTAACGGGCTGGCCTGGGATTAGAAACCCGAATAGCATACTATGTTTCCGATCCGACCCGGGCTAGATTGTTATTGTGCTTGTGGCCGTGTCCGTCGTTTGCAGAAGCTACTCAGAAGAAGGAAGTAAGGAATGGGGAGCGGGAAGGAGGCTACTCAGAATGAACAGCAACGAAAACGAAAGCGAAAAGAAAAAGGAAAAGTAAAAGGAGTAAAGAGCAAGAAGAACTCAGCATCAGCATCGGAGCAGCTGCGATTCTTTGTGGATGAGTTTCAGTCGGCGAAGGGTGTAAAGCTTTCTTCTCTGGAGCTGGATTCCCTCAAAGACTCTTCCATTTTGACGCTACCTCATTCCTCTGTTTCCGATTCCGATTCCGATGTCAAAATCTTGGGGAATAATATAAAAGCAGCTTTCGGAGCATCATGGAAACAGGTCCTTTGTGAACCTGGCCTTGTTCCCGACCAAGTCCTTCCCGGAAGCCCTGCAATCCTTATCGTAGCTTCATCTGCTTTAAGATCCCTTCATCTTTTAAGGTCACTGCTTTTTCCCTTACCTTTTTTACTTTGTAATTCTTAAACCCTAAACCCTAAATTATTATTTTGCGCAGGGGTTTCCGCTCTTTCACAAAAGAATGCCATGCTGCAAAGTTGTTCTCAAAGCACATGAAACTAGAAGAACAGGTATGCTCCCTTGCTCCCTCCAGTTCTCCAACCCTATTCGGTTGATGCTCACCTTTTAAGGTCACTGCAGATTTCAGTGTTGAATAACCGTGTTAACATTGCTAGTGGCACACCAAGCAGGTTGAACATCTGATTACTCTCCCTGACATTGTTTCACTTGTATTCACTAGTCAATCATTGAGATGAGTTGTGTATTGTTCTCCCTTCAATTTCAGGATAAAGAAGCTCATCGACACTGAGGCGTTAAGCCTTTCGCGGCTACAAGTGCTTCTTCTCGATATACATCCAGATGTAAAAGGCTACTCTCTGTTTACTCTTCCACAAGTCAGGTTTGGCTCTCATTTTCTGCTTTAATTATTAATCCATGTCATCTGGTACATCACAAACTTTAATCTCTAGAAGCTAATGGATTTGTTCATGGATTAATGTTACATGCGCAGAGATGAATTCTGGGACTTATTCAAGAACTATTTTTATCAGGGGATGATCCAGGGACATCTGCGTATCTGTCTCTATGGTCCACTCCAGTCAGCTGTCCGCTTAAAAGGAAAACCAGCACAACCTCTTCCCGACGAATAACATATCATCCCTCTCTACTTGTTTTTATTTTTTTCTAAGTATCTTGGTGAAATTCCTATATCTCTAAATGACTTTCATGGGGTTGATTAGATGACAGTCTACTGTTATTTTATTTTTTATACTTCAAAATGAAATTCAAGTTACATATCCTCACACCAAGCATATTATATCGGCAAATGTTACCATGTCTCACTAGTTATACATGGCTCATTATTTGTAAATTTACGCCTTGCCATGTTAAGGAATGTGATAGATGATGCACTTCCTGGTATTTTGTTAAACTATTGCTTAGTATTTGCATGTTAGTATTATAGAAATCAAACCATAGGCTTCTACGCTGCTTTTTAAGAGTCCTAATATAGAAATAGAGTGCTGGTGTTGGAAAAAAAATTAAAAAGTAAATGATGCTCGTGTTGAAAATAAACATGACAAGATTAACGTGAAAATGAAAGAGGTTGAAATCAACGATGAGGAAACAGAATAATGTTAGCTTCTTGTGTTCATTACTGATTACATCGAATTCTCACCGGAGTTCCATCTTAGCCTTCTTTAGGGATAACTAAGGTTGCGTTTGATTTGATTTTTTCATTTTTAATATTTTTTATTTTTAAAATTTTATTAAAAAAAAGGGAAAAGAAAAGTAGAATTTTATTTTATTTTTTTCACAAAATCCTAAAAACAGAAAATAGAAACCCAAAACAAATGTACCCTAAACTCCTAAAGTTGCAAAAGAGATAAAATCGCAGAGATAAATCATCCCTTTATTGATTAGATTTTAAACTATTGAATATCTATACTACAAACTATTATTTGTTATCACCATTTTTCCCCAAGGATAAATATGAAGGGTAAAGTCCTGAGTTACTATTTGGTTTTGTATTTGTGAGGGAGTTGATCATTCCGCTGCAGGAGATGAATTAATTGTGAGCTGACTGCCTCATCCACTTTGTAGCTGACCACTTCTCTCCAGAGAGTACCTCACATCCTCCATGCACACTATCTGGATCTGACTTTCCATCTAGTCCCTGAGAAAACAGACGCACAGTGAAATCAAGAAACAATTACAGCTCTGCATAGTCGAAATTATGTACATATTGACATTCTTTTCTAACAAGAGTAGTGGGGAAGCCCCTTCGATGAAATACCAGTGGCATGCTTACAAGTTACAACAAATATATTCACTTTGTTCATTTTTATCTGTCATTGTGAAAATTTTCAGTAGCAGATAAAAGAAAAGGGACGAAAGTACATTGAAATACAAGAATGAGGAAAAATATTTAAAAAAAAAAAAGACTCTCTGGATCTAAGAATGATTAATGTGTAGCCTTGAACAAATTCGCATATTGTCTTACATGAGACAATGAGATATTTGGAAAATTTCATGTTCCAAATGTATTTGACAGGAACCATTTTTCATTTGTAGGGAGTTAGTTTAACAACACTTAATCCCTCATGCTTAAAAGCAGCATCCTAATAACATATTACTACTAGTAGTTCAGAGGAAGTTTAGACCAATGAACAACAGTTAAGAATTTAATAAAATAGCTTCTCTTATTTCAAAATTTTCATGAATGATTACTTCAACTAGCTAATTAAATAAAATCATACTAACCATACTCCAAAAGAGCACAGCATTTCCTTTGATTGCTTTCACAGATAGCCCTTTGACAGTTTTCCCACCACAGCTACATTCACCTGAACCAGCCTGAAATGCATGCAGTGCGCGTATTATCAATAGTAGCCTTCAGTACAGTCATAAAGATCAATTAGATCGAAATCTTAGCACACAGAATAGATAGTAAATACTAGAATATTAATATTAACATATTCCTCCACTTAAAGTCTAACATATAAGATTAACCAGAAAAAACAAAATGGTACATCTCCTGCATCAGCCTGTGTAAGGAACCCAATCAATTATGAACTGGTGCACTTAATTGTAATTAAGTGAACTTTAGGCTGGGTGAGTTTTGAAATTAATTCCAACTAGGCAAAGAAGAGAGAATATTGTAACTTGTTAGGGAAGAGCCATGTATAGGCTCTAACAGGAGGGATACTGATGGGTAAATCTCAGAATTTGGAGAGGAATTAGAACTAGGAGAGTATGGCATCTCAAAGAGCTACAGGCAAGATATGGCCTCTTGAACTGCCATTCCCAATTACTATTTCTTGTCATCATCAGTGTGTGAATTCAAGAATTTTTTTTTTCTGTATGTGTTATTTCTAGTCCATTATCCTCCATGAATACCAGGTTCCTTAATCCTTACAGCCTGTCACCCAATTCTTGTTTTAGTTTCAGACCATTGTTATGCTTCAGAAGTCAGAACTACAACTACAGCAGCTAATGGAATATGTTACATGACAAATTCAGAAAACAAGAAACTAACCATTGGGAAATATGTCTCTCCTCCCTCAACATTGTCACTTAAATACATAAGCATCGTAGCTATCCGCTGCCCACCACGCTTCAAGTTGAACTGCCTCAAAAATTAAGGCACAAGAGGATTGCAAATGGTTTAGTTTAAGAGACTTTGAGGTAATTCTCATGCTTACTAAAATAGATAAATAAAATATAGAATAATATAACTTACAGCATCAGAAAAATAGTCATGATGGGGTTTGTAATATTGATTCTTCTCATACCTGTGCTGCTGCAGATGTTAGCCTTATACTAGCAGCACCATTCTCTATTCTTCAAAAATATTAACAAAAAAGGGACATCTCCTTACCTCAGAATTTGTATAAGCTCTCCATTTTCAATTGGTATTTGAGAATAGATGGAAATCCTTTTTTCAATTGCCTAATTGAGCAAGGTGAACATGCTTAGCAAAGTATACACAATCAATCCTCACCAATAAAATATGTTGTGTACCTCTTCTCCAGTTCTACATTTACTGGTTTTGGCCTTTGTTTAATTATGTTTTCTAATTTAAACTTCATTATGAGATTAGTAATTGTAGAATCTCAATTCTCAATTGCTAATGCTTGTAGGTTAAGTTTACATTTAAACAGATGCAATGGTTCACATCTTTATTAGATGGTCAGATTTTATGAAAAAAGAGAGCTTCTTGATTGTGATGTAACAGAATCCTAGGCGTGAAACCTAAGGACCATAGGTGGGACACAATGTTTAAAAGACTGAGCAACTCACTAATAACCACTCAAAAAGTGTTCTAAGTGAACCAGCTGGTTCTATGCTTGTGCGTATCAGACCAGGAAAACTGTTAAAATTTCATGGTTGAATCAGCTGGTGCAGTCGGTGGTTTAATGACAAAAGCAAGACGATTTGAGAAGGAAAATGATCTTCAAAACTTACATGAACCATGGGATATTTTCTCTCCTCAGGACTTAAAAACATACCAGAGCTTGTTCTGACATCACTCTTGATTCCCTGTGAAAGGTATTCACCATATTTCATGAAGAAATTAAATAAATATATTCCAAAATTCACAGTACAACATTATTCAATTATTAGATATTAGATATTTTGATCAAATGAGCAACAAACTAATACATGTTTAAATTTTTCTCATATGGATTTCCTTCTGTTTTAATCTATTTTATGTAGAGAAAAAAGCATCTGAATATAGTTGTTTCCCTTCATGAAAGTTGATGTGAAAAGCGATTTGTATATCATCGGCTATACAGTTTCATGTCACATATTTGAGGATGATATAGGACCAGATATATGAAACCATTTAAAAAAAAAACATCGAATAGAACCACAAGCATCCAGGTTCTGTTATCAGGAACCCAGTGAGCCCAACCCAGAAGAAATCAATTCTCAATGTACCTTTCCTGTTTTTGTATCCACCACTGTTGAAATATGCAGGCGAGGAAGTGCTACACCCCTGAGATAATCACATTCCTGTAAAGATAAAATTATTTAAATTCAGACCCGTCTAAACATCAACCAAAAAGGGCTTCACTCAGCAGCTGGATTTTTTAAAAGTACCATCAAATGCCCAATATTAGTATATAACTATAGATCCTTTTCTGTTGGGATAGGAAGATCTTATCTGTGGCTAAATAGCAAGTCCTACTTCACGCTAGCAGGCTGGCATCTAATGAGGAAACTTTAACCCTCAAATAGATGTCTGAAACTTTAAATTGACTCCTTAGTCTAATCTGTATAATATCCTAATAATCCTAGTCAATGATACAGTGATAACAGGTTTCATCTAAATTTCTTACAAATCTCATACCTCCATGCTTAGGAAGTTGTGCAGCAAAATAATTCTTGGAGACCAGCTAAGCACTTCAGGTTTGACCTGCATCAAGAATTGAAGATCATACAAACATAATTATCTATAAGCATGCAAGTCAAGTCTCTGCTCTCCCAATCAAAAGAAGGATACTAAATAGAAAACAGATACTATCAAAAAGAAAGAATAAGATAGTTAAAAGCTAAGTAAACAGAGACAATGGTCAGATAAATACGCTCGTTAAAGGCTCGAATAAAGAGGATCAGCATCAAGGCTTGAATAAAGAATAAGATAGTTAGAGTTAGACATTCCTAATACTTGCATACGCTGATATAATATATCATACATCATAAAAGGATCAAGCACTCAGAATGCAACAGACATACATAACCAAGTCGTAAGATCTCTGCTTCTTTGTCGTTGCCCCAATGTGGAAGACCTGAACATGTGAATGCAAAAATAAATGAATAATTGAGGGGGAAAAGAATAGACAATGAACAGGGATAAAAGTAAACAAGACCTCTGGGCAATTGAAGATGACTATCGGTGTCAAAGCCACGCAATCTTCTAAATGGAATACCCTGAGTGCCTATAGTCATCAGGTTAGACTAACACTAACAAACAACACTACAACAATGCATAGCATATATAATAACAATAACAATAACAATCAAACACACATATGAAATTGTAATCATAATCGTAATCATGACTAAAATTAAAGCGATTTCACAGAAGAACACTAAAGAGCGCAAGATTATACCATATGAATCTTCCAATTTCCGAATGAACGCCAACTGAGAAAGAGCACCTGAAATTTCCAGTACAGAAAAGAACATGAATGAGATGAAAATGGAAGCAGTTGAATTCTGTAAGAAGGTGAAAATGGAATCACCAAACGAAAGAAAAAGTAGCACAAGAAGAAGATCAAAGCACATGCTCGCATCTTATTACCTATAATCATTCCGATGGTGACAAATGTGAGAAGTCCGAAAACGATCTTCATCGAGGAAGCCATGGATTTGACCAGGGGCGAAGAAAGAAGCACGACTTGGAAGCTGAGAAGAAGAATCAGAATCCAGTTTCGTCGTTGTTGCTACGTTTTGAATAAACAGCGACCAAACTGCTATCAACGCCCCTTGCTTTCTTGTTGAAACTTGAAACTGGGAACTCGCCTCCGAGCTTCTCTCTCTTTTCTTTTTCTTTTCTTTTAATTTAATTTTTTATTTTTGACTTGACTTCACTACAGTACACTACGGCTACGTATCATAAATAAAATGAAAAACAGTTTTAAAATATATATAAATGAAAAAATTTTACTAATATTTGTCTTAAACATATTTTAAAAATATTATAAAAAATATTTTACTAAAAATTATAAAAAATAAAAAATTATATTTTAATATATTAAATATATTAAAATTAAAACTTTTTATTATTATACTATTAAAATTTATTTTTTAGTATAATTAAATTTATAAATAAAATACAATTTAAATAAAATTATTATAAAAAAATTTTTCATCAAATCTACATCATAATTCATTAAAAAATTTTTACTAATTAACTATTGAGTAAATAGATCGTGTTCAAATTAAAATATTAAAAGCCCCCAAGAAGGACAAAAAATTATTACAAGGAAGAATCTAATGTTTGTGACTTCAAAAGTCAAACAGAGTTTCCTCCGCTGTTTAATTACATATTTCTGTTTGTAGAAAGAAATTTAAAGTGAAAGATTACAGCGATATTTCCTTAGATTTTTTTTCTGTTTTTTTAATTAAATATTATACTTGTCATAATCCGTATTTAAATACTACATTTCCTTTTTTATTTTTAAATTCATTCTAAAGTTTGATAATTACCGTTCTATTTTATTTTATTTTTCAAAAAAACGTCATCCCTCTCTCAATTTACCTATTTTTATAGCCACTAGCCAGCCTCACTACCATCTCCAAACTTTTCTATAAATCCACTAATCACTGCTGATTAATTCCATACAAACTTAGAACCAATCAGTGTGCCTCGGCATTCCCAGTGATGATACTGTGAGCTTTGTTTAGTTAATGGGCAGAAAAAAAAAAAGATATACACAAATACATAAATAAACATAGGTATAACATTATACAATTTATTTTAGTTTATTTGGTGAATAATATATAATACAATACACAAATTATAATTATATTAAAATATTAATATTTTTTTTTTCATCGTCAATATTACAATAACATTATATTTACTGTTTCCACTTCAATTTATTATTATTTTTTAAGATAGACGTAGTCACTGCTAATATTTTTAACAATTCAAATATAAATTATTATAAAAAAAAAAACAAAAAATAAAAAAAAGTTATAAATTTTACTATGTCTTTTTTTAAAGAATGACCGTGATAATGTCTTCTTTTCTAAAGAGAGACTAAATTTACAAGAAGATGAAATAGAAAATACCGTGAATGACTTAGATATGGGAGAAAGAGGGAGAGACAGATAAAGTTGTTGTCATGGGAAATAAGCAAAAGACAGCATCTTGGTGGTGAGAGTGAAAGAGACAAAAAGAAACGGTTGAAAGAAGGAGGGTACATTTGGAGAATTCACACAATATTAAAGGTAAAAATGAATAAAAAAAAATTGTGTCTAACATAAAAAATTTGTGTCTCAACTTGATACAAAATATATGTTTATTGTGTGTAATTGTATACCATGTATGTTTAAGAAAATTATCTCTTCAATTAAAGGATAGATGTATATCACCGTGTTTATGTATTGAGACTTGTTATACATATAAGTCTTTTTGGCATATAAGTCTGTGTAAGTCAGCTCAAATTTAACAAAAATAACTCTCAATTTAAAGAGCGTGTAAACACGCGCTTCTTTAACTTTGAATAGCACGATATCAGAAACGTTCTTTTTTAATGTTTATATTTCACATTCTTCCTCTTCCTACTTCTCCTTCTTCTTCTCATTCTTCTTTGCATTTTTCCTCATTTTTCTTCGCATTCCTTATTCTTCTTCTTATTCGCGTTTTCATCTTCATCGTGGTTCTTTTTATTGTTGTTATTGTTGCTGCATATTTTTTCTCATCCTCTTTCTATTAATTTTACAATATTATATATTTTTTTCTTCTTTGTTTGATTTTTTTCCCAAAGAAGAATTATAAGAAAACAAAATAAGAAGATGAGGAAGAAGAAGCAGTAAAAGATGAAGAGGAGGAAGAGAAAGAGTTTTGAATTATGCAGAACTTATCAGAATAAAAATACACTCAAATATTTTCGTGTTACAACCAACTGATTTGCTGTAAATACAGAAAAATATTTTTTCTAATGCTGCATTTTTTTCTTCTTCTTTTTTTCTTTATTTCTTTCTTTCTTTTGGTTAAATGAATGTAAGTTCATTCTTTTTCAAGTAATTTTACAGCATTATGTGTTTCTTCTTCTTTTTGTTTGTTTTTTTTTTTATTCTTATTAAGAAAGTAAAATAAGAAGAAACTTAAGAAGGTAAAACAAAAAGAAAAAGATGAATAAAAAGAAGAAGAAGAAGAAGAAGACGGTGATGATGATAAAAAAAAGAAGCAGCAGTACAAGATGAGGATGAGGAGGAAGAGGAAGAGTTTTGAATTATGCAGAATTTATCAGAATAAAAATACACCCAAATATTTTTGTGTTACACTCAAATTTACTGCAAATACAGAAAAATATTTCTTCTAATGCTGCATTTTTTTCTTCTTCTTTTTGTCCTTATTTCTTTCTTTTTTTTAGTTAAATGAATGTAATCCCATCATTTTTCAAGTAATTTTGCAGCATTATGTGTTTCTTTTTTTTTTGTTTAATTTTTTTATTTTTATTCTTTTTAAGAGAGTAAAACAAGAAGAAACTTGAGAAGGTAAAACAAAAAAGAAAAGATGAATAAGAAAAAAAATTAAGAAGATGGTGATGTTGATTAAAAAAAAGCAGTAGAAGATGAGAAGGAGAAAGAGGAAAAATTTTGAACTATGCAAAACTTATCCGAACAAAAATACACTCAAAATTTTTAAAATACACCCAAATAATTTCGTGTTACACCCAAATATCTCCGTGTTACACCCAAATTTACTACAAATATAAAAAAATATTTCCTCTAATGGTACATTTTTTCTTCTGAATTGAACCACACCTCAACTACTTGATTGGATTCAAAATAATAAAAGAAGGAGAAGAAATTCCAATGAAAAAGAATGAGAAAGAGGAGGAGGAGGAAGAGGTGGTGTTGATGACGACGATAACGAAAAAGGAGAAGAAAAAACGTACAGTAACGACACGAAACATGTGAATATAAATAACTTGTAAAGACTTGTATAGGAAAAACGCTTGTATGTGAAAAATAATTATATAATTAATACTTTGAAAAGACTTCGAAAGAGTCCTTTAAACAAATAATAAACCGTAGTATTAAATGCGGTATATTTTGTAATTTGTAATCATTAATCAGTCATTATTAATATTTTTTTGGTATAAAATTACATATTTTTTTAAATAGTTAAATACTGACTAAATTTTAATAAAAATATTAATTCTTAAATTTTTTTAATAATAAATATTAAGTAAATTATTTTATATTTTATTTTTTTACAAATTAAAAAACTTTCATATATAGAAAATCAAACGACACTTACATTTAAGAAAAAGTATAAGATAAATAGTTTTTATGATAAATTATAAATTGATAGGAGATATAATATTTGACTATAAAAAATCTTAATAAGTAAAAACAAATATATAATTGAATATTTATTGTTTTGAAATCTATACAAATATATTACACTATACTATAATATCTTTTTTTTTGTTGAGTTTTTTTGAATAAATTTAAATACTAGCTAAATTTGCAAAAAATTTCATTAACAACACCGTTTAATTATACATCTAAATATTTTTGTATTTAAGTCTAACCAAGTAGATTCAAACTCAACAAAAATTATTTTCAGCATGCACACATGTGCGTTTCAATAACGCTTCTATGTTTTTGTCTTTGTCTTTGCATTCTTCCTTCTTCTTCTTTACTTTCTTCCTTCCGTCTTCACATTCCTTCTTCTTCTTCTTCTTCTTCTTTGCGTTCTTCCTTCTTCTTCGCCTTTTATCTTCTTTTTTTCGCGTTCCTTCTTCTTTTTCGCTTGTTTTCACTCAATCGTCATTCTTTTATTGTTGTTGTTGTTGCTGCGTTTTTTCTTTTCATTCTTTTAATTGAGGTTCATTTGGATCCAGAAATGAACCAAATTTAGTTCTAATTTGGTGAATACTTAACAATAGTATAAAGTGAACCTAACTCAATTCACAAATGAGACGAATTGGGTTCATATTCGAATAAAAAGTAATAAACTTCAATTAACAAGAAAAATAATTTCAATTCATTTCTACATGCAAATGAACTCAATTAAACCAAGAGATGAACCGAATTTTGTAAGGAATAACAAATTTGGTGAATACTTAGAAGTAGCATCAAGCGAATCTAACTCAATTCACAAATGAACCGAATTCGGTTTAGATTTGAACAAAAAGTGATAAATATTCAATCAACAAGAAAAGCACATTTCAATTCATTTCTACATGCAAATGAACTTAATTAAATTAAGAGATGAATCAAATTTCTTAAGAAATAACAGATTTGGTGAATACTTAAAATAGTATCAAGTAAACCTAACTCAATTCACAAATAAACCAGTCGTTAAGCAAGGCCCGGTGGTTGTTGAAGTTTAGTTGATCTAGATATCTTTTTTCAACTTTTTTTGTTTTTTTTTTCCATAAGTAAGTTGAATAAATCATTACTAATATTTTCAATAATTATTAAATTTTCAATAATTTTTTTTAAATTTATTAACATTAAAAATATTCTTAAAAATATTGAAACTATGATAAAAATAATAAAAATGATAATTTTTTCATAAATAACAAATACAAAAAATATTTATATATTTAATTCAAAATTTTATAAAAAAATATTTAAATAACTATTTAAAAAATTCATAAAAGCATGAAACTAAAGTTTGACCTATAGATTTTCTTTTCATCTTAAAATATTTTTTGGACATTTACAAAATAAAAAGTTACAAAAAGTATCTAATTAATGTAACATAACTAAATTTCAAAAATAAAAAATATTTTATTTTTTAAAATTATATTTGTAGTTAAAAAATTTAAAATATATTTTTCTCAGCAAATTAACCATGAGTTTTTTGGTTTTCTTTTGTAATCCAAATAACTTAGAATTTTTTTAAATAAATAATTTAAATATTTTATTTACAAATATTGATAATTTGTAACATATTTATTAATTTTTTTATTTTTTTTATATATTTATTTACGGTGTAAACTAATAAACGAGATATATTAAATTTGAGATAGGTGTATTTTTTCAAATTTTATATATCTTATTTAGAATTATTTATATCCGTAAATAAAATATTTAAATTATTTATTTAAAAAAATCTAATAAATATTTTAGTGCAATTTATTTTTGAAATAACGGTTGATAGTGTAGCAACGAAAAAGACAATTCAACAAGATAAACACGACGAAATCCCTGTTTGTTCGCGCCATGAACGATGAGAGGAAGAGAGGGAGAGAGAGGCACCCAACAAATGAAAAGCCATTCTCAACTGCGTGCGTGAAAGAGATAGAAGAGGAAAAGAGAGAGAGATAATGAGCGAGTTAGACAAAGGAACGAAGCCTCTCTTTCACACCCACCCCCCTAATTCAATTTTTTTTGTTCATTCAGAATCGGAGGTGGCAAATCAATATTATTGATTAATTAATTAATATTAACATCTTAGTTAAACAATGGCCTCTTCGTCTTGTTTTTGTTATCATTCTTCATATAGTGCGGTCGCTGCGGTGGCTATCACGCTTCTTTTGTTCGTGTTCGGAGACGCCGCCGACGATGCTCCAAAACTCGATCCATCCTGCGCTAAAGATGTTCAATTGGTAACAAAATATAATATTTCTTCATTTCGTCGCTCTATTTATTTATTTTTTTGATACAAAAAGGTTTAGGTGAGTTTGGTAGCTATCTAGTGTAACTGATTCATAATATTTTTCCTATTGAATTCCGCAATCGTTAGGTTATAGTTTTGATGAAGGTATCACATGAAAATGTCTTGAAGAAGATAGCTAAAACATTGACATGTATTATTAATAAGCAATGTGGTCAAACATGTCGAAACCATGGACGATTCTTAGCTATCATTTTCATATCAACATATGAAAATCTTCATTTGAGATCTCTGATGAATGCATGTTTGTAAAATATATATATATGTATATGAACATAATGCAGGTGAAGATGAAGCATTGGGTTGATGGCAATGTTGTGAATTCCGGGTACGGTGGCATGAGTGCAATGTTTGGTGCTCAGTTTCCCAAGGAAGTCAGTCAGAGTCCCAAATCTCCTGTTGTTTTTGCCGATCCTAGAGACTGTTGTGTCCCACCAATTACTAAGGTTTTTCGATCATTGTTTCCTTTATGATTATATTCTCATCCCCTCATGCTTAGCTTCCAATAATTAATTAAGCCTTGTTTTTAATTCCTTGAGAAATTTGTTCTTTAAAGATTGTTATCAATCCTATGATACACTCCAAAAGGGTCGACAATTGAAAGATTATTTTGCTGACAAATTGGTCCTCACTTTGGGTGGATTAGTCAAGCAAAATCAATTTTTTAGATGTGAGGGGATAATTGTCAATCTTTAAGGACTACTTTGTTAGCGAGCTAAGAGTTCAAGAGCCAAATTAGTGATTTACTCCTCTTTGATTATACTAATTTTAATTTGCAGTTACTTGTTGGATCAGTAACTTTATGTCAGCGTGGTACTTGCGACTTCACAACTAAAGCTGCAATTGCACAGGCAGCAGGTGCAGTTGCCGTATTGGTCCTAAATGAGTCGGACGGTATATTTCTTCAAATTTGTATGGTGTCTGCTAGTTACATATTGTGTATATGAATATGATGAATATGGCATATGTTGTTATTAGGTTGTTATATGAGTAGTAAACTAGACTGCTTTGCACACCCCCATACAGAATCCTTTAGACAGATTAATTTGTTCAACATATTAAGTAACTGAAACAAACTCTAAATACATCAGCTCTACATACACAGAAACCTAATCCCATTACAAACAAACAATATTAACCGATGAACATATCAGAGTCGCACAATGAAATTATATATAAAAACTAGCTTGCGTCATCATTTGTTCTACTTATTTCATGCTTATTTACATGTATAAAGGTCATATGGAACCCAAATTAAAAATAAGATAAGATAAAATAAAATGTTTTGGGTTATATAAAGTTACGCTAAGTAGCATTGTTGTTTTCTTATGAATTATTTTATTTGAAGATGGAACGTTTGATGCATGTGAGTGATCCCATGCAATTCAAGTTAGAAAAACCTCAACTTATTTTCTTTTCAAATTTTTATTATCATATTTTCTCATTTAACTGATGGATCTTGACCTTTACTCATCTATTCCATGGGCCTTGTTAGAGTTTAATGTCACTCTTGGATATAGAGGAAACATTTGTAATTTATTGATTGGAACTTTACAGCAATTGTTGACTTGTTCTGTATTCCCATGAATTTTAATCCGTCATAGTCAATAAAGTTTTATGTTCATGGTCATATTTCGACAAAAATCCATCTTTTTATTTTCTGGCAGACCTTTTCTCAATGGAGTGTTCCAATAGCTCTAGAGTAGACATTTCAATCCCAGTTGCAATGATATCAAAGACAGCAGGAGATGATCTCGACAATGAGTTGACATCTGGAAAGAAAGGTCAGCGCTACAACTCGTAGAACTTTTATGTCTAGTTTTATCATGTTTGAGAAAGATAACTTGTGAAAATCTTGTTGTACGGATCTAGGATGCAAGAAAATTGTGTAATTTCTTTTAGCTGTGGTAAAATTTGTGCGAGGATGGTTTATTCTTAGAAGCTCTTAATATCCTATGATGATGATGATTTATTTAGATATTAAAGTTTAGTTCTAATGCTTGTCATTGGGAAACACAAACACAAGTTAAACTTAGGGATGAAGTTTCATAACTTTCCACAAAATAAGACCTTTTTACATCATTTAATCTCCTTTTTCTATGTTTTGTTGCCAATATTAGTATCACCATTCAATAAATCCATAATGATAGCTGAACCCATTTTTCGGTTTCAAAGTTTAGGCACCAGCATTTCAACCTTCAATTTTTTATGGTTGTTGACAGTTGAGATGCTGATGTCTAAACCTTAGTACCAGATGATCTTACATTGTGAGGTCCATAAGTCAATCCCTATATGAGATCAATGGCTAAAAGATGTGGTGCTTATATCTTGAATCCATAAGTTTGGGTTCAATTATCATTGTTGATCAGACTAAAGATATTTTCACGTGATTTACAGATGGTAAATTGATTATGAGTTGTTCATTGCAGTGGAACTTTCGATATATGCTCCAACTCGCCCACTTTTAGACTATTCAGTTGCAGTTTTGTGGTTGATGGCTGTCGGAACAGTTATATGCGCTTCAACATGGGCAGATATAACAGCTGCTGATTGTGATGAACGCTACAATGAATTGTCTCCCAAGGTTTCCCCATACAACCCTATCTCTACCTCAAAGTATCATACGTAGTTCAATTTGTTGTACTTCTGTTTTTAATCCACATTAAAGTAATTTATTGTCTTTATGCAAAAGCACACTTCCATTGACTAAAAATGACCTAATGCTTCAAGAAAGATATCAGAATATGTTGATTTCAGAAACTCAAATTTGTCATTCTGAGGATGTCTTAAACATGCGTGTAATTACATATTGTCATTTAAGTAAAAATAACAATTTTTCACACCCACGCATGAATTATCATCTAAAAGAACAAAATTGATAGGATGACTTTGTAAAATGTTTTACACTTTTAATATTTAGTACATAAAAATTAGACTCTCTTTTAAATTCAACCACAATTTATTAATTAACCAACTGCTAATCATTTTAATTAGTTAACTATTGGAGTTTAACTTGGGAGTATAGCATTATTTGTAGATAGAATATAATCTATTGTTTAGATAGATAAAAGAGGGGGGAGAAATGAATTCTAAGATTGAGTATAAATATCGTTCTTCATCTTCTTATGATCCTTACTAATTATAGAATTTAGTTTTGGTTCATGTTTAATACATCTTTTAGCTTGTCAACTTTGCGTATGTGATATAACTTAACATTTGTCTAGGGATCTTTCAAATCCGAAACAATGAAAGATGAGGAGGACATTGTTAACATAGACACAAAGGGTGCTATTATCTTTGTCATTTCGGCATCCACTTTTCTTGTGCTACTATTTTTCTTCATGTCGTCTTGGTTTATCTGGGTGCTGATTGTACTTTTCTGCATTGGTGGTGTTGAGGTAATGTAGCTCATTTCTGTAGAATTTTCTACTACCATTGCCATTTTTTAAGGAAAAATAAAGATCATATTTCTTGGTGTGTATCAAAGCATATTGTTTCCCTATTTTTGTTCACCATTAAGACAATGCTATATTGGACTTTCTGGGTTGGAGAAACAAGTTTAGAAATGTGAAAAAAGAGGGCGGAAAGTTAGAGCAAACATGTTTGAGAAGCTTTGCCATATTCCTAAATATTATAATTTTCTCTTCTCTGTAAATTATCTTTTCTGCCTTTAATTATATATTCCCTTCTCTCTAATAAAAGTTAATTTAACATTGCAGTTAATAAAATACATCAGAGAGTACTTAATAATGATCTAAACCATAATAATGAATATAACTAGTTAAATTTTTTGGGTTTTAGATGATCTAAACTGCCAAATTCCTCTTTTCAGTAATTGACGTTTGCAATAATTTTCAGGGGATGCACAATTGTATTGTGAGCCTCGTTTTAAGGTATACTGGCTTGAATAAATTTCTTCCTCGCAACCAAAGAAAAAAAAACTACTGTTCCATCTAGCAATAAGAAAAAAAAAGGCATTCTTTCTACATGTTTTGTGTTATGCTGATTTCTCATATCTATTTTTCAATTGTATGAGCAGAGTATTTCCAAAACTTGGACGGAATATAGTGAAGGTACCTATGTTTGGGAAGAGTTCTATCTTCTCAATAGTAGTTTTTATAGTATGTGTGGCGTTTGCGGTATTATGGATTGTTAATCGGCGGGAGTCATATTCATGGTTCGGCCAAGATGTCCTTGTAAGTTCTAGGCTATAGCACCTGCTTAACAAGCAAGCATTTAAAATTATTGTTCATGATGCTAACCAGTTGAATTTCAGTCTTCTTTCTTGAAAATTTGTAAGTAATGCAGAAAATTAGTTTTAGGAATAAGGCTGAAAGTAGCAATTAGTTATCTTCAAATCCAATCAAAACTGCTAATCTAATTCAATCTAAACTACAATTTGGATTGGATTGGATCGCAAACTCCAGTAATTACAATGGTTTATTATAGTTCTCGCTCTGCTCCTAGTGTTAATGTACTCATTTTCATATTCCGTGTGGAACTTTCACATGCATTTTAATTGCAATCGCATGTTTATACACGCACACGCACACACACATACATGAATGCATACATGAGTATGTAACAAAATCATGTGTCTGTGCTTGTGTCAGACAAACTGAGAATCTTGTTTGGTTCCCATAGCAAGCATTTTGTAGCATTGTAATGAAAAATGGAATGGTTGTTTCCAATCAGTGGTACAAAGTAGTTCAATTGACTTTTGGTATTTGCTTAAAAAGTTTGGCTTTATTCTTGACAGGGCATTTGTTTGATGATAACAATCTTGCAGTTGGCACGATTACCTAATATTAAGGTAGCTATATTGATTGCTTGTGTTTCCTTACTCCTTTTATTCACAGTCCTTTTTATATCCGTTCTCATGATTTGCATTATGCATCTGAAATGATAGGTTGCAACTGTACTTCTTTGTTGTGCATTTGTATACGACATCTTTTGGGTGTTCATATCTCCAGTGATATTCCATAAGAGTGTTATGATTACAGTAAGTCATCGTTTTATCAGTAAAGTTTCCTTTTTAACCCTCTTTGGGATTTTTTCATTGCATTTGCATCTCAAATCATATTCCTTAACTCATTTTGTTCCTTTCTTTTGCAACAAGTTAGAGATGTACTTAATTGTGATAGTGAAAAAAATAAACTTGTTAATTGGATGTTGAGTAATGCTAAACAAGGCACAAAAAAAAAAGAGCATGAATGCGGTACAGAATTTACTCTAACCAAGCAGAATTTTGAGATCTGCAAAAATCAAGGGTGATATGAAAGGAACAGCAAAAACCGCTTCCTTGTTTTCATGTTGGAGCAATTCGGGCAAGGTGAAACTTGCACCACCGAGCATTATTATGTTGAATTTTACAATTTACATATATAGTTAATGCTAAATCATGAAGTGTAATTCTTTAAAAAAACTGGTTTGACATTTAAATCGCTGACCAGGTAAAGTTACAAGACCAAGATTTATTTCTCACCTTTTATTTGAAAACATCTTACTTTTGTTTTCTTTTTAACTTCTTGTATCTTTAATTAGTGTCCTTAAAAATACTAGTTAACAAAACTCATTATATGCATACTCATTCCGATTGCTGAGACGAGCTTCTTATATTTCTATAAATGCACTTGATAATGTGATCTAGGTTGCTCGAGGTGACAAGGCTGGTGGGGAAGCAATTCCTATGCTTTTGAGGTTCCCTCGTCCACACGATCCTTGGAAAGGTTATGACATGATTGGATTTGGAGATATTCTCTTCCCTGGCTTGCTTGTTTGCTTTGCTCGTAGGTACTGAGTTCCTTATTTTGTTGACAACTTGAAACGAAGCGAAGGTTTACAAAATTGAAAACATGCATTTATCTCTTAATAGCATAGAATTAGATGCATATTGGATTAGATTTAATGTGTTTATTATGGCTTCTGATTGTATCAGATTTGACAAAGAGAACAACAAGAGGTCAGTGAATGGATATTTTCTTTGGTTGGTAATTGGCTATGGCGTCGGTAAGTACTTTTTAATTCTATTTTTAGTTGGAAACATAGTTTTCAGTATCATATCATATCATAAGCTGCACTGTTTATTTATTGATAAAAGATGATAATTTCAATAGTGTTTGCAGACTGTAAAATGAATAGTTTTATTAATTTATTCTCTTACAATCTGATGATCCCTTTTTCAGGCCTTTTCCTAACATATCTTGGGCTATACTTGATGAAGGGTCATGGACAACCAGCACTTCTCTACCTTGTTCCATGTACCTTAGGTAAGTAAATTAGTAGTAGTAGTAGTTGTAGTAGTGATTACTACTTAGATTAGATTAGATTGGTGTGTGGTTCACTTCATTAATCTTTAAATTTAACTCATGCCCTTTATCTGTGAAAGTTTTTCTCAGATGCAATTTAATTCAACATCAAATAAATAAATTGAATAGGTACGGCTGTCATATTGGGAAGTATAAGAGGAGAAATGAGGAGTCTTTGGGATTACAAACCAAACTTGCCTCCCTCCAAAGTGCCTCCAGAAGTGTAAATGACCGACCACAGTAAATCAATCACTGTCTAATTGGGTAAATGCTCTTAATTCAATTTTTTTTTTTACCTTAAAGTGCTTGTTTGGACGCCATTATTTTGATAAAAAAAGATTTTTTTTAATGAAAAAAGATCTTTTTTTTATTTTTTAGCGTGTTTGGCAAATTTATAGTAGTGAAAGTAAAAGCACTAAAAAAATAATAAAAACATCTTTTTTGAGAAGCTGTAATTTACATCTTTTTTTAAAAAATATTTTTTTCTTTAAAAAAAGATATTTTTCATGTAATAAATAAACACTTTTATATTGTTATACCCAAATATAATTGATAGATAAAAAGATCTTTTTACATGAGATACCCAAACATAAAATTACTTTTACTTTTTCATAAGATCTTTTAAAAAAAGATAATTCAAAAAAAGATCTTTTTTTAGAAGCTCACCCATACAAGCTCTAACTATAACTTGATGAATTAGATAGTGTACATTTTTGTGGGATTTATATTCAAATTTATCTCATCAATCACTAATAAAATTTTATATTTGACCAAAATTTTTTAATTGAAAATATTGATTTTTTAACAGATCATTGCATGGGAAATGGCACTGAACTCAGTGGGATTAGATTGGGAACAATGCATTATATGTACGATGGTTTGGAAAGTGTACAGCCAACTCTTTTTTGGGTTTCGATAACCATTTTTTGTTGTTTTTGTATTCTTTGATTAATCAGAAATTAACGAATGCTCTTTCTGCTGACTTATAGTATTGTTGTTTTCATTGCTTTTTTTTAAATGTGCTGATTATTTGTTTTTTAAAAAGGAAAAGGTAAGTCTTTTGAAAGTGGCCCTATATCACTTTTTCTTAATTAATGTACAGGTTTTATTATATAGACATATTTACTGAGATATGAACTAATCTCACCGTCCAAAATTTGGTTATTTGTAATTAATTTCAAAATATCCCCATCAATTTTTGAAATTTTGGTTATTGACTTATTGTCACTATTAAATTCGCTTATTATAACATCATGTAGCTGTAAAATTTTAAAAATTAAATTATATATATGACATCTTATTTGTTTCTCATCAACAATCCGTGGGCGTGTGCTATTGTATCTTTGGTAATGTGTGCTATCGTTTTCATATTACCGGTGAATATGAATGTTAAATAAACATTATCTTAATTCCTAGGAACTTTAAGATGGGAATATCATATTCTCATGTTTGGTTCAAAGTTTGAAAAACTATTCCTAAGCAAGTTTGATTCCCGGAAATTAAAATACTATCATTTCAATTCCCACCTTCCCTTTGGGTATCTTTAATTCCCATGAAAATGAAATCTTTGTAACAAAATAATACTTGAACCACACACACCCTAAAGTCTTGGAGTGTTTACGGATTAAGACGGATAGATCTATAAATATTTATGTGGGGGTAATTATTCTTATTGAGTTTTTAAAAAACCAATTACAAGTATATATGTATATGTAGCTAATTGTTCCTATTGTAATAATTTATTTGCCCCGATACTTCAAAATAAAATGTTATGTAAAAAATATTTATATTATTAGATATTAATACTGTATTATATAAATTTAAAACAAATAATAATAATAATCTATTTAATTAATTACCTAAAGTCAAACAACTTTTTAAATATAAATGAGATTATTAGTATTTAATATTTTTTTATAATATATATTATTTATTTACTTTTTATTGTTTTGTTTAATTTAATTTTTTTATATATATAATATTATTTTCATCGAAAATTCTTTTACCATAATATTATAAAATGTCAATTTTACAAATAAATATAAAAAAATTATTTGAATATTTGTTTAATAGAAAAAATAATATTTTACCTATACCTACGTATACAAAGAATTGTGGTGGTTTGATTTAAACTTTTTTTTTTATAAGTTTTTTGTCTCTCTCACGTAACTTTAGTGAAAATTTAGACAAAAAAATAGTAAAAACTTTAAATGAGTTCATTCGAGTTATACTCTTTAGAAAATTTTTAGCTATTGAATTATAATTCCTTTTTATTTTACATAAAAAATAATAAAAATATAATTTGATGAATATTAGATACTTGACTAAGTGCTAGTATTAATAATATATGCATTACTTATGTAATATTATCAAAATATTAAAATAAAAAAATATTTTTAAATTAATATACTTTTAGATATATTAATTACATTTATTTATTAGAAACTTGACTAATTAATATATTCTAAGATTTAAATATCTAAATATATTGATAGTAATAATTTTTATTCTTTTGCTATATTATTATTTATTTTGTCGCCACTTCTAAAATTTTTTGGATTTATCATTGGGTAAAGATGACCCAATTCTCCAACCAAAATCGATTATATTAGTTTTAAATCCGACAAATAATCGAATATAATTAGATTTGATCCAATTAAATTCGACCTTAATCAGATAAGGTATTGGTTTTGGAATTGTAGAACTCGAAATAACTCGATTAGTCTAATATTAATTAAAAATAATAAATAAAATCTAATAATATATATACAATTTTATCTATTAACTCTAAAATCTTTTTAAATTATGATATTTATTTAAGTTTGAATCGATAATGCATTGTATTATTATTATTATTAGTTTTTAGAGGATTTTTTTTAAAAAAAATTTAAATTTTATTTTTATTGAATATTTAATCATTTGAACTGATCTAACTCAGATTTAATCGACGTGGATTAATTTAATTAGTTTTAATTCAGTCACAAAAAATCTTAAATTCGCACTAAAATAAACCATTAATCGATTTGATTATGATTTTTCTCCAAATAAAAACCAATTCAAACCGTAAACGTCTCTATTAAAGCCAAATTAAAATTAGAATCGACTATATTATGTATATATCAAAATTAGTCATTAAAATTCGTTACACCCATATAAAATACTTATTAGAATATAAATACACGTTGAAAATAAATTAAACTATATATGTATTTATATACAAATTCATTGCCGATTAATTATAGTGGCTGATTTATGTGTGTGAATAGCATTTTTGAATTGGAATTATGATCTAGGATAGGATAAAAGAAAAGAAAGAAAAAGGAGAAGAGAAAAGGGAGGGGGAGTTGAGGGTGAGAAGAGAGTTAACAAAAGCAGTAATCCAATGTTATTACTATAGTATTGATTATTGAGTAGTTTGTGTTTACATTAACATTGAGGAGGAAGAGAAAGGTTACACTTTGCAGGGAGCTGAAAGGCGAGGTTTAGATCGATCCCCAAAGTTGGCACCAAGGGGCTATTCTTTAATCCGCAAAGGCATTTCAAGTCCGCCTTTGACACCACCGCGCAGCACTCTGGAGTCGGCGGCGAAGGATTTGGCGGCGTCACGGCCGGCTTGCACTTGAACAACTCTGGAAGTGACGTGTTGCAGAAGGATTGCGCCATGCAACCATCAAGCATTGCAACCACACTTAATGCCATTATTGCTACTGCCACCATTGACCATGATGATTTTGAACCCATCCTTTTCAATTCTTCTTCTTCTTCTCTCACTTTCAAGTGTGTATGTGAAACACTGCTTCGTGCTTTGCACTTATATAGCCGCATAATTCAATGCATCACCTAAAACCACCCTTGTTTTTCAGATTGCTTTCCACACATTTCATTATTGTGTATCTCTAAACTTGCTGAATATCTCTTATGGAAGGTATTTTTTATTTATTTTATTTCATTCATTTAAATGTATTAATTAATTATAATTAATTAATTACATTAATTATCTTATTCGATTGAAATAAATAAATCGATTTTTGTTTTAATTTTTTGTCTTACATATTTTGACTAATAATTTTAAAGATGTTATATAATTAATTATTTATTTGATTTATTGAAATAAATATCAAATTATTCATATATTTTGTTTGATCACATTAACTATAACTAATCAATAATATTAACTATTTGATGCGACTGAAATGAATGAATTTATTTTGCGTTAATTTATATTAATTTTTCCATCTTATGTATTTTGATTCATATTTTTTAAAGTGTTATAATTTTTATATAACATATTTATAAGATATTATTTATTTTGTTTTATTGAACCAAAAAATTATAATGCGTTGATATTTTTATTTATTCTTTGAACCATATTTTATTATTCCCAGCATCAAAGAGAGAACTAGCAATAAATAAAAATGCATTTTTGCGTAAGAAAATCCAAATTTTAAGGAAAGAATAAAGTTGTGGTAGCAGCTGGCAAATAGTTATGATACTGAAACGAGCCCATTGCTACATAGGAAAATTTAATGACGTTCTAAATCAAGAAAAAAAAATAGAAAAAATACCAAAGCTAAAGATTCACATATGTTAGATATGATATCTTAATTGAATGCATTTTTTAATCTTGCACCATATGTATATTTATGTATTTTGATGACTGACAACATGTAATTTTCATACGTAAGATAATTAGCATTTTAAAAAACAACGAACTTAATCTTTTGTTTGACTTTAACCTAATATCGTAATTGACTATAAGATAAATAAAAATATCATTGCATGACATATATTATATGATATGATACAAGTTTGATGAGTAACTTTGAAAGAAAAAACTTTTTATTAAAAATTCGATGTAAAAAGTTTTTACCGTTTTACAACGGATTAAAAATATATTTTTATAAGATTATTCTTGCATTAAATTTAAACACATATTCATCAAGAAATAAATCATGTATGCAACAAATATTAATAACAAGGAGAAGTCCAACCAATAAAGTTTAGGTGCAGGACTTCAGTTTTTCACTTGTCAAAAGTAAATTAAGTTTATCTTTTAAATTAAAATTAAATTTTAATCAAAATAAAATAATTTTTACTTAATGATTTCAAAAATATATGATTGAAGATGAGTATGAGCCGTGTTATGATTATTTTAATTTGTTTATAATGAATGATGGGAGTAGAACCCAATCTAATCATGCATAACGCGCTAAGACTTGAAATTCAAATTTGCTTAAATCTAAGCTTAAAGAGGATCAATTTCTATGTTAAAATGGAGGATCGATTCTTATGTGCTGGAGTGCTATATTTTATACAAATTTAAACTAGATGATTGATCCTTAATTTTGAGAATCGATCCTATACATTCTTGTAGATACAAGATCCTACCAAGAACGTATGTTTTTTGTTTTGGCCCAACCCAACAAAGATTGGAGGTCCATTCGACGGGCTGACGACTCGACGGGTCACCGATCCGAACTAGATAGGGCGACCCATATGTAACATTACCTTCTTGGAGCAACCTGAACAGTTATTAGAAGCTTCTAACCGTTTGGGCTGGAGCAAAAGGGTCTCACCCAAAGTACAAGGTATATAAGGGGAGGGACCTATCCTTCCCTGAAATATGTCACCTTCTTACCCTAATTAGCTGCATTTTCGTACGGACGCTTACTTTAGCATCGGAGTGTCTTTCCATGTGGCCTCGCCCACTATCCAACCGACAATTCGTGGACCTCTCCTGCCCGTGGCCATTCGCATTCAGGTCTCGTCCCTCATCAACCGTTTCTTGTAATCGACCACCTCGATCCACGACCGAACTTAACGAGCAAACGAACATTGGCGCCGTCTGTGGGGGCCTGACACGAGCGGAACACGGAGCTTATCCCTCGTCCGGAAGAGGTACAAGGGAAGGAAGGCGCTACCGGGCATCTAGGGGGACACTTTAGGAGCTGAGTAACTTCGGGAACATCTAGGGAACGCCTAGAATCCCCCACTAGCCACTCCCATGCTCGATCTCCAAAAAAAGCTCCCGTTTGGTGGTACCAGTAGTGATAGCTCTCGAATCATGCAAGGGCCAAGGCACATGGTCCAGAACCTATAGAAAAAACTGGCGGTAAAAAATTGTTACTATCCCGAGCACAGCTAGAACTCTTGCTCACGCTCAGAAGCTCATCCGAGCTATTCACGCATCTGATCCCCGTCAAAGAAATCGGAAGAAGGCCAACAAAATACCAAGAGGGAGGATGAGCGCAATCGAACTGACGCTTACTCTCTTATCTACATCCACGCAGATTAAGAATCCGTTGCAAACGAAAAATAGATCGAAAGAAGAAATACCGAAATCCCATCATAAAAGGAGTCACTCCTTTTCATTCTTCCATTCTCAAGGTTCAGAATTTTCGACAAATCAACGAACACGAGAAATGATAATATTAAGGATTCACAAGAACACTTAACAATTTTTTTTGTATTCTTTGATTAATCAAAAATTAACGAATGCTCTTTCTGCTGACTTATAGTATTGTTTTTTCATTTTTTTAAAATGTGCTGATTATTTGTTTTTTAAAAAAGGAAAAGGTAAGTCTCTTGAAAGTGTCCCTATATCACTTTTTCTTAATTAATGTACAAGTTTTGTTATATAGACATATTTACTGAGATATGAACTCATCTCACCGTCCAAAATTTGGTTATTTGTAATTATTAATTTCAAAATAATGAAAATATCCCCATTATTTTTTGAAATTTTGGTTATTGACTTATTGTCACTATAAAATTCGCTTACTATAACATCATCTAGGTGTAAAATTTTAAAAATTAAATTATATATATGACAACATCTTATTTGATTCTCATCAACAATCCGTAGGCATGTGCTATTGTATTTATATCTTCGGTAATGTGTGCTATCGTTTTTATATTACCGGTGAATATGAATGTTAAATAAACATTATTTTAAAGTCTATGGGTGTTTACGGATACGGACAAGAACGAATCTATATATACTTATGTGGGGTAATTATTCTTGTTGAGTTTTTCAAAAACCAATGACAAGTATATATGTATATGTAGATAATTGTTCCTATGGTAATAATTTATTTGCCCCGATATTTCAAAAAAAAAAATGTTGCGTAAAAATTATTTATATTATTAGATATTAATACAATGATAAAAATTATTATATTATATTATATAAATTTAAAACAAATGATAATAATAATTTATTTAATTAATTACCTAAAGTTAAACAACTTTTTAAATATAAATAAAATCATTAGTATTTAATATTTTTTATAATATATATCATTTATTTATTTTTCATTGTTTTGTTTAATTTAGTTTTTTTATAAATTTTTTAAATTTGTCACTAGGTATGAATAACCCAATTATTCAATCAAAGTCGATTATATTAGTTTTAGACCTGGCGGATAATTGGATACAATCAAATCCAATTAGATTTCGACTGGATTAAACTCGACTCTAATTAATTTAGGTGTTCTTGAAATAATTCAATTAGTCTAATGTTAATAAAAAATAAAAAATAATATATATATATATATATAATTTTATCTACTAACTCTAAATTTTTTAAATTATGATATTTATTTAAGTTTGAATCGATGATGCATTATATTATTACTACTATTATTATTATAGCTTTTAGAGGAATTTTAAAAAAAAATATTCAATTGTTTTTAATCATCTCAATTGATCCAACTCAGATTTAACTGATGTGAATTAATTCAATTAGTGCTAGTTTAGTCACAAAACATTTTAAATTTGAATTAACATGAATCGTTAATCGAACAAACATGAACTATTTAACTCCAAACAAAAACCAAACTAAAATTGAAATCGATTATGTTATGTATACACTAAAATTAGCTCTTAAAATATAAAATATATGTTAAAATATAAATATACGTTAAAAATAAATTAAACTATATATATTTATATATGAATTTATTTGTGTTGATTTGAGTGATTGATTTGTGTGTGTGAATAACATTTTTGAATTGAAATTATGACAATATATAGGATAAAAGAAAAGAAAGAAAAAGGAGAAGAGAAAAAGGGAGAGGGGAGTTGAGGGTGAGAAGCGAGTAAACGAAAGCAGTAATCCATTGTTATTACTGTGTGTTTACATTAACAATGAGATGGGAGATAAAGGTTACACTTTGCAGGGAGCTGAAAGGCGAGGTTTAGATCGATCTCCGCCTTTGCCACCACCGCGCAGCACTCTTGCGTCGGCGCCGGAGGATTTGGCGGCGTCACGGCAGGCTTACACTTGAACAACTCTGCAAGTGACGTGTTGCAGAAGGATTGCGCCATGCTACCATCAAGCATTGCAACCACACTTAATGCCATTATTGCTACTGCCACCATTGACCATGATGTTTTTGAACCCATCCTCTTCTTCTTCTTCTCTCACTTTGAACTTTCAAGTGTGTATGTCAAACACTGCTTCCTGCTTTGCACTTATATGACCGCATAATTCACTGCATCGCCCAAAACCGCCCTTGTTTTTTAGATTGCTTTCCACACATTTCATTATTGTGTATCTCTAAACTTGGTCAATATCTCTTATGGAAGGTATTTTTTATTTATTTTATTTCATTCATTTAAATATATTAATTAATTATTTAATTTAATTGAGATGATTATTTAATATTTATTTTACTATATTAATTATAATTAATTAATTACATTAATAATCTTATTCGATTGAAATAAATAAATAAATTTATTTTGTTTTAATTTGTTTTTAATTTTTATCTTAGATATTTTGACTAATAATTTTAAAGATGTTATATAATTAATTATTTATTTGATTTGATTGAGATAAATATTAAATTATTAATATTTTGTTTAATCACATTAACTATAATTATGTTCCAATCCAATCATGCATAAGGTGTTAAGACTGAAAATTCAAATTTGCTGAAATCTAAGTTTAGAGAGATGATCAATTCCTATGTTAAAATGGAGATCGATCCTCATGTGTTGTAGTGCTATATTTTACACAAATTTAAATTATATGATTGATCCTTAATTTTGAGGATTGATTCTAACGTCCTTGTAAACACAGGATCCTACAAAAAATGTATGTTTTTTGTTCTGGCCCTACCCAATAAGGACTGGAGGCTCATTAGACACGGCCTGACGACCTGACGGGTCATCGACCCAATCGAACCAGCTTAGGCGACTCATATGTATAACACTACCTCTTGGAAGCGACCTGGACAACTATCAGAAGCTTCCAAGTGCTTGGGCCTGAGCAAAAAGAGCCCACCCGAAGCACAAGGTATATAAGAGGAGGGACCTACTACTCCTCGAGGTACATCGCTTCCTTACCCTAATCATACAAACACTTATTTTAGCGTTGGAGTGTTCTTACAGGCAAAGTCAGATGTAGTCACAAGACAGTGGGGGTAACTGTCCCTGGTGAAATTTTTAAAAAGTAGTGAGTAGTTCTTAGTGAAATATCACAGTTGCCCCCACCTCAATTCCCTAGCTCTTCTTCTTCTCCCCTTTTCCAATTTTCTTCCTCTACTCCAACCTCTTCCCTTTAGACTCTAGAGTTACTTTCGCCACTCCACATCTCCGCCAGTATGGCAGTGTCACTGGTTCACTTCCGCTGATATCACTACCCTATTCATCATTTCTCCCGCGTGACTCCGTCGATTTCTCCTTGTATCGCCACTATTCTCATGCGTGGATTTGTCGGTTTCTCCTTGCATCGTCGCTGCGCCATATCTGGTAGTTCTGCCTTTTTCTGCGTAACTACGTTCCTCTTCTATGTCACTGGTTGTGATTTGTGTGGTTCTGTCGCTGCTTTCTTCTTTTGCGTTCCTTCCTTCGACAATTTGGTGTCTGGTTCTTCCTTCTTCTTCAGCAAATAGCAATCCTCTTCTGGTTCTTCCTTTTTATTCTAGGATCCTCTTCTTAATTCAATTCAGCCTTCAGTCGTTAAAGAAACCTTCATCCCGTTGCCTGCTGCCGCTGGCCGTCACATCGGTACTGGGTTCTGCCTCCTGGAGTTTAGTACTTCAATCTTAGACTCTTAATACATTCATGATTCATTGAAACTGATATCTACTTGTTTAGTTGCCTCGTTGTTTAGTTAGTTAGTTGCTTCATTGTTTGATAATTGATATAGTTGGTTTGGTAATTGTGATTGAATTTGTTCTGAAGATATAATTGCTAATTTAGTTTTATTAATTTGTTTATTAATTATTTTTGTATATTGAGTTATTTTGAATTAGGAATTTAAGATATTATTAGTTGCTGCCGTTGGAAATTAATTTAAATGGCACATGTCTGTTAATTTTGTATTTATAATTTGATACTGAACTTTTTAATTTGTGTAGAATTGTAAATTAATTTTATTAATTAATTAACTTAGGTTTATAATTTTATCCTATTAGTAATGGAGAAATATTTTAAAAGAACTTCATCATTAGAGATTGAATCCTATTAATAATCACATAATTTTATCCTATTAGTAATCATATTTATAATACTATAGTATAATTATAAGTTATTATTATACTATATATATTTTGCCTCCACTAATAAAATTTTCTTGATCTATCACTGCTTGCAGGTAGTCCCATTCATAATCCAACAGATAAATCGTAAACCTGTCCTGCCGTGGCGTTTCTATTCAGGTCCCGTCTCTCAACAACCGTTTCACGTAACCGACCATCTCGATCTACAATCGGACTTAACGAGCAAACGAACACTTTTTAGTCATTTGTTCTTTTCACTCACTCCTAATGTTCATGGATTCATGAATGTCTATAAATAAAGGTATAGGTCCTTTTTTTTAATACACAACTTTCTTTTATGCTTAATCTTTCATTATGATCAAATTTTATAAGTTTCAAAGTATTTCTGATAAATATTTGATTGATATTTTGAAATTACTCACTGCTTCATTTGTAATTATATGATCTATTTTTGAGAGAGATTATTATTTCTAAAGTTCATCACTATCACATATTGTAAAAGAAGAATTTTATACCTCTTTTTATGTGTCGAAAGATTTAGAGGTTGTTTTTTCTAAAATTATATTTGGAAAAAAGACTGAAATTGAGAGACAGAGAAATAGAAACTAAATAAAGTTTTGATATTGTGTTTACTATATAATATATATACTAAAGTGAGTTATGTCTTAGTATAATGTGTGATTTAAGATAAATTAGAGTAAGATTCGCACGATGTGCAAAAAAGTAAATTAATTATACTATATAATATATTCTACTAAGTGTTATATTATTTAGAGATTAATTATATAATATATAAATTAATATAAAATTTGAATTATTTATTATTAAAAATATTTTGCAGAATATTTATTTGATAATTCGTATATAATTCCATATAATTATTCAATATGTTAACTAATATTAAATTTGAATTGTTTTATATTAAAAATATTTTACAGAATATTTATTTGATAATTTGTATATTAATTTCATATAATTATTCAACTAAAATATAATATAACTTAAAATATAATTTATTATTTTAAAAATTTAAATTTATTTATTTTTTCAAAAAGTATAAACCTTTTATATTAGAATTATACAAAATTATATCTTTTTTTATTTTTATATTTGTTTTAGCTGTCATACTTTATCTTTTTATATGACATTCTTTGTGTTGTAAATAATTAAAAAAAATAATAAATAAATAAAAATAAAAAATACCAAAATATAAATTAATTTTATAATTATGATATATTTGAATATACTTAATAAAAAAATCTGCTAAATTTAAATTTATTTGGGTTTAGAAAAATGAATAAAAATGAAAAATACTAAAATATATAAATATAAAATTATGAATTAATTTTATAATTATGATATATTTGAATGTATTTAGTAAGACAATAATGTGACAAATTTAAACTTTCTTGAAGGAGTTTTAGCTATTTAGCATGAGAGATTAAGAAATAAAGAGTAGTAGAGTCTTATGTAACATGCATAAGTAGACTAAATAATGTAATAGTAAGAGTATTATTAACATGTATAAGTTGTAGAATTTCAATATTTGGAACTGAAATTTTTTAGAATTATTATTATTATTATTATTATTATTATTATTATTATTATTATTATTATTATTATTATTATGACATTTTTAATGTATATTTGTTGTATTTAATTA
Organism: Arachis stenosperma; assembly: GCF_014773155.1. NCBI lineage: Eukaryota > Viridiplantae > Streptophyta > Magnoliopsida > Fabales > Fabaceae > Arachis > Arachis stenosperma. The sequence goes on from NC_080385.1 coordinate 160,433,988, forward strand.
ATATTTTATGTTTTAATTGAATAATAATGATAAGAATTTTTTTTCTTTAAAAATTTTTTAAAATCTTTTTCTAAAAGATGATTGGTTGATTTTCAAATTTTGCCAAATAAAATTGTTGACATAATGTCATTATAAGTAAAAATATGGCTTAAATATAAGGTGTTTGCATGCTTAGATATAATGATAAATTCATACATACCAATACGATAAAAATGTGAATAAATTAAATTAAAACAACGACATGTGAATTATATTTTTTATGTTAAATTAGTATTTAAATTTTTTTTTAATATATATCATATTATTACTTTTACTAAAACATCTTTGTATTTTAATAAAAATAAAAATATTTTATTATTTAATTTTATAAAAAAAATTAAATATTATTTTTTATATTAAACAAAAACTATCCTTTTAAATTATTCAAAATTTAAAATTCAATTAATTTTAATTTTACAACTTTAAATTTTAAATCATTTATAAAAACAAAACAAAAACAAATCTAAAAATTAAAAAAAAATATTCATCTTCTCTAAAATTTCAGTATTTTTTGTCTAATCTTCTCTCTTATCTTCTCTTCTTTTTTCTCCGTCAATTCTTACCGCAACCGAAGCTGTCTAGGATTGTTGTTTTCCAAAAATGTTTGGTTATTTATTTTTTAAAAAAGGAAAAGGATAAGTCTTTTAAAAGTGTTCCTATAACCTTTTCTTTTTCTTAATTAATGCGCAAATCTTGTTATGTAGATATATTTATTGAAATATGCACTAATTTCATCATCCAAAATTTAATTTAGTTATTTTTTATTTATAATTAGTTTTAAAAAAATTTCGTATAAAATTATTGAAATTTTGATTATTCACAATAGAATTCGCTTACAATAACATTTATCTAGACGTAAAGCTATTAAAAAATAAACAAAAATTATATATGTTACTACATTTCTTCTATTTCTCATCAAACAAACGATGAATATTTATTACCGTGTTCGTATATCTTTGGTAACGAGTGCTACTATATCTGTATTTTGTAGATATATAGACACTAAATAAACAATACTATCTTAAAATCTAAATAAAATTAGAATTATGACAAGGAAACCATTTAATAAAGATATTAAAAATGTCTTTTTTGAAAAAAATATATTTATATATATTATGTTATTATTAGATATTTTTATTAAATTAATTAATAATTTATTTTTCAGTAAATTATAACTAAATCGATTTATTATAGTAATAATAATAAATTTAATTATCTGTATTATAATTATTAAATCTGGTTTGATCCGATCGAATTACACAATATAAATCGAATATTTTTAAATTTTTTGATAAAAAGATAAATATATCTTTGATTTTTTGTTTTGCGAATATCTAAATTCTTAAAATTTAAAAATACAATTAAATCTCTAAAAAAATGGATTTTTTGCTATTGTTACAAAAAAAAGTCGTTTTTTTAATTTATAAAAAAAATTAAAAAATAATCGATTTATTAATATATCTAATAATAATACAATATATTACAAAAAGACTTTTTAAACATCTTGACGAGAGGATTCCCTTATGACTATAGGATGAAAGAAAAAAAAAAGAAAAAGAAGAAAGGGGCGGGGGATTGAGGGTGAAAAGGGAATTACTTAATGAAAGCAATAATCCATTGTTATTACTGTATTATTGCATAGTTAAATTTACAGATAGAGAGCAGATTTGGTAGTAGTAATGATTTGATAGGATTATTATAATAAACATATATAAGGTTGAGGAAGGTGGCACTTTTTAGGGAGCAGCACGACGAGATTTGGATCAATCCCCATCGATGGCAACAATGGAGATTCCTTGAATGGGCAAAGACATTTCAACAAGTCTCCCTTTGACAGCACCGAGCAGCAAACTTCCGACGGCGGCAGAGGATTTGGCAGTGTCACGGCCGGCTTGCACGGCAACAAATCTCCGATCTTGCATTTCGGCGGCAGCTCCGCCATGCAACCATGAAGCACTGAACCCAAAGTTAACGCCATTATTGATAGTGGCACCATTGATGATATCCTCATCTTCTGATCTTCTTTTCTCACTCAGTTTGAAGTGTTTATGTGAAACACTGCTGGTGCTTTGCAGTTATATACGCGTATAATTGATTGCAGTCAGCAAAAGCAGCCTTGTCTTTGGCATTGCTTTAGCCACATTTTCCGTATTATTGTATCTCTAATCATCATGTAGTTGTTTTGGTTAAATATATAATTATTTATGTTGTTTTATCGATTAACATTTTTAAAATGAGTGATTTAACATAATATTAATATCAGAAATGAATTTTAAAAATAAAAATATAGTATAAGACAAATAAAAAAAATTATACAAAAATTAAGAAGTATCGCTTTTTTTATAGATTTATCTATTTTTTAATATATTAAAATTGAGTTTTTTTTAATTAATAAAAGTGAGATATTAATTTTTCATAAATTTATTTTTTTTAAATGAAAGTATTATTCTCTCTTCTAAATTTATTTAAAAAGATATTTTTATTATAATTATATTAAAATATTACAATTATATTACTAGTATTTAATAAATAATGCATGATTATATTAATTTAAAAAAATATTTTTATTATAATTATATAAAATCAATATTTAATGCATTATTAAACTAATTATATCACAAATATTTTTAATCATTTTAATTATATTGATACAATTCTAATTCTTATTAATAGCATTAACATTGCGGAGGGAGAGAAAGGTTACACTTTGCAGGAAGCTGAAAGGCGAGGTTTAGATCGATTCCCAGAGTTGGCACCAAGGGACTATTCTTTAATCCGCAAAGACATTTCAGGTCCGCCTTTGCCACCACCGCACAGCACTCTGGAGTCGGCGGCGAAGGATTTGGCGGCGTCACGGCCGGCTTGCACTTGAACAACTCTGCAAGTGACGTGTTGCAGAACGATTGCGCCATGCATCCATCAAGCATTGCAAACACACTTAATGCCATTATTGCTACTGCCACCATTGACCATGATGTTTTTGAACCCATCCTTTTTCAATTCTTCTTCTTCTCTCACTTTCAAGTGTGTATGTCAAACACTGCTTCCTGCTTTGCACTTATATAGCCACATAATTCACTGCATCGCCTAAAACCGCCCTTGTTTTTCAGATTGCTTTCCACACATTTCATTATTGTGTATCTCTAAACTTGCTGAATATCTCTTATGGAAGGTATCTTTTATATATTTTATTTAATTCATTTAAATGTATTAATTAATTATTTAATTTAATTAAGATAAATATTAAATTATTTAATATTCTATTTCACTATATTAATTATAATTAATTAATTATATACATTAATTATCTTATTCGATTGAAATAAGTGAATTATTTTGTTTTAATTTGTTTTAATTTTTCGCCTTACGGATTTTGACTAATCAAAGAGAGCACTAACAATAAATGAAATTGCATTTTTGTGTAAGATTCTTACAATATAAAATAAAATTTTAAATATAATAATTTAATTATTGTCATATAATAGATTTTTACAAACACAAGCTCATCAAAAAAATCAATCATGCATGCAACAAATATTATATGACAAGGAGAAGTACAAGAAACAACATTTAGGTATAGAACTTTAGTTTTTACTTGTTAAAAGTAAATAAAGTTTATCTCTTAAGTTAAAATTAATCTTAATTAAAGTAAAATAATATTTACTCAATAATTTCAAAAATATATGATTGAGAATGAGTATAAGTCGTATTATGATAATTTTAAACTGTTTATAATAGATGATGGGAATAAGACCTAATCCAATCATGCACAAGGCGCCATAACTCGAAATTTAAATTTGCTTAAATCTAAACTTAAAGATGATCAATTATTATGTTAAAATGGAGGATCGATCCTCATGTGCTGGAATGCTATATTTTACGCAAATTCAAACTAAAGAATTGATCTCTAGTTTTGAGAATCAATCTTATACGTCCTTGTAGATACAAGATCCTACAAAAAATATATTTTTTAAATTATTTACTCTTTCCACTCACTCTTAATGTTCACGAGTGCATGGAAATCTATAAATAAATGTCTTGATTCTTGTTCGGTATACAACTTTTTTTATGCTATAAGCTTTTATTGTAATCAAATTTTATAATAAATGTCAAAATATTTTTGATAAATATTTGATTGATAGTTTGGGATTACTTATAGTATTTTATTTGTGATTATATACTCTTTTAAAAGAGTTCATTATTTCTAAAGTTCACTATTACATATTGTACAAGATGAGTTTTGTAGCTCTTTTTGTATATAGAAAAATTTAGAGGTTGTTTTTTTTAAGATCATGTTATAAAGAGAGAACGAATTAAGTTTTTATATTGTGTTTAATAGTGTATGTACAATATACTAGACTGAATTATGTCTTAATATCATATTTAGTTTAAAATAAATAGAGATTGAAAAATAAATTTAAATTTTAAAAAGTTAAATTAAAATATTTTTGAAAATAAATATTATTAAAATTTTAATCTCTATTTTTAAAAATTTCAGTCCTATATATTTTTACTTTTTAAAAATATTAAAAAATTAAAATTTTATATTTTAAAACTAAAATTTTAATTTTAATATTTAAATACTAAACACAATATTCAATTTCACTTCTCCAATCCCAAAAAAAAAAAAAAACTGTAGGAGAGTATTGGGGTGTTTTGCAAGATTGAACTCCTGCGTTTTATCTATAAAAGCTGTTGTCAGATTCGATTCAATTCAATATCAAATAAATAAATAAATGGAACAGGTACCACTATCATATTAGGATGTATAAGAGGTGAGATAGATGAAGAGCCTTTAGGATTACAAACCAAACTTCCCTCCCTCCAAAGTACCTCAATAAGTGTAAATGACAACAATAAATCAATCGCTGTCTAATAGTGTAAATGCTCTTACTTAATTCTTTTTTTTTTTTTTTTGTTACCTTGAGTATAATTTGATGAATTAGATCCTGTAGTATTTTTGTGGGATATATATTAAAAATTATTATATTTGACAAAAAAATTTTAATTCAGAGTATTGATTTCTTTACAGATCATTGCATGCGAATGACACTGAATTCAGTGGGATTAGATTGGGATGAATGCATTATATGTACCATGGTTTGGAAACTGTACAACCAACACTTTTTTGGGTTTCCATAATCATTTTTTTGTTGTATTTTGTATTCTTTGATTAATAAGAAAGTAATGAATGCTCTTTTTGCTGCCTAGCATTGTTGTTTTCATTTTCTTCGGAAAAAAAAAAAGAATATTCTGTTTGTTATTTATTTTTTTTAAAAAAAAAAGGTAAGTCTTTTGAAAGTGTTCCTATAATTACTTTTTCTTAATTAATGTACAAGTCTTGTTATATAGATATATTTATTGAGATATGCACTAATTTCATAATCTAAAATTTGATTTAGTTATTTCTTACTACTTGTAATTAGTTTTAAAATATCTCCACAAAATTATTGAAATTTTGATTATTCACTATAGAATTCGCTTACAATAACATTCATCTAGACGTAAAGTTTTTAAAAAATAAATGAAAATTATATATGTTACAAAATTTCTTCTATTTTTCATCAAACAAACAATGAATATGTGTTATCGTGTTTGTATATTTTGTGATGAGTGCTACCGTGTCTTTATTTAATAGATATAGACACTAAATAATAGGTGGTGTGTGTGATAAAATTGTAGACAAATTAAAACATTACAAGTAGATTATATTTTCTACGTCAATAATTAATTCTTTTTATTTTAAATATATATCATATCAATAGTTTTATTAAATCACCCTTATATTTTAATAAAAATAAAAAAAGTATTCAATTATATAAAAAAACTTAAATATTTATTTTTTTATATTGGACAAAAATTACTCTAATTCTTTTTTAATTTAATCAAAATTCAATTAATAACTTTAGTTTTATAATTTTATATTTAAATTAATTTAAAATCAAAATCAAAATACATTTCATTATTCGTTATTCATGTACACTAAAAGATTGCTTCAATTCTAATGAATCTTAATCTAATTTCTTCTACCTCTTCATACAAAGAAGAACTCTGAAAAATTGTTCTTCATCCTTGTATACCAATCTGCTAATAAAAAATAACCTCAGCTCTAATTTCCTATCCGGACAGCAGCAGTCTATCCTCACCCTCTCCCTTCCTTGTAACCTCTCTCTCTCTCTCTCTCTTTTCACGCAATAGCATCACGCACCAGCAGCCGCCTTATCGTTCTCCGTCGTTCTCCTCTCCGTCTGGACAAAGAAGAAGAAGAATCTAATTCCTCCACGTCGTTTCAATTCTTAGGGATTTGACATCGCAGCAGGTTGAGGTGGAGGAGGAGATTGAGAAGGCGGAAGAGGTTGAGGGATTCTACTTAATAACTTTAGTATTTTGTCAAATATGTTTAAATTCATTCTTATTATGTGATTTCTGCTCTTACATGTCGGTCATTCCTATTCCATCTTCCAAAGCAGTTATGATTGAAAAGGCATTCAATTTAGCTGCACAAAAGATGGGATTTAAATTTGTGTCCAAGAATTGTATGTATTAATCTTCTGGTCATATTTTCTGTTTCATTTTTTGTTCTGTCTGCATCTAATTAACCTTTCTTTCTCCTCTTTGTAATTTCTTGGTATTAGTCCTAACTTACTAATGACATGACTTGAGAAATCAATTTCAATTTGTTTATTCTAAAAAATATCTACACTTTGACTCGTTTTAGAGTTTACATTCGTTTTTATGTTCTTTATTGAGACAAAGTTGATAGCGTTTCTGATGAAAGAAATTTTCTGAAGACACAAGTTAATGGGGAGTCAAATTTGTTCTATGCCAAAATTTTAGGAGACACAATTCTGCTGCACCGTGTTGAGGAGAAAGTGAGATTCCCTGTCCAATTTGGACTTAAGGTAGGCACTTAACTGATAGAATACTATGCTAATATAAGAATGAATTACATACTTCTTAATCAATTTTTTTTATTCCAAGAGGACATCAACGATTACCATTGTTTTACTTATAAGGAAAATTACTCTTGTACTCATTAGTTTAAGATTGAAACTTATAAATTTGACTCAGGTTCTGGCGGGATTGCTCAATATGGCAGACAATGCAGGCTGGAGGAATCACAAACATAACAAAAAGGAGGAAAAGAAAATCGTAAAAAATATCAAGAGCCAATTTCAAGAATATGATCCAAACTGTTAATTGTTTATACATGGAAGACTCAATTTTCAGCAGTATCACTTTTAGTCGTAAAGAATATGATTAAATGTCCAATTGCTTTAGGTGCTGAATGCCAAATTAAAAGGTACATATTTATTTTTGTAATCATCAACTTCCTATTTGCTTGATTGTCCGAATCAATTGACTTTATAGATAGGGGGTAAATTTGGTAGTAGAAATCATTTGATAACATTATTAGCATTAATATTGAGAAGGGAGAGAAAGGTAACACTTTGTTACCGTCTTCATATTTTTAGTGCATATGAATGCTAAATAAACATTATTTTAAAGTTTAGTGATGTTTACAAGTACAGATAATTCAATTTTATGACTAAAATCGATATAGATCGATTTTATTAATTTTGGATTTGATGGGTAAACGGATACAATTAAGTTTGATTCGATTAAACTCGACTTCAATTTATTCGGATCACGGAATTTAAAATAATTCGATTAGTCTAATATTAATTAAAAATAATAAATAAAATTTTATAATATATGAGAAAGTCTTAACGCCAGTATTTTTACTAAAATCTAGTCAATATTTAATTATTAACAAAAAAGTGTGTAATCTTACATCCTTAGATATAATTTTATACCATTAAAAATATTAATGAGAATTAATTGATGACTACAAATCAGTGTTATTAAAACCATATTGGACTGGTCAATTCAACTGAAAAACCGGTAAACCGGACCTTCTACCAATCCGGTCTGATGTTTGGACCGCATGAGGTGAAAACCGGTGCGAACCGGTCAAATTTGGAGTGACTTGATTAGAAATCGGTCAAACTCGGTAAAGATCGGTCCGACCGAACCGATTAGTATTTAAATTCTAGCCAATATTTAATCATTAACAAAAGAGTGTATAATCTTATATCATTAGATGTAATCTCATACTATTAAAAATATTAATAATGATTAATTGATAATTACAAATCAGTGTTATTAAAACCGGACCATACCAACCAATTCAATTGAAAAACTGGTGAATCAGACCCTCTACCAATCCGGTCTGATGTTTGGACCGCATAAGAAAAAAAACTGGTCCAATTAGTATTTAAATTTTACCAAAATATTAAAGATGGGATTCAAATCCCTCCTCTTTAGATAAGTAGTGCTATTCACACCCACCAAGCTATGATAACTTTTATTAATATATATGCAAATTATAATATATATACATATCTTTTATCAAATAATTTATTTCTGTCTAATTTATTTTAAATTTAGTTATAAATTCACTTATTTTTAAATTAATTATATTTTTATGTAACAATAATTATAAACTTACTTATTTTTTAATAAATACTTGTAGTATATAAGTGTAATAGATATAAACTAATTAGTAAATTATTAAATTTGAAAATAATAGTTATTTTAATATAAAAATAAAATAAAAAAATTTATGATAGATTAAAAATAATAAAATATTTATTGTTTCTGGTCTATATTATTTTAGAATAGTTTGATATTCTTAAAATATTATTAAAAATATGTATTTTAAATTTTAAGTTTGAATTTCTGACTTTTTTTATTTACATAGTATTGGATCAATCGATTCAACTAGTGACCCACCGGTTAAACCAGTAACCCAATACCTCAATAACCTAATCAGTTCGACCTCAATATCCTACAAATCACAAAATGTACTAATTTCTTAACACTATTGAAAATATATATCTAACTTTATCTTTTAACTTTAAAATTTTTTAAATTAAAATAATTATTTAAGTTTAAATTACTGATGCATTGTATTTATCATTACTTTTACATAGTTATAAGATTTAGAGAATTTTTTATTTTTTTTTAATTTTTAAAATTTTATTTTTAATTGAATATTTAAGTATTTAAATCGTTCCAACTTAAATTTAAGGGGATGCTTCCATAAAGATGCGTAAAACATCTTTTTGTAAAGACGTTTACGTGCCGTATTATAATTGAACGTATTAATGAACCGGTTATTTTTGTATTTCTTAACAAATTAGAATAAAACCAATTTTTTTATATAATAACAATAAACCCAATTTTTTTTAGGGATCTAATTGTATTTTTAAATTTTTAGGAATTTAAATGTCTGCAAAACAAAAAGTCAGAGATATATTTGTCTTTTTATAAAAAAATTTAAAGAGATTCGATTTAGATTGTGTAATTCGATCGGATCAAACTGGATCTAATAATTATAATGCAGACAATTAGATTTATTATTGTTAGTATAATAAATTGATTTTGTTCTGATTTATTAAAAAATAAATTATTAACTGATTTAATAAAGATATATAATAATAATATGATACATAATTACATATAAATATCTTTAAAAAAAAATTAATATTTTATTAAAGTGGTCTCCTAAATTTAATCGATTAAGATTAGATATGATCTACTAAAAAAATCTTAAATTCCAACCAATCAAAATCGATTAACATTTAATGGGTTTGACGGTCTATTTTTTTTTTTTTTTTCTCAAACACGAATATAATCAATCCGACCGGTAAATACTCTTGTTAAAGCCTAAAGAAATTGGAATTTTGACAATAGGATAAAAGAAAATGGAGAAAAGATAGAAAAGAGAAGGGGAGTTAACAAAAGTAATAATCGATTGTTATTACTATATTATTGATTATTGAGTAGTTTGTGTTTACAGATAGCATTAACATTGAGGAGGGAGAGACAGGTTACACTTTGCAGGGAGCTGAAAGGCGAGGTTTAGATCGATCCCCAGAGTTGGCACCAAGGGGCTCTTCTTTAATCCGCAAAGGCATTTCAAGTCCGCCTTTGACACCACCGCGCAGCACTCTGGAGTCGGCGGCGAAGGATTTGGTGGCGTCACGGCCGGCTTGCACTTGAACAACTCTGCAAGTGACGTGTTGCAAAACGATTGCGCCATGCAACCATCAAGCATTGCAACCACACTTAATGCCATTATTGCTAGTGCTACCATTGACCATGATGATTTTGAACCCATCCTTTTCAATTCTTCTTCTCTCTGTTTGAACTTTGAAGTATGTATGTGAAACACTGCTTCCTGCTTTGCACTTATATAGCCGCATAATTCATTGCATCGCCTAAAACCATCCTTGTTTTTCAGATTGCTTTCCACACATTTCATTATTGTGTATCTCTAAACTTGCTGAATATCTCTTATGGAAGGTATTTTTTATTTATTTTATTTCATTCATTTAAATGTATTAATTAATTATTTAATTTAATTAAGATAAATATTAAATTATTTAATATTCTATTTCACTATATTAAGTATAATTAATTAATTACATTAATTATCTTATTCGATTGAAATAAGTGAATTATTTTGTTTTAATTTGTTTTAATTTTTCGTCTTACGGATTTTGACTAATAATTTTAAAAATGTTATATAATTATTATTTATTTAATTTGATTGAAATAAATATCAAATTATTAATATTTATTTTGTTTGATCATATAATTATAACTAATAATAATATTAATTATTTGATACCATTGAAATGAATGAATTGATTTTGTCTTAATTTATATTAAATTTTTTATTTTATGTATTTTAATTATATTTTTTAAAGTGTTATAATTTTTATATGACATATTTATAAGATATTATTTATTTTGTTTTATTAAGCCAAAAAATTATAATTTATTTATTATATGAATTATTTAATTTAATTGATTCAAATATATACAATTTGATTCAATTTATTGTTATGTTAATATTTGAGTCATTGTTTCTCAAAAGACATCAACATAACTGATGAAGTGAGCTGTAGGTCTATTTATACCCGCCCCACTACAACCATATACAAATTTTAGTGAAAACTCAAGTGAAGTGGATTGTACTTGAGTTTTCACAAATAATTTTAAGATGAAATTATCATAGAGTAATAACTGTTACGACAGATTCTGAAATAAAAAAATTGTACAAACAATACAAATCATTTATTATATATTTAATGAAAACTAGAGCTAAGGAGAAAAACATTAAAAGATTTGTAAAAAGAAAAATGGCAGTTTGATAACTTATTTTATGTAAAATCTTAGAGTCTATTTAGAGGGCTATGTTTAATGCGTAAAAAATGCATTGATATTTTATTATTTTTTAACCATAATTTTATTATTGCCAGCATCAAAGAGAGAGCACTAACAATAAATGAAAATGCATTTTTGTGTAAGATTCTTACAATATAAAATAAAATTTTAAATATAATAATTTAATTATTGTCATATAATAGATTTTTACAAACACAAGCTCATCAAAAAATCAATCATGCAACAAATAAATATGCAACAAATATTATATGATAAGGAGAAGTCCAACAAACAACATTTAGGTATAGGACTTTAGTTTTTACTTGTTAAAAATAAATTAAGTTTATCTCTTAAGTTAAAATTAATCTTAATTAAAGTAAAATAATTTTTATTCAATGATTTCAAAAATATACAATTCAGAATGAATATAAATCGTGTTATGATAATCTTAAACTATTTATAATAGATGATGAGAGTAGGACCTAATCCAATCATGCACAAGACGCCATAATTCGAAATTTAAATTTGCTTAAATCTAAACCTAAAGAGGAACGATTACTATATTAAAATGGAGGATCGATCCTCATGTGCTATATGTAGTGCTATATTTTCCGCAAATTTCAAACTAGAGAATTGATCTCTAGTTTTAAGAATCAATCTTATACATTCTTGTAGACACAAAATTCTACAAAAAAACGTATGTTTTAGAATCATTTACTCTTTTTACTCACTCCTAATGTTCATGAGTGCATAGAGATCTATAAATAAGTGTCTTGATCCTTGTTCAGTACACAACTTTTTTTTATGCTATAAGCTTCATTGTAATCAAATTTTATAAGTGTCAAAATATTTTTGATAAATATTTGATTGATAGTTTGGGATTATTTATAGTACTTTATTTGTGACTATATACTCTTTTAAGAGAATTCATTATTTCTGAAGTTCACTATTACATACATATTGTAGAAGATGAGTTTTGTAGTTCCTTTTGTGTACAGAGAGATTTAGAGGTTGTTTTCTTTAAAGATCATATTGTAAAGAGAGACTGAATTAAGTTTTTATATTATGTTTAGTGTACAATATACTAGACTAAATTATATCGTAATATCGTATTTAGTTTAAGATAAATAGAGATTGAAAAGTAAATTTAAAATTTAAAAAGTTAAATTAAAATATTTTTGAAAATAAATATTATTAAAATTTTAATCACTATTCTTAAAATTTTTAGTTCTATGTGTTCTTATTTTTTGAAGGTACTAAAAGATTAAAATTTTATATTTCAAGACTAAAATTTTAATTTCAATATCTAAATACTAAACACAATATTCAATTTCAGTTCTTCAATCCAAAAAAAAACGTAGGAGAGTATTGCGGTGTTTGCAAGATTGAAGTCCTGCATTTTATCTATGAAAGCTGAGAAGTGAATCTTTTTCAGTAAAATAAAATTAGATGATATCTAATATTTAATATTTAATGTCACTCTTTATTGTTCTCTTTCCATGAAAGCTGTTGTCAGATTAAATTTAATTCAATATCAAATAAATAAATAAATGGAACAGGTACCACTATCATATTAGCTAGGATGTATAAGAGGTGAGATAGATCCGCCTTTAGGATTACAAACCAAACTTCCCTCCCTCTAAAGTACCTCAAGAAGTGTAAATGACAACAATAAATCAATCCCTATCTAATAGTGTAAATGCTGTTACTTAATTTTTTTTCTTGGTTATCTTGAGTATAATTTGATGATTTAGATACTGTAGAATTTTTGTGGGATATATATTAAAATTTATTATATTTGACAAAACTTTTTTAATTGAGAGTATTGATTTCTTTACAGATCATTGCATGCGAATGACACTGAACTCAGTGGGATTAGATTGGGATGAATGCATTATATGTATCATGGTTTGGAAAGTGTACAGCCGACACTTTTTTGGGTTTCCATAACCATTTTTTTGTTGTTTTTTGTATTCTTTGATTAATAAGAAATTAATGAATGCTCTTTTTGCTGCCTAGCATTGTTGTTTTCATTTTCTTTGGAAAAAAAATGTGTTGGTTATTTATTTTTTAGAAAGAAAAAGGCAAGTCTTTTGAAAGTGTCCCTATACTTACGTTTTCTTAAATAATGTACAAGTCTTGTTATATAAATATATTTATTGAGATATACACAAATTTCATAATCTAAATTTTGATTTAGTTATTTTTTATTTGTAATTATTTTTAAAATATCTCCATAAAAAATATTGAAATTTTGATTATTCACTATAAAATTCGTTTACAATAACATTCGTCTAGACGTAAAGTTTTTAAAAAATAAAAAAAAATTATATATGTTACAGCATTTCTTTTATTTCTTATCAAACAAACAATGGATATGTGCTATCGTGTTGTATCTTTGGTGACACAATACTATTGTGTCCGTTTTCAGTAAATATAGACACTAAATAATACTATCTTAAAACCTAACTAAAACTGGACTTATAACAAGGAAGTCATTAAAATAAAAACGCTTAAAATATTATTTTTTAAAGATATTTTTTAGTAATTAAAATTTAATATATATAATTAATTTTATTATATTATTTTTGTCAAAATTAAATTAGATAAATTAATTTAAATATTTTGAATCGGTCTAAATTAATATTTTTTTTATAAAAAATAATTACAATATCTCTATTATAAAAAATTACTAAAATATTTTTATATATATAAAAAAATATTTTAATTATTTTTTATAATATATATATAAAAATATTACGGTCAATTTTTTCATAATAAGATTATTGTAGTTATTTTTTTATTAAAAAATATTAATTTAGATTAATTTAAGATTTAGTTTCTACCAATTTTTTTTAAAAATTAATTTGTCTAATTTAATTTTAACAAAAATAATATAGTTTAATCGATTATACATATTAAATTTTAATTATTAAAAAATATTTTTTTAAAATAATATTTTAAATATTTTTATTTAAGTGACTCGTTTATGACAATAAGACGAATGAAAAGAAAGATCAGAAAAAGAAGAAAGGGGCGGGGGGATTGAGAGAGAAAAAGGAAATTAATGAAAGCAATAATCTATTGTTATGACTGTATTATTGCATAGTTAAATTTACAGATAGAGAGCAGATTTGGTAGTAATAATGATTTGATAGGATTACTACAATAAACATTCAAAAGGGTGAGGAAGGTGACACTTTTCAGGGAGCTGCATGGCGAGATCTGGATCAATCCCCAACGATGGCAACAATGGAGAATTCTTGAATGAGCAAAGGCATTTCAACAAGCCCGCCTTTGACAGCACCGAGCAGCACACTTCCGAAGGCGGCAGAGGATTTGGCAGTGTCACGGCCGGCTTGCACGGCAACAAATCTTCAACTAACACGTTGCATATCGACGGCAGCTGCGCCATGCAACCATGAAGCACTGCAACCAAAGTTAACGCCATTATTGATAGTGCCACCATTGATGATATCCTCATCTTCTGATCTTCTTTTCTCACTCAGTTTGAAGTGTGTATGTCAAACACTGCTGATGCTTTGCAGTTATATCGGCCCAGAATTGATTGCAGTCGTTGTCTTTGGCATTGCTTTACGCACATTTTCAGTGTCGTATCTCTAATCATGGCGTCATTATTTATTTATTGTTTCCTTGTGTATCTTTCTGCATCATATACTTTCGTAGTGTCACTTTCTTTTTTACGAATAATAATGAAATATTACATTAATTCTTCAGATAAGAAATAAAGATACATTATATCTGCTCTGATACCAAACAAATTATTGTTAGTTTATAATTTTACTTGTTGGTTATTGTCCGAGAGGATTAATGAAGATTAGTTTGGATGTTGATTCTAAAGTTGTCGTCAATTTGTGCCAGGAGAACATGTGAATCTCAATTCTCAACATAGCTAGTAACCACCTTTTAGTGGATGGTAGTTATTAAATCTCTTCTTGCAATAATAAATTGGAATGTTCAACTTTATTTTAAATAGATTATATAAAATCTCAACAAGAGAATATAAGAGTTTATATGTATTAATTTATTCTTTACTCAATTTTATTATAAAGGTAGTAGAAAAGAAAAGAAAAATGTGAAGAAGCGGAGGACAAAAATTGAGGGTGAGAATGAAGGGAATTAACGAAAGCAATAATCCATTGTTATTTCTGTATTATTGAATAGTTAAGTTTACAGATAGGGGGTAGATTTGGTAGTAGTAGTAATCATTTGATAGCATTATTAGCATTAACATTGAGAAGGGAGAGAAAGGTGACACTTTGCTACCGTGTTCATATTTTTAGTTCATATGAATGCTAAATAAACACTATTTTAAAGTTTAGTGATGTTTACAGGTACAGATAGTTCAATTTTCTGATTAAAATTGATATAGATCGATTATATTAATTTTGAATTTGATGGATAATAGGATACAATCAAGTTTAATCCGTTTAAACTCGACTTTAATTGATTCGAAAAGCAGAACTCGAAATAATTCTATTAGTCTAATACTAATTATAGAAGTGAGAAAGCATCTGTTATGTTGAACATAAATCAATTGGAGAAAAACATAATTTTCAACTCTATTAAAGATGGCTAATTCATGAATTAAGAAACTAAATTGGGAAAAGAAAATGTAAAAACTTCATGTTACAGGGATGAAAGTTTAATCTATGAAATTATTGTGCGTTGCCTAATTTTAGACTAACGATAATGCAGAGAAAACCTGAGAGCAGAAAGTTGACAGTTTTCAAGAACTTTTACACTGACATGAAATATATAGACGAGGTTGCAAATGGAGCAAGAGCCAATGCACTGAAGGTAGACGAAATCAGAAAGACAGGAAAGCTTCCAGGGATATGCTTCTAAGACCACCAGTTATGTAACATTTATTTTACTGTTCTGTATATACCCTTAGTTCTCATTTTCACCAAAACTGGAAGAACAAAAGTCGCAAACTTGAACAGATACCTGAGCCTCATCTCTAATGAATTGCTTCAAGATTTACTTGCATTATTGGTTTAAGGTTTTGGTACAAAGCAATATTATATGAATTACCTTTGTGTAAACCTCTCTTATTCACCTTCGTCTTTTGGTATTAAAGTTATATTGGTAAATAAAAAAGATAAAAAAAAATTATACCATAAAAAAAAAAGATGTGCAGAAAGAGGTGTGCACAAAAAATCCTGCAAATATATATGTTTTTTTCCAAATTAGACTTGCACTTATGATACTACATGAAACATTATTTGTACAAGCAATCACATATCCTTGATCATTTAACTCTTGAAGTCTCAGCGCTAGCACTTTGTAGTTTGTAGAACATTTAGTCATTCCTTGTCCAAAATTAAAAGGAGAAAACAAAATTTCCCAATTACAACTGCCAAAAAATAAAGTTCCTCTCAAGATTCTGGCTAAAGTTGACTACAAAAAAATAACCAAAATAACATGATATAACCTTAGAAATAACAAAGAAATTACCACGAGGAAGAACAAGCAATCCAAAGGTAGAGTAAATTTGCAGAAGTTAGATTTGACATGCTGCGGGCGTCTGTCGAAGCAAGGCTACATTTCAAGAGGTTATATTTCTTACTAGCTTGTGCATCATTGGGCATGCAAAGTACAATACGAGGAATGATGGGATAGCAAAAAGAATAGTGACAAGCAAGTACAGGACTAAAATAATGGCACTGCACGGAACTGCGAAAAATGCAATCAGAAGGAAAGTGATGACCAATGGGAACTTGGACGTGAAGTGAATGAAGAAATCCAGAGATTTGTTAAGGGAAAAAGGGTGTCTGTGTCTGCCCCGACCACCAACAATGTTAGGTTCCTGCCTTCCAGTGTAATTACATAATGAAGCCCTAATGAGGTTAGAATTAGTAGCTTGGTTTTCCAGAATGTAGCTCTTTGGAGTCCAAACTGGTTGGCTGTCCATGCAGGTGGAAACGAGCCTTTGCCTATCACCATTCATGCTCTCAACCATCCAAAGAAGGAAGTAATTCTTGCAAGGAAATTTGAGATTTCCATTATAAATCAAACGGAATGATAACAGGTGGCACCATGGACATGAAATGAAGAACGGAATCTTGATTTGTTGAGAAGGAAACGTCACCACAGCCCACTGAAGTCCTAGTACACAGTTCTTACAGAGACTGTGACCACACCATAAGACATAAGGCACATTCTCAACTATGTTGAAGGATTCCCAGCATATGGGGCATTCTAGTCCTTCGTCTCTGCTGGCATTAGAGCAGGACTCATCATCAGAGCATTCTGCTGAAACTGCACAAGTATGACTTGACACACTTGGGATTCTTTTCACTCTAATGTTCGAAAGAGCATTTGATGCAAAAGCCCACATCATTAAAGAGGAATGGATTTGCAATGGAAAATCATAAATCACTGAAATATCAGTATATAAACCATTGTCCAGCAAAAGAATAGCCTTTCCATGAAACTGAACCTTATCAGTTACTCTTCAAAATCTACACCCAAAAACAACAGATATCTTATATTTTATATGATAACTCAGACAAAAATAAAATAAACAATCAAGGTGATTTTAATATGTAAATGCGATCATAGGTAAATGCATAAAGAGAAACTAACATATTCTGCATCAACTGAACTGTGCATCCAATGTAGCCAATCTAGTAAAATCATCAATAGAACTGTTAAGTTTCGGTGTAGATCACACAATTTTTCGCACTATGACGGGGCATTGTTACTTCACAGACAAGAAAATATAAAATGTGGCCAAAATAATTGTGATGCAATCGTTGGATCAACCATTCCAGTGAAGTATAACCCAGAAGGAAACATGATTAAACTTATTATGAAATTTCATCAAACAAGACAAGATGTTCACCAAAGAGAATTGTATAAATAGCAACAAGGACACTGCAAAGCATACACCTTAAAAACAAGTTGAAGTAAACTAGATGAACAAAATTGAAAAATCCTGGGTGAATCATACTAACTGTCTGCTGGGTAGGCTAACCTGATGCAAGTAATAATGAAACAAACTACTGTTTTCTCCCTTCAATTCTAGTGAAACTTTGGATATATTTGCTTGTTTAACATGTTGATTGGAAACCTCAAGAGTTGGCAAACTTTCTATTTTCTTCTTCTGTCTTCTCTTCCCTCTTTTTATCCCATTTTTGTATAATTATATATATACGAATGCACTTACACAATTATTAAGTTACCCTACCTACATTACAATTTCCAATAACACAATCCCCAATTCCCCATGATTTGATCAACAGATTTCACAGAACATACATCAATTTCATATCTAAAGCATAATTAATAAGCCAAAGTGACTTACAATGAGGAAACTCAAGAAACCTAGCACATGCAATGTCAATACATATGGATAATATTTTTTGTCTCTCACAAAAATAAAGATCAATACACGAATTAAGATTCGACGAAAACAAAGTCGATATTAAATTATATTCTAGCACCTCCACCAAACTAATCGAACACAGAAAGCAGAAAATTTGGAGAGAATTTAGAGTAAAATAAAAGAGAAGGCAAAATGTTACCGGTGGAGGATACAATAACAGGATTTGGGAATGAATCGGAAAGGGTGGAATATGTAAGCACGGATCGAAGAAGATCGCACTATTAGGTTTCTTTCCAGCTGAATTGTGAATTTGTGACGTTGTTAATGGGATGAAGTGCAGAGAGCAAAGACGAGGACGGAGACGAAGGAAGGTGGGTTCGTACGGTATATATATGTGTGCAGAGAGGAAGACATGAAACGGTGTCGTTAGAGGATTGTCTTAGTTAGTTATAGGCTCCAAGGCTGGCTTTTCCTAATTGGACACAACTCAGTAACTGACAGACAAACTAACATGGAACATGATCATTGAACAGAGCAAGCCGGTCAATTCTCCGTTCTATACGGATTCATGAAAGTCTCCATTTTTTCTTTCTATTTTTTCATTATTTGTTTATTTTGTGTACAAAAATTTGAATTGCATTCCTATAAGGGCTAATGTTCAACCTGTATAGAAGCATTTCTTTAAGGGCCAATATTCATACGCCACAAATGGATTTTGGGAGGCTCACCTTTAGGGCTGCACACGGATCGGATCGGATCGGATATGGCCTAAAATTCTATCCGATCCGCACTGCATTCATCGGATCGGATCGGATACGATATCCGCAATTTTTTAGGCCGGATCCGATCCGATCCGATCCGCATAATTGCGGATCGGATCGGATCGGATATCAGGTATATCCGCATAATTAAAAAAATTTATTTTAAGATTTTGTTTGGCCTTTTTACAAAAAAATATCCAAAAAATTTATTTTTTATCTGTTTAAGCCTATTTACTCTTAGAATATTATCAATAATAGTTCTTTTGAATAACAAAAACAAAATAATAACACAAGATTTAAATTTAATTATTCTAAGTTGAAGTACAACATAAAAAATTAAAAACAAAATATCATAAAATTCATAAAATAACATACTAAAATTCATATCACATTAGGGTTTACTGTCTTAAACTATGTTATTTATATGTGATGTGCGGATATGCGGATTTGCGGATCGGATTCACGGATATCACTGCCGAATCCGCAATCCGATCCGACCATAGTGCGGATCGGATCCAATCCGATCCGATGACTCTGCGGATCGGATAATATCCGCAAAATTCGGATTGGATGCGGATAATTACCGCGGATATGCGGATATTATCCGATCCATGTGCAGCCCTACTCACCTTGGCGTGTGACATATAATTAAAAAAAATAAATGAAATCTAATCATATATAAAAGAAAAAGTACGAAGAGTCAATTGAATATTTGTATAATGTGTACAATGGAGATTTATCGAGTATTAAAGATATAATTATTAGTGTTATCTTTTTCCATCAGTTGAAGCTTTTGGAGTGAGTGATATCATGACATAGTATTAGAGCATAGAAATGTTCATTTTGTAATTCAATAACTCATTATATACATTGTACAAATAGTCCATTATCTCCTAGCGAAACTCCATATAAAAAAGTCTTAAGGCAACACTTGTATTAAAATCTACTTAGTATTTAATTATTAAGAAAAGAGTGTAAAGTCTTAAGGCAACACTTGTATTAAAATTTACTCGGTATTTAATTATTAAGAAAAAAATAAAATCTCACACTATTAAATGTAATCTTATATCATTAAAAATATTAATAAGAACTAATTAATGACTACAAATTTCAAAATATATTAACCTTCAAACATTATATATCCAACTTTATCTTTTAACTCTAATTTTTTTTTAAATTAAGATAATTATTTAAGTTTAAATTGCTGATGCATTATTTTTTATTATTATTTTTACATAATTATATATATTTTTAAAAAATTAATATTTTTTGAATTTATTAAATTTTATTTTCAATCAAATATTCAATTATCTGAATCGTTCTAACTCAAATTTAATCGATTTAGATTAGTTTTGATCTAATAACAAAAATCTTAAATTCGAACTAATTAAAATCGAATCGGTTTGACGGTAATTTTTTTTGTGAAAACTCAGGTGAAGTCGATTTTATGTGAAGTTGATATTTCAGAATCGTTAGATGAAAATTTAGTTAAATCAATCAAATCATCTAACGGCTCTGAGATATCAACTTCACGTGAAGTCAAGTGCAGCTGAGTTTTTACCTTCTCAAATACGAATGAATCGGACATTCGGACCCGTAAATACTCTTATTAAAGCCTAACTAAAATTGGAATTTTGACAATAGGATTAAAAAAAACGGAGGGGGAGGTTGAGGGTGAAAACTGAAAAGGGAGTTAACGAAAGTAATAATCGATTGTTATTACTGTATTATTGATTATTGAGTAGTTTGTGTTTACATTAACATTGAGGAGGGAGAGTCAGGTTACACTTTGCAGGGATTTGAAAGGCGAGGTTTAGATCGATCCCCAGAGTTGGCACCAAGGGATTATTCTTTAATCCGCAAAGACATTGCAGGTCCGCCTTTGCCACCACCGCGCAGCACTCTGGCGTTGGCGGCGAAGGATTTGGCGGCGTCACGGCCGGCTTGCACTTGAACAACTCTGGAAGTGACGTGTTGCAGAAGGATTGCGCCACGCAACCATCAAGCATTGCAACCACACTTAATGCCATTATTGCTACTGCCACCATTGACGGTGATGATTTTGAACCCATCTTTTTCAATTCTTCTTCTTCTTCTCTCACTTTCAAGTCTGTATGTCAAACACTACTTCCTGCTTTGCACTTATATAGCCGCATAATTCACTGCATCGTCCAAAACCGTTTCTGTTTTTTAGATTGAAACGTTTCATTGTGTATCTCTAAACATGGCAGCATTATATCTTGTTTCCTTGTGTATCTTTCTGCACATTATTTCCGCAGTGTCACTTTCTTTTTTACGAATAATAATGAAATATTACATTAATTATTCGGATAAGAAGAATGCGTTAGATTTGCTCTAATAAGAAACAAATCAATGGTAGTTTATAATTTTACTTGTTGGTTATCAGAGAGGATTAGTGAAGATCATTTTGGATTTTGATTCTAAAATTGTCATCAATTTGTGCGAGAGAGAACATGTGAATCTCAGCATACTAATCACCTTATTAAATATCTTCTTGCAATAAATTATTGGAGTATTCAAGAGATATCGAGAAAGAAATATTTGCTTTGATGGAGTGGCAAATTATTGATACTTAGACTACTAGTTTTATCATTTTCTGGTCTGTTTTCAATTTTAAGATGACTTAATTATTAGAGATCACGAGAAAGATTAACGACTAACAATATTTATTAAATTTAATTTTAAAAGATATTTGTTTCAAATAAATTATAAAAAATTTCAACAAGAGAATGTAAGAATTTTTATATGTATTAATTTATTTCTTATTCAGTTTTATTATAAACGTAGTAGAAAAAATTCAACAAAAAAGCTGATATTTTTCTATACTGCGGAAAGTTATGTGAATAATCTCTAAAGGTAAAGGATTACTGCCTTTGGTGTTATATAGTCCGAATTGAAGGTTGTCATCTTCTAAAATTTAGAAAACAAGAAAAATGGATGGTTTGTTTGTAATGAACGAAAATGATGAAAGTGAGATGAGAGTAATTGGAGGAGAGACGCGACCATGGGAGAGAAATTAAAATCAGTAAGTCCGAGTTTCAAAAAAAAAAAAAAAAAAACAAAACAAAATGCACGATCTGATTTGCATTCATAATTATATATTTAAAATAATATTTATTAATCATTTGTATTATCTAAGTCCATGTAGCACACAAGTCTGATTGTAATTTTTTCTTAATTATTCTATAGATATATTTGGATATGTCTAAAATGAGTACAATAATTATATATTCATTGAATGTGTCATATTTATATAGATTATTAAATTTTATTAAATGAAAATCAAAGGTTAATATAAAACAAGAATATTGATAAATTCTAATAAATACAGAATATCTTAATACATAAATAAATATTGTAAATGATAATACTTTAATACACAATACTTTAAATAGCAACAAATCTTTTATTTTTAAATAATTAAATATAAATATATAAATACAAAATATGTGAGTATTTTTTATTCATTAAGATATTAAGTATTATGCAAAATTTTTTTTATAATATTAAAAAATTATATTAAATTGATATTTTAAACTATAACATAAAAATATAAAATAATTAAAATTTTATTTTATAATACTTGACAAATAATTAAATTAGTATATTCAAAATTTATTAACTAACTATTTTGTTAAAAATATTATTATATAATATAATTTTTCATAAAAATATTTTAAAAATAAAATTTATTTAAAATATTATATATAATACATAAAAATATTAATTTTTTTAATTTTTTTCACTTTTTTTAGAAAAACAGAATAAAAAATATAATTCTAAATACATGCCTATCACATTATATATTTACTTATATTTATAAGATCTAAATTAATCAAACTTACGCAATTATAAATATAAAATATATAAATACAAAAAATATAAATATTTTTTATTCATTAAAATTAATGATTATGCCACAAATTTTTTATAATATTAAAAAATTATATTAAAATAATATTTTAAACTGTAACATACAAATATAAAATAATTAAATTTTATTTATATTATTTCATAAATAATTAAATTATTATATTCAATAATTATTAACTAACTACTTTTATTATAATATAATCTTTTATTGAATATTTGTCAAAATATAGTTTAACTAAAATATATAATATAATACATGAAAATATTATATTTTTTATCTTTTTCAGAAAAACTGGATAAATAATATGTATCAACTATTTATATGTATCATATGTGTATGTAACAGTATGTAATAGTGACTGATTTAAGATTGGTATATATATATTTTTATTTTTTAGACTTTTTAATATATATGTCACCTCATAATTTTTTTTTCTAATCTTTTTTATTCATATTTATTTTGTGGTAATATTAAGTAGATTTGATTTAAATTTATTTTTTAAATTTAATATTTATAGTTTCATATATAATATTTATAATTATATATTTATAATAATATCATATTTTATTTTTTATTATTTCTAAATATTTTTTATTTTTTAGTCAAATTTTTTAATATTTTTTAATAGTGGAGGTAATTCATACCCAAATAAATTTCATGTACAGTTTCAATAGTTAAGTATATGAGAGTTATATTTTGTTGAGTTTAAAATTAGTCCAAATGGACAATAGCTTAAAGCTAAGATAATTAGATAAACAATTTAAAACTCTTAAGACATGACTTAACATGAAGAATTCTATATTATTTGAATAAAATTTATAAAACAAAATAAATTATTATGAATTATTTTATTACTCCTTGCGTGTATTATTAACACCTAATAATCCTTTAAAGTTCAAATGCTAGAGATATGGGTAAGTTTAGAATATAATACCACAATATTTTCACTTTTATTTAAAATAAAAGAATTCTAACTTATTTTAAGTTATTCTAATCTGTATG
Source organism: Arachis stenosperma (assembly GCF_014773155.1). Taxonomy (NCBI): domain Eukaryota; kingdom Viridiplantae; phylum Streptophyta; class Magnoliopsida; order Fabales; family Fabaceae; genus Arachis; species Arachis stenosperma. Next base: position 160,458,277 of record NC_080385.1, read on the forward strand.
TTCTTGGAAATTATCGCACATGAATATAATATTTTTGTTTGATTCGGGTTTTAAATTTTGGAAAAGCATATGGAACAACTCTGAACTAACAAAAAATAGAACAACTAAATTAATTATAATTATTAATAATTAATTTTAAATTTTTTAAATTCAAAATTTAAAAAATTTAAAACTAATTAAATAAATCTAATTAAAGTTTATTAAAATCTTTTTTTTTCATATTAATCTACCAACCTCCAACAACTACACACATTTATCAAAAATCGTTCGTTGTCTCCCATCTTCATCAACACCTTTGTCATCACGACAAATCTTTGTTGTCCTAAAAAATGAGTACATAGAATTTTTGAATGACGACGAAATGCTTATCGTATGTGAGATTTGTGCAGAAACCGAAGAGACTGATCAAATGTTCAAGAACAAAAACTGTAGTCACTCCTTCTGCTCTGATTGTGTCACCAAGTACGTGGCCACAAAGATCTAAGAGAGCTTAACGCTTGTTCCTTGCCCCGGATTGAACTGCAAGGACATGTTGGAGTTTGATTCCTGCAAGCCTATGCTCCCAAAAGAGGTTCTTGGTAGGAACTGTTTTTTGAACAATTATAGAAATATAAAAAATATTTATTTAATATAAAAAAAATATTCAATTTTCATAATTTAAAATATTAGTTATTAAATATTTCATTACATTTAAATTAAGAGGAGATATGTTCAGTAGTATTGTAACGTGAATCACAGAAATTGATTCAATTAGTTTCTGTCTCTTCACTCTCCTTCTTTCTCTAAATGCCTAAAACATGATAAATAAAAAAAATAGATTCAAAATCATCTAATTTACAAAGAAAAGAAACAGCCTAATGCCTATTGCCTAATATAAACACCATCCACATAAAGATTTTAAATTCACCTAAATTTTATATTATTATCATAATTATTGACATTTTATTCCTAACATAAAGCATAAATACTTATTATTTTTATGTAAGGATAGAATATAAGTTAGCTTCTAAAAATATATTATAAAGCAAAGATAACTGTAATTTATTTTTGAAAATATTTAAAATAACTTTGGACAATTTATAATATTAAACAGACGAGTTTGATATGTAAAATTTTCTCACAAAATATTTTCAATTTTTTTAACCTTAAACCAAGCACACTGATAATTTAATATCATCACCATCTTAAAAATAAAACGGATTGATTATTTATATTATTTATAAAAAGTTTATATTTTTGTATATTATATATAATATTTTAAATAAATTATATTTTAAAAATATTTTGATGAAAAATTATATTATATAATAATATTTTTAACAAAAATAGTTAGTTAATAAATTTTAAATATAATAATTTAATTATTTGTCAAGTAATATAAAATAAATTTTAATTATTTTATATTTTTATGTTACAGTTTAAAATATTATTTTAATATAACTTTTAATATTATAAAAAAAATTTGTATAATAATTAATCTTAATAAATAAAAAATATTTATATTTTTTGTATTTATATGTTTTATATTAATTATTTAAGAATAAAAGATTTTGTTGTCATTTAAAGTACTGTGCATTAAATTATTATTATTTAAAATATTTATTTATGTACTAAAATATTATATATTTATTAGAATCCATCAATGCTCTTTTTTTATATTAGTCTTTAATTTTTATCTAATAAAATTTAAATGTCTATATAAATGTGACACATCCAATAAATACATAATTATTGTGTTAATTATTTTAGACATATCCAAAATATTTATTGAGATATGCACTAATTCATTATCCAAAATTTGGTTTAGTCATTTGTAGTTAATTGAGAAATTTCGTCCCCATAAATTTCTTTGAAATTTTTATAATTGTCACTAAGAAATTCGTTAACAACAATATTTGTTTAAGTGTCAATGAGTTATATCTCAAATGGTATAGTCTCTTTATTTTTGGTAAAAAAAAAATATTTATTTAAGGACAAACTTTTTAAAAATTAAATAAAAATTATATATGACAACACTTTATTTATTTCTTATTAAACAAAGCGATGATATCAATGAACTATAATTTAAATTACATAATTTTTTTATACTCCTGAGAAGTTATGGTTCGAGTTTCATTTCTAACTTTGAAACAAGAAAGACGTGTGCTAATGTATTCATATTTTTAATTAGTGGACATGGACACTAAATAATACTATCTTAAAGCGTAATTAAAATTGGAACGATGACAATAGGATGAAAGAAAAGAAAGAAAAAGGTGAGGAAGGGGGAGGACAAAAATTGAGAGCGAGAAAGGAATTAACGAAAGCAATAATCCATTGTTATTACTGTATTTTAGAATAGTTAAGTTTACAGATAGGCGATAGATTTGGTAGTAATTAATAATCATTTGATAGCATTATTATTAGAATTCTGTAATAATTAACATTGAGGAGGGTCAGGAAGGTGGCACTTTTGAGGGAGCTGCATGGCGAGTTCTGGATCAATTCCCAAAGATGGCAACAACGGAGAATCCTTGAATGTGCAAAGGCATTTCAAGTCCGCCTTTGACAGCACCGAGCAGCACTCTTTCGTCGGCGGCAGAGGATTTGGCGCTGTCACGGCCGGCTTGCACGGCATCAAATCTCCAATTGACACGTTGCAGATCGACGGCAGCTGTCCCATGCAACCATGAAGCACTGCAACCACAGTTAATGCCATTATTGATAGTGCCACCATCCTCATCTTCTTCTTCTCACTCTCTCACTCTCTCACTCAGTTTAAAGTGTGAATGTGAAACACTGCTGGTGCTTTGCAGTTATATCGGCGCAGAATTGATTGCAGTCGGCAAAAGCAGCCTTGTCTTTGGCATTGTTTTACGCAGATTTTCATTGTCGTATCTCTAATCATGGCGTCATTATATCTTGTTTCTTTGTGTATCTTTCTGCATTATTTCCGCAGTCTCACTTTCTTTTTTACGAATAATAATGAAATATTACATTAATGAAGATAATTTTGGATGTTGATTCTAAAGTTGTCATCAATTTGTGCCAGAGAGAACATGTGAATCTCAGCATACTAACCATCTTTTAGTGGATGCTATTAAATCTCCTCTTGCAGTAAATTGGAGTGTTCAACCTGCTCAGCCAGAAAGAAATATCTTTATTGATGGAGTGGCAAATTATAGATACTAGTAGACTACTAATTTTACAATTTTTTGGTTTGTTTTCAATTTTAAGAGGATTTAATTATGAAAGATCATGAGAAAAATTAACGATTAACGATATTTTTTTAAATTTATTTTTAAAAGATATTTGTTTCAAATAGATTATAAAACATTTCTATAAGAGAATATAAGACTTTATATGTATTAATCTATTTTCTACTCAATTTTATTATAAACGTAGTAGAGAAATCTCAACAAAAGGATGATATTTTTTTATGTTGTCAAAAGTTGTGTAAATCTCTAAATTATTTTCTGCCTTTGGTGTTACACAAAAATATCGAAAAAAAGCCTAATTCGAATAGTTCAAATTGAAGGTTATCATCTTTTAAAATTTAGAATAATTATCCAGATCAGTTCTCAAGAATTTTAGAATCGGACATTTTAGTTTTTCAAAAAAATTAATACACAGATTAATCTTTAAGGTTTTACTCCAGCACTCCCCAATTCATTTTTTGACAGAGTAATTACCCAGATCAGTTCCCAAATATTTTAAAATCGAACATTTTAGTACCCAAGAAAAACTAATGTACAAATTAATCCCCAATATTTCTCTCTGTTAGACATAATAGTCCTCTGTCTAAAAATAAAATAAAATAAAATAATTATTATTAATTATACAATAATATTGTACTATTTTTTTGTATTTTTTAGACAAAAATAATGATAAATTTATTCATTAAGTTCTTATATATATAATCACTCAATAATAATAATAATAATAATAATAATAATAATAATAATAATAATAATAATAATAATAAATTATTAGAGATTATTTTATAAAAAATTTAAGATTAAAATTATTTGATATTTTTGTATTTAATATAATCAAAAGATGTCTTATGTAAAAAAATATATATTTGTATTAAAAAATATGTATTAAAAGAAAATATTTTAATTTGAATTTATATTAAATACATATTTTTTTAAAACAAACATATTTTTAAAATATTTACGGAAATAAATATTCCTCTCTTATAATAATAAATTTGGATTATTGATAATATTAATATTTTTTATGTACTAATTACATGCTACAAATTTGAATTATTGATAATATTAATATTTTTATTATTTTTATTTTTTTTAAAAAAATACATATATCTCATTTATAGTATAAACGAAATAAGAGAGGAATATTTATTTTCATAAATATTTTTTAAATTATTTATTTCGTTAATTATTATAATTAATTTATTTATTAAAGTAAAAAATCCTTTAAGTCTATCATAATTTTCTCTAGTATCTTCTTGACTCTTCTATTGTAATTTTCTTGGACATCCTCAGCTGATTAAGAGGAATTTCTTTTACCTGCTATCTGCTCTCTGTAGCACAGAGAACTTTTTTTTTTCTTTTTTCCTTCCTTCCTTTACATGCTACCTGCTCTCTGTAGCTCTGAGAACTTTTTTTTTCTTTTTTCCTTTCTTCCTTTACCTGCTACCTGCTCTCTGTAGCTCTAAGAACTTTTTTTTTCTTTTTTCCTTCCTTCCTTTACCTGCTACCTGCTCTCTGTAGCTCTGAGAACTTTTTTTTTATTTTTTCCTTCCTTCCTTTTTCTAAATTTTTACCTACTCTGCTGGTTATAAATTTTGTAGTTCCTTCACTCTCTCATAATTGTCCTAGATGTCACGCACCTCCTTCTCTTCATCCCTTTCCTTCTTTCCTTCTTCTAAATTTCTACATATCCTGCTGGCTGTAGATTTTTGTAGTTTCTCCAATCTCTCATAGTTGTCCTGGATGTCACGCGCCTCCATCTCTTCATCCCCTTCTTGTGATTTGCTCTGTTTTCATCTTCTTTCTTCTCTCCTGTTTAAAGATTTGGCTTGGTCTATTCTAGCTCATGGGTATATCTGGGTATGTCTAGATTCTACACTGCCATGGCCATTTTTTTGGTGTATTTTTTTTGCTGTGCTATATAATCCTACAGTTCATGTATGCAATAACAATCTTGAAGACACATATTTAAAATGATATTGAGAAGGTATTTAATGTATCTGTTTATGTTTGCTCCCTGAAACATCTCCCAATTAGAGTAATTTGCAGTGATACTCTCATATAGAGAGAAATTTTTTTTGTAGTTGTAGTAATTTTTTTTAAACATGACAGGACTAATGCTAAACTGGGCCTTTGGCCCGTGTTAGCCCAAGTAAAATTGTAAAATGGAAGAGGAAGCGCATAAAAATAAAAAAAAAGTAATAAAAAAATAAAAAAAAAAAACCGGAGCGGCAGAGGTATTGTACGACTAGCAAACTGCAAACAAAACCAGCAAAAAAAAAAAACGGGAATTCGAGCGGGCGCGGGCTAATTTTTTTTATATTGGCTAAATATAGGTGTAATACATTGTTATGGGAAAATTAGGTGTTTTTTTTATATGGTGTTTTATTCAAATCGGACGGTCCGATTTGTTTGTTAAAAAAATAAACTACAAATCGGAGGGTCCGATTTGCTTGAAGAACAAAACAAACACGAAATCGGAGGGTCCGATTTGTATTTTTTATTTTTTTTAATTTATTAAAATGGAAATCGGACGGTCCGATTTCAACATTAATTTTTTTTTATTTTTGAAATTACAAATCGGACCGTCCGTATTGTAATTTTAACTTTTTTTATTTTTTTTTAAACTGAAAACGGAGGGTCCGTTTTGTGCTTAAACCATATATATGTAAAATATTTCTCTTCTCCACATTGTTGTATTATTACCTTCTCTTCTCCATATAAAAAATCAAAAGCGGCGGGCGCGCATTGAAAAGGGATTTGCATTGAAATCTTCTTTTCAAAGTTTCCTTCTCTTTTCAACTGATCAACTCACTGTTACCGCTAACGCCTTCTCTCTTTCTCTCGGTGAAAAATGGAATAAATTTAATAAGAAAAAGTCTAGGGAGCCAATGACCTAAGCGTACAATGTGTACAATGAAGGTTTAAGAAGTATTAGAGATATGACCATTAGTGTTACATTATCCTGTCAGGTTACGCTTTTGGGATGAGTGGTTTCAGATATGGTATTAGAGTTCTAGATTCGAAAGGTCAAGAGTTCGATCCTTGGTGAACCCCAAAATCAGTTTAATTTTTTATTGAGATGTTTATTATCCTTGGTATCGTTCATTTTATTCATGGACCAAAAATTTAGCCCATTGTACACATTGTACACTTAAGCCATTGGCTCCCTAGCACTACTCATTTAATAATTACCAAAATAAATAATTAAAAAATATTTATCGAAATAAATATTCTTCTTTTATCTCGTTTACAGTATAAACGAGATATATGTATTTTTAAAAAAATAAAAATAATAAAAAATATTAATAATATCAATAATCTTTTTTGGCATGCAATTAGTACATAAAAAAGTTGATAGAAGATATAAAAATGAATATGTTTGATTAATTTTAGTTCATTTTAGATGATAAGGATTAACACGTTTATTTAAAAACCATTAAAATATCCACTATTTACACGATTACCTCTTTTCTAATTATCCACTATTTAAAAATTTAAAATATAATTTAAATATGTACTCCCATTAGTCCCATACAAAAAAAGAGTGAATGAATAAGGAAGAAAACAAATGTGTTGCCCACTATTAATAATGGGTAATGTGCAGTTAATAATGGACACACGTTTTCAGCACATTATTAATAATGGGCAGTTGCAACTTACAAAAATATCCATTTTAAAAAATTTTAAATTAAATTATAATCCAATTAGATTGATTTAAATTTGAAAAATAAAAATAACCTTTAGCCAATTGTCAGGATAGATTGATGAGATAGTGGAGAGAAAATTAAAACGGTTAGGTAGTGGGAGCTAACGTGAGAGAACCGTTTCAACTCTCTTCCCACTATCCCATCAGCTTTTTTGAGTACTAATTTATCAAACATATTCATTTTAATCTCTTCTACTAACCTTTTTATGTACTAATTACATGCTACAAATTTGGATTATTGATAATATTAATATTTTGTATGTACTAATTACATGCTACAAATTTGAATTATTGATAATATTAATATTTTTATTATTTTTATTTTTTAAAAAAAATACATATATCTTATTTATAGTGTAAACGAAATAAGAGAGGAATATTTATTTTCATAAATATTTTTTAAATTATTTATTTCGTTAATTATTATAATTAATTTATTTATTAAAGTAAAAAATCCTTTAAGTCTATCATAATTTTCTCTAGTATCTTCTTGACTCTTCTATTGTAATTTTCTTGGACATCCTCAGCTGATTAAGAGGAATTTCTTTTACCTGCTATCTGCTCTTTGTAGCTCTGAGAACTTTTTTTTTGCTTTCCCAGTCGGAGACGTGTTGTGAATAACTCCCAGGCGAAGAAAGTGAATCAAGGGGTTTCGTCATCGTCGTCCCCAAGTCGAAGAAGCCAGTACGAAGCCAATACGTCGCCCAAGGGTGTCGTGGTGGACGGCGATACGTCGCCCAAGGGTGTCGTGGTGGACGGCGCAGAGGTCACGACCTTTGCTGCTCAGCGAACAGAGGTATGTCATAGCCATTGTTGATTAATTTCATTTCATTCCCATTAGTTAGACATATTCTTGTACCTAATGAAATCATGTGATTGCTGAAAATTGGTAGAAAAGTTGGGTTAGGGTTTGTGTTACCTGTGGTTAGATACAATGTTTTCTGAGCTTGTGTTGGGTATTTTCATTTCCAGGAATGGCCACCATCCATATAACACTCTGTATTAATCATAGAGGACGGTTTGAGAGATGGCATGGTGGGTTAATTAGTTATACTGGTGGTGAAGTCACAGAAATCAATAGGGTGAATGTTGATACATTGAACGATTTTTTTATAACTGATTTGTTGAAGGACATTGGATATACGTCCGTTTCTAATTTTTACTGGCAAGAACCGGGGAAGGAGCTTCATGATGGGTTGAGGGACCTAAGGGTTGATATGGACGTAGTTAGAATGTATGAGGCAGCCATGAAGAATGGTAACAAAATCAATGTGTATACAGAGCATCCGGTGGACCAGGCTGTGATTGTTGAGGAGAACAATATGACTCCGTCAAAGAGGAGAGTAAAGACATGTGCCAAAAGGACGCCAACACCAAAGAAGAGTCCAAAGAGAAGATTGGTAATAGTGGAAGATCATGATGATGCTGAAATTGTAGGTAATGTGCAAGTTGTGAAAAAGAACCAAAGAAGGGGTGAGGACAGTCACAGTGTGCCCCAAAAAGAGGATACTCACAGTGTGCCCCAGGAGACAGCAGATCCACCACCAGCATCATCCCATGGAGCAGGATAGTTTTCTCAGCCTCCTCCAACCCCTGTCCTACCAGATCAGCCACCATCAAGTCAGTCACAACCCTCCCAGCAGCCTGAAGCCAATGTTTATGAACCTGTTGAACTCGAACAACTTACCCAATACACCCCACAGCCGTGTAGGAATCCACTTTCCCAATCGATCCCCGATTCAGGCCGATCCTCTGATTCCAATAGGGTCCCCCAAACTAATCAAAGCAATCCTTCATTTGAGGTTGATGGAGGGTAAAAGGGGAAAAAGAGGAGATCAACCAGGAGGCCTCCCCCTACAGGGCAATCCTTTATCCCGAACCATGATCCGGACAAGCCACCAACCTTTTATGTGCCAGTTCAGGAGGATGAATTCTCTGATGAAAACCCTGGACATCATTGCTATTCTTCAGAGGACTTGCATAGCATAGCAAGTGACGATGATACTGAGACTCCGGTTTTTCCTCAGAGCAATGCTGATGCCCCGGTTAGCCAGGTGAGGTTGGAATTGGGGGTGGAGTTTGAGACTCTGAACCAGTTCAGGAAGGCTGTCCGAAAGTTTAATATCCACATTGGCAGGAGCATATTCTTTGCTCCTTGTGACTCAACAAGATCCAAGGCTATATGCTATGATGAGGACTGTCCTTGGCAAATCTACTGTGTCAAGAGAACGTTTCCCGCAAGCTATCAGGTAAAGACATTTGTTAATGAACACACTTGTAGCAGAGATAATTACTGTAAGTCAGCAGATGGGAAATGGGTAATTGATGAGCTAGAGGAGAGGATTAGAGTTCAACCAAACTTAACAGTGAGGGAGGCTGACCAATATTTCAGGTCTGAGTATGATGTACTCATCAATGAGAGGAAATTTTACAGATCTATGAAGAAGGCGAAGGAGAGGATTGAGGGTTCCGAGATTGCACAGTATGCAAGACTGCGTGATTATGGTAATGAAATACTAAAGACAAACCCTGGCTCGACAGTAAGGATACATACGAATCCTATGCCTGATTCGAATCCTTTGTTTCTGAGGATATATGTATGCTTTGATGCGTGCAAGAAGGGATTTGTGGGAGGTTGTAGACCTTTAATAGGTTTGGATGGGATCTTTCTTAGAGGGTACTACGGGGGGCAGTTATTGACAGCAATAGGACAGGACGCAAATAATCATATCTATCCGATTGCCTATGCAATTGTGGAGTCAGAAAATAAAGAAAGTTGGAAGTGGTTCCTAGAGATACTACAAGAGGACGTCGGAGATTTTCAGGCAAATGGCTTCAACTTTATGTCAGATATGCAGAAGGTACCCTTTGTGATTAATTTAGTGCAATGAAATCTGGTGTACTATGTAGAGAGTCTTCTTCTTTTTCATTATGCCTGTTTACGGGTGCTACAGGCCGGGGAACAGCTGGTCGGGGTGGATTTCATAGCAGGGGACGTGGAAGGAAAGGCGCATTCAGTGGATCAAAAATAGGTGTTTCAAGTGGGAGCAGCAACTCAACTCCACTTTGATAGAAACTCATGGGTTTGGAGACTCAATCAGCATAGGAATTTCATGGTTCATTAATGTTATGTTTTCTTTTTTTAATGTACTCGACAATGGTCGTCAAAAACTGATGCTGGCATTTGGTTGTTTTGTTATATTAAAGAGCAACTCGAGACTCTTGTATTGTGTAATTATCATGGTCTGGTTTAGGATAAGGTAGTTAAACTTGATTTCAGTGTGTTTTTTTGAGCAACCAAACATGGTCTGGTTTGGCTTATGTCATAAGTCTTATTTTTTGTAAATCAAAATCCTCTATTTACAATGGTTATGTTATCAGTCTTTTGACAGCACAGCATTTTTTAATTTTAGATGAATCCTTAGAATAGAAACTGAAAGCATACTGTTGCTATGTTTCTTGTTCTACTTATACTTGCTTCTTAAGAGGAAGAGACAGATTCAGGTGAGTGTACAATAGCATTGTTTCAAGATAAACTTTATGTCAATCTACATGGCTGCATCAACTACAACTAAACATAACACTACCAGAGATCGAAATCTTCATGCCTATGTTAATGCATCAGAATTAATAAAAACCAGATCAAAGTTATACAATCACTTAAGCAGCATGTCATACCAAAGTTCCCAACTCATACACATCTTACACTTTCATAACCAAATACAACTCAAAAATTAAACACAAGGCAACCCCCAACGCAATGGTTGAGAGCAACAGTCTCATTCCCTAAGTTCTCCCCTAACTTCACCCCTAAATTTTTCCAATTTCCTGGACATCATCGACGATGCTGTCTGATTTTCCAGACCTGTCGTTACAGTCACGCCATCCTCATGCCTTGGATAAGACTGATCGGAATTTCTTTTTGCTAAAGCTCTTGCTAAGCCCTCCCATCCTTCTTCAATTTCATCCACCCACACAAAGTATTTGCAATCTCTTGTCTGGAAAAAATAAACCAACCGAATAGTCAACAACAATATCAAAAATAGATTTCTAACCTGAACAAGAACACAGCGTGTACATTACCCCCCACCCAGGACATCTAATGAACCATCTGTTAGGATTTGTCATGGTGCCAGACTCTATCAACACAACATCCCTCCCACACAAGCATTTCCCGTCGAGCATCTTTCCCTTCATCCTCTTCGAACTCGATGAACTGCTGCGAGTTCCATCACTTGCAGGAGAGTTATATCTTCGCAACGACATGCCAGGGCTCACGAGAAAATTCCTTCTCTCCTTATGTGCACTTGAAACTGGATGAGGTTGAAGTCAATTGCATTTACTGGGGTGTGGTTCGAATTGGGGAAGATGACTCCCTAGGGTTTCCACTTCATGGGTTAATCCTCATAATAACGTTCAAATCCACGTAGATAGGGTTTGGGGGGTTTGGAGTGCCACGTAGGTTCGTTTAAGCACGAAGCTGGTGTCAAACCAAGGCAGGGTATATCTGTCACACGGACCGCATCTTCAATGGGTACAAAGTTAGTTTTGGTCTTATATGGATACAATTGTCAGCGTTCTCATCTTTTATGGGTACATTTGGTCATTTATTCAAATTTAAAATATAATTTAAATATGTACTCCCATTCGTCCCATACAAAAAAAGAGTGAATGAATAAGAAAGAAAACAAATGTGTTGCCCACTATTAATAATGGGTAATGTGCAGTTAATAATGGACACACGTTTTCAGCACATTATTAATAATGGGCAGTTGCAACTTACAAAAATATCCATTTTAAAAAATTTTAAATTAAATTATAATCCAATTAGATTGATTTAAATTTGAAAAATAAAAATAACCTTTAGCCAATTGTTAGGAGAGATTGATGAGATAGTGGAGAGAGAATTAAAACGGTTAGGTAGTGGGAGCTAACGTGAGAGAACCGTTTCAATTCTCTTCCCACTATCCCATCAGCCTTTTTGAGTACTAATTTATCAAACATATCCATTTTAATCTCTTCTACTAACCTTTTTATGTACTAATTACATGCTACAAATTTGGATTATTGATAATATTAATATTTTTTATGTACTAATTACATGCTACAAATTTGAATTATTGATAATATTAATATTTTTATTATTTTTATTTTTTTAAAAAAAATACATATATCTCATTTATAGTGTAAATGAAATAAGAGAGGAATATTTATTTTCATAAATATTTTTTAAATTATTTATTTCGTTAATTATTATAATTAATTTATTTATTAAAGTAAAAAATCCTTTAAGTCTATCATAATTTTCTCTAGTATCTTCTTGACTCTTCTATTGTAATTTTCTTGGACATCCTCAGCAGATTAAGAGGAATTTCTTTTACATGCTATCTACTCTTTGTAGTTCTGAGAACTTTTTTTTTCTTTTTTCCTTCCTTCCTTTACCTGTTACCTGCTCTTTGTAACTGTGAGAACTTTTTTTTCTTTTTTCCTTTCTTCCTTTATGTGCTACCTGCTCTCTGTAGCTCTAAGAATTTTTTTTCTTCCTGCTCTCTGTAGCTCTAAGAACTTTTTTTTTCCTTCCTTCCTTTACCTGTTACCTGTTCTCTGTAGCTCTGAGAACTTTTTTTTTTCTTTTTTCCTTCCTTCCTTTTTCTAAATTTCTACCTACTCTGCTGGCTATAAATTTTGTAGTTCCTTCACTCTCTCATAATTGTCCTAGATGTCACGCACCTCCTTCTCTTCATTCCTTTCCTTCTTTCCTTCTTCTAAATTTCTACCTATCCTGCTGGCTGTAGATTTTTGTAGTTTCTCCACTCTCTCATAGTTGTCCTGGAGGTCACGCGCCTCCATTGCCATGGCCATTTTTTTGGTGTATATTTTTTGCTGTGCTATATAATCCTACAGTTCATGCATGCAGTAACAATCTTGAAGACACATATTTAAAATGATATTGAGAAGGTATTTAATGTATCTGTTTATGCTTGCTCCCTGAAGCATCTCCCAATTAGAGTAATTTGCAGTGGTACTCTTATGTAGAGAGAAATTTTTTTTGTAGTTGTAGTGAATTTTTTTTCGATAAACTGTAGTGATTTTTTTTAAACATGACAGGACTAAAGCTAAACTGGGCCTTTGGCCCGTGTTAGCCTAAGTAAGATTGTAAAATGGAAGAGGAAGCGCATAAAAACCGAAAAAAGTTTTAGATGATAAGGATTAACACGTTTATTTAAAAACAATTAAAATATCCACTATTTACACGATTACCTCTTTTCTAATTACCCACTATTTAAAAATTTAAAATATAATTTAAATATGTACTCCCATTCGTCCCATACAAAAAAAGAGTGAATGAATAAGAAAGAAAACAAATGTGTTGCCCACTATTAATAATGGATAATGTGCAGTTAATAATGGACACACGTTTTCAGCACATTATTAATAATGGGCAGTTGCAACTTACAAAAATATCCATTTTAAAAAATTTTAAATTAAATTATAATCTAATTAGATTGATTTAAATTTGAAAAATAAAAATAACTTTTAGCCAATTGTTAGGAGAGATTGATGAGATAGTGGAGAGAGAATTAAAACGGTTAGGTAGTGGGAGCTAACGTGAGAGAACCATTTCAATTCTCTTCTCACTATCCCATCAGCCTTTTTGAGTACTAATTTATCAAACATATCCATTTTAATCTCTTCTACTAACTTTTTTATGTACTAATTACATGCTACAAATTTGGATTATTGATAATATTAATATTTTTTATGTACTAATTACATGCTACAAATTTGAATTATTGATAATATTAATATTTTTTTATTTTTATTTTTAAAAAAAAATACATATATCTCATTTATAGTGTAAACGAAATAAGAGAGGAATATTTATTTTCATAAATATTTTTTAAATTATTTATTTCGTTAATTATTATAATTAATTTATTTATTAAAGTAAAAAATCCTTTAAGTCTATCATAATTTTCTCTAGTATCTTCTTGACTCTTCTATTGTAATTTTCTTGGACATCCTCAGCTGATTAAGAGGAATTTCTTTTACATGCTATCTACTCTTTGTAGCTCTGAGAACTTTTTTTTCTTCTTTTTTCCTTCCTTCCTTTACCTGTTACCTGCTCTTTGTAACTCTGAGAACTTTTTTTTTCTTTTTTCCTTTCTTCCTTTTTCTGCTACCTGCTCTCTGTAGCTCTAAGAATTTTTTTTTCCTTCCTACTCTCTGTAGCTCTAAGAACTTTTTTTTTCCTTCTTTCCTTTACCTGTTACCTGCTCTCTGTAGCTCTGAGAACTTTTTTTTTCTTTTTTCCTTCCTTCCTTTTTCTAAATTTCTACCTACTCTGCTGGCTATAAATTTTGTAGTTCCTTCACTCTCTCATAATTGTCCTAGATGTCACACACCTCCTTCTCTTCATTCCTTTCCTTCTTTCCTTCTTCTAAATTTCTACCTATCCTGCTGGCTGTAGATTTTTGTAATTTCTCCACTCTCTCATAGTTGTCCTGGAGGTCACGCGCCTCCATCTCTTCATCCCCTTCTTGTGATTTGCTCTGTTTCCATCTTCTTTCTTCTCTCCTATCTAAGGATTTGGCTTGGTCTATTCTAGCTCATGGGTATATCTGGGTATGTCTAGATTCTACACTGCCATGGCCATTTTTTTGGTGTATATTTTTTGCTGTGCTATATAATCCTACAGTTCATGCATGCAGTAACAATCTTGAAGACACATATTTAAAATGATATTGAGAAGGTATTTAATGTATCTGTTTATGCTTGCTCCCTGAAGCATCTCCCAATTAGAGTAATTTGCAGTGGTACTCTCATGTAGAGAGAAATTTTTTTTGTAGTTGTAGTAAATTTTTTTTCGATAAACTGTAGTGATTTTTTTTAAACATGACAGGACTAAAGCTAAACTGGGCCTTTGGCCGTGTTAGCCTAAGTAAGATTTTAAAATGGAAGAGGAAGCACATAAAAATCGAAAAAAGTTTTAGATGATAAGGATTAACACGTTTATTTAAAAACAATTAAAATATCCACTATTTACACGATTACCTCTTTTCTAATTACCCACTATTTAAAAATTTAAAATATAATTTAAATATGTACTCCCATTCGTCCCATACAAAAAAAGAGTGAATGAATAAGAAAGAAAACAAATGTGTTGCCCACTATTAATAATGGGTAATGTGCAGTTAATAATGGACACACGTTTTCAGCACATTATTAATAATGGGCAGTTGCAACTTACAAAAATATCCATTTTAAAAAATTTTAAATTAAATTATAATCCAATTAGATTGATTTAAATTTGAAAAATAAAAATAACCTTTAGCCAATTATTAGGAGAGATTGATGAGATAGTGGAGAGAGAATTAAAACGGTTAGGTAGTGGGAGCTAACGTGAGAGAACCGTTTCAATTCTCTTCCCACTATCCCATCAACCTTTTTGAGTACTAATTTATCAAACATATCCATTTTAATTTCTTCTACTAACCTTTTTATGTACTAATTACATGCTACAAATTGGGATTATTGATAATATTAATATTTTTTATGTACTAATTACATGCTACAAATTTGAATTATTGATAATATTAATATTTTTATTATTTTTATTTTAAAAAAAAAATACATATATCTCATTTATAGTGTAAACGAAATAAGAGAGGAATATTTATTTTCATAAATATTTTTTAAATTATTTATTTCGTTAATTATTATAATTAATTTATTTATTAAAGTAAAAAATCCTTTAAGTCTATCATAATTTTCTCTAGTATCTTCTTGACTCTTCTATTGTAATTTTCTTGGACATCGTCAGCTGATTAAGAGGAATTTATTTTACATGCTATCTACTCTTTGTAGCTCTGAGAACTTTTTTTTTTCTTTTTTCCTTCCTTCCTTTACCTGTTACCTGCTCTCTGTAGCTCTGAGAACTTTTTTTTTCTTTTTTCCTTTCTTCCTTTATCTGCTACATGCTCTCTGTAGCTCTAAGAACTTTTTTTTTCCTTCCTGCTCTCTGTAGCTCTAAGAACTTTTTTTTTCCTTCCTTCCTTTACCTGTTACCTGCTCTCTCTAGCTCTGAGAATTTTTTTTTTCTTTTTTCCTTCCTTCCTTTTTCTAAATTTCTACCTACTCTGCTGGCTATAAATTTTGTAGTTCCTTCACTCTCTCATAATTGTCCTAGATGTCACGCACCTCCTTCTCTTTATTCCTTTCCTTCTTTCCTTCTTCTAAATTTCTACCTATCCTGCTGGCGGTAGATTTTTGTAGTTTCTCCATTCTCTCATAGTTGTCCTGGAGGTCACGCGCCTCCATCTCTTCATCCCCTTCTTGTGATTTGCTCTGTTTCCATCTTCTTTCTTCTCTCCTATTTAAGGATTTGGCTTGGTCTATTCTAGCTCATGGGTATATCTGGGTATGTCTAGATTCTACACTGCCATGGCCATTTTTTTGGTGTATATTTTTTGCTGTGCTATATAATCCTACAGTTCATGCATGCAGTAACAATCTTGAAGACACATATTTAAAATGATATTGAGAAGGTATTTAATGTATCTGTTTATACTTGCTCCCTGAAGCATCTCCCAATTAGAGTAATTTGCAGTGGTACTCTCATGTAGAGAGAAATTTTTTTTGTAGTTGTAGTGAATTTTTTTTCGATAAACTGTAGTGATTTTTTTTAAACATGACAGGACTAAAGCTAAACTGGGCCTTTGGCCCGTGTTAGCCTAAGTAAGATTGTAAAATGGAAGAGGAAGCGCATAAAAACCGAAAAAAGTTTTAGATGATAAGGATTAACACGTTTATTTAAAAACAATTAAAATATCCACTATTTACACGATTACCTCTTTTCTAATTACCCACTATTTAAAAATTTAAAATATAATTTAAATATGTACTCCCATTCGTCCCATACAAAAAAGAGTGAATGAATAAGAAAGAAAACAAATGTGTTGCCCACTATTAATAATGGGTAATGTGCAGTTAATAATGGACACACGTTTTCAGCACATTATTAATAATGGGCAGTTGCAACTTACAAAAATATCCATTTTAAAAAATTTTAAATTAAATTATAATCCAATTAGATTGATTTAAATTTGAAAAATAAAAATAACCTTTAGCCAATTATTAGGAGAGATTGATGAGATAGTGGAGAGAGAATTAAAACGGTTAGGTAGTGGGAGCTAACGTGAGAGAACCGTTTCAATTCTCTTCCCACTATCCCATCAGCCTTTTTGAGTACTAATTTATCAAACATATCCATTTTAATTTCTTCTACTAACCTTTTTATGTACTAATTACATGTTACAAATTGGGATTATTGATAATATTAATATTTTTTATGTACTAATTACATGCTACAAATTTGAATTATTGATAATATTAATATTTTTATTATTTTTATTTTTTAAAAAAAATACATATATCTCATTTATAGTGTAAACGAAATAAGAGAGGAATATTTATTTTCATAAATATTTTTTAAATTATTTATTTCGTTAATTATTATAATTAATTTATTTATTAAAGTAAAAAATCCTTTAAGTCTATCATAATTTTCTCTAGTATCTTCTTGACTCTTCTATTGTAATTTTCTTGGACATCGTCAGCTGATTAAGAGGAATTTATTTTACATGCTATCTACTCTTTGTAGCTCTGAGAACTTTTTTTTTTCTTTTTTCCTTCCTTCCTTTACCTGTTACCTGCTCTCTGTAGCTCTGAGAACTTTTTTTTTCTTTTTTCCTTTCTTCCTTTATCTGCTACATGCTCTCTGTAGCTCTAAGAACTTTTTTTTTCTTTTTTCCTTTCTTCCTTTATCTGCTACATGCTCTCTGTAGCTCTAAGAACTTTTTTTTTCCTTCCTGCTCTCTGTAGCTCTAAGAACTTTTTTTTTCCTTCCTTCCTTTACCTGTTACCTGCTCTCTGTAGCTCTGAGAACTTTTTTTTTCTTTTTTCCTTCCTTCCTTTTTCTAAATTTCTACCTACTCTGCTGGCTATAAATTTTGTAGTTCCTTCACTCTCTCATAATTGTCCTAGATGTCACGCACCTCCTTCTCTTCATTCCTTTCCTTCTTTCCTTCTTCTAAATTTCTACCTATCCTGCTGGCGGTAGATTTTTGTAGTTTCTCCATTCTCTCATAGTTGTCCTGGAGGTCACGCGCCTCCATCTCTTCATCACCTTCTTGTGATTTGCTCTGTTTCCATCTTCTTTCTTCTCTCCTATTTAAGGATTTGGCTTGGTCTATTCTAGCTCATGGGTATATCTGGGTATGTCTAGATTCTACACTGCCATGGCCATTTTTTTGGTGTATATTTTTTGCTGTGCTATATAATCCTACAGTTCATGCATGCAGTAACAATCTTGAAGACACATATTTAAAATGATATTGAGAAGGTATTTAATGTATCTGTTTATGCTTGCTCCCTGAAGCATCTCCCAATTAGAGTAATTTGCAGTGGTACTCTCATGTAGAGAGAAATTTTTTTTGTAGTTGTAGTGAATTTTTATTCGATAAACTGTAGTGATTTTTTTTAAACATGACAGGACTAATGCTAAACTGGGCCTTTGGCCCGTGTTAGCCCAAGTAAGATTGTAAAATGGAAGAGGAAACGCATAAAAATCGAAAAAAGTTTTAGATGATAAGGATTAACACGTTTATTTAAAAACCATTAAAATATCCACTATTTACACGATTACCTCTTTTCTAATTACCCACTATTTAAAAATTTAAAATATAATTTAAATATGTACTCCCATTAGTCCCATACAAAAAGAGAGTGAATGAATAAGGAAGAAAACAAATGTGTTGCCCACTATTAATAATGGGTAATGTGCAGATAATAATGGACACACGTTTTCAGCACATTATTAATAATGGGCAGTTGCAACTTACAAAAATATCCATTTTAAAAAATTTTAAATTAAATTATAATCCAATTAGATTGATTTAAATTTGAAAAATAAAAATAACCTTTAGCCAATTGTTAGGAGAGATTGATGAGATAGTGGAGAGAGAATTAAAACGGTTAGGTAGTGGGAGCTAACGTGAGAGAACCGTTTCAATTCTCTTCCCACTATCTCATCAGCCTTTTTGAGTACTAATTTATCAAACATATCCATTTTAATCTCTTCTACTAACCTTTTTATGTACTAATTACATGCTACAAATTTGGATTATTGATAATATTAATATTTTTTGTGTACTAATTACATGCTACAAATTTGAATTATTGATAATATTAATATTTTTATTATTTTCATTTTTTTAAAAAAAATACATATATCTCATTTATAGTGTAAACGAAATAAGAGAGGAATATTTATTTTCATAAATATTTTTTAAATTATTTATTTCGTTAATTATTATAATTAATTTATTTATTAAAGTAAAAAATCCTTTAAGTCTATCATAATTTTCTCTAGTATCTTCTTGACTCTTCTATTGTAATTTTCTTGGACATCCTCAGCAGATTAAGAGGAATTTCTTTTACATGCTATCTACTCTTTGTAGCTCTGAGAACTTTTTTTTTTCTTTTTTCCTTCCTTCCTTTCTGAGAACTTTTTTTTTCTTTTTTCCTTTCTTCCTTTATGTGCTACCTGCTCTCTGTAGCTCTAAGAATTTTTTTTCCTTCCTACTCTCTGTAGCTCTAAGAACTTTTTTTTCCTTCATTCCTTTACCTGTTACCTGCTCTCTGTAGCTCTGAGAACTTTTTTTTTCTTTTTTCCTTCCTTCCTTTTTCTAAATTTCTACCTACTCTGCTGGTTATAAATTTTGTAGTTCCTTCACTCTCTCATAATTGTCCTAGATGTCACGCACCTCCTTCTCTTCATTCCTTTCCTTCTTTCCTTCTTCTAAATTTCTACCTATTCTGCTGGCTGTAGATTTTTGTAGTTTCTCCATTCTCTCATAGTTGTCCTGGAGGTCACGCGCCTCCATCTCTTCATCCCCTTCTTGTGATTTGCTCTGTTTCCATCTTCTTTCTTCTCTCCTATTTAAGGATTTGGCTTGGTCTATTCTAGCTCATGGGTATATCTGGGTATGTCTAGATTCTACACTGCCATGGCCATTTTTTTGGTGTATATTTTTTGCTGTGCTATATAATCCTACAGTTCATGCATGCAGTAACAATCTTGAAGACACATATTTAAAATGATATTGAGAAGGTATTTAATGTATCTGTTTATACTTGCTCCCTGAAGCATCTCCCAATTAGAGTAATTTGCAGTGGTACTCTCATGTAGAGAGAAATTTTTTTTGTAGTTGTAGTGAATTTTTTTCGATAAACTGTAGTGATTTTTTTTAAACATGACAGGACTAAAGCTAAACTGGGCCTTTGGCCCGTGTTAGCCTAAGTAAGATTGTAAAATGGAAGAGGAAGCGCATAAAAACCGAAAAAAGTTTTAGATGATAAGGATTAACACGTTTATTTAAAAACAATTAAAATATCCACTATTTACACGATTACCTCTTTTCTAATTACCCACTATTTAAAAATTTAAAAGAATAAATGACCAAATGTACCCATGAAAGATGAGAACGCTGACAATTGTACCCATATAAGACCAAAACTAACTTTGTACCCATTGAAGATGCGGTCCGTGTGACAGATATACCCTGCCTTGGTTTGACACCAGCTTCGTGCTTAAACGAACCTACGTGGCACTCCAAACCCCCCAAACCCCTATCTACGTGGATTAAACCTTTTTTTTTGCTAACTGTTTGGTTTTTGAGGAACATTGCGCGGGAGAGGAATGGTGTGCCCTAGCAGAGGACTTTAGGTCGCGATCGCTTGCTTTCCCAGTCGGAGACGTGTTGTGAATAACTCCCAGGCGAAGAAGGTGAATCAAGGGGTTTCGTCATCGTCGTTCCCAAGTCGAAGAAGCCAGTACGAAGCCAATACGTCGCCCAAGGGTGTCGTGGTGGACGGCGATACGTCGCCCAAGGGTGTCGTGGTGGACGGCGCAGAGGTCACGACCTTTGCTGCTCAGCGAACAGAGGTATGTCATAGCCATTGTTGATTAATTTCATTTCATTCCCATTAGTTAGACATATTCTTGTACCTAATGAAATCATGTGATTGCTGAAAATTGGTAGAAAAGTTGGGTTAGGGTTTGTGTTACCTGTGGTTAGATACAATGTTTTCTGAGCTTGTGTTGGGTATTTTCATTTCCAGGAATGGCCACCATCCATATAACACTCTGTATTAATCATAGAGGACGGTTTGAGAGATGGCATGGTGGGTTAATTAGTTATACTGGTGGTGAAGTCACAGAAATCAATAGGGTGAATGTTGATACATTGAACGATTTTTTTATAACTGATTTGTTGAAGGACATTGGATATACGTCCGTTTCTAATTTTTACTGGCAAGAACCGGGGAAGGAGCTTCATGATGGGTTGAGGGACCTAAGGGTTGATATGGACGTAGTTAGAATGTATGAGGCAGCCATGAAGAATGGTAACAAAATCAATGTGTATACAGAGCATCCGGTGGACCAGGCTGTGATTGTTGAGGAGAACAATATGACTCCGTCAAAGAGGAGAGTAAAGACATGTGCCAAAAGGACGCCAACACCAAAGAAGAGTCCAAAGAGAAGATTGGTAATAGTGGAAGATCATGATGATGCTGAAATTGTAGGTAATGTGCAAGTTGTGAAAGAGAACCAAAGAAGGGGTGAGGACAGTCACAGTGTGCCCCAAAAAGAGGATACTCACAGTGTGCCCCAGGAGACAGCAGATCCACCACCAGCATCATCCCATGGAGCAGGACAGTTTTCTCAGCCTCCTCCAACCCCTGTCCTACCAGATCAGCCACCATCAAGTCAATCACAACCCTCCCAGCAGCCTGAAGCCAATGTTTATGAACCTGTTGAACTCGAACAACTTACCCAATACACCCCACAGCCGTGTAGGAATCCACTTTCCCAATCGATCCCCGATTCAGGCCGATCCTCTGATTCCAATAGGGTCCCCCAAACTAATCAAAGCAATCCTTCATTTGAGGTTGATGGAGGGTAAAAGGGGAAAAAGAGGAGATCAACCAGGAGGCCTCCCCCTACAGGGCAATCCTTTATCCCGAACCCTGATCCGGACAAGCCACCAACCTTTTATGTGCCAGTTCAGGAGGATGAATTCTCTGATGAAAACCCTGGACATCATTGCTATTCTTCAGAGGACTTGCATAGCATAGCAAGTGACGATGATACTGAGACTCCGGTTTTTCCTCAGAGCAATGCTGATGCCCCGGTTAGCCAGGTGAGGTTGGAATTGGGGGTGGAGTTTGAGACTCTGAACCAGTTCAGGAAGGCTGTCCGAAAGTTTAATATCCACATTGGCAGGAGCATATTCTTTGCTCCTTGTGACTCAACAAGATCCAAGGCTATATGCTATGATGAGGACTGTCCTTGGCAAATCTACTGTGCCAAGAGAACGTTTCCCGCAAGCTATCAGGTAAAGACATTTGTTAATGAACACACTTGTAGCAGAGATAATTACTGTAAGTCAGCAGATGGGAAATGGGTAATTGATGAGCTAGAGGAGAGGATTAGAGTTCAACCAAACTTAACAGTGAGGGAGGCTGACCAATATTTCAGGTCTGAGTATGATGTACTCATCAATGAGAGGAAAATTTACAGATCTATGAAGAAGGCGAAGGAGAGGATTGAGGGTTCCGAGATTGCACAGTATGCAAGACTGCGTGATTATGGTAATGAAATACTAAAGACAAACCCTGGCTCGACAGTAAGGATACATACGAATCCTATGCCTGATTCGAATCCTTTGTTTCTGAGGATATATGTATGCTTTGATGCGTGCAAGAAGGGATTTGTGGGAGGTTGTAGACCTTTAATAGGTTTGGATGGGATCTTTCTTAGAGGGTACTACGGGGGGCAGTTATTGACAGCAATAGGACAGGACGCAAATAATCATATCTATCCGATTGCCTATGCAATTGTGGAGTCAGAAAATAAAGAAAGTTGGAAGTGGTTCCTAGAGATACTACAAGAGGACGTCGGAGATTTTCAGGCAAATGGCTTCAACTTTATGTCAGATATGCAGAAGGTACCCTTTGTGATTAATTTAGTGCAATGAAATCTGGTGTATTATGTAGAGAGTCTTCTTCTTTTTCATTATGCCTGTTTACGGGTGCTACAGGCCGGGGAACAGCTGGTCGGGGTGGATTTCATAGCAGGGGACGTGGAAGGAAAGGCGCATTCAGTGGATCAAAAATAGGTGTTTCAAGTGGGAGCAGCAACTCAACTCCACTTTGATAGAAACTCATGGGTTTGGAGACTCAATCAGCATAGGAATTTCATGGTTCATTAATGTTATGTTTTTTTTTTAATGTACTCGACAATGGTCGTCAAAAACTGATGCTGGCATTTGGTTGTTTTGTTATATTAAAGAGCAACTCGAGACTCTTGTATTGTGTAATTTTCATGGTCTGGTTTAGGATAAGGTAGTTAAACTTGATTTCAGTGTGTTTTTTGAGCAACCAAACATGGTCTGGTTTGGCTTATGTCATAAGTCTTATTTTTTGTAAATCAAAATCCTCTATTTACAATGGTTATGTTATCAGTCTTTTGACAGCACAGCATTTTTTAATTTTAGATGAATCCTTAGAATAGAAACTGAAAGCATACTGTTGCTATGTTTCTTGTTCTACTTATACTTGCTTCTTAAGAGGAAGAGACAGATTCAGGTGAGTGTACAATAGCATTGTTTCAAGATAAACTTTATGTCAATCTACATGGCTGCATCAACTACAACTAAACATAACACTACCAGAGATCGAAATCTTCATGCCTATGTTAATGCATCAGAATTAATAAAAACCAGATCAAAGTTATACAATCACTTAAGCAGCATGTCATACCAAAGTTCCCAACTCATACACATCTTACACTTTCATAACCAAATACAACTCAAAAATTAAACACAAGGCAACCCCCAACGCAATGGTTGAGAGCAACAGTCTCATTCCCTAAGTTCTCCCCTAACTTCACCCCTAAATTTTTCCAATTTCCTGGACATCATCGACGATGCTGTCTGATTTTCCAGACCTGTCGTTACAGTCACGCCATCCTCATGCCTTGGATAAGACTGATCGGAATTTCTTTTTGCTAAAGCTCTTGCTAAGCCCTCCCATCCTTCTTCAATTTCATCCACCCACACAAAGTATTTGCAATCTCTTGTCTGGAAAAAATAAACCAACCGAATAGTCAACAACAATATCAAAAATAGATTTCTAACCTGAACAAGAACACAGCGTGTACATTACCCCCCACCCAGGACATCTAATGAACCATCTGTTAGGATTTGTCATGGTGCCAGACTCTATCAACACAACATCCCTCCCACACAAGCATTTCCCGTCGAGCATCTTTCCCTTCATCCTCTTCGAACTCGATGAACTGCTGCGAGTTCCATCACTTGCAAGAGAGTTATATCTTCGCAACGACATGCCAGGGCTCACGAGAAAATTCCTTCTCTCCTTATGTGCACTTGAAACTGGATGAGGTTGAAGTCAATTGCATTTACTGGGGTGTGGTTCGAATTGGGGAAGATGACTCCCTAGGGTTTCCACTTCATGGGTTAATCCTCATAATAACGTTCAAATCCACGTAGATAGGGTTTGGGGGGTTTGGAGTGCCACGTAGGTTCGTTTAAGCACGAAGCTGGTGTCAAACCAAGGCAGGGTATATCTGTCACACGGACCGCATCTTCAATGGGTACAAAGTTAGTTTTGGTCTTATATGGATACAATTGTCAGCGTTCTCATCTTTTATGGGTACATTTGGTCATTTATTCAAATTTAAAATATAATTTAAATATGTACTCCCATTCGTCCCATACAAAAAAAGAGTGAATGAATAAGAAAGAAAACAAATGTGTTGCCCACTATTAATAATGGGTAATGTGCAGTTAATAATGGACACACGTTTTCAGCACATTATTAATAATGGGCAGTTGCAACTTACAAAAATATCCATTTTAAAAAATTTTAAATTAAATTATAATCTAATTAGATTGATTTAAATTTGAAAAATAAAAATAACTTTTAGCCAATTGTTAGGAGAGATTGATGAGATAGTGGAGAGAGAATTATAACGGTTAGGTAGTGGGAGCTAACGTGAGAGAACCGTTTCAATTCTCTTCTCACTATCCCATCAGCCTTTTTGAGTACTAATTTATCAAACATATCCATTTTAATCTCTTCTACTAACCTTTTTATGTACTAATTACATGCTACAAATTTAGATTATTGATAATATTAATATTTTTTATGTACTAATTACATGCTACAAATTTGAATTATTGATAATATTAATATTTTTATTATTTTTATTTTTTTAAAAAAAATACATATATCTCATTTATAGTGTAAACGAAATAAGAGAGGAATATTTATTTTCATAAATATTTTTTAAATTATTTATTTCGTTAATTATTATAATTAATTTATTTATTAAAGTAAAAAATCCTTTAAGTCTATCATAATTTTCTCTAGTATCTTCTTGACTCTTCTATTGTAATTTTCTTGGACATCCTCAGCAGATTAAGAGGAATTTCTTTTACATGCTATCTACTCTTTGTAGCTCTGAGAACTTTTTTTTTTTCTTTTTTCCTTCCTTCCTTTACCTGTTACCTGCTCTTTGTAACTCTGAGAACTTTTTTTTTCTTTTTTCCTTTCTTCCTTTATGTGCTACCTGCTCTCTGTAGCTCTAAGAATTTTTTTTCCTTCCTGCTCTCTGTAGCTCTAAGAACTTTTTTTTTCCTTCCTTCCTTTACCTGTTACCTGCTCTCTGTAGCTCTGAGAACTTTTTTTTTCTTTTTTCCTTCCTTCCTTTTTCTAAATTTCTACCTACTCTGCTGGCTATAAATTTTGTAGTTCCTTCACTCTCTCATAATTGTCCTAGATGTCACGCACCTCCTTCTCTTCATTCCTTTCCTTCTTTCCTTCTTCTAAATTTCTACCTATCCTGCTGGCGGTAGATTTTTGTAGTTTCTCCACTCTCTCATAGTTGTCCTGGAGGTCACGCGCCTCCATCTCTTCATCCCCTTCTTGTGATTTGCTCTGTTTCCATCTTCTTTCTTCTCTCCTATTTAAGGATTTGGCTTGGTCTATTCTAGCTCATGGGTATATCTGGGTATGTCTAGACTCTACACTGCCATGGCCATTTTTTTGGTGTATATTTTTTGCTGTGCTATATAATCCTACAGTTCATGCATGCAGTAACAATCTTGAAGACACATATTTAAAATGATATTGAGAAGGTATTTAATGTATCTGTTTATGCTTGCTCCCTGAAGCATCTCCCAATTAGAGTAATTTGCAGTGGTACTCTCATGTAGAGAGAAATTTTTTTTGTAGTTGTAGTGAATTTTTTTTCGATAAACTGTAGTGATTTTTTTTAAACATGACAGGACTAAAGCTAAACTGGGCCTTTGGCCCGTGTTAGCCTAAGTAAGATTGTAAAATGGAAGAGGAAGCGCATAAAAACCGAAAAAAGTTTTAGATGATAAGGATTAACACGTTTATTTAAAAACAATTAAAATATCCACTATTTACACGATTACCTCTTTTCTAATTACCCACTATTTAAAAATTTAAAATATAATTTAAATATGTACTCCCATTCGTCCCATACAAAAAAAGAGTGAATGAATAAGAAAGAAAACAAATGTGTTGCCCACTATTAATAATGGATAATGTGCAGTTAATAATGGACACACGTTTTCAGCACATTATTAATAATGGGCAGTTGCAACTTACAAAAATATCCATTTTAAAAAATTTTAAATTAAATTATAATCTAATTAGATTGATTTAAATTTGAAAAATAAAAATAACTTTTAGCCAATTGTTAGGAGAGATTGATGAGATAGTGGAGAGAGAATTATAACGGTTAGGTAGTGGGAGCTAACGTGAGAGAACCGTTTCAATTCTCTTCTCACTATCCCATCAGCCTTTTTGAGTACTAATTTATCAAACATATCCATTTTAATCTCTTCTACTAACCTTTTTATGTACTAATTACATGCTACAAATTTGGATTATTGATAATATTAATATTTTTTATGTACTAATTACATGCTACAAATTTGAATTATTGATAATATTAATATTTTTTTATTTTTATTTTTTAAAAAAAAATACATATATCTCATTTATAGTGTAAACGAAATAAGAGAGGAATATTTATTTTCATAAATATTTTTTAAATTATTTATTAGGTTAATTATTATAATTAATTTATTTATTAAAGTAAAAAATCCTTTAAGTCTATCATAATTTTCTCTAGTATCTTCTTGACTCTTCTATTGTAATTTTCTTGGACATCCTCAGCTGATTAAGAGGAATTTCTTTTACCTGCTATCTACTCTTTGTAGTTCTGAGAACTTTTTTTTCTTCTTTTTTCCTTCCTTCCTTTACCTGTTACCTGCTCTTTGTAACTCTGAGAACTTTTTTTTTCTTTTTTCCTTTCTTCCTTTTTCTGCTACCTGCTCTCTGTAGCTCTAAGAATTTTTTTTTCCTTCCTGCTCTCTGTAGCTCTAAGAACTTTTTTTTCCTTCTTTCCTTTACCTGTTACCTGCTCTCTGTAGCTCTGAGAACTTTTTTTTTTCTTTTTACCTTCCTTCCTTTTTCTAAATTTCTACCTACTCTGCTGGCTATAAATTTTGTAGTTCCTTCACTCTCTCATAATTGTCCTAGATGTCACGCACCTCCTTCTCTTCATTCCTTTCCTTCTTTCCTTCTTCTAAATTTCTACCTATCCTGCTGGCTGTAGATTTTTGTAGTTTCTCCATTCTCTCATAGTTGTCCTGGAGGTCACGCGCCTCCATCTCTTCATCCCCTTCTTGTGATTTGCTCTGTTTCCATCTTCTTTCTTCTCTCCTATTTAAAGATTTGGCTTGGTCTATTCTAACTCATGAGTATATTTGGGTATGTCTAGATTCTACACTGCCATGGCCATTTTTTTGGTGTATTTTTTTTGCTGTGCTATATAATCCTACAGTTCATGCATGCAGTAACAATCTTGAAGACACATATTTAAAATGATATTGAGAAGGTATTTAATGTATCTGTTTATGCTTGCTCCCTGAAGCATCTCCCAATTAGAGTAATTTGCAGTGGTACTCTCATGTAGAGAGAAATTTTTTTTGTAGTTGTAGTGAATTTTTTTCGATAAACTGTAGTGATTTTTTTTAAACATGAGAGGACTAATGCTAAATTGGGCCTTTGGCCCGTGTTAGCCCAAGTAAGATTGTAAAATGGAAGAGGAAGCGCATAAAAATCGAAAAAAGTTTTAGATGATAAGGATTAACACGTTTATTTAAAAACCATTAAAATATCCACTATTTACACGATTACCTCTTTTCTAATTATCCACTACTTAAAAAATTTAAAATATAATTTAAATATGTACTCCCATTAGTCCCATACAAAAAAAGAGTGAATGAACAAGGAAGAAAACAAATGTGTTGCCCACTATTAATAATGGGTAATGTGCAATTAATAATGGACACACGTTTTCAGCACATTATTAATAATGGGCAGTTGCAACTTACAAAAAATATCCATTTTAAAAAATTTTAAATTAAATTATAATCCAATTAGATTGATTTAAATTTGAAAAATAAAAATAACCTTTTGCCAATTGTTAGGAGAGATTGATGAGATAGTGGAGAGAAAATTAAAACGGTTAGGTAGTGGGAGCTAACGTGAGAGAACCTTTTCAATTCTCTTCCCACTATCCCATTAGTTTTTTTGAGTACTAATTTATCAAACATATCCATTTTAATCTCTTCTACTAACCTTTTTATGTACTAATTACATGCTACAAATTTGGATTATTGATAATATTAATATTTTTTATGTACTAATTACATGCTACAAATTTGAATTATTGATAATATTAATATTTTTATTATTTTTATTTTTTTTAAAAAATACATATATCTCATTTATAGTGTAAACGAAATAAGAGAGGAATATTTATTTTCATAAATATTTTTTAAATTATTTATTTCGTTAATTATTATAATTAATTTATTTATTAAAGTAAAAAATCCTTTAAGTCTATCATAATTTCCTCTAGTATCTTCTTGACTCTTCTATTGTAATTTTCTTGGACATCCTCAGCTGATTAAGAGGAATTTCTTTTACCTGCTATCTGCTCTTTGTAGCTCTGAGAACTTTTTTTGTCTTTTTTCCTTTCATTCCTTTACCTGTTACCTGCTCTCTGTAACTCTGAGAACTTTTTTTTTCTTTTTCCCTTTCTTCCTTTACCTGCTACCTGCTCTCTGTAGCTCTAAGAACTTTTTTTTCCTTCCTGCTCTCTGCTCTATGTAGCTCTAAGAACTTTTTTTTTCCTTCCTTCCTTTACCTGTTACCTGCTCTCTGTAGCTCTGAGAACTTTTTTTTCTTTTTTCCTTCCTTCCTTTTTCTAAATTTCTACCTACTTTGCTGGCTATAAATTTTGTAGTTCCTTCATTCTCTCGTAATTGTCCTAGATGTCACGCACCTCCTTCTCTTCATCCCTTTCCTTCTTTCCTTCTTCTAAATTTCTACCTATCCTGCTGGCTGTAGATTTTTGTAGTTTCTCCACTCTCTCATAGTTGTCCTGGAGGTCACGCGCCTCTATCTCTTCATCCCCTTCTTGTGATTTGCTCTGTTTCCATCTTCTTTCTTCTCT
Source organism: Arachis stenosperma (assembly GCF_014773155.1). NCBI lineage: Eukaryota > Viridiplantae > Streptophyta > Magnoliopsida > Fabales > Fabaceae > Arachis > Arachis stenosperma. The sequence goes on from NC_080385.1 coordinate 160,487,894, forward strand.
CCTATTTAAAGATTTGGCTTGGTCTATTCTAACTCATGGGTATATCTGGGTATGTCTAGATTCTACACTGCCATGGTCATTTTTTTGGTGTATTTTTTTTGCTGTGCTAAATAATTCTACAGTTCATGCATGCAGTAACAATCTTGAAGACACATATTTATAATGATATTGAGAAGGTATTTAATGTATCTGTTTATGCTTGCTCCCTGAAGCATCTCCCAATTAGAGTAATTTGCTGTGGTACTCTCATGTAGAGAGAAATTTTTTTTGTAGTTGTAGTGAATTTTTTTCGATAAACTGTAGTGATTTTTTTTAAGCATGAGAGGACTAATGCTAAACTGGGCCTTTGACCCGTGTTAGCCCAAGTAAGATTGTAAAATGGAAGAGGAAGCGCATAAAAACCGAAAAAAGTTTTAGATGATAAGGATTAACACATTTATTTAAAAACCATTAAAATATCCCCTATTTACACGATTACCTCTTTTCTAATTATCCACTATTTAAAAATTTAAAATATAATTTAAATATGTACTCCCATTAGTCCCATACAAAAAAAGAGTGATTGAATAAGGAAGAAAACAAATGTGTTGCCCACTATTAATAATGGGTAATGTGCAGTTAATAATGGACACACGTTTTCAGCACATTATTAATAATGGGCAGTTGCAACTTACAAAAATATCCATTTTAAAAAATTTTAAATTAAATTATAATCCAATTAGATTGATTTAAATTTAAAAAATAAAAATAACCTTTTGCCAATTGTTAGGAGAGATTGATGAGATTGTGGAGAGAGAATTAAAACGGTTAGGTAGTGGGAGCTAACGTGAGAGAACCTTTTCAATTCTCTTCCCACTATGCCATCAGTCTTTTTTAGTACTAATTTATCAACAATATCCATTTTAATCTCTTCTACTAACTTTTTTATGTACTAATTACATGCTACAAATTTGAATTATTGATAATATTAATATTTTTTATGTACTAATTACATGCTACAAATTTGAATTATTGATAATATTAATATTTTTATTATTTTTATTTTTTAAAAAAATACATATATCTCATTTATAGTGTAAACGAAATAAGAGAGGAATATTTATTTTCATAAATATTTTTTAAATTATTTATTTCGTTAATTATTATAATTAATTTATTTATTAAAGTAAAAAATCTTTTAAGTCTATCATAATTTTCTCTAGTATCTTCTTGACTCTTCTATTGTAATTTTCTTGGACATCCTCAGCTGATTAAGAGGAATTTCTTTTACCTGTTATCTGCTTTCTGTAACTCTGAGAACTTTTTTTTTTCTTTTTTCCTTCCTTCCTTTACCTGCTACCATGTTCTCTGTAGCTCTGAGAACTTTTTTTTTCTTTTTTCCTTTCTTCCTTTACCTGCTACCTGCTCTCTGTAGCTCTGAGAACTTTTTTTTTCTTTTTTCCTTCCTTCCTTTTTCTAAATTTCTACCTATTCTGCTGGCTATAAATTTTGTAGTTCATTCACTCTCTCATAATTGTCCTAGATGTCACGCACTTCCTTCTCTTCATCCCTTTCCTTCGTTCCTTCTTCTAAATTTCTACCTATCCTGCTGGCTGTAGATTTTTGTAGTTTCTCCACTCTCTCATAGTTGTCCTGGATGTCACGCGCCTCCATCTCTTCATCCCCTTCTTGTGATTTGCTCTGTTTCCATCTTCTTTCTTCTCTCCTGTTTAAAGATTTGGCTTGATCTATTCTAGCTCATGGGTATATCTGGGTATGTCTAGATTCTACACTGCCATGGCCATTTTTTTGGTGTATTTTTTTTGCTGTGCTATATAATCCTACAGTTCATGCATGCAGTAACAATCTTGAAGACACATATTTAAAATGATACTGAGAAGGTATTTAATATATCTGTTTATGTTTGCTCCCTGAAGCATCTCCTAATTAGAGTAATCTGCAGTGGTACTCTCATATAGAGAGAATTTTTTTTTTGTAGTTGTAGTGAATTTTTTTTCGATAAATTGTAATAATTTTTTTTAAACATGACAGGACTAATGCTAAACTGGGCCTTGGTAAAATGGAAGAGGAAGCGCATAAAAACCGAAAAAAGTAAAGGAAAAATAAAAAAAAACCGGAGTGGCAGAGGTATTTACGACTAGCAAACTGCAAACAAAACCAGCAAAAAAAAAAAAAACGGGAATTCGAGCGGGCGCGCATTGAAAAGGGATTTGCATTGAAATCTTCTTCTCAAAGTTTCCTTCTCTTTTCAACTAATCAACTCACTGTTACCCGCTAACGCCTTCTCTCTTTCTCTCAGTGAAAAATGGATTTTGAGCATGAATCTGATGATCCTTTCAGAGACGACGAGGATGACCCCGATGCTCACCTCTCTCTGGTTAGTTAGTTAGTTAGTTTGTTTGTTAGCTCAGCTCTACTTCATTTTGCTTCTCTTCCTTTCTTTCTTATTACGCAAAAAAATAGAACTAAAAATATTTATATTATTTCAAAAATTGATAAGGAAAAAGAGTCCACAAAGGAGTACGTGGTTTACCTGGTAGATGCTTCCCCTAAAATGTTCACCTCAACTTGCCCTGCCTCTGCGGTTAGTAGTTTGATAATGTTCATCTCTGTCTCAATTTTCAGCTTCCTTTGCGTTTGTTGTAATGGTTTCCGTTGTTGCAGGATGATCAAAAGGAAGAAAGTCACTTCCACATTGCTCTCAGCTGTATCTCTCAATCACTCAAGAATCAAATCATCAACAGGTCCTATGACGAACTTGCCATTTGCTTTTTTAACACTGTAAGTTCTTTTTTTCTGTTAATTGTCATTTGTTTTGGATTAACCCCGGTTTTTATTAAGTAATGATTTGTTTTACTCTGTTATTTGTTGCAGAGGGAGAAGAGAAACATACAAGAATTGAGTGGTGTTTTTGTATTTAATGTTCCTGAAAGAGACTATCTAGATAGGCCAACTGCTAGGCTCATAAAAGAATTTGACCGCATCGAGGGTATGTTTTCTAACAACCATCTTGATGCAACAAGGTCATGACCTACTGAACTATTTAGCTTGAAAATGTGATCACGTTTGAATTGAACTCGAAATTTTATTGCTTGTCAAGTATCCGCACCTCTAATTAAGGAGCAAAATTTCATTGATTGGAAGACTCTAAAAGCATGTATATTTTTCTAGTACTATTCCCTAAACCTATATTGATACCATGACTATTTGTAAATTGAACACTTAACTTGGTATATGGTACCTCTTTCTTAATTAGTCATACTCAAACAGGATTAGTATTTGTCTCAAAGATGAAATATCTGTCTTGTTGGATGTATTAATACTTTATAATTCTGGGGCTAGTAGTCATGTGCTCTTAATCTTCTATAGAATCTTTTGCCAAAGACATTGGAAGCCAGCATGGTATTGTGCCTGGGACTAGAGAAAATTCTCTCTACAATGCTATTTGGGTGGCACAAGCTCTTCTTCGTAAGGGGTAATATTTGCGTAGTGTATGTGCTCATGTTACAGTTCTGTCTACATGATTGTTGGTAAGAAACAATGGTGTACATTTATACCAGGTCAGCAAAGACAGTTGATAAACGTGTGCTTTTGTTCACAAATGAAGATGATCCTTTTGGGTGTATTAAAGGGGCTATCAAATCAGATATGAAAAGAATGACGTTGCAGAGAGCTAAGGTACCGATCTCAATCTGTATATGCTATATATGCACACATGTTTTTTTCCATGAAGTTGAATGATTCTAGTGATTCATGATTACTCTTTTTGGTTTGTAAAGGATGCACAGGATCTTGGCATCTCTATTGAACTTCTTCCGTTGAGTCATCCGAGTGATCCGTTTAATGTATCTCAGTTCTATGCTGTATGTGGACATATTTGAAGTATATGTGTTCCATTCCCTTGTAACTGTTGCTGATGAGATAAATATGTCATGCTCAATCAGTCAACCTTTTTTCTTTCAGGAGTTGATTGGGCTTGAAGAAGATGAACTTGCTGACTTCATGCCATCATCCGGAAACAAGTACATGCTCTTACATCATTATTTTATTTCTGTTAGAGCATTGTGATATTTGATAGGTTGGATTTTTAAAATGTTAATTTTTTAACTTATATTTTGCAAACTGCAGATTGGAGGGTTATTTTATTTCTGTTAAAGCATTGTGATATTTGCTAGATTGGATTTTTAAAATCTTAGTTCTTTAAGTTATATTTTGCAAACTGCAGATTGGAGGACATGAAAGATCAGCTAAGAAAGCGCATGTTTAAGAAACGCATAGTTAAAAAGCTCAAATTCATTATAGTGGATGGTATATCTATAGAATTAAACTCGTATGCTTTAATTCGCCCCACTGTTCCAGGTGAGTATTTCTTCATTTTCTAGCCTAAAGCTGTTAATTTATCTGCATTTTTTTCTGCAAAGTTTCTACTTGGTTCATCTCAAGTATTTTACTTAAAAAGGGTTGTAGCAATCTAGCTTCTTCTTTCCTTTTATTTTGAATGACTTTCCTGCCTTTTGATTTTTAGGAGCAATCACATGGCTTGATTCTGTCACAAATCAACCTTTGAAGGTGACAAATGTTATAGCCTTAGTTTGAAAATTGTTTCTTTCCCATATTTAATTTCAATGTCTTTGCCATCCTATCTCTCAGAGTCAAAACATGATTTAATCCTCGTAACCAAATTCATTATACATAGAATTTTAACATAATTGTAGAGAAAGAACATATGAATTTGCTTTGACTTTCTAATAGTTTTAAGAAGGCCAAGCCACCAAACAATTTATTGCCTCATTTATCCATAGTTTATGCCACAGTAATAATCCATCATTGTTATTTTATTATATGTTCATTTTAATCATAATGCTCTTGAATTTCCTTTGATTATATTTTTTTTTATTTTTCATTTTTCTTGAACCATAATGGGGATTGCTCTTTGATCTGCATTTAAAAAAATGATTTATTTCCTTGATGGTGCAGAGTGAAAGAACCTTCATTTGTGCCGATACTGGTGCCTTGGTCGAAGAATCTACTAAACGGTTTCATCCTTATAAAAAGTATGTGTTATTTCATGCTGCTAACTTTTGCCCTTTTTGAACACTATATTTGTTTGATTGTTTGGGCACTTCTTATTTCCTTAAAAGAAAATTGTTTTTTGTTCTTGTATGGAGTGGATTTCAGAAATTGAAGCAACCTTACTATACAGGGAGAGCATTCCAGGGAGATTAGGAGTTTCTCGAATTGGATCACATAACCAGTTCTTGTTCTGGAAATTTTTGTTCATTGAAGGAACAAATGAGCTGGCTTAGCTCACTAGGTTAAAATTTGATAGCAAATTATTTTATTACGATTTTTTTTTGGGTGATAAACTTTAGGCTATTTCTTTCTAGGATCCAGTGCTTGAAAAGGCCTCTAAGAACTGGGATAACTGGAAGTGTTCTTTTCTCTTTGGAAGGTGTTAAAGTTAGTCCTATCTGTGCTGAAATACCTTTTTCTCCCTTCCTGCTTCTCAGATCCTTGTTGGAGACTTAACTCATAGGCTGGGGTGAATAAGTTTAGTTAAGACTATTTTTGAAAGGGTGGAAAAGCTTTCTAGGTGGAAGCTGATGTAGCTTTTAAAGGGAAACAGACTTACCACCCATAGCAAGATGTGAGGTATCTAGGGTATGTTTGGAATAGTTTCAAGACTAAACTTGTTTTTAATAGTAACTTGTTTATTTTTTTTAAATAATTGATTTTACTATAAGTAATTTATATTTGACCATTTCAACTCGAAATTGTTATAAGATTATCTATTTTGTTCATATTGTATAAAGCTTTTGCATTTCTATGATAAAATCACTAAAATGATTGAAAACGATTGTCCATATCATTTAATATTTGATACTTGTGATATATTATAGTATAATTTTTTCAGATGTGATGGGATGTATTCTTTTCTTTTCTAATTTCTATAGTTATAACATAGCATAATGGCCTCTCTTTTTTCTTTTTTTTTCCCCAGCCAGAATATCGTTTTTTCAACGAAGGAGCTATCTGAGATCAAAAGATTTTCGACTGGACACTTGCATCTTTTAGGTTTCAAGCCACTAAGTTGCTTAAGAGATTATTACAACTTGAAGCCATCAACCTTCCTTTACCCTAGTGATGAGGTCAATGGTCTTGCCATCAATGAATGAAATGCTTAGTGCATCTTTTGTCATCAATAATTTTGGGTTTTAATTGAAGTTAGCTGCTTTCTGCTGATTTATTATCCAGTTCTTTGAACACATTTTCTAATGTTGTTTCCATTATCTGTCAGATGATGTTATTTACCTCCTTTTGCCACCAGGAAGTTTGCTTTATACAAATTGATATGATAGTTTTGATAGCCAATGATATTTAAGCCAGTTTAAAATTTTGTCAGCTTATAGACTTATAGTTGCTTGTTAAAGATATGTTTTTATGTACCTTCAACTTACCAAATGGGATTTTGGATCCGCTAAAGTTGGATGGTGGATTTGTGGTTACCTGCTCAATTCATCACTGTACAACTCCAGCAGTTTAAAGGATTCAAATCCAACCAAATAGGTGCTTATACTTGTTTAATTTTACCATGAACATCACACGACTCAAGTATCAGACAGTAATTTGTGCCATTCTGCATCCGAAGCCAAAAATCAGATTTTTAACTTGTAGGACTAGGACATTCTTCATTAACAGAGTCTTCTATCAGTACACTGGAACTGCCACCAATAACTCGTGTTCTTATGCCTGTATTCTTGCAATTTTTTAACCTTTGCACCAGATATTATTCAATTATCCAGTTCCTTGATTTAAAAGTTATTATTCTTAGCAAGTTGTCTGTCTGTATTCTGGAAATGCTGAGTCATAAAAAAGTTTATCATATATGCATCTGTATTTTATATATATTTCTCTATTTTATATCATTCTTTATGTGATGCCTTTTTTGTTTTCCAGGCTATGGATGGTAGCATCTGTATCTTTATTGCCCTTCATAGGTCCATGATACAGCTCAAACGGTATCCTTGCAACTAAACCTTTTCATATTTTTGAAAGTTGTAAGTAGTTTAGCTATAGTTATGGAGGACTAGACACCTATTGTTGGGGTGAAATGGATGCTCCTGTCTGTTAATTCTTTTATTCGTGTTCAGCATTTTCTTTTGTTTTTGGGGGATTAGTAAATTTTCATAATTCAGAAGGTCTTCTCACCTATTTCCCCATTGGATATGTGCATTCTCTTTTACCCTGTAAAATTAAATTGTAACCCAGTTAGAATTTGAAATTTTAGAACATTGAATGACACTAGATCAAGAAATCTTTATTTTTATGGGTTGTTTAGTATTTAAGATGGTAAAGGGAAAGAGAGGCGTAGGGGATTTGTGAAGTCTGTTGCACAATTCAAGTTATTGTATGTGTATACAACTACACAAAAGATATTATGGACTTCTTACTAATACTACTTTGTGGTAACATATGATTAGTATTAGTTGTGCCTGTGACGTAGCTGGATAAATGTCGTATTAACACAATGTGCTGTAATGATTTCTGATCAAAGTAATGCCCTGTTGTCCCCCAGTTTTGCAGTTGCATTTTATGGTGGTTCATCTCGACCTCAATTGGTTGCCCTAATTGCACAGGTATGACTGTTGTCTCTTAGAATGTTTGTGTACTGTTACCCTAATTTGAGTTATAAGATTGTTTCAATTTTTGAATTGATCTATGTTTCTGGAAAATCTGCCCAACTAATTTATTAACTTCTGTAATTGTAGGATGAAATTATCCAGTCAGGTGGTCAGATTGAGCCGCCTGGAATGCACATGATTTCTCTTCCGTATTCTGATGACATTAGACTTGTTGAAGAGGTATTGATTTGTAAATTTTCTGGTGTATTATGTGTGATTAAAGGGATTGGCATCCTTTGCTGTGCATGGTCATCCACATAGGTCTTAGATTTTTTTTTTTTTGGGGGGCATGTGTGAAGGATATTTTGTCTTCTTTCTTACTCGTTTCTTCAATTCTAATAATATTTCTTATTCTATATAAAGAGGGATAAAAAAAATAACCATGAATTTTAAATATGAAGTTATTGTAAGATATGGTGGAATTTTTTCAGCGTCATTCAGAAAAAGTTGGAATGGTGACTAGAGCAAGTAACGATCAAATAAAGAAAGCAGCTGATGTAATTAAGCGTATTGACTTGAAAGATTTTTCCATATGCCAATTTGCTAACCCAGGTACGATGTTTCTTATCTTTCTAGTTTCTATTCTTCTCGTTCATCCCTTTTCCAATTCTAACTATATTGGGCTTGATGATGGATTACTTGATCAGCCTTAATTTTAAAATTATCCCATTTGATTTATGGCAAACTACTCTCACCTCCCCTGCCTTGTGTTGCTAACCAAATAGTTTTCAGGCTTGCAGAGACACTATGCAGTATTGCAGGCATTAGCTCTGGAGGAGGATGAGATTCCAGAAATAAAAGATGAAACATTACCTGACGAGGAAGGCTTGGCCAGGTAGCGGCAAGGTTTTATATCAAATTGTTTTACATTTCATTACGTCTGGTTTTTCCCCCTTTGTCGAAAAAGATTCGTGACCGAGGTATGACATGATAATCCGGCCTATGTTCTGTGCAGACCAGGAGTGGTGAAGGCATTAGAAGAATTCAAGACCTCAGTTTATGGAGAGAATTACGACGAGGAATGTGAAGCCAATGCGAAGCCAAGTGAAGCCTCCAAGAAACGAAAAGCACAAGCTGAGGTCGCAACAAAAGAGTGTGAAAACTATGATTGGGGTGAACTTGCTGATACTGGAAAGGTAAACCTTGAAAATTGCTGTTTATCGTTTTCTCGTGGAAAGTTGATTTGAGACAAGCACGCGTGCGACAGCCTTGAACCAGTTTCGCATAACAAACGTACCCTGTAACTATGTTACATACATTAAAATCTTTTAAAATTGAGTGATGATACATTCTTCTAAACCATGTTCGTAACAATCCTCCCAACTTTCTATATCTACTAATTAGGAGGATTGCTTAGAAGATGTATTAGGAGAATTCATCATTTTCTTTCCCCTTTTCCCTCTAAAATCATAATAGGGTAACAATTTATAGAATGAACGTGTGACGAGAGATATAACATCAGGAAGTTGTCTATGCCTTTCAAAATAACGCTTGTCCTCTATCAGATGTGGTTGATGTGAAATCATTTCATGTTTTGCAGTTGAAGGATTTGACTGTGGTGGAGCTAAAATATTATCTTACAGCACATAATCTTCCTGTTTCTGGGAAGAAGGAGGCCTTAGTGAGTCGAATATTAACTCACATGAAAAAATGAGCAAGATGGACATCCCTGATTCTTAACTAGAATGCTTATGATTCCATGTACTTAGAACAGCTCCTGAATATACTAGTAATGTTATCTGCATATTGTCGGTTAAAAACTGATCTCTGCTTGCATTGGTAAATTTTTGTGACGATGTTTTGCTGTTTGATTCAAACTAACTAACCCGCAGAGTATGACATTTTATTTTGCAAGTTGTCGTAAATAGTGTAGAGCTATGTTAATATATGACGATTTTGGTTTATTTACTGGACAATGAAAATGGTGGATTCTATTTTCAGTTTTTTTTGTATTCTCCTTACAGTGAAAAAATATACGTTATATACATCATTTTCTTCTAAATATTTAACAATATATATACATATGCAAGCCCCTTCTTTTCCCTGTCAAATTCTGCTGAGGGAAAAGATAAACAATGAAAACACAGAAAAAAGTTGGGAATAAAAAAAGTGGGAAGGATTATGAAACGATGAACCACTTCATATGACTGGCGAATCCTTAATAATTTTATATTTTACCAACCAAGCTCCAAAATAAAATCAATGGAGGCTTGGGAAGAGGCATGAGTGGTACAAAATGCAGGTTGTTACTTAGAGGTGGTGTTGGTTCTTGATTTCAATGGTTGCATTGGGCCAACTATAGTGTTAGTGGCAGATAAAACAGTTCCAACCTCAGATTGCTCATCCATCATCATCATCATGTCTTCTGCAGAGGATGGTGACTTACCCTGATCTGAATCTGAATCAAAGAAGAGGCACACGACAGAACAATCATCAATCTTGGCAGCGGGGAACTTAGTCCTCCATGCATGAACAGCCGAGTCCACGACGATTCGAGCTGCACATGATCGTGGCACGCTGCCCACAATGCCCAGTACTTCTCTGTTTGATAACACATCCCAAATCTGCATGCAAGCATAAACAAATAATCATATTTAAACTGTGATCATATCAAATCAAAATGAAAGAAAGTGTTTAGATTACTACTTACCCCATCAGTAGCTAATACCACAAATTCATCCTTGTCAGAAATGTGATGATAGGAGACATCAGGAAGAGAGATGAGGCCAAAATCCTTGAGGCAAAAATCTCCGAAAGCTCGCGACATAGCAAGCCCTGGTGAATCGATGTTAGGCAGCCATACTCGAGCTACCTCTGGTTCATTTGGAAGGCCAAACACCCTTCCCTTAGAAAGCTTTATCCTCTCTGCTTCCCCTAAATAGTTATGCCATAACAATTCTTCCAAATCAACCCACATTCACATGCACAAATTAAAGAAAGAGAGAATTAAACACAGAGATAGAAGAGGCGATACTTGGAAGACTTGGCTTAAAGTCAGTTGTTAACTGAACAGGAACAAGAGAATCGTCATGATCTCGGGTACACAACACAGCTCTCGAGTCCCCGACATTCCCAATTACAAGGTGCTGTCCCTAAAAGAACATACAGAACAAAAACAATTAGTTTGGAATTGTGTCTTATTAACTCATCATATATATATATATATATGTTTCTGCAACAACAATTAAGGTACCTGCTTAACCACGGTAACTGCTGTAGTCCCACTGCAATAGCAGTCAAAATTATTCTGCATGTTGATTTCTTTGTCCATAAGCTTACAAGCCTTCACATAAGATTCTCTAACTGCCTCCAAAGCATTTGTGTCATGGCTCTCTAGGTTGGGTTTCTCTACAGCTGCAGAACTGCTGCAGAGTCCATCTTTATTGTTATGAAGATGCAAATCCCATTCAGCCATAAGTATTAGAGGGAAGGAATCCCTCACTTTCTTTGCAATCCTATGCCCATGAGGTCCATGCCCATCAAACACACCACAAAAAACAGTGTCCTCTTTTGAGCAAACGTTCTGTCATGTTCCATTGCAGGGGAAAAGAAAGAAAGACCATTATCAACATACATTTAACAAAAAAACACTCCTCCATACACCAAACACTCTTGATATCCGTAAAAAAATATAGTTGCTACTTGCTACTAATTAATAGCATATTTAAATTATTTTTTAATCAACAAAACAAAGAGAACCTGTGTTTAATTGTAATGGATATTCACATATAAATCACCATACATCATCTATCACTAATCATCAATAATAAAGGGATTTGTAGGGAAAATACAACATTTTAGAATGTAAATGTGGCAGATATTATTGGAATAGTTAAGTTGATTACCTCCCAAAGAAGCATAGCATCTTGGTTCTGGCCTTTTCTACCTTGCTTACAATACAGGGAAGCAATGCGGGTGGATCCATTAAGAAAGATCCTTCCGGGAATTCTATGCAAGCTATCTTCATCCACCCTGTAATCGAAGGCGGCGGACGAGGAAGAACAACCGCGGTGAACTGAGCTTGAATGCGGTTGTGGTTGTCGCTGTAATTGTGTCCTCCTCCTCCTCTGTCGCCGCTTCTCATTCCCATTTCCTCTGCCATTCTCATTCCCATTCGATTCAGAGATCGGAGCACAAGGCCCTGTTTCCACCGTTATTGACACGCATGATCCCATCCCTCATTTAATTCACCCTCACCTGCATGTATATATATTGCTATCATCAAGTTTATGTTCATGATCATGTTCATGGCAATTCAATTGAACACAAAGAAATCGAACAGAAATGCATAATAATAGTACCAATTGCAACGATTCCGATAGTGTCCGTTTTGATGTCAATCACAATTCAGACAAACTCATCATCTGCTTTGTTGAATTCTCATTTCACTTTCTACGTTTTGTTCTTCGTTATTCATTAATTAATCTGATAATTTCACATCACAATACAATCTTACAATATCTACTGAATTTGAAGAGAATGGAATGGTAAAATAAATGATTGAGCTTGGGTAATACAAAATTGAATTGGAACCCAAAATTTTGCAGAAATAGATAGAAATACATATATCTCTATCTCTCCGTCCCTGAATTTGTTCGCACTTAGACCATAAATGGCAGATTTGGAAAATAAGGACGACAAAAACAAAAGGAACCAACACAAAAAGAGGAAAATATATATAGATACACGCTCACTCAGCCTGTCCTTCTTTCCCCCAAGGTTTTGTAAAGGAACCACGCTTTAATATTTATGGTTTTAAGGTAAGACTTTTCTTCGAGTTATTTTTTTTCAAAAGTCTTATAAAAAAATAAAAATAATTTTATATTTAGATATTTTATATAAAAATAATTTTATATATAAATTATATTTGAGTATAATAATATAAAAAAATTTATTTATTTATTATATAAAATATATTTTTTAAAAAAATATTTAAAAAAATATAAATTATAATTTTTTTAAAAATTTTTTTATTTTTTTAATATTTTTTTTATTATTAAAAATTTATCAAACACACTAAAAAATAAAAAAAATTATTAAATTTTTTTTTATCAAAATAATAAAACCTAAAAAAACACGTTGTCTATTATTCACATTATTCATAATCTTTTCTGTTATTTATTTAATAAAATTGCTTTCTTAATATTTATTTAAGTGTGAAATACTAAATTACTTAACAATTAATATGATCATCTTAGCTATTATTTTTACATAAAATATCTTTATGTGAGTAGTTATTATTATCTTATTACACATTTATTGCACAAATAAGTTGTTTCATGCAATAGTTGTTATACTTTACTCTTCAATTTTTTATTTTTTGTCTATGGTTATAAATATAAATACAATTCTATTTCTTTTTCCAATTGCATTCATATATTGAGTTTATTATTAATGTTTTCTTGTATATTTTTTTTGGTGACCAATGTTTTCTTGTATATGAATAACCATGGTTGATAATATTCGTCTAACTAATTATAATTATAATTTTATTCTAAAGAGAAGTTTATTTTTGCAATTAAAGAATACGTTACAAAAAGCCAATAGCATAAATAATTACTTTTAGTTCTGCACAACGCATGGATCTAAATCTAGTTTTATTTAATTGAGTGACAATTTTTTAGTTTTTATTACGCTAGTGTTTTAAGACCGTAAAAAAAAAGCTTAAATATGAAAAATAAAATCTTAATTTAGTTCTGAAAAAATATATGTTAAAATATTGAAATATTAGCAACATCAACATCAACGATTCCAAAACATTGATTTCGTTTTTATTGTCCAGGGCATGAATAGCAATCCGAATAGCTTCCCCATCTTCATCCCATATTCGCTGAATTTGCAACTCATATTTTGTATGTCTATAACATTATTTGTTTGTAACCTTTCTAAACAAAAAGTAGTTACATAAAAGCTACAAAGTACACTAGGCTAACCATGAGGGCTGATCTCAACAGAAAGGAACTAAGCCACAAAATGGTTAACACAGACACGACATGTTCAACAGTGATAGTGCCTTATAACACAAGTATGTGCTTCCTTTACTTGGAATACATAATAATGATGAGTATCTCTCTACTGCGGCTGAGGCCTTGTCTGTACAATGAAGATGTCTTTTCCAACAAGACATCCCTCCACATCCTGTGGGCAACCAAATTTCCTCTCAAGGAAAAACCCCACCGAACAAAGGCGTTGACCGAGTTGTCTACGGAAAACTGGATCAACAGTCAGCGGTTTCTTGCTGTAATCCACAGTCAAACGGATAACCTCTCCATCCGCAGGTCCTGCTCCACGTACCAGCAATTCCTCACTAAAGTTTGCAAAAGCCAGCGTTTGCACTTGACCGTTGAATTTACCTGTTGATATACGCCATGGAGTACCCCTGGTACCAGAAGCCAGAGTTTCACCAAGGCCAGAAGCAATCTCGGCCGCCACAACATTATTATCCTGCTCTGTTGGGCTGACAGTGTGTAGTACAAATGATAGATCTGGCGAAAGCATTTCTTGGACTAAAACTGCCATGGAAGCTTCCTTCTGCGGCACACCAGCAGCACGGCGACTCAAAACTGCCCGCCGTGTGTATAGCGAAGCCCACACTTGGCTAACTGCAGATCCAAAAACTGTTGGATTGGAAGGACTAACATTGGGTATTGATTCGTAGAGTCCAGCAGCTGACATTCCAGCCAAGTCTTCAACGTTGGCGCTGGAACGAACAATCAATCGTGCATTGCTTGGAAACATTCTCTCAATGCTTTCAATCACATCTTTTGATGGCTTCAAGGAAGAAATCAATTGCTGCAATTGATGGCATAGCTCATCAAGCTCACCACCCTCTAGTTTTGCAGTTTCTATCTTTTCCAACAACGACCTAAATGTTTCAGTGCAGTTACTATTCTCTAGCTCCAATTCCATGGATCCAAATGGTAAAACTGCCCCAGCAGGAACTCGAAAAGAAGCCGGCACTCCCTGATCACTGTAAACTGTAGTTGAAAATCATGTTTTCATATAGTTAGATACTACCTTGACTCTTGATGAAGTCACAGAAAATATGATCAGGAAGAATAAATACTTGCTGCCAATTATTATGATGCACATTCTTGATATCCTCAGTTAGTCTATGATTCTGACAATTGACTATCAAAATTTCATAGGCATTTTACTATATTAAACTTTCTTTCATGAAGATGTAATAGGTTCTTCTAGAGACAATAGAAGAATTCATCAAGTGGGAGAGCGAAGAATTCAACCACATGACATCCTCCTCTACATGCAAGAAAAAATATAAAATAAAAATGCAACAAAACATCAACCCTCAATAAATAAATAAATAAAACACAATAGTCAGATTTCGGATTTTAAAAATAAAACGAAATTTTAAAAAATAGATAGATGATATCATATCCATTAGCACAGGAAGATATCATCAAAAACACAAGAATGGGGCTTGAGGTTACTTGTTGCATTATCCACATGCAACTATGCAAGAGAGTGGGCAACATAAGTACAATATTACTTTGGCTTCATATTACCTTTATCAGAAATAGAGGACAATGAAGACAAACGACCACATGCAGCTGCCTTTGCACCAGAAGTCTCTGTTTCTGCATCAGGAAGCAAGATAACTCCTCCGGAAGAAGCACCCTTGATATGGTTAAAGTTAACCATTACTTTGAAGTTCTTATAATAGAGAAATTAAAGAAAGGTAATTAAATAAATTCTCTAGGTATAAAGATCATGAGAATTTGGGATGTAGCTGGGCCATTAGTAAGCCTGAAGCATCAGCAGCCATTACTCTGAATATCATATTAGATAACGTGTTGCAATATATAAAGCATTAATCTCTAATGATTTAAGTCTAGTACTAGAGTAGTTCTGTCTGTACAAGCCCGGCTCAATAAGACTACAAACCAAACAAGATAATATGCTTAACAAACTTTGACTATTAATTACCTGCATGGCTGCAGTCTTAGAGAAACAGACAACCTAAAGGGTTATGTTACCAGGTGAAGGATTAGAACTGTCTGCTGTCTGAACAGGGTCCCTGAAGGACCTACCTTGTTCTAAAGGGATTGACCTCTAGATGATTTACTTTTTAGGGGTCAAATCTTCCTAAAAGGTGGGCATTTTTGTCTGCAACATGGGTATTTTGCCCTCTGAATAAAGCTTTTTTGGTATATGGGATGAAGTTTTATTTTTCATGGGTAATTTTGATACTTCACTCAATAATTGGTATTAGGAAATCGTTATGGAACTCGGTAAGTAATTATTTGTAGTGCACCCAAAGTGTTATCATAGGATTGAATACCATTTTGGTGAATTACACTTCCATCCTCTATTAATTCTTCACTGATGAAAGGATTTTATCTCTACCATGCAGCACCATTATTCAACGTCATTAAAATGTTATTGCTAATAAATTCTTTTAACGCTAAATCTAACCACGTTCAACAAGCTGAAAGTTCACTTCTGAACACAAAACAAAGTCAACTCATAAACAATAATGTATTAACTTAAAAAATATCAGAGTAAATGAGTTTATTGTTCTCTACCTGAATATAATTGGAGATTCTACCAGCAGAGAAAGATGAAATGTCAACTCCAGAGAAACTGTCATCAGAAGTTTTAACTGAATATTTGTCATCAGAATCAACTAAAGAGGACAGCTTCAGATTCACACCCGTGGGAGATGCTTCCAGCCTGAAAAGTTAATTGAAACAACAAACAAAGAAAATGGAAAACATTATAGCATTAGATATATTGACAACATGGAAGAAATAATTTGGGGGGAAAATAATTCAGTTTTCAGACTAGTAATCTGGAACAAAAAGTTTAACTTAAAATATAACCTCACAGGTGACCCGACAAGACTTTTTATATTAGCAACTTCTTCTTCATCTTCACAAGTGACAAATACAACCTTTTCCTGTATAGACAATAGCTTTATGGATGTCATTAACATGAATTTCACACCTCAACATAATTAAGTGGATACTTGAAAGACTTGCCTGCCGCGCCCTAACACCAAGATGAGATAAGTGAGGTAGCTCTTGCTGAAGTATGACTCCCACTATGTTCTTCCCAGCAGCAGTAACCTGCCAGCATAATGAAAAATAAATCAACATTAAAGTATTTAGCACTCAGTGTACCCACCAAGGTACAACATTACCTCTTCATCACCATCAGCTTTGTTAACAAGAAGGATAATAGGTCCTTCTGTTGGTGATGGTAGTGATCCCGGAACAATCCTTTCAACCTAGGTTAAACAAATAAGAAAAATACGTGAGTTAGAGTGGAGTGACCGAAGGGAAGCTAAGTCAAAACAAACTGGAAATATGTGCTATTTGCCTATTTGGAGTGGACTCACCCCCATCCGAAGGGAAGGAGGGTCATTATTTTTTTCTCTGTTGTTTGGATATGGTAATCCTATCCTAGTTTATTGCTTATTTGGTTCTTTGAGGACCTTGATGTCCCTTTGGTCCAATTACTGATAGAAAAGAACAATGAGAGTGTGTTTTCTTGTCTTGTTTCTTACACTGATTCTCTCCTTCCCATTAATACCTTACTGCTTCTGTTGACTATCTTAAGTCCTATGTGTGAAGAATGCTTCAAAAGCTCATGCCACGATGGGTGGCAAAGGAGTGTGCATGTGGAAAAGGTGGCTCTAGTGAAAGATGAGACCTAGCATTTGATTTCATTACCTGCTTACAAAACACACTGTGAACTGCTAGTTTGTCTATGTAGTCAAAATAAAATTCTTGATGGATATGATTGCTAAGTTGAAGTGTTGCATAACATGCTCAGATCTTCAGAGTTGACGACTAAGACACACACACTCTCTCTCTCTCTCTGCCACTTCATCTGTATGAATCTATCTTCACATGATATTTCTAAGTGTAGTTCAGTACCTGAACCAATGTTCCTGAAACAGCTCCTGGAACAAGAACATCCCAACCTTGAGAACCAAGACTACTTCTAACAGCTTTTAGAAGAAGAGTGCATAATTTCGAAACCTGAAATATCATACTAAGAATTTCCAGTAGAGAAGTTAGTTATGGCAATGAAATCCAAGTCGATGAATAAATAAAAAGAAAGCACACAAACTGCTGAGATCACTAAATTATAATTACTACGACTTCTCTCAATAAAATGCCGAGGATAATGCAGTCATACCCAGCACGAATTTCAGCTTCTGTATATGTTCGGACATTGTTTTCAGGAATTCCTAGAGCTTTTCCTAGCATCTGCGGCATTAAAAGTGAAAACTTAGTTTATTTCAAGTTATATGCAATTATGCATCATATAAAGAGGATTCTAGAGTCAAATATAAAAATTTTCAAGAAATACTTAATTTGTTACTATATTTCAAGGAATGGATTTGCCTCAACAGTATGGGTTCGTCTTTTTACAATAGGGTTGTCTTTTGAGTGTGATATGTTGAACATTCTAGTAAGCCACAATCAAATTATTTAGGGTTATTAGGACTAGAAAACTGTTTCATTTTTCAATTTATATTTTGCTTGTAGGAAAATTTTGTAGATGATTTATAAAATATTGTGATCAATAATTTTATACATTGGCATCAAGCTATCATGCATTTAGAGAATAATAGTACACTTTTTAACCTCGACTTTTTGGGGGAATATCTTAAGAAGTTCTTCAGTATATTCATCAGTTAGCCTTTTTGTTCTATCAAGAGTAGCTTTCAGTCTCAATGTCCAAATAGTCTTGCCATCTTCATTCCCTAATAAAAGACAAAGGGGATTAAATTTAACAGGAAAAATTAATCAACACAGTAAAATTATTTACAACAAAGATGGCATAATTCAAGGTAAGACCTAAGAAAGTTACCTTCCAAATCAGAAAGGCCTTGTTTACTCCAGGCACTGAGCTCATTTTCGATAGCACCACATTCTTCTGGTTTCCAATTAGACAATTTCAGCTGGTGGACTCCAATAGTAAGGGCTCCAAGAGGATCATTCCATGAAGCTACATTTTTTGACTGCACATTTGCAGCCATCCAACGAGCACCCCCCAGAACTTCAAGCACATTGAGATATCTATTCATATGAATTCAAAAGTTAACACACTACCAAGAAAGGTTTTGTGTTCTTGTAAGTAACACGTAGCCAAAAAGTTCTACATCTGCATCAAATATTTGGCTTCACTTTAACACTACTCTTTATCATTTGCAATTATTAAAATTAGTTGATATATTTTAAGTCCCAAATTACATTATGGATTTAGACAAGATAGTCTTTATAAGCACTAGGGTGCATCTGCCCAGTTGATCTAGCTTTTGGGTTTGAATTGAGCCCACAATATTTGAACAGTACTAGAGTGTATTTTGTAATTGATAATACGCCACGTGTATGTGTTCATTTCTTCCAAATTTCACACTTTAGATATTCCTAGGCATGTTCAATATGGTGTAAGGATAGGGCTATGATAGCTTTTTATTCTTTTCCAATAAAAGACAGCCTTCTTGAACTTATCCATCTCTCTCCCTTTAAGCTAATTTGAAGTGTAATCAAGTTTACAATATTAAGAATATAATTTTTTAAATAAATTCAAGGTCTAACAAAAATCTATCTCAATATAACTAGAGTAACTATATATTATATTCAGAGGGTAGCTAATAATGTCTAAGTACACATGACTTTTGCATAACATTGTACTCTTTATATATTTCACAAAACTCATTAGCATCTGAGATCTGATAGTCATTCAAACTGTGAAGCAGAAAAAGGTATGGCAAGAACCTGCTCAAAAGAACAAACGAGTAATCCTCAAGGCCAATCTCACATAAGCGCCACTGTACCTCCAAATAAACAGAAAAGGAAAAAAAATTAAAGCATGCCAGCATTCTTCCAATAGCTATCTAGACTAAATTTTACCAAACAATTAAAAAAAGTAGTGTCACCTTTTGCCGCATAGCTATTGCTGAATCTGGAGCATCATTCCTGAGACCACTTTCGAGACCCTTTACAATAATTTCTCTCAAAGCATTCAAAGATTCCATGGTTTTAAATAGAAGTTTAATTCCTTTTTCTTCTGAATCAGAAGTTGATTCTAATGCAGCATCCAAATCCTGAAGAAGTAATCAACATTGTCCCTTAGCAATACATACAACTATGAGTACCAGAATAAAGCTTATTCCTTAATAGAAAGGGAAAGGAGGGAGTTCATATCCAAGAAATATGTTGACAACCACAATATGACTGAGAGAATCATACATCAAATAAGATATTAAATTAGCATCCTAAATTAGATGCTAAATTGCAAACACACATTCTCATTTCTTACTCATGGCTTAGTCCGGGAAGCAAAATAAAACAGTAGGATAATAGAGATTTCACATTAATTCAGAGTACTCTAAGGTTCCTATGCAAGTAGTATTTTATATATTTAACTATGAAAATAGTAGAAGGGCAATGATTAGTATTTCCATACAAGGATATGGATTAAGATAGAAGCACCATAACAGACTGATCAAATTACTTCAGCATATAGTTTATTTTTTCACATCCTAAATCTCATTCAATAATTAGTATAACACAGACCCTGAGACCAAACCAAGAAATAAAATTGGCAGATAGCAGAACAGGGAGGAAGTAAGAAAGAAATAGCAAATCCACCTTTTTGCACTCCAAGAACGAGTTAAGTGCTGAAATGGCATGCTCATCCATAGATTCACGAATTGATTCTAGCTGTTCAGCAAGACTGCAGCATGATAAAGTCATACAATAAGATATCAAAATTATGATTGCCCAACCATGAATAAGTTAGTTGGCTGTAAAAGTGATTTGACTATCTCTTTGAGATTAAGGTACTATGTTCACTCTTAAAGTGAACAACAATTAAGTTACATAAACAGAACAAGAAATGATGTTTTTTCTCTCTCTTACAGCTGCTGGAAATCACAAGAGACAGCAAGGTATGATGCAACAGTAAGGTTGCTGTTGTATGACTTTGGTGGTCACAACCCAGAGTTTCTAGTCCTGGGAACTGGAACAATCTTAACACAAGGGGAAATGTTGCATGACACTCACCAAACCACACAATTGCACAGATGCATGCACTGGATTGCATGCTCAGTCTTGTCAATGAATGCATGAAGTTTCATGATCGATCTATTGGTTTATAATGTCTAATCATGCATTCAAATGATGTAGTGATCCAGTAGAAGGTTAAAGGTCTTCAAGAGAAAATACCATGACATATAACATGTCTCATAATATGATATTTTGAATTAAGATAAGCAAAACAAGTTTAATTTACATATGTTTACAAGTGATACTGAGAATTCAAGATAAACCTGCCAGCATTAAAGAAGTCTTTGAGTTCTTGATGAAAGATCTTGAATTGCTCCACAAATGCTTGACTATATTCTCCTGGGTTCTTTGTGATTTTAACAAGCATAGCTTCTGTTGCAACCAAATCTTCAGGACCAGCATTTCGGTGAAGCTTGTTTTGTATAGTGTGCTTAATTTGTAACTGCCCAAAAAGAGCATGAAACAGGCAATCTATCATTTACATTAAACTGAAATGGGATTACATACTTGAGGTACTGTGGGAAAACAACCTTGAGGTCATGTGGGATGTCATTCCGGTGAGCAATATCTCTAATTCGAGTCAGAGGAACAGATGCAGTGAATTCAGCCTTGAAAGATGGCAAACATGGATGAATCTTACGGATGACAAGAACTTCCTGTATATCAATGAAAAGTTATGGTAAATGAAAGAAGCAAGGCCCAAATTCTATTAGACAGCAAGACACAATATGTAGCAAATGGAAAACCAAACATTATATTAATTGACAATTGGAGAACTTCCAGAACAATTTCCAATAGGGATTATGCGTAGAATGTAAATTTCCTTAAAATTACAGAGCGACATTTTAGTACAGAATTAAAGTCAGAACAACTCTAGTTGACTGAATGTGAACTGTAGAACCAAGCCTGAAATGTGGCCAGAATACAATCACCTTCATAACTCCACATCAAAATACATAATCATTGATAGAAGGGGGAAGAAAAAAAGGGGTGACAAAAAAACTTACTGAAGTCGTAACTCAATTTTATCTCATGCACTAGTATATGATAGAAACTTACGGAAATGCATATTTATAATAGATCCACTTCTACAGAGGTTAGTACTAACCTGTGGTGATATATCCTTCCGGCTTGTATGCCGCTCTAATTCACGAAATATAAGCCTTGAAATCTCAGCATGCCTATTTGGGCGATGGTGACCTCCATCTTCAAAACAAGGAATCTGCCCTGTGTTTATCCACTGCATAAGATGAACTACGAATGACTCAGATGGTTATACAAGAGGAACAAAAGCACAAACGTATCAAACACAATAAAGCCAAAAAAAACAGAACAAGACCTTGAGATAGATGGCAGAGTATATGAGAGCATTCAGTGAATCTTCTCCCTGCAGACTTCCATCTATAATATCGCGAACGATATCAAGCTTGAAAGCGAAAAATGGTGAACGAAATTAATACATTTATTAATCTAACATGATTGAAAATATGCAGGAAGATTGAACAATTAGGAAAAGTAGTAATTTGCAGCAAATGTACCTTTCTCCACCAGTTCCTGGCACTTTGATCACCTTCAACCAATCGGAGAGCCAAGCCTTGAAGACCAGAAGTGTCCCATTTCCGTTGAGTTTCATGGGATTCATGCTCGTTGGATCGCATAAAAGAAATGGATTTACCCTGCCACTGTCCCACAAAAGAACTGGTCTCGGAATCCGCTTCCAAGACAGGAGAAGCTCCATTACCCTGATCCTCAGCGGCGGACGCATCATCATCGCCGCCGCCATGGTCTTCGTCCAATTCCAAAGGCATGAGCTCCATATTCTCATCGGTAGCGTTCCATGTGGCAAGGGTGGCAAAATTGCCTGGCTTGGTGGGGAGTTTCAACACTCTGTTATCTCCATCTTCCCAAACAAGAGTGTTGTCGTTCTTCACAATAACGAACTTAAACTGGAGGGCGTTTTCGTCTTCTTGACCGGCTTTGAGGTCGAGGTTGAGGTCGCAGACCCATCCATTTTCCGTCCAGTTCATGGGAACATTGTTCTTCCAAGATCCAAGCTCTTTGGTTGATCCTAGAATCGCGACGTGATCGCCGAATTCAACTTGGTGATCTAACTGAACGTGAAGCTGGACTTTGTCTTTAGCCTTCGCCTTCTTCTTCTTCGTCGTGTGCTCTTCCCTAGTTTGAGTAGAGGAGAGAACGGAGAGAGTGAGAAGGGGAAGAGTGTGGGTGGAACGGAATCGGAGACGGCGAGTGAGAGGCGGAGGAAGGAAAAAGAAGGAGGAGGAAGAGGAAGAGGAAGATGGATGTGTGAATCTGAAGGGAGAAGTAGAAGAGTGGCACTGCAAGCCACGCACACAATCCATGGCTTCCAACGAACTCAATGGAGCTTTCAGTTGAGTCACTGTTAGTTAGAACTTAGAACTTCAAGTAGCAGAGAAAGAGAGAGAATAGTGTTATGTAATGCGTGCATTGCTATTTTCTTTTCTTTATTGTATTGTATGTATGGCAACGATTGAGATTGAGATTCAGATTTGGCAGTAAATATCGCCACACTGCTATTTTGGAAGGTGAAGACTTAGATAATTGAAAATAGTTAAATAATAATTTAATTAAATTTATTAAATTATAATTTTTGACTTTTTAAAATACTTGCGGGATCAAAATTATATTATAGACAGTTTTAAAAATGTAAATAATTATAAGATTGGACATTGGTATCAACTTAACATTAAAAATAAGTTCACCAAAAAAATGTTATAAAAATTCTTGTAAATAATTATTCATTTTTATTAATATGATAATATATAATTAGATATTTATGTAATTTTTTTTTGAACTTCTAAAATTTAAATTCAAAAAGTGATACATTGTTAAAGTGTATTGTTTATTTGCTTACACGGTCAATAACTAAAAATCAATCATCTCTAGTGTCATCTAATTCGAAAACAAAATATAATATACTAGTGTTTTAAAGAATTATCATACTAATTTTTCGGGAACAAAAATCACTTATTTCAACAAAAAAGCCAACACAGATTTTTGGTCTGAAAAATATAGACACTTTTGTATTCTCTCTCTGACCACACGTGAATATTTCATTCAAAGAAATTGGACGGTTCAAATAACCAGCATGGTTAGATATTTATCTAGATAATCTTCTAAACAAACCCAATTAGCTAGATATTTGTGTACAAGAATTTATAAATTTCTTTAGTCCTTTCTTCTTATTCAACACCAACAGGATCAATGTCAAGTTTCTTAGCCATTTTCCCCTTCTTCTCGAGAATATCCCTCTTAATCCTTTTTTTTTTAAATTAAAAAAGGAGATTTATCTCTCTTAGATGTATGGCTCATTTAGTTTAACTTTGAAAGATTCCTTCAAATGCATAAGTAAACAACGACAAAGCAGAGCATAAAATTGGGATAATGTATGGGATGGAAAGAAATTTTCTTTGGAACTGAATGCATTGGGTTAGAAATTAACAAGACGTATTTGCGTACAAGCAATTGGCCACAATGACCTTGTATGTTGTATCTCTAAGTAAAAGACAAAAAGAAAATTACAACACCAGAGTCAGTTTTGCTACATCAAAAACAAAGAAAGAAGAAAAAAGGTCAAGGTTGCACAGCCTCCAAAAGTTTCTCATAAACTTGTCTAGCAGTCAAATCCTCCACCTGAAACAAACTTCAGATGTTCAGAACAAATTCAAAGTAGGGGACAACATCTTATGAGAGAATACATTTTGTTTGCCAATCATCACCATAAATACAATTTGAGAATTAGGATCATAAATCACTCAGAAAGGAATCAAAGGATGCTTGAATTGAAGGTGTATATGTAGTAATATAACTCACCACAAGTAGCTTTGACTTGTTATTCCATCCTCTCTGAAGAGTCATCTGACTCAATCTCAAACCCAAAACCTATGTCAAATAAGTAGCTGAGGTTTAGAGTAGAAACAAAATGATAAACATGTAAAGGGAAGCTAATAAATGCACAGCGCTCCCACCATTGTGGGTTTTGCAAGGGTCACATGAGTATGATTGCAACAATTCTGAACAGAGAAATGCTGTTTTTGCAACTACATCCCATGACCATCCCCAGTCACAAGGGCTACATTTAACACAGCACCAAAGCCGGCCCCTTACAAAATGAGTAACAAATAGATAAGAAACATACTTTTCCCATAAATTCCAATAGTTCGTTGTTTGCTTCTCCACGGGCAGCAGGAGCAGCTACAGTGACTCGAACATCATCCGCATTCACTCCTAAACCGAAGAAAACAAGATATAAATAATTCTCCAGATCAATCATTCCTTTACTAATAAGGTTGTACAGCAGTTCCTCTTCAACTATAAGTTACCCTATGGCCAAATAGATGTATCATTGTATCAGGTATTCATACTCCATATAATTCAAAGTTTCAACTCTGTTTTGAAAAAAAAAAAAAAAAAAAAAAAAAAAAACCATTACTAGAAAATGTGGGTACAGGAAGACAACTTTTTACTATACCATTCACCATTTCCTCTGGTGCTTTCATTGCCCCCTCATTCATTACTATATTTTCATTTTTGGTTTCTCTCCACCTTCTCAATCAAGACCTAATGTCAACGGTGGTTTTATGCAACAAACCTTCCCTTGAACCCCATGAGACAATGAGACCTTTAACTAATGACATAATTCTAAAGACATAACTCAATCTTCGCTGCAATAATATTTAAGCTAGTTTTGTTTTCTAAGTTTCAGGGCTTCCAATAGCTATGAAATTTTACTGAAGAAAGAGATATGCAAGCACGTAGAATTTGCTATGCTTGTAAGAATGTTACAAGTTTGGCATATTAAATTTGCAGTATCATAAAATACCTAACCATAATAATGGGAATCGAAAAGAATCATTGGTCATTGAAAACTATATGACGGCATGGACAATCTTTTATTTGTATTATTAGTGGTCCACATTCCATATCATTAACAAACAGAACTCCATGGGGCCAGTTTTTTATTTGCACTCTGTTCTATATCACTTATGTGTTTATTGAAGAAAAATAGTATAAAAATATCAATTGTAAGAAAGAAGCTACTTGTGATTGCAGATCTTTGTGCTCGATCTTCCACTTCTATCGCAACCTGAACAAGTCCTCCTTCAAGCTGGGAGATACATGGTGGAACTGGTGCATCCTAAAGAAGAAAGAAACCATGACACAACCAAATCACATTGAGAAGATGCATTATCATCTACATACATATCACTCAGGAATAGGGTACAAAGGTTTTTATGGAGGAAATGAGAGACCTGTGGGTTGGTTTCAGCAGCTACAGTACTGAGTGCTCCATCAACAACATACACAAAAGATGAAAGTTCTAAATCTTGTTCTGCACGGTAACAAACAAAGAGACCACAACCAATACAATTCATGCGGAATTGTTTCTCGATTTTGCCTTCGCCTCTGCGCCACGGCAATGTCAAAGTGAGCGAATGAGTATGTGACCAAGAATCAAAGAATATCACTATCAATGAGTAAACCAACAATTCTGCATTTTCAGTGTTATGAAGTACTATTAAGGACGATCAGAGCAAGTAAGTAAGTAATTAACCGTTTCAAGATAACTTTTCCGGCTTCATGAATGTTGAATCTAGCAAGATGTTTGTTCTTGTCTAAAACGTAGGCTTTATCGGTCTTCCTTTTGGGCATTTTCTGTAACTGAGTATCTTAGAGAGGATCAAGACAAAGAGAGATCGATTACATATATATTGTAACTATAATTAACAATCATGAAAAAGTAATTAGGGTTTGGTAAATAGAGGAATGGGATATGAACCAGTTATGAGGACGTGGGAACCACAGTGCTTGCAGTAATAAACAAAGAGATCGGAGTGAGGACCCTCCGGCGCTGCATCTTCACTTGAGTATGTATGTGTTGTCCTCTTCGGCATTCTCCTTTCTTCTTCCTTTCACTGCAACTCAACCAATATAACATTCAATTCATTGCAAAGAATTTACCCTAACCCAATCAATCTAACACAAGCTAGTTGCTTACAAAGACGAGATGAAGAGAAACAGAGGCAGAACCACAGTAGCAGATTGACAGATTCTGAGTCCGCTGAATTCTGACGAACATGAAAGGTAATAATTGGGGTTTTGGGATAATATCAAGCGCCTCGCCTGAAAATTGAAGTCATCGTCTTCCTTTGGATTTCAAATCCCTGTTTGTTTATTTTATTTATATAAGAAATAAGAATAAGAAAATTATATTAAGAGTGAGTTTATAATCCTAAAAGCAAGGGAATTCTTTTCAAGTTTTTTTCATCCTTTCTAACGGAGTTTAATTTTGATGGACAATGATTCAATAATAAAATATATTTTTTAAATTTTTTAATAATTATTAAATAATTTTTATTTAATTTAAATTATAATTTAATTTTTTATATATTATTTAATTATTAAATTTATTTTTTATTTTATAAATTATTATTTTATTATTTATCTATTGTATTTATTAATAATTAAAAGCAAAAATAACAATAAAATAAATTTTTGTGATTTTTATAAATATTTTGGCAATGAAAATAAAAAATATATAATATTCATATACAACGGCAGAAAATTACTTATGGATTCTTTCGTTCTCTTACTTTATTGAAATTTCAGAACAATAGAGTATGAAATAGCATTTAAAAATTGAAATTATCTCATAAAATTAATATTTTTTTATGGAAGAGTTTTCATGAAAAATTTCCGATTTTGTAACAAATGCATAGCCGGTTTGCATCCACTCCCGCCACTTGCCCAAGATGTATGCTAAAAGCTGAATCAATTTCTCATGCCTTGTTTCAATGTCCTCTATCTTCAATAATTTAGAGTCTAAACTTAATAACCCCTGACCTATGGCAGAGAGAATAGGAGACCTTCATCAATTGGTGGCAATGAGCCTTATCTTGGGCAGCTGCTCAAATTGAAGGTAGACAAAAGATCCTCTTCATCGCGGCACTGTGTTGGAGCACTTGGAAAAAGAAGAATAGGTGTGTCTTTGAGAAGCTAATAAGCCCAGCGCCGGAGATAGTGTAAGAAAACAACTTTATTTTATAATAATAAAATAATATCTATGAAAAAAAAGAGCCCGCTTGAAAAGTTTTAAAAGTAATTTTTTTTAGTTTTTGACTTATGAAAAGTAGTAGTATTAATATCAGGTGCAATTTTCAAAACTAAATTACAGCTTTCTAAGAAGCTATTTAGAAGCTTACAGAGAAGTTAAAAAATTACTTCTCTCATAATACTACTGTTTTTTATTACATTTTTATAAAATAAATAATTTTGAAGTTAAAAATCCAAATATAAAATAACTTATTTATAAGCTACTTTTAATATAACAATTTACTGTTTAAGTTATTTTATCAAAAAGAACTTAATTAAGATATTTACCCAAACCGAGTTTAAGTTGTAGTTAAAATTAAAACTATTTAGTAATTATAAAAAACTTAAAAAGAATATGTTTTGAATTTTGTTATTGGACCATTTAATGGTCCAAACATTCAAAGACAGTTAAATCCTATGCCAAAAAAGTGAAAAACTTTTACATAAATATTCAATTGCATTTGTTTTTTGGTTGATTATTTATAAGATGTTTATTTTTGAGTAATTACCTGAATTAATTTTTAAAATTTTTAAAATAGTATACTTTATTTCTTTAAATTTTAAAATACACAAAATAAATTTTAACATTTATTTTTGTTAGATAATACTATTATCTTCCGATAATTTATACACATGGCCATTAAATGTCTGTGTATACAATCTAGACAAATTTTAAAAAATCTCAAAACAAACTATAAAAAATTTTAAAAATTCTAAAACAATCTCTTCAAATATTTTTTATCTTTTTTCAATAACAACCTTTTATAATATTTTTATTAATTAGAATAATAAAATATTATTAAAAATATATAATAAATAAAAAATACAAAAGATAAAAAATATATATACAAAAAATAATTTTATTAATTAATGCAAAAATACCATAAAAAATAACATTATTTAATTATTAACCTATAATATTTATATTAAAATGTCGTAAAAATATAATAATAACTAAATCTATGAGACCATTACATTATAAAGATTATTATTTATATATCTAAATTCTTAAGATATTGACATCGAATAAAATTAAAAAAATATTTTTAAGTAAAAATTTAATTTTTTAATATAATTATTAATTATAGTAGTACAAACAATTTTGACTGTAAGCCTATTTTGTACAACATTATAACTAATAAATTTAAAAATTCTTTAAGAAACATGACTAGAACATCTGAATTTGTCATGACATTTCTTTTTCAAGTGTTATAAAGTGTTAGGAGCTTCATATTTGAATTTTGTAAAAGTGATTGTTATGATGTCTAAAAATATTTGTCTAATTTACTAAAAAAAAGTTAAAAATTAATATTTAATTTTAAAAATATAAAATTAAATAATTATTAAATATTTAAAATTTATCATAAAAAATAAATTAGGCACTAAATTAGCACCATAAAATCCACTTTTGTAAATCATCCACATTGACTTTATGGTTGATCAAAATTTATAAATTTAACTTTATAAATAACTTGGCTTCCATTGTATGCAAATTTTAAAGTATTACCTTCATAAATATTTACACAAATATTTTTAATTATTTATGTATAAAAATTTATGTTGAGGGTTCTTCTATATTTTCAAATAATGCTATTTTATTTTCTTTTTTATTATTAAAGAATGATCATAGAATATGATGTTTATAAATTAAATTAATATATTGAATGAAAAAAAAATAAATATGAATTTATTTATTCTATTTTTTAAAAATAATTTCTTTTCAAAATTAATATATAATTTATCTTGAAAATATATAAAAATTTGTGTATATAAATAATCAAATTTGAGATAAGTAGACCAAAACTTTTATAAATAATCCTACCTTATGCATGCAGTAACCCAGTGATAAAACCGCAAATCTTAAATAAAACTTCGATTTGCGACGAATTATTTCTTAGACTACCGAATTGAGAGATACCATGAGAAACAAAAAAACTTCTTTCCTAATTTTTGTGCACACTTAATGTAATTATATTTCAATAAAAAAATATGATATATACATAAAAAAAATTCAGTTATTAAATTGATTATTTTGTATTTATATATAAATATATATTATTTTATATAAATAATTAATTTGATAAGATTTCAAGAGTGAATTTTTTTAATTGTTTGATCAAATGTGATATCTTATCATTTAATTTTTTTTTGTCCCACTTAAAAGGTGAAAGGTGAGAGATCACACTTTACTAAACAATTGAAGAAAAAAAATTAAGAAGATACATTCCCGATTTAGTGTATATCTATAAAAAATGAACTCTTAGTTGAGTTGTCGTATTTGTGTGTTAGGCATATTTTGGACACTCGTCTGGCATGTGTTTTTTATGTTCTACAAGTCTTAATAAAAATAAAAAAATTTCTGTACACATTTAAACATATTTAAATACTATTACATATCAGCGTATCTAACTTTATTTTTAATATATATTATTAAAAAATTAAAAATAATATATATTATTATTATTTATGAAAATAAAAAATATTTTAAATATTTATATAATTAAAAAATTAATTTATGTTTTAATATTAATAAAATATTAAAATATTATTATAATTTATTTAAAAAATATTTTATATTATATATATATATATATTTTCGTATTTTATAAAATTTTAAAATTTGTATGTTAGTTGATATCCGTGTGTTCATACCCTGGCCCAATGTTAAGGGCCCAGATCCAACTAAAATGCCTAATCCAATAAGATTAAGCCTAGCTAAGCACCGACCTTCACATAAGAAGTCGGTGTTCACTACGACTTGCTCTAAAGAAGTCGGACATGAGATTAGCCGGCAGATAAGCACTCATTCAAATGAGTAACCGCCCCTAAAATCTCTCTAACCGCTTCATAAAGCCATATATTAACCTCCCTAAGATAATGGGACGGTTAACATCCTAAAGATACGGCACTACTCCAACGGTGGTTATTGGCTCACCACTATAAATACACTGACACTCCTCAGGTATCTCTAAACCCAATACTCTCTAGACCTGCTTACACTCTTGCTAACTTAGGCATCGGAGTGTCTTTGCAGGTACCACCCCCCATTCACTCGTGAACACAAGTCGAACGGAGTCTCCCGAGTTACATTCTCTGGTGGAAACTTCCTCCTTCACAAGTTTGGGCCAGCCGACACCGTCCGTTCCATTAATCTCCGGTTACCCACCGTAACATTGGCGCCGTTGCCGGGGACCCGAGAGATCATCCATTGATGGCGGACAGATCCCACGAAGAAGGCCATGCGGAAACAGATTCCGAGCAAGAGAATCTAGACGCAGGTAATAACAATGTGGACTTAACCCTCCACCAAGAGGTTAACGATCACAGAGAGAGGGCACCTCCGGGGTAAAAAACCCGAAGGCAAACCCCTCAGACGAGCGAGAATCAGAAAAAGGTGGACCATCCCACATAACTGAACTAATGGGGTTAGTCCACAGCCGCCTGGAGCAGTTAGAACAAGAGCGGGAGCGACAAAAGAAAACGGAGAGGTATCTAAAAGAGGAGATGGAACGGCGAAAAGAGTTAGAAAGGAAACTCTCAAAGCTAGAATCTTCCCTCAAAAATCACAACTCCCGCGACGAACAAGAAGAGTCGCTCTTGGGTGAAGAGGATCCTTTCAGCGAGGACATAATGAGGGCAAAAGTTCCGAGAAACTTCAAAAGCCCGGATATGGACCTCTACGACAGAACCACGGATCCAAAGCATCACCTAAGCAACTTTAAAAGTCGGATGTACCTAGCTTATGCTTCCGACGCTACGCGATGCAAGGCCTTCCCGACCACTTTATCAAAAGCAGCGATGAAGTGGTTCGACAGCCTTCCCCCAAGATCGATCACCAGCTTTGAAGACCTCTCAAGGAAATTTTTGATGAGGTTCTCAATTCAGAAAGACAAGGTAAAACATGCGCCGAGCCTCCTGGGAATAAAACAGGAGGTCGGAGAGTCTTTGCGAGCCTACATGGAAAGGTTCAACAAAGCATGTTTGGAGATCCAAGACTTGCCCACAGAGGCAGTCATAATGGGGCTAGTCAATGGGCTCAGAGAAGGCCCCTTCTCACAGTCCATATCTAAAAGGCACCCCGTTTCTCAAAGTGATGTACAAGAGAGAGCTGAAAAGTACATCAATATGGAAGAAAATGCCAAGTTAAGAGACCTGAGCGGACGACCTGGACCCCCTCCCTCAGCAAAAGAGAGAGAAAGGGAAACCAAGAAAAGAGAAGAGCTCAGTCTCGAAAGGCCAAGAAAATATCACTCTTATACTCCCCTGAAAGTTTCTATAGTGGATGTATACAGAGAGATTTGCAACACTGAAAGGCTGCCACCCCCTAGACCCATTAAAAATAAAAAAGGGGGAAGCCGCAGCGACTACTGCGAGTACCATAAAATATATGGTCACTCCACTAACGACTGTTACGACCTCAAAAATGTGATAGAAAAGCTGGCTAGAGAAGGTCGGCTTGATAGATATCTCATAGAAAGGTCGGACGGTCACGGAAAGAGAAAGCGAGATGATATGGATAGAAGAGACACACCACCGCAGACCCCAGAGAGACATATCCATATGATCTCAGGAGGATTTGCGGGAGGAGGACTCACCAAATCTTCTCGCAAAAGACACCTCAAAAGAGTCTACCAGGTCGGGGAAGAGTCACCCGACCTTCCTACCATTTCATTCACAAAAGAAGATGGGCAAGGAATAATCCCTGGACACGATGATCCAGCGGTAATAACTATGATCCTAGCAAATGCCCATCTCCACAGAACCCTAGTAGACCAAGGAAGCTCGGCGGACATTCTCTTCAAGCCTGCTTTCGACAAGCTAGGGTTAGATGAGAAAGAACTAAGAGCCTACCCCGACACCCTATATGGATTAGGGGACACGCCAATAAAACCACTAGGATTTTTACTCCTTCACACTACTTTTGGAAAAGGGGAAAAATCAAAAACTCTGAGTATAGACTTCATAGTCATCGATGTGGGGTCAGCTTATAATGCTCTAATCGGCAGAGCTACCCTCAATCGACTCGGAGCAGTGGTATCTACCCCTCACCTCTGCATGAAATTCCCGACCTCAGCAGGAATAGCAACGGTAAGGGGAGATCAAAAGCTAGCAAGGAAGTGCTACAACGAAAGCCTAAACCTAAGGGGAAAGGGCAAAGAAGTCAACACAATAGAGCTCGGCGGTGCAAAGGCCAGAGAAGAGCTGCGACCACAACCGGGAGGAAAAACCGAGGAGGTACAGGTTGGTGAAGAGGAAGGGAAAAACACTCATATAGAAGCCAACCTAGGGGAAACTCTAAAACAAGGGTTGACTAAGCTCCTAAGAGATAATTCCGACCTCTTCGCTTGGAAGGCCTCCGACATGCCAGGGATTGACGAGCTCATGTCCCACAAGCTCTCGGTTTATCCAGGATCCCGACCTGTACAACAAAGAAGACGCAAGCTCGGCCCAGAACGAGCCCTAACAGTAGAAGAGCAAGTACAGGCGCTCCTGGAAGCCGACTTTATTAGAGAGGTCAAGTACCCAACATGGCTAGCCAATGTAGTGCTAGTCAAAAAACAGAATGGTAAATGGAGAATGTGCGTCGACTATACCGACCTAAATAAGGCATGTCCTAAGGACCCTTATCCCCTGCCAAGTATTGATACCCTAGTGGACTCCAGCTCGGGGTATCAATACTTGTCATTCATGGACGCCTACTCGGGATATAATCAAATCCCGATGTATGAGCCCGACCAGGAGAAAACATCATTCATCACGCCCTGAGCTAACTATTGCTACGTGGTCATGCCATTCGGATTAAAGAATGCAGGAGCCATATATCAAAGGTTGATGAATAAAGTGTTTTCCTCTCACCTGGGGACACTGATGGAAGTATACGTCGACGACATGCTAGTAAAAACCAAGAAAGAAGTCGACCTCTTATCCGACCTCTCACAAGTCTTTGACACCATAAGGCTGCATGGGATGAGACTAAATCTGGCAAAATGCGCCTTCGCGGTGGAGGCAGGAAAATTTCTAGGATTTATGCTAACACAAAGAGGGATTGAGGCCAATCCCGACAAATGTAGAGCCATCCTAGAAATGAAAAGTCCGACCTGTTTGAGAGAAGTCCAGCAGCTCAATGGCCGACTTGCAGCCCTCTCCAGATTCTTGGCAGGATCGGTGCTAAAATCCCTTCCATTATTCTCCTTATTAAGAAAGGGATGCCAATTCGAATGGACTCCGGAATGCGAGGAGGCGTTCCAAGAGTTCAAAAAGTTTCTAAGCCAACCTCCTATCTTAACCCGACCAGTACCAGGAAAAGACCTCGTTTTGTACTTATCCGTAGCAAACAGGGCTGTCTCGTCAGCCCTGATAAAAGAAGACGAGGTCGGACAGCACCCGGTCTATTTCATCAGTAAGGTCCTACAAGGCCCTGAACTAAGGTACCACAAACTTGAAAAGTTTGCCTACTCCTTAGTAATAGCATCACGAAGGCTACGACCTTACTTTCAGGCTCACACAATAAGAGTCCGCACAAACCAACCCATGAAGCAAATCCTCCAAAAGACGGATGTTGCAGGGAGAATGGTTCAATGGACAATAGAGCTCTCCGAATTCGATCTAAAATATGAAACTCGGACAGCAATTAAAGCCCAATGTCTCGCCAACTTCGTAGCAGAATACGCAGGAGACCAAGAGGAAAAGCCGACTACATGGGAACTCTATGTAGACGGATCCTCCAACAAAACGGGAAGCGGCGCAGGCATAATATTGGTAGATGAAAGAGGAACCCAGATTGAAGTTTCTCTAAAATTTGAATTCCCAGCCTCAAATAATCAGGCAGAATATGAAGCCTTGATTGCTGGGCTAAAATTAGCAGAAGAAGTCGGTGCTACAAAGGTGATGATATACAGCGACTCGCAAGTGGTGACCTCCCAAATAAGTGGAGAGTATCAGGCAAAGGACCCAAACATGAAGAGGTACTTGGAAAAAACTTTGGAGCACCTTAGACGCTTTGCAGAAACCGAGGTCAAACACATAACTCGGGATCTAAACAGCAGAGCAGATGCCCTATCCAAGTTAGCAAGCACCAAACCAGGAGGGAACAATAGAAGCCTGATCCAAGAAACTCTCCAGGAACCCTCGGTGATAAAAGATAAGCAAGAGGTACTTGAAGTAGTCGGCTTAAACCTCGGATGGATGAATCCCTTAGTCGAATACTTGAAATTCGACATCCTCCCTAAGGAGGAAAAAGAAGCCAAAAGAATCCGAAGGGAAGCACAGCATTACACTTTGGTGAGAAATGTCCTTTATCGAAGAGGGATATCGACACCATTGTTAAAATGCGTACCGACCTCAAGAACCACCGAGGTGTTGGAAGAAGTACATAGTGGGATCTGCGGAAATCATCTCGGAGCAAGGTCACTAGCCAGAAAAGTAATCCGAGCTGGATTCTACTGGCCGACCTTGCAGAAAGATGCCACAGAATTTGTGAAAAAATGTCAACCGTGTCAGATGCATGCAAATTTCCACGTGGCTCCACCAGAAGAGCTCATTAGTATCACTTCTCCATGGCCATTCGCAAAATGGGGAATGGATTTGTTGGGTCCTTTTCCCCAAGCGCCAGGACAAGTCAAATACTTGATCGTGGGAATAGATTACTTCACAAAGTGGATAGAAGCAGAACCGCTGGCCACCATCACCGCTCAAAGAAGTCGGAGATTCCTCTACAAAAATATCATCACAAGATATGGGATACCTTACTCCATCACTACGGATAATGGAACCCAATTCACCGATGCTACCTTCAAAAGCTTAGTAGCCAGTATGAAAATCAAGCATCAGTTTACCTCAGTAGAGCACCCACAAGCCAATGGGCAAGCTGAGGCAGCTAACAAAGTCATACTGGCAGGACTAAAGAAGAGATTGCAAGAAGCAAAAGGAGCTTGGGCTGAAGAGCTCCCTCAAGTGCTATGGGCCTACAGGACAACACCCCAATCCGCCACGGGAGAAACACCTTTCCGACTAGTCTATGGCGTGGAAGCCATGATTCCAATAGAAATCAATGAGCAAAGCCCAAGGGTAATTCTCCATGACGAGGTCGGAAATATACAGGGACACAAAGAAGAGCTCGACTTGCTCCTCGAAGTCCGAGAAGGTGCCCAGATAAGAGAAGCTGCGCTGAAGCAAAGAATGACTACAAGGTACAACAAAAAAGTCATTCGAAGAACATTTGCTACAGATGATTTGGTCTTAATCAGAAACGATATTGGAGTCAACAAATCGGGAGAAGGAAAGCTCGCCGCAAATTGGAAGGGACCATACAAATTCAATGAAGTTTTAGGAAAAGGTTATTATAAAGTAACCGACCTAAACGACACTGAGCTACCAAGGTCGTGGCATGCTTGTAACATGAAAAGGTACTACAGTTAAAAGCGAACTCTACTCCCTGATGCACTCTTTTCCCAACTTCATGATTTTTTCCCAAAAGGGTTTTTTCTGGAGAAGGGTTTTTAACGAGGCATCATAGTAGAGACTAAGGGAAAATAGGCTATCAAGACCCTTAGTAGCAAAAGAAGGTACCTCCCCAATTAATAAAGATCTTTTTCATTCATAATATCTCTTATACTATCCTTCTTTATTTTTCTAAGTCTTTCTACGAAACGCGCCGACTTAAGCTCGACAAAACGTGAAAATCCCATGAACCGACCTAGATGGTCGTCAGGATAAAACGACGAGGTACAAGTCGGTGTAAAGAGGTTATATGAGTCGATCGTAAAAACTCGGAAACAAATCCGACTCTTAAGTCGGAACAATAGGCCGAGTAGGAAAGCTCGGGAACACTACGATCTATAAATCGGAGTGTAAAACCGAGTAGAAGAAAAACGCATCGCAAAAATAACCTAAGTCATAGGAACTCGCTAAAACAAAAGTTGAGTATGAGGGATAACAAAAGAGATAGGAAAACCTAGGAAGAAGTTTAAAGGATATCCCGAAAATCCTTAAACGAAAAACTCCGAAAAACAAACAAGCCAAAAAGAAAGGTTTTCAAGAAAAAGCCAAGGGAAATTCAGAAAAGCATGCACGCACAAGGTAACTTAAACCCTTATCCAAAAAAGGGTACTTATTTTTCTAAACCCTTATTCAAAAAGGGCACTCGCCAAAATATTTTGTTAACGGCCTTAAAAGGCCAAAAGAAATTGTTCAAACTACACAACCAAGAACAAAATAAATAAAGAGTTTAAGAATGGGGGCCCACAGGCCGGACCCCCAAATAGCCAAAAATCATTTTTTCATAGCAGACGGGTCACCACCACCAGAATCGGGAGGAGCACCAGAAGCATCCATGGGAGATGAAGGGATCGGAGGAACATCTGAAGAACTCGGAGCGTCCTTAGATCGTGGAGGGGACTCAATAATCCTCTGCCCCCGAGTCTTCAATTCTGACTTGGAAACAACTACGGGGGCAGGAGGATCCACGATGGCACCATCAATAACAATTTTGTCAGGATCTAAAGGAGAAAGATCCAAGTCGGGAGCAATGACCCTGACTTGCTCCAAGAAAATCCTCCAAGACTCCTCGGCGCCATCAGCAATTGAGTCCTCCAACTCATCATATGCCTTCCGAGAGTTCAGCAGATCGTTCTTCACAGACACAAGGTCCTTGAATAAGCTTTGATAACTGGCCTGCGCCGTTTTCCTCAGCTCCACCTCCATGTTGTACTGGGCCTGCAAAGCCTTCCCCTTCTCCCGAAAGGTATCTCTCTCCTCTCTCAGCTTGGCAATTTCTTTCTTCAACTCTCCCTCATGCTCCTGATATGAGCGAAGCCTCCCCTCTAGCTCCTCGACCTTCGAGGCCGTCCCTAAAGAGCTGAGGGGAGCCTTCTCAAAGATATCCAAGAGCTTACCACAAACCCCCGCCGCCTTGAGACTCTCCTCGACCATAGTGGTAAGATGACCCCGAACAGATATATCATCCATGCCTATACGAACATGGGGATAGATATTCTTTCGGACAAACTCAAGGGCATCCGCCCTAACCTCAGAAGCACCAGACTCTAAAGTCTTGCGCTTCTTTGGATCGGGGGAAGGTCGGACGACGGGGAGCGACTGAGAAGGAGCTGAAGAAGAAATTACAATAGGGTTGGATAAAGTCCCAATGTTGCGAGGTGGAGGAGGAGGAGAGATAACCCTGGCGCCACCAGACCGAGCGCGTGACTTAGCTTTAGCCTCCTGGACCCGCTGAAAAGATTCTTGAGCATTTGTCTTTGCCATTTCTGGAAAAAGAAAACAATAGTTAAAAGTCGGGATGATCAGTTAACAAGTCAGAAATTTAGCAGATCAGAAAAAACTACCTAGCTGTGATTGGACAAAGGTCGGAGACCCTTGGAGAAATTTTTTAGTATCCAAATATGGGGCCCTCCCCCACACTTCTCGGAGGAACCCCACGACGGCAGCCTCTACCTCATCCAGGTCATCCAGACCATATTTCTCATAAGGGGAGGCCTCCAGCCAGTATAAAGGAAAGCGAGGAAAAGAATTATCATCCAGAAAAAAGGGGTGATGACCCTCTACAGCTTGCACTTTGAAAAAGAAATTTTTAAAGTCATGAAAAGATTCATCAAAAAGGGTAAAAATCCGCCGACCTTGTATGGCTCGGAAGGAAACCCATTGTTGTTTATTATTCAGCCCACTAAAAGGCTTGGTCATATGAAAAAGATGGAAAAAGATTTTCAGAGAAGTCGGAAAATCCAGAGCATGGCTAATAAATTGATAAATTTTCAAGAAACCCCAGGAGTTGGGGTGAAGTTGGGTAGGTGCAACCCGACAGTGCTGCAAAACCGACATCTCAAAATCTGAAAAGGGCAGAAAGACGCCCAGACGGGTGATCATGCACTCATACATAAAGAAGAAATGGGGAACCGTTTCGTTGGCTCTCCCATGACAGACTCGGTCCTCTGAACCGGGAACAAGCAACTCATATTTAGGCTCATCCTCATCCGAAGTACAGAGCCGATGATGGGTGCGAAGGTGAGTAATAAACTCCGTATCAACCAACGGCTCCTCCCCCAGAACAGTAACGTCAACCCAATCTACGGAGGCCATTTTCTTTCTCTAAGAAAAATGAAGAAACCTACAAAGGGAAAAAAGAAAAAGGAAGGAAAAAATCAAAAAACAAAGGTCTCTAAAAGAGGAGAAAAAAGAACTAGGCGCAAGTCTACAAACCTAT